>NW_027362761.1:890966495-892186876 GCF_046119375.1 Phyllobates terribilis | reverse complement strand
CAATGCTAAAATGTACTTAGTCCTGCCAATAAAGCCCATTTGATTTGAGAGAGAGAGAGAGAAAGTGAGAGAGAGAGAGAGAGAGAGAGAGAGAGAGAGAGAGAGAGAGAGAGAGAGAGAAAGGGAGAGAGAGAGAAGAGAGAGAGAGAGAGAGAGAGAGAAGAGAGAGAGAGAGAGAGAAGGGAGAGAGAGAGAAAGGGAGAGAGAGAAAGGGAGAGAGAGAAAGGGAGAGAGAGAAAGGGAGAGAGAGAAAGGGAGAGAGAGAGTTTGAGAGAGAGAGAGAGCGAGACAGAGAGAGAAAGCGAGAAAGAGACCTTTCTGGGGTTCGGGATCAAGTTCGGGTCAAGTTCTGGTACCCAAAACAAACGTATGACAACAGTTTGACTGAACCCGATGCACCCAATCATTTACTGGTCTGCTCATCCCTACTTGTGACATCAAAACAGCTCTGACTCATAGGCTCCATTACACCTCTGAATGTGTCCAGCATTAACTTTTTCAACATTTTTTGTGCTACAGTGGACCCAGACAAGAAGGGTTATCCTTCACACCCCATGCATCAATGAGCCTTGGCCTTCTATGACCAGGCACATGGTTCACCAGTTGTCCATTCTTAAAAAGGGAAGGTGCTGCGATTTTTATTTTTGTATTAATAATTATTGATATATATCAATTATTTTTAATACAAAATGAAAGTTACCATTTTAACTTTTTTTTAAATTATGATTTAATTCGCCCACTGAGGGCTGACATTTGCATTTGCTGGTGATATCAGCATGTGATACACTTCACGTATCTAACCCCAGCTTATGATACAGCGAGCAGCACCAACGAACAGAATCGGTGCTGCCTGCCGTCCTCGGTGACACTGTCTTCTTCACTTTGCAGTCACCAACAAATTGGCTCCGCACTGTGATCTTAAACTTCATTCTCTCTTATTTTTTTGCAAACGCCCAGAGGGAGGAGAGGAGCAACATCACACACAAGTGAGCAGATCCCGCCTACATTTACTGCAGTCGTAATGTGAGCTAGCACTACACTAGAGTTTAAAAGTGGAAAATGTCAAACCATTTTAAATTATTTTTCTTCATTCAAAATTAATGATAATATTTAAAACAAAATAAAACAATACTTTACATTTCTTCAATTGTTGATTTTTTTTATGGCACCTTCCCTTTAAACCACTTTTTGTTTTCCCCACTGCATAATGCCAACACCTCATATTTTAGAAAGGCCATTAAGGGCTGCACAGAACAATATTGTGAACTGTGAGTTTGGGCTATAGAACCAATTTTGTACCTATCTGTACTTTTTCATATGACACCTGAGATGAAATGGTTATATGGAGAATAAGCTGGCATCTGGTTGCATGAACTTTGGTAGACTGCAATGATGACATTTTATGCTTCAGCATTATGCCTTTTGTCTGCCAATTGAAGGTTAGAAGGTTCTCTGAACAAAGCTTTTATCTCCTGTTTAGACATTGATTTTTCTCTAGAAATAGTCTCACTTATAGGAGTTATGTTATTTTTATGCTGCACGATTGGTAAGCGATTTGGGAACTTGTCAAATTGAAATTAGGATCAGACAGAATGTGGTTAATAATTACATATGGATAAATATAGCATGAACTCATTTAGAAACTTCATTCACTTTTATACAATTAATGAAGGTCATTTATTCTGTATGTAATGTCTGTAATAAAAAGGCATTAGGGAGCGATATTCCAAAAAATCCATTAAACTAGTTTTATATTGTAACATTGTATGTGTAGTGTTAAAAAATTGAATGTACAATATCAAAGGTTTTCTTGAACATTTAATTTGGTTATTTAGTATTATGTCACCACTAGAAATCAGTGGATCAAATAGAATTTCCTAAAATTCACAGTTTCACGTGAATTTGAACACTGAAATTAAGTTAGCGATTTCCAAAAAAAACCCCCAAAACTTGCCCATCACCATTTCCCACACTGCTGAAGCATCAGCAAGTAGGCCTACGTCATTTTGCGTTCCTGCGTGAGCTTCCCCATAATGCCCTACAGCTATGACATCTAGGGGATTATCACACCTTATCCAGTGGTGATCAGTATCTAGACCATCACAGATCAGTGGTTCTCAGCGGAGCACAGGTTGTACAACAGAGTCGTTTTCCATCCCCAGTTTCACTGCATAGGTCTCTATCTTCTATAGAATGTAAGCTCTTAGGGACAGCACGGTCCTCTCTCTCTCTTGTACAGTGTGAACTCTTATGTTCAGCGGGGTCCACTTTCTCTCCTGTAGACTAGAGCCCTTATGGTTAGTGGGGTTCTCTCTCTTTTGTATAAAGTAAGCTCTTACGATCAGTGGGGTCCTCTCTCTCCTATAGAGTGTAAGCTCTTAAGGACAGCAGGGTCCTCTCTCCTTCACTCTTCTGTAGTGTGTACGCTCTTACAGTCAGCAAGGTCTTTTATCTCTCTCCTATAGAGTGCAAGCTCTTATGGTCAGTGGGGCACTCTCTCTCTCTCTCTCTCTCTCTTCTACAGTCTGTTCACTCTTATGGGCAGCAGGGTCCTCTCTCTCCTGTAGAGTGTAAGCTGTTATGGTCAGAAGGGTCCTCTCTCTTCTGCTCTCCTATAGAGTGTAAGCTCTTAGGGACAGCATGGTCCTCCCTCTCATGTAGGATATAAGCTGTTATGATCCGTGGGTTGCTCTCTTTCTCCTGTGGAGTGTAAGCTCTTATGGTCGGCGGGGTCCTCTCCCTTCTGTAGAGTGTAAGCTCTCATGATCAGTGGGGTCCTGTGTCTCTCTTTCTCTCTTTTGTAGTATGTACACAAATATGATCAGAGACAGCAGGGTCCTCTCTATATCTCATGTAGAGTGTAAGCTTTTATGATCAGTGGGGTCCTCTGTCTCTTCTGTAGAGTGTAAGCACTTATGGTCAGAGGGGTATGCTCTCCCGCCTGTAATGTGAAACTCTTTTAGATTATGTGCGCACAATCAGTATTTTGTGCAGAAATTTCTGTAGCGTTTGTGCACCTCTTGCCAGCAAAAACGCTGTGGAAATTCCGAGCGTTTTTGGTTCGTTTTTACCATGTGTATTTGCCAATGCATTACATAGGAAAAACACAGGCAAAAACACACAAAGCATTGACATGTTGCAGATTTAAATGCACATGAAATCCTGTCAGGAAAATTCCTGATCATGTACACAGATCTTCAAAATTCTCATAGGCAATGCTGGCATGAGGATTAACATGCATTTTTGGGGCCAATTCTGCGCAGGAAAAACGCACCGTGTGCACATACCCTTATGGTCAGAAGGGTACTCTTTCCCTCTAGCCTGTGAACTGTAAAGCCCCCGTCACACTAAGCGAGATCGCTGCTGAGTCACAATTTTTGTGACGCAACAGCGACCTCAGTAGCGATCTCGCTACGTTTGACACTTAGCAGCGACCAGGCCCCTGCTGTGAGATCGCTGGTTGTATCAGAATGGTCTGGACATTTCTTTGATCGTTGAGGCCCCGCTGGGTAGCATGCATCGGTGTGTTTGACACCTTACCAACGACCTCGTTGGCGACTCAGACACAGGAACACATAGGCGTGCATCGTTATACAGATCGTTACGGGTCACCGGATCGTTGCTGCGTCGTTGGGAAAGATCTGACTGTTTGACATCTCACCAGCGACCACATAGCGACGCAGCAACGATCCCTGACAGGTCGTATCATTGTCGGAATCGCTGTAGCGTCGCTTAGTGTGACGGGGCATTAAGGTCTTATGGTCAGCAGGTCTCTTTCTCTCATGTAGAGTGTAAGCGCTTATGAGCAGTGGGTTCTTCTCTCTTCTATAGTGTAAGCTCTTAGGGACAGAAGTGTTCTTGCTCTCATGTAGAGTGTAAGCTTTTCTGATCAGTGGGTTCCTCTGTCTCTCTCGTTCTCCTGTAGAGTGTAAGCTCTTAAGATCAGCATGGTCCTTTCTCTGTCCTGTAGAGTGTAAGCTCTTAAGGTCAGCGGGCACCACTCTTTCACCTGTAGAGTGTAAGCTCTTATGGTCAATGGGGTTTTCTCTCTCTTTCTCTGTCCTCTCCCCCACATGTATTTTTGGAACTATTACAAGTTCAGTTTTATAATGTTTTAGGAAACTATAAAAGCTTTTACAAATTATTATGGCCTCAAAGTAAATGTGTCTTTGTATATTTAGCACCCAAGCCTTAACGGTATTGTGCCAACTTGACTCACAAGAAAGGTATGCTAGAGCGGTAAGTGCTGTCAGACAATAGAGCTGACTTGTCTCTGCCAAATTATGTTTTCCATTGTGAGTGACGGCGTACTGTTATTAGATATATAGAGAAGTAGGAAGTTTCACAGAACAATTGTAAAACTTCTTAATGGGATTTCAAGTTGATCCTTTTGCTGATCTTTCAAACTAAGTATCTCAAAATTACAGAAGAGGAGAACGCAAGTCTCTCAAAAGAGATTCTTTCCCCAGTGACCAGAAGAATAACAGGGATGAAAATCACAAAAAATAAAGCCAGTGAGTAGTGCTGTTGTGTTACATGGCTGTACTAAATAATATATGCAGCAGCATCTCCTGTGATTACAAATCTGACAAAAGTAGTCAAATAAACAATACACCAATAAAAGGCATTTTGGATCTACTTAAACAATAACATGTATAAAATAAATTACGGGTGCTTTACAACTAACCTCTCAACATTAAAATCCATCAAGTATACACAAAAGGGAGAAGAGGACGACTTAGGCACTGAAATGTAATGCATCAATATTAGAGATGGGGGCCTAGTGGCCGTAGGGGATGCCCAGGATGTCAGCATTTGCGTGCCGCCGAGGACGTTCGCAGAGCTCAGGTCCAGCTGCCATGGAGGACCTAAGTGGATTCTGCACCAGTGTAGTGCAAATCATTTTTGCCCATTTACAGCTCTGGCAAAAATTAAGAGACCACTGCAAAATTTTCAGTTTCTCTGATTTTTCTCTTTATAGGTATATTTTTGAGTAAAATGTACATTGTTGTTTTAGTCTATAAACTACTGACAACATGTCTCCGAAATTCAAAGCGAAAAATGTATTTATTTGCAGCAAATGATAAAGCGTCAAAATACTAAAAAAGAAACAGTGCTTTCAGACCTCAAATTCCTCATGTTTTAACTCAGGAAGAGTTCAGAAATCAATATTTGGTGGACTAACCATGATTTTTAATCACAGCTTTCATGCGTCTTGGCATGCGTTCCACCAGTCTTTTCATGATTTCCAATAGAAAACTGTTCAGAGTTCTCTTCATTTTTGATGTATAGGGATTGTGACCCAAACTAAAGATAAGCGTCCCAAAAGCACTTAATCAAATATGAAACCGAAAAAGATATGTGCAAGGACTCAATGACGTCATGGCAGGTCCTTTCACACCACCGCGACCCATACAACAGACCGGACGTAGCGGAGAAAACACCGGGGGGCCATCAGAAGGTAAGTATAATCTTTATTTTTTTATTTTAAATTCTTTTTTTAACAGGTACTATGGTCCCGGGTCTGGAGGAGAGTCTCCTCTTCTCCAGACCCGGGTACCATCCGCACATAGAAAAGCATAATATCCGCATGTGCACGTGTGCTCATATGGATATTATGCGATTCCACGCAAGTCAATGGCGGCAATTACGCTGCGTGTCCGCAAAATTAATGGACATGCTGCACATTTTTCCGCAATGATAATCCGCAGCGGAAATTTCCGCAGCATGTGCACAGCACATGCAGATTATCATTGGGGACCATGGGGCATATATTACCAAGCGTCGCGTGACCTGTCACCATAGGCGGATTATAATGAGGGCAATCCGGGCGACCGTCCGGGGCCCCGAGCCTGCAGAGGGCCCGCGGCTCCGGGCAGGGTGTCTAATGCCGGATTGCCCTCATTATATGTGCGGGCCGCCGCGGCACATACCGGTAGCAGTGGCGGGAGGGGGGGCCCCGTACCACTCCCCCAGCAGCGGCCGCCGCTACTTCTTCATCGGCCGGGCCAGCACTGCAGCAGTTAACTTCCCTGTGCTGGCCCGGCCACGTCACTGCTAGGAGACACGGCCCTGTGCGCGGCCGTGTCTCCTAGCTGTGACGTCACACAGTGCGCACCCGGCCTGCACTGCTGCACTGAAGAGCCTGAGGACTGGAGCCGAGCCGGGGGATGGTGAGTGTGTGTGTGTGTGTGTGTGTGTGTGTGTGTGTGTGTGTGGGCAGATGTCATTGTGTGATGTCTGTTTGTATGTGTGTGTGTGGGCAGATGTCATTGTGTGATGTCTGTTTGTATGTGTGTGTGTGTAGATGTCATTGTGTGATGTCTGTGTGTGTGTGTGTGTAGATGTCATTGTGTGATGTCTGTGTGTGTGTGTGTGTGTGTGTGTGTGTGTGTGGGGGCAGATGTCATTGTGTGACGTCTGTATGTGTGTGTGTGTGGGCAGATGTCATTGTGTGATGTCTGTTTGTGTGTGTGTGTGGGGGCAGATGTCATTGTGTGATGTCTGTTTGTATGTGTGTGTGTGTGTGGGCAGATGTCATTGTGTGATGTCTGTGTGTGTGTGTGTGGGCAGATGTCATTGTGTGATGTCTGTTTGTGTGTGTGTGTGTGGGCAGATGTCATTGTGTGATGTCTGTTTGTGTGTGTGTGTGTGTGGGCAGATGTCATTGTGTGATGTCTGTTTGTATGTGTGTGTGTGTGTGTGTGTGTGGGCAGATGTCATTGTGTGATGTCTGTGTGTGTGTGTGTGGGCAGATGTCATTGTGTGATGTCTGTTTGTATGTGTGTGTGTGGGGGGGCAGATGTCATTGTGTGATGTCTGTTTGTGTGTGTGTGTGGGGGCAGATGTCATTGTGTGATGTCTGTTTGTATGTGTGTGTGTGTGTGGGCAGATGTCATTGTGTGATGTCTGTTTGTGTGTGTGTGTGGGGGCAGATGTCATTGTGTGATGTCTGTTTGTATGTGTGTGTGTGTGTGGGCAGATGTCATTGTGTGATGTCTGTTTGTATGTGTGTGTGTGTGTGGGCAGATGTCATTGTGTGATGTCTGTTTGTATGTGTGTGTGTGTGTGTGTGGGCAGATGTCATTGTGTGATGTCTGTGTGTGTGTGTGTGTGTGTGGGCAGATGTCATTGTGTGATGTCTGTGTGTGTGTGTGTGTGTGTGTGTAGGCAGATGTCATTGTGTGATGTCTGTGTGTGTGTGTGTGGGCAGATGTCATTGTGTGATGTCTGTGTGTGTGTGTGTGTAGGCAGATGTCATTGTGTGATGTCTGTTTGTGTGTGTGTGTGGGCAGATGTCATTGTGTGATGTCTGTTTGTATGTGTGTGTGTGTGTGGGCAGATGTCATTGTGTGATGTCTGTTTGTATGTGTGTGTGTGGGCAGATGTCATTGTGTGATGTCTGTTTGTATGTGTGTGTGTGTAGATGTCATTGTGTGATGTCTGTTTGTATGTGTGTGTGTGTAGATGTCATTGTGTGATGTCTGTGTGTGTGTGTGTGTAGATGTCATTGTGTGATGTCTGTGTGTGTGTGTGTGTAGATGTCATTGTGTGATGTCTGTGTGTGTGTGTGTGTGTGTGTGGGGGCAGATGTCATTGTGTGACGTCTGTATGTGTGTGTGTGTGGGCAGATGTCATTGTGTGATGTCTGTGTGTGTGTGTGTGGGCAGATGTCATTGTGTGATGTCTGTTTGTGTGTGTGTGTGTGTGGGCAGATGTCATTGTGTGATGTCTGTTTGTGTGTGTGTGTGTGTGGGCAGATGTCATTGTGTGATGTCTGTTTGTATGTGTGTGTGTGTGTGTGTGGGCAGATGTCATTGTGTGATGTCTGTGTGTGTGTGTGTGGGCAGATGTCATTGTGTGATGTCTGTTTGTATGTGTGTGTGTGTGGGGGGGGCAGATGTCATTGTGTGATGTCTGTTTGTGTGTGTGTGTGGGGGCAGATGTCATTGTGTGATGTCTGTTTGTATGTGTGTGTGTGTGGGCAGATGTCATTGTGTGATGTCTGTTTGTATGTGTGTGTGTGTGTGGGCAGATGTCATTGTGTGATGTCTGTTTGTGTGTGTGTGTGGGGGCAGATGTCATTGTGTGATGTCTGTTTGTATGTGTGTGTGTGTGTGGGCAGATGTCATTGTGTGATGTCTGTTTGTATGTGTGTGTGTGTGTGGGCAGATGTCATTGTGTGATGTCTGTTTGTATGTGTGTGTGTGTGTGTGGGCAGATGTCATTGTGTGATGTCTGTGTGTGTGTGTGTGTGTGTGGGCAGATGTCATTGTGTGATGTCTGTGTGTGTGTGTGTGGGCAGATGTCATTGTGTGATGTCTGTGTGTGTGTGTGTGTGTGTGTGTGTGTGTAGGCAGATGTCATTGTGTGATGTCTGTGTGTGTGTGTGTGGGCAGATGTCATTGTGTGATGTCTGTGTGTGTGTGTGTGTAGGCAGATGTCATTGTGTGATGTCTGTTTGTGTGTGTGTGTGTGTGTAGGCAGATGTCATTGTGTGATGTCTGTTTGTGTGTGTGTGTGTGTGTAGGCAGATGTCATTGTGTGATGTCTGTTTGTGTGTGTGTGGGCAGATGTCATTGTGTGATGTCTGTTTGTATGTGTGTGTGTGTGGGCAGATATTGTGTCATGTCTGTTTATATGTATTTTTGTGTTTCAAATGTGTTTATGCGTGTATGTATATGTTTGTGTGTGTGCGTGACTGCGTGCGGCCTCCTGCTGAGTATAGTTGGCGCCGTGCGGCCTCCTGCTGTACCTGGGGGGGGGCGCCGTGCGGCCCCCCGCTGTGTATAGATGGCTACGTGCGGCCCCCCGCTGGGTATAGATGGCGCCGTGCGGCCCCCCGCTGTGTATAGATGGCTACGTGCGGCCCCCCGCTGGGTATAGATGGCGCCGTGCGGCCCCCCGCTGGGTATAGATGGCGCCGTGCGGCCCCCCGCCGGGTATAGATGGCGCCGTGCGGCCCCCCGCCGGGTATAGATGGTGCCGTGCGGCCCCCCGCCGTGTATAGATGGCGCCGTGCGGCCCACTGCTGTGTAGAGATGGCGCCGTGCGGCTCCCCGCTGTGTATAGATGGCTACGTGCGCGGCCTCCTGCTATCTCTGGGGGGGGGCGCCGTGCTGCCTCCCGCTGTGTATAGATGGCTACGTGCGGCCTCCCGCTGAGTATAGATGGCTATGTGCAGCCTCCCGCTGAGTATAGATGGCTATGTGCGGCCCCCCGCTGTGTATAGATAGCGCCGTGCGGCCCCCCACTATGTATAGATGGCGCCGTGCGGCCCCCCGCCATGTATTGATGGCGCTGTGCGGCCTCCTGCTGTCTCTGGGGGGGGGCCGTGCGGCCTCCCGCTGTGTATAGATGGCTACGTGCGGCCTCCTGCTGTCTCTGGGGGGGCGCCGCGCGGCCTCCCGCTGTGTATGGATAGCTACGTGCGGCCCCCCCGCTGTGTATAGATAGCTACGTGCGGCCCCCCGCTGTGTATAGATGGCTACGTGCGCCCCCCCGCTATGTATAGATGGCGCCGTGCGGCCCCCCGCCATGTATTGATGGCGCTGTGCGGCCTCCTGCTGTCTCTGGGGGGGGGGCGCCGTGCGGCCTCCCGCTGTGTATAGATGGCTACGTGCGGCCTCCCGCTGAGTATAGATGGCGCTGTGCGGCCTCCTGCTGTCTCTGGGGGGGGGCGCTGTGCGGCATCTATACTCAGCAGGAGGCCGCACGTAGCCATCTATACACGTATACTCAGCAGGAGGCCGCACGTAGCCATCTATACGGTGCCATCTATACACAGCGGGAGGCCGCACGGCGCCATCTATACACAGCGGGAGTCTCAGTGCTTTGCAAGAGCAGTCAATAAATTCTGCTTGACTAATTCTGAGCACCATAAAGTCTGGTTCGCTTCTAACCTGCTGTCTTCATTTTCAGCTTGCTGAATTCTTTCTCATTTACTGTCATTCGAGACGATGCCTTTGCTGGTGTCTTTCACCTTGAATACCTGTAAGTGCTCCACTTAATGTCATATTTTTGATTCTGTTCTTCTTCATCTTTTGGCATGTGCAATTGTATGAGCAAGTATTCATATGAATTTATGACCTACTTAAACCTTCGAGGACCTTAAATTTTATTCAATCAAATTTTTTTCCAGTTTAAAACTATGGGACATATATGTGCTTTGGTCCTCAAAGGGTTTTTAAAGGGGCTGCAAACATAAATACGAAAAAAATAATTCAATTAGTGCTTTTTGTGTTCATTTAATTTTTATTTGAAGTCCATTTTTTTATATACCTTGAAATTAAGCCCTACCCCATGGAATGAAGCCCTACCTACATGACATCTGAGAGCTACATGGATCCCGCTTGTGAGGTGCCTGTCCGTCACTACTATTCAGTTTTAGGGTCCACTCACTAAGCCATATATTCTCTCATGAAAGAGAATAGGGCCAATTATGCTAATGACACTCGGCTCAAACTCTGTCAGAGCTTCAACTGAGTGTGATCCGATTCTCTCGCAGCACAGATATGGAGAAGATGGAGAACTTACTTTCTCCATCTTCTCCATAGTCTCTGTGAGTGTTCATCGGACTGCACTTGGATGACATCCGAGTGCAGTCTAATGTTTTACGTGCACCCATAGACTTGTATGGGTGCACATGGTCCGAATATCGAATGAGATTATTTTCTCATGCCAATAATCGCAGATCTGCACTGTCCCATAGTATAACATAGGACCGAGTCCTATCCGATAAAACATCACATAGCATTCGGCCGTGTTATACGACAGTGTGAGCGAGCCCTTAGAGTCAAGGAATATTTACATGCAGATGATGATATTACTCTCCAAGTGCATATTTTTTTAGGTGAGTTCATAGTAAATGCTTTGCCTTTTTGACATGTGATCAACTAAAGAACAAGAAAGATTTAGGACCTTCCCTATACAGAAACGGAAAATAGTTTGGAGGACTTGCATGTCCTTTTTTATTTATTATGAGAAAATCATAAAAGATTCCGTTTTTTAACCATGCTGTGACTTTCTGCTGAGGGAGAGGGAGAGAGCTGCCCTATTCAGAGTCTGTAATAAGACCTGCTGACAAAAGTGTTGAAGATACAGTCTAATGTGAATTAACAATGAAAAAACGTTAATTTCACAAATGGCTTGTATTTTTTTTAATACAAACTTTTTTGTGTTTACAGCTCCTTTAAAGGGAATCTGTCATCAGGTTTTTGACACCTAATCTGAGAGCAGCATAATGTAGGGTTAGAGGCACTGATTCCAGTAATGTGTCACTTACTGGGCTGCTTAGTGTTGTTTTGATAAAATCATTGATTTGTCAGAAGGTAATTATCACTAGATGACTAGTAAGTTCTGTAGGACCCCACCCCCATCACTGATCAGTAGATTTCTGTGTACACTGAGCATGGGCAGAAAGCTGCCAATCAGTGGTGTGGGTGGGGCTATACAGAGCGCAGCATTCAGAGAGCTGCTAGATCTGCAGCAGATAAAACGGTGATTTTCTCAAAATGACAACAAGCAGCTGAAAAAGTGACACATCGCTGGAATCAGGGTATCTGCCCCAATATTGTGCTGCTCTCAGATGAGGCAGCACAATTAATATTGTGCCAAATTAATTTCCCGTGAACTATCACATGATCTATCACAGGGGATCATGTGACATGTCACGTGATAAATCAGGTGTGGGGGGGGGGCCCGCGCCTTCTAAACTGCCCGGGGCCCTTGCTACTCTTAATCCACCCCTGCCTGTCACATGACTAAATGACGTCATGGAAGGTTCTTTTACACCATCGTGAGCCACCGGGGAGCCAGGACGCACCATAGAGGAGATCGGGGGACATCAGAAGGTGAGTATAATGTATATTTTTTATTTTATATTCTTTTTTTTAACTGGTCCTATGGTACCCGGGTCTGGATGAGAGTCTCCTCTTCTCTAGACCCGGATACCATCCGCACATTGAATCGCTTAATATCCGCATGTGCACATGTAGTCATGCGGATATTAAGCAATTCAATGCAAGTCAATGGCGGCAATTACACTGTGTGTCCACAAAATTAATGGACATGCTGCGGATTTTTCTGCAATGATAATTCGCAGCGTAAATTTCCGCAGCATGTGCACAGCACATGCGGATTATCATTGGGGACCATGGGGCATATATTACCAAGCGTTTTTTTAAGCGTTTTCGCTGCGGAAATTCCGCGGCAAAAACGCTTGAAAAACGCACAGTGGGCACGCAGCCTAAAACAGGATTTGCTCACCTGTGGGGTTGTGAAAGTCGCAACCCCTTTGTTAGCTTTTAAGCAAAGATGGCTGCTGCATATCCACCAAACCGATAGTAAGCAAACTTGGAGATGAAAGTGGATATAAATCCAGCGCTGCCGAGAATCCAATATACGATAGGAAACCAGGTGCGGTATGGATGTGGTTTTATTTGTCAGTAAGTTTCGAGGTGATCATACCTCTTCATCAAGATCATGGTCATTGTGGTTTGTCCTGATGAAGAGGTATGATCACCTCGAAACGCGTTGAGAAATAAAACCGCATCCATACCGCACCTGGTTTCCTATCGTATATTGGATCCTCAGCAGTGCAGGTTTTATATCCGCTTTCATCTCCAAGTTTGCTTAAAAACATTAACACTGCTCCTGCTAAACATAGACCTATGACAGAACATAGCACACAACCCAATAAGTTACTCTTTATCCCCCAAGCAATGCAAGAGAAAAACAAAACACACACCCCCAAATTAGTGAAATATATTCACCAAATAATAAACATCATATGAAGGTAGATCTGTCTTCAGACTACATAGGAAAGCATAGTGTGGGGAACAGGTCTACTCTCCTAATAGCCAAAACAATGCAAGGAATCATTGTACGATTTGGCTATTAGGAGTGATGGCAGAATACAACAAAAACAGCTTATGAGTCTGGAGTCAGGGTCATAAAATGTGGTTTTGGTGTATTCTATAATCGCTATTATAGCACATTATTTTTTGTACCAAACTGGATAACCAGGGGTGTACATAGAAATCATGGGGCCCCATAGCAGAAATCCTACTTAAGCCCCCTCCTCCATAAAAAACCCCCAAAACATTTGGCGGTGTAGGTGGGGTCATGGCCCATTTGCGCAGTCACAGGGTGTACCTCCCACCTTTTATACACAGAGAGAGGGACGTGCATTGCGGATATAATAATTGTGCCCCTACAGAATTTGCTTAGTGTTTTTACCAACTATCATACCCTTGTCACGGTCCACATGGAGTAAGGGGTCACCAAAAATACCCCACCCCACATACAGTATGATAGTTAATTTACCCCCCAAAATACAGTATAATTACCCAAGGTTGACCCCAGCATAGTAAGAAGCCTTAACATACTATGATATCCCCAAAATGAGCCCACTATGCAGTATAATGGTAAGCAAAGCCCGGCAACACATATGATGCAGAATCATGCCCCACCCGCTCTCCTACATACAGTATGATGGCTTCACAGCCCCCCTATACATAGTATGATTGCCCTACACCTCCCCAAAACACAATATGAAAGCCTCACAGCCTCCCTACATGAAGTATGATGGCCCCACTGCCCTATATATGCAATATAACAGCCCCACCATTTCAGAGTATGATGGTCCCATAGCCTCCTATAAACAGCATGATGCCCCCCCACAGCCCCTACACAATGTATGATGGACCATTAGTCCCATATAAACAATCTGATGGTCCCATAGCACCTCTAAAGACAGTATGATGGCCCCCACAACCCCTTTATGCACAGTATGATGGTCCTATAGACCTGCCATGCACAGTATGATGGTCCCACAGCCCCTTATATATAGTGAGATGACCTGACAGCCCCTATACAGAATATGGCAACTACAACCCTCTATACACAGTATTATGGCCTAGCAACCCCCTATACACAGTATGATGGCCCCATAGCCCCTATACACAGCTATGGGGTCGTCATACTGCCTATACACAGCATGACGCCCCCATAGCGCAGCCCCCTATACATATTACGAGCCTCTCACAAGTACTGACTGACTAAATAATAATAAAAAACTACTTGCCTAGCCGAGTTCCCCTGATGTGCTGCTCCACTTGGGCAGCATTTGTACTAAGTCTCCGCACAGCAGGTGTGATCTAGTGGTGTCATCATGCCTGCTGCACCAGGCTTCACATAGGCAGCCTGAATGGTGGAGGAGGGATTGTATTCAACTGTATCTGCAGACACCATTGAAATCCAGATGCGTGGGGTGAGGGAGAGAGGCTGCATTTGACACCAGGCCCCCTGACTCATGGGCTTTCTAATGGTCTGCTGCTATGGGCGCTACTTCCCTTTGAATAACATATACCTGTCTCCATAGAGTACAGCACAGTCTAATGAAAGATCCAAGTAAGGTAGCAACTTAAGCTTGATCTTAAAGCAACTAAACTTTTTCCCCAGTTTTCATCTTTAGAAGGCACTTGGATTACCTGCAATTCCATGTGGGTCCAGGTCCTGAGATCCCCACTGATCGCTTAATAGACCCCCAACCAGTGTGCCGCTGAGCAGACTGTGCGCACTCAGACAGGATTTGTCCGCTTCACAGATCAGAGTATGGATTCAATAGAAAGCATAAGCTAACACTTTCTATTAAATCCGTATCCCGGTCTGTGTGCGCGCTTTTGTCTGCTGAGCAGCATACTTTTCAGGGGTCTTTTTTCTGAATATTAAAAAAAAAAAAAAAAGTAAGAATTTTTTTTTACTCTTTGAATTAACATAAAATGAAGTAAAGTGAATAAATATACAAAAAAACAAAAAAAAAAAGAGGACAGTAACTGGGGTGGCTCACATATCCCCCTTGCATTTTGTGGGGTATCTTTAGTTTCCTAGTCTCTCTACATGACTGTCTACCATTTTTATCTGTGATATAATCAACAAGCTACTTATAAGAACTATTATATCATTGTAACGTTTAGATCGTCCTATGCTATCATAGGAGTTTATGTAACCTGCAAAGTAATTGTGCAGGAGAAACAAAACCAAAGAAGCCTAAAAGGTCTAGAATAGGATAGTTTATGAGGTCTAAAGCTGGATGCAAAGCTTCTAAATGAATAGTTAAATGCTAAATAGTCAGGGGTTGTCTATACATGGGAAGCTGCAGTTGGGTAGCACACAAATGAGGCAAATGTCTTCATCTGAAAAACAAAGCAATTAGCACTGACACTAATTCCATAGCAGTCAGTGGCTACTGGTAGAGCTTATTTATTCAGAATTAAAGGTCCCCTTCTCGCAGTGTAGGATGCCATATGAAGATACCTCAGTATGACATGGTTAATTCCCACAGCGCCTAAAAGCAACGATTAAGCCAGGAACAGTTGTGTGGGGGTGGAATGGCAGCAATATGCCACTGTCATGTATTATCATTAAAATAAGCACTGCAGGCGGCTTGTTCATAAGCAATGAATTAATGAGATGAACAATACTTAAAAGTATGACGGGATCTCGAGAGCTACGAGCCTCCGTAGCCTTGGACCTAGCACAGAGGTACAATCTCACAAGTCGAAAACACATATTGCAACCACTGGTACATGTCAGTAGGGCAATTGCCAACTACGGTGAATGTTGCACTCAAGGACCTAAAAAAAGAAATTCTAAATGTTAAGTCAAGGCGAAGTTACAATGTAATGTTCCAGGTCAAACAGCACAGGTTTAGAGTAATAATAAAAGCTGCTATAAAACCAATGGAAAAGAAGAAACTACAGCAAAAATAACCAGCGCAAAAGTACAAAGAAGCATAAAATCAGGTAACACCGTAGCTTTTTAGGTGAAGATATCATCTTCAATTTTCAGTATGGGGTTTGTTACCCAGGATATTAGCTCAACCACATCAATGGCAACATCTAATTACAGTAGCTACAAGTCATTGTGAAGGATTGTAAAAACCTGGGTCAGTTAGGCCTCATTCAGACAGTGCTTCACGTAAGAGTTCTAACTGTGTTTTCCACATTTTGTAATATCACATGGATAATTGTCTGAGCTAAAAGTATTTATCTCACAAGATGAATGCCTAAATGAAAAATAAAAAATTGAAGTGGCAAAATTGGTAAAGCAATCCGCCCCACACGACTCCCCCCCAAAATAAATGGAATAAAGAGAGATCACAAAATTGTATAAACCTCAAAATGCTACCAATAAAAATCTACAACTTGCCCTGCAAAAAAAACAAGCCTTAGAAAAAGCTTGGTTGCTCAAAAAACTATTTTTTTTTTTTAAAAAGCAGTGGGAACCGAAGTAATTTTTATGCATTTTAAAATAAAAAGAGCTATATAAATTTGGTATCAGAACTGTATGAGTGATAAAACAAAGGTACCAGGATTTTACATTGAAAGTGAATGGCCCAAAACTAAGCGTAAAAAATACAAACAGTGGAATTGCAAGGGAATTTTAGGGAGCGAAGAGAGTCATTGTTGCCTGGTGATGACTCTCGTGAGAACACTGTGCTAGGCAGCAATAGCCATTGTCCATGACCTTACTATGAGCGGCATTTACATATTGTGCTGCTGTTCACTTTTATGCAGGCATGGCCGATTATGATCAGCAATAACCGATAACACTATCATGTATCCTTCATCTCCCCTGCCTCTATACTGGGCAGTTATTCAGAAATAAGTGCGCTGCGGCCAGTGTAAACAGGACTTCATATGGGTGTAACACTAGACTTTCTGTATAATAGATAACCACTGCTCCAGATTTCTTTAAAGGCTGTGATCAAAGTTCAAGGGACCAACATTGGCCAGTCTTTGTGGTATTTCATTATTCTTTTCACTTCTTAACAAATTAACATTATATTCAAAATAATCAGGTGCCGTTATCTGTCTATTGCTTTCTTGAGACAATTCTACCACCACCTTGAGAGCCAATCATCGTTCTCTATAATCAAGTTTCTGTCTAGTGACTGATGCCATTCAATTCAAGAAGGAACATGCCATTCATCAGGTGCCCTTATAACAAGATTCACATCTACAGAGTCTAAATACACCTGCCTCATAGGTGCAAAGGTCCTAGATGGTTTGCTATATACCTTCATTTAGAAGAGCCAATAATCCGTAAATAATCCCAATTATTAGCCCATCTAAACAGGCTGGCAATAACTAACGAATGAGCAAAATGCTGGTTCTTTGAGTGCGATGATTTTTATGCCAGCATAAAAATCATCATTATCGGCAGCACATTGCCTCGTGTAAACAAGTGATGGGCTGCCAATAACTACGATCTCTTTGTATAAAATATCATGCTATGTAGAATCTTCATCAGTCTGTCTAAATAGGCCAGTAAACTACATCCAACCAGCTTGTATATTGGTGGTTGCTTAATAATCCGGGATAAATCTGAAAGAGAATTAAAGAATGTGCCACCAAACTCGGTATGCTCCTAATAAGAAATATATACCAACACTAGGAGTCTGGTGAAGCTTGTACAGTTGTATGGCTCAGTATAATGGAGTCATATAGGTTCGGTGCACAGGTGTGAAAAATAATTTTCTGGAACAAAACTGCCAGCCAATAAATTATCATAATCGAAAAATATTAATAACCATGAATAAACTTAATAAGTTTTACTTACAAGTCAAAGACTAAGTAATGGTAACCTTCTTCTGATATGCTGTCATGAAGGCGAACTGGAATAGAAAAAAAATTTAATTAGATGAACAGTGTTTTTAAATTGAAATTTTTATATATAATTTCAAGTCACAACTATTAATATGCTGGGGAGGCTGTTCTGAGTCAGACGCCATTTTATGAATGCAGCAGGAAATGTCCCGGCATATATGCTGATACAGCTATTAATTCTCCTTTGTGATTATATGGGGTCCCATGCCCCGTTGGCTATACAGTGACATACTTAAGATGCACACATCGAAAAGCCTCCATATAGATAAGACTAACTTTGGCAGTACCCACCAATATTAATGGGTTCAGACAATAGTCTTATGTGTATGGGGACACCAAACTCTCCACCAACAGATTAGATTTGGGGAGATTCCAGACTGCCAATCCTTTTGTTTTTTAGAAGAGAAGCCACCACCAGAGATGTCAGGCAGCAACTCACTCGAAGAGGACAGAAGCGCTCAGCAAATGAAGTGCTCCTATGTATGGGAGAGCCAGGCGAGATAACTGGTAGCCAAAATATTGTTTAGGCTACTGCCATATAAGGTTTATGGGGGGAGATAAACAGAATTCATAGATGTGAGGTGAAGAGACCCTTACTGCTAGTAAACTATATGTCATTACACGATCATTGGAGTAAAGTAGTGGTAATCAGACATTAGAATATTAGCAGAAGGCCAGACTCACACACAGACTTCTAATACTTCAGGGTTGGGGAAGCTTCAGCTCGTGGGCCGTCCTTTTCTCTGGCCCACGGGAAAATTCCCAGGGACAATAGTGCTTCGGCCGGGAGCCCCATTTTGCCATCCGTTTAATTACTCTTTACATTACTGAACGCCTGGGCGCATGCAATGAAGGATTAAATGCTGATGCTGGCCAATGCCAGCATCCGTACATTCTTTGTGGGTGTAGTCATTGCACTATGTGCTCCTGTCCCACTAAGACAGCAGCCCCAGTATCTCTTAAGTGACGTTCCAGCCTTAGCATCTCCTACGTGTAATGTGGCTGCTTCAGGTCCTGCATCTCTTATGTGATTTATGTGCTCCAGCTTCAACATCTCCTAGGAGATGCTAGAGCATATGCATCACATAGGAGACGCTGGGGCTGCAGCATATGCATCACATAGAAAACGTTGGGGCCGCAGCATATTCATCATATAGGAGATGCTAGAGCATATGCATCACATATGTGATGAATATGCTGCGGCCCCAACGTTTTCTATGTGATGCATATGCTGCAGCCCCAGCGTCTCCTATGTGATGCATATGCTGTGGCCCCAGCGTCTCCTATGTGATTTGTATGTTGCTGCCCCAGCATCTCCTATTGATGTATAAGCTTCAGCTCCAGCATCTCCTATGTAAAGTATATGTTCCAGCGTCAGTATCTCCAGTGTGATGTATATGCACCAGCCCCAGTGCATCCTATGTGATGTACAGTGCCTACAAGTAGTATTCAACCCCCTGCAGATTTAGCTGGTTGACACATGCGGAATTAACTTGGCATTGTGACATTTGTACTGTAGATCAGCCTGGAAGTGGGAAATGCACTGCAGCAAATTTTTTTATTTTTTTAAAACGTAAAAAGTTAATTCAGAGTGTCATTTATTATTCAACCCCTCAAACCACAAGAATTCTGTTTGGTCCCCCTAAAGTATTAAGAAGTAGTTCAGGCACCAAGAATAATGAGCTTCACATGTGTGGATTAAAGATCTCTTTTGCCAGCCTTTTCTGACTATTTAAGACCCTCCCCAAACTTGTGAACAGCACTCAGACAGGGTCAACATGGGAAAGACAAAGGAGCATTCCGAGGCCATCAGAGACAAGATCGTGGAGGGTCACAAGGCTGGCAAGGGGTACAAAACCCTTTCCAAGGAGTTGGGCCTACCTGTCTCCACTGTTGGGAGCATCATCCGTAAGTGGAAGGCTTATGGAACTACTGTTAGCCTTCCACGGCCAGGACAGCCTTTGAAAGTGTCCTCCCGTGCCGAGGCCAGGCTTGTCCGAAGAGTCAAGGCTAACCCAAGGACAACAAGGAAGGCGCTCCGAGAAGATCTCATGGCAGTGGGGACATTGGTTTCAGTCAATACCATAAGTAACGTACTCCACAGCAATGGTCTCCGTTCCAGACGAGCCCGTAAGGTACCTTTACTTTCAAAGCGTCATGTCAAGGCTCATCTACAGTTTGCTCATGATCACTTGGAGGACTCGGAGACAGACTGGTTCAAGGTTCTATGGTCTGATGAGACCAAGATCGAGATCTTTGGTGCCAACCACACACGTGACGTTTGGAGACTGGATGGCACTGCATACGACCCCAAGAATACCATCCCTACAGTCAAGCATGGTGGTGGCAGCATCATGCTGTGGGGCTGTTTCTCTGCCAAGGGGCCTGGCCATCTGGTCCGCATCCATGGGAAGATGGATAGCACGGCCTACCTGGAGATTTTGGCCAAGAACCTCCGCTCCTCCATCAAGGATCTTAAGATGGGTCGTAATTTCATCTTCCAACAAGACAACGACCCAAAGCACACAGCCAAGAAAACCAAGGCCTGGTTCAATAGGGAAAAAGTCAAGGTGTTGAAGTGGCCTAGTCAGTCTCCTGGACTTAACCCAATTGAAAACTTGTGGAAGGAGCTCAAGAATAAAGTCCACATGAGACACCCAAAGAACCTAGATAACTTGGAGAAGATCTGCATGGAGGAGTGGGCCAAGATAACTCCACACACCTGTGCCGGCCTGATCAGGTCTTATAAAAGACGATTATTAGCTGTAATTGCAAACAAGGGTTATTCCACAAAATATTAAACATAGGGGTTGTATAATAATTGACCCACACTTTTATGTTTAAAATTTAATAAAATTCAACTGAGCAACATAACTTTTTGGTTTGTAAGATTTATGCTTCTGTTCATAAAACCTACTCTCGTTTGCAGTTTGAAGGCTCTAACTTATTTGCATCTTATCAAACCAGCTAAATCTGCAGGGGGTTGAATACTACTTGTAGGCACTGTATATACAGCAGTCTTGGCTTATCCTGTCATGTATACAGCAGTTTCAGTGTCTATTTGATTTATATACAGCAGTCTTTGTGTCTCCTATGTCTTGTATTTACAAGCCCCCCAAAGAAGCCCATGCGAAACACACATCAGTGCCATTGACACACAGGCACAAAGCACTTTACGGGAAAGCACTGGTGCTGCTTCTTCATTCATAGTTCATTTATACCTTTGCATTGCATTGATACTCGTGTCATTTGACCTCTTTCATTACTGCGTTTTTGGCCCCCATCTACAAGAGGTTTCCTATATACAATTACATCAGGATGCAATCTAGTGGTCATACCACAACATTACATTGAGGTCTTTTGAATGAATGTCTATCTATGATTACCGTATGACCAACTGTCAGATATATATATTTTACATGTGTCTTAATTTTCTTTTGCTACCCAATTACTTATGACTTTTTAATAATAATACAAAAATTATTACATTTATTATGATTACTCATGTCATGTTGCGTATTCATTTTTTTTACTTTTTCAATAAAATGTAATTTTTAACCAAATAAGTTTTTTTTTTTTTTTTTTTTTTACTATTTCCTATCTATTTTGGGGTCAATATATTGCATTTCTTGCTTTGTTGTTTCCCAATTCTATTGGGAGTTCCCCACATTATTTTTGGAATTATGTTCCCTGATTTTGTCCATTATCCTAGCACCTTTATATTTTGTGTAGTGTATATATAGCAGTCTCGGTGTCCCCTATGTGATGTATATACGGCAGACATGGTGTCTCCTATGTGATGTATACATCAGTCTCTGTGGCTCCTATGTGATGTATATTCAGCAGTCTCAGTGTTTCCTATGTATTCTATACAGGAGTCTGGTTTGTATATCATATAGGAGCAGGGCTGTGGAGTTGGAGTCTGTGTCCATTTTGGTGGAGTCGGAATCGGAGTCGGTATAAAATGGAAAGACTCCAACTCCTAAAATATATAATAAATTGGTTACAGTAGTTCAATCCAGTTTGTAGGGAATATTTTTTTCATAAGAATTTGTGAAAGTTAGGAAATGTCCTATAAATCAGGGCTGTGGAGTTGGAGTCGGTGTCCATTTTGGTGGAGTCAGTAAAAAATGGACCGACTCCAACTCTTAAAATATATAATAAATTTGGTACAGTAGTTCAATGCAGTTTGTGGGGAATATTTTTTTCATGTCCTATTCCTGATCTAAGGGTCTAGACTTTTAGCTGAGATTAATCTTTGCTACAGTAAATTTATCACTTAAACATGAGCCATGGATGAGGGAGTCAGAGTTGTGGAGTTGGTGTCATAGAAATTGAGGAGTCGGAGTTGGAGGTTTGGCTTACAGGCTCCACAGCCCTGCATAGGAGACACAATCTCTGTTTCCTATGTGATGTATATACAACAGTCTCAGTGTCTCCTAGGTGATGTATATACAGCAGTCTCGGTATGTCCTATGTGATGTATATGTAGCACCCTGAGGATTCGGCTGCTACAGGGGTATTGCACCTCAACCCAGAGGTGTGATATTCCACTCCCGGGTAAGGATGGAGTGTGGATCTGAGCTCGGTAGGCTGCATGCACTACACACATCCCATTTCCGAGGAACAGGCCGACGGTACTCCCACTTAGAAATGTGCAGGTACGACCGAGTCTGTTCCTGGCTGGAGTGGGAGGGGGGTGGTACATCCCAAGTAGTGTAGGGGCAGATAGGGGGAGCAGCCTGGGTAAAGATAGGAGCTCATTGGGTGCTGGTCACCTGAGCTCACACATAGAGGGTGTATATAAGGTGGGCACCATCAGAGAACAGGGTCAGTCAGTCAGCCTTTGCAGAGGAGTCAGAGGAAGAGGAGCAGAGAAGCCCTAGAGAGAGAGAGAGAGGAGAAAGAAGGAAAGACCCAGAGAGGGGACAAAGAGAGGACTCTGAGAGCCCAAATTCAAGCTACGGGTGAAGAGTCGGCATCAGGGTACCGGAACCCAAGCTGGTGGGGGCAAAAACACACCCCAGCCAGAGACCGGAGGCCGTGGGCAGCGTCTGCCACGGCCACCCACCACATCCACCATGAAGGCATACCACGTGGAGGGTCAGGGAACCCAAGGCCAAGGGTCACCCAACAGAAGGCCCGAGGGAGCTGGACCTGGGTGGATCAATAGTGGGGACGGCCAGAGAAAGGACAGAAGGAGAGCTCAGGGTCACGCTCCGGACTCGCTTGGGGGTTGGCTGGATCCAGGACCTGGTGGACGCAGCACGGCTCGGGAGGTCACTTGAAGCTGGAGTGACCGGAACATCAGCAGTGAGTAAATACCCTAAACTGCACAACCCGACTCTGTCTTCCTTTAACACCTATGCTGCACCACCACAACCCCCATCCTCTGCACCTGACCCCCTGAGGCTATACCCCACCCGTTGGGGGGTTATACCACCAAAAGCTGCACCTACACCATCAGCCTCAGCGGACCCTGCTGCAGCGGCGGCCATAGTGATAGCAATACAACGGGTGGCGTAGTCGACAATAAAGAACTTATAACATCTGTAGGACTGCCACATACAACTGAGTTTGACACCCTGGGCACGGACCGGGTCACAGCCACTCGGAAGACTACAACTCCCATCTGATCCGGCTCCGGATATTCCCCCTAAAGAATATGGCCCAGGGGGCGCGTCAACTTTGGCGTAGTCGGCAGGATTACGTGCCCGCAACACCCGGGTACTGCGTGCCTGAAGAAAAGAACGAGTTTACCTCAAAAAGAAGTCTCCTGCCGGTTCCGGAGGGTCCCCGCCATCGGACCCCATCACCAGTCGATTCCCGCCGGTTGTCCGCCATTAACAGCGTTTTCCCGCCATCTGCAGAGTTTCCCGCCACTGGGAAGCGATTCCCGCCTTGGAAGAGCGGACGCCATTATGGGCGTGCCAGAGGGTGGCAAGAGGCCACCTCCCATCGTGGGCCAGGACCGAAAATGGCGCCAAAAGTGGAAACCGCCCCCACCAACAGAGACTGTGATGCTGGAGGTGTCTGTCAGCGTGAAAGAACAGCCCCTGGAGCTGACAGTCACCAAGTGGCCCCGGGACCGCCCTCGAAGGGGGAGGAGACGAAAGGAGAGAACAAAGATGGGTGCCGCCTGGAGCAGTCTAGAGCGAGCGCACCCGGAGGCAAGAAGCCTGGAGAAGAGTTTCGGAGGAGATTACCCGGAGATGGCGAGAAAGCAGAGCAGCACCGGCCCGTTGGCCAGGAGCCTGCTAGAAACAGAGGAGGGAGAGCAGAGCAGCACCGGCCCGCTGGCCAGGAGCCTGCTGGAGACAACTGAAGGAGAGCAGAGCAGCACCGACCCGTTGGTCAGGAGCCTGCTGGAAACAACGACCCCACTAGGCCTAGTGGAGGTCCTAGCACAGCTCCCCCGAGACCGGGAGTGTGCACAGACCGCTCTGGAGGGCCTCGCAAGGAGGATGGCCCGGGTGCAGCGAGAGACGTTGGCGGAGTGGAGCCGTGAGATGGCCCAGCAGACCGAGACCTGTCAGCGGAGCACGCCACCCAAGACGAGGAGACAGACCGCCTCTGAGGATGGCGCGGGAGGACTGAAGGCCGGAGACGGCGCCGAGAAGGGAGCCGAACGAGTGGAGGCAGGTAAAGGGGACGTCTATACCCCAAACCGGGAAACCGCGTACCTGCCCCAGCTCCCCGTCGCAGAGCCCGAAGTCTATCCTGCTGTGCCCGTCGCTGCAACGTCACCGCCGCAGACTAGGCCTCAAACGGGAGCCGCGACCCCTGTGACGTCACACGCCTCGACCCCGAGCGTGACCAAGCAGGAAGTACCACCAGCCTGGTCGCAAGGCCTAGTACCCCCGGGCGCCGCAATACCAACAGCGCCCCCTACCTCCGCGGAGCCCCCGGCCTGGTCGCAGGGCCAAGTAGCCCAGGGCGCCGCCGTCCTTACGGTGCCCTTTACCTTCCAGATACCCCAGGCCTGGCCGCAAGGCCCGGGCAACCCGGGCGCTAACACCACCGCGCCCATAAGACCTAAAGTGCCGCATCTGGGAGAGGACCTGTACGCCCAGCATACGTGCCCGGATGGGCAGCCATTTATATGGCCACCGGAGTTTTACCATCCCCGACTCCGGAGAGAGAGACCCCTGGATGAACCCCTGATCCCGGCTCCAAAGCCCGTAAAGAGGATCTCGCCCCCGCTAGCAGAAGCGCAGTTCGAGTGGGACCCCACCGGAGAAGATCTCATGGGGTTCACTCAAGAGACTCGGGCAGCTGCAGCGGAGCGTGCCGAGTGCTGCCGCCAACAGCTCGAGGACTTTGAGAGGGAGCGGAGAGAGAGGCGGGTCCGGGAACAGCAAGCTCAAGTGAGGAGCGCGGAGCAGAAGAGCCGGGCCAGGAGAGACCCCCGTGCAGCGCATAGTCCCCGCACCACCGGGACTGTGATAAAGTTTAATATGCAGCATGGGTGGGGCTTCATCCGAGACCACCGCACCCTAGGCGACGTCTTCGTGACCAGGAGAGACGTTGAGTCCCACCTACCGGAGGGACACAGAGGTCGTGACCTTTACATCGGGGACGAGGTCACTTTCACCCGGCACAGGTGTGCCAAAGGACCCTACGCCCTCCATGTGCATCGTCTGACGGAGGAAGAACTGCGGTGTGAGGAGGAAGAACAAGAGGACCCGGACGGGTCTGAAACTAGAGCCAAAGGTAACAATAAAGAAAGAGCAGGAGGACGCCGTCGTTAAGTACAGCGAAGCAGGAGCTGTAAATAGTTGCCCGTCGGGGCACCATAAACTGAAACTGAAACTGTAACTGTTGCTAAATATAGTCCCCGTTGGGACCAGCAAGTGTGAACTGTTACCCGTTTAACCCCTAAATCCCACTGACCGAGGACTGAGAGCGGTCAACCCCTATTCCCATTACCTGGCCGAGGACTGAGAGCGGTCACTACCCCTGTATATAGTTGCGCGTCCTAAAGCGCCCCCTACCGGTTTTATAGGGAAAACCAGTTTTCCAAAGAGACTGTCGCACTTTACCCGGTCACACGTTGCACAGTGACCGGAGGAGGAGCCAGAGGCGACGAGAATGTTTTTTATGAAAAGTTTTATATGATGTTTTATTATGTTTATGTTTATGCAAAAATTTGTATGTTTTTGTTGTTTTTATCTTACAGCCCGAGGACGTGCTGTGATTTACCAGGGGGGAATGTAGCACCCTGAGGATTCGGCTGCTACAGGGGTATTGCACCTCAACCCAGAGGTGTGATATTCCACTCCCGGGTAAGGATGGAGTGTGGATCTGAGCTCGGTAGGCTGCATGCACTACACACATCCCATTTCCGAGGAACAGGCCGACGGTACTCCCACTTAGAAATGTGCAGGTACGACCGAGTCTGTTCCTGGCTGGAGTGGGAGGGGGGTGGTACATCCCAAGTAGTGTAGGGGCAGATAGGGGGAGCAGCCTGGGTAAAGATAGGAGCTCATTGGGTGCTGGTCACCTGAGCTCACACATAGAGGGTGTATATAAGGTGGGCACCATCAGAGAACAGGGTCAGTCAGTCAGCCTTTGCAGAGGAGTCAGAGGAAGAGGAGCAGAGAAGCCCTAGAGAGAGAGAGAGAGGAGAAAGAAGGAAAGACCCAGAGAGGGGACAAAGAGAGGACTCTGAGAGCCCAAATTCAAGCTACGGGTGAAGAGTCGGCATCAGGGTACCGGAACCCAAGCTGGTGGGGGCAAAAACACACCCCAGCCAGAGACCGGAGGCCGTGGGCAGCGTCTGCCACGGCCACCCACCACATCCACCACGAAGGCATACCACGTGGAGGGTCAGGGAACCCAAGGCCAAGGGTCACCCAACAGAAGGCCCGAGGGAGCTGGACCTGGGTGGATCAATAGTGGGGACGGCCAGAGAAAGGACAGAAGGAGAGCTCAGGGTCACGCTCCGGACTCGCTTGGGGGTTGGCTGGATCCAGGACCTGGTGGACGCAGCACGGCTCGGGAGGTCACTTGAAGCTGGAGTGACCGGAACATCAGCAGTGAGTAAATACCCTAAACTGCACAACCCGACTCTGTCTTCCTTTAACACCTATGCTGCACCACCACAACCCCCATCCTCTGCACCTGACCCCCTGAGGCTATACCCCACCCGTTGGGGGGTTATACCACCAAAAGCTGCACCTACACCATCAGCCTCAGCGGACCCTGCTGCAGCGGCGGCCATAGTGACCGCAATACAACGGGTGGCGTAGTCGACAATAAAGAACTTATAACATCTGTAGGACTGCCACATACAACTGAGTTTGACACCCTGGGCACGGACCGGGTCACAGCCACTCGGAAGACTACAACTCCCATCTGATCCGGCTCCGGATATTCCCCCTAAAGAATATGGCCCAGGGGGCGCGTCATATACAGTAGACAATCCATTGCTTGAACTCTATAAATGTAATGTGAGCAGTGATGAATTTCCCTCTTTGAGGAGACATGCAGTGAAATATACATCTGTGTTCAGAATAACTACTGCAGCAATCAGTTCTGTACATAACTTATTGCAAAGAGTTGACTACGCTCCAGACCAACACAAACTTGGAAAAGCAATTGTGTGTAGCAACATCATCAATACCACCCAACATCACAGCCTTATTAAAGAGAAGCAGCTCTAGCTATCACATTAGGTGTGAATTAATTGTTTGACAAAATAGAGCAGGATCATTTTCAAGGTGATAATTTTGTAAGGTCCCAGACTGATGTTATACATATCCAAATGGCCCGAGGCAGAAAAAAGGTTCCCCACCCCTGTAATAATACATGATTCTTAGCTACACAAAAATAGCAATTGTCACTCTGATGCTCCAGTAGGTGCAGGCTCACAAAAAAAGATAGTCATTGCTCTTTAAATTTACAGCACTACTATTTTTGCAATAAATTTTATTAAATATTTTGTGGCTATTGGACTCTCTATAAAGGAAGTGATTAAGTTTCTAGTTCAATGTTTTATTATAATAAAACCATGGCTATACTGAAGCTACAGTCTCAGGTGGCAGAAAACCACATTGGCATGCGAGTTCCTAAGATTTGGCTGTTAACATTCATGGTTAATGATTTACGGATTAAAAAATGGCTGCACAATGGAAAATCTACAGCGATAAGATACTACTAGATGGGCTTTACTTCAATAGATGTAAAAAAAACAAACAGATGGCCACGAAATGTGAATGCAGTCTTTAAGCAGCAAAATGAAGCCACGCCAATGCTATTGTAAATTCAATCAAGGTTTCTCTTTATATGCTGTCAAGATCTAGCGTTTGCTTCTGCACGGCACAAGGTGGCATACACCGGATTGTATTTCTTGTACAGGACTTTGTTTTTACCTTTTCTGATAACATTAACATTGCATCACACCTACAATCGCTTATCTCCGGTACAACAGATAAAGTAACTCGGAAAGGTGAAGAGTTCAATGTACAGAATTTCACAGCAAATATCTGATCCCATAAAGTACAAACCTCGAATATGTCATTCTGCCGTTCTATAGGGCGATCACTCTACAGAATAGTATTATGGTGTTCTATAAACTGCATTGTGTAGTAGTTCTGGAAATTCAGTGCACCCAGCAGTTACTCCAGTCACTTACAGATTTCTAACTCATTTATGGATCCATAACCCATGTAATCAAAAAACATGTATTTTGTTTCTAAAAGAGACAATGACATTTACTGCAAGCCATGTTGTAAAGTGGTACATAAAGATTCAGTGGCCCGGTTTTATAGGCAAGCACAGGAGCAGCTTTGGGGGATATGGATGTTGACTAAGGTACAGCTATCACAAGTGTATGTATAGGCTGAATGTCCCACGAAAGGTCATTTAAAGGGGTTCTCCGAGAATAGTTATAAAATAAATTATACACATTTAAAAATTAAAAATGTTTCTAATACCTTTATTTAGCAAAAAGGTATTCTTTATCTACTGTACTCTTTCAGGACTTTAACCCCTTTACTCCCGAGGGTGGTTTGCACGTTAATGACCAGGCCAATTTTTACAATTCTGGCCACTGTCACTTTATGAGGTAATAACTCTGAAACTCTTCAATGAATCCCACTGATTCGGAGACTTTTTTCGTGACATATTGTACTTCATGAGAGTGGTAAAATTTCTTCAATATGACTTGCGTTTATTTGTGAAAAACGGAAATTTGGCAAAAATTTAGAAAATTTCGCAATTTTCAAACTTTAAATTTTCATGCCCTTAAGTCAGAGAGATATGTCACATAAAATAGTTAATAAATAACATTTCCCATTTACTTTGCGTAAGCACAATTTGGAACCAAAATTTTTTTTGTTAGGAAGTTATAAGGGTTAAAAGTTGACCAACGATTTCTCATTTTTCTAACAAAATTAATAAAACCAATTTTTGGGACCACAACACATTTGAAGTGACTTTGAGGGGCCTTTATGACAGAAAATACCCAAAAGTGAGATCATTCTAAAAACTGCACCCCTCAAGGTGCTCAAAACCACATTTAAGAAGTTTATTAACCCTTCAGGTGCTTCACAGGAATTTTTGGATTGTGGAAGAAAAAAGTGAACTTTTATTTTTTTTTCACAAAAATGTTACTTTAGACCCCAATTTTTTTTATTTTTGCAGGGGGTAACAGGAAAAAAATTGACCCCAAAATTTGCTGTGCAATTTCTCCTGAGTACCCCAATACCCCATATATGGGGGGAAACTGCTGTGTGGGAGCACGGCAGGGTTCGAAAGGGAAGGAGCACCATTTGACTTTTTGAATGTAAAATTTGCTTGAATAATTAGCGGACGCCATGTTGCATTTGAAGAGCCCCTGATGTGCCTAAACAGTGGATACCCCCCACAAGTGAAACCATTTTGGAAACTAGACCCCTCAGGGAACTTATCTAGATGTGTGGTGAGAACCCTGAACCCCCAGGTGCTTCACAGAAGTTTATAACATGGAGCCGTGAAAATAAAAAAATCAAACTTTTTCCACAAAAATGATGTTTTAGCCCCAAATTTTTTATTTTCACAATGAAGAGAGGAGAAAATGGACCCCAAAAACTGTTGTGCAATTTCTCCTGAGTACGCTGATACCCCATATGGTGGGGGAAATACACTGTTTGGGTGCACGGCAGGGTTCAGAAGTAAAGGAGCACTGTGTGACTTTTTGAACGCAAAATTCGCTGGAATTAAAAGCGGACGCCATGTCGCATTTGGAGAGCCCCTCATGCGCCTAAATAGTGGAAACCCCCCACAAGTGACCCCATTTTGGAAACTAGACCCCTCAAAGATTTTATCAAGGGGTATAGTGACCATTTTGAACCCAGAGGTATGACACAAAAATTGATAACATTAGGTCATCAAATTGAATAAGTTGTCATTAGTCTTGAGCGAAAGTGCTCACTACTTAAGTTTGCATCGGGTACTCAGGTATGCACCATGTATCGCAGGTGCTCAAGTGACATGCTCGAGTCCCCGCCCTGCATGTTTCATGGTAGTTAGACACCCAAAAAAAAAAACACGCGGGGATCGCTCGTGCATGGCAGGCAATCCCTACAAGGTTTTTTTGGCCACAAATCATATGGGGCGGAGACTCGAGCATGTCACTCGAGCACCCGCGATACTCAGTGTATACCCGAACATCCGATGCAAATGTGGCACCCCAGGGGTCTGGTTACCACAGTAATAGAGATATTATGTCTGAGAGCAAGTGGGAGGTTTCTCTGGTCAGGAGCCCTAAGCATGCAACACGGCCCACCCAGACCTGGGAGGGGAGGAATCTGCCCTTATAAACTGGGTCTGGGGCGGGATTAGTGCAGTCAGAGCCTGGAGTGAAGTCCCAGACAGAGACACAGTCAGGTCTGGAGGACAGGAGACACAGGGAAAGTGACAACAGGAGCTCTGTAGGAGGAGGAGCGAGTGCCAGAGGCTGGAAGCTAGAAAGCTCGCCTTGGCTGAAGACACTAAACCCGGACACAGAGTCCGAGGCTGTGGGGACATCCAGGTCCAGCAGCAGAATCCAACCGGCAGGGGATTCCATGTCCTCTGGCCTTAGAAGCCCGGAGGCACGGTCACAAGCAAGGGACCAGCACCGCCATCGTGAAGCGGAGGCTAACGGAAGGCTCCAAGTCACCGGCCATACGGGTGAGCACCACACGGTATACTCAGGGACGTGGCCTACTTCTACCCGCATAGAGCAAGGTAGCCAGGAAAGAGTGCAGATAGTCGGGGAGGCCTACAACTCCACCTGGCCAGGGGAGATCCTACTTGCTTACAGACTGACCAGGCCCCTACTGCTAACCAGTACTCCCGGGAGGGTCTGTGTTATACCATCAGTAAAGACCCTGAACTGCACCACACGTCTCTGTGTTTCATCGCCGCATCAGCACCATTACTTCTGGGACGCTCACACCATCACTCCCATCATTCACTCTAGCTGCCCTGAGGCAATACTTCTCCCGTGGGGAGTTATCCCATACTCGGCTGCGCAAACAACATCAGCCTCAGCGGTCTGCAGCGCAGCGGCGGTCCCCATTGACCGCAATCCACGGGTGGCGTAGTCGGACAATTACAATACCAATAGACTGCCACTGGTTTGACCGCCTTGGGCACGGACCGGGTCACCGCCACGGAGAACTACAACCCCCAGCGATCCGGCTCCGGGTATCCCCCTGCACAGCACAGGCCCAGGGGGCGCGTCACAAATGCAAGTGGCGAGCACTTGCGCTCAACACTAGTCCCCATATCGTCATCATTTTACTTTTGAAAAAATCCTAACCCTAACACAACCCTCTCCCAACCCTAGCCTAGCCCATCCCTAACCCAACCCTAAGCCCAACCCGAACCCTGGCACCAACCCTCTCCCAACCCTAGCCCATCCCTAACCCTCTCCCAACCCTAGCCCATCCCTAACCCTAGCCCAACCCTAACCCTAGCCCATCCCTAGCCCAAGCCTAACCCTAGCCCAACCCCAATTCTAGCCCATCCCTAACCCTAGCCCATCCCTACCCCTAGCCCATCCCTAACCCTAACCGAACCCTAACCGTAGCCCAACCCTAACCCTAGCCCAACCCTAACCCTAGCCCAACCCTATCCTTAACCTTAGCACAACTCTAACCCTAGAGTTTATTTTTTACGCCTCTCGTCGTGTGGTATAAGCGATTAGACGACTTTTTTCTTCGGGTCAGTGCGATTACAGATTCATATCGGGTTTTTATGACTGACAGCTGTCACACACTACAGGACGTTTTTTTTTGCAAAGACTAGTTTTTGAATTGCCATATTTTGAGAACTATAATTTTTCCATATTTCAGCCGATAAAGCCATATGATGGCTTATTTTTTGCGGGACGAGTTGACGTTTTTATTGGTACTATTTTCAGGCAGGTGACATTTTTTGATCGCTTTCTATTCCGATTTTTGGGAGGGAGAATAAACAAAAAACAACAATTCAGGAATTGTTTTTTTGGGATTTTTTTTATGCCGTTCTGCGCATGGGCATACCAACCGTGGGGCAAGGGGGGGGGGGGCAGCTGCCCCCCCCTAGAAGCAGGGATGCACGCCGCCATAGGCAGATTATAATGAGGGAAATCTGGGCTACCGCCCGGGGCTCCGGGGTGTCTATGGCCAGATTGCCCTCATTATATGTGCAGTGCCGCGGCACATACCGGCAGACAGTGGCGGGGGGCACCCGGACCGCTCCCCCAGCAGCGGCTCACGGCCGCTACTTCTTCTTCTGCAGGGCCAGCACTGCGCAGCCGCGTCTCCTAGCTGTGATGTCACGCAGTGCGCACCCGGCCTGCACTGCTGCATCGGAGAGGAGCAGGAGGACTGGAGCCGGGGGATGGTGAGTGTGAGAGTGTGTGTGAGAGTGTGTGTGAGAGTGTGTGTGAGATTGAGTGAGTGTGTGTGCAGGCAGATATCATTGTGTGATGTCTGTTTATATGTATTTTTGTCTTTCAAATGTGTTCATGCGTGTATGTATATGTCTGTATATGTTTGTGTGTGCATGACTGCGTGTGGCCTCCCGCTGTCTCTGGGGGGGTGTCGTGCGGCCTCCCGCTGTGTATAGATGGCTACGTGCGGCCTCCCGCTGTGTATAGATGGCTACGTGCGGCCTCCCGCTGTGTATAAATGGCTACGTGCGGCCTCCCGCTGTGTATAGATGGCTACGTGCGGCCTCCCGCTGTGTATAGATGGCTACATGCGGCCTCCCGCTGTGTATAGATGGCTACATGTCCCTCCCGCTGTGTATAGATGGCTACGTGTGCTCAATATTGAGTCATACAATTAATGTAAGGCTATGTGCCCACGATACGGAAATGCTTCGGATTTTTCCTGAGCGTTTCTGCATCTCCTTGGCAGAAAAAACGCATGCGGATTTTACATGCATTTTTCCTGCCAGGGACAAGTGGAAGTGAAGCGTTCTTCACATGCATTTCTGCATGCGGGTTGACAAGCGCTTTCCAAGCAATTTTAGCATCACTTGGAAAGTGCTTGACAACTTGGTCACACTATATAAATCCATGCAACCAGCATGGATTTATATAGTGTGACCGTAAAAGAATGGTAAAAAATAAAAATATACTTACCTTCTGATGGCCTGCCGACGTCAGCGTGACCCGTCACATGACTAAATGACGTCACGGCAGGTCCTTTTCAGACCATTGCGAGCTGCCGGCAAGCCAGGACGCATCGGAAAAAGACACCAGGGGCCATCAGAAGGTAAGTATAATATTTATTTTTTATTTTATTCTTTTACAGGTTCTATGGTACCCGGGTCCAGAGAAGAGTCTCCCCTTCTCCAAACCCGGGTACCATCCGCACATTGAAACGCATGGAATCCGCATGTACAGATGCAGTGATGTGGATTCCATGCGTTCCAATGCAAGTCAATGGCGGCTTAAAGGCCGCGCTTCCGCAAAATAATTGGTAATGCTGCGGATTTTTCCGCAATGATAAGCCGCAGCGGAAATTTCCACAGCATGTGCACAGCACATGCGGATTATCATTGGGGAACATGGCAGACCTTCTACCAAGCGTTTTTTAAGCGTTTCTGCAGCGGAATTGCCGCTGCGGAAACGCTTAAAAAACGCATAGTGGGCACACAGCCTAAAAAAAATTATTATAATTAATATTGTGCCAAATTAATTTCACGTGAACTATCATATGATCTATCACAGGGGATCATGTGACATGTGATACATCAGACGTGTGTGTGTGTGTGTGTGGGGGGGGGGGTGGCCCGCGCCTTCTAAACTGCCCAGGGCCCTTGCTACTCTTAATCCACCCCTGCACGCCGCACACACACTTAGATCACCGGTGGTCGCGGCCAGCGAAAGTTCCCTCTGCAGCCGGCCGCAGGTGACTGCTCTGCTCTGCACCCGGCGGCTGGAACTGCGCAGTGTCACTGCATGGGGTCCGGCCGGGATTACCTTTAACGCACGCTGAGTGACACAGCACGCCGCAATGCCGCATGTCACCTGATCAGGTTACTGACTCCTGAGGTGTGCTGACGTAGCACGCTGCCTGCCTCCCCTGTTTCCTGTCTCTGAGAATCCCACCGGAGCACTTGTCCTGTTACTGTGGGCCGGCTGCCAGTGACTGTGGCAGCCAGCCAGTGTAAATTACACAATACACTCACTCACTGTGTAATTATTGAAATTTGGAAGGGCCTGGGGTTAATGCTGGGCCAGCTGGGGGGGATGTTAATTATTATAGCAATAGCACTAGTGTATATAAATAAATAAAATATAAATAAAATCCCGTACCCCGAGTGTCAGCGCCATTATCCTGCACCCCGAGTGTCAGCGCCATTATCCTGCACCCCGAGTGTCAGCGTCTTTATCCTGTACCCCCAATGACGGCGCCATTATCCTGTACCCCCAGTGTCGGTGTCATCCTGTACCCCCGGTGTCGGTGTCATTATCCTGTACCCCGAGTGTCAGCACCATTAATCCGTACCCCGAGTGTCAGCGCCATTAATCCGTACCCAGAGTGTCAGCGCCATTAATCAACACGTCGAGTGCTGGTGTCATTATCCTGTACCCCCAATGTCGGTGTCATTATCCTGTACCCCGAGTGTCAGCGTCATTATTCTAGGCTATATGCAATTACACTACGGGGAGGCCTCTATATGTGATTACCTGGATTGGTGCTGTAAATGTAATTCTCCTGCTCCATCTTATACTCACCCTCCGGCGTCTTATTTGTTTCCAGCGTTGCACCTTTTTCATTTTAAAATTTTACAACCTGAATGACCATGGCTTGCCCCCCCTAGTTTTGATCCTGGGTTCGCCCATGGTTCTGCATGTGGTAAAATTGATAAGGCAGTTTTATTCTTCGGGTCAGTACGTTTACAGCGGTATCACATTTATATTTTTTTTATGTTTTGGCGCTTTTACACAATAAAAACTATTTTATAGAAAAAATAATTTTTTTGCATCGCTTTATTCTGAGAGCTATAACTTTTTTATTTTTGGGCTAATGGAGCTGTATGGCAGCTTGCTTTTTTTTGCGGGATAAAATGAAGTTTTCAGCAGTACCATTTTTATTTACATTCGTCTTTTTTATTGCATTTTATTCCATTTTTTGCTTGGTGGTATGATGATAAAGCATTGTTTTTTGCCTCGGTTTTTTTTACCGTGTTCACTAAAGGGGTTAACTAGTGGGACAGTTTTATAGGTCAGGTTGTTCTGGACGCGGCGATACCAAATATGTGTACTTTTATTGCTTTTTTTTCAGAATAATAATTATTCTTGGGTACAATATATTTTTATTTTTTTGGGATTATGTTTTTCATATTTCTACAATTATTTTTTTTTTCACTTTCTGATACTTTAACTTTTACACTTTGTCCCACTGTGGGACTTTCATTTTTTTCACCTAGATCGCTTGCATAGCATAGAAATGCTGCAGCAGCATCTCTATGCTATGCAGGCTGCAGCCTTGCGCACACAAGTTAGTTAGACCACGCACTGAGCACGGTCTACCTAATGTCCTGCTGTCTGGTGACCCGGATGTCATCATGAAAAAACGGGGTCACCTTGACAACCACCGGTACCCCGCACAGACGGCGCGGGAAGCCGGAAAAGAGGTAAGCAAGCAGCGTTTACCTCCCCTTGCCACAGGAATGCTGTGATCAACTTCGATTGCAGTATTTTGGGGGTTAATGTGCAGGGAGCGGTGTGGGACTGCTCCTGGCACATAGTACCGGGTGTCAGCTGTGACAATCAGCTGACACCCGGCGGCAATTGCCTCGCACCGCTTGTGTGCGGACGCAATCGCATTCTGCATAATAGTACGTCCCTGGCCCAATAGGCCCTGGGCACAAGAACGTACTATTACCACAAATGTCAGAAAGGGGTTAAAAATGGTAACGGTCATAAAACAAGCGTGCAGCCCGTTCCAAAATTTCAGGGAACACAAAGTAGGACGGGTTGCGTGAAGAACATCTGCTTGATACATACATCAGGTCAGAGAAGCATTCTGCCAGGCATTGTGAAGTCGCATTCCTCTGAACTCTATTTCTAAGCCTGATTATTGCAAGAACCACTCAACTATGTAAAGAGAAATGACAGTCCCTCATTACTTTAAAATATGAAGGTCAGTCAATCCAGAAAATTGTTAGAACCTTGAATGTCTCCTCAACTGCAGTCATGAAAGCCATCTACCACTATGATGAAGAAAGCTCCAGTAAATGTGTAAGGGGGAAGACCGGGGTGTAAGTACTTTCAGAGCAAGGGATCTGAAACTGCTGGGGCCGTGCCTCTGGTTGAAGGGGGGAAGAGACTGCGAGCACAGGAGTCAGGTGACTGGGAAGCTGGGGGCGTGTCCAGAGTGAGAGCTGGGAGGTCAGGTGACCGGGCAACTGGTGGCGTGGCTAGAGAGAAGAGACGAGGACGTTTGCGCGGAAAAGCGGAGCTGGGTCCTGCTCAGCAGAGCAGTGTGAGGGTCCAGGCTCCTGGCTACAGTACTTGGAGCAAGATCCGAGTGCAGTGGACCGGAGGAGTCAAGCCGACTCGAGGGAGAAGAGATGCACGGTCCGTGGAGCAGAGCACATGAGGTGCCGTGTTATGGACTAGGGGCTCAGCGGGTAAAACCGGAGACCGCCCGCTGCCGCCAGAAGACAGAGCATTGTTTGGGCGGGGACGCCTGAAGAAATTAACACCGGCATCAGCTGGCAACTGCCTTGTGAGGAGCAAGAGTCAGCTAAGTGAAAAAACGGTCGAATACAACCGGTTCGACTCTGCTACATCTAGTTAAACTGTGAACTGTCAGTAATAGACTTTTACCTGCTACTTCCCTTGTTTTTCCCCCATATTTTCCCCTGTTACTGCCTGCGAGGAGGTTGACCCTGTTATCATAAACCTCCTCTGTTTATTAACCCCGTATTGGCTGCTCTGTGTCACTGCATCTAAAGTACTCGTGCTACAAATGAAGACCAAGAATGACCTGGGCAGCAGAGAATAAGTTCATTAGTTATCAGCATGAGAAAATGCAAATTAACAGCATCTCCAATAACAACCCTCATAAATGATGCACAGACATCAAGTAGCAGACAACTCAACATCAACTGTCAAAAGGAGACTGGGATAAGAGGGCCTTTATGGTCAAATTACTGCAAAGAATACACTAATAAGGAGCCCAAACAACAAGAGACTTGAGTGGTCAAGATCAGTGGATATTAGATTAGTTGAAATCTGTTCTGTGATCTGATGAGTTCAAATATGAGATTTGTGGTATCAACTGCAATGTCTTTTTAAGATGGAAAAAAAGGTGACATGGGTTCTACTTGTGTGGTGGCCACCAAGAACCACAGAGGATGTGGTATGATGGTTTGAGGGTGCTTTGCTGGTGACACTTGGTAATTTATTCCAAATTCAAGGCACACTTACCCTGCAAGGCTGTTACAGCATTCTGCAACAACATAAAATTCTGTTTTTTACTTAGTGGGAGTGCTGAATCAGATGACACTCGACTTCAACCCAATGGAGATGGCTTGGGATGAGTTGGACTGGAGAGTGAAGGCAGAACAGCCAACAAGTGTGCTCAGTGCCTTTGAAAATGCCTTCAAGACTGTTGGGAAAAAAATTTCCATCTGATGAAACGGCGCTATAGAATAAGAAGGGTGTGTAAAGCTGATAGAGTAAAAATGGGGTACTTTGAGGATTTGAAGGTTTAACACATTCTTGTTTGTTTCACTTGTGTTTTGTTACTCCGTTTCCTTCTTGGTTTTGCTGCCTTCAGTCTCAATCTACAGTGTGCACATTTCAATAAGGAATATCATTACATGAACTGGTGTGTCAACTTTTGACTGGAGCTATACAATAGGATAGGAAACGTCTGACCTACGTAATTGCAAACAAAGGATTCTGTACCAAATATTAAGTTTGTTTTTTTTCTATTGTATCAAATACTCATTTTAGGCAATAAAATGCAAATTATGTAAAAATCATATAATTTTTTTTGCTTGTTTTTAGTTTTTTTCTTCCTTTAACATTCTGTCTCTCACAGGTGAAGTGTACCTACGATAAAAATGACAGACCTCCCCATTCTTTGTAGGTGGGAAAACTTGCAAAATCAGCAGTGTACCAAATACTTATTTTCCCCACTGAATGTATTTATGAGTGAAAAGAAAACAAAATATTCTTGCTGCCCACAGCAAATAGAGTTCATATTTCATTTTCTAGTGCAGATTACCAAAATAGCGCTAAACTCTGGTTGCTATGGAAAGAACTTTTTCGGAAACTTGAAGAGGACTTGTCAGCTCCGCTGATATATTTCTTTTAGTAAATGCTTGTATCCTTTCTAAAATAATGCTAAAATATATTTTCTCATAGCACTATGATGTTTCATTCCATTCAGTTATTCGAACAAATTGCCAGAAGGGTGTTCCTATTTTCCTTTGCAAAAAGGTGTGTCTTTACTCAGTCTGACATGGTGAGCACTGATTGTAAAGCGTTTTGGGACACACCCATAAATGGTAACACCCAGTTGTCAATTTAGTGATACATTTCTACAATAAGGAGTTACAGAACAGTACAAATCGGGAGTTATGGGAAAAATTGTTCTAGAATTGTTATTTTATTTAAATCAATTAAGTTGAGTGTGAGTAAATTGCAGCCTTTTTAAATGAAATAGATGTGTATCAGCAGTAATTTCTGTTCAAAACAGGCAGCAAAAGATACATTCACTTGCAGGAGAAATAAAGCAGTGCACAGTTCCCAATGCAAATCAAAAGGGTCTCCATGTAATGTACGGGCGTCCTGGTTCCTTTACAGACACACTCTTTGTAGCTGCTCTCTGTTTTGGCTCATAGATGAGAATGCTAAATATAAGCATTATATTCACTTAGATTTCCCAAAAGGAGGGTTTTGAAAATCAAACAGTCCTTATAATTAGGAGTAAAATACACCCTGCAATTATAATGTGGGTCTACCCAACACCTACCACATCTAAACTTAGTGTCAATGAAGCCTACACAGTAGGATGGGTTAAAACTGCATGCACACAAGTGAGAAATGCAATACAGATTGGCCCATATTTCTTGATAAATGAGTGCATCTATTTTTTGGCTGCAAAATTATTTATTAACCAGTTGTGCCAGAGTTTCCCACAATGTGAGTCATGCACAAGGGTCTGTAAAAGCAGGACTGGCTGGCCAGAATTTAGCGCATATCCACAACACACCGACCTTGGTGTAAAAAGTGCTGAAATTTTAGCAGGTGTTCATGGTGATGTATGTTGTGACAGATTGATCAAATGGGCGGTCAAACTAGTTGTAATAAAAGGCAATAAATTAGCGGAGATTTATCGTAGACATTGGTTAAACCACTTTTGATAACTTTTGGGTCTTTGTCTCCTCATTTTCAAGATTAATTTAAGCCATAAACGAGCTAGACAGGCAGACATGCAGGCCGGCAGCCATATTTTGAAGATTGTAAATGAGAATTACTGTGCAGTGAATACACCTACACAGTCCAGGCACACTGCGCTCAACGGCAGTATCTATCGTAAGTACTGCTGCCTGGCAATGTGAAACTGTCAGTTGTTATTTAACCAGGCAGATCGGAAATGTTGCTAAACTGAATTTATTTCAGGACTCTGACAACGATGTTTTTTTCCCTTTGGTCCCATGCTACTTAAAGCTAGCAGCTTCAAGGAAAGGTTCTCATCTGATGAATCTAGATTGCTGGTTTACTTCAATAAACTGTCCATCTGTCCTTGGCTTGACATGAAATAGGAAAAAATAAGCAAAAATGAATTAAAGAAGGCAAGTTATCAAAATCTATGCCCAGCACTTACAAAATGGGGCTGCAACTCAGCATCCTAATCAGTGGTCCCAATGGGGTCTTAAAGGCCTCTCAATTTTGGAACACTTTAAAAAGAACCTGTCACCAGGTCAAAAGTGGCCAGTTTTTGTTCTTATGTTATTCCTGCTGCTCTTCTGAGTATTCCGCCATATGGACCCAGAGATATATGCCTTTTCATATAGGGAAAATGTTGGTTAGGTGGTATTGCTTTCAGGAATCCTTGGGGCAAGCTCTGCATTATTATCCTGCAAGTCACACTATCTTGGTGAAGACCATAAAAATTAGCACTAAATAAAAAAGGTTCATATCTCTGGAAGCATGTGGTGGATTTAATAAAAAGAAACAAAAAAAGCATACTCAGGGGAGCACCAAAAATTAAAATAAAAATAAAAAACTGGCCACTTTTGACCAGGTGATAGGGAATATATGGAGGCTATCAAAGTGGGATAAAGAAAAAATCAAAATGTAAGTACCGGTATGTTACAGTTTTTATTCTTAATGGTGGAAAATTAAGACATTTTTCTACTGTTAAAAAACCTGTTTAGGCTTCACTTCTGTCACTGTCAGGCATCTATACATGAAATATTAGGCTAAACAGCTGGACCTTATTGAATGGTTTTCAGAATCAGGTGGCCGGTACATTCTGATGGGACTTGTCCACAGACTGTATGAACACGTTTACTAGAACTGCACGTTAGCAGAATGGAAAAATATATTCAGAAAACAGAGAATACTGCAAGTAGGATACAAAACTGTTTGGCGCTCTTATAACAAACAAGACTTCGGGAAAGTCTGATTTTACAGACTATGGCCTATTGCCTCCTAGATGAACAGAGGTTCTTTCATTTTCTAGAACTTGCTATCTATCTCTCATTTCATGTCACATATGTAAAATATTTCTAAAAGAGATATCCATCGACAGTAACTCCTGTTACTTTGGAACAGATTTGCCATAAAGGGTCACTGCAGATTTTTGAAGTTCCAGATTTTAAAGCCTTGAATTTGGATATTGATGCGGGATGAGGACAAAACTAGTTAAGGAGTTGCCAGATTTGCTATCTCCAGGACTTCAGACGGATTTGGTTAAATTGAGGAGAAGGGAAAATGTGTACATACTGATGCTGGAACCTACAGACAGATTACCAGGGGATTACCATGTATGAAATAAACATTTCCATAATTATAAGAAAAAAAAAACAAACTTCTCAATATATTTACCTCTAGAATCCCCCATTGTTTGGTCACCAAGAGATTTTTGCCTACATATCTATTTGATGGCATGTTGTCCACAGGGATATCACGTCAAGAGCAGGACAGCCAGGAACCTATTGTGATGATGTGGCTATGTCTAACACATAAATCTAGTGGCCCATTATTGACTGACATGTTCACATTGTAAGGCTATGTGCCCACGATGCAGAAATGCTGCATATTTTTTCCGCTTCTCCCTGGCAGGAAAAACACATGTGGTTTTTACATGCGATTTTCCCCACCAGGTAGAAGCGTTTGTCAAGCGTTGTTGCATACATATCTGCATGCAAGCGCTTTTCCAAGCGATTTTAGCATCACTTGGAAAAGTGTTTGACAACTTGGTCACACGATATAAATCCATGCAACCGGCATATATAGTGTGACCAAGTAATAGTTAAAAAAAAGAATAAGAATGGTAAAAAATAAACATTATACTCACCTTCTGATGGCCCCCGGTCTCCTTCTCTGATGCGTCCGGTCTCCCCGGTGTCTCGCGGTTGTGTAAAAAAACCTGCCATGACGTCATTTAGTCATGTGACAGGTCACGCGACCGCCGACGTCAGCAGTCGCGTGACCGGTCACATGACTAAATGACGTCATGCCAGGTCCTCACACCACCGAGAGCCGCCCAACACACCGCGTGCATCGCTGAGAAGGCTGGGGGCCATCGGAAGGTAAGTATAATCTTTATTTTTTATTTTAAATAATTTTTTTTAACAGGTACAATGGTACCCGGGTCTGGAGGAGAGTCTCCTCTTCTCCAAACCAGGGGATCCGCACATTGAATCGCTTCATATCCGCGTGTGCACATGTAGTGATGCAGATATCAAGCATTATGGCGGCAATTACGCTGCGTGTCCGCAAAATGAATGGACATGCTGCGGATTTTTCCGCAATGATAATCGGCAGCGAATATTTCGTCAGCATGTGCACAGCACATGCGGATTATCATTGGGGACCATGCGGCACGTATTACCAAGCGTTTTTTAAGCATTTTCGCTGCGGAAATTGCGCGGCAAAAACGCTTGAAAAGCGCATAGTGGGCACTCAGCCTTAATGATGCCCAAAATATATGCAGAATATACTGTGCAGGGAATTGAAGATAACCCTATGCACCTAAATGGTGCCTGACTGTAGTTCTTGTTCACAGCCAGGGAATGCAGGGAAAAAAGAAGAAATGAGCAAATCACTAAATCCACACTGCTGCTCCCGATATTAGGTTGCATGTTTTTTTGTGGCCTCCATACATGGATCTGGCCTTGGGTTTTCTGATCCAAACTCAACAGTCTCAAACATGCCTATCAAGTTCGTGTCAGGAAACCCACGGCCAGTCCGTGCAACATGGTCCATACTCGGAACGTGAAACACGGATGTGCGAGTCCGGCCATAAAGTATTAGTCAGACACCCACCAATCAATAAGTAATGGCATATTCTAGGAATATTAATGGCGCTATATAAAAGCATAATAAATAAATAATACAATGTATATTATGTAGTCTCCCTGATTGCAATCATTGGTGGCCTTTCTAACAATATTTGAAGCCCAGTTGTCTTGTACAATAGGTTTGTTGTGTAGCTTCGGATACTCAATGATATATATCCTATTACTGCTACAATACAATATGAAAATATACTTAATTCTTGAAATAAAAAATAAGTAGTTATCACATACAATGCGATAGTAATACAGTGGAGAGCAAATCTCAACAAGTCGAGTTATCAGTAAAGAACCTCAAATTTCCTTGGAATGTCTTTATAGAAGTGATTCCTCAGTCAGGTATTTCACAGGCTCTTGCAGGTCGAACAGTAGAAGATCGGTTAAAATATAGTGTCTCTACATAGTGCAATTGAAAAAAGAACTGAAAAAAGGACCTGCTAAACATAGATAATAAAAGCTCCTAAAATCAATCACAACGATATCCCAAGAGCTGCAGGCTGCTCTAATGTAATAAAACAATGCTGGAGAATTCCACTGGGTTGCCAGGTCTCCAGATATCTTCTATCGCTCTACACTTTTTTGACATGTAATTCTTTCATAGGCCTACGTTTATGTTTTATTAGTCTTGTCGGGTCTAGATGTCACCAGAAAATTTCCTCCAGGATATACATGTTGACAGAACAATTCACTTACAAGCTTCACACTGTGGTATGTGCTTGTGGTGGCCAGTATATATACCTTATTGGTAAGAATACCTTATTCGTGGCTTTTTGAGCAGTTTACGCATGGTTTTTCCTCACTGAATGGCGAAAATGCAGAAATAAAGGACAACACCACTTAGCTTCACTTTAAAGGGAAGCTATGACCTTGTAAATGCAGTATTCAAGGTTACTGTCATGCCTTTGTTTGGGGACTCGATTCGGTGACCTCTTGCTGCATTGTCAGTTTCCCTTTCTGCTAAGCCATAGCCAGTTTGGTTTCTGCCCAACTGCTGATGGTTCCTTTGTCTTGCTTCTATTTAGGTGTCTCTCACTTCCCAATTTGGTTCTGTCCTGTCACTTCTTGGGAGGGGTTATTTATACTCACCTTGCACCTGCATCTTTGCTGGCTGTATTTCAAGACAGATGGTGTTTGGAAATCCAGCTCTTCAGCTAGGGATTATTTACCTGGTTAATTTCTATTGCTTTTCCTACAGTTTGTTTGTGTCTCTTCCTCCTCAGTACCCTTTCTTTTCTTTTACGTCTGGTCTCTGAGAGGTTTTCCACATATTCCATTGTTTGTTTGGTTCTTCTTATTTTCTTCCGTCTATCCTGTGTGTCTGTGTGAACACGTTCATAGACCTTTTGCTCAGATTTTTGTGTATTTCACTTTATAGTTATTATTGTTTTACTGTTGCTCATTTTTTATAGAGCGGGTGCAGTTAAGGACATTCAAGGTAAGTCTACGTTGAGTGAGGGCGCCATTGCGTATATTTAGAGTGTCAACCTCCGGTCAGGTAGGGGCAAATTAGGTTAGATTAGGAACTTTCCTAGTTTGAACAGGCACATGTTGGGTTCAGGTGTTTGTCTCTCCTGCTTTGTACATTACCCATGTGAGTGTGCTTATACAGTCATAACAGTTATAGGTCTTGAGTAGCTGAGCAAAATAATGTATAGATTTCTGGGAAAAGATTAGAAAATTATTAAAATTTGAGAGTCCTCCATAGTTGATACCTTGTAATGGCTAACAGAAAATATGGCAACACATAGCAAGCTTTCAAGACTACTCAGGTCTCTTCATCAGGCACATAAAAACACAAAATCTAAAGAGTCACATATTTATACACAACAGGACATAGAAGAGTGCAGTAAAGAGGACAAGTGACGTGAAGCAAAACTATCAATGTGGCAAGGGGAGAAACATGGTACAACGATATTTTTTCTGGGAAAAATTAGGTAAACTTGCAATTTATTGTTCTAAATTTCAGCTTGGTTTGGGTTTAGTAGTCCAGTGGGAGGTTTTAATCAGTCATTTGCAGCTGTCGCTGTATGCACACTAATATAGGGAAGGCTGTCTATCACTGATTAGTACTGCCCAGTGGACTCCTAAGCTCAGAATAAGCAGAAAATTACACCAATAGACTACAATTTAAACTTGGTCAACTTTCTTCCTCAGTTGATTTGATGGCCAATGCAGTGATTAACAACTCACTTGAAGGTGCAGGTCACTAGGTGTCTCCCTTTGGTCCATCTTGCTTTCTACTTTCTGTAGTCACATTTAATCTCTCTCTTGCATCAGTGATCCCTATTTAGATAACAAGAAATTGAGGTCTTTGTCTCTTTACTGTGTTTGACTATTGTTTTAGGGGGAAATGACAGGTAACCCTTAATCTTTTTCCCACAAAATGATTTAGCAATTTGCTCATTTACTCTTGCTATATAAAGTACTGTCCACAAATATGACTTTATTTTCCATGTAACAGGTACCCTTCAACAGTGGTTTTTTCAGGTATGTTCCCATGGGCTGTATAGAAAACAGATTTTCCATCCTCATCTGGCTAAAAAAAAAAGCTGTATGTGAATCAAACCTTAATAAGAAAACTAAAGCCTAGCCATGCGTTACAATATGACGAGTGGGCAAAACCATTTGTGTCACAAGTCATATAAGATTTAAAACGTCACTGGGGTTGAGACTCCGTAAGCCGATAGCCAAATGGCTGAAACTTGGCTGTTTAATTGTCATATAGCCAAGGTCAGCACAGGTATCAGTTTTGGTCTGTAGAGAACCTTTTGGAGCAACAAAGCTCCAGAACTCTGGCTAAAAACGGCTCCATCTATTTCCAGTCATTTAGTTACACATCACCAATTTTTCAGCACATCATCATTTTAGTAAATTATTAACTGGAACAGGCAGGTGTAAAATCTAATGAAGCCAATAATGGACTAGAGATACAGACAATAAAAATGTTAAATACCGCTGCATGGCCAAGTTATAAGCAAAGATATAGAAGTAATAAGCACTAATTACATCGCCACCTGAGGGTTGCTTATGGGGAATTAAATAGCTTTTTAATTAAATCGGGTACTTATCTGTTCACTGCAGTAGCTGGCAGTATGCAGATAGTTCATTAATACAGAAGCAGCTTATATATACAGTATATATTGGTATATACCTGGCACATTGTATTCTACACATACCACTAAACTGTCATTTTACACAAATAACAGTTATGTTACCACATGTGAATGGGGCTAATGTGTTCTTCATTAATTAATACTTTATATGGCGAATCTACATTTCCTAATACCTAGAATGACAGTGGTGGCAAGCTCCTGGCTGAAGGCTACAGCTGTGAAACGGCCACTGGTTGGGCTTAATGTCACACGATCCCCGGGAGAGGCAGTGCCAACACCGGAGGTGAGTAGAAGTGTTATTATTTTACTGGGGGCAAAGATAGGGATTGTCCCAGTAATGGACAACCCCTTTATGTTTTTACTTTCTCATTCATGTAGCTACCAAAACCCTTCCCAAATGTATATTTAAACTTTTAACAACTGAATGCGATCAACAGCATTTTTGACCCAGTTTTGCAGGGAGAAAACTGCTGACAGATTTCCTTCAAGGGATAAAAGTAAAAGGTACTGTATGTGTAGGGTCACTGACTTTATTGCCTGCGGTAAAATAACTAGAAACTTGCAGAAACAAGCAAAGACTGTAGGTGAGGTAAAGGTGAATAAAAAAAGAAGATTGAGGGTTGGTGAATGTAATTTATATATATTACACACATACCGTATGCATACACATGCATGCACATACCCAATAGGCAAAACTAAAAATGCAAGAAAGAAAAAAAAATTCTAAGACAGTAGGTATAAGGCAGTATTACATTTGGAGTGTATGGCTTCATACTACAGCATGAAAAAATCCAATCAACACACAAGAATATGCGATTCAAATATTTTACTGCATTAAAATGTCACAAATCACATTTTAAGTTTCCAGTTTCTTGGAATATTCACCACAGTCAAAGTGCCCTTTCTTACTGGTGCATCCTGAGGCCGGTGTGTCTGTAACTGGCGGCCTACACATTTTAGAGTGGCCCTTTATTGTGGCCAGCCTAAGGCTCACCTGTGCAATAATCATATTGTCAGCATCTGGATATGCCACACCTGTGAGGGCTGGATTATCACTGGAAAGGAGAAGATCTCGCTAACACAGATCTAGACAAATTTGTGAACAATATTTGAGAGAGAAAGGCCTTTTGTGCACATAGAAAAAGTCTTTCAGTTCAGCTCATGAGAAATGGGAGAAATCAAAACAGTGCGTACTGGGAATATTTTAGTTATGACGAATGACATGTAGGACTTCTAGCTAGATTTGGTATGAATTAAAACTAGAGGATGAACCATTTGCTTTTTCTTGTGTGCTTTTATTTCCCGATAGTAGATTTGACTTCACTTTTTCTATAAAGGAGTGCTGGCCATCTTACCGTAGCAGTTGCTCCACAAACAACAGCCACACAAATATATTAAAACTGACCTATTAGCTTTAATGAGAGGGTTTTCTGTGCATGACTTTTTAGAAATATAAAATATTGGAATTTATTACAAAAGACACCATATTACAAGAAACACCACCAAAAGTATATATATATATATTTTTTTTTAAATATGCCCAACATAAAAATGCCAGGCTGATGTTGTCCGAGCACAGAGTCCATTTGCTTGTTCTGGTCTCCTCCTTATTTAGAACCAACAAAACTAGTTAACATGGAGAAAAGGACAAAGTCTGCAAAGAGAAAGATCACCTAAAGGGGTTTTCCGGTTCTGAAAAACCCTGGTCCCCAGTTGCAGTTTGTCCCTTTACTTACCCTCCCCAGGTCCAGCGCTAAGTCAGCAGCACGGACATCATGTGGCTACAGTAAGTCAGTGAGCTGTGAGGCTATGAGCAGCTCATGTTATTAGTCAGGCTCAGACAATGAGCTCAGTTGTTGGCTACAGTGTTGTCGACGTGACGTCAGCGCTTCAGACAATGACAGACACAGGGAGCAGCAGAGGAGACTTAGCTCTGGACTTGGGGAGGGTGAGTAAAGTGCAGGGTTTGTTTTTTTAACTAACTACAGCTAAGAGACAGGACTTTTACCAAAGCCAGAAACCTCCTTTAGGGTGTATAAAAACCCCAAAAGGGCAGTGGCCCACTAAATATAGACCCCTCACTAACAGGCCTTTAATCTGATACACTAAAACCATTATTTATACACACTAATTTCAATGGGATAGTAGGTTAATAAATTCATATTTGCCAATATTAATTATTAAATAAATCTCTGACCAACATATATATTGCTGGTATATATAGAGATAGCACGCTGGGGTACCATCAATTCATGATTAATATAGAATAATGGTGTATAAAATGAATCACAAACACCACATTTATCCCCCCCATCATGTTTCACTGACTTACTGGGTATGGGGAATTAGTGTGAAATGTCCCATCATGGCACATTTTGAAGTTTTTAGGTTCGGGTTTCTACTATTTGCAGACATGAAATTGAAAGAAAGAAGACAGAAAAGTTCTTATTACTTTTAGACAAAACCTCAGCCAGGTGCTACTACTAGATTGCTTATTTGAGAATGCGATTTAGTTGACAAAAGTTTTTCCCTTCCTTTACATAAGTCACTGCCATTACAGCATCATAAATCAAATATTAACCGCAATTGTCATTAAAATATACAGTAAGGCTGTGTTCACACAACGTTTGCCAATACATTCAATGGCTCCGTCAGAGGTGACCCCTGGAAAGCGGATTTTGGGCGTATACACCAGTGAGGCCATTGACTAGAATGATACAGACGGAATCTCAGTGTTTTCTGTCAAGCATCATATTCAGCCGTATACACCTGGCTGATGCAGGCAGCAAAACGTAGTCTTAGTAGAGTTTCTCGTCAGCCGCAGCAGAGCCACTGAACCTAGTGAACTCAGCCTAAGTGTTCAATAATGTTAGACTAATATCATGGCTGTTACACATTGTATATTCCAACCTAAGTCCCGTAAGACAGGTGGGCTGAACATAATTTAGGCTACTGAAAAATAACCTTTTTTAGGATTTTTTTTGCACACTTGTGAAGACCACAGACTTTAAGGGTTTTTCCTATCTCGTAGGCCATGTTCACAGATTCAGTGTTTGGTCAGTATTTTACCTCAGTATTTGTAAGTCAAAATCAGGAGAGGAACAATCAGAGGAAATGTATAAAAGAAACACGTCACCACTTCTGTATTTATCACCCACTCCTGGTTTTGGCTACTGATGTAAAATACTGACCAAATACTAAACGTGTGAACGTGGGCTTAGGAGGAGTCAGGAGGCCGTATGACCGGATGAGGATCACAACGCAAAGGTCACACCTCCATAAATCAAATGAATGTAATATCATAATGAAAGGAATACTCCATTTTCCAATAAAAGAAAGGGGTCTCAGACACAGAAACATGACTTCAACCTGAATTATTTAAAAAAAAAAAAAAAAAACAGGAAGAGGCAACAGACAAAACCAAAAAAATCTTTAAAACAACTATGAGAATCTTGTGTTATGTTCCTGTCAGTACTGACTATGAAAGCAGTACAAAAGTGAAGAATGACAAGTTACAATTGTACTGTTCCTGCCCTGTGGTAATGTATTAAAATGTCAGAGGTTCACATTGTATTTTTGCAATCAGCACAAAAACAATATGCTGGGAATCAAGGCAAAGTATGTATATTCCAAAAAGGGGAAAAGTAGATGATAAATAAAATGCTAAGAAATACTAATAATATTATAATATGAATTCCTTATGGAATTACCTCTTGAAAATTATGTCTATCACTTAATTCCCACGATGACTGTTTGGTGCGCTTTTTTCTGATGCATTTTGCAAAAAAACACAGTACATGGGATTTATATGACTCATGCCCACTGGGCTGTAATGGGTTTTTTATAAGCTGCCCAAACTGACCAGAGGTGCGACTTTGAAATCTGCAACGTGTCAATCCCTCTTGCAGTAAATATCCATTTTATTCGTGGATGTTCCCCATAGACACATATGTGGGGGTATATTGAGTTTTCATTGGAAACTCAATATACGCCCCATAATAGCAGTGATGTAGAGAATACAACAAAGGCTCCATTCACACGTTCAGTATTTAGTCAGTTTTTTACATCGGTATTTGTAAGCCAAAACCAGAAGAACAATCAGAGGAAAAGTATAATAGAAACACGTCACGACTTCAGCGTTTTGGACCCTCTCCTGGTTTTGACTTACAAAAACTGATGTAAAATACTGACCAAATTGTTAGGAATACCTGTCATGGACACAATTGTCTTCCTCCGGTTTCCAGACTGCTCTGCCGGTCTGTTCACGCTGGGGGCGGCGCTATCGCACACTTCGGTGCTCAGGGTCGGACTGGGGTGCCTAGGGCCCACCAGGGGAACTAACTCTAGGGGCCCACACTACAGCCCACCATAAATGATTTTATTACTTGTTATATTTTTCAATAATGCACTATAGTTACATGATTGGCCGCGCTGTGGAGCACCAAGCAGCAGGACTTTGTTCGAACAGTCATTCCGTACTGCCAGAGTCCCTTTAATGGTAACTTGTCACCTTGAAAAACGCTATTTATCTGCAGATATAGGGGTAATCTGCAGGTAAATAGGGTTTAAAGCCTGGTTAGACGGCTTAATGAAAAAGCGAGGCTACACAGAGAAAATTAGAAAATTACGTTTTATTCTCCCAGCTGCCACTCACTTCCTGTTATAGGGACGGTGCAAGGAGGGAGACATTACAGTCACCGCTAACTATAAAGTGAGGGTGCTGTAATAATGTCCGGCACCTTGATTGTGACATCTTCCATGGAGCCCAACCTCAGGCTGAGCTTCATTGAATGACTAACATGGCAGCAGCACCTGGCAACTAGTGATGAGTGAAAGTGGTCGGATAAAGTGTTATCCCAGCATGCTCAGGTGTTATCAGAGTATCTTGTAGAGCTTTGCGTTGCGGCGGTAGACAGACGCAACACATGCAGGAATTGCCGGTTTATTAGGTAATCCCTGCATGTGTTGCTTCTGTCTACCGCCGCAAAACATGTTACCACAGGGACTCGAGCATATTAGCAGAGCACTACAAGATACTCGAATAAAACCCGAGCATGCTGAGATAACACCTTATCCGGCCACGCTCACTCAGCACTACTGGCAACCCATCAGCAACCTGCAACTGCGTCACAGGGGGCTGAAGGGAGCAGGTGACTGCATGCACCGGCCATCGTGCTATCTAAATGCCGACGTCAGTGATTGACAAGGTCACTTAAATACTCATAACAGCAGCAATCAAGGCGAGCTCTGATCACTGCTGTTACAGGCAGATGCTGGCTATGTATCACAGCCGACATCAGCCCGGTATGGAGAAGGCTCAGCTCCTGAACCCGCTCCATACAAGCACATCCCTATGGTGACAGTTATGACAAGGTTAGCAAATTTCATTTGTCTGTTCCTAAATGTGGAAAGACAAGTGGAATTCCCTAACACATGTGAAAGAGTCCTAAAAGATTTAGTAAAGGTGCCCCAAGCATATGAATGTTATTACACACCACAATGCACCATTACATACATGCATCTTAGAAAAATACATACAAAATTACATACGCAAACATATCAGTACATGAATACATCATCTGAACCACCATCTTTTTTAATGTCAGGTCAGCCCCATATATCTTTGTATCACATAAACCTACAACTCCCAGTAAGTAATTAACAATAGAGATACTGGGAGTTGTTATCAGTCATCATCAGACTGCGGACCATACAGGAACCACAGTACTGATGAGACACAGGCAGTATCACAAATGAACATTTACATCCAGGTATCTTACCCGAGACATCTTCTCTGACGTCTGCTCACGCTTAGGAGAATGACTCTTGCAGCAAGCGGGCCCCGAAGCTGCGCTCAACAAGGGGTGCCCTGTCATTCACTAAGCGCAGCTCCGGGGCCCGCTCGCTACAGGAGTTGTTCTCCTCGGCGTGAGCGTTCGAACAGATTACAGCGGGTGACACTTAGTAGAGGTTAGTATAAGGATTTTTTTATTTTATTCTTATTTTTACAGTTGAACACGGGAGGGGGACTCTCATCATTGACCCTGCTGCTGCTGATTGCAGTGCCGGCAGGGAACCATGATGAGGGCAGAGTTCAGCACCCAGCTCTAGGGAACAGCGCTAACTGTACACTGATTCCCAAGCGCCAGTACGTGTCACATGGATGACACAGGTGGACACTGATATCTCCAGTCCCATAAATATCAGGACATGTGAAAGAGCCCTAATATACACATGCAGATACAGATACTCACAGAAATGGGGACACGTACACATGCAGCAAGCACACACACAAATGCACACGCAGTCATGCTCAGACACACTCAGACAATCACACACACAAAAATGCAGACACACAGGGAAGCACACACACGTGAAGACACATATACACATGTAGACACGCACACACAGACATGCAGGCACTCAAATACATACACACAGACACATGCAGGCATATACACACACACGCATACATGCATATACACACACACACGCATACATGCATATACACACACACACACATACATGCAAGCATATACATGCAGGCATATACACACTACACTCACACATATGCAAGGATATATACACACACATGCAGGCATATACACGCACTGTACATACACACACAGGCATATACACACAGGCATATACACACACACACATGCAGGCAGCATATACATAAAAATTCATACAAACACAAATTGTACACTACCTTGGCTTGTCTCCAGTCCGGCCCATATAGTTTACAGAAGCGCTCCTAAGGCGGGAGACTGCAGTGTAGGGCGCGCTGTGACGTCACTTTTAGCAGACGTGCGGCTCTGTCTGCTAACAGTGATGCTGCACTGCAGCCCCTGCTCTCAGGTCCCGTCCGCTACTGTCCTGGGCATAGCGGTGGTGAAAGTGCGTGCGTGCCCTTAAAGGGCCCGTGACCACTTTTTTTTTTAATTCTTCTCTGTCTTCTCTGCAGGGGGCCCGGGGCCTACTGGAAGATTTCCCGACACCCCGCCAGGCCAGTCCGAGCCTGTCGGTGGTGCGACTACTCACGGTGGTGCCGTGTCTCCCGATTGCCAGGCAATGCAGGACGCAGCCTTGCCTGGTGTTAACCAATGGAGGGAATGTGTGCACCCTACTGTGCAGGTGAGCAGGGAGTGACTCCCTGGACATAACTAGGAGGAATGCATCACGTGATTGTTATCCTTAGATTGGGCTGGCTATATAACACCTGCTCCTAATCCAGTTCAGCGCTGTTTATTCAGTTCCCTTGCGTAGTGGTTGGTGTGTGCTTCCTGATTGGGTTCTGGTTGCTTCTCAGCAGTTGCAATTGGTCTTTACTGGTTCTTCTTCTTTATCAGTTATTGTCCCGGGGTTTCCCCTTTGGTTTTCATTTGGGTTTTATGCTGCTAGCTTTGGATTTACTTTTGTTACCTGACTCCACATTGTCCATGTCACCAGACACCAGCTATCCTGCGACAGCAGTCTGGGAAGGGCTCTGTAAAGCCCCCTCACCTTCAGGAGTGGTGAAGAATATCCCAGCCCTTAAGGACTTGCCTAGCAGTGGTGGCCTGCGTAAAGTGCGTCTCTGACTGCGCATTTGCTGGTCCGATGCAAGTCGCAACTGAGTAGCTATTCCTGCACATAACACAAATACTGAATGTGTGAACATGGCCTAAGGCTAGATTCACATAACCATGTATCACAGACCGAGCTCAGACCATGATGTACCAAGTGGCTGCAGATCTTCTGAGGCTGCCAAGTTCGGGTAAGGAGACCACGGCTACTCCATGCTTCATGGTCCATGCTTAGACGGTGACCACGACACACGGCCTTAGGCTGGATGTTTTTTAGATACTATATACAGGACTGTACCAGTGCACTCCCTGTTGGTACAGTACACACAGGAAAATCACTGAAGTTTCATTGTAAAGCCATATGGGAATGTTTGGGAAGGCACAAAGACTTGCTGGTCAGTTCTCTTGGGTCTATAAGTCCCACTAGGATAACATTTCCTGCAATGCGCGGCAAAACAATTAGAGATGAGCGTTGTTCGACTCGAACTGTTCGCCAATCTCAAATTCGAGCTGTTTTGGGCGGTGTTCGAGCCGTTCGGCGAACACGAACGATTTGAGAAAAATTCGGCTGTTCGAGGTTATGTTCGATAACTGTTCGTGCACCAAAATCATAACTGGATTTTTTCTCAGTAATGATGAAAATTAATGTTAATACGCAGTTTGAGTGTACAGCGGGGTGGGGGGAGGGGCAGGGGATGGATCTCTGCAGGAATAATGAAGATCTCCATTTTTTTTTCTCTTTCCCGCATTTACAGTGGGGAGGTGCAATCTGTCAACCTATCAGCAGCGCACACACGGAGCGAACTGCTTTTTTCACACAAGCAAGGGCATGTGTCATTGGCAGTGTATGTCACATGTCCTTGCCCTATAAGACCAAGCCATTTTCCCCGTCGCCACCATTTTCTCACTGCTGCAGCTGCGTGTTAGACGGCACCGCTGTTGCTGTGTGCGCTATACCTTGTTAATTTCAAGCCAATTTTCGCACAAATCTACAGATAGCTTGGGAGTAGGGAATAGTTGTGATTGCAGTCCTTTTAAGGACTAGGTTACAGCATTTCCTACGACTTTTATCAGGCAGGTCTGTGCTCTTAAATAGATAGGTTGGGAGTAAAGACTAATTGTAATTGCAGTCCTTTTCAGGACTAGGTTACATCAGTTCCGATCAGTTTTTGCCAGGCAGGTCTGTGCCAGTGCTGTGCAAGTTTTTTTCACAGCATTTGGCTGAATCTAGCAAAGCTAATCCTTTTTGGCCTATTGCAGAGTGTGTTAGTCAGTGGAGTAGCCTATCTGTGTTGCAAGATATACCACCTGTGTATAGAATACCAATTTTTTTACTGCACCTAGTGAAGTAAAATCTTTTGGGCATAGCATCATTCTATTAGTCCATCTATACTGACCTCCATCAGGTTGCAAATTGAATATAATTTTTGTCTGCATCTAGCTCTGAAAAAATATTTGGCCTTCTAGCAGTGTGTGGGACTTTCTCTATTAGTCCATCTATACTGACCTCCATCAGGTTGCAAACTGAATATATTTTTTTTCTGCATCTAGCTCTGAAAAAATATTTGGGCTTCTAGCTGTGTGTGGGACTTGTTCTATTAGTCCATCTATACTGACCTCCATCAGGTTGCAAACTGAATATAATTTTTTTCTGCATCTAGCTCTGAAAAAATATTTGGCCTTCTAGCAGTGTGTGGGACTTTCTCTATTAGTCCATCTATACTGACCTCCATCAGGTTGCAAATTAAAAATAATTTTTTGTCTGCATCTAGCTCTGAAAAAATATTTGGCCTTCTAGCAGTGTGTGGGACTTTCTCTATTAGTCCATCTATACTGACCTCCATCAGGTTGCAAATTAAAAATAATTTTTTGTCTGCATCTAGCTCTGAAAAAATATTTGGCCTTCTAGCAGTGTGTGGGACTTTCTCTATTCGTCCATCTATACTGACCTCCATCAGGTTGCAAACTGAATATAATTTTTTTCTGCATCTAGCTCTGAAAAAATATTTGGCCTTCTAGCAGTGTGTGGGACTTTCTCTATTAGTCCATCTATACTGACCTCCATCAGGTTGCAAATTAAAAATAATTTTTTGTCTGCATCTAGCTCTGAAAAAATATTTGGCCTTCTAGCAGTGTGTGGGACTTTCTCTATTAGTCCATCTATACTGACCTCCATCAGGTTGCAAATTAAAAATAATTTTTTGTCTGCATCTAGCTCTGAAAAAATATTTGGCCTTCTAGCAGTGTGTGGGACTTTCTCTATTAGTCCATCTATACTGACCTCCATCAGGTTGCAAATTAAAAATAATTTTTTGTCTGCATCTAGCTCTGAAAAAATATTTGGCCTTCTAGCAGTGTGTGGGACTTTCTCTACTAGTCCATCTATACTGACCTCCATCAGGTTGCAAACTGAATATAATTTTTTTCTGCATCTACCTCTGAAAAAATATTTCGGCTTCTAGCTGTGTGTGGGACTTGTTCTATTAGTCCATCTATACTGACCTCCATCAGGTTGCAAATTGAATATAATTTTTTTCTGCATCTAACCCAGCCAATAGTTTTGGCCTAATACCACAGTTTGGCCACTCAGCTCTGCTCGGTTCCCATCCATTGTTTTTTTGTGCAAACAACTCCAGAGTTGTGAATTAGTTAACCACCAAAATGAGTGGAAAAAGGCCTGCTGCTGGTGGAAAGGGGAATAGGCGTGTTGGGAAGGGGAAAAAAGGTTGTGTCCGTGGGGTAGGTGTTAAAGCAACAGTAACATCTGCAGAAGAAAGACCATCTTCCAGCCAAACTAAAATGTCTACTTCTTTTAGCGGACAATGTGATAAGATCCCTTTCTTACGGCCACGCCAATCGCTACAAATTCCAGATGAGGCACAAAAACAGCAGGTGCTTCAACGGATATCAAGTGCTCCTTCAAGTGGGCTCTCCTCCACATCAACTTCAACATCACAAATACTCCTGTCCTCAAAGGTGTCACCCCAATCGCACTTGCTTCCTCACAGCTCCCAAATCTCCAGCTGCCCGTCTGAGTAGGAGGTAGAACAGATGGTTGAGCCTGCAGAGCTGTTTACTCATACTATAGCCTGGGAATCAGAGGTCGACTCCAGCGCTTCTGTGAATCCAGACGAGGAAATGATCTGCACTGACGCCCATAGAATCATAGAATCATAGAATGGTAGAGTTGGAAGGGACCTCCTGGGTCATCTGGTCCAACCCCCTGCTCAAAGCAGGATTCACTAGATCATCTCAGACAGATGTCTGTCCAGCCTCTGTTTGAAGACGTCCATTGAAGGGGAACTCACCACCTCTCGTGGCAGCCTGTTCCACTCATTAATCACCCTAACTGTCAAAAAGTTTTTTCTAATATCTAATCTGTGTCTCCTCCCATTTAGTTTCATCCCATTGCTTCTAGTCTTTCCTTGTGCAAATGAGAATAAAGATGATCCTTCTACAATGTGACAGCCCTTGACATATTTGTAGACAGCTATTAAGTCTCCTCTCAGTCTTCTTTTTTTGCAAGCTAAACATTCCCAAATCCTGCAACCGTTCCTCATAGGACATGGTTTGCAGACCAGTCACCATTCTGGTCGCTCTTCTCTGAACTTGCTCCAGTTTGTCTATGTCTTTTTTAAAATGTGGTGCCCAAAACTGTACACAGTATTCCAGATGAGGTCTGACCAAAGAGGAGTAAAGACCGATAATGACTTCACGTGATCTAGACTGTATGTTTCTGTTAATACATCCCAGAATTGTATTTGCCTTTTTTGCTGCTGCATCACACTGTTGACTCATGTTCAGTCTATGATCTATTAGTATACCTAAGTCTTTTTCACATGTACTGTTGCTTAGCTCTATTCCTCCCATTCTGTATATGCTTTTTTCATTTTTATTGCCCAGATGTAGTACTTTGCATTTTTCCCTGTTAAAAACCATTCTGTTGGTTGCTGCCCACTGCTCCAGTTTATTTAGGTTTTTTTGAATCCTCTCTCTCTCTTCTCTAGTATTAGCTATCCCTCCTAGCTTTGTGTCATCAGCAAATTTAATCAGTTTACCCTCAATTCCTTCATCTAAATCATTGATAAAGATGTTGAACAATACAGGTCCCAGGACGGAGCCCTGTGGTACCCCACTTGAGACATTCATCCAGCTGGATGTGAAGCCATTTACAAACACCCTTTGAGTCCGATCACTAAGCCAGTTATGAATCCACCTAACAGTTGCCTGGTCCATTGCATACTTGGTCATTTTTTCAATAAGGATGGTGTGAGATACTTTGTCAAATGCTTTGCTGAAGTCAAGATATACTATATCTACAGCATTTCCCTGATCCACCCAGTCAGTGATTCTGTCATAGAAGGAAATTAAGTTAGTCTGACATGACTTGTTAGTTACAAACCCATGCTGACTCTGGTTAATCACTTCATTCTTATCCATGTACTTACATACATGTTGTTTAATAATTTGTTCAAAGATCTTTCCTGGTATAGAAGTCAGACTCACCGGCCTATAGTTCCCTGGGTCCACCTTCTTCCCCTTTTTGAAGATAGGAACAACATTTGCTCTTCTCCAGTCTTCTGGGACTTCTCCTGTTCTCCAAGAATTTTCAAAGATTATGGAGAGTGGTTCTAAAATTTCTTCTACGATCTCCTTCAGTACTCTGGGGTGTAATTCATCTGGACCTGGAGACTTGAACTCATTTATGTTAGCTAAATGTTCCATCACAATCTCTCGGTTTACAGATAACTTGGATTCCTCTATTCCTTTAAAAGGACAGTGAAGATCAGTTGATGTTACATTTTCTTTCTGAGAGAAAACAGATGCAAAATAGGAATTAAAAAGTTCGGCCTTCTCAACATCCTCTCTTACCATTTCTCCATTTTCATCCTGTAAAAATCCTATAGCATCTTTGACTTTTCTTTTACTTTAGACATACCCCTAAAATCCTTTTTTATTGCTTTTGACATCTCTTGCAAGCCTTAATTCATTGTCAGCTTTAGCTAACCTGATACGTGCCCTGCAGGATCTGCAGACTGCATTATAATCTTCTTTAGATATGCCTCCCTCTTTCCATTTAATAAACATTTCTTTCTTTCTTTTTAGCATGTGTTTAAGTTCTGTGTTCATCCATCCTGGTTTCCTTAAATGCTTCCCATTCTTCCTACTTTTCGGGATTGTTAACGATTGTGCTTTGAGAATCTCATTTTTAAAAATTTCCCATCCTTCCTGGACATTTTTGTCCTTAAGGACATCCAGCCATTGGATCCCTCCAATGGCTGGATGTCCAGAATCTTTATGAGTCGGATCCAGGACCAGACGTAGAAGGTTCTGACCATAATGTAGACCCTCATTCCCAAACTGTAACTCCTGTTGGTGGAGACAATGAGGAAGACGATGATGAGACTCAAATACCTGATTGGAGCAACAACTTTAGTTTTTTGTCAGGGCAGGAACAGGTTGGCTCTGAGGACGACGGGTGTGATAACGCACAGGGTGATGATGATGAGGTTGGAGATCCCACTTACTGTCAACCCACAGTCAGCCAAGAGATTAGGTCAGCAGAGGAGGTGGAGGAAGATGCTAGTGACGACGAGGTCAGGTTGCGCCTTCCTGGACAGAGACGTAGTACTGGAAGCACGTCAACAACTGCATCCTCAAACACAACTCTGCCTCTCACCACAAGTCGTGGTGGCTCTTCAGGTCGCATGGGTGCTAAGCCTTGCATAGCCTGGGCATTTTTTCAGATCGATAAAGATGATCCAACTCGTGTTATCTGTAACATTTGTCAGCAAAAGCTAAGTAGAGGCCAAAAAATACATAGTTTGAGTACTTCATGCATGAACCGGCACATGGACATGAAGCATAAGTTGCAGTGGGAAGTTCAGTGTGCTACAATGAGGCCTAGCCGGCCGGGCCAACCACCGTCTGCCATATCTTGTGCATCCGCGGCCTCTTCATCCTCTGTGACTGGGGGGACAGCAGTCACACCTGCTTTGGGGCGCAGACCTGCCACCTCTTTACCCGCAACAGCCAGCGTGATTGGCAGGTCATCATTTTCTTTGGAGGTGGTAACACAAGCTGGTGTTGAGCGCTGTCCGACATCGATAGCACCACCTTTGGATCAAGGCAACCTAACATGTCCGCCTGCATCTTCCTCACAGACCGGCAGTTTGCCGGGGACACCCTTATCAACCCCGTCTAAGCACAATAGCCAGCCCTCGGTCCCTCAGATGTGGACAAGTAAAAGACCATTTCCTCCTAGCCATGAGAAAGCTAAGAGGTTGAATTTCACCATCTGCAAGCTCTTGGCTACAGAAATGCTGCCTTTCCGCCTGGTGGACACAGAGGATTTTCGAGACCTTATGTCCGTCGCAGTGCCCCAGTACCAGATGCCCAGTCGGCACTACTTCTCAAGGAAAGGTGTGCCTGCGCTCCACCAGCATGTCGCACACAACATCACCGCTTCTTTGAGAAACTCTGTGTGTGACAGGGTGCATTTCACCACAGACACTTGGACGAGTAGGCATGGACAGGGGCGTTACATGTCGCTGACTGGGCACTGGGTAACTATGGTGACAGCAGGACAAGGGGCTGCTGTCCAAGTCTTGCCGTCCCCACGAGTTGTGCGTCAATCCTCTTTATGTCAAAGTTCCTCCACTGCTTCTGCCTCCTCAACCTCCTCTCGGTCTTCCACCTGCACCCAAAGCCTGTCTGGTCATGCCACAAGCTTTCTAACTGCGCAGAAGGGATCCTGCACACCTCCTTACTATGCTGGCAGTAGGGCTCAACGTCATCAGGCGGTTTTTACTTTGAAATGTCTGGGAAATTTGAGTCACACAGCTGAGGAGTTGTGGTCAGCTCTGGAGAACCAATTTCATGAATGGTTGTCTCCACTGGACCTGAAACCAGGGAAGGCCGTGTGCGACAATGCTGCAAACCTGGGTGCGGCCCTTCGCCGGGGCAATGTCACACACGTGCCTTGTATGGCTCACGTGTTGAACCTGTTGTCCAGCAATTTTTAGCCCACTATCCCAGACTAGATGGCCTTCTGCAGAGGGCACGGTCGCTGTGTGCTCACTTCCGCCGTTCGCATCCCGCAGCTCAGCGACTTACATCTCTACAGAAGTCGTTGGGCCTGCCACTTCACCGGCTAAAATGCGATGTGCCTACCCGGTGGAATTCAACTCTGCACATGTTGCAGCGACTGTGGCAGCACCGACAAGCCCTGGTGCAATACGTTCTGACGTATAGCCTGGGCCAACGAGATCCAGAGGTGGGGCAAATCACGCTGGAGGAGTGGTCTCAGATCAGGGACCTATGCACCCTTCTGCACAGTTTTGAAATGGCGACGAAGATGTTTAGTGCTGACGATGCCATTATCAGCATGACTATTCCGGTGATTTACATGCTGGAGCACATGTTAAACAGAATTCGGAGTCAGGTGGTGGCACAAGAGGAGGTGGAGGAAGTAGAGGAGGAGGAGTTGTATGCGGAAGGGCTAACATCTGCAAGGTCCAGACGGTCGGCAGCACCAAGGCGGCAGGCATGTGAGGGTGGGGGAGATGGTTTTACCAGGGCGCATGGTAGCAGCCAAACTAGTGAGGAAGGTGCAGGAGCCCAGGAAAAAGTGGAGGACGAACTGATGGAAGACTCATCAGATGAGGGAGACCTTGATCACATTTCTGTTGTGCGAGGTTGGGGGGAGAGGACAGAGGAAGGAAGCATGATTGTTACCTCGCCACCAACACAACAGGGACTTGGTGCTCCTGGATGCGCAACACACATGAGTGCCTTCTTGCTGCACTACCTGCAACATGACCCTCGAATTGTGAGAATTAGAAATAATCCTGACTACTGGGTTGCCACACTGTTAGATCCCCGGTACAAAAGTAAATTTGCAGAAATTATTCCTGCCATAGAAAGGGATGCACGCATGCAGGAGTATCAGCAGAGACTGTTGCAGAATCTTACATGTGCTTTTCCACAAAACACCAGTGGTGCACGTAGTGAATCTCACAGTTCCAACTTGCCAACCGTGGGACCGTCAAGTGTTCAGCACTCAAACCGTAATAGAACCACAGTATCTGCTGGTAACATCAATTTTGCGGAATCATTTCACCACTTTTTTAGCCCATCCTTTGCAAGGCCACAGGAGACAAGAAGTCTGACACATAGTCAACGCCTAGAGACGATGGTACAGGAGTATCTCCAAGTAAACATTGAAGCCATGACTGTGTCACTGGACCCTTGCTCTTTTTGGGCTTCCAATCTGGATAAATGGCCGGAGCTAGCCACTTACGCCTTGGAGATCTTGTCATGCCCCGCAGCCAGCGTTCTGTCTGAACGTGTGTTCAGCGCTGCTGGTGGTGTGCTGACAGATAAGCGCACGCGGCTCTCCACTGATAATGTAGACAGACTCACGTTCATAAAGATGAACAAATCATGGATCCGAAACGACTTTTCTACCCCTGTGTCATCCTGGGGAGAGTAAAAGCTTGATGATTGGTTAAAATCACCCTACCAACCGTTTTAAGCTTTCAAATTACTAATCATGTTTATCTGTATCTTGGCTGGAAAATAATTTGGGCTTTGTAGCAGTGTGCAGCACTGATCCTATTAGGCCATCTATACTAAGCTCCACCAGATTTAAAATTAATAATAATTTTTAGCTGCATCTAGCCCGGAAAATAATTTTGGGGCTCCGAGATGCGCAAGACACATAAGTGCCTTCTTGCTGCACTACCTGCAACATGACCCTCATATTGTCAGAATTCGAAGTAATCATGACTACTGGGTTGCCACACTCTTAGATCCCCCAAACTTTTCGAGCAACCTTTTCATTTTAATAAAGACCAAAAAAATGGTCATTTTTGAAATTATAAGCATTAGCAGGTTATTAGAAACTGAAATCAAACAGTTTTCAACTCAAAACTTTATTCTAGGTGATGTTACATTTTCACATAGGACCCATTGTTCGAAAGGAGCTTCTGAACTCTCTCGTCCATTGAATTTGTCAGGTTTTGGATGGTTTCTGCTTCAATTGTTTTGCATGAGGACAGAATACCCTCCCAGAGCTGTTGCTTAGATGTGAACTGCCTCCCGCCATCATAGACACTCCTTTTGATGATGCTCCAGAGGTTCTGAATGGGGTAGAGGTCAGGGGAGCATGGGGGTCACACCATAAGTTTGTCCCCTTTTATGCCCATATCAGCCAGAGATGCAGATGTTTTATGTGCAGCATGAGATGGTGCATTATCATGCAAAAAAATGATCTTGCTGTGAAATACACGGTTCTTCTTCTTGAACCATGGCAGGAAGTGCTGTTTGAGAAAATCCACATACATTATGGAGTTCATCTTTAGCGCCTTCAGGGATCCTAAAGGGGCCGACAATCTCTCTCCCCATGATTCCAGCCCAAAACATTACTCCACCTCCTCCTTGTTGGCGCTGTAGCCGTGTTTGCGTGGGGTGTCCATCAACCAGCCATCCTCCACTCCATCCATCTGGACCATCGAGCGTTGCACGGCACTCATCCGTGAACAAAACAGTTTTGAAATCAGTCTTCATGTAATGTTTGGCCCACTGGAGCCGTTTCTGCTTGTGTGAAGTGGATAGAGGAGGTCGACAGGATGGCGTATGCCCAGCTGCAAACCTCTGAAGGACCCTGCATCTTGTTGTTCGGGGGACGTTGGAGGCACCAGCAGCTTCAAAAACTTGTCTGCTGCTATGACAAGGCTTTTTTGCCGCTGCTCTTTCAACCTGACGTAATTGCCTGTAGGAAAGAGTCCTCAATTTGCCCTTATCAGCACGCACACGTGTGTACTGTGAATCAGCTACATACTTCTTGATTGCCAAGACACTTCATCCTGATCATCGCACAATGTTGATTGTAGTCATGCCTTGACCTAAACACTCCACAATTTGTTGCTTCTCAGCAGCCGACACATCCTTTTTCTTTCCCATTTTGGCAGAAAATGTAGGCTGCTTAATAATGTGAGACAGCCTTCTTAAGTAGTCTTGCCTTTCATTGGACACACCTGCCAAACTAATTAGCACAGGTGTCTGCAATTGCTTACAGTGATATAAAGAGCCCTGACACACATCACCATCAATGAGTTTAACTGACAAACAAACAAATTCTTCCCTTATCACTCCTAAACACTTTTTGCATAATAATTTGGAACACAGTGTACATGTGCTTTTCCACAAAACACCAGTGGTTCACGTAGTGAATCTTACAGTTCTAACTTGCCAACCGTGGTCTGTATGGAGTTGTTCAATAAAGGGCCCAAAATTAAGATAACATAGATGGGAGAGGTCTCTATGAATAGGAATTCCTAAGTATTTGATACCCTGTGAGGGCCAGGCAAAGGGAAAGTTGGACTGGATGGAATCCTATATGGATTTGGGGAGGGAGACATCGAGGGCCTCAGACTTCGCTGCATTGATTTTAAAATTTGACCATGTAACAAAGTGATCTATTTCAGCCATAACAGCATGGATGGATATATGTGATTGAGTGATATATACTAGGACATCATCAGCAAATAGAGAGCACTTGTACTCGGTGCCTCCCACCTCAATCCACCTAATATTGGGGTTATGGCGAATTGATGAGAGCAGGTGCTCCGTCACTAGGATGTATAAGAGAGGGGACAGAGGACATCCCTGCCTTGTCCCATTGGTGATTGTGAAAGGTGATGAAAATGTTCTGATGCACCCCCTGGGCCTTGGGACACCCGGAGCCGGACCCTTTTTGGTGGATGCTGGTGGTTGTAGTCTTTGTGGCGGCGACCCGGTTCCGTGGCTCAGGGTGGTCAAACCAGTGGCGGAACTATTTTTTATGTGGTTTTGATGTTTAAATGTCCGACTACGCCACCCGTGGATTGCGGTCAGAGTGAACCGCCGCTACAGGGCAGACCACTGAGGCTGGTGTTGTGGGTGCAGCAGAGCGTAGCATAACTCCCCACGGGAGGAGTATAGCCTCAGGGCAGTGTATGCGGAGGATGGGGGTGATGGTGCAGGGCAGCAGCAGTAACGACACGGAGTCAGTGATGCAGTCCAGGGTCTTTACTCACAGTTCTTACTATCCAGACCACGTCTGCAGGTGACGGCTGCCCACGTCGTACTGTGCTCACCAGGTGAGGGGCTCAGACAACTCCCAGATAACTTTGGAGCGCTTCACAGGACCCTCTTTGTGTGTCCTTTGTCTGGCCTTTCTTACCAACCCTTCTGTCCGGCTGCCTCGGGCCTCCTCTTGGTAAACTTGGCGCCAGTTTCCCTGACCCTATGTGGTGCCTTCCTAGCGGGTGTAGCGAGGGTCTGCGCCACATAAAATGTCACAGCCTCCGGTTTCTAGCTGAGGGTCGTTTCCTGCCTCCACTAGTTTCGGGGACCGGTCTCCCCCTTTGGCCTGACCCCTCCACGCAGGTGGATTCGGGCGTGCGGTGGCGACTCGCCCGTCCGCACCCCTGGGATCCCTTCATTCCTCGTTCCTGGAGCCTTCTCCGCTCCTCTTCCTTCCTTCTCCCTCTTCCAGGCCTGGGCCTCTGTTACTAGGCCCGCCTCCGGAGCAGAGCTCATGCAGAGCCCCTGCTCCCTGCCACTTCTGCTCAGACTTCTCTGCACTGAACTAATCTGGTGCCCACCTTTTATACTCCCTTCTCAATGCACCCAGGAACTGCTTCCTCCCTGCTCCTGCACTACAGGGTTCCCCTTCCTCAGTGTTCCCTCCCCCCACTCCAGCCAGGGACAGGGACTGTCGTGCCCATCTCAGAGGCATATTGGTCGCCCTGCCCCACGGCAATGTGGTATAATGCATGCAGGTGTCGGGTCCTGATCCACACTCCATCCTTACCTGAGAGTGAGATATCACACCTCTGGGTGAGGTGCAATACCTCTGTAGTAACCGAGCCCTCAGGGTGCTACAGTTCCATTTATCTTCAGCCTAGGTGACGTATTGTGATACAGGGCCGTGATTTTGGCTGTAAAAGGGTCCCCTAGACCCCTACCCCAAGCTTTTTAAGAGAATCATATATGGCGTGTCAGGAGACTCTATGGAATGCTTTCTCAGCATCCAACGAGAGTATCTAATTACAAATTTTTAACTGCATCTAGCCCAGGAAATACTTTGTGCCTAGTAGCAGTGTCTGCTAGTCAGCGGATTATCCTGGCTGTTAAGCAAGCTACACCACCTGTAGTTTGGACACTTAATTTTTTCAAAGGAAATGCTTCGGGACCACGGGATACTCAGTGAAGAGCATCAGGAGGCACCCCAAGGCATAGGGGCTGGGACTGGCAGTAGGATGCCTTGTGGTGGACAGCCGAGCTCGATCCTTATAAAAGCTTTTTAACTGCAGCAGCTTTAGTGGACGCTACTGGAGCTGGAATTACGCGGCTGCTGGCATGAGACTTGCCCTCCAATAGATCCTTGTAAATGGATTTAAAGTGTATTCATTCAAATTAGAGAGACAATTTAAATTAAAAAACTTAGAGCTGCCTCCACCACAGGGGGGCTCGCTCGACCCACCAGCGGACAGGCACCAATATTGGGAGAGGGGGGCTGGCCGTCAGGGTTCACCGCGGTTCTGGCACAAACCCGGCGACACGGAGGTGGCACGGGCAGGAGCGGACTGAACGTGTCGGCTTCTCACTTTTTGGATTTTAGAAGGGCATGACATGCCTATATCTGTGTCTCCCCCTCCTTTTACTCCTCCACCTCTTTTCTTTTCGCATGACTATATGTACTTGTCACTTTTCCATGAGTTAGTTATGTCTTCTGAGCAGTTTGTCAGCTTTTGGACACCTTTGAAGGTGTTTTCTATGTGTTTCTATGTGTTTTTGTTTGCCTGCCATTGGTTTTAACGGTGTTCGACGAACCGAACTCGAACACTACGGGGGTGGTTCAACACTAAAAACAATAATTTGAAGTGTAATAGAAATTCTTCTCTCTGTAGAAAGGACCTGCTTGTAACAATTACACTGGGAATGAAGATTACACAATCATTTTTCCAGCAGAACATTTCTGTGGTCTGACAATATTTTGTAGTTTAGGAATCTGAACACAGTGATGTCATGGAGATTATCAAATGTTCGCTCTTTCCGAGTTACACAAGAGTTTTTGTATTCAACATCCTGGAAAAGTTAAGAAACGCTAGCTCCAGATGGCGTTCCCAGATAGGGTTTTGCAAAATCAATTCAACAGTTTAACTTTGTAATGCAATCTGTTCGAATGCTGAAAATGTGCTCATTGAATCAGCCCTGTCTGAGGATCTGTTCACATCACCCCGAAAGCCTAGATTTGTGAAGACGTATCCCTAGGGTTCCTCTCACCTGACAGAGGCCTAGAGGATATTGCACAGTATGGAATAGGTATACACAAAAAACATACGTAATTGCTGGATTTTATTTCCTACACTTGGAGCCCATGCTTATCCAACTGTATGCCTGTAGGTCAAAAGCTATACATTGCTTATTCCTCCCAACATAGATCTCCAAAGTAGGATAAAATTGAGATGTGAGCAGAGGCTTGGGGCTTCTGAGGCTAGCACTACAGCTGTACTAACGTATTAACCTCCCTCACAGTGCGTAAGGGCACCAGATGCCAATTTGGAGAACACACCCACTCACTTGGCGCAGTTCGTGGAGAAGAGTCAGCGACTGTCAGAGGGGCACAATAGCCTCGCTGAACAAAAAAAAAAGTATCTTCCAATAAAAAGCAATCAGATTGCAAGGTTGAAACAATTCTCTAATTGGTCACTATAGGCAATGATACCCTTTACATTATTATCATTGTATAGTTTGCTTTTTAAAGTTCAGTCCATTAGCTTCAGGTTACTGGACTGTACAGCCAAAAATCATATTATGGTACTGTGTAGTCCAGAAAAATGCGGTCTTATTTTAGGATCATCTATAGGATATAGAAGTCAAGTAGGCATGGCACTGCCAATGTTCAGCTATTACAGGCTCTACAGTCATGGCCAAAAGTTTTGAGAATGACACCAAAATTATATTTTCACATGATCTGCTGGCCTCTGGTTTTTATTAGTGTTTGTCTGATGTTTATATCACATACAGAAATATAATTGCAATCATATTATGAGCACCAATAGGTTATATTGACAGTTAGAATGAGTTAATGCAGCAAGTCAATATTTGCAGTGTTGCCCCTTCTTCTTCCAGACCTCTGTAATTCTCCCTGGCATGCTCTCAATCAACTTTTGGACCAAATCCTGACTGATAGCCGTCCATTCTTGCATAATCAATGCTTGCATTTTGCCAGAATTTGTTGGTTTTTGTTTGTCCACCCGTCTCTTGATGATTGACCACAAGTTCTCAATGGGATTAAGATCTGGGGAGTTTCCAGGCCATGGACCCAAAATCTCTATGTTTTGTTCCATGAGCCATTTAGTTATCACCTTTGCTTTATGGCAAGGTGCTCCATCATGCTGGAAAAGGCATTGTTCGGCGTCAAACTGCTCTTGGACGGTTGGGAGAAGTTGCTCTTGGAGGACATTCTGGTACCATTCTTTATTCATGGCTGTGTTTTTAGGCAAGACTGTGAGTGAGCCGATTCCCTTGGCTGAGAAGCAACCACACACATGAATGGTTTCAGGATGCTTTACAGTTGGCATGAGACAAGACTGGTGGTAGCGCTCACCTCTTCTTCTCCGAATAAGCTGTTTTCCAGATGTCCCAAACAATCGAAAAGGGGATTCATCAGAGAAAATGACTTTGCCCCAGTCCTCAGCAGTCCACTCCCTGTACCTTTTGCAGAATATCAGTCGGTCCCTGATGTTTTTTCTGGAGAGAAGTGGCTTCTTTGCTGCCCTCCATGAAACCAGCCCTTGCTCAAAGAGTCTCCGCCTCACAGTGCGTGCAGAAGCACTCACACCTGCCTGCTGCCATTCCTGAGCAAGCTCGGCACTGCTGGTAGTCCGATCCCGCAGCTGAAACAGTTTTAAGATACGGTCCTGGCGCTTGCTGGTGTTTCTTGGGCGCCCTGGAGCCTTTTTGACAACAATGGAAGCTCTCTCCTTGAAGTTCTTGATGATGCGATAGATTGTTGACTGAGGTGCAATCTTTGTACCTGCGATACTCTTCCCTGTTAGGCCATTTTTGTGCAGTGCAATGATGGCTGCACGTGTTTCTTTAGAGATAACCATGGTTAACTGAAGAGAAACAATGATACCAAGAACCAGCCTCCTTTTAAAGTGTCCAGTGATGTCATTCTTACTTAATCATGACTGATTGATCGCCAGCCCTGTCCTCATCAACACCCACACCTGTGTTAATGGATCAATCACTAAAACGATGTTAGCTGCTCCTTTTAAGGCAGGACTGCAATGATGTTGAAATGTGTTTTGGGGGTTAAAGTTCATTTTCTGGGCAAATATTGACTTTGCAAGTACAGTAATTGCTGTTAAGCTGATCACTCTTTGACATTCAGGAGTATATGCAAATTGCCATTACAAAAAATGAAGCAGTAAACTTTGTAAAAATTACTATTTGTCTCATTCTCAATACTTTTGGCCATGACTGTACAGCGGCCAGATGTAAACAGTGTATGAAGCGGAGCAGTAAGAATAGGAGTTGATCTGGAGTAGCAGGGAGTGGCCACTAAACAGATTGAGGATAGGTCTTCATTGTCGTCGTGGTGAAAACCCACTTTAATGACCTTTTTACCTATGTACAAAAGTCTTATAACATCTTCTAAATCGTTGTGCCTTTGTCTCAGTCAGTTTGTCTGATGAAAGGGCCTCTGTGATCCATAAGGTTGCAAACATTGGGGACATTTCATCAGAAAAAGGCATAAAACACAAAAATGTTGCAACTTTTTGCATGTTCATAGCAATTTCAAGTAGTTCAGCCAAAAGTGGAGGAGTCGGGGTGGGATGGGGTATGGTTATGCCTGCACGTCAAATTCATCAATAGTGGTGGTGTGTTTACCTCATTAATATAAATGGTTAAATTATTCAGTAGTTATTTCTGATAAGCAAGAGCAAAAAAGCTTAAAAGGGGTTTTCCCAAGGACAAAGTTTAATTTTAATCAATAGATCTTGGAATAATAATACATTTCCACAATTGGATGTGTTTAAATAAAACGTTCCTGTGCTGAGATAATCTTATGGTCACAAATGATTTTCTTTCTATCAGGTAAAACATTGTTTAAAAACAGGCAGTGAAATGTTTTACCTCACAAGAAGAATCAGCTGTTATCCCACTCTAATGTCTGTATACTCTCTTCCTTCCTCCCCTGCCCAGGAGCTGTGGTATGATCAGACCATGTTCCTGTATAGTTAGACACAGCCATTACACAGTACACAGCAGGGGCACATTTATAAGATTATCTCAGCACAGGAACATTTTATTTAAACACATCCAATTGTGGAAATAATTATTATTCCAAGATCTGTTGATTAAAATTAACTTTTGTTCGTGGGAAAACCCCTTTAACCCCTTAACAACATCTGACGTACTAATACGCGTCTGTGCCCTGGGACTTAAGAGCCAGACCCGTATTAGTACGTCATGGCGATCGCGCACGCGCACAGGCTGTGCGGGCGCGATCGCCGCCGGGTGTCAGCTGATAGTATCGGGTGTCAGCTGTGACAATGTGTAGGGAGCGGCCCTGCACCGCTCCCAGCACATTAACCCCCGCGATGCTGCGATCGAAGTCGATCGAAGTCGATCGCAGCATTGCGGGGGCAAGGAGAGGTGATCGCAGATACTCACCTCCTCTTCCGGCTTCCAGCGCTGTCTGCAAAGGCTTCCCGAGTGTTGCCATGACGACCCGATGTCGTCATGACAACATCCGGGTCACCAGGCAGCAGGAAGATTGTTTGGACATGCGCAGTGCATCTCCAAACAATCTTCTCCCCGTCCAGCGCTGACAGCCTGCATGGCACAGGGATGGTGCTGCATTCCTGTGCCATGCAGGCGATCAGAGAAAAAAAAAATGAAAGTCCCAGAGTGGGACAGAGTAAAAAAGTGTAAAAACACCCAGAAAGTGAAAAAAAAAAATAATAAAAAAAAAAAAAAGAATCCACCAAAAATAAAAATATAATGTACCCATCAATAAATATTATTATAAAAAAAAAAAACAACAATAAAAGTACACATATTTGGCATTGCCGCGTCCGGAACAACCTGACCTATAAAACTGTCCCACTAGTTAACCCCTTCAGTGAACACGGTAAAAAAAAAAAAAAAAAAACGAAGCAAAAAACAATGCTTTATCACCATACCGCCAAACAAAAAATGGAATAACACGCGATCAAAAGACAAATATAAATAAAAATGGTACCGCTGAAAACATCATCTCGTCCCGCAAAAAACAAGCCAACATACTGCTCCATCAGCCGAAAAATAAAAAAGTTATAGCTCTCAGAACAAAGCTATGCTAAAAAATATTTTTTTCTATAAAATTGCTTTTATTATGTAAAAGTGCAAAACATAGAAAACCGATATAAATGTGGTACCGCTGTAAATGTACTGACCCGAAGAATAAAGCTACCTTATCAATTTTACCACACGTGGAACAGAATAAAAAAAAAAAAAAAAAAAAAAAAAAAAACAATTCCTGAATGGTTGGTTTTTGTTTATTCTGCCTCCCAAAAATCGGAATAGAAAGCGATCAAAAACTGTCACGTGCCTGAAAATGGCACCAATAACAACGTCAACTCATCCCGCAAAAAACAAGCCGTCACATGACTGTCTGCCAAAATCTGGAAAAATTATAGCTCTCAAAATATGGCGATGCAAAAACTAGATTTTACAAAAAATGCGTCTTTTAGTGTGTGACAGCTGTCAGTCATAAAAACCCCATATGATTCTGGTACTGCTGTAATCACATCGACCCGAAGAATAAAGTCGTCTTATCACTTATACCGCACGAGGAACGGCGTCAAAAATAAACTCTTGGGTGAGGATTGGGCTAGGGTTAGGGCTGGGTTTGGGGTTAGGGTTGTGCTAGGGTTAGGGTTGTGCTAGGGTTAGGGTTGTGCTACGGTAAGGGCTGGGGTTGGGGTTAGGGTTGGGGTTAGGGTTGTGATGGGGTTGGGATTTTTTTCAAAAGAAAAAAAGATGACGATATGGCTACTAGTGTTGAGCGCAAGTGCTCGCTACTTGAGTTTGCATCGGGTGCTCTGGTATGCATTGAGTATCGTGGGTATTTGAGTGACATGCTCGAGTCTCTGCCCCATAGGCTTCGCGGCCAAAAAAACTTTACAGGGATTGCCTGCCATGCACGAGCGATCCCCGCATGGTTTTTTTTGGGTGTCTAATAACCATGAAACATGCGGAGCAGGGACTCGAGCATGTCACTCGAGCACACGCTGTACATGGTGCATACCTGAGTACCCGATGCAAACTCAAGTAGTGAGCACTTGCGCTCAAGACTAATGACAACTTATTCAATATGATGACCTAATGTAAACAAATTCTGTGTCGTACCTCTGGGTTCAAAATGTTCACTATACACCTTAATAAAATCCTTGAGGGGTATAGTTTCCAAAATGGGGTCACTTGTGGGGGAGCTCCACTGTTTAGGCACATCAGGGGCTCTCCAAACGCAACATGGCGTCCGCTAACAATTTGAGCCGATTTTCCATTCAATTTGTTAGCGGATACCATGTTGCATTTGGAGAGTCCCTGTGTGCCCAAACATTGGAGCTCCCCCACAAGTGACCCCATTTTGGAAACTAGAACCCCCAAGGCACCTATCTAGATGCATAGTGAGCACTTGGAACCCCTAGGTGCTTCACAAATTGATTTGTAAAAATGAAAAAGTGAAAAAAAAAAAACACTTTCATTTTTACGAATCAATTTGTGAAGCACCTGGGGGTTCCAAGTGCTCACTATGCATCAATATAGGTGCCTTGGGGGGTCTAGTTTCCAAAATGGGGTCACTTGTGGGGGAGCTCCAATGTTTGGGCACACAGGGGCTCTCCAAACACAACATGGCGTCCGCTAATTATTCAAGCAAATTTTACAATCAAAAAGTCAAATGGCGCTCCTTCCCTTCCGAGCCCTGCCGTGCGCCCAAACAGTGTTTTTTCCCCACATATTGGGTATCTGCGTGCCCAGGGGAAATTGCACAACAAATTTTGGGGTCCATTTTTTCTTGTTACCCCTGTGAAAATAAAAAAAATTGGGTCTAAAGTAACATTTTTGTGAAAAAAGTTAAATGTCCATTTTTTTCTTCCACATTCAAAAAATTCTTGTGAAGCACCTGAAGGGTTAATAAAGTTCTTGAATGTGGTTTTGAGCACCTTGAGGGGTGCAGTTTTTAGAATGGTGTCACTTTTGGGTATTTTCTGTCATAAAGACCTCTCAAAGTGACTTCAAATGTGATGTGGTCCCTAAAAAAATGGTTTTGTATATTTTGTTGGAAAAATGAGAAATCGCTGGTCAACTTTTAACCCTTATAGCTCCATAACAAAAAAAAATTTTGGTTCCAAAATTGTGCTGATGTAAAGTAGACATGTGGGAAATGTTATTTATTAACTCTTTTGTGTGACATATCTCTCGGATTTAAAGGCATAAAAATTAAAATTTTGAAAATTGCAAAATTTTCAAAATTTTCGCCAAATTTCCGTTTTTTTCACACATAAACGCAAGTGATATCAAAGAAATTTTACCACAATCATGAAGTACAATATGTTACGAAAAAACAATCTCAGAATCAGGGGGATCCGTTGAAGCGTTCCAGAGTAATTACCTCATAAAGTGACAGTGGTCAGAGTTCTAAAAATTGGCCTGGTCATTAACGTGCAAACCACCCTCGGGGCTTAAGGGGTAAATTAACGTAGTCAGCAAGTGACTGCTGAATCAAAAAGCTAAAGTGGTAGCCCATGTTGAGAACATGCCACCAACATTCTAGCTTAGTCTATGCATTTCTCAGGGAAAGCTTGCTATCAGTCTACAGAACTGAATGGAAAAACACATGATACTGTAATTTTTATTTTTTTTTAAATTCTTCAACTGTGTGTGTTGCTATCTGGTGCCAGGAAAAAGCAGGAGCAGGAAAGACAAGCACTTGTATTGGTTCAAAAAGAGACAAAACTATAGCTACAGTAAGAGCTATATGTTGTGATATAAAATGTTTGCTAGAGAGGACAGTAAGTGTAACTGGAAACAGTTACTTTACTTACTTTACCAGGTTATTTAATGCCTTCCAGATGGTTCACGACAAACGGTTTCCTAGGCCTGGCTAGACATATCTCTCATGTGGTCTGAATTGTTTGGTGAGTCTTGCTGAAAGCATTTAATGATATCATACGTAAATACTGCATGCACTCAAAGTTAATAATTTATGAGCGCTTTAGAAGTATAACACTTTCTTAAAGCGCCCTCATTTGACCTCCTTTAGATCTGACCGACAGATTAAAGAAAAAACACAGTTTTCTAGAATTTAATCAAAGAACGGCGGCATTGCATTACTGTAAAATTACAAAAGCACTTCTAAATCAAAGTAATGGAAAGCACAGAAATTAATGACAGCGATTGATGTCCTTTAAGTAAAAATCAATCAAGAGTGAACTGTGGAGCCGGAACACAAGGGAGATTTCAGCAGAGTACGTCACAGGTCATGTATTTCTGCAGATAAATGTAATGTTGGGATGGCTACAGTTGTGCAATACATGTAGGGTCTGTGAGAATAGGAACGTCTGAACCAGAATTAAATTTAGAATTGCTACACAAAGGTTAATATAGCCATAAACATATAATTACCAGTTCTAAAACTCATCATACAGAGTAGATGAGCGACAGCAAAACTTTCTAGAAAATGACCCAACGGTGCCCATAGTCATTAGATAAATGAACAGGACCATTTTATTTTTGTTTGGGGGCAATCTGACTGTCCCCTGATGACAGGTGTCAGAGGAAAATAATTTTTTGCATTGATTTATTTTTTTAGGCCATTCTTCTAATGTAGTTTAACTTTTTGCTTCATCTACTGTGATCTTCCGTATTGCATTTCCCAAAAGAGAGCGCCATGGCTTTCCAACACAATAAAAAGTTGGCTCGCTAACAATGGAAATGTGAGAATACTAGATGTTATTTTTACTGTGAGCTTTCCCATAGTTTCTGGCAAGAAAACCATTAGTTATTTCAACACAAGAAGCATAGTTTAAAATTATGCCAAAAAAGAAGATGGGGCGGATGACTGTTACACCCGATGCTGTAGGCTAAAGTAAGCTGGCGCTATTGTTGTTGAGGAGTTGTAGCTTCAAAGCCAATTTTTCATATACCTGTATCCAAACGCAGTCTGTGTTTGATATTTAGACATATTTCTGTCCGCTAACAGTAGAAACGTAATAATAGGGTGATCCTAAGCTGAACCAAGAATATTTTCGCAAAACGAACTGGACAAACTATGAAATCTCAAAACTGGGTACATTCATTTAAAGGGAACGTATCACCTGTGAAAATGCTATTTACCTGCAGATATGCGGTTAATCTTCAAGTAAGTAGCGTTACAATGCTGCAAGGAAGCTTTACTGAAAATGTGGCTAGTAGGAGAAAATTAACCTATTTACCCATGGGAGCTGACAGATTTCAGCCATGGGGGCATGCACAGAGCAATTACAGTCACTGTTTATCACATGTCCAGGCGCGTTCATTGACTGGAGCATGCTGTCAATCAAAATGCTGGGGCGTACTTGCAGCCACCACTCACAGTATAGCAAGCGGTGACTATAGCTGCACCATGCATGCCCCAATGACTAAAAGCTGGTGGCTCCTGGGAGAGAATATGTTCATTTTCTCCCAGTAGCCACACTTTCAAGAAGGCAGACGAGCAATATAGTAATGTTGTGGGTTCCCCTCTGCGTCCAGCCTCTATGTAGAAAGAAGGAATACATGAAATCAACTATTACTATAGACATAAAAAAGGTAAGGTACTTAGTTAACATGTTAAGAAACAAAAAAAAAAAACCCATCCAGCCATGACATGGTGCCCCTCAAATGTGGGTCGTCTCTAACACCTGTGGCTTACCTATGTGCTTAAGCAGGTCTTGACTTAACTAGGGGGAGATTGGAACCAGGCTTTGCTTGTAATTAGACCTTTCTGGGAAAGAGGGGTAGATAAGGGTGCACAGCTCAAGAGGGGGCCACACTAGAACAACCCTGTGAAATGAATGTGGCCATTTATGGCATATTGATAAGATGTAGGTACCCCTCCTTGACCATCATCAATCTTGATGACAAGTCTTGGTCATATGCTGTCACAATAAGAAAGGAGTCAACATGTGCACCATCGGCTCTATTAGCTTCTGAGGGAAAAAATTCATGTTGAGAGTTGTGCATGTGTGACCACCTCTCTATTCCTAAATGGGAATGCAACTTTTGGGGAAAATTCATCCCGTGTGATTAGATGGGACATTTTTTGGATCTGAAAGGACAGAAGGACTGAGCTTTACAATTTATGTTTGCGAATTCTCACGATTCAATGACAGATGGGTTGACTAGTACACACTATGTGCAGGGATTATTTATAAGCTGAAGCATACACTGTTCAACTTAAGGGTATGTGCACACATTAAGTGTTTGGTGCAGAAATTTTGCACCATTTCCGCATCTCTTGGTAGGAAAAACGCAGTGGCTAAAAGGTGAGTTTTTGCTGCATTTTGGTGCAGATTTTTCCCCACTCATTAGTATGGGTGAAATCTGCAGCAAAAACACTGAAAGAATTGACATGCTACAGATTTAAATCTGCACCAAATCTGCAAGTCACAAATAAGCAACATGTGCATGACACTTCAGGATTCTCATTCACTATGCTGGCATCAGGAAACCCTTCAGGTTTTATGACAAATCTGAACTGAAAAAACGCAAAGTGTGCACACAGACTTAGGGGTCTGACAGGACATTATGCATCCCTCTAGACGTCCTAACCCTCTGGCAATCCAGTGCCCAGGTTTCAGGGAAATAGTTACAGAATGCTCTACACTAAGGGTGTGTGCGCATGCAAGGGTGTGACAGACTGTCGTGTTCATGTCCCTGAAAACAACAATTGTGTAGTGTGAATACGGTCATGCGTTTTATAGTGTCATGTGAGATGTAAATGTAGAGAGCGTAATGTAACTAATGTATAGTGTGATAGGTAATGATGCTGCTGTGTGGGTACTGCAAATGTAATGCCTAAAGTAACTCTGGTACACTCAGCTCAGGTATAGGGAAAGTATAGGATATAGCTTAGTGTTTAGGATAGAGATGGTTACATACAGTAGGGCAAGATATAGTTAATTTTTTGGGAATAGTCCAGATTGGAAGGGACTAGGGTAAGTAGAAAAGGGAACTACTTCCTGAGTTAGAGTGTTTGTGAGAGACAAAGCCAAGTTTAAGGTGCGGTATCAGGTCGTACCAAATTTCCTGCAGACCTTCCTGCAATGTCCGGGGCCTACGGCCCAACGTAGGCACGGAGGAGAGTGTCTTAATCCCTTCCATACATATAGAGGAAGCCGGGAGATGAACTGCGTGAGAGAAACTTGCATATCTCGGGAATACTGTGGTGCCAGATGGGTAATCCCTAGGGCTAATAAAGTAGGGATAGTCCGAGCGGAACAAAAACAAATGGTTGAAATGTACTGTTGATGGAACAAGAACGGGAGGGTGCTGTGCCCAATACTGCGTGTTAAAGAATGATGTACTTGAACTGTCTAGTAAAGTTGAACTTGTTAAAATGAACCAGGTGCCCCCTGAAGTGTGTGTGGCTGTTCCTGGAACCAAAGATGTGGCTACAGCAGGGGCCTCCGGCCTACAAGTGAGTACACTGCAATGTACACAGCACAACACTTATGGACTGGGACACTATTTGTTTATAAAGTGCCAGGACGTTACGCAGCAGCAGCTCGTCCATGGCTACCACCCAGGTTTCAGCAACTTTTCAGGCAAATTCAGTTTGAAATATGGGTGAAAAAGCACTTAAAAGCATGTTAAAAAGAAACTAATATATGTCCAGCATTTTTGAGCTTCTTTTAATGACTGCAGGCTTTGAAAGTCATGGAGCAACTGGAAGAAGTAATTTGATCTTCCATCCTTCAGGTGGCTTCTGCTTGGAAACAGCTCATTAGGTTATACATTCAGAAAAAAAGAAAATAGAAAAAAAAAAGACGCCAGAGGCAATGTCACAACTAAAGCTAAAAAAAAAGACGCCAAAGAGGACTCTTCAGGAAAAATACCACTGGCGTTTTCTGCTTGAAACCTCAGCAGATGTCTAAGAGTGTGTACATATCCTAAGAGTAGTCTGTGATTGCCTCAGCTGGGATGAAGTGGGATTAAGTTAAAGAGGTTGCCCACCACTAGGACAACCCCTTCTTGATCTAAATATTTGGCCCCGATAAAATACTCCCCTCCCGTGCTGGCACCGTCCCCGTAATGTCAGCACGGCACGTCCGGGGCTCCCGGGCTGTTTTAACACATGACGCCGGCGCCCAATCAGCGCTGGCGTCACGGTCTCTGCCTCCGGACAAATCGAACTTAAAGAGGAAGTCCGGGCTGCGGCTGCTCTCTGACTACTTCATATTCAGTTCACCAGCGCTGGCATCACGTGTCATAACAGCACGGGAGCCCCGGGGAGAGTGAGTGCCAACAACGCAGGAACATGTGTTGAGTATAGGTTTTTTATTTTATCGGAGCCAAGCATGGGGGATGAGAAGGAGTTGTTCTAGTAGTGGAGAACTTCTTTAATAACTGCATACAGCTCCATGCATTTGTCTATAATCAGAAAGCTAAAATATGGACACCAGGTTAGATTTTCTGCTCTGCCAAATTTTGTCTATCCCTGAGGTAATGTACTATATTCTACTGTGCAAAAAAATCACATCAGTAATGCACTTTTGAGATAAAAGTCTAAAAGTCTGGATGCTGTAAGATAACTATGCACGATGAATCAGGAATATTTCATCCAAATGGTTAGCCAATTGTGCTTTTCTCTTCGACTATGCTACATTGATCTGTCTGTCGAATGTTATTCTAAATGCAACTTATATTTAAAACACTAAATTGATATGCATTAAAAGGCGTGCTCTGGCTCTATAAAACTAATGGTTTATCATTAGGATAGTACATTAATATCATATTGGTGGAGGTACCACCCTTCAGTACTATACTGATCAGCTATTTATTGAAGGGCTTATGACACTAGAGCACTTCACCCCCTTAATTACTTGTCAGGCACAGTTGTTTTGGCAGTCCCTGTGCTTGGCATTGCAAAATAGTCCCATTTACTTGAATAGGACTGAGAAGCTTTGAGCTGTAATACCAAGTAAATCCACTACAAAAATTACAGAGGTGTGCCTGGTAAAAAATAAAGGGGGCAAAATGGCTACTGATGCGTTATGACCCTTTTAATCAGTTGATCATCGAAGATGCTGAGAGATGGACCCCTACAGATAGGCTATCGGTTTTGTAGCATTGGAAGACCCCTTTCACACTCCATTGACTCACCAATATTAGGATGCTTCAGTAAGCGACAGATCCTTGCTTCACGTTCCAATTTCTGGTGATCTGTTTAGAGAAAAGACACAGAAAAAATTATAAATATTCTTCTACTTCTAAATGAAGCCATTTGAATAAGCCTGAAGCGATTCAGATAATTATGCGTAACATTTTGTTATATTACTCATCCCTTTACCCAAAAAACACAAATGTGAAATAAGCATAAAATAACTAATCAGTAAACTGAGTTTTTTCCATAGGCGTATCTCTGATTTTATGCATAAATGTTAGCAGAATCACTACAAAACAAGTTTTCTCATTTGCACCTATATCATATGCGTTCTGAAGACTCAGCACATCAATAGGAAAAAAGTAATGATTAGGTCATCAAGATCTTTATACGAATAGATTTAAATAGGACCAATCAAGTGTCCAAAAAAATGAGTTTGAGCTTGCCAAAATCCTTGGGCTCCCCTGAATATGCAAAATCCCCAGTCCTCCAAGCATTGCAGAGCTTTGAAGTTTTGCTATATACTCCATTATCTTATTTTATTTCCTTCAACGCCCACTTCATGCACCTTTAGAAAATCCCTTCAACTACTACTCTGCACGACTCCACTAGATTCAAACAGACTGTGTATGAGGGTATGTGAATTTCCCTGGCTGAGCGTCTCCGCTCCCAAACTCTGTAGCCAGTCAGGGGCATTCCCATGCACAGACTGTTTGAATACAGTGTTCGGACCTTGTCGAGCAGAAGTTGAAAGAAGCTTCTAAAGGACCATGAACCGAGTATGGAAACAGCACTGCAGCATAATGCTTGGGAGAGGAGAGCAATACAAGCATTGATGAGCAAGTCTGCCATAATGTGAATTTGGCCAAGAAATTTAATTTGCATAAAGAACGTAAAGTTCCGGAAAAAATTATACTCACCTTGAAGCTCGCTTGTCCCACCACTTGTCAATCCATCTCTTGCTGTGGCTCCGGGGTCTTCTTTTTTCCAGGTGTGAGGACAGGCATTCTCTTCTGAATCTTCAGTCCTCGCTTGATAGGCCTTGGGTGACACATGTCATGATGGGTGTTGCCCAAGGTCTAGCTGTCCCTGGAAGCACTAGTGCAGACTGAAGATCCAAAAGTGGATGTCCATTGCCAAACCAGAAAAAAACAAAAACACTGGAGCTGCAGGAAGAGACGGTTGACTGGGTGGGAGCTGCAGCGGTGGGACAGGCGAGCATTGAGGCTAGTATAATTATTTTTTTAACTCCAGCATGGCCCATAGGAATCCAACAAAATCGCAACCAGTCACCATTTTGCTGAATATGGGCAAATATAAATTTTATTCAATTAAAATTTTTGGGGAAAAGTTCAAAGCAAGTTTGATGCGCCTTGAATTGCTCTTCTTTAAATATTTGTTAAGGAAGCACAGTATGAAAATGCATCACTTTGCAAAGTCTGGAGGGAGATTAAAGGGAATCTGTCAGCAGGTTTTTGATATGTAAACCGAGCAGCATGAGGTAGGGGCTGAGACCCAGATTTCAGTGATGGTTCACTTATGGTGCTGCTTGTTTCTATTTCAATAAAATCAGCGTTTTATCAGAATATTATCACTACAGGACTAGTTGTCCTGTGCTTCCTAGACAACTGCTATGTGTAACCATGACCCCATCACTGATTGGAAGCTTTCTATCAATGTACAGTATGCACAGAAAACTGTCAATCAGTGGTGTGGGAATATACAGGGCTCGGCATTCTAAGCACTGCTAGATGTGCAGCAAAGAAAACAGTGATTGTATAAAAATGACAGCATACAGCCCTCTAAGTGATACGTCGCTGGAATAGGGGTCTCAGCCCCTACATCATGCTGCTCTCAGATGGGGTTCAAATACTTGCCTTTTAAATAAAAATAGTTTAGCTGCTCTTTAACTGAGAAATAATTTGAGACAATGAGCAGGTTTGTGTCAACTACATGGTTTTCAAAACCCAACACTTAATTTCAAGCTAGTCTACATTTACAGGAAACAGCCGACACTGCCTGCGATGAATGTCATTGTTTTATATACTGTAGTTATCCAGCAAACTGCTATGCCTTACAATTCTGTAACTTCATGTAAAACTGTGATAGATGTTAGCTAGCTGCTTCCCATTTTACAACAGATTCTCTTAGTGATGGAATTTGCTTGGAAATGGAATCATCAGGCAGTTTATGCAATGATTTGACATACACAAAGCCCTTGTGCAAAAACTTTAGAGACGCGAATCATTGTTACATTTGCACCTGTTTTTTTTATCAAGATTATAGCATTTTGTGCTTATGTTTGTAACAAATTCATCTGTCCATTCGTGCCTATTTTTTTTACATCTATTTTACATGTGTTTGCCTTTATTTTTTTATGTTCCTCATTGTGGACAGACTTTAGGGTTTATAGATGTCTCTGCCTGATTCCTAGAGGGAAACATTTCTCATTGTGGAGAGCGAACTGCCTGGTATTCCAATGTGAAGAGACTTATAAGCCTTAAAATGCACCTCTGGGAAAATAAATATGCAAATTGCCTCTTCAAAGAAGAAGGAGACTTGGCACTCTCCACAAGGAGAAATGTTACCCCTTAAATCCCAGTCTCAGAAGCCAAATCGGATCTCATGCTTTGCACTGATGAGCGGCAACATTTATTTATTTTACTCACTTATATAGCGCCATTAATGTCACAGCGCTTTGCAGACATTATGATCACAGTCCCCACTGGGGCTCACAATCTACATTCCCTATCAGTATGTCTTTGGAGTGTGGGAGGAAACCGGAGACCCCGGAGGAAACCCACGCAAACACGGGGAGAACATACAATGTCTTTGGTGGGATTTGAACCCAGGACCCCAGCACTGCAAGGCAGCAGTGCTAACCACTGAGTCACCGTACTGACCATCCTGAAACACAGCTTCTGCAAATTGGGATTCTAGTTTAGCTTTTATCTTAAGTCATGTGTCAAGGCTTGCTAAAGGGTAGATATTGACTTTTTGTATGGATTGGTACTTCCAATAGGTGGCATTACAGTTCAAGTCCTTTTCCTCTCTGAAGAGGCAATTTGCAACTTTTTATAAAGTCATAAAATTTATCACGAATCTACTTAGGTACCCTCCGTGGAGGAATTTCAAGCACGCAAAAATTATCTGTACTAGTTTTGCAACATGTTGTGAAACTTGCACTAAAAAGTAGCAAAAACAGTTAAAGACAGTAAAAAAAAATCCTTTTGCACAAAATTCATGAACAATGTGAGGCATTTTTAAGAATGTGCTACAAAAAATGTTGGTGAAAATCACAAGACAACAAAAAGTGGCTTAAAAAAAAAAGCAAATGAGTCCCATTGTATTTTGAACCAGTAATGCCAAAAAAGTGGAACTGGTCATGGAGTACTGGGAAGAGTCATGGCCAAATTTGTTAAGCTTTACATTGGAAAATGTTGCAGATTTTGTCTTAAATCTGCCCATGTTTATAGGAAACGTAGAGTTCATTTTACGAATTTAGGGCAGTTTAAAACTGCGCCAAATGGATTAAATGACATGCGCCTCTTAATACAATTGCCACTTTTACTCCAATGATTTTATTTTTTAGATTTGCATATAAAATGGTCTTGATATGTCTACGTGCACACATATTGATATGTACATAGGGGGACTCATCATGAGTGGAATATTTGAAGTCAGTTCTGCTTGTGACTGCGTTATTCTTAATACAAAGAAAATGACGGCACTTCCACTATAAGAAATAGTTGTGAACAGGTGCTTACTAAGAGTAGCTACCTCCGTATACAATGAAAAAACATAGTAGCACTCTGTAACACTGAGTATGTGAATATGAAGTATGAAATATGAATAGCATTACTGCTGTAGAAAATAAATGAAAAATATTTAAAAAAAATTTTTGCACGTGTAAATATGAAGTATGACATATGAATAGCATTACTGCTTTAGAATATAGAAATAAATGAGAAATCTTAGCGCATAAATTGGCCAATTCATGTGTACCTGACAGCCGCGATAAGGCGTTTCTCGATGTCAGGACCTACCAATGTGAATACCTCTCTAAGGGACATCCGTCTGCTTATGTGTGGGAAAGTAAGATCCTGATGCAATTAAAACCACCTGCGGCATGGGGGTGGGGGTGGAGTGCTCAGTCAAAGCTTAAATCTAGTAACAAAGAAAATGACGGCACTTCCACTATAAGAAATAGGTGTGAACAGGTGCTTACTAAGAGGAGCTACCTCCGTATACAATGAAAAAACAAAGTAGCACTCTGTAACGCAGAGTAGGTGAATATGAAGTATGAAATATGAATAGCATTACTGCTGTAGAATATAGAAATAAATGAGAAATCTTAGCGCATAAATTGGCCAATTTCATACTTCATATTTACACATGCAAAAAAAATTTTCAAATATTTTTCATTTATTTTCTGCAGCAGTAATGCTATTCATATTTCATACTTCATATTCACATAATCAGCGTTACAGAGTGCTACTTTGTTTTTTCATTGCGTTATTCTTCATGTCATACAATGTTTGATCAATTTGGTGCACTTTTAGATATAATACATGTGTCTAGAACTTAATTTCCACTTTTTAAACCGTCTTCTTACTGGAGTAAGTTTGTGATTTTTTTTTTTGCAATTTTTAAAAAAGTTGAATTCTTCACTGTGGCTTAGCTCTTATTTGCACAGCTAACCCATGCCTAAATTACATACACTTTTCAAAAGGATCGAGAGAGATGAAAAATTGCAAAAAGTCCCGAATGTTTTGTGCTAAAGCAGCAAAAAACTAAATTTGCAACTTTTTGATACCTGAAAACTGTAGCAAAAGCCTTGATAAATTAGAATCTGCTTGATTTGCTTAGAATGTGGTCATACGAACCTTTCTAATGAAGAACACAGAGAAATAGTTAATCAATTTAATGGCTTATTATGCACACAATATTTCTAAGAAGGGATAAAAACTGCACAGAACAAACTGAAAACCTAAGCACAAAATAAAACCATTACCTTTCACAAGGAAACAAAGCAGTGCTAACATGACTGTGGAGGTAGTTCTCCACCACTAGTTATGCACACTGCACTTCACAGTTCTGCATCACAGCTTTAATCTTAAAATTGCTACTTATTCCGATCCGTCCAGCAATAATGACAAGGTGTTATAGAACACACTGTACATTCATACATTATGTCAAGGTTCTTAAAAAATATAAAGTCTTAACTGGGTAAATCAGAAAATAATTATCCTTTCAATCCCATTGTGTTACAGCGAAAAATCAAGAATTATACAACATGCACGCCAAAAAACAATGACCTGTGACTGAAAGGAAAACCAGAGGTCACACTGCCTTGTTCGAAATACCAAAAACCACATGCCCCCTCATTTCGGCATACCTACAGTAGCTAAATACAAACTCCTCAAAATGGTCCAAAAAGGGAAGTTCCTGTACCGGACAACCGCTTTACGGGTTTTTCTACCTGAAACATGTAAGCTTTATGGGGTTTTTTAATACAGCTATATGAAAAAGTTTGGGCACCCCTATTAATCATAAGCTTAATGTTTTATAAAAATTGGTGTTTTTGCAACAGCTATTTCAGTTTGATATATGTAATAACTGTTGGACACAGTAATGTTTCTGCCTTGAAATGAGGTTTATTGTACTAACAGAAAATGTGCAATCTGCATTCAAACAAAATTTGACAGGTGCATAAGTATGGGCACCTCACCAGAAAAGTGACATTAATATTTAGTAGATCCTCCTTTTGCAAAAATAACAGCCTCTAGTCGCTTCCTGTAGCTTTTAATGATTTCCTGGATCCTGGATGAAGGTATTTTTGACCATTCGTCTTTACAAAACAATTCCAGTTCAGTTAAGTTTGATGGTCACCGAGCATGGACAGCCCTCTTCAAATGATCCCACAGATGTTCAATGATATTCAGGTCTGGGGACTGGGATGGCCATTCCAGAACATTGTAATTGTTCCTCTGCATGAATGCCTGAGTAGATTTGGAGCGGTGTTTTGGATCATTGTCTTGCTGAAAGATCCATCCCCTGCGTAACTTCAACTTTGTCACTGATTCTTGAACATTATTGTCAAGAATCTGCTGATACTGAGTGGAATCCATGCGTCCCTCAACTTTAACAAGATTCCCGGTGCCGGCATTGGCCACACAGCCTCAAAGCATGATGGAACCTCCACCAAATTTTACTGTGGGTAGTAAGTGTTTTTCTTGGAATGCTGTGTTTTTTTGCCGCTATGCATAACGCCTTTTTGTATGACCAAACAACTCAATCTTGGTTTCATCAGTCCACAGGACCTTCTTCCAAAAAGAAATTGGCTTCTCCAAATGTGCTTTTGCATACCTCAGCCGAATCTGTTTGTGGCGTGCTTGCAGAAACGGCTTCTTTCGCATCACTCTCCCATACAGCTTCTCCTTGTGCAAAGTGCGTTGTATAGTTGACCGATGCACAGTGACACCATCTGCAGCAAGTTGATGTTGCAGCTCTCTGGAGGTGGTCTGAGGATTGTCCTTGACTGATCTCACCATTCTTCTTCTCTGCCTTTCTGATGTTTTTCTTGGCCTGCCACTTCTGGCCTTAACAAGAACTGTCCCTGTGTTCTTCCATTTCCTTACTATGTTCCTCACAGTGGAAACTGACAGGTTAAATCTCTGAGACAGCTTTTTGTATCCTTCCCCTGAACAACTATGTTGAATAATCTTTGTTTTCAGATCATTTGACAGTTGTTTTGAGGAGCCCATGATGCCACTCTTCAGAGGAGATTCAAACAGGAGAACAACTTGCAAGTGGCCACTTTAAGTAGCTTTTCTCATGATTGCATACACCTGGCTATGAAGTTCAAAGCTCAATGAGGTTACAAAACCAAAAAAAGTGCTTTAGTAAGTCAGTAAAAAGTAGGTAGGAGTATTTAAAACAAGAAAATGATAAGGGTGCCCATACTTATGCACCTGTCAAATTTAGTTTGAATGCAGATTGCACATTTTCTGTTAGTAGAATAAACCTCATTTCAAGGCAGAAACATTACTGTGTCCAACAGTTATTACATATATCAAACTGAAATAGCTGTTGCAAAAACACCAATTTTTATAAAAAATTAAGCTTATGATTAATAGGGGTGCCCAAACTTTTTCATATAACTGTATGTGCACATTCTGCCCATTCTTTATCCCATATGATTAAAGGCTAAGCTTTAACTACCTTCCTTTGTTGCTGGAGAACATCCCCTTTTGGACCACTGAGAGCTCTTTGACCTGGAAGACCAGTGCATTCTCCGTGCACCACACCCAGACCACAGACTATCTACCCTGGAAGATTCCTGGGATTTGTGGTGAACTGATTGACATTCTAATTTTTATATACAGTACTGACCAAAAGTTTGGACACACCTTCTCATTTAAAGATTTTTCTGTATTTTCATGACTTTGAAAATTGTACATTCACACTGAAGGCATTAAAACTATGAATTAACACATGTGGAATTATATACTTAACAAAAAAGTGTGAAACAACTGAAAATATGTCTTATATTCTAGGTTCTTCAAAGTAGCCACCTTTTGCTTTGATGACTGCTTTGCACACTCTTGGCATTCTCTTGATGAGCTTCAAGAGGTAGTCACCGGAAATGGTCTTCCAACAATCTTGAAGGAGTTCCCAGAGATGCTTAGCACTTGTTGGTCCTTTTGCCTTCACTCTGCGGTCCAGCTCACCCCAAACCATGTCGATTGGGTTCAGGGCTGGTGACTGGAGGCCCGGTCATCTGGCGTAGCACCCCATCACTCTCCTTCTTGGTCAAATAGCCCTTACACATCCTGGAGGTGTGTTTGGGGTCATTGTCCAGTTGAAAAATAAATGATGGTCCAACTAAACGCAAACCGGATGGAATAGCATGCTGCTATAAGATGCTGTGGTAGCCATGCTGGTTCAGTATGCCTTCAATTTTGAATAAATCCGCAACAGTGTCACCAGCAAAGCGCCCCCACACCATCACACCTCCTCCTCCATGCTTCACGGTGGGAACCAGGCATGCAGAGTCCATCCATTCACCACACACAGAGAGACATGACACAGGCCGGACTCACTGAAGGAACCAGCGAGAGAGACCGGGGTGAGAGACCCGTAAGGCAAGACGGGTGGCTGCCGGTGAACGAGTGCGGTATTCAGCGCAGCGGTGCCTCGGGTGTCACGGCTATGGAAGAGGACCGGGAGTTGGATATGACATTAAGGAAATGTACAAGACCCTCCTACCCACGACGTGGTAAACTGCCCCGATTGACAGGACAATGAGAGGATAGAAATGAGTCGTGCTGGAGAGATCACGTCAGCAAAAGCCGACGAGTGTCATCACTGAACAGAGCTGTCACTTCAACTGCTCCCTCACTGTACTGGGAACAATCCGGTTTAGGCTATCAGGTTGGGAGGGGGACGGGTGAGGTGGAACAAGCCAAACGGGATCTAATTGACTTTGTCAGAAAAAAGACTTAAAGGCCTAGCGGGAACAACTGGAGACCCCCGCTAGGGCCATTTGCAGAACCAATGGACTTCAGTCATTAATCCTATATTTGGGCTAGATACTGTATTTTAGAGAAGGATTTTATTGCTATTTCATAAATATTTGTTACTGTTCTCAAAACTAACCCCTGTTGAAATCCCTGTCAGCTTTGTTTAAAATATATGTGACTCGCCCCCTGGGCCATGGGGCACTCGGATCCGGGCAACAGGGCAATAATGGGGGTAGTAGTGGCCACCCGGTCCGTGGCTCAGGGTGGTCAGACCAGTGGCAGTCTTCTATATGTTTTGCAATGTCCGACTACGCCACCTGTGGATTGCGGTCGGGGTTAACCGCCGCTGCAGTGCAGACCGCTGGGGCAGATGTAAATGTGCAGCACTGAATAGCACAACTCCCCACGGGAGGAGTATGGCCCCAGTGCAGTATATAATGGATGATGGAGGGGATGATTCTGACAGCAATAGCCAGGAAACGGAGGCCTCTTAAACAGTTCAGGGTCTTTATTAGAACAGGTGAAACGACCCAAGAACAGGCCCGGCTAGGAGGGGGCCTGGATGTCTGAGAACAAGTGGGAAGCTGGCCCTGATCAGGGTGAGGGTGTAGGCCTACTGTGCTCTCTCTGGCTATTTCCCTCCTCGTGGTGTAATAGCCCACGTTCTTGAGCTCACCGTGTCTTCTCGCCCGTATGGCTGGCGACTTGGGTCCCTTTTTATTCTTGGCCTGGTGTGGCTTCACCGGTCCCTTCTGCTGTGGCGGAACCTCCGGGCTTCTTAGGCCAAAGGACATACAGTCCCCTGCGGACTGGTTATTTGCTGTAGGACTTGGAATCCTAACAGCCTCGGACACCAAAGTCCGGTGGATTAGCTTCTCTATCTGCCAGGACAGGCTCGCTTCGCCTCTTGCCCCTGGCTCTCCTACTGCCACACGGCCTCTTAGGCTGCAACACAACTGTCTGTCCCTGCTCTGGGACACCTCTCAATCCAGAGACAGGTTGTCCAGTTCTCTCTAACCTTGCCCCCAGTTCCAGCTTTTATAGGGGCAGCCTGCTCCCCCTACTGGCCTGGGACAGGAGGTATTGCATGCTAATGGTCCTTGACCAGAGAACCTCCCCCTTGCTCTCAGACACAGCTTTATTATACATTTATGGCATCCAGGCCAGGGTGACACATATGCATATATAAATTGTTATTTATAGCTATTTGACTGCCCTCATTTTGGGACTCTGCGCGTTGCATTATGACACCTGCATTACATTTGGCGTAGTCAACAGGATGCAACATTCAGGCGCAGAGATGGAGGATCTGTCTGTGACCAGGTCTGTCAGTGGACATATACCCTTGGGGGCTAGGCTCAGTCACCTTCCCAAATTTGCAGGGGATGGTTCGTCACTGTGGGACTGGGTAGTGAGACTGAAAAGTATGCTACGCATGTATTTCCTTAATCCCTAGCCCAGGCTGAGTTGGCCCTTTTAACCCTTGATGGGGAAGCCCGATAGACTGTAATGTACCGCCCACCCGGGGACCGTGACACTGTAGACAAAGTGATCAAAATTCTGGAAGACATGCACGGTGATACTACGGATCTGGGGCATTTACGGTTGCGGTTATTTCAGAGAGTGCTCGAGATGGGAATCAAGGACTGGGATCATTAGATGAAATATTGGGTGACCAATTGACTGCTGGCTTAAAAGACCCCTCCCTGAAACAGATCTTTAAGGAGCGGCTACGCCTGAGGCCCGGCCTAGGTTTCTTAGAGATTGGGGCGGAAGCTAGAGTCTTGGAGGAAGAAGTTCCTGTTCTCAAGGCCAATGTCAGAAGTTATGAGGCAATAACCCCTCTTCCACTCAATTCTCAGCATGCTGCTTTCAGTCAGTTGCCCGATTGGGCACAAGAGATATGTCAAGAGAATCGAGACCTTCGAAATGAACTGAGCACTACTAGAGAGACCCCTGCAGCCCCCTTGTTAATGAACCACTCCACCTCACGTGGACGGAGACAAGAGCGAGGAAGACGTTCCTATCAAGTTCCAACGAGTCGTGCACTCAGTCCACCGGTAGAGCATGGACCGGAGTGTTGGACCTGTGGCGGTAGAGGTCATATCTCCAGAGACTGTCCGAATAAAGAAAAGAGGAGACGAGTGCAGCAATTAAACTAGGACGCCCCACGGTCGTGGAGCATACCATGGGGTTTCAAACTTCAGGGCGTGTAAGGAGAACCTCTGAAGACATGGTCTCAGAGAGGCCTATTATTTGGGCTAAATTCAATAGACAGCGGATTCGTTGTTTAATGGACACTGGATCTCAGGTAACCACTATGCCTGAAGCGTATTTTCGAAGTCATTTTCCAGAAGTTGCTCGTTCCCGGAAGGAACCTACCGTCAAATTGGTAGAGGCTAACCAATTACTTATCCCGGTGGCAAGGGTAATATGGATGTCGGTTTGGGCATGTGGAAAGTACCTCGGCCGAAAGGGGATAATACTGACCACAGGAACTGGAGGTGACGGGCCCATTGTAACCCTGGGCATGAATGTGCTTAAGGAGATCGGACAGTTCTTGGGTGAGGATTCTGACAGAAATAACTGGACCCGCACCACTCGTGACCCAGCCAGCAAGAGGGTATTTCAACACCTCGTACGAGTCAGTCAAATTCAAAAATTGCCTGTGACTTCTCAGTATCTTGGTAGAGTGTCTATGCCGTCTGAAGCTACAGTGCCATTGCCAGTAGGACAGACTGTACTCACTCTGCCGATGCTGGCACATGTATCATTAGAGGGTATGGACATTCAGATAGAACAAATAGAAGGGGAAGAAGCGCCTGCTGGACTTCTGGTTGCTCGCACACTGGCTACCGTGCGTCAGGGTCGAGTACCCGTACGCTGTATTAACCTAAATGGCATAAGCCTACAGTTGTTGCCCTGCCAAGACATAGCGCGGGTTTGCATAATGCCAGAGGACCTAACCAGAGGGGATGCTACAGAGTTGGAGCCCGAGAACGGAGAACCATGGACCCTAGAGGTGTCCCTTCACAGGCAAGAAATCAAAAGGGAACCTTTGGCTGGGCGTCACCTCTTAGAGCAAATGGAGGCTAATCTCACTGAGTACTCGGATGGACAAGTTAGGCAGATCAAGCAACTTTTACAGCGTTACCAGGGGGTGTTTGCACAACATGAAGATGATTTTGGGTGCAGTCGAGATATTCAACACGAGATATCCACAGGAAATACGGCTCCCATTCGGGAAAAGCATCGGCAGATCCCACCTCAAATGTACCAGGAGGTGAAAGAACTTTTAGCCCATATGTTGCGGAATGGTGTAATTCGCGAATCTCAGAATCCTTGGGCAGCTCCTATTGTGCTAGTTCGAAAAAAAGACGGTACTCTGAGATTTTGTGTAGATTATCGGAAATTGAATGCATGTAAAGTGCAAGACTCTTACCCATTACCCGAATAGAAGAATCTCTATCCGCATTAGGAAGTGCTAAATTCTTCTCTTCTCTTGACCTGGCCAGTGGCTATTGACAGGTCCCGGTAGCGGAGAAAGATCGTCCGAAAACTGCCTTTGTTCTTCCTATGGGTTTGTTTGAGTTTAACCAGATGCAGTTCGGGCTAACAAATGCACCAGGAACATTTCAAAGATTGATGGAGAGATGCTTGGGGGACCTCAACTTCGAAGCTACTTTAATTTATGTAGATGATAGAATTATTCAGCCACGTTTGAAGATCATCTCCGCCGACTGGAACAAGTGCTAGAACGACTTCAGAGGCATGGATTGAAAATCAAGCCTCGTAAGTTTCATTTCTTCAAATGAGAAATTGAATATTTGGGGCACACTGTGTCCAGTGTGGGAGTGTATCCCTCTGCTGAGAAAGTAGCTGCAGTGCAGAAGTGTCCCACACCAGTCAACTTAAGGGAGTTGAGCGCATTTCTAGGACTCGCTGGATATTACCGCATATTCATAAAAGACTTAGCTAAAGATTGCGGTCCCGCTCAATGAATTACTGAGGGGAACGGCTGGTGGAGCAAAGCGGCAACCTATTCAGTGGGGACCACGACAAGAAGCGGCAACCTATTCAGTGGGGACCACGACAAGAAGAGGCGTTTCGAGCATTGAAAATGGCACTAACGAACGCCCCAATACTGGCCTATGCTGATTTCTCACAGCCTTTTGTATTGTACACTGATGGAAGTCTACATGGACTGGGAGCAGTGTTGGCTCAAGTGCAAGAAGGAAAAGAGTGGGTGATCGTGCATGCCAGTCGGTCACTTCGGGACACTGAGAAGAATCCAGATAACTACACTTCGTTCAAACTGGAGCTACTGGCATTGGTATGGGCCATGACTGAGAAATTTGCAGAGTACTTGTTAGGTATAATCCTTTGGCTCATATGGAAAACGCAAAGTTGGGTGCATTAGAACAAAAGTGGGTTGCAAGGATGTCTAAATAGCAGTACAAAATCGGTTATCGGTCTAAGGCCCTGAACACCCATGCAGATGCTCTGTCCCGGGTCACTCAGATGGGGCCAAAGAGAGATATAGATGAAGAGCTGGAAGGGGACGAGATTCCAGATTTTCGTCAATTCGCTGTAGCTGTAATCGATGCTCAGAATTCCAAAGAAAAGGCAAGGCCGACTCAAATCCTGGGTCGCTCAAGAGACATGTGGATACAGTTGCAACAGTTCAACCCACAGTTGGCAAAGCTTAGGGAATGGGCCGCTCTAGGTCAGAGACCCGACCAGGAGGCTAGAGCTGCTTCACGCCCAACTACCCTACAAAATTTTAGGTCAGTGGGAAAGACTCTTCTTGAAGGATGGCTTGCTATGCCGGAAAGTCCAGCTACCTCGAGAGTTTGACGGGACCTGGCAGGTATTAGTCCCAGGAGCACTACACTGTGTGCCGAATTATTAGGCAAATGAGTATTTTGATCACATGATACTTTTTATACATGTTGTCCTACTCCAAGCTGCATAGGCTTGAAAGCCAACTACCAATTAAGTAAATCTGGTGATGTGCATCTCTGTAATGAGGAGGGGTGTTGACTAATGACATCAACACCCTATATAAGGTGTGCTTAATTATTAGGCAACTTCCTTTCCTTTGGCAAAATGGGTCAGAAGAGAGATTTGACGGGCTCTGAAAAGTTCAATATTGTGAGATGTCTTGCAGAGGGATGCAGCAGTCTGGAAATTTCCAAACTTTTGAAGCGTGATCACCGAACTATCAAGCGTTTCATGGCAAATAGCCAACAGAGTCGCAAGAAGAATGTTGGCCAAAAAAGGCGCAAAATAACTTCCCATGAATTGAGGAAAATCAAGCGTGAAGCTGCCAAGATGCCATTCGCCACCAGTTTTGCCATATTTCAGAGCTGCAAGGTAACTGGAGTATCAAAAACCACAAGGTGTGCAATACTCAGGGACATGGCCAAGGTAAGGAAGGCTGAAAAACGACCACCTTTGAACAAGAAAATTAAATGGCCCGAGTTCATGTCCGAGTTGATGTGGGTGTATAATAATCGCGTTACACACCCTATATGCTGCTGTTTGGAGGGAATGGACGAGAGATTACTGAGCTGGAGCTAGACTCAGAAGATCCCGGTCCGTACAAAAGTCCGAGTACCTGCATTCGAGAACACAGACGGCGGTTTCATACAGTGAGAAAGCCGGTTGTGCAGAAGTTTCAGGAAGTAGAGCATACAGGGCGGTCCCCGATTTTGGTGAGCCCACTCTGACCAGGAGATCGTGTGTTAGTAAGGGCCAAACCGGTTGGGAGTAAGCTAGACCATTGTTGGGAGGAGGTACCATATCGAGTGGTGAAGCAGATCCATCCAAAGAATTCAGTCTACGAGGTTAGGCCTGAAGGGGGTGATGCCACGACATCTAGGGTGTTGCACCGTATTATGCTACGACCCTGTTCGTCCGAAGCAGAGAACTGTAACAGAACTGAGCCTGCGGAGAAACTGAAGTGCCACGCATAGTGACTCTGGAAGACGAAGAAGGATAGACTACAATGCAATTGAGCCCTTCAGTCCTGAGTGAGATACAAAATGGATCAGGAGGTGATTTACAATCTTCACTGCTTGATTTATCAGATACCCCGGAATCACCTTCGCGGGAGGAACCCAGCAGAACTGAATGGGCTAATGCCCGGATCCCTCCTAACCGATATGCTCAAGAGGAGTTTATCTGGTCTCAGATTCAACAGAAAACAGAAGAGTGTGCTCAACTCTTGTCTGAACTTATGCTGCTTTGAAGGAGGCATCAATCTCGCAAAGAATCCACTCACCCGGGGACTGGCGATCAAAAAGGAGGGAGGAATGTAATAGGAGAAAAGTTTTTCAGAGAATCAGTGCGAGATGTATGTAATAAGGAGAAAGAGCGCCATCTGGTGAGCATTTCAAGTTTGGACACTGGACGCGGTCAGGTGACCTCCAGCAGAGAATTTCAAAATTTAACAGTCGAGCGCGCGGCGCTAGACACAGAGAGAGACGTGGCGCAGGCTGGACTCGCTGAAGGAACCAGCGAGAGAGACCGGGGTGAGAGACCCGTAAGGCAAGACTGGTGGTTGCCGATGAATGAGTGTGGGATTCAGCGTAGCGGTCCCTCGGGTGTCACGGCTACGGAATACGGAAGAGAACCAGGACTTGGATACATTAAGGAAATGTACAAGACCCTCCTACCCACGACGTGGTAAACCGCTCCGATTGACAGGACAAAGAGAGGATAGAAATGAGTTGTGCTGGAGGAATCACGTCAGCAAAAGCCGACGAGTGTCATCACTGAACAGGGCTGTCACTTCAACCGCTCCCTCACGGTACCGGGAACAATCGGGTTTAGGGTATCAGGTTGGGAGGGGGACGGGTAAGGTGGAACAAGCCAAACGGGATCTAATTGACTTTGTAAGAAAAAGACTTAAAAGCCTAGCGGGAACAACCGGAGACCCCCGCTAGGGCCATTTGCAAAACCAATGGACTTCAGTGATTAATCCTATATTTGGGCTAGACACAGTATTTTAGAGAAGGATTTTATTGCTATTTCATAAGTATTTGTTATTGTTCTCATTACTAACCTCTGTTGCAATGCCTGTCAGCTTTGTTTAATATGTATACATATATAAATTGTTATTTATAGTGTAAGGCAGCGCTAGTCATCATAATGGGGGATACTCGCTGCACCGGGTCAATTAAGGCACATAAGCAATGTCCTTCCGATAATTCACAATGCAGTTTATTATTTCGTCATAAACCGCTAATCACACAGTCCATCTTAGTATACGCCCGGCATGTTTACACCTATCACCTCCGGGAGCTTTTCAAGTGGCAGACCGGCATATTACACACATCACAATTCAGGAGCCTTTCCAGCGACAGATACGTCCACTTGGCTCCCGTTATAGCCCTCGGCTAGGCAACAACATAAATGTCCATATAACGCAGCGTTTTTACCTTTAGCGGGTTTTTGCTGCTACAGTCCGTTTATTCCGCCACCACTGTGGCTTTGCGGCTTTCCCAGGTGGGGGTCTCTAGCCGTCGTCCCCTCGTAGGCTACTGGTATGTCTTCCACACTTGACATCCAGCCTGCGCCTTTCAGGGTTCTTCACCAAGCCGGCTCTCCCTCAAAGGCCACTGACATCCATGCACAGGATCCAGGCTCGGCCTTTCAGGCTGCCAGGCTTCACTCTCGGCCTCCCTAGGCCTCTCACAAATGGTGTCCCACACACACGGAGCACAGGCCTCACGCCTCACACCGAACACACCTGTCTCAAATTACCAGGGTTTATATATCCTGTGCACACACACACACACACACACACACACATACTGACAGGACCTTGCTGATGTCACAGTCATGTGATCAGTCAGTTGTGTGTATAGGTCCTGTGTGCTGTCCCAGTCATGTGTACAGACCTTTACTGTGCATACAGGACCTGTATGATGTCACAGTCATGTGACCAGTCAGCTGAGGGAAAGGTATATGGTCAGGTAAAACACATCCTAGACCCTTACCGTAATGCAAGCACGTCACTGCATTACATATCCCCCCCCCTCTGTTCAAACTTGTGGGGTTGAACACATAATATACACAATCACCTCATATCCCACAGCTCATACCGAGACCATGTACTTGTCAATTGCGCTGTTCAGCCCCTGGAATATTAGTCAATGACATTAGCCCATTCCTTAGGGACCTACCATTTGTCACTGTCACTGACTTCGTCGGGTCATCTTTCCGGGTCGTAACCTTGTCAGAGCTCCCCCGCTCCCAGCGGTCAGTTGTAACCTTGTCAGGTCTCCCCCGCTCCCAGCGGTCAGTCATAATCTTGTCAGACCTCTCCCGCTCCCAGCGGTCAGTCATACAGCGGTGTGACTCACATGCCCTGGTATCTAAGGTCCGGTTCGACTCCGTACTGTCCCGTCCTCTATGAGGTCGTTTGTATTGGCTGCTCAAACCTGAGTTACTGGAGGTCTCACTACCTCTAAACCCACGCCCACTACTCTCAGGACATCTTGAAAGGTCCCCAACTCCAGCTGTAGCTGTTCTGGTATTTAGGGGGCTCTTTCTCTGTCGGGTCTCACTATTTCTAGACGGCTTCCATCTTCTGCTGCTCAGATGATGCTGTCTATCTACTCGCAGTCTAGCGAGATTCAATTGTTCTACCTCCTGCAAGTAGGTCACTCGGTACTCAATCAGCATGCGTATATATTCTAGGCTTTCTTCTGTTCCTACAGCGGAGAAGGACACCATGCAGTCTTCGTCTGGTATCCAGTCCTGATGATCACATGGACTGCTTACTTTCACCACACCAGACTTCTTGACCATCATCTGCATGGCTCGACCGCTTCTCCGAATGAGCTCTCTCACCAGAACATGAGGCACCCGGATGACCTCTTCACGCATACTGTGAGCTTTCCTCATCAGCTCCAGTTGTCTAACGGCTTGCTCCGTCTTCAACCGGAGAAACCACTTCGTGCGAATACATCGCCAATGCATATCACTTAGGATCGCCACCCTCTTCACTGTGACTTCGGTTATGGACAGAACCACCAGCTGTTTAGCTTCGGAGGTCAAGTACACCTTACAGGCTCCCACAACCTTCTTAAACTCTTCATGCACGGACTCACGGGTGCATTCTTCCCTCAAATCCTCGGGTACATCTATGAGGCATTTGTACCAAGACGTTTCGGACTCACCAGTAGTTTCCAGACGATCAACCAGCTCAGGGTTCAGGGACAACTGACTTTCAGCTTCTTCCCCCTGTATGCTTACCCTGAGCTGACTCACAGCTACAAATTCACGAATTTTCGTCTTGACCACTTCCACTTCATATTTATCTTCTGTTACCCTGCTCTTAGCTCTCCTCAGGTCCACCTTCTCATGGTATAAGGGAGTGAGTACAACGTGTTTGCCCTTTTCCTTCTCCAAGGAGGCCTCGCTCACCGAGTGATACTTTGTCAGGCGACTTTTGAGCCCGGAAACCTCTTCCTCTAGTTCCGTCACTCGCCTCTCAGCGGCCCGTCTCTGAAGCTCTTCCTGCTTCAACTGCTTTTTTAACAGTAGAGTTCTCTCAGACCTCTCTTGCTTCAAATGGCCTGAAGCAATTCCTTGAGCTCCCTGATCTCGGCTCTTACTTCCACTGAATCATCCAAGCTCGCATCACTCGAGGAGGTATCTGCTTCATACCTCCCCTCACCAGCGGCCAACTCCTGGCCCTGGTCTGTGGCTTCTCCGATGGACTCCTCCATCTTTTTCCGCTCAGCTTCCATCTTGCTGACTGTTTCTTTAAGGCACGTCTCCGCCCTCTGGAGAGTTTCACAGGACATCTGTAGCTCCTTCACCTGAGCTTCCAGACCTAGGGTCTTTCCACGGAGATAATCATTCTCCTCACGGGTCTCTTGCAGAGTGGTCTCACCCACTTGGCGCACTTGCTCTGCACCCGCCTTATCCTCCTCTAGTTTTTCTTTTACCTTGAGGAGATCCTCATAATCTCTCTTAAGTTGTTGCAGTTCCATACCAAACTTTTCATCACACTCCTTCTTGGAGTCACACAGCTCCTGGTTGAACTGTTCGCGCAATCGTTCTAGGTTTTGTTCACGCCCAGCAACTTCATGCTGCAACGCCTCTTTGAGGGCAGACAGTTCTAACTGTACCAGGGAGAAGCGATCTTTCACCTCGCATAACTCATCTTCATAATGCTTTGTCAATCTGTAATTGAAAAACCTCCTCCTTGATTTTACGGCGGTCCTCCTTAATTCCGTAGAACATTTCCTTCCAATGGTTAATTTCCGCGTTGCTTCCCTCCATGTCTCGCTGCCAGTTCCTCATAACCTGGTATATTTTCTGCTGCTCAGACTCCAGGTTCAGCTGGTCTGAGGACACATTCCCCAGGTTTTCACATAACTGCTGCACGGCAATCTGACACAGCGGCCTGATAGGCTCCAGCTCTTGGTCATGACTGGCCGCCTCCCCTTTCAGGGCTGTGGGATCCTGACCCGTCATTCTCAGTACCGTACCGGAGGTTGCTACTGGCAGCGTCATCTCCTCTTCTACCTCTAAAGGAGGATCCACCCTTGAAGCATAGGCACAGTGTACTATATTCTCTTTATTTTCATTTTCAGGGAGTACTACCGGAGCAACCTTTTTGTGGCCCTTGCGCCGTCGACGACGAGAGGGGGACTCTCTCCCCTCGTCTAGCCCCTCCTGACTGAACTCACTTTTTACTTTCATAGTGTCACAGTCAGCTACGGGGTCTGTGTTGTGGACTAACAGGTCACCTCCCACTTTGACGTCACCCCCTTCTACTGGAGTTACCCTGTTATCAATGGTCACATTGTCATTTTTAGGAGGTACCAACCCACAACCAGTAACAATTTCCAGTTTTCTGCAGTCCACACTCTTGTGAAAATCCGCCCCTTTTTTAGACTCCGCCCCCTTTTTAACAACCACACCGGCAGGGTAATTTTTACACAAAAAATCAGCAGTAGTCTTAGGACTCCGTTCACAACATCTCTTACCACCTCCCCGGACACTCTGGGACAACACTGGCGCCCCCGGAGAGTCCATAGAATGGTCCACTGCCGCCATTCCATATGGTGCCCACAGCTCCTGCGGTTCCTGCACCATGTCCAGTAAAAGTTTCCCAAATACCTGCTCCGGTCCCAACCGGCCCTTCAACCGCTCAATAGCTCCAGACAGATTTGCTGCTTTGCTCACAGCCATCGCGGTATGCTGTTCACACTAGAACTTCACCGCTCTCCCGGAAAAATATTCGTGGCCCCGCCGAGCCACCGCAAACCAGGTTTGAGTGCGACGATAATCTTCACAACCCCACAGAGTTGCAGCCAGATGCTTTTAATTTCGTGAGCCCCGCCGAGCCACAGCAAACCAGGTTTGAGTACGACGCCAATCTTCGCATCCCCGCAGCAAACAACCGTATTTGAGTGCGACGACAATCTTCGCAACCCCGCCGAGTTGCAGCAAGATGCTTTATCCACACTGGTCGTCCTATGCCGTTGCCCCTAGCAACCGGGTTGTCGTTGCCGCTAGCAACCGGGCTGCCATTGCCCGCATTCTCGAACCATATGTAAGGCAGCGCTAGTCATCATAATGGGGGATACTCGCTGCACCGGGTCAATTAAGGCACATAAGCAATGTCCTTCCGATAATTCACAATGCAGTTTATTATTTCGTCATAAACCGCTAATCACACAGTCCATCTTAGTATACGTCCGGCATGTTTACACCTATCACCTCCGGGAGCTTCTCAAGTGGCAGACCGGCATATTACACACATCACAATTCGGGAGCCTTTCCAGCGACAGATACGTCCACTTGGCTCCCGTTATAGCCCTCGGCTAGGCAACAACATAAATGTCTATATAACGCAGCGTTTTTACCTTTAGCGGGTTTTGGCTGCTACAGTCCGTTTATTCCGCCACCACTGTGGCTTTGCGGCTTTCCCAGGTGGGGGTCTCTAGCCGTCGTCCCCTCGTAGGCTACTGGTATGTCTTCCACACTTGACATCCAGCCTGCGCCTTTCAGGGTTCTTCACCAAGCCGGCTCTCCCTCAAAGGCCACTGACATCCACGCACAGGATCCAGGCTCGGCCTTTCAGGCTGCCAGGCTTCACTCTCGGCCTCCCTAGGCCTCTCACAAATGGTGTCCCACACACACAGAGCACAGGCCTCACGCGTCACACCGAACACACCTGTCTCAAATTACCAGGGTTTATATATCCTGTGCGCACACACACACACACACACACATACTGACAGGATCTTGCTGATGTCACAGTCATGTGATCAGTCAGCTGTGTGTATAGGTCCTGTGTGCTGTCCCAGTCATGTGTACAGACCTTTACTGTGCATACAGGACCTGTATGATGTTACAGTCATGTGACGAGTCAGCTGAGGGAAAGGTATATGGTCAGGTAAAACACATCCTAGACCCTTACCATAATGCAAGCACGTCGCTGCATTACAATAGCTATTTGACTGCCCTCATTTTGTGACTCTGCACGTTGCATTCTGATACCTGCATTACAGGAAAACAGATTTGGGCGGGGCTAGCCCAGCTCATGAATATCAAGGACTCAAAATCTCATGCATATCAAGACGGACCACAATGCATGGACTCATCGGCGGCTCTCCTGACCTGAGCGTGACATCTTCATATATTTCTATGAGGCTGTCACACTTGGGTAAGGAGAGCCGAGGTCAGAGCATTGTGTTCCGATTTATACCGCTGCCTGACTGCGCCCCAAGAGGACTCTTGGCCCTCAAGCACTGCACCTAATCATGTGTACCATTCACCTAATCTGCACCTCCGGCACACACAACACCTAATGCTGAAATTAGGGTGTCCGAGGTCACAAAGTTCCCCTTAAAAATCACAGGAAAATCTGATCTCAGTGGTCTTCGTAAAAAGGTGTTTCCCTGGAGAAAAATTACAAAAACGTAATGTTAAAAGATTACGAAAATGAAGTAAGAAAATGCATTTGGAACAGCCAAAAACTAATAATGGTGTGTATGAGGAGTACAGGGACGGCTGTCTTATATTGGAGCCTCTGTACATAATCTACATTACTTCCGCAAGGTTTATTAAGGTCACTATGCAAAATGCTCCAGTTTTATGCAAAAAAAAAAAAAAAGCGGAAGGATTTGGTTAAAGACTTCAGGCTAGCCTTTGAAGAGCCAATAATCCCTTTTGTGAATGAAATGTTATGAATGAATTGTTCTAATCGCCATCTGCTGTGTGACGTGGTAAAAATAAAACTACGACAGATTGCACATATCAAACTCTTCCACACAACTGCACTGAACTTCTGACCAAACGACATTATGAGTCACCTTAGAATCCCTCCATACTTTGCTGCCGACCCATCTGTCAATTCATTTCTTGCATGTTCAATCCTTGATGAGAGGCTCTTATACAGGCAAACTAGATCCAGCAAATCCATGCAAGCACTGTGAACTGTGTGTAGTTTTAGAATTACTAGATCATCTAATGCTGTATTGCTATATCCCATTTATGCTGATGGACTTCTTGTGAAAACATGGTCACATTCTCGATATCGTGGAAGCATCTGTTGCATCTGATGTCACGCAAAGGGGACCTTAAACAATGATATAATGGTAAATAATGGTATATTTTGTACTTCTTTTTGCTAATTTTTTTTTATTACCTCATTGTAGATTACTTTTCCTCTATTTACCATACATTATTATATGAGCGGCCATCTTGCCTGACTTATAGAAGAGCCACATGGACCATAGTAAACAATAGAAGCCAACGAGCATCTCCACTCCATGTCACAGGATTTAAGACATGCTCTGTTACCTGTGCAGGGGTCATTGCCAGCACGTTTTGTTCATTTATTAGTAAGCTCATTGGCCAGAGTGAGAGTTCCAAAATCCAATTTTTTTTTATATAAATAATAAATTTGGTGACATTTACTTCAATTATTATTTTTTTAGCTGGTGTATAAAAAAGCCAGTCTTGATAAATATGCACCATAATGTGTTGATGGGGAATTGATCACCACATTTGATGAATTTCCAAGTCAGTTTTCCTTGTGGCCACGTTGCCGTTCATTGCGCCAAATTTATCAAAGTGCTACACATCGTTTGGCATGTCTTAAGTTTTATGCCTAAAGTCTATTGAAGTCAATCCATAAATGTCACGCAAGATGTGGGAAAGACTCAGTGCAACACGAAGGAAAGAGGGGAAGGAACACTAGGGAAAGGGTGAGTGGAGACCCCTAGGCAGATCTAATATCACCCGGCCTACCCTACCATCCCTATATTGGTTCCACACCAATCGCCGAGCAGGAAACCTAAGTCCTGTATATCCCTAGAGCTAGTCCCTAGATAGGGAGGGGGAGGGGTGAGCACTGGTCAGGCCCCACTACAAACTAAAGACCACAAGGAAGACAAACAAAGGGGATAACTTAGCTTGAGCAGACACCAAAGGGGAAACGCCAACTGTCCTCCAAGGGCACCAGAGAAGAAGCCAGTTGACTGTCAGCGCTCCAAGCCAGAGCCAAGGAACATAGAAATATCACTGGCGGTTCCCTGCAGCAAACTGAGGGTTTTTAACTCCCCTGCAAGGATGTGTCAATTAACAGCAGGAGGGAGGTCGCCCCATGGGTCTTAAAGTGAGAAGGATATAGAAGGCGTCTGCAATGCCAAACGCAGTGACCTTCTACAGCCAGAACTAGAGTGACTGTCTATAACACCTGACACACCCGTGACACTACTAGAGTGATTTAAAAAAAAAATAAAAAATTTGCAAAGTTGAAGTCATACCTCTGGCTTAGTCATTATCTGGACAGCTGACCACGCCTAGGTATCACCTACAGTTTCAAAAGTTCTGTAAAATTGCAAAAAATATCTATTTTTTTTTTGCACAAAAACAGCATATAACAAATTTTGAGGCCGTTTGATACCTGAAAATTGGCGCAAAAGTCTTAAAGTCCTCAAAAATATCGATCATAAAAATGATTTAATCAAAAAGTAATTTTATGAGAACACTTTCTTTTTATACAACTCATGAACATTAGAGGTTTATGTGATCTCTCAAAACCTCAGTCAAGACTTGCAGTTGGAAAAGTTCCCTTTACACAGTACACAGCAGGGGAACATTTATAAGATTATCTCAGCCAAGGAACATTTTATTTAAACACATCCAATTGTGGAAATTATTATTATTCCAAGATCTATTGATTAAAATGAACTTTCGTTCGTAGGAAAACCCCTTTAACCCCTTAACAACATCTGACGTACTAATATGTGTCTGTGCCCTGGGACTTAAGAGCCAGACCCGTATTAGTACGTCATGGCGATCGCGCGCGCACACAGGCTGTGCGGGCGCGATCGCCGCCGGGTGTCAGCTGATTGTCACAGCTGACACCCGATACTATGTGCAGGGAGCGGCCCTGCACTGCTCCCAGCACATTAACCCCCGCGATGCTGCGATCGAAGTCGATCGAAGTCGATTGCAGCATTGCGGGGGCAAGGGGAGGTGATCGCAGATACTCACCTCCTCTTCCGGCTTCCAGCGCTGTCTGCAAAGGCTTCCCGAGTGTTGCCATGACGACCCGATGTCGTCATGACAACATCCGGGTCACCAGGCAGATTGTTTGGACATGCGCAGTGCATCTCCAAACAATCTTCTCCCCGTCCAGCGCTGACAGCCTGCATGGTGCTGCATTCCTGTGCCATGCAGCCGATCAGAGGAAAAAAAAAATGAAAGTCCCAGAGTGGGACAGAGTAAAAAAGTGTAAAAACACCCAGAAAGTGAAAAAAAAAATAAAAAAAAATAATCCACCAAAAATAAAAATATAATGTACCCACCAATAAATATTATTATAAAAAAAAAAAAAAAACAATAAAAGTACACATATTTGGTATCGCCGCGCCCGGAACAGCCTGACCTATAAAACTGTCCCACTAGTTAACCCCTTCAGTGAACACGGTAAGAAAAAAAAAAAACGAAGCAAAAAACAATGCTTTATCACCATACCGCCAAACAAAAAATGGAATAACACGCGATCAAAAAGACAAATATAAATAAAAATGGTACCGCTGAAAACGTCATCTCGTCCCGCAAAAAACAAGCCAACATACTGCTCCATCAGCCGAAAAATAAAAAAGTTATAGCTCTCAGAATAAAGCTATGCTAAAAAATATTTTTTTCTATAAAATTGCTTTTATTATGTAAAAGTGCAAAACATAGAAAACCGATATAAATGTGGTACCGCTGTAAATGTACTGACCCAAAGAATAACGGTGCCTTATCAATTTTACCACACGCGGAACAGAATAAAAAAATAAAAAAAAAACACAATTCCTGAATTGTTGGTTTTTGTTTATTCTGCCTCCCAAAAATCGGAATAGAAAGCGATCAAAAAATGTCACGTGCCTGAAAATGGCACCAATAACAACGTCAACTCATCCCGCAAAAAACAAGCCGTCACATGACTGTCTGCCAAAATCTGGAAAAATTATAGCTCTCAAAATATGGCGATGCAAAAACTAGATTTTACAAAAAATGCGTCTTTTAGTGTGTGACAGCTGTCAGTCATAAAAACCCCATATGATTCTGGTACTGCTGTAATCACATCGACCCGAAGAATAAAGTCGTCTTATCACTTATACCGCACGAGGAACGGCGTCAAAAATAAACTCTTAGGTGAGGATTGAGCTAGGGTTAGGGCTGGGTTTGGGGTTCGGGTTGTGCTAGGGTTATGGTTGTGCTAGGGTTAGGGTTGTGCTAGGGTTAGGGTTGTGCTAGGGTTAGGGTTGTGCTAGGGTTAGGGTTGTGCTAGGGTTAGGGTTGTGCTAGGGTTAGGGTTGTGCTAGGGTTAGGGCTGGGGTTGGGATTTTTTTCAAAAGAAAAAAAGATGACGATATGGCGACTAGTGTTGAGCGCAAGTGCTCGCTACTTGAGTTTGCATCGGGTGCTCTGGTATGCATTGAGTATCGTGGGTATTTGAGTGACATGCTTGAGTCTCTGCCCCATATGCTTCGCGGCCAAAAAAACTTTACAGGGATTGCCCGCCATGCACGAGTGATCCCCGCATGTTTTTTTTTGGGTGTCTAATAACCATGAAACATGCGGAGCAGGGACTCGAGCATGTCACTCGAGCACACGCTGTACATGGTGCATACCTGAGTACCCGATGCAAACTCAAGTAGTGAGCACTTGCGCTCAAGACTAATGACAACTTATTCAATATGATGACCTAATGTAAACAAATTCTGTGTCGTACCTCTGGGTTCAAAATGTTCACTATACACCTTAATAAAATCCTTGAGGGGTAGTTTCCAAAATGGGGTCACTTGTGGGGGAGCTCCACTGTTTAGGCACATCACGGGCTCTCCAAACGCGACATGGTGTCCGCTAACAATTTGAGCCGATTTTCCATTCAATTTGTTAGCGGATACCATGTTGCATTTGGAGAGTCCCTGTGTGCCCAAACATTGGAGCTCCCCCACAAGTGACCCCATTTTGGAAACTAGAACCCCCAAGGCACCTATCTAGATGCATAGTGAGCACTTGGAACCCCTAGGTGCTTCACAAATTGATTTGTAAAAATGAAAAAGTGAAAAAAAAAAAACACTTTCATTTTTACGAATCAATTTGTGAAGCACCTGGGGGTTCCAAGTGCTCACTATGCATCAATATAGGTGCCTTGGGGGGTCTAGTTTCCAAAATGGGGTCACTTGTGGGGGAGCTCCAATGTTTGGGCACACAGGGGCTCTCCAAACACAACATGGTGTCCGCTAATTATTCAAGCAAATTTTACAATCAAAAAGTCAAATGGCGCTCCTTCCCTTCCGAGCCCTGCCGTGCGCCCAAACAGTGTTTTTTCCCCACATATTGGGTATCTGCGTGCCCAGGGGAAATTGCACAACAAATTTTGGGGTCCATTTTTTCTTGTTACCCCTGTGAAAAAAAAAATTGGGTCTAAAGTAACATTTTTGTGAAAAAAGTTAAATGTTCATTTTTTTCTTCCACATTCAAAAAATTCCTGTGAAGCACCTGAAGGGTTAATAAAGTTCTTGAATGTGGTTTTGAGCACCTTGAGGGGTGCAGTTTTTAGAATGGTGTCACTTTTGGGTATTTTCTGTCATAAAGACCTCTCAAAGTGACTTCAAATGTGATGTGGTCCCTAAAAAAATGGTTTTGTAAATTTTGTTGGAAAAATGAGAAATCGCTGGTCAACTTTTAAGCCTTATAGCTCCCTAACAAAAAAAAATTTTGGTTCCAAAATTGTGCTGATGTAAAGTAGGCATGTGGGAAATGTTATTTATTAACTCTTTTGTGTGACATATCTCTCGGATTTAAAGGCATAAAAATTCAAATTTTGAAAATTGCAAAATTTTCAAAATTTTCGCCAAATTTCCATTTTTTTCACAAATAAACGCAAGTGATATCGAAGAAATTTTACCACAATCATGAAGTACAATATGTCACGAAAAAACAATCTCAGAATCAGGGGGATCCGTTGAAGCGTTCCAGAGTAATTACCTCAAAGTGACAGTGGTCAGAGTTGTAAAAATTGGCCTGGTCATTAACGTGCAAACCACCCTCGGGGCTTAAGGGGTTAAGTCAACAGATCAGAGACTGTCATATGAAATGAAGTTGTCTGTATTTGATTTTTTTCATCAAAAAGATCTTTTATTCAAACAAAAAATCACTCATCCATGAATGATATTTCAATGAAAGAAAATTCTCAAAACAATCACTCATTTGTTGAACGGTGTCACAGAACAGGTATGGCCAGATTGAACAACTATGACCGGCTATATTGACTAAAACGTGTATGATTGTGTCAGCAATACGTTAAACGACCATTCTTTAAATGGTAATTCACATTATCAGGCCTCGAGATTGAAGTGCTCCTCTGCCTCCAGGCTTACTGCTTCCCATGGAGTGCTCCCCTGCCTCCTGGCTTACTGCTTCCCAGTTTACTGCTTCCCGTGGAGTGCTCCTCTGCCTCTTGGCTTACTGCTTCGTGTGGAGTGTTTCCTTGCCTCCTGGCTTACTGCTTCCCGTGGAGTTCTCCTCTGCCTCCTGTCTTACTGCTTCCTGTGGAGTGCTCCCCTTCCTCCTGGCCTACTGCTTCCCGTGGAGTTCTCCTCTGCCTCCAGGATTACTGCTTCCCATGGAGTGCTCCCCTGCCTCCTGGCTTACTGCTTCCCAGTTTACTGCTTCCCGTGGAGTGCTCCTCTGCCTCTTGGCTTACTGCTTCGTGTGGAGTGCTCCCTTGCCTCCTGGCTTACTGCTTCCCGTGGAGTTCTCCTCAACCTCCTGGCTTACTGCTTCCCATGGAGTGCTCCCCAGCCTCCTGGCTTACTGCTTCCCGTGGAGTGCTTCTCTGCCTCCTGGCTTACTGCTTCCCGTGGAGTTCTCCTCTGCCTCCTGTCTTACTGCTTCCTGTGGAGTGCTCCCCTTCCTCCTGGCCTACTGCTTCCCGTGGAGTGCTCCCCTGCCTCCTGGCTTACTGCTTCCCAGTTTACTGCTTCCCGTGGAGTGCTCCTCTGCCTCCTGTCTTACTGCTTCCTGTGGAGTGCTCCCCTTCCTCCTGGCCTACTGCTTCCCGTGGAGTGCTCCCCTGCCTCCTGGCTTACTGCTTCCCAGTTTACTGCTTCCCGTGGAGTGCTCCTCTGCCTCTTGGCTTACTGCTTCGTGTGGAGTGCTCCCTTGCCTCCTGGCTTACTGCTTCCCGTGGAGTTCTCCTCAACCTCCTGGCTTACTGCTTCCCATGGAGTGCTCCCCAGCCTCCTGGCTTACTGCTTCCCGTGGAGTGCTTCTCTGCCTCCAGGCTTACTGCTTCCCATGGAGGTCTCCCCTGCCTCCTGGTTTACTGCTTCGTGTGGAGTACCCCCCTGCCTCCTGGCTTACTGCTTCCCGTGGAGTGCTCCCCTGCCTCCTGGTTTACGGCTTCCCGTGGAGTTCTCCTCTGCCTCCTGGCTTACTGCTTCCCGTGGAGTTCTCCTCTGCCTGCTGGATTACTGCTTGCCCTGGAGTGGTGAACTCCTGAAAACTGGCAGTTTGGCTAATGGCATGGCGAGGCTACCAGCCCAAACTGTGTACTTTCCAATGCAGATGGCAGATGCAAATTCAGCGATCCGGCCAGCTTCAAAGCAATGCTTGAAAACTGTATACCAAGAAGCCTGCAAGTGAGCTCCACTTGCCTATATAACCGGCCAACTCAAAAGACTGCAGAATTAGTCAGTAACCTGGGCAGTAAGTTGTAAACTATCAAAATGAAAATCCTACCATTCTTGAGAAGGTAGAGTATTTTTAATAAGAGGTATATTTTAAAGTTTGTTTTTTACAAGTACTTTGCAATTTTACCCATTTCTGAATATGAAAAAAAACCTCTTTAAATGATCATTTAAGCACCATACTTTAATCCAATGTGTATGGGGACTTTAGTCAGGCAACAGGGAAACTCCCACTGCAGATGGTGTCTTGAGGCAACTTTGATCACTGTACAGTACAGCAAATACGTAATAGATGACTTCCTGACAAATAGAAGGATCAGATCTCTGCAAATATGGATGTGCATACATGTTCTCTCTTTTTGAACAAGATAAACATCACCTAATTTTAGTAATTTTGTGTTGCAAACTGAAAACTATTGCATCTTGTATGACTGACACTGCTCTATAGAGCTCGGAAATTCTGCAGAAGGAAAGCTCCCTTGAAATGATTTACACACAGTATTCGCCCTAGAGTTAATGCAATGAAAGCGAGAATGCTGTGCTAAGAATAGATAACATGAGAGCCACAGAAAATGAAAGGCAGATTACGGCACACTTCAGACGTATTGATCTCTGTAGCATTGTTACCTTCTCAGGGGAGAGTGGTATTTTTTGAAACCAGTATGTGGCGGGCAGCAAGATAGAATGCCATGCATATTTCAGGAGATTACAGGGCCGCTTTACAACTTCATTGTCAATTAAATAGAAACTCATCATTATTATATAGTGTTAAAGAGATGTTCTCCAGCCCAGAAAACAGTACAGTTATGTCACCTGGAGCCATGTATGGATTAGAGGCTTTCAATATTTATGGCAAAGAAAAGGTAACCTGTCACTAGATTCACACTGCTCGAACCAAAGGCAGCATGAATCCGTGTCTGGCTGTGTTTTACATTTCAGAGAAAATAGTTTGAAGAGCTGGCTGGGGATAAGAAGAGGCCTGAATAGTCACAACCCCCGGCTGTCTTCTCACTGCACCGTTTCACTCCCTATGTACAAACATGAAAGAGACCTGTCAGTCATTTGGAGTGGGGTGGGGAGTATCCAGGTGGAGACCACCTCAAACTAATCAGGCCTCTCACTATGGTCCTTGGGCGGCTCTTCAAACTGTTTTCTCGGAAACACTGCCAGGCTCATGATGCCCATGGTTCGGGCAGTATGAATCCAGTGACAGATTCCCTTTAATGGCTAAATATTTTAGTAAAAAATCTTATGAACCTTTGTCATCTTATAATTGAATGTTTGCGAAGTGGACTCCAAAGTATGTACTGTAAAGCAAGTAATATGCATTGTCTGTATGCTACGTCATCCTAAATCTATGCCAACATCGCACTTAAACATACACATGCATTTGTGATGCATCCAGAACTGTAAGAGTTTATTGAATGAAAAAAAACTTTTTTCTAATAGATTCCATTGTTTGGAATAGCAAACAAACATTTGTATTGTGCTTTTCTCACGAAGTCTGATGTAGAGGACGGGTGTGTAATTAACCTTTAAACACCAAACTTAACAGATGCATTTTGAATCTTGATTTAAAAGCGTCCAGGGATGATATTGCTCTGATTGATCCAGGTAAAGGAGGTTCAGAGAGTGGAAGCTACATCGGGAGAAATAAGTACTGAACACGTCACCAATTTTCTAAGTAAATATATTTTTAAAAGTGCTATTGACATGAAATTCTCACCAGATGTCGGTAACAACCCATCCAATCCACACAGGCAAAGAAATCAAACCATAGATGTCAATAAATTATGTTATGTGTAATAATGAGAAATGATACAGGGAAAAAGTATTGAAGACATGAAGAAAGAGGTGCAAAAAGCCATGGAAAGTCATGACACCAGCTGAAATCTATAGTAATTAGAAAGCAATCCTGCCAGTTGTTGAAAAATAGTATCAGCTGGTTCAACTGATGGCCTATAAAAAAGGTGTCTCATTACCAAGGTGCCACACAAGAAACATCTCATGATGGGTAAAACCAGTGTGCTGTCTCAAGACTTTCACAATCTCATTGTTGCAAAATATACTGATGGCACTGGTTACAGAAGAATTTATAAACTACTGAAGGTTCCAGTGAGCACTGTTTGGGCCATAATCTGGAAATGGAAAGAACATAATTTCACCATAAACCGGCCATAATACACACCATGTTAAAACAAAATGCCAACATTGAAGTTTGAAGGTGGGAACATCATGGTGTGGGGCTGTTTTTCAGCATATGGCACTGGCAAACTTCATATAATTGAAGGAAGGATGAATGGACAAATGTAACGAGGCATTCTTGAGAACCATCTGCTGCCATCTACCAGGAAGATGATGAAACGAGGGTAGACATTTCGGCAAGACAATGATCCCAAACACACAGCCAAGGAAACTTTCAGTTGGTTTAACAGAAAGAAACTAAAATCGGCTATAGTTGCCCAGCCAATCACCTGGCCTAAACCCATTAAAAGAAATGTATGGAAGAAACTAAAGCTCAGAGTTCATAGATGGATCCCACAAGGCTTCCAGGATTTGAAGAGCGTTTGTGTGGAAGAATGGGTAAAAATCACACTCGAGCAATGCATGCGGCTAGTTTGTCCACACAGGAGGCATTTTAAATCTGTCATCACTAACAAAGGCTTTTGTACAAATTATTAAATACATTTCAGTAAGTGTCTTCAATACTTTTTTCATGTCATTTCTCATTACTACACAACTTCATTTATGGACATTATGGTTTAATTTATTTGTCTGTGTGGATTAAATGGGTTATCACTGACATCTGGTGATAATTTCATCTCAATAGCACCTTTAGAAATAACATTTTTCAGACTATAAGACGCACCCCAAATTTTGGGGTGGAAAATAGGAGAAGTTTTTTTTTATAAGATAGGAGTCCGTCTTATAGTCTGAATAGGTATCTTACCTGAGGGGAGGTGGAGCGGGGGTCACAGGAGGCAGGGTCCCTCAAGAAGCCGGCAGAAGTGGAGGAATGCTGCGGACCTGGGGTGCTCCAGCAGCAGGGAGTTGTGGTGGTGGTGGTGCAGGATCGTAGGAAGCAGGGCCCTCCGTTCCCTCCATCAGGAACCTGGCGGCGACAGCAGAAGAGGTGAGATGCTGTGGGGCCAGTGTCTGGCTGTAGGGGGTGAAACAGAGCGGCGTGCTCTGCTTTTCCATTGGCCGCTGCCATGGGCCTCAAGGAGTAGATCACAGCTTCAGGAAGAAGGCCGCGGCCACCGGACAAACCGCGCACGCCGCTCTGCCTTACCGCCTACAGGCAAGCATCGGCACCGCAGCATCTCACTTCATCTGCAGCCACCGCCAGGTTCCTGATGGAGGGAATGGAGGGCCCTGCTTCCTACGATCTCGCTCCACCACCACCGCAACTCCCGTTACGTTCGGACCATAAGACGCACCCCCATTTTCCTCCCAAATTTTGGGGAACACAAGTGCGTTTTATGGTCTGAAAAATGCGCTATATTTACTTAGAAAATTTGTGACATGTTCAATAGCTATTTCGCCCGCTGTATGTAACAAAAGACTCTGCCTCCAAATGGTGTGAATATTGTCACGTCTGCTGCAACATACATTCCAGTTGGAAGTCTCCATTAAATGTTCGGATGCATATGTAATCTTCTGCCATATGCATCAATATAGCAGCATTTGCAGTTTCACGTCACAGATCTGTCAGCAGCAGGCAACACACACAGCTGAACTCTGCCCTGCCTATTACAAGCTCTGCTGTGGAGGACTGCAGGGGAGTTGAGCTCTGCCCAAAAAAGGTACAACACCACAACTAGCTTTACTGATAAAGAAGGTAGAAGATATAATTGGTCAGGCAGGGTACTAACTGTACAGGAGCAGACGTTGTACACAAGCATGGAGTTCATTCCAAATGTAGAATACACTATGTCACAGGAGGAGGCAGAGCAGAGATATGCTGACAAGAAGCCAGCTGTGAGATACAGTATAGTGCATGATCAACCACGAAAACTAGAGCTCATAGCTATTAAATGAAAAATGCACCATAAATTTGCTGCTTTGCCATCTTCTCTTCTCCTTAGAGTTAAGAGAAATCACTTACGGCACACTGGATATACAGTGTATAGTCCCTGGATTCCACAATAGGAACGTGTGCCTTTACATGGTGACCTGCTTTTATACACAGTGTCTGTTTATGGTTTTCAATGGTACATACAGCACAATGTCTCTACTATGCATACAATGATGTATATACAGAATACACATTCCTTGGTTCTAATTAGGCTTGCGTATCTGTTCTGGTCTGTTGACTCGTTGCTTTCTCTTGAATATTGCTATTCTCAGTCTATTAAAGACTGTACATTACTTTCCCCTCCGGTATTTAACTGCTGCAGAAGTACATTTATGCTGACTCTCCTGCGGCCTCAGTCTTGACACATGAACAATAGCTTGTGTGAGTTCTTGAGTGAAAGCAACAATTTAGTTTATGCAAGGTCTCCAATCAGTAAAAGGGTATATTCATGCCATGGGCAAACACTGACTTTGGAGGCCCCCATGCAGAACTTATATTTGGGCTCCCCAATTAGTCAGGCCTCACTTCCATAAATACATGTACATTCATATGCATATTTACATTAGACACCATAAAGAATATCCACATGCTGATACATCATACATGCATTTACATATTAGCCACTCAAATACATGCACAAAGTTTATAATATATACAGTACAGACCAAAAGTTTGGAGACACCTTATCATTTAAAGATTTTTCTGTATTTTCATGACTATGAAAATTGTACATTCACACTGAAGGCATCAAAACTATGAATTAACACATGTGGAATTATATACTTAACAAAAAGTGTGAAACAACTGAAAATATGTCTTATATTCTAGGTTCTTCAAAGTAGCCACCTTTTGCTTTGATGACTGCTTTGCACACTCTTGGCATTCTCTTGATGAGCTTCAAGAGGTAGTCACCGGAAATGGATTTCACTTCACAGGTGTGCCCTGTCAGGTTTAATAAATGGGGTTGGGACCATCAGTTGTGTTGTGCAGAAGTCAGGTGGATACACAGCTGATAGTCCTACTGAATAGACTGTTAGAATTTGTATTATGGCAAGAAAAAAGCAGCTAACAGTCTATTCAGTAGGACTATCAGCTGTGTATCCACCTGACTTCTGCACAACACAACTGATGGTCCCAACCCCATTTATTAAACCTGACAGGGCACACCTGTGAAGTGAAATCCATTTCCGGTGACTACCTCTTGAAGCTCATCAAGAGAATGCCAAGAGTGTGCAAAGCAGTCATCAAAGCAAAAGGTGGCTACTTTGAAGAACCTAGAATATAAGACATGTTTTCAGTTGTTTCACACTTTTTTGTTAAGTATATAATTAAACATGTGTTAATTCATAGTTTTGATGCCTTCAGTGTGAATGTACAATTTTCATAGTCATGAAAATACAGAAAAATCTTTAAATGAGGTGTGTCCAAACTATTGGTCTACACTGTACATTACCAACCTATATGCCCAGTGTTCCCACTTTTAATCAAGATAGAATATGGACTGTAAAATAAACATATATGTATTTTAGTTTTGCGTGTGTAAAAGCAAACATTCGGTCTCAAAATTAAAAAAAAAAAACATCTGGGATTTTGTATTCTGCTTTTGTGCCATCTACAGTTTTATAGCACTATTGAGGAATCACCATATGTAAAGAATAAGGGCCTGATTCATCAAGACCAGCAGAGTTCACGCTGACCTTGCCAGGAGGTATGCTGGAATCAGACCCTTCTGATTCATGAATCAGGAGCACCAGGTGAGTTGCATGCACTTCCATGTGTGCCTTGAGCCTTGCCACAAATCCTACCCCAGTCTCTGGAAAAATGTTCCAGCACACAAAGTCATGACAGGGGTTAATCAGCCATGCTTAGTGCTAGGGTTATTAAACACCTGTAGGGAGGGAGGAGGTCAGAGGATAAATTCCCAGCCTTTTAGAGCATTTGGTGTGGGGAGAGCCTGGAGACACAAGCTCTGGAGCTGTATTGTCATGTGAAGGAAAGCTAAACTTTGGGTGGTTTGTTCCTGAAGAGGGCGGTTACCCATAGCAACAAGGACTGTGCCATACATAATGTTTTGTTTTTCCTGTTAGGCCATGTTTGTTTTGCTAACGTTGCCATGGTTTATGCAGCACTCTTAATAAACCATCAGAACATTTAAAGAGACAGTGTTCGTGTCTACCTCTATGTGCAGCCGAGTGAACCGATCTACCACAATATAAATATAAATATATACATATACACACACACGTATAGATATACTTTACTTATGTAATACATACACACACACACACACACACACACAGGAGTTCTCACTAAATTAGAATATCATCAAAAAGTTAATTTATTTCAGTTCTTCAATATAGAAAGTGAAACTCATATTATATAAAGTCATTACAAACAGAGTGATCTATTTCAAGTGTTTATTTCTGTTAATGTTGATGATTATGGCTTACAGCCAATGAAAACACAAAAGTCATTATCTCAGTAAATTAAAATAATTAACAAAAACACATGCAAAGGCTTCCGATGCATTTAAAAAGGTCCCTTAGTCTGTTTCAGTAGGCTCCACAATCATGGGGAAGACTGCTGACTTGACAGATGTCCAGAAGACAGTCATTGACACGCTCCACAAGGAGGGTAAACCACAAAAGGTCATTGCTAAAGAAGCTGGCTGTTCACAGAGTGCTGTATCCAAGCATATTAATGGAAAGTTGAGTGGAAGTTAAAAGTGTGGTAAAAAAAGGTGCACAAGCAATCGGGATAACCGCAGCCTTGAACGGATTGCGGCACGGTGGCTCAGTGGTTAGCACTGTAGCCTTGCAGCGCTGGGGTCCTGGGTTCAAATCCCACCAAGGACAACATCTGCAAGGAGTTTAAATGTTCTCATAGAATCATAGAATGGTAGAGTTGGAAGGGACCTCCTGGGTCATCTGGTCCAACCCCCTGCTCAAAGCAGGATTCACTAAATCATCTCAGACAGATGTCTGTCCAGCCTCTGTTTAAAGACGTCCATTGAAGGGGAACTCACCACCTCTCGTGGCAGCCTGTTCCACTCATTAATCACCCTAACTGTCAAAAAGTTTTTTCTAATATCTAATCTGTGTCTCCTTCCATTTAGTTTCATCCCGTTGCTTCTAGTCTTTCCCTGTGCAAATGAGAATAAAGATGATCCTTCTACAATGTGACAGCCCTTGACATATTTGTAGACAGCTATTAAGTCTCCTCTCAGTCTTCTTTTTTGCAAGCTAAACATTCCCAAATCCTGCAACCGTTCCTCATAGGACATGGTTTGCAGACCAGTCACCATTCTGGTCGCTCTTCTCTGAACTTGCTCCAGTTTGTCTATGTCTTTTTTAAAATGTGGTGCCCAAAACTGTACACAGTATTCCAGATGAGGTCTGACCAAAGAGGAGTAAAGACCGATAATGACTTCACGTGATCTAGACTGTATGCTTCTGTTAATACATCCCAGAATTGTATTTGCCTTTTTTGCTGCTGCATCACACTGTTGACTCATGTTCAGTCTATGATCTATTAGTATACCTAAGTCTTTCTCCCCGTGTTTGCGTGGGTTTCCTCTGGGTTCTCCGGTTTCCTCCCACACTCCAAAGACATACTAATAGATTGTGAGCCCCAATGGGGACAGGACCAATAATGTCTGTAAATTGTTTGAATTGTAAAGCGCTGCGGAATATGTTGGCGCTATATAAATAAAAAGATTATTATTACTAGATGGAGGCCCGATGCTATCGCATCGGGAGGGCGGTAATGTCACGATGGGGGCATGTTTTGCAGCGTTGAGAATCTCTCCCCCCATGTGCTCACCCACCTATCCACTCTCTCTTTCCCCCATGTGCTGATTTCTCCCATCTGTGCTCTCTTCTTTGACCTGTCTACTCCATGTGCTATCCCACTTGTCTGCGGTCTCTCTCCTTCCTGTGCTGTGTTCTCCCCTCATGTGCTGTCCCGTTTGAGCCGTCTCCCCCCTGTGCGCTTTCTCTCTCCCCCATCTGCTGTCTTCTCCTCTCATGTGATCTCTCCTTTGACCTGTGTACCCCATGTGCTCTTCCCCTTTTCTGCTCTCTCTCTCCACCCCTGTGCTGTCTTCTTCCCTCATGTGTTCTCTCATTTGAGCCTTCTCCCCTCTCAGTAAATCAGACCACCGCCATCTTTGTGCAGGCAGATAGCGGTGGTCACATTAAAACTGCTCATGCGCTCCTCCTGTACAAAGATGGAGGCGGTCAGTGAATCATTCGTCTGATCTCAGCGGATGCGTGTGCGGCGTGTTCGCGACGGTGTTCCGCTGGTGGTACCGCGCAAGAGGTGTTATTTATAGTACCAGGTGCCCATGTAATAAAATCTACATCGGGATGACAACGAGGGAATTATGTAGGAGGACACGTGAACGTGTCTTAGACATAAGGGCAGCCAGTGAAAATGATAATCTTGAAGAATTGAAGACTATTCCTCGTCATTTCAAAAAATTTCATAATTGTGATCCTTCGACATTAAAGGTAAGTGGCATTGACTGTGTCTATCCAGGATTTCGGGGTGGCAACTGGAAAAAACTGTTAGCACAAAAGGAGGTAAAATGGATCACCATTTTAAATTCCATATCCCCCCTTAGTCTAAACGAATCTCATAGTTTTGCTCCTTTTCTTTGAATGGTCCCTGTGCGCTCTATTCATTCCTTTTGTCTTATGCTGCTTGGTTTTAATTTTGTAGTTTTTATGTGTTTTTAATTCACCTTTCCTATTTTTCTAGTTTCCTTGTTTCGTCCGAATGTTTTCTTGGGTGGCCAGTGAATTCTTCTTGAGTGGTCTATGAAGATATATTTATGGAGGCGGCTAGTCCATTGCATGTCCTAGCTTCAAGATGGAGGAACCCTTTATATTTGTGCATATTTCTGTAATTCACGTCCAGCCTTGCTGTTGGAGCACTGTTTACTCACACATTTCGTCTATTCTCTTATTCACATTATTTTGTATACCTATTTTTATTTTACACATTTTATATTACATAGTATTTATCTTTATTATTTATTTATAAAAAATATTTAATATTAAATAATATTTATTTTTATTTATTTATATTTTATTTCATTTATTTTATTTTTTTCATTATTTATTTTGCTTATTCCTCTTTTTTCTTTTCCATATTTATATTTTTTTATATAGATATATATATATATATATATATATATATATATATATATATATATATATATATATATATAGATATTTCTCATGCTATACACATACTTTGACATATATTTGATTTGGTCACTGGGAGAGGACTATTCTCTCTCACACATGCTTTGTTTTATTCATTTTTATTTATTTTTATTTTTTTGTGGTTATGCACCATTCATTCTGTGCATCATACTCATCGTTGCATTGTTCTTTGTGTATATATTCATCTGGGGCTTCTCCCATTCACATAGTCATTTAAGTTTATGTCACTTCCGGTTTCTCCCCTTCTGCGGTCCACGCTGACACGCACGCCGGCGTTACCTCTTTCTGGGCGACCGCGCTCCATGGAGACGCGTCTGCCTGGAAGAAGGTCGCGCCGGAACTACCATGCATGGTACGCGCAGTTCCTCCTTCCGCACCACCTGCCCATACTAATGAGCTATTTGCTCCGTGTGTGTATATATATACACATACATTCGGTCTCTCTCTATCCCTGACAAAGCAACAGCGAAACGCGCGTCGGATGTGAGACACGATACCCCTGGGGTTAGTATATGTTTATACAGGCTTCCATATGCTATTTATTCATGTATTTATTTATTGTGATTTTGGCTGCTCCCAATACACTATCTAATGATTAATAGCTGCTTTATTATTATGTTTCTTTGATATTTGGTTGTGGCTAATATTAAATAATTAATTTACCTATTTATTGCACTGTGCACTTTACTTATAAACTCATATTTAATTAAAATTGTTATATGATCACCCCAAATCTTCAATGTGATATATCTATACACACTGCTATTAATCATATATATTAGTCCATTACGGATGCGACCATACATGCACACCCCTCCGTGTTCTCTGATTTAATCTTTCATCCCCTTTTCACCTCTTTGTTATATTTGTTATATCTTGCATTTTATTCTTATTACCTAAATAATCTAATAATTTTAATTACATATTCTAGGGTTGATGTGTCTAATTTTAGGTTTTATATTTCTGATTGACACACAAACAGTCGGTACTATTGCTTGAATAGCTAATCTTTTGTGGCTCTTGTGAATTTAGCCAAAGACTTAGAGCATAGATAGCTTTAAGTCTGGAACCCTGAAACATATCGTTCCTTTGCTTCCCTACCTGTAAATGTAAAAACAGATACGTTTCGAAACTATCTTCATTAAACACTTCCTAACATTTTGTGGCTGTAGTGTCTGAAGTACTTTTTCACATAGCTGGCTGTTCTGCGAATTCGGAGATAGATCTGAAAGCATACTGCTACTTGCAAGGCTGACATCACTTGTCTTATCTGCTCTGCACCTCCCTTCTTTTAAGGCCCCCATACCCAGACTAAAGTCGGCCAAACCTGTCAATATCGTCGGGTTTGGTGAATAATCTAATGTGTATGGGGGCAGTAGACGATTGATGGTCAGGGGAATTAAAGATCTGACTAGTCTGATTTTGGACTGATGATCATCTTGTTCCTCTGGAGGTAAACTGCCATGAGTCATGTCTGACAGAGAACACAGGAGCATTTGAGCTCCTGTGTATGGAAGAGATAGCTGAAATAGCTGCCGATCATCTAATGTGCATGTATGGCTTTAGTGTTATACCTGTAGATACTATTAGAAAAATTACATTTTATAGCGTTAGGAGCATAGAGGCCCCTTACTCAGGTAGGTTTACAAAAACCTGCCTGATGAAGGAGTCCCTGCATCTAAAAGCTAGGAAATATAATTTTTTTGGCTAGCCAATAAAGGTATCACTCCTAGAATACTTTTGCCTTTGTCACCATTAAAGTCTTTATATATATTTTTCTGGCTATACTTTATTGTATATAGATTCTTGTAGGAAAAGGAAAGATGTTAAGAGGACCTGTCAGCTCTGCTGACACATCTGTTTTAGTAACTACCTTTATTCCCCAGAAAATAACAATTTTGGACATATTTTCTTAAAATGGTGTTGTGTTGTTCCTTGGTTATCACTCCTGAACATTGATTTCTAGTAATACATGTCATTCTGAGCTGGTTGTACATTACCTATAGATATGAATGTGTATTGAGGTCATTGGCCCCCTTATTTCCCATCACTGATTAAATGTTTCTTATTTACTTTCGAAAATCTCCTGGAAACACAGTACATTGATCTAACAAACCCTGACATCTGTTTACTATCTATCCACCTGTTTAATAAAGTAGCTGGCTGCTACTTCCCTTTATACATGGCAGCGTGCCTGAATAAATATTCTCATTTCACCAGACTTCAAGCTGGCGTCAGTTCCAATGCGCTGTCCATGGAGTACCTGCTAGCAAAACAGTCTCATCAGTATGAAGGGTACGTGTGGAATCGGTAACCATAGATAAAAGGAGCGAAAACTTACATTTTATCATTCATACTTTCTATTCTGGGGGTTGTTGCCATAACATAATGGCAGCATTTGACTTTCAAATATATCGAAGCAATAACCAGTAGTATAAAGGCAAATATTTAGAGCCCGGTGGGTGGCGGAAGCACACACATCTATTCACTGACGTGGGCCACTGAAAAAACAAACTTAAGATGTTTTATCAGGTTGACTTACTATATCATTTGGTTAGACAATCAGAAGCTACAATTTAACACTTCAAATTAGAGAGACAACTGCACGTTGGGCAGCACAGCCGGTTGGCATCCAGACACTATTCAATTTAATAGTGCCTGAGCAGGATACGTGTTGGGTGTCATCCATTTGGATAAATACTTTCTTACAAGTGGGCCCACACCAGACCATAGCCTGCTGCTACACAAGGAATAGTGGGAGCGTCAATAACTGATGTGTGTTAAAGAGGTTGTCCGGTCCAAATAGATAAGTCTGCAGTCACTCTGCGCATGCACTCTGCGCTACAGGGATTCGCCGGTTTCTGAGCCAGGACCAGAGGGTATGAATGAGTTATACATACTTCTGGCCAGAACCCAACTAGTGGGCGCGTTCTCGTCCATACACTTGTATGGAGGAAGGCCGTGCCCCCTAGACGGCCACGCCCACTGGACGGCTGCATCACTAGTCGGCCTTGCTCAATACAAGTGTATGGAAGTGAGGCCGCGCCCACTGTCCGGGGGTATGCTTAACGCAAACATACCCTCCAGTCCCGGCTCAGAAACTGGTGAATCCCCACAGCGCACAGTGTGTGAGCTGGGGGGATTCATAAGTCTGCAGTCACACAGAGTGACTGCAGACTTATTGATTTGGACTGGGCAACCCCTTTAACCCCTTTACCCCCAAAGATGGTTTGCACGTTAATGACCAGACCAATTTTTACAATTCTGAACACGGTCACTTTATGACGTAATAGCTCTGGAACGCTTCAACGGGTCCCACTGATTCTGAGATTGTTTCTTTGTGACATATTGTACCTCATGATCGTGGTAAAAATTATTCGATATGACTGACGCATATTTGTGAAAAAAATAGCAAATTTGCCGAAAATGTAGCAATTTTAAAAATTTTAATTTTCATGCCCTTAAATCAGAAAGATACTGTATGTCACACAAAACAGTTACTAAATAACATTTCCCACATGTCAAGTTTACATCAGCACAATTTTGTAACCAAAATGTTTGTAAGGAAGTTATAAGGGCTAAAAGTTGACCAGCGATTTCTCATTTTTCCAACAAAATTTACAAAAACATTTTTTTTTTAGGGACCACGTCACATTTGAAGTGACTTTGAGGGGACTTTATGACAGAAAATCCCCAAAATGACACCATTATAACAACTGCACCACTCAAGGTGCTCCAAATCACATTCAAGAAGTTTATTAACCCTTCACGTGCTTCACAGGAATTTTTGGAATGTGGAAGAAAACAATGGACATTTATTTTTTTCACAAAAATGTTACTTTAGACCCACATATTTTTATTTTTGCAAAGGTAACAGGAAGAAATGGACCCCAAGACTTGTTGTGCAATTTCTCCTGAGCACGCTGATACCACTTATGTGGGGGAAAACTATTGTTTGAGCACACAGCAGGGTTCGGAAGGGAAAGAGCGCCATTTTACTTTTTAAATGTAAAATTTGCTTGAATAATTAGAGGACACCATGTCGCATTTGGGGAGCCCCTGATGTGCCTAAACAGTGGAAACCGCCCACAACTGATCCCATTTTGGAAACTAGACCCCTCAAGGAACTTATCTAGATGTGTGGTGAGCACCTTGAACCCCCAGGTGCCCCTGATGCGCCTAAACAGTGGAAACCCCCCACAAGTGACCCCATTTTGGAAACTACACCCCTCAAGGATTTTATCAAGGGGTATTGTGAACATTTTGAACCCAGAGGTACAACACAGAATTTGATAACATTTGGTAACCATATTGAATAAGTTGTAATTAGTCTTGAGTGCAAGTGCTCGCTACTTGGGTTTGCATCAGGTACTCTGGTATGCACCAAGTATCACGGGTGCTCGAGTGACATGGTCGAGTCCATGCCCTGCATGTTTCACGGTTGTTAGACACCTAAAATAATTTCATGGCAGTCAATCCCTGAGTGTTTTTTTTGGCTGTATAACAACCGCAAAACATATGGAGCGGAGACTCGAACATATCACTCAAGCACCCGTGATACTCTGTGCATACCTGAGCACCCGATGCAAACTCAAGTAGTGAGCACTTGCGCTCAAGACTAGTCACCATATCATCATTTTATTTTCTTTACTTTTGAAAAAACCCCAACACTAACCCTAACCGTAACACCCTAACCGTAACACCGTAACACCAACCCTAACCATAACACCTACCCTAACCGTAACACCTACCCTAACTCTAGAGTTTATTTTTATGCCGTTCGGTGTAAGTGATTAGATATATTTATTCTTCGGGTTTTTATGTTTGGCAGCCGTCACACAGCAGCATCCCTGTGCTATGCAGGCTGCCAGCCCTGCAGACACAAGTTAGATTGTGCACTGTGCAAAATCTATCTAACTTTCCTAATGCCTGGTGACCCAGATATCGGGTCACCATGGCAACGATCGGGACCCTGCGCTGACAGCGTGGGGTCTCTGATACAAGGTAAGAGGGGCTCTCTTACGTCTGCCGGCCCCGGAAATGCTGCGATCGAATTCCATCACAGCATTTTGGGGGTTAATGTGCCGGGAGTGATGCGGGACCGCTCCGGGCACATAGTACCGGGTGTCAGCTGTCAAAATCAGGTGACACCCAGCAGCGATCGCGCACGCACAGCTTCGGTGTGGGCGCGATGTGTGAGGCGTAATAATACGTACCTGGTCACTAAGGCAGGTGCGTATTGTTACGCCTCAAGTCAGAAAGGGGTTAAAGAGAACCTGTCACCTTGGAATCTGCTATTTACTTGCAAGTATAGTGTTAATCTGCAGGTAAATAGTATTACAATGCTTCCTGGCCTCTTTACTAAAAATGCGGCTACTAGGAGAAAATTAACTTATTTCCTCACAGGAGCCACCGGTTTCATTCATGGGGGCATGCATGAAGTAACTACAGTCACCACTCACTATATGGTGAGCAGTGGTTCTAAGCACACCCCTACACTTTAACAGATAGCTCTGTAGTACATTTGTGCTGAGCAAGCTGTCAAAGTGCTAGGGTGTGATTACGGCGTCCACTCAAAATACAGTGAGGCTATGTGCCCACGCTGCGGAAATGAAGCAGAAATATTCTGCTTCATTTCTGCATGTCCTCTCCCGGATAAACGCATGCGGAATTCGGCACGCGTTTATCGTGCGTTTATCGCGCGATTTCCACATGCGGAATTGCCTTGCGTTTTTTATTGCACTGCAAAGGCAATTCCGCATGCAGAAACGCAAAATTAATGAACATGCTGCGGATTTTTACCCGCATCAAAAACGCTGTGAAAAGTCCCCAGCATGGGCATTGAACTTGCGGAATCCCCTTGGGGACCATGGGGGGCGGATTACATAGCGTTTCACAAGCGTATACGCTGCGGAAATTCCGCAGCATATACGCTTGAAAAACGCTACGTGGGCACATACCCTGAGTGGTGTCTAAAGCTACTTTGGGCATGCCCCCATGACTGAAAGTCGGCAGCTTCTGGGAGGAAATAAGCTAATTTTCTCCTGGTACCCACACTTTCAATAAGGCGGCAAGGAAGTATTGTAATGCTATTTACCTACAAATTGATCCTATATCTGCAGGTAAATAGTGTTTTCCAAGGTGACCGGTTCCATTTAATCTGGGCACACACTGCCCTCAACAACTATTTGATTACTTCTTTCTAAATCCCTCAAAAACGGGATTGAGATATACCCTTGATGGCGTTATTTATGGAGTTATTTATTACAATGAGTTGACTATGTCCTTTTGCCCACTGAAAAGTTGGATAGCACCGCAAAGGAGCACAAACAGTCCATTTGACCTCCATTTATCTCACTGTATCGATGGTTCTATTAGGGGCTCGTCTGAATACCAGTTTTCAGGGATTTAAACAGAAGCCCCATGGAGAAGCCATCAAACCTCTGCCTAATGCAGTGTGCACTAAGCCTAAAGTATTCAGTCTAGTAATAATTCCATTACATTTGTTTGTAAGAATATATTACAGGTGAAAGCGAATCTGCCCAACTAAAGAACTACAGCAATCCCCAACATAAAAAATCCAGACAGCTGTAACAGGACCATAGTCAGCGCTGCAGAGAAGAGCAACGTAACCCAATGAGGTTATCACATCGCAATTAATAAATGTATTTGTAGGAGGGTGGCGGGCTGAGAAGACGCCGTGTCAACAGGCGCTAACTTGAGTTAAGGGTTTACGTTAAATATGTGTTTTATAAGCTATTTGATAAAGGTGTTTTGCCATCTTTTATCCCTATGGCCGTTATTGTATGTCGGTTCTCCTATAGGCTCCACCTAAGGCCGTCCCTGGGATGCGGGAGGTCTGTCCACTAGGGGAACCATACAATAGGTAGGGATATAGTCTGCATAACACTACTTAGACATAAGATATTTAAACTCAGGGGTTGTATCATTAGCTGGGAGGGGTTAGAACAGTTTTTATAGAAAACAACTTCCGGTTGCAGACAGTTGGGCAGCAAGTCTGCCAGGATGTAGTCCATGACATGGACACCGACACCCAAGTTCTGGGTCCAAAACCCCAAGAGAATGGGACCGACGCAGGTTCTATGTGAGAGAGTGGCGTGTAGAAGGAAGACTGAATGGACAGGGAGACAGATTCCAGCAGCAGATACAGCAGTGGAGAAAGTGTTAACAGCGCAAGTTTTCTGAACAGAATGAGGACACGTTTGATACTTAAGCTGGACGAAGGCATAGTCCTGGGCTTACAGTCCACCAGAGGTACTGAGAAGCAGGCCTCTATATACCTCATGGGGAGATTCTCAGCTAGGTCGCAGAGGAAGTGGAAGATGGTGGGTCTCAGGACAGGACGAACACTGGAAAGGCACATAACCAAGGGTCTGTTAATCTGGATCTAAGATCTCCTGTCTTGCTTGAAGTTGTTTCTGGTCCCATGGACAATGTAACAGTGAGTACAGAAAATCCTCCATTACACTACACACTCCGCTCGCAGTCCTTTATGGAAGAGGGGATACAGGGCGAAGAGAACTCAGTTCCGGCCCACAGCGTGTTGATACTGGCCCTGTGCCGTCCCCCCCCCCCCTTCATATATTCATATGATCTGGCAAGAAGCTGTGATTTTAGCACCCTAGCACTGCAGGTGTAACATAGATAAATTACATTTTCCTCCCTTAAGGACCCTAATCGTGGCTGTGATAAGAGTCTCCCATAACAGGACATGCAGAAGTGTGTTTTATCTCCTATTACGTGTAGTAATTCTAGTCACTAAAGCCTTGAAGCATCAAACAATTTTCACCAGAATTCTGCCGTAAAAAACTGTTGTACAAAAATGTTGCCATTTTTGGTATTTTTATGTCAGTCCCGCCCAACTACGCCAACTTTTTGGAGAAATATACTCCAGATAGTGAATTTGTCACAAATGCACACTTGGAAAAATTATTTTTATTGAGATTTTACAACATTTTTAATGTTGGGAGGGATACAAGGGAAGAGGGGAGGTTAATAATGGGTGGTAAAAAAGGGAGAAAGGAGAAAATAGGTGGGGTCCTGCACACTTTTCATACAGAATGAGTCTTGATAAATCAGGGACCTTATTCATCATCAGTGGCACAGACTTCTGGAAGTCAAATTGTTAGGGAATTATTTTTTCTCTTGTTTTCGAATTTTACACTTCTATGAAGTTGAATTGCTAGCACCAAATACCTGGAGCAGTTCAGACTTCTGAATGTGTGCCCTACATTTCCGGGCGAGTGCCATTTTGAATTGTATTGGCATCAACATATTGCTACTACAATGTCCTCCTGTCGTAGTGCTCACTTCCCCACCAATCTCCCTTCTGTAGGCTGCCGTAGGACAAGACATTCAGGCACAGGTGGAACAATGGCATTACTCCATTGCGCTGTCTGTGCCCGTCCGCATTACTTTTTAAGGTGAAACTAAAGAATCATTAATACCTTTTAAAAAGGTTCACACTCAGCATTATTCTTTTTAAGGGGGAATTATTACTGAGGGCACAACCCATGCTGCAGCATTGTGTATGAGAGATTCTTCAGCACCAGGATCGATGGCAACTCACAGGATCTGCTGCAGCACACCACTGCTCGGTGTGTGAATTTTCTCCTATTTCCTAATTTTCCTTTAGCTCTTTGCTAAGACCAAGGAGCCTGTAACTGAGGAGAGCGTTCTACATGGCACACATAATTTATTAGGTCACTATTTCATACCCTTGGATCCGTGTATGCGCTTTTGGCATTTTTCCACAACACGCCTGCACAAGGATACCTCTTTGGTAAACATTCACAGTTAAGAAATACAGATATGTATATCAATTCAAAGCAAACATGTGAACTTCCAAACCTGCACTTCCCCAGCTGAGTACAATGGCTGCAGAACTAGACACTACACTTGTAATCCTAGAAAGCCTTTACATACTAGTAATTATACAAAACACCTTTCATACAATTGGTTGGAAGCTACAGCAAGAATGCCAAGAATGCAAACAATATACTTAAGGTGTATCCTAGCCAAGGAGGGCAGCCTCTCCTGACTGTGCAAGATAACCCTCCTCTACACCTTCAACACACAAAGCTGGATACTGATTACTATTAGTGTTTGTAAGGTAACTCAGCCTTGTATGAACAATAAGCCATGATCACACGATCAGTATTTGTAAGCCAAAATCAGGAGAGGAACAATCAGAGGAAAAGTGCAATAAAAGCATGTCACCACGTCTGTATTTATCACCCACTCCTGGTTTTGGCTTAGAAATACTGATGTAAAATACTGACCAAAAACTGAATGTGTGAATATGGCCTTAGATATATGATGGCGAAACCCTCCAATTTTGACTGACATAATTTGTATGGAGGCATTCAACTGTCCCCCTATGACAGGTGTCCGGGGGGAGAGGCATCAGGCAGTTACATTTCAACTAACCAATCTTTTTGTTCCTATGGGAGATCAGATGCCGCCAGTGGAGTTTGCCTGTAGTTTGTTCTCCTCTGTCCATACAAAACACACTAACACTCAAATGGTACAATTGACACATATCTAATGTGCATGCTTGGACTTAAAAGTTTTACTCATACTCATACAAAGTTGCAACAAAATCTCCAGAGTTTTCAGAAAATCACAGCATTTTTGTTGAGGTCTTAAGTCTATAAGTGAATAAATGTTTAGGCTAGTTTACACTGGTCAATTATCAAGATTTGCTCATTTTCTTTATTTTATTTTACTTATATATAGTTTAATTAATTCCACAGCGCTTTACAGACCTCATCATCGCTGTCCCCATTAGGGCTCACAATCTAGATTCCCTATCAGTATATCTTTGGAGTGTGGGAGGAAACCGGAGAACCCGGAGGAAACCCACGCAAACACGGGGAGAACATGCAAACTCCTTGCAAATGTTGACATTGGTGGGATTTGAACCCAGGACCCCAGCACTGCAAAGTAACAGTGCTAACCACTGAGCCTCCGTGCTGCACTGATTTCTAAGCAGTTCTTGCAATTAGTAGCAGCAGTGTGAACAAAGGACAATCAGTGATGCTGTTCATAGGGCCAATATGTTTTCTTATCTATCGTGTGATCAATAAATATAAATGCTGTTCAGCACAACATGAAAGGGAATCTGTCAGCAGGATCTACCCTACTAAGCCATCTACATGGGCATGAAGAAAGTTGAATAAAATGATACACTGATATCTGATCTTTTTTTTTTTTTTACAGAGAAATCCACGTTTGTTTGTTTTTAAAATGCAAATGAGCTAAGATCTATGGGGCAGACACAGATCTCCCCAAGCTCTCTTATTTCGAGGGCTTTCTTCTTTCTTTTTTGTGATACAGATCTCCCCAAGAATCTGACTTCAGGGCTCATTTGAAATGAAAGGGGGGGCTTTACCAGTGTGAGACATGTAGATTATCAGAGTAGACTGTCAGTCATTACATTCAATTGTTCCCCCCGTAAATATAGGCATGAGCAAAAAATATTAAATCTGGAATTGTTTTTAGATTTAATTCACCATGCAGTAAAATTAATATGGTAGTTTCATTATACTTTTTATTTTTTAGGTTTTACTTTTTTCACAGGTCATTTTTCACACAAAAATTACTCTTTTGTGATATTTTAAGAGCCTTAATTTTACTTATTTCTTCTATTTACACAACTGTTTGAGTGCTTGGAACTTGATTGGGGCTGCATATCCACCATCCAGATTATCCTGCGTTTCAACCTTCATCGATTTTTCTCTGCCATCCACATCCAGGGAGATTAGTAACAGTGTCATGGGTTGTAAACTTCTTGATTATTTTGCGCACCGTGGATGAAAGAACATCAAGATCTCTGAAGATGGACTTGTAACCTTGAGATTGTTGATATTTTTCAACAATTTTGCTTCTCAAGTCCTCAGACTGTTCTCTTCTCCTCTTTCTGTTCTGCATGTTCAATGTGGCACACACAAACACAGTGCAAAGATTGAGTCAACTTCTCCCCTTTTTATCTGGTTTCAGGTGTGATTTTCATATTGCCCACACTTGTTACTTGCCATAGGTGAGTTTGAACAAGCATCACATGCTTGAAACAAAGTAGTTTATCCAACATTTTGGAAAGGTTCCAATAATTTTGTCCGGACTATTTTTGGGGTTGTGTGTGAAATTATGCCCAATTTGCCTTTTTTCTGTTTTTTGTTGTTGTTCCAATACACACAAAAGAAAACATGTACATAATAAAAACAAGTGTAATTGCAATAATTTTCTGGGAGAAATACTTAATTTTCTGGAACAATTTCAAGGGTGCCAACACTTTCGGCCATGACTATGTCCGGTCTCAGTACATGCAGCAGGAGACTGGCTTTGTATATCCAGAGTTGCACCAGTGGCATCCATAAGACATAACTGTGTGAAAAAGCTTCAAGATGGACTATGTAAGTGAATTTTAGATTATAACATTCAAGTGAAAGTGATTGCATCTCAAGTATTTAATCTAAATATACAGCCAGCACACAGACAATCTTGCAGACATTGAGCTTTAGAACTTTGATTCTATATGTTAATGGAAACAGGTTATCACAAAAAGGGCAGACATTTTCAATTTCAGTATTTAATGTAGTTTGACATTCCCTGTCAAGAACATTGGGGCCCTTTATTGTATGATAGAAGTTAAATGGAGGCAGAAGTCCAGGAATGTGATTGAGATACAAATTAGGTTTATTAATAAAATTTGGCATCTGCAGTTTAGCCCCTTAGCAACATTTGCTGTACATGTACAGCGCAAGTCAGTAGCGAGTGTATGGAGTGGACTCACGGTTTTTTTTTTGGTTGCTGCAATACCACAAAGAGGCTGTAACAAGCGATCAAAATCTCATATCTTTCCCAAAATTGTATCACTAAAAACGTTGTCTCGCCCCAAAAAATAAGCAGTCACACAGATCCATTGACCTAAAAATTAAAACGATATGGGTCTTGGAAAATGGCGACAGAACCCCAAAAATATAATTTTTTTTAATTACTGATTTTTTTACAACTAAAATAAAAAAACGGACATGCTTGGCATCGCCATAATCATACTTAAGCGCAAAATCATACTGCAAGGTCATTTTTACCACAAAATGTACGCCGTAAAAACAATTCCAAAAAACAATGTCAGAATTGAATTTTTTTCACAATTTCACTGCACTTTGAATTTTTTTCCCATTTTCCAGTACACTATGTGGTAAAATGAATGGTGGCATTCAAAAGTACAACTTGTCCCGCAAAAAACAAGCCCTCGTATGTCTATGTGGACAGAAAAAAAAAAAAAAGATATAGGGCTGGAAAGAAAGGGAGGTAAAAACAAACTCAAAAACGGAAATTGTCAACATCAGGAAGGGGTTAAATAAACCAATGAAACAAGAACAATGAAAATAGCTCAACAGTCAACACTACTAATATAAGAAGTGGTTTCTCCAAATTCAACACAAAAAGGCCACTTTCAAGATCCGCAGTGTAATAATTACCGTGTTTTTCGGACCATAAGACGCACCCCAAATTTTGAGGTGGAAAATAGGAAAAAAAATAATTTTTATAAAATGGGGTCCGTCTTACAGTCTGATTAGGTATCTTACCTGGGGGGTGGTGGAGCAGGATCGCAGGTCCCTCCATTCCCTGTCTCAGGAACCCGGCAGCAGCAGAAGAAGTGAGATGCCAGTGTCTGGTTGGGGCCTGTGGACTGGCCTAGGGCCTGTGGACTGGCCTGGATCTTTGAGCGGCGTCCGGCGGTGAAGCAGAGGAGCCGGGGCTTGTGAGCGACGTCTGGCGGTGAGGCAGAGGAGCCGGGGCGCAGGCCCCGGCACCTCTGCTTCACCACCCGACACCAGCACAGGTACAGGCCCCGGCTCCAGCCGCATCTCACCTCTGCCACCGCTGGAGGACCCTGTGATCCCCGCTTCACCACCACCGGTAAAGTACCGTTCGGTCCATAAGCCGCACCCCCCATTTTCCTTCCAAATTTTGGGGAAAAAAAGTGCGTCTTATGGTCCAAAATATACGGTACTTAACGCCTACATGACAAGCGTCTTTAGATCTTGGTAGTGCACGTTTAGTTGTTATGACCTGATGCAAAGCCAGACACCAGCTTCTGTCAGAGTTCCTAAGGAATTTTATCCCAATCTTCATGGGCAATGGCCTTCAGCTCACGAATATTCTTCTGTTTGTGCACGGCAATCGCCTTTTTTAAAATTCCACTAAACATTTTCCATGGGGTTCAAGCCAGGTGACTGACGTTTAATACAGAATCTTCCAGGATTTCTTCTGAAACCTCCTCCTGCCCCACCGCTACAGTAGAGTGCTGATCATTTTGGAATTCTTCTGAAACTAAGCCTTCTACAAGTGTTTCCTAATGCTTAAAAGGGGTTGTCCAGTCCAAATCGATAAATCTGCAGAATTATGAATCCTCACAGCACACGCACTGTGCTCTACAGGGATTTTATGGTCTTTGACCTGGGACAGGAGGGTATGTATGAGTTGTACATACTTCCAGCCAGACCCCATCTAGTGGGCGTGGCCTTGCTCCATACACTTGTCTAGTGATGCGGCTGTTCAGTGGGTGTGACCGACTATAGGGCGCGGTCTCGCTCCATAAAAGTGTATTGGAAGCGAGGCCGCGCTCACTGGTCGGCAGTATGTATAGTATATACATAACCCCCCAAATCCCTGCAGTGCACAGTATGTGCTCTGGGAGGATTCATAAGTATGCAATCACACAGAGTGACTGCAGACTTATCGATTTGGACCGGACAACCCCTTTAATTGAATCAATCTTGTCCTCCACACACTGTAGGAGCTTTCTAGTGTTTAAAGGAACAAAGCAGCCCCAGATCACTAAGGGAGCCACCACCATGCTTCACTGTAAGCAAAATATTCTTTCCAGCTTTATTCTTCCTCCTCCAGACATACCACAGATCCATAGGCCAGAAAAAAAATCTAGTTTTGCTTCATCGCTCCACAGAATAGAATCCCAAAATATCTCTGGCTTATTTATATCATTTTTAGCATATTGGAGATGACTTTTCTTGTGCTTTTGCATTGGCAGAGGTGTAGGTCTTGGAGTTCAGGCATGGAGACCTTCAGTATTTAGTATACTGTTTGCCCTACTGTGTAAATTGAAGTCCTCAGTAACTGCTGCCACCCAATCTTGCTGCAGTTTTTTTTGCAGTCATTGAAGGATTTTTAACCACTTTCCTCTTCAGGAATCTGGTGGCAGTCGGTGATAGCTTCCTCTTTCTGCCATGACCAGAGTGTAAAAAGCGTTCTTTTAACTTTAAACTTGTGAACTATGATTACAAATATATCCCTAGGAACATTCAATGCCTTTGCTAGGTTATTGTATCCTTTTCCTGGTTTGTGGAAGGCAAAGATCTCTTAACTTTTTGGACCACTTTCTTGAATTAGCCATATCTTCTCTCACATGCATCATAGTCACCGACCCTAGCCAGTCCTGATATTTGATGCTTTTTATATTAAGCATACCTGCTACAACTAAATAACTGATTATTAGCATTACGACAGCTTGACACAACACCAAATTAACACATTTTCTTATAAGGGATTCTATTTAGGTAGACTTAGACTGCCAGAGTTTTTCAAATTGGCATTTTGTGTTGCACTTGGAGAATCCACTTGTTATAATAGTTGTGTTGAGTTAGTTCCATTATTCTTGTATCATTAGTTTATTGCAAACAGCAGAAAGTTTGCTTATAAGGTCTCATTCACACATCAGTATTTTTGCATCAGTCTTTGTAGGCCAAAACCAGGAGTGTCTCCAAAACAGAACAGGTGTCAGTCTTCCAATTACAGTTTTTTTTCAGTAAGTTCCACTCCTGGCTCTGAAATACAAACACTGATGCAAAAATACTGACATGTGAATGAGGTCTAAACCTAATTTGCAATTAGGAGTTTCAATAATAATTCATAGGCGACATTTTGAAATAGAAACCGTGGCTTTTTAGGTATGCCAAAATGTAGACTGTGAACATAGTATGGATATCCATATTGTGTCAACTCATTTCCCCTGTAGGTTTGTCTTGAAAAATGAGCGGATACAACTACGAAATGCGTCGACCAATTACCTACTGTTTGCTCATACACCACAATCCTGTGTGAAGATACAGTATAGACCAAAAGTTTGGACACACCTTCTCATTTAAAGATTTTTCTGTATTTTCATGACTATGAAAATTGTACATTCACACTGAAGGCATCAAAACTATGAATTAACACATGTGGAATTATATACTTAACAAAAAAGTGTGAAACAACTGAAAATATGTCTTATATTCTAGGTTCTTCAAAGTAGCCACCTATTGCTTTGATGACTGCTTTGCACACTCTTGGCATTCTCTTGATGAGCTTCAAGAGGTAGTCAACGGAAATGGTCTTCCAACAATCTTGAAGGAGTTCCCAGAGATGCTTAGCACTTGTTGGCCCTTTTGCCTTCACTCTGCGGTCCAGCTCACCCCAAACCATCTCGATTGGGTTCAGGTCTGGTGACTGTGGAGGCCAGGTCATCTGGTGTAGCACCCCATCACTCTCCTTTTTGGTCAAATAGCCCTTACACAGCCTGGAGGTGTGTTTGGGGTCATTGTCCTGTTGAAAAATAAATGATGGTCCAACTACACACAAACCGGATGGATTAGCATGCCGCTGCAAGATGCTGTGGTAGCCATGCTGGTTCAGTATGCCTTCAATTTTGAATAAATCCCCAACAGTGTCACCAGCAAAGCACCCCCACACAATCACACATCCTCCTCCACGCTTCACGGTGGGAACCAGGCATGTAGAGTCCATCCGTTCACCTTTTCTGCGTCTCACAAAGACACGGTGGTTGGAACCAAAGATCTCAAATTTGAACTCATCAGACCAAAGCACAGATTTCCACTGGTCTAATGTCCATTCCTTGTGTTCTTTAGCCCAAATAAGTCTCTTCTGCTTGTTGCCTGTCTTTAGCAGTGGTTTCCTAGCAGCTATTTTACCATGAAGGCCTGCTGCACAAAGTCTCCTCTTAACAGTTGTTGAAGAGATGCGTCTGCTGCTAGAACTCTGTGTGGCATTGACCTGGTCTCTAATCTGAGCTGCTGTTAACCTGCAATTTCTGAGGCTGGTGACTCGAATAAACTTATCCTCAGAAGCAGAGTTGACTCTTTGTCTTCCTTTCCTGGGGGGGGGGGTCCTCATGTGAGCCAGTTTCTTTGTAGCGCTTGATGGTTTTTGCAACTGCACTTGGGGACACTTTCAAAGTTTGCCCAATTTTTCAGACTGACTGACCTTCATTTCTTAAAGTAATGATGGCCACTCGTTTTTCTTTACTTAGAATTTGTATTATGGCAAGAAAAAAACAGCTAACACTCTATTCAGTAGGACTATCAGCTGTGTATCCACCAGACTTCTGCACAACACAACTGATGGTCCCAACCCCATTTATAAGGAAAGAAATCCCACTTATTAAACCTGACAGGGCACACCTGTGAAGTGAAAACCATTTCCGGTGACTACCTCTTGAAGCTCATCAAGAGAATGCCAAGAGTGTGCAAAGCAGTCATCAAAGCAAAAGGTGGCTACTTTGAAGAACCTAGAATATAAGACATATTTTCAGTTGTTTCACACTTTTTTGTTAAGTATATAATTCCACATGTGTGAATTCATAGTTTTGATGCCTTCAGTGTGAATGTACAATTTTCAAAGTCATGAAAATACAGAAAAATCTTTAACTGAGAAGGTGTGTCCAAACTTTTGGTCTATACTGTACATTACCAACCTATATGCCCAGTGTTCCCACTTTTAATCAAGATAAAAATATAGACTGTATAATAAACATATATGCATTTTAGTTTTGTGTGTGTAAAAGCAAACATTCGGTCTCAAAATTTTAAAAAAACCCATCTGGGATTTTGTATTCTGCTTTTGTGCCATCTACAGTTTTATAGCACTATTGAGGAATCACCATATGTAAAAAATAAGGGCCTGATTCATGAAGATCAGCAGAGTTCACGCTGGTCTTGCCAGGAGGTATGCTGGAATCAGACCCTTCTGATTCATGAATCAGGAGCACCAGGTGAGTTGCATGCACTTCCATGTGTGCCTTGAGCCTTGCCACAAATCCTACTCCAGTCTCTGTAGCAGTAAGATTTGTGGAGGAGCGAGCGCTGTCACTCAACATGAATTTCACAAGCTGTGATCACCACGCCCCATCCCGGCTCCAACCATCTTGGTGGAGTTGGGATAAACTGGCTTGAAGACCCCAGAAGTCACAAAATTTAAGCGCATTTCCGAGTTGCGCCTAAATTTTGCAACTACTTAAAGATTTTATGCCAGAATTCTGGAGAGAAAGATTTGATGAAACTGTTCCATTGACGTTTTTTTTTTTTTTTTGTTTGTTTGTTTTTTAAAGACTAACAATGCATAGGTATGCAAATAAGAAAATGCCAAATAATATTCACTACTAAAGCATGTAAAGGCACCCAGATCATCTTTATGCATGGATATCATATATAACCACAGAGCCTCCTTTTATCCCTGGAGCCAGAACACATTAGGACAGTAAACTGTCTGTCACGGGTGTGTCAGAAGTGACAGACAGTCGCCCTGCAATTGGTTGCAGGAGATCTCTACGTTTGGCATTACAGACACCTTCTTAGAGGCTGTCTCTAGGATACAGCGGCTACCTCCCTCTGGCTAATTAACTCCCTGGCCTGGGTGTATAAATTATCTGGTGTGTTCCAGAGGGAGGTGTCGGCGATATTCATTACTACCTGTGAAGGCTTTAGCAAGAGCAGTACTTTGTCCTCTCTGGAGCTTGAGAACGTGTGCGCATTTGGAGTCATCTACAGCTAAGCTATTTGCCCGTTTGTCCTTCCTTGTTGTCTATAGTGTTTAGTGGATATCTACTAGTGCTCATCTCCTGCCTTCCCTACCCTGAGCCAAATGCCAGGGAAAGACAGGGCGAGGTACGCGAGTGGCAATTAGTGAAGAGCCAATACAGGGACGTTTTGGGGAGACAGGATAATGCTAGATCAACCTAGGAGATCTCCACCCCCCCCCTTTCTGTATAGTCTGGGCTCCCTTTCCCTCTTCCCTTTTCTGTTGCACCAAGTCTTTCCCACACCTTGCATGACATTATCGCCGGCCGAGCACGTTTTGAAAAGGAAAAAAAAAAAAAAAAAAAAAAAACACTGACACTTTGTTTTTTTTTCTCTCTGTGTGTTTTTGGGAGTGGACTTTTACTCTTTCTTTTCCCTTTCTCCCTTGGTATGGGTTCAGTTGCAGAGATCGCAGAGCAGTTCTGCCGTCTGTCTCTGGAGGTGAATGACCTCTGCTGTAAGGTTCAGCAGCAGCATCAGCAGTTACAGGTTGCTAATGTGGGGGTCTCTGCAGGTAGGTCTGACCAACCTGAACCAAGGTTGCCCACCCGGACAGGTTTTCAGGAGGTAGGGACACTTTTTTTGTATTTAAGAAGGCATGCAAATTACCCACTTTTCTGTCTGGTTTTGAGGATGTTTTTTCTGAGAGGGGGGTGTCAGGATTTGACTCCTCATCGTCCTTATGACCGTCCTATTAACCTGACCCCCGGAGCTAAACTACCGAAGTCCAGACTGTATAACCTTTCTGGCCCTGAGAGACAAGCCATGAAAGATTTCATTGCGGAAAGTCTGGAGAAGGGCCATATCAGACCCTCATCTTCGCCCGTGGTGGCAGGGTTCTTCCTTGTGAAGAAAAAAGATGGCGGTCTGCGTCCCTGTTTAGATTTCCGGGAGTTAAATCAAATTACCATCCGTGATCCATACCCTCTTCCTCTGATTCCTGATTTATTCAGCCAGGTTGTAGGAGCTAAGTTATTCTCCAAGTTGGATTTAAGGGGAGCCTACAATCTGGTTAGAATCAGAGAGGGGGGGCAAATGGAAAACAGCGTTTAATAGTCCAGAAGGACATTTCGAGAGTCTGGTTATGCCTTTTAGTTTGACCAATGCACCTGGGGTATTCCAGCATTTCATAAATTATATTTTCTATCATTTGGTGGGGAGGTTTGTAGTGGTCTATTTGGACGATATTTTTGTTTACTCACCTGATTTTAGGACACATTGGGGGCATGTTAAGCAGGTGCTCCAGATATTAAGGGATACATTTTATGCCAAACTGGAAAAATGTGTTTTCGCTCTTCAGGAGGTGCAGTTTTTGGGGTACTTGTTATCTTCAGGTTTTCGGATAGATCCGGAGAAGATCCGTGCAGTCCTTCATTGGGAACTTCCCGAGAACCTGAAGGCTCTACAACGTTTTATGGGCTTTACTAATTTTTACCAAAAATTCATCCAAAATTACTCTTGTTGTTATAGTGAAACCCCTTACGGACATGACTTAGAAGGGGTCTGATTTTTCCAAATGGTCGGATGCTTCCCTCCAGGCTTTTTCTTCGTTAAAGAGTCATTTTGCCACTGCACCTATACTCAGTCAACCCGATGTTTCTCAACCCTTTATTTTAGAGGTTGAGGCGTCGAATGTTAGGGTTGGGGCTGTGTTGTCTCAGGATCCGTCCCCTGGTAAATGGTGTTCGTGCACCTTCTTTTCTAAAAAATTGTCTTCGGCTGAGAGAAATTATGACGTGGGTAATAGGGAACTTTTGTCGATGATAAAATTGGCGTTTGAAGAATGGCGACATAGGATGGACAGCACCCTCCAACCAATTACTGTTATTACTGACCATAAGAACCTGTTATTCCTCCAGTCAGCTAAACGTCTCAACCTTGGGAAAGCCAAATGGTTCCTGTTTTTTTTTTTTTTTTTTTTTTTTTTACTAGGTTCAATTTTGTTGTCACTTTTCGTCCAGGGGTCAAAAATGTCAAGGCTGATGCTTTGTCGCGGAGCTTCCCTGGTGGTGGTGACCGTGAGAACCCTGCCCCGAATTACAGAAAGGGGTAGTCATTTCGGCACCGTTTCCTGAATTCAAGGGTGAGGTGTTGGAGGCTCAGGGGGACTCCCCTGCCTCCTGCCCTTCAGAAGGGTTATTTGTACCATCTGATCTGCGCCGCAAAGTAATTAAGGACTCTGTGCTTGCTGGGCATCCAAGTGGTAAGGCAAACGCGGACCTCCTTTCTCGTCGTTTTTGTTTTTTGCATCCGGATGTGATTGAACACGTAGTAGTTTGTAGTATTTGCGTGCGTTCTAAGGTTTCGCATACCCGTCCGTCTGGTACTCTTCTTCCGCTACCTATCCCTAGTAGGCCATGGACACATTTGTCCATGGATTTTATTACTACCTACCGGTTTCTGCAGGCAAAACGGTGGTTTTGGTGGAAGTAGATAGGTTCAGTAAAATGGTTAATTTCGTTGCATAGCCTGCACTTCCAAATGCCAAGACACTTGCTCAGGTGTTCATAAATGAGAACGTGAAGCTTCATGGGGTTCCCTCCGATGTGGTGTCAGATCGGGGGACTCCGTTTGTTTCCAAGTTCTGAAAGGCATTCTGTTCTCGACTGGGGGGTACAGCTGTCCTTTTCCTCTGCCTTCCACCCTCAGTCGTATGGGCAGACCGAGCGTGTCAATCAGAATTTGGAGACCTACCTCAGGTGTTTCGGTTTCGAAAATCAGGAGGATTGGGCATCCTACCTGCTGCTGGCAGAGTTTTCCATTAATAATCATAGTCAAGAATCCATTGGCAGGTCGCCGTTCTTTGGTGCATACGTTTATCTACCACAGTTTGGTACCTTTAGTGGGGGAGGAGCTTCAGAAGTTCCTGAGGAGGAACGGTTTGCTTCATCGCTCTCCTCGGTATGGCAGGGTGTTCTGAGTAATTTAAAGATCATGGGAGATAGGTATAAACGTATGGCTGACAGAAAACGCTTGCCAGGTCCGGACCTGAATGTGAATGACTTTGTGTGGTTGTCTACCAAGAATATAAGATTGAAAGTTCCTTCTTGGAAGCTGGGACCTAGGTTTACTGTTATGTTCTGCTACCAAAGCTAAGGAAAGAGAGGAGATCTGTCCCTAATATAAGACTCAGCTGAATCCCTAAGATGTAACAGGGAACCTGATCCTGCGATCAGACCTGCTAAAGTCCTAATCTAGTCTGTACGGAGACCTATAGATGTGAGGAGGGAATCCCTACAAGTACTAAGGACTGCGAGGAATATGGGACACCTCCTAACAGAAATAGTAGCAGACAGACGAACAAACAAAATAGATAGAACATAGAGGTCCGTAGACCAAGCAAACTAACAGAGTTAGATACAGAGCACAGGCTAGCTAGAAAGTAGATATACAATGAAGTCCAGCAAAGCCAGAAGGGCGGAGCAGGATTAAATAGGCCAACAAGGTCATGTGACCAGCAAAGGAAAAAAAACCTAACAGCAAGGTTCTAACAGTACCCCCCCTTCTAAGAGGATCCTCCGGATCCCCTAGGACCAGGCTTATCAGGAAATCTCCTGTGAAACGCTCTGATAAGTCTGGACGCGGAAACATCATCTGACCTCACCCAAGAGTTATCCTCGGGTCCGAAACCTTTCCAGGCCACAAGATACTGCAAACTACCTCTATACCGTCTAGAGTCAAGGATGCGAGAAATTTCATATTCCCCGTCCTCCACCACCGGAGGAACAGAGGCAGAGGCGTCACCATCCGACACAACAGCTTTTTTTTAACAGAGAGACATGAAAGACCGGATTAATTCTCCAGGAGGTAGGAACCTCCAACCTAACAGCAGATTGGTTGACAACCTGAAGCACCTTAAAGGGCCCTACAAACTTGGGACCCAATTTCTTAGAAGGAATCCTCAACCGCAGATTCCTAGAGGACAACCAAACCATGTCACCAACAGCGAACAAAACCTCCTGTCGTTTCCTATCAAAGTAGTCTTTAGATTTTCTGTTGGCCTCCTGAAGATTACCACGCACATCCGTCCAAACTCTTTCCAAATCACCGGAAAAATTCTCCTCCTCAGGCACGGCAGATCCCAACTTGGAGAACGACCCAAACGACGGATGTCTCCCAGAACAACAAAAAAAAGGCGAACAACCAGCAGAAGAAGATGTATGATTGTTCAGAGCAAATTCGGCAAGTGGCAGAAACTCAGACCACCCCTCTTGATTGTCTGCCACAAAACAACGCAAGAACTGCTCAACATCCTGGTTTTTCCTTTCTGTCTGGCCATTAGATTCAGGATGATATCCGGACGAAAACGACAAATGAATTCCCAACCTGTCACAAAAGGCACGCCAAAAACGAGCCACGAACTGAGGACCCCTATCAGAAACAATGTCAGTAGGAACGCCATGAAGTCTGACAATTTCCTTGACAAAGGCCTTAGCGAGAGTTTTAGCGCAGGGCAGTTTGACGAAGGGAACCAAGTGACACATCTTGCTAAAACGGTCCACGACCACCCAGATGACAGTAAAACCCTCAGAGGAGGGAAGGTCAGTTATAAAGTCCATAGCCAAATGTGTCCAAGGAGCACTGGGGACCTCCAAAGGACAAAGCAACCCCGCAGCAGGAGTATGTGAGGACTTAGATCTAGCACATATAGTACATTGGCGCACCCACTTAATGACTTCCTTCTGCCATCCAGGCCACCAAAAACTGCGACCCACCAGTCTCTTGGTCTCAGAGATTCCGGGATGACCTGCCAACCGAGATTCGTGACACTCAACAAACAAATCTCTCCTAAAGGTCCCAGGCACAAACAACCTCCCATGAGGAGTGTTAGATGGGGCATTCTCCTGTGCTTTAAGAATCTCATCTTCCAAAACGGAGTCTAAAGCAGCTATCACAACACCTTCTTGTAAAATGTTTTCCTCTTTCTCAGCACCGACTATGGGAGAAAAACTGCGAGACAAGGCATCCGCCTTAACATTCTTAGTACCAGGGATGTAAGTAACGGAGAAATTAAACCGCGAGAAAAACAGTGCCCACCTAGCCTGACGGGCATTCAGGCGCTTGGCAGCATCAAGATATATCAGATTTTTATGATCCGTAAGAACCTGAACGGGAAATTCCGCACCTTCCAAGAAGTGGCGCCAGTGTTCAAATGCGAGTTTAATAGCCAATAATTCCCGATTACCAATATCGTAATTCAGTTCAGTCTCCGAAAATTTTTTTGAAAAAAAGGCACAGGGATGTAATCCATCCCCGTTATCCTGAGACAATACTGCGCCAACCCCCACAGAGGAAGCATCAACCTCAACCAAAAACGGCCTAGTAACATCAGGCTGCATAAGGATGGGAGCAGAGGTGAACCTCTCCTTGAGATACACAAAAGCTTCAATGGCCTCAGAAGACCACTGAACCGCATCAGCACCTTTCCTGGTGAGATCAGTCAGAGGTTTGACAATACTAGAAAAATTTTTTATGAATTTTCTGTAGTAATTGGCGAAACCCAAAAACCTCTGTATCGATTTCAAACCAATAGGCCTAGGCCATTCCTGCACAGCCTGAACCTTAACCGGATCCATCTCAAAACCTTTGCTGGAGATAATGTAGCCCAAAAAACTAATTCTCTGTACAGCGAACTCACATTTCTCCAGCTTAGCAAAAAGCGAATTGTCCATTAATAACTGTAATACCTCACGCACGCTCCGCCAATGAGACTCCAGATCTGGCGAATAAATCAAAATGTCATCCAAATACACAACCACATTTTTACCGATCAAAGGTCTAAGGATGTCATTAATCAGATTCTGAAAAAATGCAGGAGCATTAGTAAGACCAAAAGGCATAACCAGATTCTCAAAATGACCCACAGGAGTGTTAAAAGCAGTCTTCCATTCATCACCCTCCTTCATGCGCAACAGATTGTATGCCCCCTTAAGGTCAATTTTAGAGAACCACTTGGCCCCCAATAACTGGTTAAACAGATCAGGAATCAATGGCAGTGGGTAAGGATTGCGTACCGTAATTTTGTTAATCTCACGAAAATCCAGACAAGGACGTAAACCGCCGTCCTTTTTTTTTACAAAAAAAAATCCAACCGCCACAGGAGACTTAGAGGGCCTAATGTGACCGGCGGCCAAACTTGTCTGTATGTATTCCTCCAAAGCCTTCCTCTCAGGAATGGTAAGGTTAAATAAACGACTTTTAGGAAGAGTCGCTCCAGGGACAAATTCAATAGAACAATCATAGTCTCTATGGGGAGGCAAAACCTGCGATTCCTTCTCAGAAAAAACTCTCCAAAAATCCTGAATAGGAACAGGCAATTCTCCCCTATCCAAAGCTGCAATACGCCCGTTACAACACTTGTCATAACATTTATGGCTCCAGGATTTAATTTCACTGGTAGACCAATCCAGTACAGGATTGTGAAATTTTAACCAGGGCAAACCCAATATTACTGGAGAAGGCAAGTTATTCAACACTACCAAATCCAATTTCTCATGGTGAACACCATTAATAGTGAGAGGAAATTCACTGACCTTGAGAGTAATATTCTTCAAAGGGGAGCCATCCACAGAAACCACAGCAATGGGGGATGATAAAGGTTCAGGTTTTAAATTGAGTTTTTCCACGAATCCCCCATCAATTACATTCAGTGTAGACCCGCAATCAACAAACAACCGAAATTCCATTAATTTTTCCTGAGCAATCGTGGAAGCAGCTAAAAATATACCCTTGGAATTTAAACAGGCAATACGGGCGTGACTGACCATTTTTTTTTCTTTCTTCATACGAAGCTCACAGCCTTTAATCAAATGACCAGATTTTCCGCAATAGAAACACAAGCCTTCTGAAAAACGACGGTCTTTTTCTTGAGAGCGAGGTGCCACCGATCCAATCTCCATCGGTTCACCACTGTTAGTACACACATTATCATAACCAGAAACTGACATAGCAGAGGATTTGCTCTCATTAACCCTAGCACGCAGTCTTCTATCCACCCGTATAGCTAATTGCATAGCCTGTTGCAAATCCTCAGGTGTAGGATAAGCAATTAGCAGGTCTTTAACCCTTTCACTGAGCCCAGCAAGAAATAGACTTTTCAGAGCAGAATCGTTCCACCCTGTTTGAGTGGACCAACGACGAAAATGAGTACAATATTTTTCGACATTACCTGATCCTTGTTTTAAACGTCTCAACTCAGTCTCAGCTGATGCCACACGGTCAGGATCATCATATAATAGTCCTAAAGCAGAAAAAAAACTATCCACTGATCTGAAGCATGTATCACTAGGTTGCAAAGAAAAGGCCCACTCCGGAGGCTCTTTGCGCAAAAGTGACATTATGAACCCTACGCGCTGGGATTCATCCCCAGAGGACTTGGGTCTCAAACGAAAATACAATAAGCAAGCATTTTTAAATGAAAAAAATTCTCGATGTTCACCAAAAAATAAATCCGGCAAACATACCTTAGGCTCCAAGAAATATGCTCCAGGACAGTTACTCACGTGCTGACGGAGCTCGGCCACTTCCAGAGAGAGTCCCTGCAGGTGTTTAGCCAAATCCTGAACCGACACCATGATGGAACAAAAAAAAAAAAAAAAAAAAAAAAAATCTTTCCTTAGAGAATTTGCAGGCTGGATTTACTGTTATGTACTGCAACCAAAGCTAAGGAAAGAGAGGAGATCTGTCCCTACTATAAGACTCAGCTGAATCCCTACGATGTAACAGGGAACCTGATCCTGCGATCAGACCTGCTAAAGTCCTAATCTAGTCTGTACGGAGACCTATAGATGTGAGGAGGGAATCCCTACAAGTACTAAGGACTGGGAGGAATATGGGACACCTCCTAACAGAAATAGTAGCAGACAGACGAACAAACAAAATAGATAGAACATAGAGGTCCGTAGACCAAGCAAACTAACAGAGTTAGATACAGAGCACAGGCTAGCTAGAAAGTAGATATACAATGAAGTCCAGCAAAGCCAGAAGGGCGGAGCAGGATTAAATAGGCCAACAAGGTCATGTGACCAGCAAAGGAAAAAAAACCTAACAGCAAGGTTCTAACATTTACTGGTCCCTATAAAATAACCGCCGTCATTCACCCAGCAGTGTTTCATCTTGAACTTCCTCAGGCCCTCAAGGTCCACAACGTGTTCCATAGGTCCTTACTCAAAAAGTATGTGGAACCTCTTGAGCCCTCATCTCTACCACCGCCCCCAGTAATGGCTGATGGTAATCTGGCATTCCAGATTTTGAGGATTGTAGATTCTCATCTCCAACGTCGTTCTCTACAATACTTGGTGCACTGGAAAGGCTATGGTCCAGAGGAGAGAATGTGGGTTTCAGCGTCAGAGGTGAACGCTCCAAGATTGGTTCGCTCATTCCACACCTTTTATCCTGAGAAACCCGGTCCTGAGTGTCCGGAGGCCACTCGTAGAGGGGGGGGGGGGGGTACTGTCACGGGTGTGTCAGAAGTGACAGACAGTCGCCCTGCAGTTGGTTGCAGGAGATCTCTAAGTTTGGCATTACAGACACCTTCTTACAGGCTGTCTCTAGGACCCAGTGGCTACCTCCCTCTGGCTAATAAACTCCCTGGCCTGGGTGTATAAATGCCTGGTGTGTTCTAGAGGGAGGTGCCGGGCCGGCGATATTCATTACCACCTGTGAAGGCTTTAGCAAAAGCAGTACTTTGTCCTCTCTGGAGCTTGAGGACGTGTGCGCATTTGTCTGGAGTCATCTAAAGCTGAGCTATTTCCCCCTATTTGTCCTTCCTTGTTGTCTATAGTGTTTAGTGGAGATCGACTAGTGCTCATCTCCTCCCTTCCCTAGCCTGAGCCAAACACCAGGGAAAGACAGGGCAAGGTACGCGTGTGGCGATTGGTGAAGAGCCAACACAGGGACGTTAGGGGACACAGGGTGACGCTAGATCAACCTAGGAGGTCTCCACTCACCCCCCCCCACCTTCCCTAGACTCTGGGCTCCCTTTCCCTCTTCCCTTTTTGTTGCACTAAGTCTTTCCCACACCTTGCGTGACACTATCGTAAGTCGATTTTTCAAGTTTAAAAAAAAATGTCCAAGTGGTTAAAGTGGTTGCCCACCCCTTCTCCCTGACAGAACAATGAAGGCTGCAGTCCATCAGCGGCTGAAGATAGGCCACAACGCTCATGTGAAAAACATAACAAAATTTAGAGCAGAGGAAGAGCAGCCCCAGTCTGGGAGGCAAATATGAGATTGAGATAAAATATATATTTATCTAGCACACTGGGGTCATTCAAAAGGGATTGAACAGAAAATATAAATTCCATGTCAATCACTTGTATCCTATTTGGCATACAATGTGCAGTTGTAACAGCACAGCTAGCAGCAGTGAGGAGGGGTGAGGGGTTGGGGGGGGGGGTCATGACTCAAAGGGATGTGAGTGACAGATCTCACACCTTGACCAGCTAGGGTCAGAACAAAGGGCTTACCTGTTATGTGGATACCATGTGCTCTGCTTTATTCAGACAGCTAGGATTTCATAAGGAGAATATGGACTTATCATACGTGTAGCGCCCCGAGGGTTCGGTTGCTACAGGGGTATTCCACCTCAACCAGAGGTGTGATATTCCACTCCCAGGTAAGGATGGAGTGTGGACCAGGGCTCAGTTAGCTGCATACACACACTCACCCCATTTCCGGGGGACAGCCCGACAGTGCTCCCATTTATGCAGGCACGACTGACTAGGCTCGACGGTGCTCCCATTTATGCAGGCACAACTGACCATGTCCCTGGCTGGAGTGGGGAGGGGGGAGAGAACCCAGTGATGTAGGAGCAGTAGGGGACGGTTCTGGAGCATAGGAAGGAGCTCATTGGGTGCAAGTCACCTGAGCTCAGACACAGAGAAGCAGATAAAAGGTGGGAGCCATCTTAAGTCAGGGAGAAAGAGCAGTGCAGAGCAGAGTAGCAGCTCAGTCAGAGCTGACAGGGAGCTGTGGCTCAGCCTGAGCTCAGCTCCACGAGGCAGGCCTGGAGAGAAGGCCAGGGCCAGAGAGGAGAAGAGGAGAAGGAGAAGGAAGGAAAGAGGAGAGACAGAGGAGTAGAAAGGCTCCAGAAACAAGAAGGCAGAAGGGACCCTAAGCGAGCAGAACGGACAGCAACCGTTGCAAGCCCGCGTTATATCGGGTGAAGGGTCAGGCCGTGGAAGGGTACCGGATTCCCAAGTTGGTGGAGGTAAATCATCCCTCAGCCAAGAACCGGAGGTCGTGATCATTTATTGGTGCGACCCCTTGCTACACCCGCTAGGAAGGCACCACATAGGGTCAGGGAAACTGGCGCCAAGTTTTACCAGAGAAGGCCCGAGGCAGCCGGACAGAAGCGTGGTCACTGGTGGGGCACGAGAGGCCAGAGAAAGGATAGAAGGGGGTCCTGTGCCACACTCCTGAATTGCCTGGGGGTTGACCGAGCCCCTCACCTGGTGGACGCAGCATGGCTTGGGCAGTCATTGCTGACAGAAGTGACTTGGATATCAACTGTGAGTAAAAGGCCTGAACTGCACCATTGGACTCGGTGTGATTTATGCTGCGCCTGCACCATCACCCCCAGCATCCACCTAGATTGCCCTGAGGCTACACTCTTCCCGTGGGGAGTTATCCTATCCCTGTGCTGCACACCAACACCAGCCTCAGCGGTCTGCCTTGCAGCGGCGGTCATCCCTGACCACAATCCACGGGTGGCGTAGTCAGACATTCAAAACACTGATAAATAGACTGCCATAGCATTTGGTCTGACCACCCGGAGCCACGGGATCGGGTTGCCACTACTACCCCCAGCATCGCACAGAAGCCCGGTTCCGGGTGCCCCACGGCCCAGGGGGCGAGTCAGCTTTGGCGTAGTCGGCAGGATTGTGACCAACCCGCCACAAACGGGTATTGCGTGCCTGAAAAGAGACTGTTTCACTGTATTGAAAATGGCGCCCGCCCCGGCAGAACGGACGCCATAATGTGTGCGCCAAAAGACAACAGGAAGCCACCTCCCATCGTGGGCCAGGTCCCAGAATGGCGCCAAAGAAGGAGCCCACCCCCAACAGCCATGAGTGCGGCTGTAGAGATGTCCATCAAGGTGGGGGGGCTGCCCCTGAGAGTGATTGTCAGCAGACTGCCCCAAGACCACCCCCAGCAGTGGCGGAAAGAGAAGAAAACTGCGGGGCAGGGTGTGGTTTGGATCAGTCTCGCCAGACCACACCCGGAGATGGAGAGGAGCGCCAACTCCAGCACCCTGGCAAGCGGCCTTCTGCAGGCCGAGGCGTCCCAGTACAGCCTCACGGAGCTGATGGCTCAGCTCCCCGCAGAAGACCCTGAGTTCCTGCGGACTGCGCTGGAGGAGCTGGACCGGAGGATGGTCCGAGCGCAGAGGGATGTCATCGCCGGGTGGAGAGAGATGGGCCGGCGGGTCGCGATCCGGCCGCGCGAGACACTGCCAGCACCCGGCAGCGTGCCTGCCCTGAGGACGGAGAAAGGAGACCGGAGGCCGAGGATGACGCTGCAGAGGAGGCAAGTAAGGCGGATGCCCCTACCCCGAGTCCGGATGCTGCGGGCTCGCCCCTGGATCCTGTTGCGGGGCCAAAAACCCCGGGAACCGTCACGGCTACCACGCTCCCGCTGCCTCCACCTAGGCCCCAAGCCGCGGGCGCCGTCACCGAGCTCCACGCCTTGCCCTCTGACCCCGGGCGCGACCGGAAGCGGTCCGCTTCAGGCCTGGTCGCAAGGCCCGAGGCCCCAGGACGCCTCTCGCCCGTTAGCGCCCCCTGCCCCCGTAATACCACCTCTGGGCGCGGACCTGTATGCTCAATTGGCAGGTCCGGAGGGGGAGCCAGTCCCTCCACCACCCTAGTCTCCGGGGAAGCCTGCCCGCGGAGGCCGGAGCTCCTCTGCTTCCACTCCTGCCTGACCCACGGCCTGTTGAAGTTCCCCAGCTCCCGGTCGAGGAGGTCCAATATGAGTGGGACCCCACAGGAGAGGACCTCATGGGGTTCTCGCAGGAGATGCGGGCGGCCGCAGCCTGCAGACGGGAGTTCTGTCACCGACAGGTGGCGCAGTTCGAGCGGGAGAGGCGGGCGTGGCGACAGAGGCAGGAACAGCTGCAAGCCCGGAGCAGAAGATGCGCGTCTGGCGAGACCCCCAGGTTGCGCGAGGCCCCAGAATCATCGGGACCGTAGTTAAGTTGCAGCAGGAGCAGGGATGGGGTTTCATCTGAGACCCGACAACGGACACGGATGTGTTCGTTACCCGGAGAGACGTGGAGAGCCACCTGCCAGAAGGCCACCCGGAATGGGATCTGTTCCCGGGAGACTTGGTGTCCTACACCGGACACCGAGGCCTAAAAGGATGGTATGCCCTTCATGTCCAGAGGATAAGAGAGGAGCAGCACCCCGAACCAGAACCCGGATATCAAGAGGACCCGGACGGGTCTGAAGATCACTATGAGGAGGAAGAAGGAGCATCAGGAGGACACCGCTACTGAGGAGCAGCAGCGTGCACGTGTACATAGTTGCCTGACAGGGTAAAAGGAACTGTTTGTCTGATACAAAGTTGATCCCGATTGAACTGTTACCTGGCTGAGGACTGAGAGCAGTCATTCCCCTTTCCCATCTGGCTGAGGACTGGGAGCAGCCAACTTATTGAACTATCCGGCCGAGGACTGGGAGCGGTCAATCTTGTACATAATTGCACTTCTTAAAGTGCCCCCTACTGGTTTTATAAGAGACCACAACAACAACTGATCTCAGAACAAAAACCCGTTAGAGGTGGCTGAAGACGAGGTCCAGCAGCTGGATCAGCTACGCCCTGCAGCCACCCCAGGGCCTTCGTTGAGGGTTTACGAACGGGTCTCTCGTGTTTGTGTTTATGTGTTTGCACTTAATAGAAAGATGGACACCTGGTTGCAAAGTCCACTGTGACCAGTTAATCAAAGTTTTACATGAAGAATGTTTACAAGAAAAATGTTTTATATGAAAAGTTTTATATATAGAATTGTTATATATGCTGCTAGGAGAGTTACATGATATTGAAAATGTTTTGCATGATGGTTGATAAAAGAGTTCCGGTGATATTAAAAATGCAGTATAATGTCTAGTAAAGAAAAGTGTTGAAAAGAGAAAGTGTTTCCCCTAAAGGGAAGTTGAATAATGCCGGCCATTTTCTAATGTGGAAGGTTTTGAAAAAAAAAAATAATAATTTTGCATGTCTTGTAAATCAAATGTTTTTACTCTGTTCCAGCCCGAGGACGTGCTGTGGTTTACCAGGGGGGAATGTAGCGCCCCGAGGGTTCGGTTGCTACGGGAGTATTGCACCTCAACTAGAGGTGTGATATTCCACTCCCAGATAAGAATGGAGTGTGGACCAGGGCTCAGTTAGCTGCATACACACACTCACCCCATTTCCGGGGGACAGCTCGACGGTGCTCCCATTTATGCAGGCACAACTGACCATGTCCCTGGCTGGAGTGGGGAGGGGGGAGAGAACCCAGTGATGTAGGAGCAGTTGGGGACGGTTTCTGGAGCATAGGAAGGAGCTCATTGGGTGCAAGTCACCTGAGCTCAGACACAGAGAAGCAGATAAAAGGTGGGAGCCATCTTAAGTCAGGGAGAAAGAGCAGTGCAGAGCAGAGTAGCAGCTCAGTCAGAGCTGACAGGGAGCTGTGGCTCAGCCTGAGCTCAGCTCCACGAGGCAGGCCTTGAGAGAAGGCCGGGGCCAGAGAGGAGAAGAGGAGAAGGAAGGAAAGAGGAGAGACAGAGGAGTAGAAAGGCTCCAGAAACAAGAAGGCAGAAGGGACCCTAAGCGAGCAGAACGGACAGCAACCGTTGCAAGCCCGCGTTATATCGGGTGAAGGGTCAGGCCGTGGAAGGGTACCGGATTCCCAAGTTGGTGGAGGTAAATCATCCCTCAGCCAAGAACCGGAGGTCGTGATCATTTATTGGTGCGACCCCTTGCTACACCCGCTAGGAAGGCACCACATAGGGTCAGGGAAACTGGCGCCAAGTTTTACCAGAGAAGGCCCGAGGCAGCCGGACAGAAGCGTGGTCACTGGTGGGGCACGAGAGGCCAGAGAAAGGATAGAAGGGGGTCCTGTGCCACACTCCTGAATTGCCTGGGGGTTGACCGAGCCCCTCACCTGGTGGACGCAGCACGGCTTGGGCAGTCATTGCTGACAGAAGTGACTTGGATATCAACTGTGAGTAAAAGGCCTGAACTGCACCATTGGACTCGGTGTGATTTATGCTGCGCCTGCACCATCACCCCCAGCATCCACCTAGATTGCCCTGAGGCTACACTCTTCCCGTGGGGAGTTATCCTATCCCTGTGCTGCACACCAACACCAGCCTCAGCGGTCTGCCTTGCAGCGGCGGTCATCCCTGACTGCAATCCACGGGTGGCGTAGTCGGACATTCAAAACACTGATAAATAGACTGCCACAGCATTTGGTCTGACCACCCTGAGCCACGGGATCGGGTTGCCACTACTACCCCCAGCATCGCAGAGAAGCCCGGTTCCGGGTGCCCCACGGCCCAGGGGGCGAGTCAATACGCCCTAGCCATACATAGTGTACATTTCCGAGATCCCAAGTCCGGACCGCACACCATCCAGTGTCCCGATTCATTCTGGCCTCACAGGGTGGGGTAGAATAGCTAATGGGAAACAGATAGTACAGCTGTATTTAGTCTCCACGCGTAGCAGGGGCACAGCTGGATCCGATGACAACAGAACCGCCTCCCTAGGACCGTGCATTAAGGAGTTATGACCATCTGAAGTTTCAGAATTATCTGCAAGGGGCACAGGGAGGGGACTAAGGTTCAGCCCAGAGGGGAGAAAGGGAGGTAACCATAGGAGATATAAGCTAAAGTTAGGCCATCTGGTCCACTTCAAACAGGGGGGCTCACGATGAGTAACATGCTGCAGAGGACCTAGGAACCCGCTGAAGTTCAGGCCCCCATAAGGCCCACTGCACACATGGTCAGACGTCACCGGTAATTGACAGGATTTATCGGCTTATATTTTTTGTTCTACCACTATTGTATTTGCATACCTGACCATTATGTACGCAGTGTATTGTCTCGTGTGCCCTTAAGGTAATTAAATATATAAATTTAACCTTGGGCTGCTCTTTTATCTCGATCCACATGTCTATTTCTTGGTTTAATTTCCCATGCTAGCAGGGCTGGTTTCTGGCCTGATATAATTCCTGTTAATGGACCAGGCTTATATCGAATAGGAACTGGTGGCGGCTCTACCAGGCTGATAAGGTTCTGTTTCACTGGGGCTAGTGAAAGGAGCCTGTCAGGGGTGTGAGCGAGTATGGTGCCACGACAGTGACTGAGTGGGCCACTTGTTCTCACTCCCTGTACCTTCCAGAGCCTGTGAGGACAGGGGGTGTCTGTGTAAAACTGGACCAATCTGCCCTTACGTGTACCTGAGGGGTGTGGAAAGTAATGTTGGTGCAAAGGGCGGATCCATATCATGTGATTCGTCTGACATAATAGTGACATCAGGCGGGGTGGTGATGTGGGGATTCATCACAAACCCTTTTAAGAATTTTTATTTAATCCTCTGTATATCAGTAGTCGTATTTATGAAGTGGGAGAACGGATGCTAATTGAAGAAAAAAGGTATTGAAAAATGTTCACATCAGCCTCTTCTGTGTTGGCAAACAAACATCAAACTTCAGCCAAGAGTTCATAGTAAAGAGGAGCAAAGCACAAACATGTCTCCACCCTTTTATATAACAAGCAGGGGTACCATTTTAATAATACTAATGAGGCACCAAAATACACAGGTCGTATTTGCTTTGGTGTTGTTAGGCAACAGAAAAGTGCGAACTCCCTTCTGTCCAATCTTTTGTATGCTATTGAAACAAAAGAAAAAGGCTTACAAGTAAATTAACAAACAAGAAAAATATTAATATTTTGCTAAAGAGGTATCCCCCATCATAGATTTTTATAGCATTTTAAAGGCATTGAGGCTCACTCTGCCATTTCCATATCTCACATTGTCCCTAATACAGAGTGAACACATATACATGACCACTACTCTGGTATTCTGGTTACAAGTAAGCTGAGCAACAGTACTCAATGTCAAGCAGCAGCCGCAAAAGCAAACAAGATTTTAGAATGTATAAAAAGAGAAAAAATCCCGCGATCCCAACATACTGCTGCCCCTTTATAAAAAACTGGTGAGGCTACATCTGGAGTATGGGATCCAGTTTTGGGCACCATATTTTAAAAAGGATATTCAGAAGTTAGAGTCAGTTCAAAGGCGGGCAACTAGATTATTACAAGGGTTGGAAGGCCTCTCATGATGAGAAGTTGAAAAAGTGTAGTCTGTTTAGCTTAGAAAAACGATGCCTCAGAGGGCATCTCATTTGCATGTACAAATATATGTGTGGTCAGTACAAAGGACTGGCACATGACTTATTCCTTCCAAAGACCATACTAAGGACCAGGGGGCACTCATTACAGGTGGAAGAAAGGAGATTCTGGCACCTAAACAGGAAAGGGTTCTTTACAGTCAGAGCAGTCGGACTGTGGAATGCCTGACCACAAGAGGTAGTAATGGCAGACGCTGTAACAGCTGTCAAAAAAGGGCTCGACGATTTGCTCGATACAGGTAACATTGTGAGTTACAGTTAAATTAGACAAAATGTTACACCTATAGTAGTACATTTAATATGGTAATAGTAATTACATAACTAGTGTCATAATTAGGTTTGATTCAGGGTTCTAGGACTCATCGCCTTTTCTCGGGGTCAAGAAGGATTTTTTTCCCGTGGCGCAAATTGGCTGAATGTGTCCTGGGGTTTTTGCCTTCTCCTAGATCAAAAGATATAGGCATAGGGATTTTAGTAATACCATGATCAGAATCACAAGAGTAATACAAAATCTAAAACTAATTAACAAAATTATAAACAGGTACATATTTAATTGTTAAAGATCAGCAATACTAAAAATGGTAATAATAATACATTTGTGAGGCCTAGTCCCACTTAGTTAGTAAGTTAGTGCAGTGTTAGTGTAGGGAGTACAATTGGGGGAGAAAGGTTGAACTTGATAGACCTAGGGCTTTATTCAACCTATGTTACTCTGCTTGGATATTTCCAGGCTATGATTATGATATCAAAATTCCCCTCCCTCCCAAAAAAAAAAAAAGTCGATAGTGACACTTCTTCGAGGTACCGACCCTATAAGTCAATTTCTCATTTAGATTGAGCAAAAAGATTTGCAGGACAGTAGCCGCTGGACCATAGCACTGAACCTCCTACCTGCTGCTTCCCCCTCTCCTCTTCTCTTTAGTATACCCCATGATGTCAATGCATGCATAACGTCACATGGGCCGTCTAATCAGAAGAGGTGCCAGGGATGGAGCAGGTTGTAGGAATTCACAGTGCTCTGGTTTGGCAGCCACAAAGTACCGATGGGGTCGTAAGACCAGTGTCTTGCAAATCTTTTTACTCAACTCTAGACATTAGCTAAACCAGACACCCATTAACAGACATGTTTTGGGGAAATTGCCCTCAATGAGGGCAGGCTTTGGCTGGCCCATGGAGCATTGCCAGTAACACTTCATACAAAGCTAGGGAGCCAGTTCCCCTCCAAGCTACACCTAACGACCTAGACCTTAATTCAGGTATTGGAATCATGAAAGCAGAAAGCAAGTACAGGTTCCAGATTAGACGCAACAAGCAGCACATTTGAAACCACTACTCCCCATTACTTCACGTCACTGTAGGGTCGAGATAAGCCCTCCTAACCCTAAATGTAAGAAGCAGTTAGGGTGATTGTTAACACGTCTTGAACCTGAAGGATAACAGTCTCTCAGTAGACCTGGCCTTATGTATTTTGCATGTTTAATAATAGGAAATTAGAAAGTGAAACTCAATGGAGGCAGGAAATGATCTGAGTAAGAAAGGCATTCAGTACTGCCAAATGTGTTGGTGCGATAAAGAACAGATTCTGCTTTTTGTGTATTTGAAGGGGGGGGTACGGGGCCGGTTTGCTATGGGCCAGAACTCTGCTCTCTTCGCCCTGAAATCCCTCTTCTAAACAGGAGTCTGACGTGTGTTTAATATGTTGTGGGATTCGTTCCGTACTCACTTGTCATACATTAGTCTTTGTTACCTCCCTGTCAATGGGACTGGCTGCAGCTACAGAAATGGCAGGAGACCATAGGTCTGGTTCAACAGGTTCGGCTTTACTGTGCAATTCGGATACAGAAGTTGCGGCACACAGAGTGAGACAGAATCCCCTCCTAATGATGTTCCCTTTGTCCAGTGTACTATCAGTCCTTGATGCCGTTCTGAATGACCTGCCCTCGCCTCAACATCTTCTGTTGGTACTAGAGACCTTCTATTGGACATAACAGCTTCCCTGAGGCCCATCATCTTTCCCTTTTGCTGTGACCTGGCTGACATCTTCCTCCTAGGGGAGACAGAGAGACAACAATGTCTGTCTCTTCAATGTCTCTTCCAGACCCTAGGCCAAAGACTGCCCCGGTGTCCACACACAGTTAGGAGACTTGCACTGACAGAACCCCATCTCCTCTGCTTTCTTAGAACTCGTTGACACCGTCATTATCTAGCACTTCCTAATAACTACCCTCACACACTTGATTCTTCTAGACTCCTCACTCCACTTTACACTGACTAAAAACTAGGAAGTGCTTCCCCTATTAACTGATCTAGCCCCTCCCAACTAGTGCTAATTCCCTGTGTTAACTGTATACTACCCTGTGTGGTGCAAACTATATCCCTATCGGTTGTAATGGTTCCCCTAGTGGACAGAACTCCCCCATTCTCAGGGACGACCTAGAGGAGAAAACCTCCAGGAGAACAGAGACACAAACCGGCCATAAGGATAAAATGCAACACTCTTATCAAACATTAACATATCACACTTCACATTAACCCCCTGTTGCCACGACATCTTCCGTCACCCCCATACATATTATACTAATCACATGGTTGTCACCGAATATACCGGTTCTGCTGAATTCCTCTTAACAAAATAGTGATGGGGGATTGGGCAATGACACATCTACAGCAGAAATTCAGAGAATTTTCAGGTCTCTTCATGGGGCCCCCTAGATTTATGAATTGGTATATGCCTCATAACAATCCTGTTATTTCACAACCATGTCGATTTTCTTGTTCCAGTGGTCTTGTAAATTATGGCGTTACACACGGCTAAGCTCCTGTACTGAGCATCTGACTCCAGGGATGCACTTCCATATTATGCAATCATGTAAGAGTGGGACAAGAGCTATAAACAGTGGGCATTTCCAGAAATGATTCTGCCAAACAACTGAACGCAATGTCACTAACACGAACACTGTCCTGAGATCTCTACCTTAAGGTGTTTGTCGTCTCCACATCATCCTGTGTAGTGAGCACAGCACTGACCTGGAACATGGAACTGCTATATGTGACGGATTCTAAATATATCCAGCGCCGCTGCCAGCAATCAGCTCGCTGAAATGAGGTAGTTCTTACACTTCTGCTTCCTGAGGGAATCTCTACATACAAAATATTTTCAATTGGATGCCTCACAAACTAGGTCACGAACGAAGCTGCTCGGAACTTGTTACCCCAGCAATAGGACAAAAGCCACATAATGCAGAACAGCACAAGCAATGGTCACATGTATTCTACGGTGTAACGCTGGAGAAAACAGGAGATGAGCTCCTTTACTGAATACTGTCAACTAATGAGATAAACACACTATACAGGTGCATCTCACTAAATTAGAATATCAAAAAGTTAATTTCAGTTATTCAATACAAAAAGTGAAACTCATTATATAGTCATTACAAACAGTGATCTATTTTAAGTGTTTATTTCTGTTAATGTTGATGATTGACTTTCCACCAGTTGCTGTACTGTGACTGCATTACTGTAAACCTCTTCCTTCACTGGTGCTGCGACACCTTGAGAAAGTCTCCAGAGAGTTGAAATGTTTTATTTGTAGCTTGAAAACACTAATTATTCTTCTACAGCCCCTGTGATATACTGATTGTATAAACAAAACATTGATTTTGAATAACTTATGGAGTGTGCAGTCAATTTGATTGCATACATTAAGGTATCCCCCCTGGTCTACTTGTACCTCCATAAACAAGAAACTGTCTGCACTCCAACTTTTCCTAACTTCAGTGGTTGGTCCAGCAGCTCGTATCTTGGTAAACTCTCCCATACACAGAAGCCCTCAACTGGCTGTGTGCCCTAGTGTTCTCTATAAGAGAGGCACTGCCAGATTGCTCTGGTGGCAGCTTACCTCTTCGATAACAAAAGGATTGGCATTCCAAAATGTGTTATCCGGCAACATTTACAGGGGAACAGCCAGGTGTATGAAGGACTTTTAAGAGAACCTGTTCAGGTTGAAAATGTTATCTGATCGGCAGGCAGGATTTTATAGAGCAGAAGGAGCTGATCAGATCAATATAGGTTGTTTTGGGAGAAGTTTCAGTAAAACTTGTAGGCATACAAGTCCAGTGAGCGGTCCTAGCCAGTGATTGACAGTCTTTCCTGAATAACAGCGAATGAAGAAATAACTGTCAATCACCGAGTACAACCGCCCACTGGATTCATATGTATACAAACACCAGGGATTTGAATGAACAAAGTACAAGTTATACTGAATCTTTTACAACAAACCCATATATAATTCTGCTCTGCTTCTTGTCTATACCGTGCTGTCCACAGATCACACTACATGTACGTTTATTGAAAATTATTAAAATCATTATATAAAAAAAGCAAAGTACCATATAGACTCCCCTGGAAGAAGCTGGCGTCGAAATGCGCATAGGGGGAGAGGAGACACATAGGAGCACACTCGGGACCGCGGCATCTACCATTATTTGGCATCTCTTGTTTTTTGGCAAGCATTAATCTCCCATACATTTATGTTAGGGGGCATTCGTTCTGGGTATTTTGCCAGTTACAATAATATGTTTAGGTTACAGTTTTGTTTTTTTTCCCTTACCTTGAACGGTTAGACACTTGTCTATTGGACTGAGGGGACTGTGTATTTCAGGTGCCTTACATTGGGGCTTAGTGTGCATATTATTAAACACGTATCCCATCTAGTCTTTAGTGAGGTGCACAGTTAATGATTGCACAGGTCACTTTATTTGGATTGCTGCTATATATTGCTATTATTTACTCTTGGCATGTTGGTATATTGTCCTGATAAATCATTATATATATGTGTAGGGATGTCATGGCACCAATATTACCTTACTTGTTTTTTTCCCTAATTGATTACTTGTATACTTTGTTCCTATGTCCCCAATATGGTACTTTGCTTTTTATATAATGATTTTAATAATTTTCAATAAACATTGGTTATTTTAATGATGGAGCTCTCTATGGCTCTTGCTTTAATTGATTGAGTTTAAGCATATTGTTGTTGGGAGTTTAGGTTGGAGTGCCATTATCTTAATATATGGACATTGGTGTTTATTTTTACATGTACAGTCATGGCCAAAAGTATTGAGAATGAGACAAATAGTAATTTTTCCAAAGTTTACTGCTTCATTTTTTGTAATGGCAATTTGCATATACTCCTGAATGTCAAAGAGTGATCAGCTTAACAGCAATTACTGTACTTGCAAAGTCAATATTTGCCCAGAAAATGAATTTTAACCCCCAAAACACATTTCAACATCATTGCAGTCCTGCCTTAAAAGGAGCAGCTAACATCGTTTTAGTGATTGATCCATTAACACAGGTGTGGGTGTTGATGAGGACAGGGCTGGCGATCAGTCATGATTAAGTAAGAATGACATCACTGGACACTTTAAAAGGAGGCTGGTTCTTGGTATCATTGTTTCTCTTCAGTTAACCATGGTTATCTCTGAAGAAACACGTGCAGCCATCATTGCACTGCACAAAAATGGCCTAACAGGGAAGAGTATCGCAGCTACAAAGATTGCACCTCAGTCAACAATCTATTGCATCATCAAGAACTTCCATTGTTGTCAAAAAGGCTCCAGGGCGCCCAAGAAAGACCAGCAAGCGCCAGGACCGTATCTTAAAACTGTTTCAGCTGCGGGATCAGACTACCAGCAGTGCCGAGCTTGCTCAGGGATGGCAGCAGGCTGGTGTGAGTGCTTCTGCACGCACTGTGAGGCGGAGACTCTTTGAGCAAGGGCTGGTTTCAAGGAGGGCAGCAAAGAAGCCACTTCTCTCCAGAAAAAACATCAGGGACCGACTGATATTCTGCAAAAGGTACAGGGAGTGGACTGCTGAGGACTGGGGAAAAGTCATTTTCTCTGATGAATCCCCTTTTCGATTGTTTGGGACATCTGGAAAACAGCTTATTCGGAGAAGAAGAGGTGAGCGCTACCACCAGTCTTGTCTCATGCCAACTGTAAAGCATCCTGAAACCATTCGTGTGGGGTTGACTCTCAGCCAAGGGAATCGGCTCACTCACAGCCTTGCCTAAAAACACAGCCATGAATAAAGAATGGTACCAGAATGTCCTCCAAGAGCAACTTCTCCCAACCGTCCAAGAGCAGTTTGGCGCCCAACAATGCCTTTTCCAGCATGATGGAGCACCTTACCATAAAGCAAAGGTGATAACTAAATGGCTCATGGAACAAAATATAGAGATTTTGGGTCCATGGCCTGGAAACTCCCCAGATCTTAATCCCATTGAAAACCAACAAATTCTGGCAAAATGCAAGCATTGATTATGCAAGAATGGACTGCTATCAGTCAGGATTTGGTCCAAAAGTTGATTGAGAGCATGCCAGGGAGAATTACAGAGGTCTTGAAGAAGAAGGGGCAACACTGCAAATATTGACTTGCTGCATTAACTCATTCTAACTGTCAATATAACCTATTGGTACTCATAATATGATTGCAATTATATTTCTGTATGTGATATAAACATCAGACAAACACTAATAAAAACCAGAGGCCAGCAGATCATGTGAAAATATAATTTTGGTGTCATTCTCAATACTTTTGGCCATGACTGTACAACGTGGCAGGTTCCCTTGAAGACATTTAAGATTGCAAAGTGGCTAGCCTGACTACAATATCCACAGAGGTTGGGTTCTTCTTGTAGACTTTAGTAGACTGTTAGACTACTCTAGAAGGGACAGCACGGTGGCTCAGTGGTCAGCCCTGGAGTCTTGGGTTCAAACCCCACCAAGAACAACATCGGCAAGGAGATTGTATGTGTTTGCGTGGGTTTCCTCCGGGTTCCTCCCACACTGCAAAGACATACTGATAGGGAATTTAAATTGTGAGCTCCAATGGGGACAGTGATGATGTTGTCTGTAAAGCACTGTGGAATTAACGGCTATATAAGCAAAGCATAATATATAAAATAATAAGCAGCCAGTGATTTTTCTTAGTATTCAACAGTAAATGATCCCAGAAGACATAAAAAAAAACTCCTAACCTAAAGTGACAGCAGAAATGTTTTAGGTACATGTGTTACCTGGCTTTTGGGTAGGTACTAGTCCTGCAAATAAGCACAAATTCTTTAATTCGACAATTTCCGTAAAAGTTATTTAACCACCTACAAGCATTCTAGTATCGTCATACGTCATAGCTTTCCCAGGCACCTGAATGGCCAGTCTGACCAGTTATGCTGTAGTATACTCCACTACTTGTCAACCACTGCCTTGGGCGTCATATAGTAACTAGGGACAAAAAGTCGGCAGGAAGTAAAAAGGGCTTGGATATGTGGTTTGAAGGAGAGATCAGAGTCCAGGGCTACCCCAAGGCAGCGAGCTTGAGGGACTGGGGAGAGTGGACAGCCATTGACGTTGATAGATAGGTCAGGTGGGGGGTTGAATGACATGGTGGAAAGACGATGAATTCTGTATTATCCATGTTAAGTTTTAGAAATCTGTCAGAGAAGAAGGATGAGATAGCGGACAGACATTGTGGGATTTTGGTTAGTAGGGAGGAGATATCGGGTCCAGAGAGGTAGATCTGTGTGTCGTCAGAATAGAGGTGGTACTGAAAGCCATGAGCCTCTATAAGTTGTCCCAGGCCAAAGGTAGATGGAGAAGAGCAGGGGTCCTAGGACTGAACCTTGGGGGACACCGACAGATAGGGGGTGAGATGAGGAGGTGATGTGTGAGTGGGAGACACTGAATGTCCTGTCTGTTAAATAAGAGGAGATCCAAGATAGGGCCAAGTCTTTGATGCCAAGAGAAGAGAGAATCTGTAGTACACGGGAATGGTCCACTGTGTCGAAGGCAGATGATAGGTCTAGGAGGAGGACAGGGTAGTGTCGCTTGGATTTGGCGGTTAGTAGGTCGTTGGTGACTTTAGTCAGGGCAGTTTCAGTAGAATGGTGTGGTCAGAAGCCAGATTGGAGGCGATCAAAGAGAGAGCAGGAGGAGAGGTGGGAAGACAGTTCAGAATGGACGTGTTGTTCCAGTAGATTTGAGGCGTAAGGGAGAAGTGATATGGGATGATAGCTAGTCAGAGAGGTTGGGTCAAGGGAGGGCTTTTTCAGGATGGGTGTGATTGAGGCATGTTTGAAGCATTAAGGGAAGACACCAGTTGTTAGTGACAGGTTGAAAAGGTGGGTAAGGGTTGGGATGAAGACTGTGGGGGATGAGATGGGACGGGATTGGGTCAAGTTCACAGGTGGTGAGGTGTGATTTGAAGAGTAAAGAGGAAAATTGGTCTTCCGTAATGGTGGAGAAGCTGGTTTTGGAGGAGGAGGATTGAGTAGGTGTGAGGAGGGGCTGGAGGGACTTTAGGCGAAAGCTTTGTCTGATGGTGTCAACCTTCTGCTTGAAGAATGAGGCAAAGTCTTCGGCTGAGAGGAGAGGAGAGGGGGGAGGCGCTGTGGGACGTAGTAGAGAATTGAAGGTGTTGAATAATTGTTTAGGGTTGTGAGACAGGGAGGATATGAGAGAAGTATGTATGTTTTGCAGCAGTGAGTGTGGATTTGAAGGTAATGAGGGACAGTTTGAATGCGATGAAGTGCTCATTGGAGTGGGACCTTTTCCATGTACACTCAGCAACCCGGGAGGCGCGTCGCAGCTCTTTGGTTAGGCTGGTATGCCAGGGCTGCCTGTTGATTGTGCGAGCTTTGGTATATGTGAGGGGAGTGACCGAATTGACAGCTGCAGCTGTTGTGATGTTATATAGAGCGGCAGCAATATCCAAGTCATGTAAGGAACTGATGTCTGTAAGAGGGAGGAGGGATTAAGAGAGTGAGTGTAGGTCAAGGTGTTTAAGATTTCTGCGAGGGTATGCAAGTTTGTGGAGTGGGGATTGTTGCCCTGGAGAGGAGAGGGTAGAGAATGTAAGTAGTCTGTGGTCAGAAAGAGGGAGAGGCGAGTTAGAGAGGTTAGACACGGAACAGAGACGGGTGAAGATGAGGTCCAGTGTGTGGCAATCTTTGTGAGTGGGTGCAAAAGACCATTGAGCAAGGCCAAAGGAGGAAGTGAGAGATAGAATTCTACAGGCAGCTGAGAGAGAAGTGTCAATGGGGATGTTGAAGTCACCCACGATGATGGTGGGGATATCAGTGGAAAGGAAGTGAAGTAGCCAGGTGGTGAAATGGTCTAAGAAGGTGGTGGCAGGTTCAGGGGGACGGTAGATGACGGCCAGTTGGAGGTTGGAGGGGGAGTAGATGTGCACACAGTGCACCTCAAAAGAGGGGAGAGTAAAGGAGGGTGGCAGTGGGATTTGAGTGAAGGAGCAGTTGTCTGACAGGAGAAAACCTACTCCTCCACCATGCTTGCCATTGGGGCAGGGTGTGGGAAAGGTGGAATCCACCGTATGAAAGTGCAGCTGGAGAGACTGTCAGAGGGGGTGAACCAGGTTTCAGTAATGCCGAGGAAGAAAAGTTTGTTATTGGTGAAAAGATCATGGATGTAGGAAAGTTTGTTACAAACGGAGCAAGCATTCTATAGAGCTCCTGTTAGTGGGGCTAGGGAAGGGTTATGAGGTTAGAAGGGTTGTGAGAGTTTGTGATGGATCGTGGATAGGAGGTGGAACTGACTGTGGTTTGTGACGGGGTGTGTGACAGTGCAGGAAGGGACACCAGGCCGATGATCAATCCAACAAGATTTATTGAGGCAGGGAACATAGAACATCAAATATCAATATTGTTCCTTAGAGCCCGCAATGCGTCCACACCAAAAAAGGGAACAGTTCCAGGGGCGCCACCAGGCAATCCGACACCAGGGAAAAGGCAGAAATAATTCTGGGATGAGTTCGATGGATCCAACAGATGAGGGACACAACACAATCCCACGTGGCAGCTGATCTCCAATGTCCAATAGTCCAACGAATCTCCAATAGTCCATACCCAGCATCAGGATCTGGCCTCAGCACAGGGCCTAGCCCCTTCACACAGCACAGCATCAGCTAACTGAAAAACATGTGGCTTATTGTTTTCATTCTCTTGGGATCAGCCCCCAGGCTGGGGAGAGATACACACACCCCACCCCTCTTAAAACATGTACTTCCAGGTAACTGGAAGACTGAGGAATCTTCTAGAATTCCAATCTGTCTGCAGCATTGTGTATTTAAGGGAAGCCCCATCCAGAGAGGAACAAAAACACACATGCCCCCACTAGATGCAGGACAGAAAATGCTAATATAAGCCCGAGTCCAGTATGGTCCATGAAAACAATCTGGGGGGGAGGGGCACTCTCTCAACCCCTTCCCCTCTCAATTTTTGTACAGACTAGTGACCTCAACAGATCGCTTGTCAAGTACACGTAGACATGGCAGCCGGGACTCATGTCTCCTCCTGTCTGGACAATCCATCAGCATTTTGGTGCTGGTTCTCTTTTGGATATCATACAATAAAGTTACAGGGTGAAGTTCTAGGCTCCATTTCGCATCCTCTGACTTAAACGGTGATTCCTGCACCCACAAATAGTCACTGTAGATCTCCCACATCATTTCCTAGGACAATATGTGCAGGCAGGCCACTCATCACCCCAAATACACATTGCTTGACCCCAAAGCCAAAGTCCAGTTCTACATTTGCTTTTGGGATTTTCCTCGATTGGCCTCCAGCTGATTCAATGGTAATCCCAGGTCCTTGGTGTATTGCCTCCGGCCGAACCACTCTGGGATCAGCTATGGTGAGAAATGCCCCAGAGTCACAAAACCCAAGAACTCTCTGACCGTCCAGTGTGACCTCTTGTAAATGCTTTCTTTGATTATTAGAGGAACTCGTGGCTGTGGCCCGCACCCCATAAACCCCTAATGGTTGAACATGGGAGTCTGAGTCATTAGGCAAGTCAAATTGGAGAGGTGACACCCCTTCCTCCATGATATTTGGCTTTAAATAATTTATAGGCCAATTTGGTGTACAGTTATTCTTCAATTGACCATGAGGGCATGTATCTTGCAGATGCCCAGGCTGCCCACATCCATAACATCTGCGCTGTGTCACACTCCTTCCCATTTGCATTCTGGGGAAGAAGGTAAGGGAACCTGGAGGCTGATATTCCTGTGAAGGTACATAAGGTGGTTGTTGAGGTTGGGGACGATTCCTCCACTTAGTAGATGGCATGTGGCCTGCAGATGCCCGGGATGCCCACAGCCATAACACCTGCCCTCTACTACATTCTCTTCTTGTCGCATTCCAGAGGATGAGGTAGGAGTAGCTGGATGGTGATTCACATGGGTATCAACATGAGGTGGTGGTCTAGTTGGACAGCAAACTTGGGGACTTAAGTGTTGGTAGTTTTTTCCCCATCCACCAGCAGCTTTTTGCACTGAGGCTTGATGGTGAGGACCTCATCCGCTAAAGCGGCTGCTTGTTCTACTGTCGCTGGTTTTCTCTCAGGCACCCATTCCCTGATCTCAGCGGGGCATTTGACAAAGAACTGTTCTTTTAGGATAACCTGGAGGATGGTCTCCCAAGTTAAGGCACCCTCTCCTTCTAGCCAGCAATGACACGCCTGTTTGATCCTATGGGTGTACATTTTACAGGCTAAAGAGCGGAACTGAGTCCTGTAAGTGTCTGGAGTTACTGCATAATGTTCCAAGATGGTCTCTTTAATGTTTCCATAATCGCAGTTCCACCGAGAGTCCATAGAGCCCCACTAGATGTCTGACTCGCTCCCTTTCCGGGACTTCCATTAATTGACATTGATGTTCGAAGTCCTGGAAGAAGCCCTCAATGTCGTCTGCAGCCTCATTAAATGGCTTAAAGTCCTTAAGGAATATTCTTGGGAAATCCTTCATGGTTTGTGCTGTGGTTACAGTCTGTCTGGAGCTTCTAGCTGCTTCCACCATGCGCTGCCTCTCCTTAGCTGTGCGGATGGCCTCCCTCTTATCTTCTATGGTGGCCTCATCTCCAAGCAATGCCATCTCCTCCTCATACCACACAACCCACTGACTTTTTTGGGTATTTACCTCCAGCTCCCGTCTTTCCTCCCCTTGCTGTGGAAATCCTTCCTCGGTGCCATCTTGCAGGCAAGCTTCTTCCAAAGCCTCAATTAATTGCTCCTTGGACAGTTCTTTGTAGCCGAATCCTAATTCATGGGCCTTTGTTTGTAGGCTCAACGCAGTCCAGTTCCTGTATCCTGAGGTTCTGGTTCCAGATGTTGATGGGCCGCTGTCCTCCATTCCTTCTGCTCTGATCCCACGGCTGCCAACCAGCATGTACCTGGTGACAGATTCCTCTGGTTCAGGGACTTTGATAATGATGGCCAATCCTTCGCACAAGTCACCAATATCAAGCATCCCAACCAATCAGCTGCAACAGGTCCAAAGGTGGTCAATAGAACTGCTCTGCACACTGTGTAGTGGCCGTTCTCAGGTACTGCAGCTCAGTTAACATTCACTTCACAAGGTTTTAAGGTTAGGCCTTCAATATCCGGCCTGGGTAACCTCCTTAGGTTTATTTTATGCCTAAATATTTGCACACACCCAACTACATCAAAACTTGTACCGATGGGAGTATTACAGTCTAATCCATCTAAACGCACACGTGTCTGTTTCGGTAAAAGAAAATTGACACAAATAATACTTTTAGGGCACAATGAGAAAATGTGGGTATGGACATGTACAATAGCTTCACAAAATGAGTATTATAGTGTAAAGCTATGCAAAGGTGGCAGTGCACCTCAATCCATAATTCACTTCTATTCTGGCCATAATGAAGTAGATAATGAAATATGACAACGTATGCCTCGATACATGCGGAAGGCCATTCTCCACAAAAAGAAAAAGGCTGGAAAAAAAATGGGAAATACATAAAGGTAGTGGCTCAGCAGGCGGGCGCTGCTCAATCTGCACAGGAGCTAAATATAACTGCATAGAGCAGAAGCAGCAGGAGAAAGAGGCAGAACGCAGGCGAGTAAGGAGCTTATCAATCAGAGCTAATCCTCCGCGACGTGCAGAGGTGAACACCGGCCATGAAAATATGCACCTAGCATAGCTGTAGAGAGACACAAATATTACAATACATTGAGCGGCAGGGGACGGCTCATTAGTTTCCACCTCGCGAACACGTTTCAGATTGCATCACGTGTCTCTGAAGACGCAGCAGATCACTTCAGAGTTCAGCGCTGTATCCCCGCAGTAATGGTGGATTTCAGGATCCAAGATAGAAGGGAGCATGCCCACAGCCATGTTTAGGAAGTCAATGTGAGCTTCAGAGAACCTGTCACTAGTGTCCCCTTAATGAAATACACATAGCTGGACGTACATGTTCTTTATATAATCCCTTCATCTTATACATTTCTCACATACAATTCATGACTGCAGAAGTCCATGGCAGATTGGCTACTATACTGCATTCCTATCACATAACGGATGAACAATCCTAATCATGCGATATACATAGTACTATAAAATGTAGAGTAGCTAAAGCAATAGTCACTAGAGAAGTACCCAATGATCGGACCCGTCTCATACTAATCAATATATTTTCTAGTTCATTTATTATTGCTGGATTCAGAAAACTGCAGATTTGCCATTTCCTAGAGTACAGGTAAAGAACATCTAGTATTTTCATATTCCCTAAAAGCTAGTCTCATTCACGGCGAGTTACCTATTGTACCTCAGCATGGGTGAATTTCTATTAGTGATTTCTAAAACTCTTGACCGATATTAAAGGGGTGAAGTGACTGAAGACATAGATTTGGACCGGACAACCCCTTTAAGACAAAGCTATCTGAATAACCTGCAAAAAGTTAAAATGTTAGAAACATTAAAGAGGTTGTCTGGTGAATACTAATTATCACCTATCTACAGGATGGGCAATAACTATTGATACTTGTGGTCCAACTGCACTGATCACTAGAACGGGAAACTTTCTTCCCTGAAATAATAGAGCGACGATGCACATAATCGATTGCAGTTCTACTCATTTCTTACAGGGATGCCATCGCTGCACTCGGCTTTTTCCGGCAGCTGAATACACAATGAATGGAGCATAGCGATCAGATGTCCATCTAGCTGCTCCATTTTGTAATGGGGACAAAAGTTACTTGGTGTGAGTCCCAGTGTTAGGACAACCATCAATGAGCAAGTTATCATCTATCCTGGAGATAGGCGATAATATGAATTTACTGGACAACTCAATTAAGGTCACACATTATCCACAGTGGGGATACTGAAAAGAAGGTCCAGTTAGAAGAATTCCATCAAGCAGAAGCAAGTTATGATTGATCTCATCTAAGAAAAGATGTATGGCATTCTGGGACAGGGTCCACCATGCCTCTATGTAAAACAATTACCTGTTCAACGATTTGTAACTTTTTACACTACGTTTTCATAATGGTTTTTACTTTTTGGAGAAGTGGTGGAGCTGCCAACCATTTCAATAGATGTTCTAGCCAACATTTGATGATACTATAGCTTAGCTCATCCCAATGCCAAGCATTTTTGCACAGGCTACATTCATGTACATGTCATTTATGGTTGAGTCCACATGGTGTAGACCAGTGTTTCCCAAACCCTGTCCTCACGGACCCCAACGCATCGTGTTTTCAGGATCTCCTTAGTATTGCACAGGTGAGAGAACCTGTGGCAGTTTCTGATGCCTTAATAATAATTCTATCACCTGGGCAATACTAAGGAAATCCTGAAAACATGACGTGTGGGAGGCCATGAGGACTGGAGTCTGGGAAACAGTGGTGTAGACCCCCCCCCCCCCCCTTGCAGGATTCAGAGAAAATACTACGGAAGAAAAATGAAAGAATAGCCTCCAGCTTTAATACAGATTTATAAGGGATTGCCATAAATCTCCACTTTATCTGATAGCTACAGATGATATTCTTCATTGCATTCTTCCTTTCTGTGCACAGAATAGGTGAACACGACAGGCAAACAACAACATACAAGCCACACTGGAGAAAGCTCGGCCATTTATAAACACATCTAGAAGTATCACAGCAATTGAATCAATAGCGGGGGAAAAAAAAAAAATCTGTATTTGCAAAATGTCATGAAACCTAATCTACCACAAACAGCTCAGAGAAATTCCCATGGTTCCTATATCAGTATTGAATGCTGAAGAGGCAAAAATGCAAAGTGAACACAGGCTAAATCCCACAAGATGGCATGTATGAATATCATGAAGAGGCCACATCTGCTCCTGAGATTACATGATGCATGTACAATATGACTGCAGAACACCTGCATTCACATTAGAGGAATGGGACACATTAGCATTTGATCTAAAAATCAACCAAAATAAACAATAACAAAATAAAAAATATGAGATGCAGACACCACCTGCAGATGACATGCCCTACAAGTTCAACAAAGGTGAACTTGGGCAATTTGGCACCAGTTCCCTGATCTTAGATGAAACCAACAGAGATAAGGGGATCTCTAGTATCAAACATCAAGAAATGGTTCTCTTAGCGGTCTCATCCTCTCTGTGATGGAGTATCATGTAGCAGTCCTCCAGGATATGTGGATGCAAAAGACCATGCTTCATTAAAGCTGGCCATACACATTAAATGGCTGAATAATGGCTAACAGCCATCTCAGCCGCCACTCCCATACAAAGGAGCAGTTGAGCACTCATGCGTTCTCTATGAAAAATCCCCCAGCTGACACATCGGCCAGCGGCTTATCTCAGGGAGAACAATGCGATCAGAAGTCTGAAAATAAACAAACATACGCAATTGACTTCTCCACTGACCCTCAGTCTGGCGGCGCCCTTTAAACATTAGACCATAAGCCGATCCCATCGATATTGCTGGGTTCGGCTGACATTACTATAATTGTATGGAGGCCTTAAGAGCCAGTCTTGAAGAAGATACAGCTGGAGTAATTTGGTGCATCTTTCAGCTGCTGTGTCCCACCACAAGAGGAGCTCTGCAGTCGGGGACTGATGTACAATCCTGCACTAATTTAAGCTTTTGTGGTGTAAATTCTGATGACTTTGTTGGTCTTGTATGTTCTCCTGAAGAACAAAATGATCGGATGTTAAAATTAAAAACTGCCCAATTCTTATCTCCTCCAACATAGTTTGTCAGGGTGAAATCGGGAAACCCTCATACACATTAGGCTGGAGGCCGAGAGGGTCAGGCTAACATTACCCTGTTGAAAAAGGAGGAAAAATGAGTATTGCGGCATAAAAGACATAATTTTATTCAATCAAGATTATATAGTAGCAAGTACAAAAAATCACATAACATGATAGGAGATATAAAGTGCAGGGTGCCAGGTATCAGAGGGTCATACAAGTTGTGCGGGTGTAAATACCTCCATATAAATGTAAAAGATGGGAGTTGGAATATATATCAGAAAGGTTTTATGGGGATACATGCTTGATAGTTTACTGCTCAGTGCCAATGGAGAGCTCTGAAGCCATGCGCCTCTTGAAAAAGATTGGTGAAATGCGCATCGGGGCGCGTCGTCATCCTCATCACCACACCTGTCGGCGGACCACTCCTGGGTGAGTTTTACAGGGGATACCATTAATTGTCAGGGGGTTGGGATAAGAATTAAAGGGGATTACCTACACGTTTGGGCTTCAGAACCCTCCATTAGCACTGAGCAGTATATATGTAATCTTGATTGAATAAAATTATGTCTTTTATGCCGCAATACTCATTTTTCCTCCTTTTTCAATATATTTATTATATGAGTAGGCAACAATCGGTCCAACATCTGGTACTTATGACCAGACACCATGGTCCGTCCAGCTTTGTAAGGTGGGCCACTGTTTGTTTATTTATTTATTTTTTTAACATTACCCTGTGTATGAGGGTCTTTATTCTGATGAAGGAAAAGATCAGGTGAGACACTGCTGCCATCTTCTCAGGAGCGTTTACACAGCAATCATTGTGATGAAGCAGAGGAGTGCACATTTTTTGCTGGGATTCTAAAAATGACTGCTAGCAAAAATAGCAGCTCTCATTATACCACAGTGCTGTGCAGACCCACACAGATCTATTTTAGACGCGGCAGGAAAAGCATTACGTATGCACCTTCTTTCTCCATATCCTCCTCATGGCTATGGATTACTGGAGGTTGTGAGGGGTTTATTTCTAAAGTGAATCATCTGAAGAAAGCGCAGCCTGTTTGTACATATACATGAAGAATTCCCAGCTCCCATAATGATTTTGCTTTACAGCCAGCCAGTTGCAGATCTCCAAACGCAGAAGAATTCTGCCAGGCTCCACTGTTAAATACAGCATGCCTTAATGGAGCACGTTCATTTGTAAATAATGAAGAGGAATCTGATTCAATTAAGCTCTGACCTATTTTTTCACAACATACCGCAGGAGCATCTCACTCCCATGTTGCCGAGTGCCTTTCAGGCAGACTACTGCCCACTAACAAGCCTGAAGCCACACAATTCTTATCTAACTCGTCCTGTCACTGCTGCCTTGGACTCATTGCTGTAACAGTTATTATAAATAATCTTGATGCGCATGCAACAGACATGGCTATTTTATGGTACATAAAGGACATAAAGGTAATCATATAGATTAGCCACTGGCAGAAGCTGTTATTTCTGTTCACTAGACAGACGTTTTGGAACATCATTCTGTTGAGCTGCGAGTCGGTTGTAGTAAGGAAGTATCTGTGCCCTTTCCTGATGAGGTACCCGGAAAAAAGCATCAGTCTTGTACAAAAATCTAACCATGAAATGCATATAGAGAACAGCAAGAAGATGGGCTTTAACCCCTTTACCCCCGAGGGTGGTTTGCACGTTAATGACCAGGCCAATTTTTACAATTCTGATCACTGTCACTTTATGAGGTAATTACTCTGGAACGCTTCACCAGATCCCCCTGATTCTGAGATTGCTTTTTCGTGACATATTGTACTTCATGAAAGTGTTAAAATTTGTTCGATATAACTTGCGTTTATTTGTGAAAAAAAAATCGGAAACTTGGCGAATATGTTGAAAATTTTGCAAATTTTCAAAATTTTTAGCTTTATGCCCTTAAAATCAGAGAGATATGTCACAAAAATAGTTAATAAATAACATTTCCCACATGTCTACTTTATATCAGCACAATTTTGGAACCAACATTTTTTTTTTTTTTATTAGGGAGCTATAAGGGTTAAAAGTTGACCAGCGATTTCTCATTTTTACAACAAAATTTGCAAAATCATTTTTTTTAGGGACCACATCACATTTGAAGTGAATTTGAGAGGTCTTTATGACAGAAAATACCCAAAAGTGACACCATTCTAAAAACTGCACCCCTCAAGGTGCTCAAAACCACATTCAAGAACTTTATTAACCCTTCAGGTGCTTCACAGGAATTTTTGGAATAGGGAAGAAAAAAAATGAACATTTAACTTTTTTCACAAAAATGTTCCTTTAGACCCAAATTTTTTTATTTTCGAAGGGATAACAGGAAAAAATGGACCCCGAAATTTGTTGTGCAATTTCCCCTGAGCACGCATATACCCAATATGTGGGGAAAAAACACTGTTTGGGCGCACGGCAGGGCTCGGAAGGGAAGGAGCGCCATTTGACTTTTTAAATGTAAAATATGCTTGAATAATTAGCGGACACTTTGTTGCGTTTAGAAAACCCCTGATGTGCCTAAACAGTGCCTAAACCCCTCACAAGTGACACCATTTTGGAAACTAGACCCCTCAAGGATGTGTGATCTAGATGTGTGATCTAGATGTGTGGCGAGCACCCTGAACCCCCAGGTGCGTCACAGAAGTTTATAACATGGAGCCGTGAAAATAAAATTTTCACATTTTTCCCACAAAAATGTTTTTCAGTCCCCAGTTTTGCATTTTCACAAGGGTAACAGGAGAAATTGCACCATGCAACTTGTTATGCAATCTCTCCTGAGTAAGCGGATGCCCCATATGTGGGGGAAAACCACTGCCCTAACATTTTCAGCGGTACCATTTTTATTTACATTCATATTTTTGATCGCGTGTTATTCCATTTTTTGTTTGGTGGTATGATGATAAAGCATTGTTTTTTGCTTTGTTTTTTATTTATTTATTTTTTTTACAGTGTTCACTAAAGGGGTTAACTAGTGAAACAGTTTTATAGGTCAGGTCGTTCCGGACATGGCAATACCAAATAAGTGTACTTTTATTGGTTTTTTTTTTTTTTTTTCATAATAAATAAATATTATGAGTACAATGTATATTTATTTTTTAGGGATTATTTTTTTCATATTTTTTTTTTTTTTTTTTTTTCCACTTTACTACACTTTTCTTTTCCACATTGTCCCACTATGGGACTTTCACTTTTTGCAGCCTGATCGGCTGTATAGCATAGAGAGCAGCAGATCCCTATGCTATGCAGCCTGTCAGCGCTGCACACAGGGAGACATTACTTTGGTCATGCACTGCGCATGACCAAAGTAACGTCCTGCCTCCTGGTGACCCGGATGTTGTAATGATAACATCGGGTCATCATGACAACATCCGGGAGCCGCCGCAGACATAGGTGGAGGCCGGTGAGGAGTTGAGTACCGGCGCTTACTTCCCCCTTTGCCCCTGCAATGCTGCAATTGACTTAGATCGTAGCATTGCGGGGGTTAATGTGCAGGGAGCAGTGTGGGACCGCTCCCTGCACATAGCATCGGGTGTCAGCTGTGACAGTCAGCTGACACCCGGCAGCGATCGCCCCGCACCGCTTGTGTGCGGGCGCGATCGCCGCACGTGTAATAGTACGTAGCTGGACCATAAGTCCCAGGGCACAGCTACGTACTATTACGGACGTTGTCGGAAAGGGGTTAAAGAGAATCTGTCAGTATGATCACCCCTCCTAAGCCGTCTATATGGGCATGTAGGTCATAGAAAGCTGAATAAAATGATATCTTGAGATCTAGGATCCAGAGAAATCCTTGTGTTTCCTATATGTAAATGAGCTGTTCAGGACTATGGGCCGGACACAGAACTGCATGAGAATCTGCCTCTAAAATGTATTTTACATGAAGGGGGAGTTATCAATGTGACATATAATGGCCGCTCTCTGCTCTCCTGATCTCTCTGCAGAGCTGTGTGTGATTATACCTGACACATCTGCAGGTTTATCTCAGTGCTTCAGCTTCCACCTCACAGGCAGACAGTGTTACAATACAGCAGAGCTGTGAGAGCTGCAGCAAATGTGTTTGTTATGAGACAAAGTTCAGTTCTCCTGTTCTGTGTTAGTGACATGTCTCACACTGGTATTGCCCCTTTCTATTTTAAATAATCTCTGAAGACAGATTCTCATGCAGATCAGTGTCCGACCCATAAATCTTAACAGCTCATTTACATATGAGAAAAACATGGATTTCTCTGGAATAAGATATCAGATCGCAGATATCAAGGTGTCCTTTTATTTCGCTTCCTATGACCTACATGCCCATATAGTCAGTTCAGTCGGGTTGATCCTACTGACAAATTTTCTTTAAAAATATAACTATAAAAGTTATATTTTTAAAGGGAATCTTTACGTTAATAAAGATAGACAGACAGACAGAGCATGTTGTCACATCGCGGCTTGTTTGACAAACTTTACCAAACATGGTACTATTGAATGGAATTCTATCAATCCTTGAAGTATTGGGACAGGATCTTCTTCGAGTGTCCTCTTTCTCTGTTGTCACCATTACATCAGGTAGGGAGAGAAAAAGAAAATAGGAAAAAAATGCTTCCGGTGAGGGGGATCAGCACCACACAAGGTAAACAAAGGGGTGCTGCTCACCATCCCCGGAAGTGGATGGATAGCAGATTTGATGCAGAGCCGTAAAAACGCCACAAAAACGCTACATGGGCACATGGCCTAACACAGCACAAGATATATTTGTCAGTGGTCATTTTCCTGAAGCCTCTTTGCCGGTGTCTTTTCAGTTGACTGCGCAGTGGCTCCGTCAGACATATTTGCTCTATGCCTTCAATAGAGCTCCCAAACTAGTCCGCCCGAAGTATGAACAGGTTATACCTTTTATCCGCTTCAAGGTTTCCTAAGCCTGAACAGGTTAAAAGATGTAAAAAAAATACAGAAGATGTGCACAGCAATGTCATTTTGCTGTGCATGATGTTCATTTCTTTGTGACGCTTTTTGCATAATACGTCTGAAAGAGACATTGTGTGCACATTCCCTAAGGCCACGTTGGTCATACCACAGCGTTGGTATATGCTCCATTTACACAGCACCTCCAATTGACAGTCCTATCCACGTCCTATACGGCAATCAGTTCTGATGAAGGTCTGAATTAGACTGAAACTTTATTCTGATTGAGATAAAGTCTATATCACTTTTATTCAAATTTGAGTGCAAAGTTATTTTGCTACTATTGACTTACAGGTTGGAACCCTACTTGGGTACCTTACACTTTAACCAGGAGTGCCGTATAGTTCTTCTTTATTACATGTCTCTTTGGCCATGGATGACCAGAAAGTTTAAATCTGGGCAAAGACACAACAAACACGTTGAATATCCCTCTGCTGGCTTATGCACCATGAGAGGTTGGCAACACAAAATGCTTTCATCTGAAGGCTACCACCCAACTTCAGCTGGATAATGAAGGAGCAAAGATTCTGCAAAAACCTACAAACTACATGACCACTTCTGAACGAAGTCCTAGGTGGGCTAAATGTGCTCCAAGTTGGTTCTCTGCCGATTAACAGAAAAGTAAACTAGGATGGCATGCAGTTCCACATCCCCTATACACAACAAATCAACATGGTCTCTTTTCCTACCTCTCGAATAGTGTTAATAAATATATAAGCAAAGAAGTATGAGTAAAACAACCCATTTGAATGATCTACTTTATCCTTTACTTATTATATATGTACCCCACTGTATAAGTAACAATTTAGTAAGCATATGTAAACAGTACAACATGGAGCCAAAGACTCAATGAAAGATATGCTCAGCGGGTTCTGAATATTACCTCTTGCGGAAAGCTTTTTGGTGTTGATAATTTTGGCTGCATACTCTTGACCTGTGGTAATCTTCATGCATCTTTTCACCACAGAGAAGGCTCCTCTGCAAAACAAGAACACATGGGTTTTAATACTTCAGTAGACAACATCTCTGGGCAGATAGCAGAAAAGATTCCCCCACTCGGTATACTATGACACTAATAGGCTGTGGATGAGCAAAAGTGCTTTTCAGATGTAATCTAACCTCTCCTTGCATATCATCATAAGAAGTGCAGCTATCCAGGTAATGAATAATGTTCTACACACACTCTTTCACATTTTAATAATTCAGATCAGAGCAGGGAAAAAGGACTTCAGTATTTGCTGTGGCTAGGAATCATTTGGTGGCACTGTCTTGTGAGAGCAGAAATGAAAACCAATTTCCAGTTTCTCAACATCCTCTACTCTCACCTACTAAATGCCTTCTGGTCAATTACAAAATGACTGTACCTTCGAATGAAGCGATCCTTCACACTCATATAACACTTTTAAGCAATTAAACAACCACTTAAAAGGTAATGGTTATCCTATGTAAAGTGGAACGTGTTAATATCACGGCCTCAGGTTTCATTGAAACGGAATAGCGTGGGAATTATGTAGATAAATGGCTTAATGGTGAATACTAAATATTTATTAACTCACAAGATCTTCTTAGACACCAATAAAAGTAGTAGTAATAATTAGAGATGAGCAAATCTTTTGAAATTCAAATTCACCAGCATTGCTGAAATTTTACACCAAAATTTGATTTGTGGCAAATAAATCTGTCATGACTCTCAATACTGAAAAGGTTTTAATTGCTCGGATAAGAGGTGTATCACTCGGAGGTCTACTACATCTGCATTGAACCTCCTTTGAGCCCTTTAATGCAAACTCAAAATTAGAACAGAGGGGTATTAAACTGCCCCCATTTTATAGCGTGAAAAAAATGCTTTTATTGAGGTTCTGTTGCTGCAGTATATTACTGATTAAATCAATTTGCAGTCACACTGACAATGCAGGTCCAGCACCTCCCTGTCACTTGAATCTTTGGATTATTATTCACAGACTGAGAATACCACTCCCATTTTCAATGTGATTCAGCACTACAGTAGTACAACACCTTCAGATTTAGGCCTTTTTCTACCCCTACTTGTAATGAGCTGAGCATTCTGACCTCCTATTCATTTTAGGATTTTACAAGTTATGGTCAGTCTTCATCTTTTATAGTGCCTGTGATGAAGGCATTATGGTGAAGCCTGCACGATCGAACCTGATGTCATGAGCTCACTCTATGGCTGCGGCAATCGGCAGCAGTGTAAAACGGCGCTGGTCTTTTTTTTTTCTTTTTAATTTGCGATCCTCTCTAATCAAGTTGTGGATTGCTTAAATTTGAGTGGATCTGCGCATTTCAGAAAATTTGGCTCAAAGTCAATCCACAGCGGATTGACCTGCTCATCTCTAGTTATTATACAAAAAATACAAAAATCCAGTTCATATAGATCTTTGATCTTGTGTACTTTCTTAGTTTTATCAGTTTTTGGTAGAAGTAATTTGGCATCCATCACCTCTCTGATAATGGCTGTCAATCAGAATTCTAATTCAGCTAAGTTATCTGGTGGCAATTGTTAGGCTATGTGCCCACGATGCAGATTTGATGCAGAGCATCTTTGCCTCTCCCTGGCAGAAAAAAACGCATGCAGATTTACATGTGTTTTTTTTCTGCCAGGGAGAAGCGTTTTTTTCAGCGTTTTTACATGCGTTGTCGCATGTGTTTTTTCAAGCGCTTTTCCAAGCGATTTTGAGCATCACTTGGAAAAAGGCTTGACAAGTTGGTCACACAATATAAATCCATGCAACCGGCATGGATTTATATTGTGTGACCAACTTAGATGCTTTAAATGCTGCATCTATAGTATAAAAAAAAAAAAATTAAAAAGTTAAAGATAAAAAAACCCCTGCATACTCACCTCTCCGGTCTCCTCCCGGCGGCGATCCTCTCTCCTCGGCGCCCCGCGGTGTACTGGCAGGACCGGCAGTGACGTCATTTAGTCAGCTGATGAGACCAGAGAGGTATGTATACAGGTTTTTGGTTTTTTTTTTAACTTTTTTATTTCTTTTTTTCACCGCGTGTTAGCCGGGATGAGAGGAGTTGTAGTCTCCTCTTCATCCTGGGTACCACACGCACCGCGATTACGTTGCGAATTCGCGGCCATTGAATTTAATTGAAAGGCAACAAATCCACATATACCTGCGGGTTTGCTGCATTTCAATGTTCCTTAATGGCCGCGAATTTGCAGCGTAATCGCGGTAGAAATGGTCATGCTGCGTTTTGCAACGCAATGCGAATTCGGCACACTAATTAGCGTATCATGTGCACAGCACATCCCAATTCACATTGCTTTGCATGGCAGGCGGTTTTACAAGGGTTTTCTCGGCCGTAAAAACGCCGCAAGAACGCTACGTGGGCACATGGCCTTATGTATGGTCAATCATTGCACGACTAGTTTGTTTTGCAGTCAAGATTCAGCCAATGCTGGGCAAAATCATGAGACCTATAAAAAGCTTTTCCTGAATGTCACAGAAGAACACTAATGGTGTCATGTTAGGTGTCACCTAGTTGTATCTAAAAAAATCTATCACAGATCAATTTTGGAATGACCTTTCTTGGCCAATTAACTGAAAGGACCATGTGGTTTCAAATGGAGCACAAATGGCACACACTGAACAGGAGGATGATTTTTGTACGGGGGAGGGAGAGAGAATGTGGTCTAGTAGATACAATACCCTTTAGATTACTTTTCTTAGTTCACCAACTAGATCCATTTGGTGGTCTTTTACGTTCATAGAAACTATCAATGCCTGTGTAAGCATGCACAGCGCTCATCTAACAAAAAAAAAACTACAAAACAGTGAATGTGCTGCTCATAATAAAGGATCGTAATGATCGTTCATTCTCATACAGTCTGCACACTCACAACTGTAATAGGTTAATTTGCGCTTGTTTGTATTGGAGCTGCAACAGCTACAGGCTTATTCTGGAAAGAATGTTTTGAGCAGACAGCAGATGGCGCTGTATTAACTGTTACATCTTGTTGATATTTGTGTAGTTCCCCTTGCTATACTATATTGTAAGATTTTTTACTTGGGTGTGTTCGTTCTCTTCCTGTAATTCATGTTGTTATGGTAAATATAATATAGTTTCTGTATGTCCCAAGTTTAACAGTACATTCGCCCACAATATCCGATTGCTGACTATTCTGCTGAAATCTGCAAAAGTTTGGATGGTTTCTATATGCCCAAAATAAAAAGGGCCCTTACATAGGAGTTTTGTATTGCTTACCTCTAGTTTAATCTAATCTAAACTGTAGTACAGGATGTATTACATGGCCTTTATAAAGACATACATCAATAGTATCACAGGTGGTGTGGATGTGGTTAGATAGAACTATTGTACAAAAACCATATGCCTAGGATTTTAAAATCTAAGCTACCATGCCCTAGTGACCTACAATAGCACAGCATCTGTGCTTACAACTGATACAGCCACTTATCTAGCACAAGGCATCTTTGGAGTCTCATTTTTTCACAAAGAAAACATTAAAATATCAAGGCTATCTAAGGCTTTGGGTACATATATGACTATATATTGAGATAGATATCTACAAATCTATCTATCGATATAGAATGATACATAGATAGAGATATATCTATATATAGATATATATCTCTCTCTATCATCCAGCTTTCCAAAGAACAGAAAAGACTAGCAACCTAAATTAGATTAGTTAAAATTTGATGAGAAAATAGAACTCAAAAATTTGCCACAAATCTTAATAATACAAAGTATACTACAGTAGCACTGAATACGTTTACTCCTCTTAAGATTTTTATGCAGGATTTGGAGCTAAAAATAAATATTTGTAATAATTCAATTTATTATTAAACTTTTTTTTACTTTTTGTCAGAATGTGGCGTAATGAGAATTCCGGTGCTGCAAAGGAGCATCAGCAGCTGACACACTGAAAGAAAGGGCATTTGTGACAATGTCAGAAGATGGTTGGAATGACCCCTGATGAGAACAGCAGAGCCAAGACTGAAACTGTGAGAAGATGAAGAGTGATCTGAGGTCAGCCAAACCCCTGGAAAATCTGAGTGAGTGGTTAACTGAATAGATGGTGTCTTGCCATAATTAAGACACATGGGCCATTGTTGCTAATGGATATCATGTGAGTACTGCCCTGTTTTTAGGGCTTGGTGGTCAACATGACAGACTATTTAGGAGTGGAAGCCGAGTGCTAGGTTTGGCACCCAGAGGTCTTATCCAGTCTGAATGAAGAATTATTAAAGTTGATACATTTAAATGGGTTTTCCCACAAACAAAGTTACGGTAATACGAATCAGCATTTTAATCAATAGATCTTGGAATAATAATAAATTTCCACAATTGGATGTGTTTAAATAAAATGTTCCTGTGCTGAGAAAATCTTATAAATGTGCCCCTGCTGTGTACTGTGTAATAGTCGTGTCTGACTGTGTAATAGTCGTGTCTGACTGTGTAATAGTCGTGTCTGACTGTGCAGGAACATGGTCTGATCATAACACATCTCCTGGGAAGGGGAGGGCACAAAAGAGTATACAGACATTACAGCACGGGATCACAGCTGATTCTTTCTTTGAAGTAAAACATTGTTTAAAAACAGGCAGTGAAATGCTTTATCTCACAAAAAGAATCAGCTGTGATCCTGTGATTTAATATCTGTATATTCTTTTGCATCCTCCACTGCCCAGGAGCTGTGGTATGATCAGTCCATGTTCCTGTATTGTCAGACACAGCCATTACACAGTACACAGCAGGGGCACATTTATAAGATTATCTCAGCATAGGAACATTTTATTTATTTATTTTTTTACACATCCAATTGTAGAACTTATTTTTATTCCTAGATCTATTCAAGAAAATGTACTTTGTTCGTGGGAAAACCTCTTTAAAGGGAACCTGTCACATCCTAGCTGCCCTCTAGACTGTCCCCATAACGTTGTTAGTGATGCAATGTGCATCACTAACGAGCTGTTTTCATGAAAATTAGTGCAACTATAATGATTTTATAACCTTTAATATACTTAGATCCTGTCTGCGTTTCCAGTCATAGGGGCATGCTTGTCATATTCAGTCATGGGCAGCACCGCATTCACTCACTGCTGGCGCCGCCCATGTATTTGAATCCAGCTCCCGGCAAGTGCTGATATTGTGGGGCGCAGGCGGTACTTGTACATGTCCCACCGCCTGCGCAATGAGGCTATGTGATTACCAGCTTCACTGCGCATGCGCTATGACGCGCTATGTTCCCCACGCATGCGCAGTGAAGCTGGTAATCACATAACCTCATTGCGCAGGCGGTGGGACATATACAAGTACCGCCTGCTCCCCACAATATCAGCACTTGCCGGGAGGAGGGCTGTGGAGGGCTGCATAGAGATATCTTGCATCATCTGTTCCTGCGAAAAATAGTGGTGTATGTGAACTCCATTTTACTTAAAGGGAACCTGTCACATCCTAGCTGCCCTCTACACTACCCCCATAGAGTTGTTAGTGATGCAAGCCCATGTATTTGAATCTGCTCCCGGCAAGTGCTGATATTGTGGGGTACAGGCGGTACTTGTATATGTCCCACCGCCTGCGCAATGAGGCTATGGGATTACCAGCTTCACTGCGCATGCGTGGGGAATATAGAGCGTCATAGCGCATGCGCAGTGAAGCTGGTAATCACATAGCCTCATTGCGCAGGCGGTGGGACATATACAAGTACCGCCTGTGCCCCACAATATCAGCACTTGCCGGGAGCAGGATTCAAATACATGGGCTTGCATCACTAACAACTCTATGGGGGTAGTGTAGAGGGCAGCTAGGATGTGACAGGTTCCCTATAAGTAAAATGGAGTTCACATACACCACTATTTTTCGCAGGAACAGATGATGCAAGATATCTCTATGCAGCCCTCCACAGGATAGTATATAAATAATGTCTGCATCCCCAACAATGTCCATTTATGTGAATTCCTGTACCAGGCTCTCCCTTACCAGTGATTATGTCGACTGATGTTTGTTAAATTCCAATCTTACAAAAGAGAATGAAGACTTCCAGTTAAAAGCCATGTACACCTTTGGACTGATTTTTGTATTTGCTTCCTTAATGCAAAGATAAAATAGCTTTCTAAATTAGATTAAAAATGTACTCCAATTTTGCTGCTGGAAATGTGTGTAAGTCTTATCTAGCCACGTGCTTTTAAAAAAAATAATTCGGAAATTCATTATAGTTCCTGCTGATGGTTCTGATGGCTCATCAACTGCTTCTCGCCTCCCCTTCTCTCAGGGATAGAGATAGCAGAAGGGAAAGGGAGGGCGTTATACACAAATCGCTACAATGTGGACAAAAGAGAAAGTATCTACAGTCTCAGGGAAGGTGGGGCAGAAATAAAACAGACTGTAGAAAAGCATGAAAGCATGTGAAGAGGAAAGAAGTCCAGGATTGGTATGCTGATTTATGGATAATAAAGAAACAGTACAAAAGGATAAATACAGACAGACCTCACATCCAGCCTATATTACTGGATGGGACAGTCCCACAAGAGAAAAGCCTGAAGCTTTGACAAGGCTGTAAACTGCATCAGGATGTCTGAAAATGAATGAAGACTGTAACTTAATGGAATCTGGTAGCAACCCTGATTCCAGCGATGTGTCACTTGCTGGTCTGCAAGTTGTTATTTTGATAAATTCACTGCAAATCTAGCAGTTCTCTGAATGCTGAGCTCTGTATAGCCACGTCCAAACCACCGATTGGCAGCTTCTGTGTACATTAATTGGCAGAAAGTTGTTGCTCAGTGGTGGGGTAGGGTTAAAACAGAGAACGGGGACTACCTGGCATGAGACAACTAGTCCTCAAGTGATAATTTCCTGCTTATTTTAATGAAACTGCAACAACCTGGTAAGTAAGTGACACGTCAAGGGAATAGGTCTCTGCCCCTACATTATGATGCTCTCAGATTCCATAATAAAAATTGAACTACACAGCAAATTTTTGTTAACAAAAAGGCAAACACTAACATAAGCAAAAATGATTTTTCCACATCAAAGGTGTTCAAAGTTTTGAAAGCCAACGTAAGGCCTCCTTTACACAAAGTTGTGGGCAATTTCTTCCAGCTGACCCTATATTGGTTATCTGCTATTGATTCTAGTAGCACCTCACATAGCATGTGCCCCATATGTACTGTTTCCTACATTTGCAAAGATATATGATTAACAGAACATGGGTGTTAGAAAAAAAAAATCTGAATACTCTGAAGAGCAGGGGGAATAAGATAGGCAGAAACACTGGCCACTTGACCTAGTGACAGGTCTTCTTTAAATCAAGCACATTTACCCTCATGTAGCTGATTAATTTTCCAGGGCAAATGCATGTCTTGTACATAACCATTTCTGACGTCTATAGTTTAGAAAACGCTTGTATTGCCCATTAAAAAAAACAAAAACCCACAATTACAATGTTTCTATTTTTTTTATTGTAATGTTCCTCTGATATCCCTCCTGAAAATGTCTTCATAAATTGACAACTGGGTATTAACATTTACTTTGTCAAAAGGGTGTGTCCCTACATAGTCAGGTAGTGGTTAGTGTCAATGTGTAGAGACACATCACTAGCTGAGAACGCCCAATTGTTTCATATATTTCTAGGAGAAATAACAGAAATAGTACAAAGCAACGTTCTGAGAAAAGATGCTGTAGCAGTATTATAATATTATGATTACAAGAATTTACTAAATTATACATGTCAGGAAGAATCTGTCACCACATTTGACCTATCTAAACTATTACTATGGGCATACAGGTTATAGACTGCTGAGGAAAGTGATACCTGTATCCCTCATATCAGATGTCTTGTTGTTGAGACATCATCTTTTATCACTTTATATAAATGAGCTCTTCCAGGCTATGTGGAGGACGCTGCCTTGAAGATAACTCTGCCTCCAGAGCTTATATTACATGAAGGGGGAGTTACCAGTGTGATGTGTAATGGCCGCTCTCTGCTCTCCTGATCTCACTGCAGAGTTGTGTGTGATTATACCTGACACATCTGCAGCTTCCAGCTCACAGGGTTGTAATATTGTAGTAATACGTCACAGAGCTGAAAAAGATGTGCTTGCAAGTAGACTGTAAAGTGACTGCTTTATATCCCGGGGCTTCGGGCTCCTTCCCTATCCCTAAAGCTACGGGCGCCCTAGCTATCCCTGCTCCCCGGATTACTTCTAATGGTGAAGACGCCAGGGTCACGTACCTTGTTGAGATCATGAATCAGCCCTTATCTGTCCTCTCCCCCACCCAGGGAATTGGGGTGTGGTTGTATATAAGAATACACAAACCAGACTAACAAGGGAAGATGTACAGGGATAAATAAAAATATCAATCATACAAATATGCACTCACAAACAACAGAGTGGAACATCGGGAAGTAAAAGGAAGGAAAAAAAAAACAAATATGAGGATATGCACACAGACAAATCACCAAGCAACAGTCTTTAGAACAACACTCCAAATGCCTCCCCAAACAACCAACACCTCTACTCCACACCAGGCAGTATGAAACAGACACTGGAAATCCTGGATTTCGAGAGGAGAGTATAAATAGCAAAGAGAAGTGGCCAACACTGAACAAGCTGAGATCATCAAAGCAGGAAAGCTTCAGAGTCTCTCAGCTGAACAGATTTAACCCTTGCACTGCTAGCAGAAACCTGCACCATTTATTCTGATGGTGAAGTACTTCTAATCAGTGCAGGAGTATGTGGAATCAGACACCGGAGTCTTCTGGCCCTTCTCTGTCATGGTAAACTTGTGACATAGACAAACTTCAATTCTACTGTACAGAGATAGTTACATGTCTCACACTGGTAACACCCCTTTTATCTAAAATAAGCTCTGGAGGTGGAGTTATATTCCGGGCAGCGTTCTCTGGAATAAAACACAGCTCACAGACATAAAGGTATCATTTTATTCAGCTTCCCATGACCTGCATGCCCATATAGACGGCTTAGCAGGATTGATCTTACTGACAAATTCCCTTTAAAGAAGCACTCCCATCAAAATTAGTATCCTCTTAATATATTGCAGTTATCTTATTATATAGCACTGTATCCTTGCAATTGCTCATTTTGCCATTCTACCCAGCTAATTCTTCTCTTTTCCATTAGGTCTATGACATAACGTGATTAAAAAACAGACTAGTTGAATCCTTCTAAGCTCTATGCAAAATTCTTGTAAGTTCTACCCAATTTATAGAGGAAAAAAAAAAAACACGTTATGTTTTCTGAATTTTGGAAAAGAACACACTCCTCACCCATCCCTTGAAGATTGTGAGCCCTTGTGGGCAGGGTCCTCGCTCCTCCTGTACCAGTCGCTGTCACATTGTGTTCAAGATTATTGTAATTGTTCTTGTATTACACCCCTTTTTCACATGTAAAGCGCCATGGAATAAATGGCGCTATAATAATAAATATAATAATAACATTGCGAGTTTCCTATAACCATAATTAGTTCTTACACATATCTAAAAAAGAAATAAAATAAAATTATATATATTTTGACGAAAGTGTTGGCATTTTAGCTGTTTACATAATTGTATCTTGAATATGTTTTGGTAATCAATATGGGCTTAAAGTGCAAACTCTCAGCTTTAATTTGAGGGTATTCACATACCAATTGAAGTAAGGGTTTAGGAATTACACCTCTTTAATATGTACCTGCCTCTTTATAAAAAAGGGACCAAAAGCAACTGAACAATCATCTCAAAAGCTCAACCGTAGGAAATGAACTGGAGTATAAGTTGGTGTACATGCAACATATACGAGCATGTTCACATGGCCATTAAACAGACAAAGCCTAAGTTAGAAAAGTAAATTAACATATACCCTACTGTAAGTAAAATGCAATAGTGCATAGAAATAATATTAGATACTTAGTAAACACAGTTTTTGATAAAAAAAAAATGTAAAAGCCATTCCACCAGCGTCAAGGTGTACCCAAATTGAGATGGTCCTAACCTCTAGTATTGAAACCTTACCATGTGTCAAAAATTATCTCAATGTGAAAAAGGGCAAAGCAGGACCTGGGCCCAACTATGGGCACCTAGCCATGGGAAGCTATATAAACGTAGTGTCCAGCTCAAAGAAAGGGTGGTCATACCCTTACCTTCAGAGTGCAAGAATCTAAAGCAAAACCAAAAGAAATGAACTGAAATATAAATTGGTATAAAAGGAAACGTGTAGGAGCAGGTTTACACTGGCCATTAAACAGTCAAAAAAGATAAAAACAAAATGAACATATGCCCTGCTGTAAGTAAAAAGCAACAGTACATATACAGTGAAAGAAATAATTATTTGATCCCTTGCTGTTTTTGTAAGTTTACCCACTGACAAAGACATGAACAGTCTATAATTTTAAGGGTAGGTTAATTTTAACATTGAGAGATAGAATATCCCCCCCCAAAAGAAAAAAAAAAAAAAAAAATCAAGGAAATCACATTGGCAAACAACACTTAATACTTGGTGGCAAAACTCTTGTTGGCAAGCACAGCAGTCAGATGTTTTTTGTAGTTGATGAGGGTTGACCACATGTCAGGAGGAATTTTGGTCCACTCCTCTTTGAAGATAATCATTCAAATTTTGAGGCTATTGCTTGACAAACTCAGAGCTTCAACTCCCTCCATAAGTTTTCTATGGGATTAAGGTCTGGAGACTGGCTAGGCCACTCCATGACCTTAATGTGCTTCTGTTTGAGCCACTCCATGACCTTAATGTGCTTCTGTTTGAGCCACTCCGTTGTTGACTTGGCTGTATGTTTTGGGTCATTGTCTTGCTGGAAGACCCAGCCACGGCCCATTTTAATGTCCTAGCGGAGGGAAGGAGGTTGTCACTCAGGACATGGCTCCATCCATTCTCCCATTGATGCGGTGAAGTAGTCCTGTGCCCTTAGCAGAGAAACACCCCCAAAACATAATGTTTCCACCTCCATGCTTGACAGTGGGGACGGTGTTCTTTGGGTCATAGGCAGCATTTCTCTTCCTCCAAACACAGCAAGATGAGTTAATGCCAAAGAGCTCAATTTTTGTCTCATCTGATCACAGCACCTTCTCCCAATAACTCACAGAATGATCCAGGTGTTCATTGGCAAACTTCAGACTGGCCTGCACATGTGCCTTCTTGAGCAGGGGCACCTTGCGGGCTCTGCAGGAATTTAAACCTTTAAGGCGTAATGTGTTACCAATGGTTTTCTTGGTGACTGTGGTCCCAGCTGCCTTGAGATCATAAAAAAGTTCCCCCCCGTGTAGTTTTAGGCTGATCTCTCACCTTAATCATGATCAAAGATACCCCACGAGGTGAGATTTTGCATGGTGCCCCAGATCGATGTCGATTGACAGTCTTTTGTATTTCTTCCATTTTCTTACTATTGCACCAACACTTGTCTCCTCTTCACTCAGCATCTTTCTTATGGTTTTGTAACCCATTTCAGCTTTGTGCAGGTCCATGATCTTGTACTTGACATCCTTAGAAAGCTCTTTGGTCTTGCCAATGTTGTAGAGGTTAGAGTCAGACTGATTAATTGAGTCTGTGGAAAGGAGTCTTTTATACAGGTGACTATGAAAGACAGCTGTCTTTAATGCAGGTAACGAGTTGATTAGGAGCGTCTAACTGGTCTGTAGGAGCCAGAACTCAATGGTTTGTAGGGGACCAAATACTTATTTCTCACTGCAAAATGCAAATAAATGTATCTAATTTATACAATGTGATTTTCTTGATTTTTTTGGGATATTCTCTCAATGTTAAAATTAACCAACCCTTAAAATTATAAACTGTTCATGTCTTTATCAGTGGGCAAACGTACAAAAACAGCAAGGGATCAAATAATTATTTCCTTCACTGTAAATAACATTGGGTATTAGTAAACACCGTTTCTGATCAATGTGATGCCATGGGCATTCATGGCTTCCAATAGCACTGGGACACTCGTGTTTATTAATGATGTGACTGAAGACAGAAGCAGCCGGATGAATTCTGAAGTGTACAGGGTAATATTTTCTGCTCAGATTCAACCAAATGCAGAAGGGTTGATTGGACGGCGCTTCACAGTACAGATGGACAATGACCCAAAAAAACTGTGAAAGAAACACAGGAGTTCTTTTTTTTATGTCAAAGAAGTGGCATATTCTGCAATGGCCTAGTCAATCGCCAAATCTCATCTCCATTGAGCATGCATTTCACATACTTAAAACAAAACTTAAGGCAGAAAAAGCCACAAAGAAGCAACAACTGAAATCTCTGCAATAAAGGCCTGGCAAAGCATCACAAAAAGAGGATGCCTTCGCCTGCAAGGATTCTCTACAAGCAGGGCTGTGGAGTCAGTAAGCAAAACCACCGATTCAGACTCCTCAATTTCCCTGCTCCCGGCTCCAACTCCACAGCACTGGTCACTACTGAGCATGTACATAAAGTGCAGCACAGATTCATCTCATCTAAAAGCCGAGATCCTTAGATCAGGAATAGAACAGATATTTATAGGACATTCCATAACTTTCCAAAATTCTAATGAAAAAAGATTTACAGCACTGTACTACTGTACCCAATTTATTACATATTTTAGTAGTGAGAGTCGGTCCATTTTATACAGACTCCGACTCTACCAAAATAGACACCGACTCCACAGCCCTGCTACAAAGTGTTATGCTGACCCCACGAAGAAGGGAGTGCACCGAAACGTGAATTGGTTCAGGCACCATCACTTACAGGAGGTAAGAAATTGTACCAGTTACATTGATACATGAACTTCATTTTGTTTACTAGCCTTCTTTGTGGTGTTAGATATCTACAGTACAGACCAAAAGTTTGGACACACCTTCTCATTTTAAGATTTTTCTGTATTTTCATGACTATGAAAATTGTACATTCACACTGAAGGCATCAAAACTATGAATTAACACATGTGGAATTATATACTTCACAAAAAAGTGTGAAACAACTGAAAATATGTCTTCTATTCTAGGTTCTTCAAAGTAGCCACCTTTTGCTTTGATGACTGCTTTGCACACTCTTGGCATTCTCTTGATGAGCTTCAAGAGGTAGTCACCGGAAATGGTCTTCCAACAATCTTGAAGGAGTTCCCAGAGATGCTTAGCACTTGTTGGCCCTTTTGCCTTCACTCTGCGGTCCAGCTCACCCCAAACTATCTCAATTGGGTTCAGGTCTGGGACTGTGGAGGCCAGGTCATCCGGCGTAGCACCCCATCACTCTCCTTCTTGGTGAAATAGCCCTTACACAGCCTGGAGGTGTGTTTGGGGTCATTGTCCTGTTGAAAAATAAATGATGGTCCAACTAAACGCAAACCGGATGGAATAGCATGCCGCTGCAAGATGCTGTGGTAGCCATGCTGGTTCAGTATGCCTTCAATTTTGAATAAATCCCGAACAGTGTCACCAGCAAAGCACCCCCACACCATCACACCTCCTCCTCCATGATTCACGGTGGGAGCCAGGCATGTAGAGTCCATCCGTTCACCTTTTCTGCGTCGCACAAAGACACGGTGGTTGGAACCAAAGATCTCAAATTTGGACTCCTCAGACCAAAGCACAGATTTCCACTGGTCTAATGTCCATTCCTTGTGTTCTTTAGCCCAAACAAGTCTCTTCTGCTTGTTGCCTGTCCTTAGCAGTGGATTCCTAGAAGCTATTTTACCTTGAAGGCCTGCTGCACAAAGTCTCCTCTTAACAGTTGTTGAAGAGATGTGTCTGCTGCTAGAACTCTGTGTGGTCTCTAATCTGAGCTGCTGTTAACCTGCGATTTCTGGTGACTCTGATAAACTTATCCTCAGAAGCAGAGGTGACTCTTGGTCTTCCTTTCCTGGGGCGGTCCTCATGTGAGCCAGTTTCTTTGTAGCGCTTGATGGTTTTTGCAACTGCACTTGGGGACACTTTCAAAGTTTTCCCAATTTTTCGGTCTGACTGACCTTCATTTCTTAAAGTAATGATGGCCACTCGTTTTTCTTTAGTTAGAACTTGTATTATGGCAAGAAAAAAAGCAGCTAACAGCCTATTCAGTAGGACTATCAGCTGTGTATCCACCAGACTTCTGCACAGCACAATTGATGGTCCCAACCCCATTTATAAGGTAAGAAAGCCCACTTATTAAACCTGACAGGGCACACCTGTGAAGTGAAAACCATTTCCGGTGACTACCTCTTGAAGCTCATCAAGAGAATGCCAAGAGTGTGCAAAGCAGTCATCAAAGCAAAAGGTGGCTACTTTGAAGAACCTAGAATATAAGACATATTTTCAGTTGTTTCACACTTTTTTGTTAAGTATATAATTCCACATGTGTTAATTCATAGTTTTGATGCCTTCAGTGTGAATGTACAATTTTCATAGTCATGAAAATAAGGAAAAATCTTTAAATGAGGTGTGTCCAAACTTTTGGTCTGTACTGTATATCTGAGAGTAGTTCAATGTTATACTTTATGTTAGACACTTTTACTTAGGATTAGTCCTATGCTGTATCTCTATATTTGGAGCATTCTGGTACCATCGCCTAATTAGTCTGTTTAGTGGATGTATGGCGCCACTTTTTGGTTTTCCATTTTTTATGTTATGTTCTTTCCTATGCGATTAATAAAATTTATAATATTTTAGTTTATGGGTCTTGTGTACATTTTTTATATATGATTAAAGTGTTATGCTCGTAGGTGGCGCATGTGGTTCGTGGACCCTCTGTGCCATGGACGACACTTACCCTGGAGGATCGTAACTAAGTAGCTAACTTCGGGTTTGCTGGAGCCTCTAGTGGGGAGGTCAAGTCTGTGCGGCAGGTAGCTGCAAAGTGCCACTCCAGGGCGGTGTCCTGAAGTAGCAGCTGGCCCCAAAGGTCAACGATGTTAATTCAGATTCCTAGACAAGGCAGAACGACCACTTGGGACAGGTTCAGACTGTGCAGACAGCACGGTCACTTGAGAAACAGTTCAGGTACCGACAGTACGGAATACAGATACCGCGGATGCGGTTTCAGGGTACCGTATAACCTAGATAAGACTACAGGGACAGTACAGGATAGGGAAACGCTATAATAGACTATGGGAACACAGGATACGGGAATAGCTTTAACTAGGGACGGAGGACCAGGCAACATACAGTTGCACACATCAAACCACCTAACAGTAAGGATAGGGGTTGTTCAGGCACCTCCCTATTGGGGATTGGGGAGGGTGCCTTATATACAAGATGCCTCCCAGCTATTGGCTGGGAGACATCTTGCAGGTGTTCACATTAATTAAATGCCTCCCAGCTGGTAGCTAGGGGCAGTTATGTGTGCGATGCCCCTTTTAAAGAACAGGGAAGAGCGCACTAGGTGCGCCGCTGGGAGAGTAAAGATCCGGAGGATGCTGCTGTAGCCGGGGTGGTGAGTAAGCTGGTGTCCCCACATGGAGGCAGGAGGGGAACCATGCGGGGGCGCTGGCTACAGAAGTTACAGTACTCCCCCTTTAAGTCCCTTTTTCTTCAAACCCCCGAGGACTCATTGCAGAGAAATTGGCGCCAGATTCTTCTAACTGAACTCCCACGTCCTCTTATCAGGACCACATTCTCTCTGAGTCTTGGGGAAAAGGTCACATCTCCCACCTTCATCTTCACTCTCACCGGCTGGACATCATCGGAGCTTAACAGAGCGGATTTGGAAAATGGGACATTAATTTGCAGAGTCTCTCTTAGGCTGACAGGAATAGCTGTCCCTTTGGAAGAAACAAAGATGGACTGGGACTCCTCCTCCTGGTTGGTGGACAGTAGAGATTTGGAGGATGCCTCCGCCTTCATGTGGTCATCCTGCGACCATCAGTCGAACTTCACATTGGTCTCCCCCAGGATACGTCCTTCAGGCGATAGGTCTTTAGGAAACCGGCCATTGGAATCATTGCCTGCCGAAGAGGATGACAACACTGGCTACCAAGCTGGAAGCTCAGGAACCAGACACTTCTCGTGACACGACTTTCCCCATTGAAGCATCCCAACAGACTTTCAAGCAAGGACAGGCTAATGGGTTCTCAGCCATGGAAGACCTAAGAGAAGGGGGTTAAAAATGTCAACAATTCAATGAAAGAAAAAAGAAGAGAGCACTGACCAGTGGAAAAACATCCTTTAATTCCGTCCATTAAAATTCCATGGCAGGGGGATAAGCGGTACACAGCGGTATCATCAGACGATGGCCGTTTCGCGCACACCGGGGCCAAGGAGTACAGTATCTTTAGCTTTACAAGTTCAGTGACGACTTGAAAAACTTCAGGTAGGTCCTTCCCTTCAACAGATGACACTCTCAGCAGATTGTGGATGCATTGAACGGGAATATGATACCGATCCACCACGGCTTGCTGTAAGAAATTTCCCACCGAACCAGAGTCAAGAAAGGCTGTCTCAATGAACCGGATTCTTCCATAGGAGACAGAAACATTCAGAGTCAGTGACGAAGAGTCTCCTCTTTCACCTAGGGAAGCTTCACCCACTGGCCCTAGGATTAGAAGTTTAGACCTCCTAGGACACTCACGAATAAAGAGCTCCACGCTACCGCAGCCGAAGCACACTCCCTTGGCACGACCACTCTCTGACTGCCGCTCTGCCAGCCTAACATGATCAACCGGCATGGGTTCCGCGTGAACGGCTGTTTCTAAAGGCTGAGGAAAGAGCGGTCTTTGCAAAGATGGAGCAAGACGCACCAGTTTCCTTTCCTGCATCACCTCTTTGGTCCACTCCTGAAATCTGAGATCGATTCAGATTGCCAGGGAGATTAATTTGTCAAGAAAGGCCGGAATTTCATGTCCTGCCAACTCGTCCTTGATCCTTCCTAGAAGGCGGCTGCCATAGCTTTGTTGTTCCATCCAAATTTGGAAGACAAGTTGCAGTACCAGACAGCATACTGGCTAATGGACAATTCTCCATGATGCAGTCTGAGCAGGGAAGATGCAGTGGAGAAGCACGACCAGGTTCAAAGACCTTTCGGAAGGCCACCAGGAAGGCCTGTAGGTCCATGGTCACAAAATCTCCTTTCTTCCACAAGGGGTTAATCCATGCTAGGGTTTTTCCTGCCATGTGGGCCATCAGAAATCCCAACTTAATCTGGTCAGTCAGGAACTGATGGGCCAAAAGTTCATAGTGCAAGGTGCACTGGTTCTAGAATCCACGGCACTGCTTAGGGTCTCCATTAAATCATGGTGAAGCCGATGATCTTGGAGCATGGGTCGCAGGCAGGGTAGATTCGCCCTTAGCTGCCAGGTGCCACTCCAGGGCGGCAGTAGCAGCCGACCCCAAGGGTCAGCGACATTAATTCAGATTCCTAGACAGGGCAGGACAACCACTTGAGACAGAAACAGACTGTGCAGACAGGATTGCAACTGGGACAGTGCATAGTGCATAGTGGCAAGGAAAAGATCCGGAGGATGTGACACGCCCCCGGGGCAATGGGGTACTCGGCAGCTGGGCCTATAGATGCCGGTGGGGGATATCACGGTGGCTGGCCCGGTCCATGGCCCAGGGCGGTCAACAAAAGGGGATTACTTATAGGGGATTTGTAAGGTGTTGGTGACGCCACCTGTGGAGTGAGGCTAAAGGGAGTCGCCGCTGCGGAGCAGTCCTCTGAGGCAAATGTTAGGGCAACTTATGATGGAACGGCTCCCCACAGGTGGAGCGGGCCTCTGGGCAGCGTGGGGTAATGGGTGGTGGTACAGGGGAGAGACTGCCAGGACGGTTCAGGAGGGAATGACGGACACTCACACGGGGGTTCGCTTCGGTACCTTTACTGGTGAAGATGCAGGATGGTCCAGGGTACTCAGTAGGCAGGGTGCACTTCTGGATTCTCCCCAGTGAGCGGGTATAGGGCCTCCTGATCCATTGCTTCTGACCTGCCTGGAGCTAGGCCTGGCTTAATTGCTGTCTCTCTCTCTTGCACCTGCTGACCTGGTGATAGGGCCTTCTCTTGGAGATCACTCTCCCTGGACGCTGGGGCCTCCATGACTCCTAGCCCTGGTACTGTAGCCAGCGTTGGTCGACCTGGGACTTGTAGTCCTCCAGGTGTCCGGTGGTCCCTACTGGGTGTAAAGATCCCTGTAGGCGTGGACCCGGTGTCCGGTGTATATTTTGGGGTGAGCCTGGTGCGCTCCTCTGCCCCCTTCAACTCCTCTCTCCTTTCCTCTTTGCTGTCGGCCACACTCAGGGCCCTCACTAGGCTTCAGTGCGTGCTGTAGGCCTGAACTTGCCTCACACAGCAGCCTGCGTGCTGCTCTCTCTCTGAGCACACTAAACTGAAACTGAGCTGCCTGGCTCCACCCTCCCTATATATCCCTAACGGGCTCCCTCTGCTGGTCTGAGGTGGTAGGGTGGAGGTGTGTGAATGTAATGAGGGCCTCTTGTGGAGAAGTCCATGCATGCACCCTACTGGTTTCTGTGGCACCTGTGCGGAGCAGGGCGCCACATTCCCCCCTAGTACAATTCAGTACTCCTGGACTGAAGCATTTTTTTTTCAAAACAGGTAACAATAATAATTATAATAATCATAACAATAATAAGGTTACAGTGAGTCCCGTAACCTGGTGTCCATTTCACCGATGAAAGAACATGAGGGACCCGCCTGAAAACCCTCAACGTAGGCCCTGGGCGTGGCTACGGGGCATAGGTGATCCAGGTGCTGGACCACGTCTTCGGCCACACCAAACGGGTTTTTGTTCCGTGGTCACTTAAGGGGCACTCCAGGGAGTGCAACTATGTACAGGAATAGTTTTTGGGCTGCTCACAATCCTCAGCCTACAGGTCTTTATACCCTGATGGGTACTCAAATAAACACATATCGAATTTCAGTTCATACAATAAACAATACAGTAAGCAATGCACAACTGGGCAACTATTTACACTACAGGTATTTCTACTTATTCCTGGTACTTGGCTGGGACCTGGCCTTTTGTACTGCGTGTTGACCTACGTAGTACTGGGGTGTTGTTGATGTCTGCGTTTGCACTGCCTGCTACCCTGTCAGATCTACATGTGGGTAAATTGTAGAACTGTCTTAACCTCTCTATGGGACTGGCAAGCACACTGGTTACTGGGCCTTCTGGCTCTGCTTCTACCGGTGATCCTTCTTCCAGGGATTCTTCCTGAGCAGGCTCTTCTGGGGCGCTTACAGGTCTTACTTGCAGTGGAGGGTCTTCTGGCTGTTGGTAGAAGTGCATCACAGGCATTATTACGGCTCCATCCAGTTGAGGCCAATCTGCCGGGAAATCTCCTAGGACAGTATGGAGTACATCTTCTTTGGGTTCTTCAGTCACGATAGGAGGTATTTCTTCTTGTGGCTTCAATAGACCTGGCCACAACTTCAAATGGTCTCTTGAGACTGCTGCAACTGTCTTACCTCCATCTTTACTGATTAGACAGGTTTTTCTATTATCGAACCTGGAATCCAACACAGTGTAAGGCTCTCTTTCCCACTAGTCGTCAAGCTTGTGGTTTCTTCTCTTTCGCTTCAGCACAACTTCTCCAGGTGTTAAGGGTTCTGCGAGTGCACTCTTGTTGTACTGTGCTTCCTGCTTATCTCTCACCCTATTTAGACTGTCTTCGACACAGGCCTGTACTCTCTTGTACTGCTCCTGTCGAGTCGTATCCCAGTCTTCAGTGGACATATCTGCTTCCGGCTCTACCACTCCAAGCTCCAGGTCCATGGGCAACTTTCCGGGTCTTACTCTCCTGAGGTACGCTGGAGTACAATTGGTGGAACTCACAGGTATGCGATTGTACAGATCTACCAGGTCAGGTAGTTTTTCTGGCCACTGATTCCTTTCTTCTAGAGGTAAGGTCTTCAGCAGGTCTATGACGATATTGTTCATCTTTTCACATAGACCATTGGTTTGAGGGTGGTGCGGCGTAGTCCGAATCTTCTTACACCCGTACAGATGGCAAAACTCTTTGAACAGCTCTGCTTCAAAAGGCAGGGCCTTGATCAGTCAGCACCTTATCCGGGTTTCCATGGGGCCTGCAGAAGTATGCTTGAAACGTCCTTGCTGCAGTTTCTGCCGTCAGATCCTTGACGGGGGCTACCACCAGGAACCGGGAGTAGTGATCCACCATGGTCAGGGCATAGGAGTAGCCTGACCTGCTGGGTGACAGCTTGACGTGATCCAGAGCGACGATCTCCAGGGGCTGGGTTGTCTTGATGGACTGCAGGGGTGCTTTCTGGCTGCTGTAGTCTTTTCTTCTGAGGCTATAGGGTCCACAATCCCGGCACCACCTCTATGGAACTCCGTATTCCAACCCAATAAAACCGACTCTTCAGGAGGGTTTCCAGCTTCTTCCAGCCAAAGTGTCCTGCTTGATCGTGGTAGGCCTCCAACACCATCTGGATGTCTGTCCTGGGCACTACGATCTGCCATACCATCTCATGGGTCCTAGGGTTGACATACTGTACCTCCGGCACAGCTTCTCTCTATAGATGAACAGCCGGCTTCTCTCATTCCACAGTTGCTTGGCTTGTGGAGAAGCGTCCTTCTCCATGGGAAGAACCTTCCTGGGTTATCAGTTCTTTGATACGGCTGACAACCAGGTTGATGTCCTGGGTCTCCTTCCAACTGTGATGAGGTAAAGGGTTTAGTGTCTTACCGCGATACCTCCTGGAGGTGCGCTGCTCATGGACCATCCCATTTCTATGGAAGGCAGGTAGCTCAATCTCCTCCAGGTCATCTACTTCTTCTTCAGTGTCCGACTGGTGAGGCATTCTGGATAGGGCATCGGCATTCTTGTGGCCTGCCCGGAACTTCATGGTGAACTGATAGTTTGACAGTCAGGCCATCCAACGCTGTTCCATGGCTCCCAACTTGGCTGTCTCTAGATGTGTCAAGGGGTTGTTGTCAGTATAGGCCGTGAACTTAGTGGAGGCTAGGTAGTGCTGGAATCGTTCAGTGATTGCCTAAACCAAGGCCAGGAGCTCCAGTTTTCTGGATTCCTCTTAGTAGGACGAAGCTTCCTGCTGGCATATGCAATCACCTTCTCTTTGCCATACTGCTTCTGGCTTAACACAGCTCCTAGTCCCTCGTTGCTGGCATCAGTGTACAGCAGGAAAGGTTGGCTGTAGTCAGGGTAGGCCAGGATCTCTTTCATCACTGCAAAGGACTCAGCCTGCTCTTTACCCCACTGGAAAGGGGGGGGGGGGGGGGTTGCCTCTGTTGGACTGTCCTACCAGGAGATCTTGCAAAGGCGCTGCCTTCTTGGTGTAGTCCTTTACAAATCTCCGGTAATACCCGACCAGTCCCAGGAACTGACGTACCTCCTTGAGATTCTTCGGCTCTGGCCATTTCTGGATGGCAGTGACCTTCTCCGGGTCTGGTGCTACTCCTTCTGGACTGACGATGTGCCCCAGGTACTGAACCTTCTGTTTGAGCAGGTGGCACTTGGAAGGCTTCAATTTCATCCCATACCGGGACAATGCTTCAAATACCTCCGCCAGGTGCTTCAAATGGTCCTCATACGTCTTGGAGTACACTATCACGTCATCCAGGTATAGCAGCACGGTCTCGAAGTTACGGTGTCCCAAACAGCACTCCATCCATCTCTGGAACGTTCCAGGGGCGTTGCAGATTCAGCACGGCATACTGTTGAACTCGCAGAGTCCCATCGGGGTAGTGAAGGCAGTCTTCTCCCGGTCCTCCTCAACAACTGCTACTTGCCAGTACCCACTAGTGAGGTCAAGGGCAGAGAAGTAATTTGCAGACTTTAGTGCAGCCAGGGATTCCTCTATATGGGGCAAAGGGTATGCATCTTTATGTGTTATGCGATTTACCTGTCTGTAATCTACACACATTCTCATGCTTCCATCCCTTTTCCCGACCAGGACAAGGGGAGCTGCCCAGGGGCTACAGTTATCTCTTATTACCCCTGCTTTCTTCATGTCATGCAACATTTCCTTCGCTTTCTGGTAGTGTGCTGGTGGTATGGGCCTGTAACGTTCTTTGATGGGTGGATGGTCATCTGTGGGTATATGGTGTTGTACCCCTTTAATCCTCCCAAAATCAAGTGGGTGTTTGCTGAATACCTGTTCGCATTCCTGGACCACCCTGTGTACACCTTGTTTTTGATGGACAGGAGTGGCGTCAGTCCCAACATGGAGTTGTTGACACCAATCCTCCAGCTGAGCTTCGGAGTCATTGTCCTCCATTGCATCTGGTGGGGTCAAGGATTCCACTGTGTGTATGGCATCGTCATTCACAGTATACAACCTGGCAACAGTGGCGTATCTTGGTAATTTCACTTCATCCTCCCCACAATTTAGGAGACGTATGGGTACCCTCCCATTGCGTACATCAACTACCCCTCTAGCAGTTAAGAGTGTAGGTCTGTGCTCTGAGCTAATGGGCTCCACTACCGCCTGGTAGTTCTGTCCCTTGAGACCTATTGCTGCCCTACACCAAATCAGCATCTCATTCATTGGGGGAACCACAATGGGTATCGGGTCTGTCACCCGTACATTACCAATCTCACCACCTGTTAGTTTTACCTGTTGCTGGTACAGGAGGGCTTGAATCTCTCTCTGGAGCACCTTCCTCTGCCCTGGTTTGGCAGTGTCAGCAATCTGTTAGAGCAAAAACAACACTTCTCCCAAACAGTTACCAACAATCTTTGTACCAAGTATCATATACAAGTCTGTATCACCAGGGTTAGACTCCACTACAATCAGTGCTTGGTCCTTTAGTTCCGCTCTCCCCACCTTCACTGTCACGTCCTTAACCCCTACTAGGTTAAGAGGAAGGCCGTTAGAGGCATACACAGAGAGGTTCGGGGCTGGCGGCTGGAGTTCATCTATGGACCAGTACCTTTTGTAGAGGACATCAGGTATGATGGTTACCTGTGAGGCGGTGTCCAGTAATGCAGGTGTTGCTATCCCATCCAGCAAGATGGACAGGAAAGGCCTTCCTCCTACGAACCGGTGGTACCAGCTTGATGGGCCTGGTTGCTTTACTCCTGGGTGTCGGCCCTCGGCCCCAGGGTTTGCTCGTTTAAAAGGACAGTTCCGCGCTGTGTGGTCTGCCTTGTGGCAGCGGTAGCAGACGAAGTCTCCTGGAGGGCGATGTTGGTCGTTGGTCCTCCCGCGGGGTGGCCTTGTCCTCTTTCTTCTCCTCATCCAGGGGACATCCTCAGGACTGTCAGCGAACAGGATCCTTCCTTTCAGCCGTTAATGAAGAAGCAGTGGGTGATGCGGGCACTGGGGTGGCCCCACCCTGGTAACGCTGGATAGCAGTATCTGATGGTTCCAGGGGTTGCAGACCCTTTATAGCCATGTCCTTAAGGGTGTCAAAGGTGGCATCTGGATGATCTAAGGCCCACCACCGTACAGTTCTGCTCTCCTCCTGGGACCTCAACCACCGGATGAACTGTTCCATCAGCATTTTATTTTCATCTTGTATGCTGGCTGGACTAACCTGTTTCAGGGCCCGCAAGGCTTCCTGTAAGCGCCAGGCATAGTCCCGGATACTGTCCTCAGGTTTCTGGACACAGTGGTAGAACCTCATCCGGAGATCTGTCTCAGTGCGGTTTTCAAACACCGTTTGCAATCTCTTAAAGATAGTGGATACTGATTCCTGGTCTGCGGCTGGCCAGGTTTCAACTTCCCGCTCTGCGGCACCAGTCAATTGTCCCAGCACCACAGCGGCTCTCTGCTTACCAGTCATAGAATACATGTCCAGTACACCGCATATTATTCTCTTGAACCCATACAGGCTGTCTGGCTTGCCATCATACTGGGGAAGCCATTTCACTCCAGGGATATACAGCAGGGCCATGGGTATCAACGGAGTCACGACCCCTGCTGGTGGAGCGGCCGCTCCGGCCTGTGCAGCGCCGGGCGCAGGATGGGCATCAGGAGCGTTAACCAGTGCTCCGGCGGCTTGCTGGTCGTCGGCCATGGTTGCGCCCCCCTAGTAAACCGTAGCCTACCTTCTTCACTTCTTATCAGGTAGGCCGCAGCTCCGTGGGCGACGGTATTCTTCCAGGACCTTGCGTCGCTCGCATCTGACGTCAGACCGTCCTCTGGACTCCTTCCAGGACCTGACGCTTCCTGGTTCGACGTCAGGGGCGGGGCGTGTCCTGGGCTTCGCGCGCTTCCAGCGGTTACGCCCCTCCGATTCCTGCGGTTACGCCCCTCTTCTTCCCGCGCGGCGACAGGAAAATGGCAGATAATGGCGGGAAACAGCGGCAATTGGCGGGAAAACTTCACCACAGTGAGTATTACAGTCTTTTAAGGCGCACAGTACCCGGTGGCAGCGGGCATGCAATCCTGTTCGTGACGCCAGAGAATGACTCGCCCCCAGGGCCGTTGGGTACTCTGCAGCCGGGCCTATGGATGCCGGTGGGGGATATCACGGTGGCTGGCCCGGTCCATGGCGGTCAACAAAAGGGGATTATTTATAGGGGATTTGTAAGGTGTTTGTGACGCCACCTCTGGAGTGCGGCTAAAGGGAGCCGCCGATGCGGAGCAGTCCTCTGAGGCAGATGTTAGGGCAGCTTATGATGGAATGGCTCCCCACAGGTGGAGCGGGCTTCAGGGCAGCGTGGGGTAATGGATGGTGGTACAGGGGAGAGAGACGGCCAGGACGGTTCAGGAGGGAATGACGGACACTCACACGGGGGGTTCGCTTCGGTACCTTTACTGGTGAAGATGCAGGTATGGTCCAGGGTACTCAGTAGGCAGGGTGCACTTCTGGACTCTCCCCAGTGAGCGGGTATAGGGCCTCCTGATCCGTTGCTTCCACTTGCTAAGCTTTTGACCTGCCTGGAGCTAGGCCTGGCTTAATTGCTGTCTCTCTCTCTTGCACCTGCTGACCTGGTTCTCCCTGGACGCTGGGGCCTCCGTGACTCCTAGCCCTGGTACTGTAGTCAGCGTTGGTCAACCTGGGACTTGTAGTCCTCCAGGTGTCCGGTGGTCCCTACTGGGTGTAAAGATCCCTGTAGGCGCGGACCCGGTGTCCGGTGTATATTTTGGGGTGAGCCTGGTGCGCTCCTCTGCCCCCTTCAACTCCTCTCTCCTTTCCTCTTTGCCGTCGGCCACACTCAGGGCAATCACTAGGCTTCAGTGCGTGCTGTAGGCCTGAACTTGCCTCACACAGCAGCCTGCGTGCTACTCTCTCTCTGAGCACACTAAACTGAAACTGAGCTGCCTGGCTCCACCCTCCCTATATATATCCCTAACGGGCTCCCTCTGCTGGTCTGAGGTGGTAGGGTGGAGGTGTGTGAATGTAATGAGGGCCTCTTGTGGAGAAGTCCATCCATGCACCCTACTGGGTTCTCTGGCACCTGTGCGGAGCAGGGCGCCACAGATGCTGCTGGAGGTAGGAGGGGAACCATGCGGGGGCGCCTGCTACCGACGTTACACAAAAGTATTAAAAATCAACATTTTAATTTATGGTAAAGTTAATTTTCCAATAACTTTTGAGCCCCTGAAATGAAGAGGCTTTGTAGAAAAATTGTGGCAATTCCTAAACGGTTTCACAGGATATTTTTGTTCAACCCCTTTAATTAAACCTGAATGTCTACACTTCAATTGTATCTCAGTTGTTTCATTTTAAATCCAAAATAGTGGAATGCAGAGCCCAAATCACAAAAGATTCGGTCACTGTCCAAATATTTTTACACCTAACTATATACCAAGTAATAGGTCACCTCCACACTTTTTAAGGCATCTTAAACTGCATGTAAAAATATGTTCTTTTCTTTAAATGTAACATGCTTATTACAGAGAGTTCTTGCTTGGGATTTTGGTGGCCTTTTTATTTTGGTGATAGTTTTATGTTTCCTGAGGTTCTATAGAGGCTACAGATTGACGTAGGGTAGTGTCCAACCAGTTGAGCCTATGCAGTCATCAGGTGAGGACAAGACCCAATTCCAGATGTGCCCATCACTGAATCACAACCTGCAACCAGTACTCCACTGTTTTTCAACTGTTGCAATAAGAACAGTATTCCAGTGCAACAAAAGACACGTGATCGCTTTGTACTGAAATCTAGATATTTGAAAGCGGGTCTCCAAAGGTTCCATCTCAGCAGGTCCCCGCTCTCACAGTAGTCCTGAAACTGTCTTAGGCCATGTTTAAATGCTGCGTTTTTTTCTGCTGCTTTTTAGCCTCGTGTTTTCCCTTTTTATTTGATGACTGTTTGGTACATATTTGAAGCAGCGTTTTTTAATGCATTTTTTAGCACAGAAAAGCTTTGATTTCCATGCATTTTTTTTAGGTTCTTCATAGAAGCCTATAAAGAAGAACAACAAAAAAAAAACACCAAAATGGTGCAGGTCAGTCTCTAAGCGTACAGTGGGCAGGAGCATCCATGAAATTACATTCCCTTTGCTTGGACAGTTAACCACAGATTTTCTGCACACAAAGAAAGTGTAGCATTCACGCTACATGGGAACAAGGCCTTAAAGTGCACCATCTGCAAATCACAAGCATCAGGTGAGCAAGCTATATTGCTCCATGCTTAATCTGGTAAGAGAGGAAAACACAGTGCCGTCATCATCTCACCAGAGCCATCACAGACCACCTCTGCCAGCAGAGACGGATCTCCGACAGCACACACAACTACGGAATACAGATGGAACAGGCAGCTCTGCGGTATACAGAACACTCACCCTCAGAGGGTTTAAAGACCCTGCTGGCAGAAATACCATAAAATAGTGAGTTTCAAGATTTCCCATCGCATCTTCTTCACCTATCCGGGCACCAAAAAAAAAAACAAATTTAAGCCGGCCATGGAGTGGTATGAATTTGAACAATAATTTATGAAAATTTCTGGCTAAAATAATGGTACATTTGTTGGGTCACAGGAGTCCAGACCCCGTCAGCAAAAGGGTCAGGTGCTATGTAAAAAAAAAAAAAAAATATGAAGAAAAGCCAAATTCTTTTATTAAATCACGTGCTCCAAAATTAGAAAAAAAATAGAGCAAGGTACTTATCAAATCTGGCCCTGTGAGATGAGACCCCAAACTAAAAAACAGGAATAAATGTACTCTGTAGTGCAAAAAAAAAAATCATAATCAGCACTTCAGAAAAAAAGATGCGGCTCCATAGTATCCAGAGATGTAACTAAGGCCGGCAATGAAAGGTCGGAGCACATCACGTGTCACAAGATTATGCAAGGGGAATTCATGTATCTTCTGATTGCACAAATCAAGCATGAATATAATGAGCTCCCGCAGGCCATGACAATGGGAAACGTCCTGCAAATGACTGTAAATACAGCGCTGAGACACAAGGTAAATGGAGAATTCCTTCCACACTGACTTACATTCCATCTGAATCAGCACCAGCGATACCACAGTATTTCCTACACATTCATATGATCTAACACTAAACGTGCTGGCAGAATACACTGGGAGAACGTGCTCTGTGCCAGACATTTCATATACTGGATAGCCGAGATCTTGGGCGGGGGATTCCCTGAACAGGAGACATCATTGTGTGCTCCGAGCTGAGAACCTATGAGACGTCTTCTCATCCATCTGTTAGCTGATATTACATACACACTGTCAGTGCTGATAACACTACACATAACAGGAACCGTTTCCTGCTCTGATACCAACAGATAACATGTCAGCGGTGCCTTATGTGTCCATACACCGTGTGACTGCCCATTCACATGCAAAGCAAAGTCATTTATGCAGAATATTAGTCATACAGAATATATAAGATGCAATAGACCTTGTATAAGATGCATCTCCTTGAGGAAACATAGGCAAAGTGTAAACCCATGATGGTGAATTCACATAGATTGGTAATACATGTACTATAGGAAGATAGGGAAGATTAATATATTGCTGTAGTAGCCATAGCTGTCTAGAAAAGTTAGGGATCCCAATTAGCATTGTTGAGATTTGTATAAGTTGAAAAGATCCTAGTTACTTACCGGTAACGGGATTTTACAGAGCCCATGACAGCACCACCTGAGAGAGGGTATCTGCCCACCAAGGACAGGAACCTACTGAATAAAAAGGCGGTACCTCTCCTCCGCATCAGTTTTTGTTTCAGAGCATGAGAGGGCCTCCGAAGACAGGTTAATACATAACCACCACCTCAACATATGTACTAAACACCTTAAAAAAAGTGCACACCACAGTGATAAAGGGGAGGGAATTAATAGGGTGCTGTCATGGGCTCTGTAAAATCCCGTTACCGGTAAGTAACTAGGATCTTTTCCCCTTCTCCCATGACAGCACCACCTGAGAGATTTATAGAGATCAAATACCAGAGGGAGGGATCACCGCTTGCAACACCCTTCTACCAAAGGACAGATCAGTAGAAGAGGAAAGGTCAAGACGGTAATGTTTGTAAAATGTAGCAGGGGATGACCAAGTTGCCGCCTTACATATAATGTCGATGGGCACATCCGCCTTCTCAGCCCAGGAAGCAGCTACCGCTCTGGTGGAATGGGCCTTCAGGTTCTCAGGAACCGGCAGATTGCTAGAAGAGTAGGCTAAGGTAATAGTATCCCTGACCCATCTAGCTATGGTCCCCCTTGTAACCTTAAGTCCTTTCCTAGCCCCCTGAAAGGATATAAATAAAGCGTCACTCTTTCTCCAGGCTTTTGTCACTTCCAAATACTGGACTAACACCCTCTTAACATCTAAGGTGTGAAGCTTATGTTCCTCAGAATCCCTAGGATTAGGATAGAAGGAAGGGAGAGTGATTACTTGCGTCCTATGGAACTTGGAGGCTACCTTTGGAAGATAGGCCGGGTCTGGTCTTAAGATTACTCTATCCATACATACTTGAGTGAATGGATGGTTAACGGATAGTGCGTGTAAGTCACTGACTCTACGAGCTGATGTCAGGGCCACCAATAGCGCAGTCTTTAAAGTTAAGATTTTTTCTGAAACCTTCTCTAAGGGCTCGAAGGGAGGTTTGGTTAATGCTTCCAGAACTAAATTAAGGTCCCAAGGAGGCATTCTTGGAACAGGAATAGGTCTGGATCTATGACAGGCTTTAATAAATCTAATGATCCATCTATTTGCTGCCAAGTCATAATTATACAGTGTCCCCAGAGCCGATACCTGTACTTTAAGAGTACTGGTGGCTAGTCCCATGTTTAACCCCTTCTGGAGGAATTCTAGTATGGCCTCAATAGGAATCCTCCCTTTGGCAGACTGACCCGAGGTAGACAAGAACTTAGCCCAGGTTCTACCATAGATTCTAGTTGTTATCGACTTTCTACTTGCTAGAAGGGTAGTAACAAGATCCGGAGAAAACCCCCTTTGCGTCAATAGCGACCTCTCAAAATCCAAGCCGTCAAATGCAGGCCCACTCTTTGGGGATGACAGACTGGGCCCTGCCTGAGGAGATCCGGGATGTCCGGAAGAACCCATGGATCTGCTTGGGACATTCTCTTCATCCAAGTGAACCATGGTCTCTTGGGCCAGAACGGGGCGATCAATATAACCCTCGCCCGTTCCTCTCGGATCTTCCTCAGGATAGTAGGGATCAGTACTAAAGGGGGAAAGGCATAAGCTAGAGTGAAATTCCACTGAATCTGCAGCGCGTCCACCGCAAACGCCCCCTCTTTTGGATTCAGGGAGCAAAAGGTTTCGGTCTTCCGATTGTGTCTGTTTGCAAACAGATCTATCTGGGGCTGTCCCCACCGATCCACAATCTGTTGAAAAACGGCTGGATTCAACTCCCACTCTCCTTGTTTCAAGATGTGACGACTCAAGAAATCGGCCTTTATGTTCTCTTCCCCTTTTATATGCAGTGCCGAGAGCGTAACCAGCCGACTCTCGGCAAACCTGAAGATCTGATCCGCTATTAACATCAGAGGGAGAGACCTGGTACCCCCCTGATGATTGATGTAGGCGACTGTTGATTTGTTGTCTGACATTATCCTGACGCGAGGACCCTGAAGAACAGAACTGAATTCTTTTAGCGCGTTTCTGGCTGCCAACAGCTCTTTCATGTTGGAAGAGAGACTTGTCTCGCTGTCCGACCAGAGGCCTTGTACAGAACGATCCCTTAGGTGAGCTCCCCAACCTTCCGCACTTGCGTCTGTTGTAATTGTATCCGACACCTGGAAGGTCCAAGGAACCCCCAAAGATAGGTTGACCGGAGATGTCCACCAGTCCAGGGAGTTGATCACAACATCTGGAAGAGATATTTTCCCATTCAGGCGACCTTTGAGCCGCCTGTCCGCTGCCAGAATCTCCTGTTGAAGACATCTGGAATGGTGCTGGGCCCACTGAACCGCCGGGATGCAAGACGTCATTGTACCCAACAGAGACATTGCACTCCTCAGGGTCATGGTCGGATTGCTGACAACCTGAGATGTTAGGGATCTGATCTTCAGTTTCTTTTCCTCTGGCAGAAGACAGGTTTGGTTTTCTGAGTCCAGAATGAGACCCAGGAAAGACTGAACCCTCTTTGGTTCTCGGCGCCATGGAAATGCCAAAGGGAAGAGCTGCGAACTGAAAATGCCTTACGTGCCTGCCGAATTGTACAGCTACTCTTAGAAACTGTTGATGATCTGGCAAAATCGGGACGTGGTAGTAGGCGTCCTTCAGATCGAGGACGCACATAAAACAGTCCGGAAATAACATCTTTATGGCCGATTTTATTGTTTCCATCTTGAAAGGCCTGTAGATTAAATGGTCGTTCAGTCTCTAAGTTCGCAATGGTCCTGAAGGAGCCGTCCGGCTTCTTTATTAGGAAGAGAGTCAAATAGAATCCTCTTCCTTGCTCGGGTGCAGGTGTTTCCACCAGAACTCCTTTCATGAGCAGAGAGAGAACTTCCTGCTGTAAGGCTATCTGTTCCGCTAAACCCCTGGGGGCTGATATTTTGACAGTGTTCTTGGGCCTGCTTTTGAACTCTAATGTGAGCCCCCTCCTGATTATCCCTAAGATCCAAGAATTGGATGAAATTTCCTTCCAGGCAGGCAGGAAGTGGGACAATCTTCCTCCCACCTGGGGGGAACTGTCACTTAGGGGCTTTCTTATTCTCGGAGGAGGGACCCCCAAACATGAAGCCTCTGCTATACGGCTTTCGGTCTTTCCAGCTACCTTGGTCTCTGAGAGCTTTACTGCGGCTGTATTTTCTCTTCCGAAAGGAACTGTTAAATCGGGAACCAGACACCGTGGGAAATCCATGTTTTTTGTCTGCGGCTTTATCTAGGATGTCATCTAGACCTTTGCCGAACAAGAAGTCCCCCTCACAAGGGATTGAGCACAGTTTAGACTTTGACTGCACATCTCCTGGCCAGCTCTTGAGCCATAGTGCCCTACGGGCTGCATTAGAGAGGTTTGCAGACCGGGCAGCCAGCCTAACTGAATCTGCCGATGCATCTGCCAGGAATGCAGCCGCTCCCTGCACAAGAGGAAGGTCTGATAGAATTTTCTCCCTGGACACATTCCCCCTGATCTGGTCTTCCAATTGTTGAAGCCAGATCATCATAGATCTAGCAGTGCAGGTCGCTGCTATTGCCGGTTTAAGGGCCCCTGCTGACGACTCCCAGGTTTGCTTAAGGAAGGACTCCGCTTTTTTATCCAGCGGGTCTTTTAAGGCTCCTAAATCCTCAAAGGGCAGAGTGGATTTTTTTGAAGATTTTGAAATGGCCACGTCAATCTTAGGGGTTTTGTCCCATTTAGCCGCATCCTCATCCTCAAAGGGGTACCTCCGCTTGGAGGATGACGGCAGCTGACCCTTCCTCTCCGGTTTCTTCCATTCCCTTTCTATCAGAGATTTAATCCGGTCATTGACCGGGAATGAGCGTCTCCTCCTTTGGTCTAAGCCCCCGAACATAACATCCTGGACTGTTCTGGGCACTTTGGTATCGGTAATACCCATAGTCCCTCTGACGGCTTTAACTAGTCTCTCAGTATTATCAACCGAAAAACAAGGTCTGCCCCCCCCCATCATCATCCGAAGACGATGAGGAGTGATTAGAGGAGGAAGGCAGTTCTCTCGTAAAACGGGACTCCGCTGATTCCTCTGATTCTGAAGAAACTAGTTTCCGCTTCTTCTTTTTGAGTGAGGTTAAGCCTCTTAAAGACTCTCTGACCTCTGTCTGGATTAGATCCTTTAATTCTAAAGAAAATCTGGGGGACTCCTCTGCAATGGTTTTCTGAATACAGTCCGAGCATAGGTTTTTGGCATAGGAGGTGGGAAGACCGATTTTGCATAAAGCACACTCCCTGTTTTTACTTTTAGCACTACACTTCTTCGCCTCCTGCCCCAAGAAATAAAAGGAGAAGAAGGAGGAAAAGAGAGAGAGAGAGAAGAGCACATTATTCAAGGTGAGACTTTCACGATGATCACTCACCACACTGCCGTTCAGACTAGGGTACCGGAGGCGGTGGTTGCCGTTCACATGAGGGCTCCCATCTGGCGGAGGTGGACTGACGAAGTCTTTTCTGACCAGTCTTGCCGGAACTCGTACGCCCCTCACTGCTGTGACTTTGTCGATGGGAAGATTCCCGTTCCATTTGTTTGAGCTGCTTGCGCTGCTTTGATGGCTGTGGCTGCTGCTGTACTTCCTGTGGCGGTGACAGCTGCTGCCCAGGTGACTGCGGTTCCTCATTCATCATGGCGGGGATGCACACACCGCCATCCTGATTGCTCCCCATCCTTAAAAGCAGTAGGGCTCCACCTCCTTTAGGCTCCTCCCCTTCCGGCAGCGTGCTCATCTCAAATCTCTTTTTTTTTTTAAAAAAATTTTAGCCAGCTGGCGCGCTACCCGCAGATCCACCTGCCTCTGCGCGTGCGCAGCCCAGCGGCACCCGGCGCGCTTGCAGCGGGATGACAGCTTCCCACCCGCGCATGCGCAGACCCGGTTTCCGGCGCACTCCGTGATAGGGCGCGTCAGCACCCCGCGCGTGCGCAGCCCGGACTTCCGGCGCGCTCCGTCACAGGGTGCGACGCGACCCCCACGTGCGCAGCCCGGAAGACCTGCCGGCCGGCGCGCTCAGTTCATCTTTGCGAGGCGCAGACCCGGCCGCAGGCCCCGGCGCACGTGGGGAGGAATCCAAAAAAAAAAACAGCACCTCCTCCCCACACGCAGACCCGGGCAGCAGCCAGACGGGCTGGGAACAGGGACCATCTGCTGCTTCCACGGCCTCCAGGCCGCACCGTCCATAATCCAGGTACGTGAGGTACCACCTGGTGAGGCTCCCATTAGGGACAGGAACCAAAAACTGATGCGGAGGAGAGGTACCGCCTTTTTATTCAGTAGGTTCCTGTCCTTGGTGGGCGGATACCCTCTCTCAGGTGGTGCTGTCATGGGAGAAGGGGAAAATTTTTAGGCACATGTAAAAAAGTAGTGAAGGATGGCAATGCAACTAGTCAGCCCAGGCAAACATAGACCCACCGACAAGAAACTTTCCTTAAAAGAAAATATCCTGCACTCACTTCCGATCACTACACAGAAAAGCACTTGGGCTTTAACATTTCTACAACTTAATGGCCTGGTGGCCAAAATAGGATAGAAGACAAAACTTTGTCTGCACAACTCAGACAGGGAAATGGCGGTCTACCCATTTCAGATATTCACTCAGCTTTCAGCCAATATCCGGTTATCTTACTCCTCTCCTGGTCATATACTGTCTCATAATATGTGCATGTCTTGTAGCCCAACTCTAAGGGCTTGCTCACACTAGTGTATAACATGGCCGAGCGCTATCTGGTGTTTTATCAGATTGGTCCATGTCCCATGTTATACTATGAGGCAGTGCAGATCTGCTTTTTTTTCTCATGCCAATTCGGGATGAGAAAAAAAAAAAATCATAAAAAGAAAAATCGCAGCATGCTGCAAACGGCTCCAGAATTCGGATCACGTGCACCCATATAAGTCTTTGGGTGCGTGTGAAACATTTGACTGCACTCAGATGTCATCCGAGTGCAGTCCAACATCTGCAGACTCAGACAATGGAGAAATTAAGTTATCCATCTTCTCCACACCGATGATGCGATTCTCTCATGCAAGAGAAATCGGATCACAAGATGACACTTTGCTCAAACTCTGACAGAGTTTGAGCCAAGTGTCATTAGCATAATTGGCCTGATTCTCTTGTATGAGAGAATATACGGCCATTCTGACCACAGCCTTAGGCCACGGCCCCAATATCAGTATTTTTTCTCAGGAGTGGGAGCCAAAACCAGGAGTAGATGATGAATGCAGAATTGGTGACTTGTTTCTATTACACCTTTTCTCTGATTGTTCCTCACCTGGTTTTGGCTCTCACTCCTGAGAAAAAATACTGACCGAATACTGATAGCGGGGCCGCAGCCATAGTTCTAGTCTCTTCCTCAGCCCTCTAGAGAAGTGGAAGATCTTAATTACTCCAACCCAAGTTGTAATTTAGATTCTTCATGCACATGTTCTACTCTTTCAAACACCTCCTAATCAGACCCGACCTGTAGCTCTCCCCTCAAGTCTCACACCCAAGGCAATAAAAGTGATGCAACAAGGTATCTCTCACTCTACAAGGAGAGATATAATCAGTTTTCTGCTATCATGGCACCCAAGGTTGATATCCTCAGTACCATTTTTGGGGAAGGGGATAGGGCACGGCCCCTAAAAGGGAAAAAAAAACATTTCTGCAGAAATACTAATACAAAATAAAAGTTTTAAAGGGAACCTGTCAAAACAATGTTATTAATTAAAGAAGTAGTCTAGCTGTACAGGTTGTAATGAAAATGACACCTATCTTGTAATAATCCGGTGTGCCCTTGCTGAGAATTTGAGACTTCACATGTAAAGCGCCATGAAAAAAATGGCGCTATAATAATAAATAATAATAATTTGATGCCACATGCAATTCAGTTTGGAAATGTATTGGGGGCGTCAATGCACTTACAGTACATTGCATTATCCCCAATGCACTTCCAGACTAATCTGCATTTGGTGACAAAGCTCAATTTCTCCGTAATCGCAAGTTGGATTAATACAAGACATGTATACGGTAATTTCCATTGTTGTTTTAGGACCTATACAACTAGTTCAATTAGTAAAATTGTCTTGTCAGGTTCCCTTTAAAATGGAATACATTCCTGCACGCAATCTAACCACATGGGGTCTACTCCATACCTGAAAATTAGAGCTAAATACATTAGATACTGATAGAATACATGAAAAAGCATCAGTGTCATTGTTCACCTTAATTAACTTGGAAATAGGTGTATGTTGATTGTGTTCAAAGAGGACCTTTCATCAAATGTTTCATGTTGAACTGGACTCATGATGCAATAGTGGCTGCAGAGCGGAATAAAGGTGTTTTTTTTTTTCCATTTCAACTCTCTGTTAAAGAGATATTAGCAATGAAAGTATTTGGTACCTAGCGAGCTAAAAGTCCAAGTGTGTGTCATCATATATTTTTCACTGGGGGCGTGTACTTGTACTCCCTGTATGTTGCTCACCAATCATAAGCAGGCAGCAATACACCAGAAAAAGAACTAGCCCTACGGTAGCTCAGAGCAGAACCCGGAAGCTCCACTCTTGGTGCTTCACAGTTAGGTCTCATTAACATGTACAACTTTCTCACTTACGAGAAAAACAGACCAATTATTTGGATCTGACTCAGTTTGTTTAGAGTGTGGTCCGCGTGCCATCACTTTTTCTTGTACGTGGAGAAAAAACAAAAAAAAAGTTTCTCCACCTGTTCCATTCTGACAGTCCATGAAAATCGTAAGTCATCGGAGTGCCGTTTTTTTTACGCATCCATAGACTTGAATTGCAGATTTTGATCCGAAACTTGGATCAAAATCTGATATGTCTCCGATATTTTCCACGGACTACTCAACCCAATGAAAAAAAATTAAAAAATCTCACATGTGCACAGACTTATAGACTAATGTATCATTGGTATGAGTGCTAGCCATGAAAACCATCGATAGCACTTGTACGAGAATATTGAACGTTTGAATGAGGCCTCAGGATATGTGAAGGGGGCTGGCTAAGCTATAGAAATGAGCCAGTCTTGTGCCAATACTGGAAACTCTCTGCAGCGTTGAGTGCAAAATGAAGGTGGAGCTGCTGCACTCGATCTACAGATTGGGCCACCTTTAGGCCTCATTCACACCTTCGTGCGGCGCGTATGTGTTCTATACGTGCTTTTCATGGATACAACACATTCGTTGTAGTCTTTGTGGCTGTTCACATGGCCGTGTTCACAGACTGTGTGTCCACAAAAAACTCAGAGAGACATGTCCAACTTTTACCGGCAGCATTGATGAAAAGTACCCATACAAGTCTATGGGTCTGTGAAAAAACAGACAGCACACAGATGGGATCTGAAGCATCTTCCTCTTGAAAAACTCGTCAGATTCGACAGCCTGCAAAAGATGTCATGTGAACATTCCCTTAGGCTACGTTCCAATAGTTTTCTAAGGAGAGGATTTTTTTAGTGCAAGATCACTCCAAAATCCTCTTAAAAAACCTTAAAAACTGGTTAGAAAAGGGTCCACTACATGCTTTCAATATCACACATGTGGCATGTTTCATTGCATGCTGTTCTGCAGAGGTATTCTCACCAAAGGCATTGCTCCGAGTGAGGATGTAGTGCCATACGGAGGCACCATATGGCGGCACACGGATTGCCAGAGGGTCCTAGTAACAGTAGGGACTTTAGCTCTCTTTCTATTTGTATGAGGCTCCGTTCACACGTCAGTTTCATCAGGGTTCCATTATTTTTCAGCGTACATTCAGGAGGTCTCACAGGGTGCTACACCCTGCAGCATCAGGACACAGGAGTATAGTTGGTGTTTTCTCCAATATGTAAAGTGTTCACAATTCCATATCCTGACTGGGTTTTCCCCATTTAATAGATCCAGTCTTCGCGGGTGGCAGCTCCTCTCCTCTCTGTACATGGATCCTGGATCTACAGATGCTGCAGGTTGTCTGTACCAAGGTTACACATACTGACAGCCCCTCATAAGGGGTGTGCCATATGGATCACCTCTGTTACATAGCAGGTTAGGCTATTCTCCACTGTTATCAGCTGGATTCTCATAAATACATGGCACAGGCGCTTTGTACATATAGCACAAATGTAGACAAATGTCATGTACAGGTGAGACACAGGCATGGTTCTTCTACATGTATGTGTGACACAAGATTCATCATGAGCACAGTATATTGGACAATACATACATGAGATTGTATGGACGCAGGGGAGACATAGGCTGTAGATGTACATGGCGAGATACAGTATATCTACAGCCTTGTATGGATGCACATAGAGAATTACTGTACACGACTGTAATAGTATACAAGTGTGTGTGGATGAGATACACTGCCATTACATACAGATGAGATACTCTGCCTGCATCTATGGATGAGATACACTGCTGATATGTATAGATGAGATACGAGATAGAATTCTTGTACCACAGATGAGATACATGACATGTCCGTACGTAGTATGCATAGGTGCACAGTAGGAATAGGTGAAGTCAGCAGCACTTACTTCCCGAGCTCCTCGAAGAGTTGATACTCGTCAGTAAACCTGGTGCAGGTGGTAGAAGCCATGCCGCCGCCTCTTGCCCCCGGTTTCCTCCTCGGGTGGTGCAGGGTCGGGGTGCTGGGAGACGCGCAGCAGCGCACAAACACACACGAGAAACGACAGCGGCGGAAGGGACGAGGGGGCAAGACAGCTCTGAACCTGCCAAGACCACCGCTGTTACCAGGATCGTTCTCCTCCTTGACCCCCTCTCCTCCGCCACCTCTCCACCTCTGGACTCGCAGCACGGTCACCGCCCTCCGTTCCTTATCACTTCAACAATGGAGCTAGTGTCCTCTCTCCTTACTGTCACTTGTTTTTGGGAGACACATAAATAACGGCAGGAGATCCTGACACCAAACACAGCTGCTGGGGCAAGTAGCCAGGGCGACCAACTTCTACCAGAGCAAGTCACCCTAGAGATGTGGAAGCCCGGTGACTCATAGGAGCCGCAGATAATCCCAGGACAGCTACCTGTGCCTACCGCCCTGCTGCTACTAATGAGAACCCAGGAAGAGCGTCTCAGGGTTATGTTATGTAGGTTAGATGTGCTCAGTGCTATGAGCCTCCCAGCCCAGCTCTGACAGTGGCTGACAGCGCCCTCTAGTGGCCAAACAGCAGTACATGCCGGCATAGGGGGATGGGGAGAATTACAAGCACTCTGCCCATTGCCTGGGACTGATCACAGGAAGCATTGCTCTGCTCACTAGTTCATGGCTCTTCTGATCCTGCTGCTGAGTGCGGGCGGTCATCATATACACATACTCTGAGATCAGGGGTACACAGCGCGGTGACAATGTACCCTGGCTCCTTACATTGCAGTGCATTTGGCACAGCGTCCGGGACAAAGCTTGTGTTTTAATCATTTTGTATCCTGATGTTCTGAATTGTTGTAATATACATCATTAATCAAATCCTCAGCGATCCGCTGTCCTCACTGCTGGCCATGTGCACTCGCTCTCCCGCCATGAGATATTCTATATACAGTGGTATACGGAGACATACAGATGAGATGCACTACCTCTAGATACAGATGAGATGCGCTGCCTCTAGATACAGATGAGATGCGCTACCTCTAGATACAGATGAGATGCGCTACCTCTAGATGCAGATGAGATGCACTGCCTCTAGATACAGATGAGATGCGCTACCTCTAGATACAGATGAGATGCGCTACCTCTAGATACAGATGAGATGCGCTACCTCTAGATACAGATGAGATGCGCTACCTCTAGATACAGATGAGATGCGCTGCCTCTAGATACAGATGAGATGCGCTGCCTCTAGATACAGATGAGATGCGCTACCTCTAGATACAGATGAGATGCGCTACCTCTAGATACAGATGAGATGCACTGCCTCTAGATACAGATGAGATGCACTGCCTCTAGATACAGATTAGATGCACTGCCTCTAGATACAGATGAGATACACTACCTCTAGATACAGATGAGATGCGCTGCCTCTAGATACAGATGAGATGCACAGCCTCTAGATACAGATGAGATGCACTGCCTCTAGATACAGATGAGATGCGCTGCCTCTAGATACAGATGAGATACGCTACCTCTAGATACAGATGAGATGCGCTGCCTCTAGATACAGATGAGATGCGCTACCTCTAGATACAGATGAGATGCGCTACCTCTAGATACAGATGAGATGCGCTGCCTCTAGATACAGATGAGATGCGCTGCCTCTAGATACAGATGAGATGCACTACCTCTAGATACAGATGAGATGCACTACCTCTAGATACAGATGAGATACACTACCTCTAGATACAGATGAGATGCACTACCTCTAGATACAGATGAGATGCACTACCTCTAGATACAGATGAGATGCACTACCTCTAGATACAGATGAGATGCACTGCCTCTAGATACAGATGAGATGCACTACCTCTAGATACAGATGAGATGCACTACCTCTAGATACAGATGAGATACACTACCTCTAGATACAGATGAGATGCACTACCTCTAGATACAGATGAGATGCACTACCTCTAGATACAGATGAGATGCACTGCCCGCAGGTAGGGCTGAGATTCACGAGATGCACTACCTCTAGATACAGATGAGATACACTACCTCTAGATACAGATGAGATGCACTACCTCTAGATACAGATGAGATACACTAACTCTAGATACTGATGAGATGCACTACCTCTAGATACAGATGAGATGCACTGCCCGCAGGTACGGCTGAGATTCACGAGATGCACTACCTCTAGATACAGATGAGATACACTACCTCTAGATACAGATGAGATGCACTACCTCTAGATATAGATGAGATACACTAACTCTAGATACTGATGAGATGCACTACCTCTAGATACAGATGAGATGCACTACCTCTAGATACAGATGAGATGCACTGCCTCTAGATACAGATGAGATGCACTGCCTCTAAATACAGATGAGATACACTAACTCTAGATACTGATGAGATGCACTACCTCTAGATACAGATGAGATGCACTACCTCTAGATACAGATGAGATGCACTGCCCGCAGGTACGGCTGAGATTCACGAGATGCACTACCTCTAGATACAGATGAGATACACTACCTCTAGATACAGATGAGATGCACTACCTCTAGATACAGATGAGATACACTACCTCTAGATACAGATGAGATGCACTGCCTCTAGATACAGATGAGATACACTGCCTCTAGATACAGATGAGATACACTGCCTCTAGATACAGATGTGATACACTGCCTCTAGATACAGATGAGATACACTACCTCTAGATACAGATGAGATACACTACCTCTAGATACAGATGAGATGCACTACCTCTAGATACAGATGAGATGCACTACCTCTAGATACAGATGAGATGCACTACCTCTAGATACAGATGAGATGCACTGCCTCTAGATACAGATGAGATGCGCTGCCTCTAGATACAGATGAGATGCGCTGCCTCTAGATACAGATGAGATGCGCTGCCTCTAGATACAGATGAGATGCGCTGCCTCTAGATACAGATGAGATGCACTACCTCTAGATACAGATGAGATGCACTACCTCTAGATACAGATGAGATGCACTACCTCTAGATACAGATGAGATACACTACCTCTAGATACAGATGAGATGCACTACCTCTAGATACAGATGAGATGCACTACCTCTAGATACAGATGAGATGCACTACCTCTAGATACAGATGAGATGCACTGCCTCTAGATACAGATGAGATGCACTACCTCTAGATACAGATGAGATGCACTACCTCTAGATACAGATGAGATACACTACCTCTAGATACAGATGAGATGCACTACCTCTAGATACAGATGAGATGCACTACCTCTAGATACAGATGAGATGCACTGCCCGCAGGTAGGGCTGAGATTCACGAGATGCACTACCTCTAGATACAGATGAGATACACTACCTCTAGATACAGATGAGATGCACTACCTCTAGATACAGATGAGATACACTAACTCTAGATACTGATGAGATGCACTACCTCTAGATACAGATGAGATGCACTGCCCGCAGGTACGGCTGAGATTCACGAGATGCACTACCTCTAGATACAGATGAGATACACTACCTCTAGATACAGATGAGATGCACTACCTCTAGATATAGATGAGATACACTAACTCTAGATACTGATGAGATGCACTACCTCTAGATACAGATGAGATGCACTACCTCTAGATACAGATGAGATGCACTGCCTCTAGATACAGATGAGATGCACTGCCTCTAAATACAGATGAGATACACTAACTCTAGATACTGATGAGATGCACTACCTCTAGATACAGATGAGATGCACTACCTCTAGATACAGATGAGATGCACTACCTCTAGATACAGATGAGATGCACTATCTCTAGATACAGATGAGATGCACTATCTCTAGATACAGATGAGATGCACTGCCTCTAGATACAGATGAGATGCACTACCTCTAGATACAGATGAGATGCACTACCTCTAGATACAGATGAGATGCACTGCCTCTAGATACAGATGAGATGCACTACCTCTAGATACAGATGAGATACACTACATCTAGATACAGATGAGATGCACTACCTCTAGATACAGATGAGATGCACAGCCTCTAGATACAGATGAGATGCACTACCTCTAGATACAGATGAGATACACTGCCTCTAGATACAGATGAGATGCACTGCCTCTAGACACAGATGAGATGCACTACCTCTAGATACAGATGAGATGCACTACCTCTAGATACAGATGAGATACACTACCTCTAGATACAGATGAGATGCACTACCTCTAGATACAGAAGAGATGCACTACCTCTAGATACAGATGAGATGCACTGCCCGCAGGTACGGCTGAGATTCACGAGATGCACTACCTCTAGATACAGATGAGATACACTACCTCTAGATACAGATGAGATACACTAACTCTAGATACTGATGAGATGCACTACCTCTAGATACAGATGAGATGCACTACCTCTAGATACAGATGAGATGCACTGCCCGCAGGTACGGCTGAGATTCACGAGATGCACTACCTCTAGATACAGATGAGATACACTACCTCTAGATACAGATGAGATGCACTACCTCTAGATACAGATGAGATACACTAACTCTAGATACTGATGAGATGCACTACCTCTAGATACAGATGAGATGCACTACCTCTAGATACAGATGAGATGCACTGCCTCTAGATACAGATGAGATGCACTGCCTCTAGATACAGATGAGATACACTAACTCTAGATACTGATGAGATGCACTACCTCTAGATACAGATGAGATGCACTACCTCTAGATACAGATGAGATGCACTGCCCGCAGGTACGGCTGAGATTCACGAGATGCACTACCTCTAGATACAGATGAGATGCACTACCTCTAGATACAGATGAGATACACTGCCTCTAGATACAGATGAGATACACTACCTCTAGATACAGATGAGATACACTACCTCTAGATACAGATGAGATACACTACCTCTAGATACAGATGAGATGCACTACCTCTAGATACAGATGAGATGCACTGCATCTAGATACAGATGAGATGCACTACCTCTAGATACAGATGAGATGCACTGCCTCTAGATACAGATGAGATGCACTGCCTCTAGATACAGATGAGATGCACTACCTCTAGATACAGATGTGATGCACTACCTCTAGATACAGATGTGATGCGCTACCTCTAGATACAGATGTGATGCGCTGCCTCTAGATACAGATGAGATACACTACCTCTAGATACAGATGAGATGCGCTGCCTCTAGATACAGATGAGATGCGCTGCCTCTAGATACAGATGTGATACGCTGCCTCTAGATACAGATGTGATACGCTGCCTCTAGATACAGATGAGATGCGCTGCCTCTAGATACAGATGAGATGCGCTGCCTCTAGATACAGATGAGATGCGCTACCTCTAGATACAGATGAGATGCGCTGCCTCTAGATACAGATGAGATGCGCTGCCTCTAGATACAGATGAGATGCGCTACCTCTAGATACAGATGAGATGCGCTGCCTCTAGATACAGATGAGATGCGCTGCCTCTAGATACAGATGAGATGCGCTGCCTCTAGATACAGATGAGATGCGCTGCCTCTAGATACAGATGAGATGCGCTGCCTCTAGATACAGATGAGATGCGCTACCTCTAGATACAGATGAGATGCGCTACCTCTAGATACAGATGAGATGCGCTACCTCTAGATACAGATGAGATACGCTACCTCTAGATGCAGATGAGATACGCTACCTCTAGATGCAGATGAGATACGCTACCTCTAGATGCAGATGAGATACGCTACCTCTAGATGCAGATGAGATACGCTGCCTCTAGATACAGATGAGATGCGCTGCCTCTAGACACAGATGAGATGCGCTGCCTCTAGATACAGATGAGATGCACTGCCTCTAGATACAGATGAGATGCACTACCTCTAGATACAGATGAGATGCACTACCTCTAGATACAGATGAGATGCACTACCTCTAGATACAGATGAGATACACTACATCTAGATACAGATGAGATGCACTGCCTCTAGATACAGATGAGATGCACTGCCTCTAGATACAGATGAGATGCACTACCTCTAGATACAGATGAGATACACTACCTCTAGATACAGATGAGATGCACTGCCTCTAGACACAGATGAGATGCACTACCTCTAGATACAGATGAGATGCACTATCTCTAGATACAGATGAGATGCACTGCCTCTAGATACAGATGAGATGCACTACCTCTAGATACAGATGAGATGCACTACCTCTAGATACAGATGAGATGCACTGCATCTAGATACAGATGAGATGCACTACCTCTAGATACAGATGAGATGCACTGCCTCTAGATACAGATGAGATGCACTACCTCTAGATACAGATGAGATACACTACATCTAGATACAGATGAGATGCACTACCTCTAGATACAGATGAGATGCACTGCCTCTAGATACAGATGAGATGCACTACCTCTAGATACAGATGAGATACACTGCCTCTAGATACAGATGAGATGCACTGCCTCTAGACACAGATGAGATGCACTACCTCTAGATACAGATGAGATGCACTACCTCTAGATACAGATGAGATACACTACCTCTAGATACAGATGAGATGCACTACCTCTAGATACAGATGAGATGCACTACCTCTAGATACAGATGAGATGCACTGCCCGCAGGTACGGCTGAGATTCACGAGATGCACTACCTCTAGATACAGATGAGATACACTACCTCTAGATACAGATGAGATGCACTACCTCTAGATACAGATGAGATACACTAACTCTAGATACTGATGAGATGCACTACCTCTAGATACAGATGAGATGCACTACCTCTAGATACAGATGAGATGCACTGCCCGCAGGTACGGCTGAGATTCACGAGATGCACTACCTCTAGATACAGATGAGATACACTACCTCTAGATACAGATGAGATACACTACATCTAGATACAGATGAGATGCACTGCCTCTAGATACAGATGAGATGCACTGCCTCTAGATACAGATGAGATGCACTACCTCTAGATACAGATGAGATACACTACCTCTAGATACAGATGAGATGCACTGCCTCTAGACACAGATGAGATGCACTACCTCTAGATACAGATGAGATGCACTATCTCTAGATACAGATGAGATGCACTGCCTCTAGATACAGATGAGATGCACTACCTCTAGATACAGATGAGATGCACTACCTCTAGATACAGATGAGATGCACTGCATCTAGATACAGATGAGATGCACTACCTCTAGATACAGATGAGATGCACTGCCTCTAGATACAGATGAGATGCACTACCTCTAGATACAGATGAGATACACTACATCTAGATACAGATGAGATGCACTACATCTAGATACAGATGAGATGCACTGCCTCTAGATACAGATGAGATGCACTACCTCTAGATACAGATGAGATACACTGCCTCTAGATACAGATGAGATGCACTGCCTCTAGACACAGATGAGATGCACTACCTCTAGATACAGATGAGATGCACTACCTCTAGATACAGATGAGATACACTACCTCTAGATACAGATGAGATGCACTACCTCTAGATACAGATGAGATGCACTACCTCTAGATACAGATGAGATGCACTGCCCGCAGGTACGGCTGAGATTCACGAGATGCACTACCTCTAGATACAGATGAGATACACTACCTCTAGATACAGATGAGATGCACTACCTCTAGATACAGATGAGATACACTACCTCTAGATACAGATGAGATGCACTACCTCTAGATACAGATGAGATGCACTACCTCTAGATACAGATGAGATGCACTGCCCGCAGGTACGGCTGAGATTCACGAGATGCACTACCTCTAGATACAGATGAGATACACTACCTCTAGATACAGATGAGATGCACTACCTCTAGATACAGATGAGATACACTAACTCTAGATACTGATGAGATGCACTACCTCTAGATACAGATGAGATGCACTACCTCTAGATACAGATGAGATGCACTGCCCGCAGGTACGGCTGAGATTCACGAGATGCACTACCTCTAGATACAGATGAGATACACTACCTCTAGATACAGATGAGATGCACTACCTCTAGATACAGATGAGATACACTAACTCTAGATACTGATGAGATACACTACCTCTAGATACAGATGAGATGCACTACCTCTAGATACAGATGAGATGCACTGCCTCTAGATACAGATGAGATGCACTGCCTCTAGATACAGATGAGATACACTAACTCTAGATACTGATGAGATGCACTACCTCTAGATACAGATGAGATGCACTACCTCTAGATACAGATGAGATGCACTGCCTCTAGATACAGATGAGATGCACTGCCTCTAGATACAGATGAGATACACTAACTCTAGATACTGATGAGATGCACTACCTCTAGATACAGATGAGATGCACTACCTCTAGATACAGATGAGATGCACTGCCCGCAGGTACGGCTGAGATTCACGAGATGCACTACCTCTAGATACAGATGAGATACACTACCTCTAGATACAGATGAGATGCACTACCTCTAGATACAGATGAGATACACTAACTCTAGATACTGATGAGATACACTACCTCTAGATACAGATGAGATGCACTACCTCTAGATACAGATGAGATGCACTGCCTCTAGATACAGATGAGATGCACTGCCTCTAGATACAGATGAGATACACTAACTCTAGATACTGATGAGATGCACTACCTCTAGATACAGATGAGATGCACTGCCCGCAGGTACGGCTGAGATTCACGAGATGCACTACCTCTAGATACAGATGAGATACACTACCTCTAGATACAGATGAGATGCACTACCTCTAGATACAGATGAGATGCACTACCTCTAGATACACATGAGATACACTGTCTGGATTACATATAACACCGCATGGTCCTGTCCCTGTATGCAGGGCGTCTTGTAGTTCTCACCTCACTATGGCGCAGTGCCTCAATCCAAGCCTTGTTGAGAGGTCTTCAGCAGTCTATAGGATGCAGGAGGGTCTTCCTATTCTTCCCAGGGGTTGACTCGGAAAACCCCTGTTCAAGCTTATTACACACTCAAAAGAGATAATAATATAACAATTTTTACATGATTATTTTAAGGTAGTTAAACTATGAATTCAGAGAACATGGGGATTGAACAAAAGCAGACAGTTCTCATAATACAACACAATCAAAATAGTATAAAATACCCCCTTAGTGGTAAGGAATATGCTATACACAGCAGTGTACAGTAGCTTGCGAAAATATTCACCCCCTTGGCATTTTTAGTGTTTTACTACCTCACAACCTGGAATTTCACTGTTTTTTTTTGAGGGTTTCTTCAGTTCATGTACAGAACATGCCTACAACGGTGAACATTTGGTTTTCTCTTTTGTGAAGTAAACAACAAATAGGGAAAAATAACTGAAAACTTTAGTGTGCAAAACTATTCACCCGTCTGAAGCCAGTACTTTGTAAAGCCCCCTTTTGCGGCAATTACAGCTGCTTTGGATAATTCTCTATGAGCTTTCCACATCTTGCCACTGGGATTTTTGCCCATTCCTTAAAGCGCACTTGTCAGCAGGATTGCGCTTAGTAAACCACATACACTGTCAGGTGGGCGCCGTTACACTGAGTAAAATGATATCTTTGTTGTTGAAATCCGTCCTGTCTTTTATAATCTTTATTTTCATTCCTGAGATAATGAGATGCTTGTGCTTCGGGGCGGGACTTTGGGGAGGGGCTTTAACTGGTGTTCTGAGATAATGAGATGCTTGTGCTTCGGGGCGGGACTTTGGGGAGGGGCTTTAACTTGTGCTCTGCTTATGTATTCCTATGTCTGCCTTCTGACAGGTCACTGTGCCTTCAGTGACCTGCCTCCTATTTAGAATACTGTAAAGATTATAAAAGAACCACAGGATGGATTTCAACAACAAAGGTATCATTTTACTCAGTGTAACGGCGCCCACCTGACAGTGTTTGTGATTTACTAAGCACAATCCTGCTGACAAGTGCACTTTAAGGCGAAATTGCTCCAGCTTTTTCAAGTAAGGTGAACAGCAATCTTCAAGTCTGACCACAGATTCTCAATTAGATTAAGGTCTGGGCTTTGACTAGGCCACTCCAAAATATTTACACGTTTCCCCTTAAACCACTCTATTATTGTTTTAGCAGTATGCTTTTGGTCATTGTCTTGTTGGAAGGTGAACCTCCGTCCCACTCTCAAATCACTGACAGACTGAAACAGGTTTTGGTGAAGAATATCCCTGTATTTCAACCCATCCATCTTCTCCTCGACTCGGACCATTTTTCCTGTCCCTGCTGCCAAAAAACATCCCCACAGCATGACACTGCCACCACTATGTTTCACTGTGGGGATGGTGTCCAGGGGGTGATGAGCTGTCTTCGTTTGGTGCCAGACATAGACTTTATCTTGGTGGCCAAAAAATTAAATTTTGGTCTCATCTGACTACAGCACTTTTCTCCATACATTTGGGGATACTCCAGTCTTTGCTTGGGAACTCTGCAACTCCTTCAGGGTTACCTTTGGTCTTCGTGCTGCCTCTCTGATTAATGCCCTCCTTGCCCGGGCTGACAGTATTGGTGGGTGGCCCTCTCTTGGCAGGTTTTTGTGGTACCATGTTCTTTCCATTTGATGATAATGGATTTGATGGTGCTCTGGGGGATCATCAGAGGTTGGGATTTTTTTTTTATAACCGAACCCTGACTTGTACTTCTCAACAACTTTGTCCCTAACTTGTTTGGAGATCTCCTTGGTCTTCATGGTGTTGTTTGGTTAGTGGTGCCTCTTGCTTAATGGTGTTGCAGCCTCTGGGGCCTTTCAGAAAAAGTGTGTATATATAGACAGACCACGTGACACTTGAACTTCCTTTCACTAAGCATGTGACTTATGAGGGCCATTGCACCAGAAATTTTTAGGGGCTTCATAGCAAAAGGTGTGAATACATATGTACATGCCAATTTTTAGTTATTTGATCCCATAAATTAAATTTTTGACTATATTTTTTTCACTTCACTTCACCAACTTAGATTACTAAGTGCTGATGCATCACACACAAATTGGATTACAAAAATATTTAGGTTGTAATGTAACAAAATAGGTAAAAACCCAAATGAGGTTAATACTTTCGCAAGCCACTGTAACTATAGTGGCAGTTGTACCCACCAGGGCCTGGAGCCTAAGGAGCCCAGAAGGTCCCCTTGGCCCATATGAAAAGACAAATTCTATTAATGACCCGTGACAGTTGGGGGCCCTATTGGAAATTTTGTATTGGGGCCCATGAGATTCATGTTGCGCCACTGGATACATACCAGGCCAAGCTAGGGTGACAAGATGGAACAGCAGCCCTGGTATAAGAAACTATGGGATAGAATTATGAACCAGCTCTTATTTCCAAGCACATATGACTGTGTCTCACAGATGATGATGATGGTGACACACTCATTCACTGCAAGTGACACCCAGCAGAGAATACACAACATATAATGGCTGCAGCAATGTAATAGCACAGTACAATGTTGGTGCCCAAGTGACATGGGTATTGTAGCACTTAGAAGAGCCATTGGTGCACCTTAGTAATGCAAACACAGTGACATCCCCTCAGCAACAATTACCTCCTCAATAGAAGAGCAAGTCCCAGCAATATTTACTCACTATTTACTGTAGCAGATTTAGTATCATACCAGGATCCAGATTGGGGCCACGGGGTTCATATGTGGGGATGTGAATGGAGCAAGAGGTAGGATTCTTCTCTGATAGGACCAGATGCTATAGGCAACTCTTGGAAATCTGGCAGATTTGCAAAAATGCTGCTCCAGGGTTGTCTCCTGACCTCTTCAGTGGGCCCCTTGGCTATCAGTACTCTCTCTATGTCTCTGTTCTCCAGTGTAAGGTACTCTGCAGTCTGTAATGGATGCTTCCTTGTCTTTCTCTTTCTCCTTACCTTCAAACTCCACCCTTCTCCTCTAACTTGCTCAGCCAACCAGTCTTTGTCTCTGCTACATATTGCAGAGAGAAGCAAAAGCTGCTGGGAATTGTAGTCCCAGGCACTCTAGAATAAAAAGTACTAATGCCTGCAAGTGTAAATCTCTGCTTGACATCACTTGCAGAGTCCTTTGTTCATAGTGCTTCCCCTTCAGGAATTACATACACATGAGATACATTTGTTGTATTGTACAACAGCTGTATGCTTATTCCGTGAAGGTATATAACCAATTTGATAGAAAGGAGTACCCATTTATACAAAATTAAAGTTGTCCAGCCTTAGGTTAGAAGTCGGCAGTCATTCTATGTGACTGCAGACTTGTGAATTCTCACAGGGCGCGCACTGTGCGCTGTGAGGATTCTTTGGTGTCAGCACTAGGAGCGGGGGGCGCATGACCGCTAATATGTGATTTGCATTTATACAGTCACATGCCAACTACACAAGCATTGCCTTGCCTAATGCAAGTGTATTGAATGAGGCCAGATACGTCTAGTTGGAATGTGACAGGAAGATTGCAAATCGCATATTTGCAGTGACATGCCCACACACTACTGGCATCGGAGAATAGAGTGACTGCAGACCTGTACCCTGAAGCCGGACAACCACTTTAATTACTTTTTGAGACAAGACTTGTCCCTCTAAATACAATTACAAAAAAATGACCACCATTCCTTTAATGTATCACAATTAGTGTTGAGCGAGCATGCTCAACACTGCTCGGTACTCGCCCGAGCATCACGCTACTCGGGATGTTCGGCGAGCCCCGAGCATTTCCGGGTTACTCGGGCGGGAGCTCAGGTCTCCGCCCTGCATGTTTGGCGCTCTTTACAGAGCCAATGAACATGCAGGGATTGCCAGCCAGTCACTGTAATGCCGCAGCCATGTTGTTTGTGGGCATTACATTGATTGGCTGGCCGCACAGAGTCACCTCGAGTATTTCAAACCGGGCGCCGCCATCTTGGACACAGTCGCTCCGGATTAGAGAGTGTAGGGACAGCGCTGCTGAACTAGGGAGAGATTTTTCCTGCAAAATAGTTAGTGTAGGGTCTGTAAAGCCTGCCAGAACAAACAAACAGTCCTTCTCAGGACTAATATCCATCCCAGATACCAGGCAGGCAGGCTGTATAGGAGACACAGTGGTTATACCAGCAAACGCTGCATTACAGTCCTGTGTGCTCCTGTTTCTGAAATTGCTGGACTTAGCTCCAGGTCTCGGGGGCCAGTAAAAATCCTTTTTTTTTCATCTAAATCCTCTTTTTTTTTTCCTCCTTCACACTGTACAAATACCCATCTTATTAACCTATTGGTGTCCCCCCCCCCCAAAAAAAAAGTGTGTCTCTGATTTTTCAGACACAAATATATCTGTTGAAAAGAGTCTGGTATAGGCCACAGAAACAGAAGTGTGGTTTTGCAGTTCCATGGGTCAAATCTCTGTATTATCCAGTTTTGGGCCTTTTGTATCTAAAAAAAAACTGTTTGAGTGTGTCGTTCACTGTTCAGCCGCAAATATATACATTTAAAAAAGTCTGGTATACACCAGTAAATTATAACTGTGGGTTTGCTGTTCCACGGTAAAAAATCTCTATTATCCTGTTTTTCGCTTTTTTTTGCCTTAAAAAAAAAAACAGTAGTGTCTCCTGACTGTTCTGACACAAAAATATATCTGTTGAAAATAGTCTGTTGTAGGCCCGACAAATCCCAGTGTGGTGTTGCATTTCCATGGGTCAAATCTCTGTATTATCCAGTTTTGGGCATTTTGTATGTAAAAAAAAAACAGTTTGAGTGTGTCGCTCACTGTTCAGCCGCAAATATATATATTTAAAATTTTATGGTATACCCCAGTAAACAATAACTGTGGTTTTGCCATTCCACGGTAAAAAATCTCTATTATTCAGTATTTGGTATTTTTTCCGTAAAGAAAAACAGTAATAGTTTATCCCTGATTGTTCTGATTGTTTAAAAGAGTCGGGTGTATGCCAGAGAAATAGAACTGTGGTTTTCCTCTTCCATGGTTCTAATCTACTTTTCATTACCCTTTTTCCATGGATAGTGTGAGTGTAAGCTATTTTACTTCCTTTACAATGGGCAAGGTGTGTGGCAAGGGACGTGGAAGTGGACGTTCTGGTGATGGTGCGTGCAGAGGACAGGGCCGTGGCCAAGGTGAAAATGTGCCACAACCAACAGCCACATCTTCTCGCTAGCACTTCTTGACCGAATTACTAGGGAAGCACAGAACAACACCAGTCTTGCGAACTGATCAGTGTGAACAGGTTATTAATTGGATAGCAGATAATACTTCCAGTTACATGAGCACCACCACCTCCGGTCTGTCTTCCACACCGTCAAATGTTAGTAGCCGTGAGTCTCGACCGCATACTCCTCCTCACCCTGATGCTCCTTCCTCCCACCATGCCGAGTTTCGTCAGACAGCAACTGATCCCACACTTGGACACTCTGAAGAGCTGTTCACTGGTCCATTTCCAGATTTGTGCCCCTGTGGTGGATGATCTAGTAATTGACCCAACGTGGCAAGAGGACATGCAGAGTGAGGCCAGCAGCACACAGGGGGAGGGAGGCAGAGTACCCCAACAGGCAGGAAGAAGCAGTGTGGTGGCCGCAGACAGAAGGCGGGTAACCGTTCCCCGTAACACCAACACGAGGGATGTTGCCTGTACAAGCGGTAGGTCTTCCAGAGTCTGTAATTTTTTTAAAGACTCTGCTGATAACCCCAAAAAGGCCATTTGTACCACCTGCCATGCCAGCATCAGCAGGGGTGACAAAACTACCAGCCTGACCACCACCAGCATGATCAGGCACATGGCAGCAAAGCACCCGACTTTGTGGGGCGAACCCCAGGGTCCACGACCAGTGTCAGTGGGTGTCACCACTGCTTCTTCCGCTGTTGTGCGTGCAATAGAACCCCCTGCTGTGTGTGCAAGACAATCCCCTGTCCATACTGCATGTAAAGATGCCCCCTCCTCTCAGTCTTCACTTGTTATGGCAGTTTCTCAAGAAACAGCATCAACGTCCATGTCCACGTCCCACCGCAGCGTTCAATTGTCCATATCCCAGACCTTTGAACGAAAGCGGAAATTCGCAGCTAGCACCCCACAGGCCACAGTCCTAAATTCGCACATTTCACGACTGCTTGCTTTGGAAATGCTGCCTTTTAGGCTGGTGGAGACCGAATCCTTCCGCAACCTTATGGCGGTGGCCATCCCTCGGTACTCGGTCCCCAGCCGACACTATTTTGCCCAGTGTGCCATCCCCGCACTACACAAGCATGTGTCCCAAAACATCTGCCGTGCCCTCAACAACGCAGTTACTGGGAGAGTCCACCTGACAACGGACACGTGGACAAGTGCTTGTGGCCAGGGACGGTACATCTCTCTGACGGCACACTGGGTAAACATAGTGGAAGCCGGGACCCAGTCGGACCTTGAGATGGAACACATCCTCCCCACACCGAGGATTGCGGGCCCTATGTCAGTCAGAGTTGCCCCCACAGTGTACAGCTCCTGTGCATCATCCTCCTCCTCCTCCTCCTCATGCTCAGCCTCCATCTCAGATATCACTACATCAGTTACAAGCTGGAAGCACTGCACTACTGCCTCCACCAAGCGGCAACAGGCTGTGCTGAAACTCATAAGCTTAGGTGATAAACCTCACACTGCTTGTGAGTTGTGGACAGCTGTGAAAGAGCAGGCAGATCTGTGGCTGAGACCGCTGAACCTACATCCAGGCATGGTCGTGTGTGACAATGGCCGTAACCTGGTGGCGGCTCTGAGGCGAGGCGAGATCACACATGTACCATGCCTGGCTCATGTGCTTAACCTCGTGGTTCAGCGGTTTCTTAAATCGTACCCCGAGTTGCCAGATCTGCTCGTGAAAGTACGCTGCCTGTCAGCTCCTTTTCGCAAGTCGGCTACAGCTTCCGCCGCCCTTGCTGTATTGCAGCAGCGTTTGCAGCTTCCGGCATACCGACTGGTGTGTGATGTCCCCACACTTGGAACTCTACCCTCCACATGTTGCTAAGGATTTGTGAGCGGAAGAGAGCAGCTGTGGAGTACCAGCTGCAACTAGGCTGTCGATATTCAGGTCAGACTCCACACATAAGACCTCAGGAGTGGACCTGGATGTCTGACATATGTACCATCCTGACAAACTTTGAGGAGGCCACCAAGATGGTGAGTGGCGATGATGCCATCATTAGTGTCAGCATCCCACTTGTCTGTCTTTTGCAACACTCTCTGCAGAGAATTAAAGAGGAGGCATTGCAGCCAGAGTATGATGAGATGGATCAAGAAGCCGTAGCAGGCGATTACACACAGCCCAGCCTCATCTCATCCCAACGTGCATTAGGGGACAATGAGGGAGAGGAGGAGGAAGAACAGGAGCTGGTATCATGCGCTGTAGACGGTAGTACCTCTACAACTGTCATACCGTCGGTTCAGCGTGGGTGGCCTGAGGACAGGGGGGAGGAGGAGGAGGAGGAGGAGAGCATGGTCAGTCGTCATCTTGGTGAGGACACAGAAATCTTGCCCGTTACCAGTCTGGCACGCATGACTGACTTTATGTTACGCTGCCTTAACCGTGACCCTCGCATTGTCAAAATGTTGGGTGACAGTCATTACTGGTTGGTGACACTTGTAGACCCCCGCTACAAGGAGAACTTTCACGCTCTTATTCCTGAGGTGGAGAGGTCTACAAAAATGGGGCAGTACCAGAAGGCCCTTGCTGCAGAACTGTTAAAAAAATTCCCATCTGAACACGCTAGCGGCAGAGGTCACAGTTCGTTGTTGCCCAACCAAGGCGTACATGCGAGAGAGATGCAACTCCAATCCAGCAGAGGCAGGGGAGCACTGTCAACGTTCTGGGACAGTTTTCTCAGACCCTCTCTTCGGACAGACCCTGAGTCGCGGGGTACTCTCACAAGGAGTGGAAAGTTTCAAAAGATGATGAGGGAATCCCTTGCCGACCATACCAGTGTCCTCCGTGATTCCTCTGTGCCTTTTAATTATTGGGTATCCAAGCTGGACACTTGGAATGAACTCGCTCTGTACGCCTTGGAGGTCCTGGCCTGCCCTGCCGCTAGCGTGTTATCGGAGCGTGTTTTTAGTGCCGCAGGGGGAATTATAACTGATAAGCGCACTCGCCTGTCAACTGACAATGCTGACAAGCTGACCGTTACCAAAATGAACAAGGGCTGGATTGGGCCAGACTTCTCATCACCATCAAATGACAGCAGAGTAACATAAAGTCAAATCCACTGTGTTATTTCGGGAGGTGTATTCACAAGCACAGCTTCACACCCACACATGGGTATACGCTTCCTCATTAAGATGCTGTACTGTATGGCTCTTCCAAGGGGCATTAAAAGCATCTTGTTATACCACTCTGACCTCCACGTCTCTTGTAAAGGGCATTAAAACTGTCTTGTTATACCACTCTAAACCCCACGTCTCTTGTAAGGGGCGTTAAAAGCGTCTTGTTATACCACTCTGACCTCCACGTCTCTTCTGAGGGCTATTAAAAGCGTCTTGTTATTCCACTCTGACCTCCACGTCTCTTCTGAGGGGCATTAAAAGCGTCTTGTTATAACACTATGACCTCCATGTCTCTTCTCAGGGGCATTAAAAGCGTCTTGTTATACCACTCTGACCTCCACGTCACTTCTGAGGGGCATTAAAAGCGTCTTGTTATACCACTCTGACCTCCACGTCTCTTCTGAGGGCCATTAAAAAAGTGTCTTGTTATACCACTCTGACCTCCACGTCTCTTCTGAGGGGCATTAAAAGCGTCTTGTTATACCACTCTGACCTCCACGTCTCTTGTAAGGGGCATTAAAAGCGTCTTGTTATACCACTCTGACCTCCACGTCTCTTCTGAGGGGCATTAAAAGCGTCTTGTTATACCACTCTGACGTCCACGTCTCTTGTAAGGGGCATTAAAACCATCTTGTTATACCACTCTAAACCCCACGTCTCTTGTAAGGGGCATTAAAAGCGTCTTATTATACCACTCTGACCTCCACGTCTCTTCTGAGGGGCATTAAAAGCGTCTTGTTATACCACTCTGACCTCCACGTCTCTTCTGAAGGGCATTAAAAGCATCTTGTTATACCACTCTGACCTCCACGTCTCTTCTGAGGGGCATTAAAAGCGTCTTGTTATACCACTCTGACCTCCACGTCACTTCTGAGGGGCATTAAAAGCATCTTGTTATACCACTCTGACCTCCACGTCTCTTCTGAGGGCCATTAAAAGCGTCTTGTTATACCACACTGACCTCCACGTCTCTTCTAAGGGGCATTAAAAGCGTCTTGTTATACCACTATGACCTCCACGTCTCTTCTCAGGGGCATTAAAAGCGTCTTGTTATACCACTCTGACCTCCACGTCACTTCTGAGGGGCATTAAAAGCGTCTTGTTATACCACTCTGACCTCCACGTCTCTTCTGAGGGCCATTAAAAGCGTCTTGTTATACCACTCTGACCTCCACGTCTCTTCTGAGGGGCATTAAAAGCGTCTTGTTATACCACTCTGACCTCCACATCTCTTCTGAGGGGCATTAAAAGCATCTTGTTATACCACTCTGACCTCCACGTCTCTTGTAAAGGGCATTAAAAGCGTCTTGTTATACCACTCTGACATCCACGTCTCTTCTGAGGGGCATTAAAAGCGTCTTGTTATACCACTCTGACCTCCACGTCTCTTGTAAGGGGCATTAAAACCGTCTTGTTATACCACTCTGACCTCAACGTCTCTTGTAAGGGGCATTAAAAGCATCTTGTTATACCACTCTGACCTCCACGTCTCTTCTGAGGGGCATTAAAAGCGTCTTGTTATACCACTCTGACCTCCACGTCTCTTGTAAGGGGCATTAAAACCATCTTGTTATACCACTCTGACCTCCACGTCTCTTCTGAGGGGCATTAAAAGCGTCTTGTTAAGCTACTGGGACCTCAACGACTCTTCGAACGGGCATTGAATTTCCTCTTAATTTTTGGAAGCTTTTGCTTGGAAGGCATAAGCAAATACTATGGGAGACTCACTCTCCAATAATGGGACTAATGTTTGTAATATGCAATGGCTCTTGTAAGGGGCATTGCAAGTTGCTCTGTCCTAATTTTTGGAAGCTTTTGCTTGGAAGTCATAAGCAAATACTATGGGAGACCCACTTCCCAATAATGGGACTTATGTTTGTAATATGCTGTACTGCATGGCTCTTGTAAGGGGCATTGCAAGTTGCTCCGTCCTAATTTTTGGAAGCTTTTGCTTGGAAGGGATAAGCAAATACTATGGGAGACCCACTCTCCAATAATGGGAATAATGTTTTTAAGATGCTGTACTGTATGGCTCTTGTAAGGGGCCTTAAAACCATCTGTAATCCACGTCTGTTTCAAGGGGCATTACAGTTCCTCATAATTTTTGGAAAGCCTTCCATTCACTGCTTAGGCCAACAGTGCACAGGAGACCCAGTTGCTATAAATGGAAAAAAAGGTTTAGTTAAGGCCTTCTGACCTCCATGTCATTTCCAAGGGGCATTGGAGTGCCTCAAAATTTTTGGTAGGCATTGCACTCACTGTATGCCCTATAACTGTGTAGCCGAACTGCTCCTTTTGTTACAGAAACATATCCTACAACACATATGTGGTTGACTGACCTGATATTGATGTGAATGGTCCCTGTTCCTCCTGCTCTTTCTCCTTTGCCACTACCTCATCCATCATTTATCACCTGAAGCTTTGTTTTAACGGGAGTCATAGAACTTGGATAGTAGCAGGAAAACATCCAGCAATCCTCGGAGGAGGTAGGATATGCGCCAAAATGCTGACCACCTCAGGCCTAGCCGCTACTACATACATGCGCTTGCATTCCTTGAAAACAAAGCAGATGCTAACTTCTGTAACATACCTGGCGGCATCCTTGCATGGTGGTCCATCTCCCACTGTGCAAGAGCGCGCACTTGATCTCCAGTCCAGAATGTCTCTCTGGCTTCCCTCCATGCTGTCTGTTTGTGTCTGTTTCTGCTGCTTAAGGGCGGCGCCCGATCACTTCCTGCTTTTTGTACCTGCTGTGGGTCACACCCCTTGTGCGTCCTCAGCCTATTGCTGTCTGTCACCTGGTATATAGCTCAGCTGCTCCCATCTATCCCTGCCTGAGCATAGTGTTTCATTCAGTGTGTGCTTTCACTCTGAAAATGCCAGGTCCCGTTCTTTGTCTCCTGTCTTGTGGTATCAGTTCCCGTGTCTGAACTGAGTCCTGTCTATTTCTCCTGCCTTGCGGTATCAGTTCCCGTGTCTGAACTGAGTCCTGTCTGTGTACTCTTGCCTGCTGCCTTTCCTGGAGGCTGTATTTCCAGGCCTGTCTGAACACGCTCCTAGCCTGTTCCTCCCGCCTTCTAGGGGCCGATTACCTAGATCCGTTCCTGTATCTTGTCTGTCCTGTCTGAACACGCTCCTTGCCTGTTCGTCCCGCCTCTCTGGGGGCCGATTACCCAGACCTGCTCCTGTACCTTGTCTGTTCTGTCTGAACACGCTCCTTGCCTGTTCGTCCCGCCTCTCTGGGGGCCGTATTCCCAGACCCGCTCCTGTGTCCCGCTCCTGTGTCCCGCTCCTGTGTCCCGCTCCTGTGTCCCGCTCCTGTGTCCCGCTCCTGTGTCGGTCTCGTCCGTACACTCAGTTCCAGTCTGTACTCTCTCCTATCTTTCATCTGTCTTTTCTCTATGTCCGTTCCTTTCCTTTTTCTGCAGAGTCTGAACTCGTACCTAACTCCTGCCCGTTGTCTCTGTACTCCCGTTTGTGAGTTTGTGGTCCACTCTCTACTTCACTGCAAGTACCCTGTGGGTGTCTGGCTCTGCCTTTCCCTTCCTGTCTGTTCCGTGTGAACAGAGCCCTGTCCCCCCTACTCAGCCTTGCCTGCTCTGACTCCTTTGCTCACTGCTCCGGCGGTTCTAGCCTGCTCTGACTCCTTTGCTCACCGCTCCGGCGGTTCTAGCCTGCTCTGACTCCTTTGCTCACCGCTCCGGCGGTTCTAGTCTGCTCTGACTCCTTTGCTTACCGCTCCGGCGGTTCTAGTCTGCTCTGACTCCTTTGCTTACCGCTCCGGCGGTTCTAGCCTGCTCTGACTCCTTTGCTCGCTGCTCCGGCAGCCTTGCTCCGCTCTGACCCTTTTGCTCGCTGCTCCGGCAGTCTCGCTCCACTCTTGCTCACCGCTCCAGCCGGCCTCGTCCTGCTTTACTCTTGCTCACTGCTCCTGCAGTCTCGCTCAGCTTTGATCCTTTGTTCACCGCTCCAGGCGGCCTTGTCCTGCCCTGTTCTCGCTCACCTCTCTGGGCGGCCTCACTCTGCTGTGTTTGTCCGCCACATCTGTGGCTCTGTTCCTGAGTCCCAGTGTGTACTGGGTCCTATCCCGCCAGTGTCCCTACCTGCTAGTGCCTCCCTGTCTGCACTCTAGCTGTGCTTGCCTGTACCCCTCTGCCTGTATTGTTCCTGAGTCCCAGTGTGTACTGGGTCCTATCCCGCCTGTGTTCCTACCTGCTAGTGCCTCCCTGTCTGCACTCTAGCTGTGCTTGCCTGTACCCCCCTGCCTGCTTACCCGCCTGCCTGCATACCAGTCGTGCCTGCCTATACCCACCAGTCTGTGTGCCAGCCTACCAGTCTGTTCCTGTATTCCCCTGTGTGGGTCAACAGCCGTGTCCGGGGTCTGTCCTGGAGTAGCACCTGGTCCCTTTGCTCGGTTCCTCCTTGGTGCACTGGCGTCGTATGCCGTCGTGCGACCCTGGTCGGATCGGGTGAATACCTAGTTAAGCCCCTCCAGGCATTCACTCTCCGGCACGGTCCAGTGGAATCACTACAATCACACGCACACGCCGCTCAGCCCGGGCGTGTGCATAACAGCATGCTCAGGCCATGGTTCCCGTTGAGCCCCACGGCCTTCGCTCTCTGAGAAGTTTTCCAGCGAATACATGCATTAAAATAAATAAATAATTTTTTTTTTCCTTAGCTGAGTTCCAGGCGAATTACGCACCGTCCAGATGGATCTATCAGCTCTCGTTCCTGCGGATCCGCCACGTTACTATGGGGATCCAAGACAGTGTCGTGCATTTGTGGAGCAATGCATGCTACACTTTAAGGCCTACCCTCTCTATTTTCCTTCCGATTGGGCTAAAGTGGCCTTTATGATTGACTACCTAGCGGGTGATGCCTTGAAATGGGTCACCCCCCTATGGGAAGCATGGGATCCTGTCGTCCTTGACCTGCAGGCCTTCCTGGTGGCCTTTCGTATGGTCTTCGAGGACCCTAACCCTGAAGCCCCTGCTGAAGCTTCACTTCCCAATATCCCGGAGCAGCCCCGACGGGTAATGTGTGTGGGTAGCGCAATAGTCCTCCAGCCCAATGAGACTACTGCCCACCCAGAATCCTCACAGGGTGACTACGCTTTCCGGAATACTTCTCCCAACCTCAAGAGGCAGTCCAGACGTGCTAGACGTAGAGGCAAGCCGTCACGCCAGGGTCTGTCCTCCCTGAGACCTCCTGACCCCAACCTTGAAGTCCCTACTGAAGCTTCATCTCCCTGTATCCCGGAGAAGCCCCAATGGGTAATGTGCGTGGGTAGTGCACCAGTTCTCCTGCCCGAAGAGACTTCTGCCCATCCAGACTCCACACAGGAGAACTTCCTGCACCCGGCATCAGATGCTTCACCCTCTTTAATCGGTGTGCATGTCCAAGGATGCTCCAAAGCTGTGGTTACCTCAGAGTCTGTGCACCTCTACTACCTGGTGGAGGAGCCCCTGTTGCCTCCTGAATCCTCCGGGATACCACTCGATGACAAATGGAGAGAGACTTCTCTACACCCGGTACTCGATACTTTGTCCGCTTCGTCCTGTGAGCCTGACAATGGGTACCCCAAAGTGGTAGTTACCCCCGAGTCTCTACACCCCTCCGACCAGGCGGAGGACCTCCAGTTGTCTCCTGAACCCTTCGGGGTGCTACCTGGTAGCGAAAGGACAGAGACTCTCCTATACTCTGTACCTGATACCTCGCTCGCTTCGTCCAGTGAGTCCAACCTAGTGTACTCCGAAGCAGTGGTTACTCCCGAGTCTCTACACCCCTCCGACCAGGCGGAGGACCTCCAGTTGTCTCCAGAACCCTTCGGGGTGCTACCTGGTAGCGAAAGGACAGAGACTCTCCTATACTCTGTACCTGATACCTCGCTCGCTTCGTCCACTGAGTCCAACCTAGTGTACTCCGAAGCAGTGGTTACTCCCGAGTCTCTACACCCCTCTGACCAGGCGGAGGACCTCCAGTTGTCTCCAGAACCCTTCTGGGTGCCACCTGGTGGTGAATGGACAGAGACTTTCCTATTTCCTAGATCTGATACCTCGCTTGCTTCGTCCAGTGAGTCCGACCTAGTGTACTCTGAAGCAGATGTTTTCTCTGAGCCTCTGCACTCTTCTGACCCGGCGGAGGACCTCCAGTTGTTTCCTGAATCCTCCGGGGTACCACCAGATAACAAAGAGACAGTGACTTTTCCTCATTATGTACCTGATAACCCGTCTATTTCTTCCTGTGAGCTTGACAAGATGTACCTCGAAGCAGAGATTACCCCCAAGTCTCTGTCCCCCTCCAACCCGGTGAAGGACTTCCAGTTGTCTCCTGTACCCTCTGGGGTGCCACCTGAAAATATGTGGAGAGAGACTTCCTTGTGTGCTGTTCCTGGTACTCCACCCGTTTCGTCTGTTGCTGAGGATGGCTGGATAGGAGGTAGCATCCTAGCTAACCAGATGAGATCAGTTTTTCCTGTGGACAGTGGAAGTGATCTCCTTGAAGTGAACGACTGGTCCACGAATTCTCTGCGGAAGATTCTGGCAGGCCTGAAGAAGAGGGGGCGTAAGGGGGGGGGTACTGTAACATACCTGGCGGCGTCCTTGCATGGTGGTCCATCTCCCACTGTGCAAGAGCGCGCACTTGATCTCCAGTCCAGAATGTCTCTCTGGCTTCCCTCCATGCTGTCTGTTTGTGTCTGTTTCTGCTGCTTAAGGGCGGCGCCCGATCACTTCCTGCTTTTTGTACCTGCTGTGGGTCACACCCCTTGTGCGTCCTCAGCCTATTGCTGTCTGTCACCTGGTATATAGCTCAGCTGCTCCCATCTATCCCTGCCTGAGCATAGTGTTTCATTCAGTGTGTGCTTTCACTCTGAAGATGCCAGGTCCCGTTCTTTGTCTCCTGTCTTGTGGTATCAGTTCCCGTGTCTGAACTGAGTCCTGTCTATTTCTCCTGCCTTGCGGTATCAGTTCCCGTGTCTGAACTGAGTCCTGTCTGTGTACTCTTGCCTGCTGCCTTTCCTGGAGGCTGTATTTCCAGGCCTGTCTGAACACGCTCCTAGCCTGTTCCTCCCGCCTTCTAGGGGCCGATTACCTAGATCCGTTCCTGTATCTTGTCTGTCCTGTCTGAACACGCTCCTTGCCTGTTCGTCCCGCCTCTCTGGGGGCCGATTACCCAGACCTGCTCCTGTATCTTGTCTGTTCTGTCTGAACACGCTCCTTGCCTGTTCGTCCCGCCTCTCTGGGGGCCGTATTCCCAGACCCGCTCCTGTGTCCCGCTCCTGTGTCCCGCTCCTGTGTCCCGCTCCTGTGTCCCGCTCCTGTGTCGGTCTCGTCCGTACACTCAGTTCCAGTCTGTACTCTCTCCTATCTTTCATCTGTCTTTTCTCTATGTCCGTTCCTTTCCTTTTTCTGCAGAGTCTGAACTCGTACCTAACTCCTGCCCGTTGTCTCTGTACTCCCGTTTGTGAGTTTGTGGTCCACTCTCTACTTCACTGCAAGTACCCTGTGGGTGTCTGGCTCTGCCTTTCCCTTCCTGTCTGTTCCGTGTGAACAGAGCCCTGTCCCCCCTACTCAGCCTTGCCTGCTCTGACTCCTTTGCTCACTGCTCCGGCGGTTCTAGCCTGCTCTGACTCCTTTGCTCACCGCTCCGGCGGTTCTAGCCTGCTCTGACTCCTTTGCTCACCGCTCCGGCGGTTCTAGTCTGCTCTGACTCCTTTGCTTACCGCTCCGGCGGTTCTAGTCTGCTCTGACTCCTTTGCTTACCGCTCCGGCGGTTCTAGCCTGCTCTGACTCCTTTGCTCGCTGCTCCGGCAGCCTTGCTCCGCTCTGACCCTTTTGCTCGCTGCTCCGGCAGTCTCGCTCCACTCTTGCTCACCGCTCCAGCCGGCCTCGTCCTGCTTTACTCTTGCTCACTGCTCCTGCAGTCTCGCTCAGCTTTGATCCTTTGTTCACCGCTCCAGGCGGCCTTGTCCTGCCCTGTTCTCGCTCACCTCTCTGGGCGGCCTCACTCTGCTGTGTTTGTCCGCCACATCTGTGGCTCTGTTCCTGAGTCCCAGTGTGTACTCGGTCCTATCCCGCCAGTGTCCCTACCTGCTAGTGCCTCCCTGTCTGCACTCTAGCTGTGCTTGCCTGTACCCCTCTGCCTGTATTGTTCCTGAGTCCCAGTGTGTACTGGGTCCTATCCCGCCTGTGTTCCTACCTGCTAGTGCCTCCCTGTCTGCACTCTAGCTGTGCTTGCCTGTACCCCCCTGCCTGCTTACCCGCCTGCCTGCATACCAGTCGTGCCTGCCTATACCCACCAGTCTGTGTGCCAGCCTACCAGTCTGTTCCTGTATTCCCCTGTGTGGGTCAACAGCCGTGTCCGGGGTCTGTCCTGGAGTAGCACCTGGTCCCTTTGCTCGGTTCCTCCTTGGTGCACTGGCGTCGTATGCCGTCGTGCGACCCTGGTCGGATCGGGTGAATACCTAGTTAAGCCCCTCCAGGCATTCACTCTCCGGCACGGTCCAGTGGAATCACTACAATCACACGCACACGCCGCTCAGCCCGGGCGTGTGCATAACAACTTCTATCATCCTCATCATGCTCCTCAACTTGGCACTCTCAACTCCCCTGATGGAGAAGCCAGGGTCCTCCGGAGGAGTCGGGTTCTCTGGTAGGCTCGTCCAATGCTGCCCTAAAGCAGACCAGTCTAAGAAAAGTGTGTGGGGATGTTCCACGGAGAAATCGGGGGGCTGGGGACCGTTTATGGACACCCGGCCGCCCCCAGGCGGCTGGGGACTGTGTGTGGACACCCGGCCGCGAGGCGGCTGGGGACCGAGTGTGAACACCCGGCCGCCCCCTGGCGGCTGGGGACCAAGCGTGTACACTGGCCGCCGGGCGGCTGGGGACTGAGTATGGATAAACGGGCCGCCGACGCAGTCATGACATGGTGGCCGGCGTCTGCCTCCACATGCCTGAAAGGCCCAATTTCAAGTGCAAGCAACTAGCAGTATGGTATTGCAGCCTGGCGGTGGGTGGGTGGCAGGTTGCACACTTACGTTTGCATTCTAACAAAACAAAGCAGATGCAAACTTCTATTATCATCATGCTCCTCACCTTGGCACTCTCAACTCCCCTGATGGAGAAGCCAGGGCCCACCGGAGGAGTCGGGTTCTCTGGTGGGCTCGTCCAATGCTGCCCTAAAGCAGGCCAGTCTAAGAAAAGTGTGTGGGGATGTTCCGCGGAGAAATTGAGGCGGCTGGGGACCGTTTATGGACACGCTGCCGCCCCCAGGCGGCTGGGGACCGTTTGTGGACACCCGGCCGCGAGGTGGCTGGGGACCGAGCATGGACACACGGCCGCCGGGCGGCTGGGGACTGAGTATGGATAAAAGGGCCGCCGACGCAGCCATGACATGGTGGCCGGCGTCTGCCTCCACATGCCTAAAAGGCCCAATTATAAGTGCAAGCAAGCTAGCAGTATGGTATTGCAGCCTGAGAGTGGGTGGGTGGCAGGTTGCACACTTACGCTTGCATTCCAACAAAACAAAGCTGATGCTAACTTCTATCATCATCATGCTCCTTACCTTGGCACTCTCAACTCCCCTGATGGAGAAGCCAGGGCCCACCGGAGAAGTGGGGTTCTCTGGTGGGCTCGTCCAATGCTGCCCTAAAGCAAGCCAGTCTAAGAAAAGTGTGTGGGAATGTTCTGCGCAGAAATCGGGGCGGCTGGGGACCGTTTATGGACACCCGGCCACCCCCAGGCGGCTGGGGACCGTGTGTGGACACCCGGCCGCGGGGGCAGCTGGGGACCGAGCGTGGACACGCGGCCGCCCCCTGGCGGCTGAGGACTGAGTATGGATACCTCGCTGCCGAAGCAGCCATGACGTAGTGGCCAGCTTCGGCCTCTTCAAAACTAAAAGGCCCCATTTCAAGTGCAAGCTAGCAGTATGGTATTGCAGCTTGGGGGTGAGTCGGTGGTTGGCTGCATATTTGCGCTTGCATTGCAAGGAATGGGGGAGGTACAATTGAACACTGCCCTGGGACAAGGACTTGGACGGGGATAGTTGCAAGTCTGCATCTTCTGATGCGGCAAGTATCACTTCTGATGGGCACACTTTTAGGCAGTGTCCTGGGAGTCAGAGATGCTTCCAGGGGTCTTCCCCATGCTGTCCCCATGTCTTTTCAGCACTGTATGCATGTGTCACACAGCACATGGCCAGATAAGGTTGTAAAATGTTAAAATGACATTTCCCAGTGAATGCATTTGTCACAGTTGAAAGCAATACAAAAGTGCAAAAACGCATAAAAAATGCTACTTGTGAACATAGCCCAAGGTGTGGAGGAGTATTTTTGCTTTTGGTTATTTATTTTACCTTATACACAAGTCTTTACCCTGGAAAATAAATTCCTTAACATATTTCACAGGAAAAAAGTTTCACTTTCGTTTTTGAACGTTTTATTATGAGCCTGTAAAAGTGGCTTAATACCTCTGAACACGTTGTTGACAACAGTGACCTGGGGGTCAGAAATGCTTCCTGGGGCGATCCTCATGCTGTCCCCATGTCATTTGAGCACTGTCACTATCGTTTTGGGGACTTTTTAGGCTTTCTACAGACTGCCGGGGGTGCCGCCGCAAAAATGCTCAGGTCTCCCATAGACTAACATTGGGCTCATTGCTCGGGTCGAGCAACCGAGTATCACGGCGAGCTCGGGCCGAGCTTCGAGCACCCGAGGATTTTAGTGCTCGCTCAACACTAATCACAATTAAACTGAATGTAGAGAAATAAATTCTTTATTAATTTACAAATTGATTATCCACATGCATTAAAAACAACTCATAAAACATATGTACAAAAAAGGATAAAATAGCGGATAGAGAGGAGCAGCAAAAAGCATAGGATAATAACAAAACTACCCCAAATACTTATGTAGATCCAAAGCTTTCGATGTGAAAGGCGTGTGGTACGGGATGGGGAAGTGAACGTGCTGCTGCTGATGAAAACTGAGGCCAAGGCTGTGGGACAGATGAAACTGTGCCTGCTGTGGGAGCCCAACAAACATGCTCATCCACGGGACCTAGCTTCTTTTCCCACTTTGCAGGGGAGCGCGGGACACCACTCTTGAACCAAAACAGTACAAACAGGTGGTTGGTTGGATTGCAGATAATACTTCCTGTCTGTTTTGTAGCACCACCCTGTCTTCCACACGGTCCAGTCTCACTAGCCAAGAGTCTGGACCACATAATCCTCACCCTGATCCTCCTTCCTCCCACCATGCGAGTCCCAGAAGACAAGTGATCCCACACTTGGACACTCCGGGGAGCTCTTTACATTTCCATTTATTGATTCTGGCCTCTCACCCTGCTTGTTTCAAGAGGGACATGAGGAGATGGTGTGTAGTGATGCCCAAATATTTGAGCAGCCACGGTCAGAAGAAAAGGACGATGGGGAACAGCAATTAGTGTCTCAAGAGGTAAATGATGATGATGAGACACAGTTGCCAACAAGTCATGTTGTTAAGTCAACTAGTCAGGAAGAGGACTAGAGTGCAGAAGTGGAAGATGAGGTGGTGAACGATTAAGTCATTGACCAAACCTGCGAAGGTGCCATGCAGAGCGAGGACAGCAGCGCAAAGGGGGGGGATCTGCAGCACCGCAACAGGTAGGCAGAGGCAGTGGGGTGGCCAGAGGGGAAAGGCGAGCAACTGTGTCCCAGAGCACCCACAAGTGGCTAGATCCTAGGCCAAGGGTTAGGTATTCCCCAGTCTGGAGCTTTTTTACTGAAAGTGCGGAAGGCAAGAAAATGGTCATTTGCAATCTGTGTCGTATCAAGATCAGCCGGAGCCTGATTACTACCAGCCTGACCACCACCAGCATGAACAGACAAATGTCATCCAAGCACTCGACTAAGTGGGCCAAACACCTGGGTCCACATTCAGTGTCTGCGGGTTACACCACTGCATCTTCCCCTGTGCTACATGTTTGTCAATCCCTTGTCCAGGACACAGGCGCCGATGCCTTCCGCCCTGCATCATTGGATCTTCACAAGCACCATCAGAAACCACATCCACTTCATTGTCCCAGCGCACTATCCAGCTTTTCCTACCCCAGGTCTTGAAACGCAAGCAGAAATAAGTATTCACCCTCAGGCCCAAACACTAAAGGGACACATTTCCAGACTGCTTGCCTTGGAAATGTTGCCATTTAGGCTTGTGGACACTGAGGCTTTCCGCAAGCTCATGGCAGCCACTCGGTACTCGCTCCCCAGCAGCCACTATTTCTACCATTGTGACGTACCCGCCTTACACAAGCACGTTTCCCATAACATCATTCGTGCCCTGACCAATGCAGTTACTAGGAAGTTCCACTTACCTATTGACAAGTGGACAAGTGCTTGTGGCCAGGGATGCTATATTTCCCTCACGGCACACTGGGTGAAGCTAGTGGAGGCTGGGCCCTGGTACAACACCCGTGCTATTGATGCCTAAAATTGCAGGACTTAGTTCCATCTGGGTTTCCCCCACCTACTACTCCAGTTCCTTCACCCCCTCCTCCTACTTCATCTCGGCCATATCCGTCACAAGTTGGAAGCACTGCAACATTGCCTCGGTGAAGTAGCAACAGGCTCTTCTGAAACAAACTTGTTTAGGTGACAAACAGCACACCGGCACCCAGTTGTTGAAAGGTATAAATGACCAGACAGATCTGTAGCTCTCACCGCTGAACCTACAAACAGGCATGGTTGTGTGTGATCATGGCTGTAACCTGGTGGCAGCTCTGAAGCTCTGCAACCTCATATATGTACCATGCCTGGCCCACATGCTCAACTTAGTAGTTCAGCAGTTTCTGAAAACCTACCCAGATTTGCCTTAGCTACTTGTTAAGTTACGCCACATGTGCGCTCATTTCCGCAAGTCAGCAACAGCTGCCACTGGTCTGGCAATGCTGCAGAAACACTTGCAAGTCCCAGCTCACCCACTGCTTTGCGACATGACAATGCACTGGAACTCCACATTGCATATGTTGGCAAGGCTTTGTGAGCACCAGAGGGCATTAATTGAATATCAGCTACAACATTCCCGTCGGTATTCCGGTCAACCCCTGCACATAACAACCAACGAGTGGGCATGGATGTCTGACATCTGTGAGGTTCTCCAAAATTTTGAGGAGTCAATCAAAATGATGAGTGGTAATTACACCATTATCAGCATAACCATCCTGCTTCTGTGTCTACTTAAATGCTCGTTGCTCACAATTAAAGAGAAAGTTTTGATGTGGACCAGGTGGAGATGGAGGAAGAAAGTACACAGGTTGATACTACCCAGCCCAGTCTCATCTCATCTTTTCAGCGTGGATTGGGTGATAATGAGGAGGAGGCTGATGAGGAGGAGGAGCAGGAGATGGTTGCCTGTGCTACAGAGGGTACTACCCACACCAACTTCATCCCGTCTGTTCATCGTGGATGGGCTGAAGAGGAGGAGAGAGAGGAGGAGATGGAGAGCTGTTTTCCTGGTGGGGACAGGGAAGTCTTGCCTGTTGGGAGTCTGGCATACATGGCTGACTTTATGTCCCGTAGCCTTTCCTGTGACCCTCGCGTTATATGTATTTTGGCCAACACTGATTACTGGTTGTTCACCCTTCTCGTCCTACACTACCAATTTCCATCTCTCCTTCCTGCGGCAGAGAGGGCTAGTAAAATGGAGCAATACCAGAAGGTTCTAGTCGAACAATTAGTACAAAAATTCCCATCTGACAACACTGGCGGCAAAGCTCATAGTTTCTTGGACAACCAAGGAGTAGAGACTAGGGAGAGACACACCAGGTCCAACAGAGGCAGGGAAGGACAATCAAAGGTCTAGGACAGCTTCATTAGACCCTCCCAGTGCCCAAGCTGTGATGTGCGGGGTACTTTGACAAGGAGGGAAAAGTTTTGGAAGATGGTGAAGTAGTACCTAGTTGATCGTACCAGCATCCTCCATGATTCCTTTGTGTCATATAACTATTGGGTATCCAAGCTGGACACCTGGCATGAACTGTCCCGCTACGCCTTGGAGGTGTTAACCTGCCCTGCCTCTGGCATTTTGTCAGGGTTTTTAGTGCTGCCAGGGGCTTAAAAACTAATTGGCGTATCTGCCTGTCAACCAAAAATGCTGACAGGCTGACTCTTATCAAAATGAACAAGGCCTGGATTGGCCCAGACTTCACAATCCCACTGGATGACAGCAGCAGAACATAAGGCAATTCTAATGTTCCTTATTTACTGGTGTATTCCCATGCACCCCTTCCCTGCATGTCTTCCAGAGTGTATTAGAGTGCCTTATTCTAAATTTTAGAAGCCCTTGCACATAGTGCATACGCTTTACCAGTCTAGGATTTTCATTCCTTAATAATAGAAAAAAAATGAGGCCATCCTATATGTGTCTTCCTGGGGGTATTGCAGTCCCTCCTTCTAATTTTTGGCAGCCATTTCACTTAGTGTGAAGGCTTTACAAGTGTAGGAGTCCCGCTGTTTTTAAAATTCTAAAAATAAATTATTATGAGGACACCCACTTTGTGTTTTCCACTGCATATTGCAATCCCTCCTTTAAAATTGTTGCTAGACCTTGCACTTAGTACATAGGCTTTACCAGTGTAGTAGTCCCACTGTTTTTAAAATTCTACCAACATTTATTCTGAGGCCATCGTCTACGAGTCTTCCAGGGTGTATTGCAATCTCTCCTTTAAATTATTGCTAGACATTGCACTTAGTGCATAGGCTTTACCAGTGTAGGAGTGCCACTCTTTTTATAATCCTACCAAAATGTATTCTGAGGTCATCTTCTTTGTGTCTTCCAGGGTGTATGTCAAACCCTCCTTCAAATTTTTGGCAGCCCTTGCACTTTGCTCATAGCCTTTATGAGTTTAGGGGTCCAACTACCCAACAATTTTAACAGAATGTGTATGAGACCCTCTAATATGTCTAATGCAGGATGTATCAGAATCCTTCTTCCTTTCAATTTTTGGCTGTTCCTGCATTGTCTGCATAGGAGTTTTAAAGTCCCTCCTTCATAAATTAAACTGGATGTGTCTGACCATGTCACACACACCACATGCCTAGATGAGGTAGTACAATGTTAAAATTACATTTACTGGTTGTTTTTTTTTCCTCTTTTTAATCTTGTCTTATATACAAGTCATTATTCAGGAAAGAATGTTTCCTACATTTTTTTCCTATAAAATCCATTTCATCTTTGTTTTTTTATGTTTTATTGTCACTCTGTAAAAGTGGCGTAATACTCTGACAATATTGTTCCCAGCAGCGACCTGGAAGTCAGAGATACATCCAGGCATCTTCCCCATGCTTTTCCCATTCCTCTTGAGTGCTGTTTCCATCCATTTCAGCGATTTAACCGCCCCCTCAGACTTCCTGGGAAAGTCTGCCGGAATAATGCTTGAGTTTCCCATGGACTTCCATTATACTCATTACTTGAGCACAGCTGGTCCAAGTAAAGAGCACTGGAGCAGCAACCACTGCCAAATCCCACTCTGTTCTCCACCGGGTCTCTCAGAGTACAGTGTGAGAACCGGAATGATGGGCAGTGACTTGACAGCGAGTGACCTATGGAGCCTCGTCGGAGCCCATGTCATTTTTTTTTATTCTTTATTTTACACCTAATGTACACTGTGGGTGCTGACTACAACTCCCATCATTGTCACCTGGTCGCGCAGATCTCAGGGAGACCAGGCAATAATAATGTGAGCTGCACTCAGCACCTGGCACTTGGCACTCTGGCATTTAACAGTCTGACCCGGTGGCTTGAACTCAGGGAATAAGGTTATCAGAGTTCAAAGCCACTGGGGTTCCTGGCAGCTGCGAGGCCCGGAAAACTCATGGGAAACTTTGAGGGACAGTTAAAGTTCAATGAAGTGTCCAGCTGCTGGAACACCTTGAGGCTGTGAACTAAGGTTACCTTGGGTGTGTATTATACTATACTTGTTCATAGAAAAAAATGAAAATAATGGCATGGCGTCGGCTTCCGTGTAATTTTCATAACCTGCAGAAGGAAAGCCAACCACTGGGGGATGATATTACTAGCCAGGGAAGGGGCCATTAGCCAAAGATGTTCCCTGGCTATTAATAACAGCTCACAGCTGTTTGCTTAGCGTTTACTGGCTAGATTACAGGGGGGACACCAGAAAAAAATTTATGTGGGCTCCCCCTATAATTATCAACCAGCAAAGGCTAAACAGACAACTGTGAGCTGATATTAACAGCTAGGGAAGGGGCCATGGGGCCCACGTAGCGTTTTACAAGCGTATATGCTGCGGAATTTCCACAGCATAAACGCTTGGGAAACGCTTGGTAATCCACCCCCCATGGTCCCCAATGACAAGCCGCAATATCAATGCCCATGCTGCGGATTTTTCCGCAGCGTTTATGCTGCGCTCAAAAATCCGCAGCATGTCCATTAATTTTGCGGACACGCAGCGTAATCGCCGCCATTGACTTGCATTGAAATGCATAATATCCGTATCAGTACATTTGTACGCACAGATATTATGCGTTTCTATGTGCGGATGGTACCCAAGTCTAGAGGAGAGGAGACTCTCATCCAGACCCGGGTACCATAGAAACTGTTAAAAAAAGAATTTAAAATAAAAATTAAAGTTTATACTCACCTTCTGATGTCCTCCCGGTGTTTTTTCTGCTCCGTCCGGTCTATTGCAATGCTCCCGCTGTTGTGAAGGACCTGCCATGACGTCACTGAGTCATGTGACCCATCACATGGCTCAATGATGTCACCGCAGGTCCTTCACACCACCGCGAGCCACCCAACACACCGGACGCGGCAGAGAAAACACCGGGAGGACACCGGAAGGTGAGTATAAACTTTATTTTTTTATTTTTTACCATTTTATTCTTTTTTTTTAACTAACTTTGCATGGATTTATATAGTGTGAACAAGTTGTCAAGCACTTTTCCAAGTGATGGTAAAATCGCTTGGAAAAGCGCTTGATAACTCGCATGCAGAAATGCATGCAAAGACGCTTGACAAACGCTACTACCTGGCGGGAAAAATGCATGTAAAATCCGCATGTGTTTTTCCTGCCAGGGAGAAGAGTATAAAATATGCAGCATTTCTGCATCGTGGGCACATAGCCTAAAAGGTATCATAACTACAAGATTATCTTGTTTTTCCCACTGAGAGAAATCTTTTTTTCAACTGGCTAACATGGTACCAAACCCCTTTTTTTCTTTTAACCCTGCAGTTGAAACAGTCTAATGTAAATGTACCCTAAAGAGAGCAGAAAGCCCCTCCTCCCATCCCCGCAGAATGTGTATATCTCCAGACTGGTTTGTGTGTTCTTTCCTCCCTATCTATATTCAGATGTAGCACATCTTGTATGATCTACAATATTGACCAGAGTGTGTTTAATTATATTCGTTTTGCACTTTGTACGGCAAACTCAGTTTTCATATCTACAGTGTGAAATTAACTGCACTATGAAAGAGATAAATAAATGCATAAAAAATAAGGTTTAAGCCAAAACTATGAGCAGGTACAATACATAGAAGTGGTACAAATTGTTCCACTCAAATTTCACAATAAACTTTATTACTACATCCTTCACTCATAGCAAACAGATTCCTCAGCAAAATGTATTTGAAAATTTGCAGCATACCTGTTGCAGAAATACCATGGATTTTATTTTTTGCAATGCAAAATGTTAACAATTGAGAGTCCTCAGTGGTTGATACCTTTTAATGGTTAACTGAAAATATGGTAACAAGTAGCAAGCTTTAGAAATTACTCAGGTGTTTCCATCAGGTATACTATGCCTAATGAAGAGACCTGAGTCGTCTCGAAAGCTTGCAATTTGTACCTTCTTTTCAGTTAGCCATTAAATAGTATCAATCACTGAGAACTCTCAAATTTTTATATTTTTCTATCTTCTGGCTAACATGGTACAAAAATATATTTTTCCTAATGCAAAGTGTGAAATCCACAGCTAGGTCCGCAACAAAACACATGGTCTACATAAACATTAAATTGGTAATGTTTAGGCCAGTTCCACCTATGGAACTGGCCTAAACATCTCATATGTGTAGGGAACTGTCTCTGTACATTCTATTCTGGTCGTACGGGCAAGTGACCACTGGAGTCAATAACTAGCGACAGCAGTGAAGTGACCAGTGATTGGCTATAGCCGTAACATGTCCAACTTTGGCAGAAGTAGGGGCTCGTAAACTGGCGGGGAACCTGGGCAACATGACGGAGCAAGGGGAGCAGTGGAGAATTAGTAAAGCAGACATTAATTTTTGTTTCTAAACCATGCTGGACTGTTTTTTAAATACATTAGTAATGTATATACCTTTGAATATGGAACCCTTGCTCAGCTATCTTTTCGTTTAACATATTTATTTTACATCTGTGCTTCAACCAATAATGATTTCTAATATCCATGTGAATTTTGTTGCTATGATAAAATGGTGAAAGTCAAACAAAATATCTATACAAATCCAGAGAACATGTTTATTTTAGACAAGGAGTGCTACTGAGTGCTTGTCATTAAGCAACTAATCAGACTTTGTCTCTGACTTCAAAGATAGCTTTGTTAAACAAAGGAGTGGAGGGTGCTGTAATGCTGTAATGCACCCAACCATACATTCTTTTCTATGTCAGGACCTATTAGGCTGGGGACTATAATGAACCAGTTGTGTCCTTGACTTGTCTTTTCTGTACTTTTTAGAGCTCCATATTTGCTGTATCTGTCCATGGGGAAGTTTGACAATCAATATGGTCACTGTCAGACAATCTCCCCAGACTCCTTAATAGCAAATCTGCAAATTATGTCACAGTATGGTAGGGGAGAATGTTCAGTATCACTTTATCTGTTAAAATTGTCACCTGATTAAATGGTCACCTAAATTTCACAGAAACAGATGTAATTATGAAAGAATTTTTAACACTCACCTTAAAGGGAATCTGTCATAGGATCAACCCTCCTAAGCATGTAGATAAGCATAAGCATAATATGGGCATGTAGATCATAGGAAGCTGAATAAAATGATATCTTGATATCTGCCATCCGTTGTCTTATTCCAGAAAAATTCATGTTTTTCTTATATGTAAATGAGCTGTTCAGAACTATGGGTGGTACACTGATTGGCAGGAAAATCTGCCTCCAGAGCTTATTTTAAATGAAAGTGGACATTACAAGTGTGAGACATATAAGGGTGCTTTCACATTGCAATTTCTCCAGGTTAGGGCCTGTCAGGGCTTATGTTCGAACCCTCAACCAAACTGGATTCGGGCATATGCCACGATGGGCCATTGACTATAGTGGTGAAGACAGCTGCTCTGTCGTGAATCATTTTTGGAAAAATGCAAGAGCGCAATAGGGTCTTATCCAATAAATAAATGTTACATAAAAGTATTAAAAACTGCTCACCTTCCTTTCCCAGCATCTATCTGTGAATCATTTTTGGGTGTATACACCTACTGGAAGCGGACACCCAGATGCAGTTGACTGCTTGAGAAAATTGATCTTTTTAAAATTAAGTACTTTTTGCCCTCAGTGTCCAAGTATGTTTTTTACACTGTAAACAAACTGAAATTATATCGCAGCCACTTGTACCAAGGCTTTTTGTGAAAAGTGACATAGTGACATTTCCAGTAGGCTCTGTATTGTTAGAAATGACTAAATCCAACAAAGCAGCACCTCTTGTCAGGTCTTCGACCAACAGGCCCATAAAACTATCCTGTAAAAAGCTGCAGAATTTTCTACCTTTTGCAGTTGAAGCAGAACCATGACCCCAGTAAATATCTGGGTAGTTAAAATCTCCCATAGTGGGACTGGGTCACCCCAATCGGCATGGGCTCCTAAGTAAGAGAAGTAGAAACATAAATCTTAGATGGAAATACAGAGTCAGCAGTGTGTTCCTTTGTTTGCAAAACCGACTATCAAGACAGATTGCCAGGGACATGGCAAAGTCAAGAGAGACCATAGAGGGGAACCGTACTAAAATATCCGTGAAAGAACCAGAAAATCCAGTATGAAACTGATGGCGAAGGGCCTTGTCATTCCACAGTGAGTCTATAGTCCATCGCAGACATTCAGTAAAGTACTCCTCAGCAGTACATTGCTCCTAATGTAGGACAGTTAATTTAATTTGTGTGAAAGCTATTTGGTCAGGGTCGTCATGTAGAATCCCAAGAGCCTCAAAGCAAGAGTCAGCTGTGGAGAGTTCTGGAGCCTCGGGAAGGGAGAAGGTTCAAACCTGGAGGTCTGCCTGCATCAGGAAAATGATGAGTCCCACACACTTGTTCTCAGAAACAGTTGAATGTGTGTGGATGGTGTCACCTGGACCCGTAGAAGCGCCAGACGGGCGCAAAACAGCCGTAGCCCACAAGCTTTTTCTGCATCCCGCAGCACACCGCATAGATATCCCGAGGATATTTATAATACAGGACTTTCTATTTTTAAAAGTTTAGAAACATTTGTTCCCGCAATGGCTTTCTTTGTGCTTACTGTGCATATTGCAGATTCACAGGTGGGAGCAAACGTTTAACGAGTACAGTATGTATGAAACATGCTAGGTAACGCAGTAATTTTTTCTCCAACAGTTTTATATGGATCATGGTTACTAATTTTTATAATGCTGCTGAAATAAGATAGGGAAGTTTTTCTCGATATCATTTTATTTCTACTCACACTTAAAAGATAGCGCTGTCCGTGCCATGGATCAAGCTAAGCCTCTGTATAGGTGATCTGTTTTTCCTTTGATCTTTTTCTTCAATAACCTTTAAAATCTAATATTCTGCAATAAATACTAGGAATGTGTTTAGCTCTAGTGTTTCAAGTACTAGTATCAATGGTTATTCCTAATATTTTAAAAAGGTTTCATACTAATTGTATTGTATTCTATTACAAGTATTTTAAAAATCCTGATAAATTAGCACTAATCACACCCTAATAATGACCGCCAGGCTATTCTTACCCTCCATTGCCATTGGAACACATTCAGTCTTTCTGCTCCGCACTCACAACAAAGAACTCATCAGTGGTTCACTCAAATGTTATTTTCAGCTGGCTACAACTTCAGCTCATCTGTGTTGTGGTGACATCTTCTCTTCTTTGGACGGTCATTATCAGTAGCGCCGTGTCCTGCATTTTCTTCTAACCTAGTATATTGGGGATAGTGACACTGCAGAATTGTCACAGGAAGCTCTAGGCCATTTATCTGAAATAGGGCTTGCATATATTTTTGTACTTGCCACAGAAACAACAATGTTCAGATGGACAGAATGGAAAATAATATTATTAAATGGGATTTTTAAAAAATGTGTGCATTTCCTTCAGGAAACACTGGTGCTCTCCTTGAGTTACAGTATGTTTGGGTGGAAAATCACAGGCCATGCACAAGAGATTTGTTTAATTAAAAACATAATCTTTTCCATGCTAAAAATGGACAACCCAAATGTGAGGGAGCCAGGGGTAATAGCTATTGCATGTCTACATCCAACCATTGCTATGGGGTATGTACTGCCCAGTTTTCAATGTATTCTTTTTCAGGTGAGTTAAATGGAATCTGTCAGCAGGTTTTTGCTACCTCATCTGAGAGCAGCTTGATGTAGGCAGAGAGAAGCTGAATCCAAAGATGTATCACTTAGTTTACTGGGTGCAGCCATTCTCACACAATTTAGAGTTTTTAGATTTAGAATAAAGCAGAGCTGAGAAAGATAACCCCGCCCACACCAGACTCTGTATATACAATATCCATAGACAGTGAGGTGCCTATCACAGGATGGGGCATGTTGGACCAGGGCTCACACAGCAGCTAGTCACAGCAATGATAAGCTACTGGTGCTAAAACAATCATTGTAAGAAAACAAAACCTCAAAAACCTCAGAGCTTGATAAGTGAGGCATTGCTGAAATGTGTGTTTTAACCCCTGTAGCATACTGTCGTCAGATTACATAGCAAACACCTGCTGACAGATGCTCTTTAAGAGATGAATAGTACAACACAGAGTTATAAAGAATAGATGCTTTCAAGTTTTTATATAACAGGTAATAAAACAAGTATTTACTAAAATAGACATGTCCATGGACCTTCTAAGGGGAACCCTGCCTAATCACAGTGATTACACACTGCGGGTCAATAAACTCAAAAATAGTCCTTGCAGAACATGGTGAGGGCCATTTTGTCTTAACTTAATAATTTGAATCAGGGAGTTATTTTGTGCTGCACTGTACGGTTTAGCACTGCTGGGGAGGTATATTGTGCTGCACTCTAGTATTTACTGCTGGGGTGATATGTGTACTGCATGGTGGTATTTATTTAGTGTTTAGTTAGTGCTGTTAGAGGTAATATGGGCTGTGCATGATAATATTCCTTCACTGGTTAGATTCTCAAATTGCCATAGATTGGCTGGTGAGGCCCAAGGTAAAAAAGTTTGAAAAGCCTGGGATTATACTGGTATAGATGCTTGTAGAGTTATTTGGACCCTCCTACAGACTCGGCTGAGCTGTATCTGAAAAATTGTCAGCCATATATGCATAAACATACACTCTTCAACATAATAGTTGCAACACCAAGAAGAAAAGAAACGTCATAGAATTATTGAAATTACAGGATTGGTAGACATGTTAATTTATGCAAATGATGAAAGCATGAAAACATCTCGATTTATTCAGTACAGCGTATGTGCACCACATGCACCTACACACTTTGGCATGCTATCAATGAAGTTGTGAATAGTTGTCTGAAGAATGTTCTGCAACACTGGATGCACTTGAGCTTGCAAATCATCGAGTTCTGCTGCAGTCAGTTCCCTTTGATACTGACGACCAAAGATGTCACAGATGTGTAGATGCTACAGGCCATAGTAGCAAAGAGATGCTACAGGCCATGGTAGCAAATTTAGGCCTCAGGAGTGGATCACAGTAACATAAGCAACATTTGGAGAAGTGGCCTTGTTACGATTCTACAACAAGTCAATGTAATGCTGAGTTGTGAACCTGGAATGAAGATTACAGGGGTCCTGCTACCACACATCATGCCACCCCATACCATGACTAGCCTGTAGAAAGAAGAATATAGAAATCAATACCAATATAAAACAGCAATCAACTACAGTCATGGCCGAAAGCGTTGGCACCCTTCAAATTGTTCCAGAAAATGAAGTATTTCTCCTAGAAAATTCTTTCAATTCCACACGTTTTGTTATACACGTTTATTTCCTTTGTGTGTATTGGTACAACACAAAAGAACTGAGAGAAAAAGGCAAATTGGACATCATTTCACACAAAACCCCCACAATGGGCCAAACAAAATTGTTGGCACCTTTCCAAAATTTTGGGTAAACAACTGGAAAGTAACAGGTGAGGGCAATATGAAAACACACCTGAAACAGATAAAAAGGGGAGAAGTTGACTCAATCTTTCTATTGTGTGTTTGTGTGTGCTGCACTATGCATGGAGAACAGAAAAAGGAGAAGAGAACTGTCTGAGGACTTGGGATCCAAAATTGTTGAAAAATATCAACAATCTCAAGGTTACAAGTGCGTCTCCAGAGATCTTTATGTTCCTTTGTCCACAGTGCGCAAAATAATCAAGAAGTTTACAACCCATGGCACTGTAGCTAATCTCCCTGGACATGGACAAACTATCCGTTGATATTTGAATGAAATTAAACACTATGTCAGGAGACCCAGAAGGACCTCACTGCTGACACATAAACATAAAAAAGCTAGACTGCAAAATGTACGAGTAAGCCAAAATCCTTCTGAGAAAGCATCTTGTGGACAGATGAGACCAAGATAGCGCTTTTAGGTAAAGCACATCATTCTACTGTTTACCAAAAATGAAATGAGGCCTACAAAGAAAAGAGCACAGTAGCTACAGTCAAATATGGTGGCGTTTCAATGATGGTTTGAGGTTGTTTGGTGGCCTCTGGCACTGTGTGCAAGGCGTCATAAAATCTGAAGATTACCAATGAATTTTTGATCACAATGTAGTGCTCAGTGTCAGGAAGCTGGGTTGGCATCCTAGGTCATGGGTCTTCCAGCAGGACAATGACCCAAAACATATTTCAAGAAGCACCCAGAAATGGATGAAAACAAAGCACTGGAGAGTTCTGAAGTGGCCAACAATGAGTCTGAATCTAAATCACATTGAACACCTGTGGAGAGATTTTAAAAATTGGTATTGGGAGAAGGCACCTTCAATTATGAGAGACCTGGAGCAGTTTGCAAAAGAAGAGTGGTTAAAAATTCTAGTTGAGAGGTGTAAGAAGCTTGTTGATGGTTATAGGAAGCGATTGATTGCAGTTATTTATTCCAAAGGGTGTGCAATCAAATATTAGGTGGAGGGTGCCAACAATTTTGTCTGGTCCATTTTTGGGGTTTTGTATGAAATTATGTTACATTTGCCTTGTTTTCTCTCTGTTTTTTTTGTGTTGTTCCAATACACACAAAGGAAACAAATGTGTATAGCAAAAACATGTGTAATTAATAATTTTCTGGGAGAAATATTTCATTTTCTGGAACAATTTGAAGGGTGCCAACACTTTCGATCATGACTGTATATCCCCAGAAGAGTCAATTGATTAAATTACAATGAAAGGCACAGTATAGAATCTAAAATAGGGAAAATGGGACAAACACTGAAAAGGGAACTTTTATGATCATAGTATATTATCCCTACAAAAAGTCCTAAACGGAACTTAATACCTGCCTTGCTGCAGAGGTCAGCACCCTAACAAATGATATGGCGCCCTGGCTCATCGATGGCTGTCCCTAGAATAACCCTATTAAATCCCAATAATCCCCTCTACTTGAAGGGATTCGTAAACAGCAGAAGCACTAGCTAGGTGTACGTACCATTAAGACTAATTGTATTAATACTTGTACAAATCCAAAAACAATACAAGCAGAAAAACCCAAAATAATAATAATAATCTTTATTGAAATAAAGATTCTCAATAAATGGGCGCGCAGTGGATGCCGGGTGTGACGCGATGGGGGATAACCCTGCCCACAACCTGTCACTCACCGTGGAAAGCGGAACAGGAGACCCCTGGCTGCAGCCGCAAATAGTCATGATGTAAGCGGAAGCAAGAGCTGGCAGCATGCCGGGGGTCACGTGCTGCCTGTGCGCAGTCAGCGATAGCGCCGCGCACAGGCAGTATTGGCAACATGAGGTATTTATGAAATTCATTAGGGGCCCCGGGGGATACATTGGGGGTTTAATTTTAAGTAGTGGACAACCCCTTTAAACCCTGCTTCGCGGATTGGTCGCGCCCGGCCGGCCGCGACCAATCAGAGATATTGGCGCGGAATTTAACCCCCAGTCACAGCGCGATGTAGTTCAATCACGTTTACTGAACAAGTTCTGTCAGTCACAGTGCCACATAGTTCACTTACTTTTACTGAACAAGTTCTGTCAGTCACAGTGCCACGTAGTTCAGTCACGTTTACTGAACAGGTTCTGTCAGTCACAGTGCCTTGTAGTTCAGTCACGTTTACTGAACACGTTCTGTCAGTCACAGCTCGCTGAACAGATACTTCTTTACTGTATGCTATCACGATTTATGCTTCCTGTCTTCCAATCGGTCGTAAGCGAAAATACGCCAATGAGGATGACAGAAAAGCAGCAGCAGCAAGGCAATGACAACGTCGAGAGCAAGAGACACTTCAACAAACTGCCGCCAGACAAGCCCAGGAAACAACACAACAAACTGCCACACGACAGGTACAAGTAGCTGATTCACAGAGACAACGTCGAGAACAGGAGACACCTGTCACACTGTCACAGAATACTGGAGGTAGGGGGCCTAAGCTGACCCTAAGCTGGGGCCCTGACTAATCCCTCATCCTGGAGGTACTGTTAAAGGTACAGAGGTCCAGGCCGCCAGCGTAACCCCTACCTCCTGAGGATCCCTGCACCACAGTAATCTAGTCCTGAGAAGGACCCCGATCACAACAATTGGGAACCAGCGATAATATGCCCACACACAGTATTTAGACGAATGAGACAGTACAAGGGAAAAACCAAAACCACCTTGCATACAACTTCAACAAAACTACAACAGAGGGAACACCAACGGGAAAGGAGATAAATGATAAAGCGAGGAAAGGGAAATAACACTTTCAAATACACTTATCTCAGCAACTCCAAACACCACGATCCGCTCTGTAAGTCTGAATGAAAAGCTTTCACCGACACCTCACAAACAGACCAGCAGGAATATAAAGGAGTCTCACTAACGAAGCATTGATTGCAGCTGGGCGAGGCTGGACCTCAGCTAGCCCAGAGAGAGAGAGAATTAACTCCTTCACTGCCGAGAAAACACAAAGCACCAACAAGTCAGCTGCGAGAAGTCAGGCTGTGTACTCGTGACGATCTTCGTGGCAACACACCCGTGACAGTACCCCCCCTTCTACGAGGGGCCTCCGGACCCTCAGGGCCAGGTTTATCCGGGTGAGTCGTGTGGAAGGCCCGAACTAATCGGTCTGCGTTAATATCCGACGCAGGAACCCACATCCTCTCCTCAGGACCATACCCCTTCCAATGAACCAAGTACTGAAGGGACCGGCGATTAAAGCGTGAATCAATGACCCTCGATACCTGGAACTCCAAGTTACCATTGACAACCACAGGAGGGGGAGGTAAAGGTGACGGTACCACCGGCGCCACATACCTCTTAAGCAATGATCTGTGAAACACGTTGTGAATTTTAAACGTAGGGGGGAGGTCAAGACGGAATGCCACCGGATTAATAACAGAACTGATTCTGTACGGCCCGATGAACCTGGGACCCAGTTTCCAGGAGGGAACCTTAAGTTTAATATTCCTGGTAGACAACCATACCTGATCGTTCACACTTAGGTCCGGACCAGACACTCTCCTCCTATCAGCCATACGTTTGTATCGGTTCCCCATAGTATTCAGATTCTTCAGCACCCCTCTCCATACTGAAGCGAGAGATGAGGAAAATCGTTCCTCCTCCGGAACCCCCGAAGAGCCCCCCCTACTGAAAGTACAAAACTGGGGGTGAAAACCATATGCCCCAAAAAACGGGGACTTACCAGTGGACTCGCTTCGCCTATTATTGAGAGCAAACTCTGCCAGAGGGAGGAAAGAAGACCAGTCCTCCTGGTTCTCTGACACAAAACACCGAAGATATGTCTCCAAGCTCTGGTTCATACGTTCCGTCTGACCATTGGTCTGAGGATGAAAAGCCGACGAGAATGACAAATGCATCCCCCGCCGTGCACAAAACGCCTTCCAGAACTTGGACACAAACTGAGACCCCCGATCAGACACCACCTCGGAGGGTACCCCTTGAAGCCTCACAATCTCCCCAATGAACACCTGCGCAAGAGTTTTAGCATTAGGGAGAGCCGGAAGAGCGATAAAATGTGCCATCTTGCTGAACCTGTCCACTACAACGAGTATGACCGTTTTACCCGAAGACGGAGGGAGGTCCGTAATAAAGTCCATAGACAGATGAGTCCAAGGACGCTCCGGGATCTTCAAAGGTAAGAGGGCCCCAGACGGACGGGTATGTGAGGTCTTAGAGCGCGCACAAACCCCACAGGACGCGACAAAAGTTACCACCTCTTTATGTAAGTTAGGCCACCAAAACCGACGCGAGAGGAGATCCACAGTTGCTTTACTCCCCGGGTGTCCTGCAAAAACTGAGTTATGGTGTGCCTCGATCACCTTTTGTCGCAACTGATCTGGAACGAACAGTCTCCCCGGAGGTCCAACAGGGGCGTCCCCCTGAGCCTCCAATATCTCCTCCTCCAGCTCAGAGCATACTGCCGAAACCACCACCCCCTCCTGAAGAACAGGAATCGGGTCGTCCGTATTCCCGGCCCCAGGGAAACTACGAGATAAGGCATCCGCCTTTACATTTTTAGACCCAGGACGATATGTAACGACGAAATTAAACCTGGTAAAAAACAATGACCACCTAGCTTGTCTGGGATTCAGACGTTTAGCGGACTCCAGATATAGCAGGTTCTTGTGATCGGTGATGACGGTGACCGGATGAACTGCCCCCTCCAAAAAATGGCGCCACTCCTCAAAAGCTAACTTAATGGCCAGGAGTTCCCTATTGCCGACATCGTAATTCCTCTCAGCGGACGACAATTTTTTAGAGAAAAAGGCGCACAGATGCCACTTACCAGGGGACGAACCCTGTGACAATACTGCTCCCACCCCTACCTCGGAAGCGTCTACCTCTACAAAGAATGGCTGAGACGCATCAGGTTGAATGAGTATGGGTGCCGAGGCAAAACATTTTTTCAAGGAGGAGAATGCTTGACAAGCCTTGTCAGACCACCTAGAAAAATCCGTCCCCTTTTTAGTCATGTCTGTGAGAGGCTTAACCACGGACGAGAAATTACGAATGAACTTCCGGTAATAGTTAGCAAACCCCAGGAAACGTTGTAGTGCCTTAAGATTCTCCGGCCGATCCCACTCAAGAACTGCCCGCACTTTCCCAGGGTCCATACGAAAACCGGACGCAGAAACCAGGAAGCCTAAAAACTGGAGTTCCTGTACGGCGAACACACACTTTTCCCACTTGGCATACAGTTTATTATCCCGCAAGATCTGTAACACCTGTCTAACATGCTCCTGATGAGACACCAGATCCGGCGAGTAAATTAAGATATCATCCAGATATATGACAACAAACTGTCCCACCAGGTGGCGAAAAATATCATTAACAAAGTGTTGAAACACCGCCGGGGCATTAGTCAGACCGAATGGCATGACAAGGTTCTCATAATGCCCCTCCGGAGTGTTAAAAGCCGTCTTCCACTCATCCCCCTCCTTCATCCTAATCAAATTGTACGCCCCCCTGAGATCCAACTTAGAGAACCATTTGGCGCCCACGATCTGATTAAAGAGATCGGGAATAAGTGGGAGCGGATACGGATCTCGGACCGTAATCCGATTAAGTTCACGGAAATCCAGGCAAGGGCGTAGGCCTCCATCTTTCTTCTTAACAAAGAAGAACCCCGCGGCCACCGGTGAAGATGAAGGTCTAATATGCCCCTTAGCCAGACTTTCAGAAATATAATCCTTCATGGCCTGCCTCTCAGGACCAGAAAGGTTATACAACCTAGCTTTAGGTAACTTGGCCTCAGGGAGCAGTTTTACAGAACAGTCATACTCGCGATGAGGAGGTAGTTCCTGACACCCATTCTCCGAGAATACATCCTCAAAGTCTGCCAGAAATGGAGGTAAGACCCAAGGAGTAACCGCACCGATGACCGTGTTCATGCAGTTTTTATTACAGAATTTACTCCATTGGCTTATCTCTCTGGTTTGCCAATTAATAACAGGGTTATGCTTAGCTAACCAAGGAAGGCCCAACACTATAGGAGTGGGAAGACCCTCCAACACGTAGCAAGACAACAGTTCTTTATGTATTGCCCCCACTTGAAGTTTTACGCCATGCACAGCTTGCAAAAAACTTCCCTGACCGAGAGGCCTGGCATCGATCGAGAATATGGGGATGGGTTTAGCCAACTCACTCAATCGCATACCTTGAACCCGGGCAAACCGAGCATCAACCAGATTAGCCCCGGCCCCACTATCCAGAAGAACAGATATCCTCTCAGTTCTCGTACCCACCACCACCTCCGCCGGTACGAGAAACTGAGACGAACCTAGGGACGAAATACCTACTCCCAGATTGCCGTCCACCACACAACCTGGGATCAACAGTTTTTTCGACGACTCTTTACTCAGCAAGGGGCGGGATGGACACCCCCCAATAAAATGTCCCTTTTTCCCGCAGAGGAAACACCTTCCTGTCTTATGGCGCACCACCGGTCCCCTTCCCCGAAATGATGTCCCTCCTAATTGCATAGGCTCCTCCGGACTGACCAGGGGAACCACCATATGAGGGGACCTTGTAAGAGGTGGAGACATTACAGGGGGTAGAGTTATCCCGCACCTCTCCCGAAGCCGTCTGTCAACGCGAATAGCAAGGGCCATAGCGGCTTCCAGTGACGCGGGAGAGTCATACTGTGCCAACACATCCTGTAATTTGTCAGATAAACCATGACAAAACTGGCTCCTAAGAGCCGGGTCATTCCACTGGGTGTCCGTGGCCCACCTACGGAACTCCGAACAGAATTCCTCCGCCGGACGATCTCCCTGCTGAATCCTACGTAACTTAGACTCAGCAAGGGAGATCCGATCTGGGTCATCATATACGAGTCCCAAAGCAGCGAAAAACCTATCCACTGACTGGAGAACTGGGGAGCTAGGGGGAAGAGAGAACGCCCAAGATTGTGGGTCCCCTTGTAGGAGCGAGATGACAATTCCCACCCTTTGTTCTTCACTGCCCGATGACCGAGGCCGCAGCCGAAAGTACAATTTGCATGCCTCCCGGAAAACAAAAAACTTGTCCCGCCCCCCAGTGAACCTGTCAGGGAGAGCTACTTTAGGTTCTGGTCCGGCTTGCTCCAGAGGATGCAAAACCTTGGACCTAACGTCCGCCAGCCCCATGGACAAACTCTGCAACTGCTGAGCTAGACCGGCTACTGGATCCATGGTAGCTGGAGAAAAACTAAGTTGGTCGGTGAAAATGTCACACTGTCACAGAATACTGGAGGTAGGGGGCCTAAGCTGACCCTAAGCTGGGGCCCTGACTAATCCCTCATCCTGGAGGTACTGTTAAAGGTACAGAGGTCCAGGCCGCCAGCGTAACCCCTACCTCCTGAGGATCCCTGCACCACAGTAATCTAGTCCTGAGAAGGACCCCGATCACAACAATTGGGAACCAGCGATAATATGCCCACACACAGTATTTAGACGAACGAGACAGTACAAGGGAAAAACCAAAACCACCTTGCATACAACTTCAACAAAACTACAACAGAGGGAACACCAACGGGAAAGGAGATAAATGATAAAGCGAGGAAAGGGAAATAACACTTTCAAATACACTTATCTCAGCAACTCCAAACACCACGATCCGCTCTGTAAGTCTGAATGAAAAGCTTTCACCGACACCTCACAAACAGACCAGCAGGAATATAAAGGAGTCTCACTAACGAAGCATTGATTGCAGCTGGGCGAGGCTGGACCTCAGCTAGCCCAGAGAGAGAGAGAATTAACTCCTTCACTGCCGAGAAAACACAAAGCACCAACAAGTCAGCTGCGAGAAGTCAGGCTGTGTACTCGTGACGATCTTCGTGGCAACACACCCGTGACAACACCACAACACACTGCCGCTAGGCAGGAACACGATGCGGAATCCCACAGACAACGAGAATATTCAACAACTTGCACATTACGTAACAAACAACTAAACTACAATTATTGAACACTACTGTGGGAATATGAATGCAGTTTGCTCTAAATGCCACTCTCTGAATTTTATTGATGAAAAACTATCTGACAATCAGTTTACTCAATGCTCCCAAAAAGGAAAAGTTATGCTACTGAGACCTCACTACTCAGATCTGTTTGAGCAGTTGATGAAAGGAACGCATCAACACAGTAGAAATTGTATGGAAAATATCAGAAGCATCAACAGTTTTCATGCGTTTGCTTCATTTGGTGCCAACATTGCACCGCCCCCTGGATTCGGACCGTATTGTTTTAAAATTTACGGCCAGATCTACCACCGCACTGGAACACTTCACCCAGAAATAGGACAACCACCAAAATTTGCACAATTATACATCCTTGATACAAATGAGGCTACAGAACAAAGGATGAACCTGAAAGAAAACGAAAAGTGTGATGCTGACCTGATGAACCAAATTGCCGTACATTTACAAAATATCAGCCCATTTGCTGCCGCATATCGCATGCTAAAAGACGTCGAAGCTGAGGAGGAACACAGGGCTATACAAAATGGGACTGAAATGCCTTCTATTGTCATGGCCATTAAACAAGAACGTAAACAGGATCCCCGACTTTACAACAAGCCACGTGTAAGTGAGGTCGCAGTTGTTTTTCAAAACAATGACGGAGAGCCTCCTTTTCAAAGGGATATATTAGTCCATCTTAAGCCAGACCAAAACCACCCTTTGGTTCCTAAGACACAACGAAATAGCATTTTGCACAGCAAACTTGATGCTCTTCTGTATCTGCTATTCTTTCCAAGGGGTGATCAAGGGTGGCATGAAAACCAACACCAGCAAGGAACTTCAAGAAGAATTACACAACTGCAGTACTACAGTTTTCTTCTGTCTGTCCGAAATTACTTCAATCCTATTTTAAACGGTGGGAAACTGACACAACAGTACTTAGTCGACGCATACGTTAAAATTGAAGCTAATCATCTAAATTTCATACAAATGAACCAAAAACAACTTAAAGTTGAAGACTACTGCGTTCTTCAAGAACATTTGCAAAAACAATCAATTCAAAAGGGAATTCCAATTGGAAAAACAGTAATTCTCCCGTCGTCGTTTGAAGGTAGCCCCCGCAACATGTAAAAGCGTTATCAAGATGCAATGGCAATAGTAACAAAGTATGGAAGACCTGACATTTTTGTGACAATGACCTGTAATCCTAAATAGCTGGAAATTACCGAAAATCTAGAGCCCTGGCAACAAGTTGAACACAGGCCAGACTCAGTCACATGCGTATTTTCACTGAAACTCAGCAGCCTTTTGAAAGACATTCAAAAATGGGCTTTTTGGAACAGTCGTAGCAATGGTACACATCATAGAGTTTCAGAAACGAGGTCTATCTTAGACCCGGATTCCAAGTTTCGCACGGAGGAATAAATCGACAACATAGTGTGGGCTGAAATTCCTAACCAAGAAAAGTATCCTGAGCTGTATAATATTGTAGTCTCTCATATGGTTCATGGCCCATGCGGTGTAGCAAATCCAAAAAGTTCATGCATGGAGAACAGAAAGTGTACAAAAGGGTTTCCAAAGGAGTTCAAACAGCACACTGTTAAAGACTTGGATGGCTACCCATCCTACCGGCGACAACACATTGATAACATTGTTCACAACAAAAAAATTATAAATAACTCATGGATAGTTCCATACAACCCATACTTATCAAAACGCTACAACTGTCACATCAACGTAGAAATCTGTGCTTCAATATAAAGTGTAAAATATCTTTTCAAGTACATCTACAAGGGGCATGACAAAGGTAACGTCGAAATACAACAGAAAACAGCCAATCAGGATGAATCATCAACTTTTGTTGACTCAAGATTAGTGTTGAGCATTCCGATACTGAAATATCGGGTATCGACCGATATTCGCGGTATCGGAGTTCCGATACTGAGTTCCGATACTTTTAGAATATCGAATACCGGAATCGGAAGTTGCCATAATGCCTGCGCTCTGCAGTGTCTCTGAAGGATGACAAGCTGGATGGCAGCCCTAAGCTTACTGTACTTGTCATTTAGTGTTAAAGGATTTATTACAAAAAATAATAATGTTTTCATGCACCGTCTCTTTAAAAAAGCTGGCCGGCAATTCAGCATCGGTGCCCGACAATTTAGAATAGAAAGAATAGAGCATCACACATAGATTAGATACATAGAAACATGTCAGTCACATATATAAGAAGTACAGTGATAGTGTTGATTACTGTACTTGTCATTTAGTGTTAAAATAAAGGATTTATTAAAAAAAAAATTGGCGTGGGGTTCCCCGTAATTTTAGTCTCTAGCGGAGTTTAAGCAGACGGCTGGGGCAGATGTTTGAAGCCTGGGAAGGGGGTAATACCCACGGAGCTTCCCAGGCTACTAATATCAGCCCCCAGCTGAATATCTAGCCTTTACTAGCTATTAAAATGGGGGACCCCCAAAAAAATTACGTGGGGTCCCCCCTATTTTAATAGCTAGCAAAGGCTTGGCAGACAGCTGGGGGCTGATATTAATAGACCAAGAAGGAAGGGTGCCATGAATATTGGCCCCCTCCCAGGCTAGAAACACCAGCCGTCAGCTGACCCAGAAATGGCGCATCCATAATAATAATAAAGCAAGCCATCCTTCATAGACACTGCAGAGCGCAGGCATGCTTGCGCTCTGCAGTGTCTCTGAAGGATGACAAGCTGGATGGCAGCGTTCAGCTGCGATCCAACCTGTCATCTCAATGCCATCCCAGCGTGGGAGAATTCTCCTGCTGAAGCGCTGAGGTCAGGAGAATTCTCCCACGCTGTCAGTGACGTGCATGAGGTGAGCTGAGTTCATTGGACATGAGCTCATCTCATGCACGTTACTGACAGCGTGGGAAAATTCTCCTGCGCTCAGCGCTTCAGCAGGAGAATTTTCTCACGTTCACTGCAAGCGCAGGTGAATTTTCCCACGCTGTCAGTGACGTGCATGAGGTGAGCCGAGTTCATTGGACATGACCTCGGCTCATCTTTATGCCGTCACAGCCAGACACTGAGAAGCGCAAGCATGCCTGCGCTTCTCAGTGTCTGTGGCATGGCAAGCTGGATGGCAGCTTTCGTCTACGATCCAGCCTGTCATGTCAATGTAGCAGAGCTGGAGCCGTCCTGGGAACCATGGAAAGGTAAGGATGATGTTGGTTTATTATTTTACTTTTATTGCAGAAGACATTGGCTTCAGCTGGAATGGGCGTGATGGTAAGTATGGTTTAATTTAGAACAATAAAGAATTGTGTGTTTATTTCAATTAAAGGACTTTATTCTGGGTGATTGTGTTTTTTTTTTTAACTTTGACCATGGGGTTAGTAATGGGGGTGTCTTATAGACGCCTCTCCATTACTAACCTGGGCTTGATGTCAGCTGGCATTATAAGCTGACATCAACCCCAGCCCTATTACTCCACTGCCACCGCTACAGGGCAGTGGGAAGAGCAAGGCTAAGTGCCAGAATTGGCGCATGCTATGGATGCCCCATTTCTGGGGGGGCTGACGGCTGGTGTTTCTAGCCTGGGAGGGGGCCAATATTCATGGCACCCTTCCTGGGTTAATAATATCAGCCCCCAGCTGTCTGCCTAGCCTTTACTAGCTATTAAATAGGGGGGACCCAACGTCATTTTTTTTGTGGTCTCCCATTTTAATTGCTAGTAAAGGCTAGGTATTCAGCTGGGGGCTGATATTAGTAGCCTGGGAAGCTCCGTGGGTATTACCCCCTTCCCAGGCTTCAAACATCTGCCCCAGCCGTCTGCTTAAACTCTGCTAGAGACTAAAATTACGGGGAACCCCACGCCAATATTTTTTTAATAAATCCTTTCTTTTAACACTAAATGACAAGTACAGTATTCAACACTATCACTGTACTTCTTATATATGTGACTGACATGTTTCTATGTATCTAATCTATGTGTGATGCTCTATTCTTTCTATTCTAAATTGTCGGGTACAGATGCTGAATTGCCGGCCGGCTTTTTTAAAGAGACGGTGCATGAAAACACTATTATTTTTTTTAATAAATCCTTTACCACTAAATGACAAGTACAGTAAGCAACACTGTCACTGTACTTCTTATATATGTGACTGACATGTTTCTATCTAATCTATGTGTGATGCTCTATTCTTTCTGTTCTAAATTGTCGGGAACCAGTGTATGCCGCTGCTGAATTGCCGGCTTTTCATGTAATACATTCTACATTATTGTTGGTTGTTTTCCTTCATGTAGAATTAACCTACAAGGAAAGAAAGGGTTTATTTTCATTCCGATATTTGTGTTCCATTGACTTGCATTGGTTTCCGGTATCGGAATCGGCGATATCCGATATTTTTTGGGTATCGGTACGATCCAATCCGATCCGATATTTCCCGATACCGGAAGGTATCGCTCAACACTACTCAAGATATGTGAGTGCTCCAGAAGCTGCTTGGAGGATATTTGCGTTTCAAATGCATTCACAGTCCCATGCCGTTATACATTTAGCTATTCATTTACCAAATCAATAGCAGCTTTATTTCTTTGAAGATGCTCAAGTCAAAGATGTCTCAAAAACTTTAAGCACAACGTCAACATTAATGGAATGGTTTTTTCTGAACCAACGTGACGAAAACGCAAGGCAGTATTTGTATCGATAGATTCCAGAGCATTACGTTTGGAATAAAACTTAGAATCCAAGACAACGAGGACTTAGCAGAATAATTGGACGCATGTATACTGTTAGTGTCAAGGATCAAGAAAGATATTGCCTTCGGCTGTTACTACTGCATGTAAAAGGAGCTACAAGTTATGACGATTTGAAAACAGTTAATGGAGTATTGCACGATACATTTAAAGCTGCAGCTTTGGCTTTAGGACTTCTATTGGATGATACTGTGTGGAGACTTACTTTAGAAGACGCAGTTACCCTACATATGCCTAAGCAACTTCGTGAATTGTTTGCCTACATCTGCGTATTTGGACCGCCTACAAATCCGGCTCAACTTTGGACAAATTTCAAAGAACATATAATCGAGGATTACTCCTTACGTCTTCACAACAGAAGTGGAAATTGTCAAAATTGCGAATGTTATGCCATGCAAGATGTCCTAATGCATGGAAAAACGTTTTCAGACTTTAATTTGCCACAGCCTGCAATTCAAGTTCCACAAGTTCCAGAGTATGACGAAGCTTACGAATTATTGTTGGCAACAGAGAAGAGAAGTTCCTTAAATGAACAAAAATGGATTGTGTGGCGCCCCTGAGGGTTTGGTCGCCACAGAGGTACTGCATCTCACCCAGAAGTGTGGTATCTCACTCTCAGGTAAGGAAGGAGTACAGCTCAGGACCCTAACACCAGCATTCAACACATTCCACTTCAGTGGGGGCAGGGCGAGATTGCTCCTAAGGGAGAGCACAGTCCCTGGTCCCTAGCTGAAGGGTGGAACTATGTAGTGGGTGTGGGTGGAGGAAGAAGATTAGGGGAGCACATGAAAGGAAGTGATATAAAAGAGGGAACCATCTTGTTCAGTGAGTGCTGTCTGAGAGGAAAAGTGAAGGGAGCAAGAGCTCTGTAGGAGCTCTGCTCAGGAGGAGGGCCTGAGGAGAGGCCCAGGACTGAGGGAGAAAGAGAGGAGCAGGAAGGGCTCCAGGAACGAGGAAGGGACCCCAGGGGTACGGGCAGTGCTGGAGGCCACCCGTACGCCCGAATCCACCAGGAGGTGGAGGGGTCAGGCCGCACAAAGGGGACCGGTCCCTCAACTAGCAGAGTACTTTATGTCTCAACTAGAAACCGGAGGCTGCAGTATTTCAAGTCCTGCAGCCAACAGTCCACATTAGTCTTACCAAGAAGGTAGCCATAGAGGACCCAGGGGACGGAACAGACGTCACCCGACAAGGCCCGCAGGAAGACGGCCAGAGAGAGAGAACACACAGAAGGGGGTCCCGCTAAATACTCCGGAGATATCAGGGGGTTGACTGAAACCCTCCCTGAGTAAGCGCAGCACGACGAGGGAAGTTACACCAGTACCTGTAACTTGGATTGCAACAACCGTGAGTAAAGACCCTGAAGACTGCACCCCACTGTCTCTGTGATTATTATCTGCGCCATCACCCCTGCACTACAATGCCCAGCATCACCTATAAAATTTACAACATCCATTCCCTGCCCTGGAGCTAAGCTCTGAGTGTGGAGTGCTGAACCAACTCTGCTGCACTAACATCAGCTCCAGAGGTTCTGCACTGCAGCAGCAGCTCCATATAGCCGCATACCACAGGTGGCGTCACGAACTCTATACAAAAACTATAAATCCCCTGTAAATAATTCCCCTTTTACTGACCGCCCTGGGTCACGGACCAGGTCACCGCCACTGTGGCATCTCCCTCAGCAACGACCGGCCCGGCACCGAGTACCCCACGGCCCAGGGGGCGCGTAAATTGCATATGACACTATTGTGAGCGCTATAGAAAACCAAGCAGATGCAAGGCCAAAATGTTTCTTTATTGACGGTCCAGGAGGGAGCGGTAAAACATACCTCTATGAAGTTTTAATGCATCACGTTAGATGGTTGGGAAAAGTCGTATTGCCATCGGCTACAACAGGTATTGCAGCAAACCTTTTACGAGGAGGTCGCACTATCCATTCATTATTGGGAAACCAGTTCCAGTCAACGAAATCTCCGTTTCCAGAATAAAACAAGACACATTTTCAGGAAGACAGTTAAACAACGCAAATCTTTTGATACTTGACGAGTGCAGCATGGCACCCAAATACGCTTTGAGCTTAATTGACAGACTTCTGCGTGAAGTAATGACTACAAATGTTGCTGAAAAAAATGAAATTCCGTTTGAAGGTAAAGTTTTTGTCATTGGCGGAGATTTTAGGCAATGCCTTCCAGTCATACCAAATGGAACAGGAACAGATGTTATCGAGTCCAGCTTAAAAATGGCTGACCTTTGGAAACAGTTTAATAAACTCCAACTAATTAACAACATGCGATCTTCTGACCCAGAGTACAGCAAGTGGCTTCTTAAACTTGGTAACGGTAAACTTAGCAATAGTGTTGAGCCACCCCCGTAGTGTTCGAGTTCGGTTCGGTTCGTCGAACACCCGTGTGTTCGCCGAACTGTTCGTCGAACTGTTCGTCGAACACCTTCGAACACCGTTAAAACCAATGGCAGGCAAACAAAAACACATAGAAACACATAGAAAACACCTTCAAAGGTGTCCAAAAGCTGACAAACTGCTCAGAAGACATAACTAACACATGGAAAAGTGACAAGTACATATAGTCATGCGAAAATAAAAGAGGTGGAGGAGTAAAAGGAGGGGGAGACACAGATATAGGCATGTCATGCCCTTCTAAATTCCAAAAAGTGAGAAGCCGACACGGCCAGTCCGCTCCTGCCCGTGCCACCTCCGTGTCGCCGGGTTTGTGCCAGAGCCGCGGTGAACCCTGATGACCAGCCCCCCTCTCCCAATACTGGTGCCTGTCCGCTGGTGGGTCGAGCGAGCCCCCCTGTGGTGGAGGCAGCTCTAAGCTTTTTAATTTAAATTGTCTCTCTAATTTGAATGAATACACTTTAAATCCATTTACAAGGATCTATTGGAGGGCAAGTCTCATGCCAGCAGCCGCGTAATTCCAGCTCCAGTAGCGTCCACTAAAGCTGCTGCAGTTAAAAAGCTTTTATAAGGATCGAGCTCGGCTGTCCACCGCAAGGCATCCTACTGCCAGTCCCAGCCCCTATGCCTTGGGGTGCCTCCTGATGCTCTTCACTGAGTATCCCATGGTCCCGAAGCATTTCCTTTGAAAAAATTAAGTGTCTAAACTACAGGTGGTGTAGCTTGCTTAACAGTCGGGATAATCCGCTGACTAGCAGACACTGCTACTAGGCACAAAGTATTTCCTGGGCTAGATGCAGTTAAAAATTTGTAATTAGATACTCTCGTTGGATGCTGAGAAAGCATTCCATAGAGTCTCCTGGCACGCCATATATGATTCTCTTAAAAAGCTTGGGGTAGGGGTCTAGGGGACCCTTTTATAGCCAAAATCACAGCCCTGTATCACAATACGTCACCTAGGCTGAAGATAAATGGAACTGTAGCACCCTGAGGGCTCGGTTGCTACAGAGGTATTGCACCTCACCCAGAGGTGTGATATCTCACTCTCAGGTAAGGATGGAGTGTGGATCAGGACCCGACACCTGCATGCATTACACCACATTGCCGTGGGGCAGGGCGACCAATATGCCTCTGAGATGGGCACGACAGTCCCTGTCCCTGGCTGGAGTGGGGGGAGGGAACACTGAGGAAGGGGAACCCTGTAGTGCAGGAGCAGGGAGGAAGCAGTTCCTGGGTGCATTGAGAAGGGAGTATAAAAGGTGGGCACCATCTTAGTTCAGTGCAGAGAAGTCTGAGCAGAAGTGGCAGGGAGCAGGGGCTCTGCATTAGCTCTGCTCCGGAGGCGGGCCTAGTAACAGAGGCCCAGGCCTGGAAGAGGGAGAAGGAAGGAAGAGGAGCAGAGAAGGCTCCAGGAACGAGGAATGAAGGGATCCCAGGGGTGCGGACGGGCGAGTCGCCACCGCACGCCCGAATCCACCTGCGTGGAGGGGTCAGGTCAAAGGGGGAGACCGGTCCCCCAAACTAGTGGAGGCAGGAAACGACCCTCAGCTAGAAACCGGAGGCTATGACATTTTATGTGGCGCAGCCCCTCGCTACACCCGCTAGGAAGGCACCACATAGGGTCAGGGAAACTGGCGCCAAGTTTACCAAGAGGAGGCCCGAGGCAGCCGGACAGAAGGGTTGGTAAGAAAGGCCAGACAAAGGACACACAAAGAGGGTCCTGTGAAGCGCTCCAAAGTTATCTGGGAGTTGTCTGAGCCCCTCACCTGGTGAGCACAGTACGACGTGGGCAGCCGTCACCTGCAGACGTGGTCTGGATAGTAAGAACTGTGAGTAAAGGCCCTGGACTGCATCACTGACTCCGTGTCGTTACTGCTGCTGCCCTGCACCATCACCCCCATCCTCCGCATACACTGCCCTGAGGCTATACTCCTCCCGTGGGGAGTTATGCTACGCTCTGCTGCACCCACAACACCAGCCTCAGCGGTCTGCCCTGCAGCGGCGGTTCACTCTGACCGCAATCCACGGGTGGCGTAGTCGGACATTTAAACATCAAAACCACATAAATAGTTCCGCCACTGGTTTGACCACCCTGAGCCACGGAACCGGGTCGCCGCCACGAAGACTACAACCACCAGCATCCACCAAAAAGGGTCCGGCTCCGGGTGTCCCAAGGCCCAGGGGGTGCATCAGAACATTTTCATCACCTTTCACAATCACCAATGGGACAAGGCAGGGATGTCCTCTGTCCCCTCTCTTATACATCCTAGTGACGGAGCACCTGCTCTCATCAATTCGCCATAACCCCAATATTAGGTGGATTGAGGTGGGAGGCACCGAGTACAAGTGCTCTCTATTTGCTGATGATGTCCTAGTATATATCACTCAATCACATATATCCATCCATGCTGTTATGGCTGAAATAGATCACTTTGTTACATGGTCAAATTTTAAAATCAATGCAGCGAAGTCTGAGGCCCTCGATGTCTCCCTCCCCAAATCCATATAGGATTCCATCCAGTCCAACTTTCCCTTTGCCTGGCCCTCACAGGGTATCAAATACTTAGGAATTCCTATTCATAGAGACCTCTCCCATCTATGTTATCTTAATTTTGGGCCCTTTATTGAACAACTCCATACAGACCACGGTTGGCAAGTTAGAACTGTAAGATTCACTACGTGAACCACTGGTGTTTTGTGGAAAAGCACATGTACACTGCGTTCCAAATTATTATGCAAAAAGTGTTTAGGAGTGATAAGGGAAGAATTTGTTTGTTTGTCAGTTAAACTCATTGATGGTGATGTGTGTCAGGGCTCTTTATATCACTGTAAGCAATTGCAGACACCTGTGCTAATTAGTTTGGCAGGTGTGTCCAATGAAAGGCAAGACTACTTAAGAAGGCTGTCTCACATTATTAAGCAGCCTACATTTTCTGCCAAAATGGGAAAGAAAAAGGATGTGTCGGCTGCTGAGAAGCAACAAATTGTGGAGTGTTTAGGTCAAGGCATGACTACAATCAACATTGTGCGATGATCAGGATGAAGTGTCTTGGCAATCAAGAAGTATGTAGCTGATTCACAGTACACACGTGTGCGTGCTGATAAGGGCAAATTGAGGACTCTTTCCTACAGGCAATTACGTCAGGTTGAAAGAGCAGCGGCAAAAAAGCCTTGTCATAGCAGCAGACAAGTTTTTGAAGCTGCTTGTGCCTCCAACGTCCCCCGAACAACAAGATGCAGGGTCCTTCAGAGGTTTGCAGCTGTGCATACGCCATCCTGTCGACCTCCTCTATCCACTTCACACAAGCAGAAACGGCTCCAGTGGGCCAAACATTACATGAAGACTGATTTCAAAACTGTTTTGTTCACGGATGAGTGCCGTGCAGCGCTCGATGGTCCAGATGGATGGAGTGGAGGATGGCTGGTTGATGGACACCCCACGCAAACACGGCTACAGCGCCAACAAGGAGGAGGTGGAGTAATGTTTTGGGCTGGAATCATGGGGAGAGAGATTGTCGGCCCCTTTAGGATCCCTGAAGGCGCTAAAGATGAACTCCATAATGTATGTGGATTTTCTCAAACAGCACTTCCTGCCATGGTTCAAGAAGAAGAACCGTGTATTTCACAGCAAGATCATTTTTCTGCATAATAATGCACCATCTCATGCTGCACATAAAACATCTGCATCTCTGGCTGATATGGGCATAAAAGGGGACAAACTTATGGTGTGACCCCCATGCTCCCCTGACCTGTACCCCATTCAGAACCTTTGGAGCATCATTAAAAGGAGTGTCTATGATGGCGGGAGGCAGTTCACATCTAAGCAACAGCTCTGGGAGGGTATTCTGTCCTCATGCAAAACAATTGAAGCAGAAACCATCCAAAACCTGACAAATTCAATGGACGAGAGAGTTCAGAAGCTCCTTTCGAACAAGGGGTCCTATGTGAAAATGTAACATCACCTAGAATAAAGTTTTGAGTTGAAAACTGTTTGATTTCAGTTTCTAACAACCTGCTAATGCTTATAATTTCAAAAATGACCATTTTTTTGGTCTTTATTAAAATGAAAAGGTTGATCGAAAAGTTTGGGGGATCTAAGAGTGTGGCAACCCAGTAGTCATGATTACTTCGAATTCTGACAATATGAGGGTCATGCTGCAGGTAGTGCAGCAAGAAGGCACTTATGTGTCTTGCGCATCTCGGAGCCCCAAAATTATTTTCCGGGCTAGATGCAGCTAAAAATTATTATTAATTTTAAATCTGGTGAAGCTTTAGTATAGATGGCCTAATAGGATCAGTGCTGCACACTGCTACAAAGCCCAAATTATTTTCCAGACAATATACAGATAAACATGATTAGTAATTTGAAAGCTTAAAACGGTTGGTAGGGTGATTTTAACCAATCATCAAGCTTTTACTCTCCCCAGGATGACACAGGGGTAGAAAAGTCGTTTCGGATCCATGATTTGTTCATCTTTATGAATGTGAGTCTGTCTACATTATCAGTGGAGAGCCGCGTGCGCTTATCTGTCAGCACACCACCAGCAGCGCTGAACACACGTTCAGACAGAACGCTGGCTGCGGGGCATGACAAGATCTCCAAGGCGTAAGTGGCTAGCTCCGGCCATTTATCCAGATTGGAAGCCCAAAAAGAGCAAGGGTCCAGTGACACAGTCGTGGCTTCAATGTTTACTTGGAGATACTCCTGTACCATCGTCTCTAGGCGTTGACTATGTGTCAGACTTCTTGTCTCCTGTGGCCTTGCAAAGGATGGGCTAAAAAAGTGGTGAAATGATTCCGCAAAATTGATGTTACCAGCAGATACTGTGGTTCTGTTACGGTTTGAGTGCTGAACACTTGACGGTCCCACGGTTGGCAAGTTGGAACTGTGAGATTCACTACGTGCACCACTGGAATTTTGTGGAAAAGCACATGTAAGATTCTGCAACAGTCTCTGCTGATACTCCTGCATGCGTGAATCCCTTTCTATGGCAGGAATAATTTCTGCAAATTTACTTTTGTACCGGGGATCTAACAGTGTGGCAACCCAGTAGTCAGGATTATTTCTAATTCTCACAATTCGAGGGTCATGTTGCAGGTAGTGCAGCAAGAAGGCACTCATGTGTGTTGCGCATCCAGGAGCACCAAGTCCCTGTTGTGTTGGTGGCGAGGTAACAATCATGCTTCCTTCCTCTGTCCTCTCCCCCCAACCTCGCACAACAGAAATGTGATCAAGGTCTCCCTCATCTGATGAGTCTTCCATCAGTTCGTCCTCCACTTCTTCCTGGGCTCCTGCACCTTCCTCACTAGTTTGGCTGCTACCATGCGCCCTGGTAAAACCATCTCCCCCACCCTCACATGCCTGCCGCCTTGGTGCTGCCGACCGTCTGGACCTTGCAGATGTTAGCCCTTCCGCATACAACTCCTCCTCCTCTACTTCCTCCACCTCCTCTTGTGCCACCACCTGACTCCGAATTCTGTTTAACATGTGCTCCAGCATGTAAATCACCGGAATAGTCATGCTGATAATGGCATCGTCAGCACTAAACATCTTCGTCGCCATTTCAAAACTGTGCAGAAGGGTGCATAGGTCCCTGATCTGAGACCACTCCTCCAGCGTGATTTGCCCCACCTCTGAATCTCGTTGGCCCAGGCTATACGTCAGAACGTATTGCACCAGGGCTTGTCGGTGCTGCCACAGTCGCTGCAACATGTGCAGAGTTGAATTCCACTGGGTAGGCACATCGCATTTTAGCCGGTGAAGTGGCAGGCCCAACGACTTCTGTAGAGATGTAAGTCGCTGAGCTGCGGGATGCGAACGGCGGAAGTGAGCACACAGCGACCGTGCCCTCTGCAGAAGGCCATCTAGTCTGGGATAGTGGGCTAAAAATTGCTGGACAACCAGGTTCAACACGTGAGCCATACAAGGCACGTGTGTGACATTGCCCCGGCGAAGGGCCGCATCCAGGTTTGCAGCATTGTCGCACACGGTCTTCCCTGGTTTCAGGTCCAGTGGAGACAACCATTCATGAAATTGGTTCTCCAGAGCTGACCACAACTCCTCAGCTGTGTGACTCACATTTCCCAGACATTTCAATGTAAAAACCGCCTGATGACGTTGAGCCCTACTGCCAGCATAGTAAGGAGGTGTGCAGGATCCCTTCTGCGCAGTTAGAAAGCTTGTGGCATGACCAGACAGGCTTTGGGTGCAGGTGGAAGACCGAGAGGAGGTTGAGGAGGCAGAAGCAGTGGAGGAACTTTGACATAAAGAGGATTGACGCACAACTCGTGGGGACGGCAAGACTTGGACAGCAGCCCCTTGTCCTGCTGTCACCATAGTTACCCAGTGCCCAGTCAGCGACATGTAACGCCCCTGTCCATGCCTACTCGTCCAAGTGTCTGTGGTGAAATGCACCCTGTCACACACAGAGTTTCTCAAAGAAGCGGTGATGTTGTGTGCGACATGCTGGTGGAGCGCAGGCACACCTTTCTTTGAGAAGTAGTGCCGACTGGGCATCTGGTACTGGGGCACTGCGACGGACATAAGGTCTCGAAAATCCTCTGTGTCCACCAGGCGGAAAGGCAGCATTTCTGTAGCCAAGAGCTTGCAGATGGTGAAATTCAACCTCTTAGCTTTCTCATGGCTAGGAGGAAATGGTCTTTTACTTGTCCACATCTGAGGGACCGAGGGCTGGCTATTGTGCTTAGACGGGGTTGATAAGGGTGTCCCCGGCAAACTGCCGGTCTGTGAGGAAGATGCAGGCGGACATGTTAGGTTGCCTTGATCCAAAGGTGGTGCTATCGATGTCGGACAGCGCTCAACACCAGCTGGTGTTACCACCTCCAAAGAAAATGATGACCTGCCAATCACGCTGGCTGTTGCGGGTAAAGAGGTGGCAGGTCTGCGCCCCAAAACAGGTGTGACTGCTGTCCCCCCAGTCACAGAGGATGAAGAGGCCGCGGATGCACAAGACATGGCAGACGGTGGTTGGCCCGGCCGGCTAGGCCGTATTGTAGCACACTGAGCTTCCCACTGCAACTTATGCTTCATGTCCAAGTGCCGGTTCATGCATGAAGTACTCAAACTATGTATTTTTTGGCCTCTACTTAGCTTTTGCTGACAAATGTTACAGATAACACGAGTTGGGTCATCTTTATCGATCTGAAAAAATGCCCAGGCTATGCAAGGCTTAGCACCCATGCGACCTGAAGAGCCACCACGACTTGTGGTGAGAGGCAGAGTTGTGTTTGAGGATGCAGTTGTTGACGTGCTTCCAGTACTACATCTCTGTCCAGGAAGGCGCAACCTGACCTCGTCGTCACTAGCATCTTCCTCCACCTCCTCTGCTGACCTCATCTCTTGGCTGACTGTGGGTTGACAGTAAGTGGGATCTCCAACCTCATCATCATCACCTTGTGCGTTATCACACCCGTCGTCCTCAGAGCCAACCTGTTCCTGCCCTGACAAAAAACTAAAGTTGTCGCTCCAATCAGGTATTTGAGTCTTATCATCGTCTTCCTCATTGTCTCCACCAACAGGAGTTACAGTTTGGGAATGAGGGTCTACATTATGGTCAGAACCTTCTGCGTCTGGTCCTGGATCCGACTCATAAAGATTCTGGGCATCAGTGCAGATCATTTCCTCGTCTGGATTCACAGAAGCGCTGGAGTCGACCTCTGATTCCCAGGCTATAGTATGAGTAAACAGCTCTGCAGACTCAACCATCTGTTCTACCTCATACTCAGACGGGCAGCTGGAGATTTGGGAGCTGTGAGGAAGCAAGTGCGATTGGGGTGACACCTTTGAGGACTGGAGTATTTGTGATGTTGAAGTTGATGTGGAGGAGAGCCCACTTAAAGGAGCACTTGATATCCGTTGAAGCACCTGCTGTTTTTGTGCCTCATCTGGAATTTGTAGCGATTGGCGTGGCCGTAAGAAAGGGATCTTATCACATTGTCCGCTAAAAGAAGTAGACATTTTAGTTTGGCTGGAAGATGGTCTTTCTTCTGCAGATGTTACTGTTGCTTTAACACCTACCCCACGGACACAACCTTTTTTCCCCTTCCCAACACGCCTATTCCCCTTTCCACCAGCAGCAGGCCTTTTTCCACTCATTTTGGTGGTTAACTAATTCACAACTCTGGAGTTGTTTGCACAAAAAAACAATGGATGGGAACCGAGCAGAGCTGAGTGGCCAAACTGTGGTATTAGGCCAAAACTATTGGCTGGGTTAGATGCAGAAAAAAATTATATTCAATTTGCAACCTGATGGAGGTCTGTATAGATGGATTAATAGAACAAGTCCCACACACAGCTAGAAGCCCAATATTTTTTCAGAGGTAGATGCAGAAAAAAATATATTCAGTTTGCAACCTGATGGAGGTCTGTAAAGATGGATTAATAGAACAAGTCCCACACACAGCTAGAAGCCCAATATTTTTTCAGAGGTAGATGCAGAAAAAAATATATTTAGTTTGCAACCTGATGGAAGTCTGTATAGATGGATTAATAGAACAAGTCCCACACACAGCTAGAAGCCCAATATTTTTTCAGAGGTAGATGCAGAAAAAATTATATTCAATTTGCAACCTGATGGAGGTCTGTATAGATGGATTAATAGAACAAGTCCCACACACAGCTAGAAGCCCAATATTTTTTCAGAGGTAGATGCAGAAAAAAATATATTCAGTTTGCAACCTGATGGAGGTCTGTATAGATGGATTAATAGAACAAGTCCCACACACAGCTAGAAGCCCAATATTTTTTCAGAGCGAGATGCAGAAAAAAATTATATTCAATTTGCAACCTGATGGAGGTCAGTATAGATGGACTAATAGAATGATGCTATGCCCAAAAGATTTTACTTCACTAGGTGCAGTAAAAAAATTGGTATTCTATACACAGGTGGTATATCTTGCAACACAGATAGGCTACTCCACTGACTAACACACTCTGCAATAGGCCAAAAAGGATTAGCTTTGCTAGATTCAGCCAAATGCTGTGAAAAAAACTTGCACAGCACTGGCACAGACCTGCCTGGCAAAAACTGATAGGAACTGATGTAACCTTGTCCTGAAAAGGACTCCAATTACAATTAGTCTTTACTCCCACAATCTATCTATTTAAGAGCACAGACCTGCCTGATAAAAGTCGTAGGAAATGCTGTAACCTAGTCCTTAAAAGGACTGCAATCACAACTATTCCCTACTCCCAAGCTATCTGTAGATTTGTGCGAAAATTGGCTTGAAATTAACAAGGTATAGCGCACACAGCAACAGCGGTGCCGTCTAACACGCAGCTGCAGCAGTGAGAAAATGGTGGCGACGGGGAAAATGGCTTGGTCTTATAGGGCAAGGACATGTGACATACACTGCCAATGACACATGCCCTTGCTTGTGTGAAAAAAAGCACTTCGCTCCGTGTGTGCGCTGCTGATAGGCTGACAGATTGCACCTCCCCACTGCAAATGCGGGAAAGAGAAAAAAAAATGGAGATCTTCATTGTTCCTGCAGAGATCCATCCCCTGCCCCTCCCCCCACCCCGCTGTACACTCAAACTGCGTATTAACATTAATTTTCATCATTACTGAGAAAAAATCCAGTTATGATTTTGGTGCACGAACAGTTATCGAACATAACCTCGAACAGCCGAATTTTTCTCAAATTGTTCGTGTTCGCCGAACGGCTCGAACACCGCCCAAAACAGCTCGAATTTGAGATTGGCGAACAGTTCGAGTAGAACAACGCTCATCTCTACTTAGCAACGAATACAACCTTGGAGAAGACATTATTGAAATACCAGAAGACATGTTGTGCACTGACTGCGTCGTAAGTGATGTTTTTGGACAATGCGTTGAAATTGATGTGAACGACCAAAGCAGTGTTGAGAGGGCCTCTTCCCATGCAATTCTCTGTCCTAAGAACGATGACGTGGCTCTGCTAAATTCCCGTGTGATGGATAGAATGCCTGAAGAGTATAAGTTGCACAAAAGTGATGATTCAGTGAATGTAGACAATGAAGATGAACGAGAGCATTATCAAGTTGAATTTTTAAATAGTCTTATGCCATCAGGAATGCCATCCCACAGACTACAACTCAAAGTTGGAACAATCGTAATGTTGCTGCAGAAACTAAATACAAAAAATGGTCTATGTAATGGAACTCGCCTTATTGTTACTGGACTCCATTCCCATGTAATTCAAGCAAGAGTGATCACTGGTTCAGCAAAAGGAGACGAAGTGTTCATTCCACACATTGACTTATGTCCTTCGGACATCGGTCTTCCATTTAGGTTTCGGCGTCAACAGTTTCCAGTAAAACCAGCTTTTGCCATGACAATAAACAAGTCACAAGGTCAAACTCTACACTGTGTTGGCATATATCTACCGGAGCCCGTTTTTGGTCATGGACAACTCTACATTACATTTTCAAGAGTTAAAATGAGATCCAATGTCAAGGTGCAAGTTCTTCATACCCCTTTACAAGGAAAGTTGCTTAAAGATAGTCAAAACGTATTCACAAGAAATGTGGTGTACAAAAATATTTTGGGTTGATATTGTTAACAAATACAGTGCAGACCAAAAGTTTGGACATACCTAACTGTATTTAAATAAATCATTGGACGAAAGAAGTACATCGACACTATAATATACAGTATAGACCAAAAGTTTGGACACACCTTCTCATTTAAAGATTTTTCTGTATTTTCATGACTATGAAAATTGTACATTCACACTGAAGGCATCAAAACTATGAATTAACACGTGGAATTATATACTTAACAAAAAAGTGTGAAACGACTGAAAATATGTCTGATATTCTAGGTTCTTCAAAGTAGCCACCTTTTGCTTTGATGACTGCTTTGCACACTCTTGGCATTCTCTTGATGAGCTTCAAGAGGTAGTCACTGGAAATGGTTTTCACTTCACAGGTGTGCCCTGTCAGGTTTAATAAGTGGGATTTCTTGCCTTATAAATGGGGTTGGGACCATCAGTTGTGTTGTGCAGAAGTCTGGTGGATACACAGCTGATAGTTCTACTGAATAGACTGTTAGAATTTGTATTACGGCATTGATATTGATATTGATTTCTATATTCTATATTCTTATTCTATATATTATTCTTATTCTATATTCTATATTCTTCTTACTGGTTATTTTTTAATTTTTATAAATAAAGGTTATATTTTATTAGGAAGGTCATTTTTTTCTGGCATCAAGTTAATTATTTACATTCTATTATTCTACAGTCTATGATTAAAAGAGATCCACATATATGTAAAGGCCTAGCATATATTCTTCGGGGACAGTATTCCCCCATGCATCATCTCCCTTGTTACCCTTTCAGACCGAGTCAACTTTCATTTTTTTTGCACTTTTGTTCCTTCCTCTCTCCTTATCAAGAGCCAAAACTTCCTTTTGTGACAGTTGAAAGGAGAAGTTGTGGTTTTGTATGACGTCATTTACTTTACCATATAATCTACTCAAATGCAAGAAAAAAATTCCAAGTGGACTGAAATGGTTTTTCATCTCTGTTTTTTTTTTAAGTTTCATTTTTACAATGTTCATTGTGCAGTAAAAATGACCGGGTAGGTTGATTTTCTTAAAGGGACTGTGTCAGCACAGAATGACTGTTCAAACCAAGTACAGGCACTCGTGCTTCATGGCAAGGCTAAACAGTTAAATGTACCTTCCCACCATCTCCACCCCCTTCTTTTATTGACTAATCTTCCTTCATAGAGTCAGAGAAGGGCAGAGATAGATGGAAAACAAATAGGTGGGAAGGTGTAGTTAAATGTTCGACCATGCCAAGAGTGCACCAAGCACCTGTACTTAGTTTGAACCCTTTAATAATCCCTTTAAAATCTTTTTCTTTAGTTTCCTGACTTACAAAATTCAGAAATTAGATGTCACCATATTTTGGGAACCATAACTTTAGAATTACAGCAGCTAGTGAAAATAATGTTCTCCTATGAAGCTCTCAGCTCTCCTATAAGCTCTCAGCTGCTATGGCAACCCTACGGCACCCTGCAATTACGTTGTGGACGTGATCGCAGAGAGAAGGATTGCAATGCCTAAATACTGCTGTCATGGACATTCAAGCGGTTATACAGCAGCAGCTGTATGGATTGGGCTCAGCTCCTGAGCCAGCTATATACACATGCACCTGACTTCCGATCATACATGTATGGAGAAGGTTAAAACAATGCATAAAATAGGGAAATTTGGTAAACTGTTGAGTTCAAGTTACTATGACTATGTGAGGTTATGATATTTTATATATTCATATTAAATGTAAACTGCACTTTTTTAAAAATCAAAAAGTACAAGTGAAGATATGAAACTAATATATCTTTTATACGAGAAAACTATCTCCTGAACTGTTCATTCGCGTTCAAAGACTACATTAAAGACATGTGCACATTATTTTTTTTGATGCCGGTGTACCGGCATAATTTCTCAAACAGAAGACGCTTCTGGAAAACCTTGGTGGTGTTTTTCTTGAAGCGTTCTCTAGGGGCTCATTTTAGTCATTTTTGCAGCTGGAGTATTTTTTTGATAACTTTAAAGAGGTTTTCCCACGAACAAAAGTTCATTTCAATCATTGGCTGTGTCTGATCATGTATGTGTGTCACCCCAGGCCTGGATGCCACAAATATTAAAGGCTGTGTCTGAGAGCAGGAGGGAGGTTCCAGGGACCATTAGCATGCAGCACCTCCTGTCCCAGGCCAGTAAGGGGAGCAGGCTGCCCCTATAAAAGCTGGAACTGGGGCAGGGTTAGAGAGACCAGAACCCACTTCTGAAGTGTCCAGAAGGGTTCTCAGAGAAGAGGGACAAGTGAGCAGCAGCTGAGGAGTCCGTGAGGCAGAGGAGAGACTGCGAGCCAGGGACAGAGGCGACGAGAGCCGGTCCTGGCTGAGAGAAGCACACAACCGGACATTGGCGTCCGAGGCTGTCAGGGTTGCAAGCCCAGCAGCAGAGAACCAACCCGCGAGGGATTTCAGGTCCCTTGGCCTAAGAAGCCCGGAGGCTCCGCCACACAGAGGGACCAGTACAGCAAGGAGAAGCAAAAGGTACCTAAGGCCCGAGTTGAAAGCCATACAGGCGAAGTACATGGCCAGCTCAGGGACGTGGGCTATTACACCACGAAAAGGGTGATAGTAAGAAAGAGCATAGAGAGAACGGCAGGCCTACACACTCACCCTGACCAGTGGGGCTAGCCCGAATGCTCTCAGATACATAGGCCCATTCCTATTTGGTACTCCTGTTGGGTCATTAATAATACCTACAATAAAGACCCTGGACTGTTTGAAGCGGACTCTGAACTCTTACTATTGCGGCCTGCACTATCACCCCCAGCATCGACCTACTCTGCCCTGAGGCTACACTCTTCCCATGGGGAGTTATCCTATCCCTGTGCTGCACACCAACACCAGCCTCAGCGGTCTGCCTTGCAGTGGCGGCCATCCCTGACCGCAATTCACGGGTGGCGTAGTCGGACATTTCAAAACACTGATAAATAGACTGCCACAATTTGGTCTGACCACCCTGAGCCACGGGATCGGGTTGCCACTACTACTCCCAGCATCGTACAGAAGCCCGGTTCCGGGTACCCCACGGCCCAGGGGGCGAGTCATATGGAACATACCACAGCTCCTGGGCAGGGGAGGAAGCTAAAGACAATACAGACATTATAACAGGGGATCCCAGAGGATTCAATTTGTGAGGTAAAACATTTCACAATATTTTACCTTCCAAAATGAATCCTCTGCGATCCCCTGCTGTAATGTCTGTTTTGTCTTTTGCTTCCTCCCCTGCCCAGGAGCTGTGGTATATTCTTTACACGGTCAGACACAGCCATTGATTAAAATGAACTTTTGTTCGTGGGAAAATCACTTTAAGGGAACTTGTCACTAGGTTTTCCCAATTTAAACGAAAGACTCTTTCCTTAACTGCTCTATTACCGCAGTCAATCGACCTGTAGTTAACCCCCCAACACCCATTGTATATGCCAAAAGATGACTTTTATACTTCAAACATATGGCACTATACAGTCTGATGTGTATCTTTTTTCTTTGTTGGTGCCTCCTCAATCCCTGTAGCTGCCTCCTCCTGCCTTGATTGATGTGGATCATGTGTACCTGCACAATTGAAGCGCAGGCCTCTACAGTCACACTATACTCTGCCCTACTAGGGGCAAAATAATATACAGTCTTGGCCAAAAGTTTTGAGACTGACACAAATTCTGTTTTTCACAAAGTTTGCGGCTTTAATGTTTTTAGACATTTTAGTCAAGATATTTCTATAGTGAAGTACAACTTCAAGCATTTAATATGCTTAGGACATCTGAAGAATGATTGTCCAGAGAAGAAAAGGTAAGCTCTACCATGAGTGCTGTGTCATGCCAACAGTAAATCACCCTGAGACCATTCCTATGTTGGGTTACTGTCACGCAAGGTGAGGGAAGGAATAAGCGTACAATGACAGGAAGAGGGGGAAGGGAGCCCAACAACTAGGGAAAGGTGGAGTGGAGACCCCTAGGCAGACCTAATATCACCCTGCCTACTCTATCATCCCTATATAGGTTTACATCTATCGCCGAGTAGGAACCTAATTCCTGAATGTCCCTAGAGCTAGGCCCTACATAGGGAAGGGATGGGGTGAGCACTAGTAAGGCTCCACTACAAACTAAAGACAACAAGGTAAACAAACAAATGGGATGCACTTAGCTTGAGCAGACACCAGAGAGATAATTCCAACTGTCCTCCAAGGGCACCAAAGACGAGACTAGGTGATTGCCAGTACTCCAAGTCTGCACAGAGGTACATAGAACTATCACCGGCGACTCTCTGGAGAAACTGGGTGTTTTAACTATCAAGCAAGGGTGTGTCAATCAGCATCAGAAGGTGGAGGTCGCTGCTGGGTCCTAAAGGAAGAAGGATATAACTATACTACAGAGATGAGAGGATCAAGAAAGTGTCTGCAATGCCTAGCACAGTGACCTTCTACAGCTGGATCCAGAGCGACTGTCTGTCACGCCTGACACACCCGTGATAGTACTCCCCCTTCTACGAATGGCCTCCAGACACTCAGGACTAGCTTTCTCAGGATAAGAATGCTCCAGCCTGGGAGCATTCACCTCTGATGCTGAAACCCTCATCCTTTCCTCTGGACCATAACCCTTCCAGTGCACCAAGTACTGTAGGGTACGACGCTGGAAGCAAGAATCTACAATCCTCAAAATTTGAGACTCCAAATTACCATGAACCATGATTGGGAGTGGCAGCAGGGGAGAGGACTCAAGAGGTTGTAAATATTTCTTGAGCAGAGACCTGTGAAACACATTGTGGATCTTAAGGGCCTGAGGTAGCTCAAAACAAAAACTGCTAAGTTAATGACAGTGGTTATCTTATAGGGACCAATAAGTCTAGGTCCCTGCTTCCAGGAAGGAACCTTCAACTTGATATTTATGGTAGACAACCACACAAAGTCATTCACACATAGGTCCGGACCTGGCCACCGTTTCCTGTCAGTCATACTTTTGTACCTGTCTCCCATGATCTTCAAATTACTCAGAACCCCCCCCCGCCACACAGAGGAGAGCGATGAAGTGAAACGTTCCTCCTCAGGAACTCCCGAAGCTACTCCCCCACTAAAAGTACCAAACTGTGGATGGAAACCGTATGCACCAAAGAACGGTGACCTGCCGGTAAATTCTTGGCGATGATTATTAATAGCAAATTCTGCCAACGATAAGTAAGATCACCAATCCTCCTGGTTTTTGGAGACAAAACACCTGTGGTAAGTCTCTAAATTCTGATTAACGCGATCAGTATGCCCATTCGACTGAGGATGGAAGGCAGAGGAAAAGGACATCTGCACCCCCAGTCGAGAACAGAAAGCTTTCCAGAGCTTAGAAACAAACTGGGTCCCCCGATCTGACACCACATCGGAGGGAACCCTTTGAAGCTTCACAATCTCATTTATAAATACCTGAGCAAGAGTCTTGGCATTCGGAAGTGCCAGTAATGTGACAAAGTGAACCATTTTACTGAACCTATCTACAACCACCAAAACCAGTCTTGCCTGCAGATACCAGTAGCTCAGTAATAAAATCCATGGACAGTGTGTCCATGACCTGCTAGGGATAGGTAGTGGAAGAAGAGTACCAGACGGACAGGTATGCGATACTTTAGAATGCGTGCAAATACTACAAGCAGACATATGTTCAACCACATCCCGATGCAACCCCGGCCACCAAAAACGACGAGAAAGGAGCCCTGCAGTTGCCTTGCCACCTGGATGACCAGCAAGCACAGAGTTATGATGTTCCCTAATTACTTTGCGGCGCAGATTAGATGGTACAAATAACCTCCCCGAAGGGCAGGAGGCAGGGGCGTTCCCCTTGAGCCTCCAACGCCTCACCCTCCAGTTCAGGGTTGTTACGGGTCCGGGGGGTGGAACCTCTGTGTTACGGTGCAAGGAGGGACCCAGAGGGGCATAACTAAGTATCAACCCGGACCGACCCTGGTCGTACGGCGGCTAACGACTCCGTGACCAGGGAGGGACCAAGCCGAGGGACCAGGTGCTACTCTGGGGACGACCTTGTAAGGGAGCAGGTCACTCCCACGGTACAGATGGCAGGGACTGACCGGAATAGCAGGTAGGCACAGCAGGCAGGCTGGCGAGCGGAAGCCTCCAGATAGGCTATCAGGTAGACACGGCAAATGACAGCAGGAGTCTCTAGGTGGGCTGGCGGGTGGTCACGACAAGTGACGGCAGGAGTCTCTAGGTGGTCACGGCAAGTGACGGCAGGAGTCTCTAGGTGGGCTGGCTGGTGGTCACGGCAAGTGATGGCAGGAGTCTCTAGGTGGTCACGGCAAGTGCTCCCAGGTGAGCGGGCTGGCAGGCACGGCATGTAACAGGCAGGCAACAGGCAAGTGCTCCCAGGTGAGCGGACAGGCAGGCACGGCAGGTAACAGGCAGGTAACAGGCAAGTGCTCCCAGGTGAGCGGGCTGGCAGGCACGGCAGGTAACAGGCAGGTAACAGGCAAGTGCTCCCAGGTGAGCGGGCTGGCAGGCACGGCAGGTAACAGGCTGGTGGGCAAGACTGGTAGTCAGGCTAGCAGCGGGACCTGAGGGCTGAAGCAGAGGTCAGAAACACTGTGCAACTACTTTTGCTCGGGCACCTCCATTTTGAAGGAGGTGCCTTATATATGGGAGGATCATCGGCTATTGGCCGGGGACTCCTTAGGACGGTGCGCGCGGCCCCTTTAAGAGGGAGGGAGCGCGCGCGCGCACGCCCTAAGCACAGTGCCCGGGGAGCTGCGCGCGCCGGCAGCAGGAAGAGGAGCGCTGGAGAACGCAGAGCGGGGAGCGAGGAGGTGAGTGGGCCGGTGTCTCTGCCTAGCAGGGGGCAGAGACGCTGATGCTACAATGGTATAATGCCGAAATGATTACCCCCTTCTGCAAAATTGGGGCAGGGTCCTCATGGTCACCACCACCAGGGAAGCTTCAGGACAAAGCATCAGCCTTGACGTTTTTGAACCCTGGACGGAAAGTGACAACAAAGTTGAACCCAGTAAAAAACAGGGACCATCTACCTTGTCTAGAGTTGAAACATTTAGCCGATTGAAGACATGACAGATTCTTATAGTCTGTGATAACAGTAAAAGGATGGACAGCCCTCTCCAACCAATGTCGCCATTCTTTGAATGCCAATTTAATTGCCAAAAGCTCTCTATTACCCAGGTCATAAGTTTTCTGAGCTGAAGATAATTTCTTGGAAAAGAAAGCGCATGGACGCCCGGGGACGGACCCTGAGACAACACAGCCCCAACCCCCACCTCCGACGCATCATTCAAACCATATTGCATGCTCCCCTTAAATCCAACTTGGAGAATACCTTAGCTCCCATAACCTGTCTGAAAAAAATCTGGAATCAGAGGAAGAGGGTATGGATCTCCGATTGTAATTTGATTCAATTCCCTGAAATCTAAACAGGGACAGAGACCACAATCTTTCTTCTTCACGAAGAAGAACCCTGCCACCACAGGCGAAGATGAGGGTCTGATATGTCCCTTGTCTAGACGTTCAGCAATCCTTCATGGCTTGTCTCTCAAATCCAGAAAGATTATACAGTCTGGACTTTGGTAGTTTAGCTCTGGGGGTCAGGTTAATAGGACAGTCATATGCACGATGAGGAGGCAATTCCTGACACCCCTTCTCAGAAAAAATAATCTCCCCATTCAATAACCTATCTGGATTGCCAATCCACAATCTGATTATGTTTCACCAACCTGGGTAGACAAAGTACAATTAGAGTGAAGAGGCTGTCCAGGACATAAAAAGGAATTATCTCACAATTATCCCACCCTCAGTCTTACATTTTGTACAATCTGAGTCAGAGCTTTCTGTGCAAGTGGCGCTAAAGGAATGGACTTAGCTAAAGTACAGCAAGCAAGCACATGAGTTCTCACAAACTCAGCACCAACCATGCTGTCTCCAGTTCTACTGTCCACAAACACAGAAATTTTCTCAGTCCTGCTCTCTAGCCACCTCTGCTGTCAGGACAAACTGAGAACTGCATGTTGACAACAAACACACCCCCTGATTATCCAACTACAGACTACCAAGGGTTAATCGAGATTCATTTTGCTTAGGAATGGAGGGACAGGCCTCAATAGAATGTCCCTTTTTTCCACAAATAAAACACAAGCCCTTCTTTTTGCGGAACTCAGGGGAAACATGCGATTCAGAGGCACCCCCTAACTGCATGGGTTCTTCCACCTCCAGCAGTACTGGATCACCCCCAGACTGTCCCCCCCGGCAAAGGGGCATTACCCCGAAAAGAGGGCTCCGGAGAAGGTGGTCTCACCCACCTATCCCAAATGCATCTATCAACACATATAGCCAATGACATGGCAGCCTCCAAGGACTCCGGGGTTTCATACACTGCCAAGGCATTTTTCAACCTTTCAGTAAGCCCCTGACAAAATTGGCTTCTAAGAACCGGGTCATACCATTTGGTATCGGTTGCCCATCTGCAGAATTCTCCACTGACCGATTCCCCTGCTGAAGGCGACGCAGCCTGGACTCAGCCAAGGAGATATGGTCAGGATTATCAGAGATGAGGACTAGAGCCCCGAAAAACCCCTCCACTGACTGGAGACAAATAACCTTGTAGCAAAGCGAAAGCCCAGGAATGAGCATCTCCTTTCAACAGTGAGATCACGATCCCCACTCGCTGCATCTCATCTCCAGAGGAGTAAGGATGAAGTTTAAAATACAATTTGCAAGCTTCCTTGAACACAAAAAACTTGTCCCTACCTCCTGAAAACCTGTCCGGGAGGGCAACCTTGGGTTCAAGCTGGACCGGCCTCCTCGCAGAGAGCCCAACATGCCAGTACTCCAAGTCTGCACAGAGGTACATAGAACTATCACCGGCGACTCTCTGGAGAAACTGAGAGTTTTTAACTACCAAGTAAGGGTGTGTCAATCAGCAGCAGAAGGTGGAGGTCCCTGCTGGATCTTAAAGGAAGAAGGATATAACTATACTACAGAGATGAGAGGATCAAGAAGGTGTCTGCAATGCCAAGTTCAGTGACCTTCTACAGCCGGATCCAGAGGAACTGTCTGTCACACCTTCCACACCTGTGACAGCTACTTTTCATCCAAGAGAGTGGGTTCTCTCAATTTTGCCTTAGAACACTGCCAGGAATAAAGAATGGTATCCAAGCAAACGTCAAGAGCAACTTTTCCCAAGGATGCAGAAGCAATTTGGTGCTGAACAATGCTTTTTCCAGCATGATGGAACACCATGCCACAAGGCAAAAAGTTACCTAGTGAATAAACCATTTAAATTTTGGGCCCATGGCCAGGAAACTCTCACGATCTCAATCCCAATGAGAACCTGTGGTCAATCTTGAAAAAGTCGATGGACAAAATCAATGGAATAGGTTCCCACGAGTGAGGATTTGGCCCAGAAGCTGATATCCAAGTTAAAGAATGAATTGCAAAAATCTTGAGAAATAAGGGACAACGCTGTAAATATTGAGTCTTTGTATAAACTTGATATACTTGTCAATGAAAGTTTAAAAACTTGTGAAAGGCTAATTGTATTTCAGTAACCATAGAAACATTCGACTAAGATCTGAAAATACAGAAGCAGCAAGCTTTGTGAAAAACAACATTTGTATCAGTTTCAAAAATTTTAGTCATGAGTGAACAATCTCCAACTTCTCCTGCTCAACTTCTGCACCATGTGATTATCATTGTGACTAAACAGATCACACAGTGTGTTATGTGTGGACCTTAAGTCACTTTTTAAATGCAGTTCTATGAATGTCACATGGAAATATACATATATAAATCAATATACTGTACGTGTACCACCAGTTGTGCAAAAAATCCAAAAGTCTTATGCAATGTCATTGTTTTTCTAAACAACTTTCATTAGTGATTTTGTCCTCAATAGCAGCACAAGCGGTAGCTGTGCTGTCTCCGGTTTATAATCAACAATGCTAGAAGACAGCAAGGACTACGGTCTATGGCTAATGCAAGTGATTTAGAAAATGCATTAATGTGCATGTTAAGCTCAAGCACAGTGAATATGCTTTTTACAGTGGCGGTGCTGTTTACTGGATATTAAGAAATCTTATGCACATGCTGGAGAGAATATCTGCAGTGCAGGAGCGGACACAGACAGAAGGGGGCCCCTGTGCAAGAACAGTATATGGGCCCTTTGCAGTCCAATAGCATATCATAATGCACAATTCCACCTGCTTTGGAGGTAGAAGTGGGCCCCTTATCTCTTGGGCCCCTGTGCAGCTGCACAGGTTGCATCAATGGTATGTCTACAACCTGCCACAATTTAAATTGACTGGTGCTGTAATGCAAAAGGTGAAATGTGAAGCTTGACTACACCAGTTTGGCAATGATATCTGCAAGCGCTATTTACCGCTGTGGAAGGTCTGCAGCAGAAATGTTTAATGAATACATACACCTGGCAAATTGTGCAGGCATTTAACTTAACACAAATGTTGAGTAGAAAGTAACTTTACTAGAAACATTTCTAGAATAGGGAATTGAATGTCTATAATAATCTCTTCTTAAATAGATTCCAAACCAGATCTAGCATGAGTCAGGCTATTCTTTGCAAGAGAATGAGGAAGAAATTAAGCAGCAGATTAAGCAACTTTGTGACATTAGTCAGATATACATATGGCAACATTCAATTCCACCTATCCGATACAAAAGTGGTGCCCAATGTTATCACATCAATATGAACTCATCATTCAGTAGAGTGATATTTACTAGGAAGCATGTGACTCGCCCCCTGGGCCGTGGGGCATGCGGATCTGGGCGATAGGGGAACGATGGGGGTAGTAGTGGCAACCCGGTTCCGTGGCTCAGGGTGGTCAGACCAATGATAGTCTGCTACGTGCTTCAGATAATGTCCGACTACACCACCCGTGGATTGCGGTTATTAGGAACCGCCGCTGCAAGGCAGTCCGCTGGGGCTGATGATGAATGCAGCTGGAATGGTGTGACTCCCCACGGGAAGAGTGCGGCCCCAGGGCAGTGTAGTGGATGGTGGGAATGATGGTGGTGAGAGTCCCAGTACCGGCAGTGCTGGAGGCGCGAAGGAGCACACAGACAACAAGTTACAGTCCAGGGTCTTTACTCACAGTTCATTTGTTCCGGGTCACTTCTGTCAGCAGTGACCGCCCGAGCCGTGCTGCGTCCACCAGGTGTGGGGGCTCGGTCAACTCCCAGGCAGTTCAGGAGCATGGCACAGGACCCCCTTTAATCCTTTCTCTGGCCTGCCTCACCAGTGACCCACTTTTGTCCAGCTGCCGCGGACTTGTGCGGTTAAACGTGGGCCCCGTCCTCCGCTGTCCTATATGGTGCCTTCCTAGCAGGTTTGATGAGGTGTCGCACCAATAGATGATCACGACGACCGGTCTTTGGCTGAGGGTAGTTTCTCCTCCACCAACTTGGGATCCGGTACCCTTAATCTGCCTGACCCTTTACCCTGGATTCTCGTGGGTTCTTAGGGTCCCTTCCACCTTCTTGTTCCTGAGCCCTTCTGTTTCTCTGTCTCTTCTTCTCCCTTTCCGTTCCTTCCTGTTCCTTTCTGTTCCGTTCTCTTGGAGCTGAGATGAGCCAAAATCTCAGCTCCCCTTCACCTCCTCCTCGGCCTCTCACTAGGCCCTCCTGGAGTAGAGCTCCTACAGAGCCTCTACTCCCTGTCTTCTCCTCTGACTGAACGAACCTAGATCTAAGATGGTGCCCACCTTTTATACCTCCCTCTGACCATGAGCCCAGGTGACCAGCAACCAATGAGCTCCTTCCTACGCTCAGGAACCAACCCCTATCTGCCCCTACAGCACTGGGTGTTCCACCCCCCTCCCCACTCCAGGCAGGGACATAGTCGGTCGTGCCTGCACTTCTGTCTAGTGGGAGCACCGTTGAGCTGTCCCTCGGAAATGGGGTGTGTGTGCTGTATGCAGCTAACTGAGCCCTGGTCCATACTCCATCCTTACCTGGGAGTGGAATATCACACCTCTGGTCTGAGGTGCAATACCCCTGTAGCGGCCGAACCCTCGGGGCGCTACACATGAACCAACCAAAAGTAGTCAAAACCTAATTCAATATACAACGGGACAGAAGTACATTTGACATTCTGGCATGTAGTCATCAAATTTGATAACCCTTGCATTTCTGTGTTTGCATCTTCAGGTCCATCAAAGCAAGCAGTTATGGACAATGAGAATTATAGCCAAGAAAACAAATGGGTTCCCAAAAATGGAAATCAGTGTCTCATGTTAAAATTTTGACTCCATGCAGTGTTAATGACTCTGAAGTCTAAACCTCAAAAGCTCAAAAGGATAAAATGTCCAAATCCTCCAGATAAATTTATTGAAGCTTGTTGTGCCTTATACATAAATCAAAAGGCATCAAGGAGTTTACTCAGTATAACAATTTAGTGTGTTTAAAAAAGGTACAAATTTAAGGTAAAGTTTATGCCTGTGTGGATTGGATGGTTTGTTACTGACATACGGTGACAATTTCATGTCAATAGTACCTTGAGAAATATATTTACTTAGAAAATTGGTGACGTGTTCAATACTTATTTCACCCGCTGTGTGTGTCTATATACAGTTGTGCTCAAAAGTTTACATACCCAGGCAGAATTTTTTCTTTCTTAGTCTTGTTTCTGAGAATATGAATGATAACAAAAAAACTTTTTCTCCACTCATGCTTATTGGTTGGGTGAAGCCATTTATTGTAAAACTACTGTGTTTTCTCTTTTTAAATCTTAATGAAAACCAAAAACATCCAAATGACCCTAATCAAAAGTTCACATACCCCAGTTCTTAATACCGTGTATTGCCCCCTCTAACATCAATGACAGCTTGAAGTCTTTTGTGGTAGTTGTGCATGAGGTTCTTTAATTTCTCAGATGGTAAAGCTGCCCATTCTTCTTGGCAAAAAGCCTCCAGTTCCTGTAAATTCCTGGGCTGTCTAGCATGAACTGCGCACTTGAGATCTCCCCAGAGTGGCTCAATGATATTGAGGTCAGGAGACTGGGATGGCCACTCCAGAACCTTCACTTTGTTCTGCTGTAGCCAATGACAGGTCGACTTGGCCTTGTGTTTTGGATCATTGTCATGTCCAAGTACGTCCCATGCACAGCTTCCGGGCTGATGAGTGAAAATTTGCCTTCAGTATTTGCTGATAACGTGCTGCATTCATCTTTCCTTCATCTTTTACCAAGTTTCTTGTGCCTTTGTAGCTCATACATCCCAAAAACATCAGCGATCCACCTCTGTGCTTTACTGTAGGAATGGTATTCCTTTCATCATAGGCCTTGTTGACCTCTCTCCAAATGTAACGCTTATGGTTGTGGCCAAAAAGTTCAATTTTGGTCTCATCACTCCAAATTACCTTGTTCCAGAAGTTTTGAGGTTGTCTCTATGCTGTTTGGCGTTTTGTACTTTGTGGCATTTGCACAGTAATGGCTTTCTTCTGGAGACTCGACCATGCAGCCCATTTTTCTTCAAGTGCCTCCTTATCGTGCATCTTGAAACAGCCACACTGCTAGTTTTCAGAGTCCTGAATTTCAGCTGATGTTATTTGTGGGTTTTTCTTTGCATCCTGAACAATTTTCCTGGCATTTGTGGCTGAAATTTTTGTTGGTCTACCTGACCGTGGTTTGGTTTTTACAGAGCCCCTGATTTTCCATTTGTTAATCACAGTTTGAACGCTGCTGACTGGCATTATCAATTCCTTGGTTATATTTTTGTATCCCTTTCCTGTGTTATACAGTTCAACTACCTTTTCCCGTAGATCCGTTGACAATTCTTTTGCTTTCCCCATGACTCACAATCCAGAAACATCAGTGGCTGGATGAAAGATGCAAGAGTCTGTCTGGATGCCAGAAACTCAGCTTTTATGCACACACATGATGATGACATCGATAGCTCCAATCAGAGTACCTGACCATAGGTGACCGGGCGGTCCCGGGGCGGTGACCGGGCGGTCCCGGGGCGGTGACCGGCTTGTGACCTGCCTGTCACTGCTCCATGACCCCCAGTGATGTCTGCCCAGGCCCCAGCCAGCTCTGATTGGAGAGATCGATAATGACATCGATCACACCAATCAGAGTGCCTGACCGGGAGGTGACCAGGTGATGAAAGGCCTGTGACCTTGCTGTCACCATTCTATCACCCCCCTGTGACCACCCTGCAGCTCTTCACAGTTGGTGAGGATTTCTACAGAGCGGTCACACACTGATCTGCACTGTGCTAGGCCTTATGGTGCCACAGAAGCACCTGTGACACCACAAGACCTTTCTCTTACCTGCTCCGGTCGCTGCTCCAGCCGGGCCTGCTGCTCCGATTGCTTGGATCTCCTGCTCCGGTCTCCTGCTGCTGCTGGGCTCCTGCTGTAAGCTGCTCTGGACTGCTCCTGCTGGTGATCCTGCTCCAGAGCCTGCTCCTGCTGGTGGTCCTGCTCCAGAGCCTGCTCCTGCTGCTGAAAGAAGGACAGAGAAGACTTTGGTAAGTCCATCTCTGATCTCCCCTCATCCACCCCAATCTCCCTCTCCCCACTCCACCCCCCCTCTTTTTGACAAAAGCACCGATCAGCACTCGCGCACGCTACTTTACACTTTTTTTTCCACTAACCTTTTTTCTTTTGTAGAGGGTGGTCGCACTGTTTGATTGTGCACCGTACTGGGCCTTGCCGTGCAACAGAAGCCTGTGACACCACAATCGCCGCTCCTGCTGCTGCTACAGAAGACATCTTACAGAAGATATCTTACAGAAGACATCTTACAGAAAACATCTGACAGAAGACATCTGACAGAAGACAACTGTAAGTAAGATTTTTTTATCCCTCCTCAGCCACCCCAATCCCCCTCTCCTCCCTTTTTCCTTCTCATCCCCTTTTCTGCCATTGCTTGACTTTTGTCAGTTTTTTTCGTGCTTCCTGCAGCGGCCAAGCGCTGATCAGTGACCACAGATCACTGATCCACACTCCCCCTCTCCTTTGCACCACATCCATGCACACATTCAGCAGCCGCTGAGCATTGATCGGTGACGTAGTTCACCGATTCGCACTCATGCTTGCTGTTTGCACCACCTACAGTTGTTTCTTTTTTTTTTCAGAAAAAAAAAAGTTTACACCAAGCACACTGACACACACACACTCTAAATAAAGTACTGACAAATACGCACCACATGCAGTACATAAAAAAAATGTCCCACTCATCCCAAACTCGCTATTCAGTGGAGGAGGCCCCACAGTCTTCTCAGGAGAGAAGATGAACCATCGCCCCCCACCACTGACCCTGTATGGACCTTTCCCCCCGAAAATTATGAGCCACTGATTCCTGATTTCGTAGCGGAATCAGGAATCAAGTTTGACACCACCGGCCTCACAGAAATAGATTTCTTCAAAGTCTTTTTCTCTGAGGATTTTGTAAACCTCATGGTGGGTAAAACTAATTTGTACGCTCATCAATTTTTGGAACAAAACCCCTCTTCATCATTTTCTAACTGGTCTCCTGTAGATGCAGTAAAAATGATGACGTTTTGGGGCCTGGTCCTTCATATGAGGATCCTAAAGAAGCCAGAAGTTCGGCAATACTGGAGTGTTGACGTTTTATATAACACTCCAGTGTTCCACATGGCTATGATCCGGACACGTTTTGAGGCCATCTGCAAGTTCTTGTATTACAACGATAATACACGGTGTCCTGCACGCGATGATCCGAACTTTGATCATCTTTTCAAAGTTCGGCCGGTCATCGAGCACTTCTACAAGTTTGCTGAAGTGTACGTGCCCCAAAGGGACATCTGCGTGGATGAGTGCTTAATCCATGGCTTGGATTCCAGCAGTACCTGCCCAGTAAGAGGGCCATGTACGGAATCAAGCTGTATAAACTGTGTGAGAGTACCTCAGGGTACACTCACAAGTTTACAGTTTACGAAGGGAAGGACTTCTGGATTGAACCCCCTGAATGCCCCCCTGTTCTGGGAGTGAGTGGGAAAATTGTGTGGGATTTGGTGCACTCACTGCTGGATAAAGGTTATCACCTCTATGTAGATAACTTTTATACCAATATCCCGCTCTTCAAGTCCCTCTCTGCGCGAGGTACCGAAGCCTGCGGTACTGTCCGCAAAAATCAGAGAGGCCTCCCAAAGACGCTAATTGGGCAGCTGCTCAGAAGGGGTGAGAGCAGAGCCCAATGTAGCGACCACCTGTTGGTGGTCAAGTACAAGGACAGGAAGGATGTCCTTCTCTTGACCACCATACATGGTGATGGCATTACCCTCAACACTGTGCGAGGTTCCACTACACAGGTCGTCAAACCAGACTGTGTAGTGGGGTATAACAAGTACATGGGGGAAGTTGATCTCTCTGATCAAGTCCTTCAGCCGTACAGTGCTCTGAGAAAGACCAAGGTGTGGTATAAGAAGTTGGCCATGCACATCGTACAGATGGCAATGCACAACGCTTTCCTTCTATCACGATGTGCAGGCCAAACTTCTACATCGTACCTTCACTTCCAGGAGGTAGTGATCAAGGCTCTGATATTTGGCAGTGGTGACAGAGTGGGCCCCAGTACTTACGGAACTGAAGGACCTTGAATTGTACCAGGCCAGCAATTCCCGGGGGAGGTCCCTCACAGCAGAAAAACAGGTAAGTCACAAAAGAAGTGCCGAGTGTGTTACAAAAGGGGAATACGCAAAGACACCATTTATCAATGTGACACCTGCCCCGACAAACCTGGCCTGTACATGAAAAAATGCTTCAGAAGGTACTATACTCCCATGCACTACTAAATACATTCCTGACGTATGACAACCTGACGAACACTACACAACTGACGTAGTGTTCGTCAGGTTGTCCTATGTCAGTTGTGTAGTGTTCGTCAGGTTGTCCTACACAGCTGACGTATGACACTTCATTATATAATTCACAAATCGGATATTAGTTCCAAAAAGTGCCTTGTTGGGCATTTCCACTGTTTAGGCACATCAGAGGCTCTGAAAATGTGACATGTTGCCCGCAGCCCATTCCATCAAAGTCTTCCAAAGCTTCACTCCTTTCCTTCTGAGCCCTGACATGCACCCAAACAGTAGTTTTCTCCAACACATTGGGTATCAGTGTACTCAGGAGAAATTGCGCAACAGATTTTGAGGTCCAGTTTCTCCTGTTACCCTTGTGAAAATATTTTTTCTAACATTTATGCGGAAAAAATGTTTTTTTTATTTTCACAAGTCAATGTTATAATTTTCTGTGAAGCACCTGGGGGTTCAAGGTGCTCATCCACATCTAGAAAAATTCACTGGGGGTCTGGTTTTCAAAAAGGGGGCACTTGTTGGGCATTTCCACTGTTTATGCACATCAGGGACTCTGCGAATGCGACATGACACCCACAGACCATTCCATCAAAGTCTGAATTGCAAAAGTCACTCCTTCCCTTCCGAGCCCTGCCGTGCGCCCAAACAATGGCTTTCCCCCACATATGGGGTATCAACGTACTCAGGAGAAATTGCACAACAACTTTTGGGGTCCAATTTCTCCTGTTACCCTCATAAAAAAAAATTGCGGCTAAAATATTGTTTCTGTGGAAAAAAATGATTTTTTTTCACGGCTCTATGTCATGAACGTTTGCGAAACACTTGGGGGTTCAAAGTGCTCACGATGCATCTAAATAAGTTCCATAAGGGGTCTAGTTTCCAAAATGGGGTCACTTGTGGGGGTGTCCACTGTTTAGGCACATCAGGCGCTCTCCAAACGCGACATGGCATCCGCTGTCAATTCCAGCGAGTTTTGCGTGCTCCTTCCCTTCCGAGCCCTGTCGTGCACCTAAACAATGGCTTTCCCCCACATATGGGGTATCAGCGTACTCAGGAGAAATTGCACAACAGATTTTGAGGTCCAGTTTCTCCTGTTACCCTTGTGAAAATAAAAAAATTGCGGTTAAAGATCATTTTTGTGGAAAAAAAAAGATTTTTTTTCCACAGCTCTACGTTATGAACTTTTGCAAACCACTTGGGGGTTCAAAGTGCTTAACACACATCTAAATAAGTTCCTTAAGAGGTCTAGTTTCCAAAATGGGGGGTTTCCACTGTTTAGGCACATCAGGGGCTCTCCAAACGCGACATGGCGTCCCCTGTCAATTCCAGTGAGTTTTGCGTTGAAAACATCAAAGGGTGCTCCTTCTCTTCCGAGCCCTGCCGTGTTCCCAGACAATGGCTTTTCCCCCCATATGGGGTATCAGCGTACTCAGGAGAAATTGCACAACAACGTTTGGGGTTCAATTTCTCATGTTACCCTTGTTAAAATAAAGTTAAATGTTTATTTTTTCCTTTCACGTTCAATTAATTGCTGTGAAGCACGTGAAGGGTTAATAAACTTCTTGAATGTGATTTTGAGCACTTTGAGGGGTGCAGTTTTTAGAATGGTGTCACTTTTGGGTATTTTATGTCATATAGACCCCTCAAAGTGACTTCAAATGTGGTATGTTCCCTAAAAAAAATGGTTTTGTAAATTTTGTTGTAAAAATGAGAAATCACTGGACAACTTTTAACCCTTATAGCTCCCTAACAAAAAAAAATGTTGGTTCCAAACTTGTGCTGATATAGAGTAGACATGTGTGAAATGTTATTTATTAACTATTTTGTGTGACATATCTCTCTGATTTAGGGCATGAAAATTCAAATTTTGAAAATTGCTACATTTTGGCCAAATATGCGAAACCGCAGGTGTGTAGGACAAGCAGAGCAGAGTGAAGCCGCAGGTGCGGAGGACAAGTAGAGCAGAGCGAAACCGCAGGTGAGGAGGACAAGCAGAGCAGAGTGAAACCGCAGGAGTGCAGGACAAGCAGAGCAGAGCGAAACCGCAGGTGCGGAGGGCAAGCAGAGCAGAAGGTGCAGGCAGACAGGACAGGGCTCTGTTCACATGGAACAGACTGGGAAACACAGGAAGATAGCTAGAACACAGGAGGTAGAAACGGAGGCAGGGAAACGGGACAAGCAGAACCAGATACACACAAGGTACTTGCAATGAAGTAACGATTGGACACAAAACTCACAAACAGAAGTACAGAGACAACGAGTTGGAGTTAGGTGCAGGTTCAGACACTGCAGGAAAAAGGAAAGGATCGGACATAGAGACAAACAGATAATGGGCTAGGACACTGTTCAGACAGGAACTGAACCGGGAACAAGATACAGGAACGAGCCTGGGTACTCAGCCCCCAGGGTGGCAGAAACATACTAGAAGTCAAAGATACAGTTAACGGGCCTGGGTACTCAGCCCCCAGGGTGGCGGAAACAGACAAGATATGGGACAGGACCTGGCAACTCAGTTTCACAGAACACATTGAAAGAAAGTGTTGCTCAGGCACCTCCTACTGGGTGGAGGGGGTTTAAGTATCCAGTGACTCACAGCAATAGGCTGGGGACACATTAGGACTGTGCACACTGTAACTTTAAGAATCAGGAAGTAACAGGGCCGCCACCCTAAGCAATCAGACAAGAGACATGCACACAGCAAGTAATGGAGCAAAGTGCGCTGCCTGGACTGATAGGTAAGTTGGCGGTCTTGCATGGTGGAAGATGGTAAGCCTTGCCAGCACGCCGCCAGGGATGTTACAGTACCCCCCCTTTACGCCCCCTCTACTTCAAGCCTGCAAAGATTTTCTGCAGAGAATTTGGAGGCCGATCCTTCTCTTCAAGAAGATTACCTCTTCTGTCCACTAGAGGGAACGAGACTGGTCTCACCATCTTGGTGACTAGGATGCTTCCTCCCATTGAGCCATCCTCAGCATCAGATGAAGTGGGTGAAGTACCAGGAACAGGACATAGGAAAGTCTCTCCCCATTTGTTAATATCGGGTAGCACCCCAAAGGATTCACGGGACAACTGGAGATCCTCCACCGAGTTGGAGGGGTGCAAAGGCTCGGGGGTAACCACCGCCTTTACGTACACTTTGCCAAGCTTACTGGATGAAGTGGGCGAAGTACCAGGTACAGGGTGTAGGAAAGTATCTCTCCATTTGTTATTAGGCAGCACTCCGGAGGATTCAAGAGACAACTGGAGGTCCTCCGCCTGGTTGGAGGGGTGCAGAGACTTGGAGGTAGCCACCGCCTTGATGGACTTATTGCCAAATTTATTAGAGATGGAGGATCCTGGCTTTGGGATCATCTTCAGTCTGGTTTCTGAGATGACACGTCTGCGAGGCGGGGTGGTACCTGAAGCCAGATCATTGGTACAATCGTCCAGACTGTGTGGGGACATTGCCTTCGCTTCCCTTCCTTCGGAGACTTCAGCGCACAGCGAGTCAGCGATTAGCAGATCTGGTGAAGAAGACATTGCTGACTGTCCTGAAGGTATGGGGACTGGACACCCCTTGTACCTCAGCAGTCCCCCAGGAAACACTATGCAGGATCTCCAGACCTGAGCGGGCACTAGATCTCTCAGCTGTGGACGACCTGTGGGTAAACCAGACAGCACCTGGAATGTGAACTTCTTCATGTGTAATGCTCCAATCTGGAGCTTAATTTGTACAGACATATTTTGACTGTTTCTGAGTAGGACTTGTCCCTCCGCTGACAATGCCCAAACCGGATTCTGGAGTTGTCGGACGGGAATAAGACACCGACTCTTCAAGGCTTTAAGGCCGAAACTTCCGGTTAATCCGAGGCCTTCACTTGCCACAGAGACAGTCATGGTCATCTGTGGAGAGGAAACACTAACGCCAAGGGCAGCCTCTCCTACAGGCCTAATGTCTTGGGACTCTCCAACCTTTGCTGGACAAAGACCGTCAGGGTGACCCAAACAACCGCAGCGGGTCCGCAATCCGATTTTATGACTGAGTTCCGGCCTCTGCTTTGCCTGACGAACATGGTCAACCTTCATGGATTCTGTGTGGATAGCTGCCTCTACAGGCTGGGGAACAGGAGGTCTTTGGGAGGACAGAACCTGACGTGACGGTTTACCTCTACGCCTTGCACGTCTGGACTGCCTCTTGAGGTTGCAAAGAGAAGTATTCTGTGGAGCATTGTCATCCTGTGTGGATTCTTCGTGGGCAGCAGCCTCTTCAGGCTGGGGAACTGTTGGGCTACCTACACGCATCACCCATCGGGACTGCTCCAGGATATTGGGAAGAGAAGCTTTAGCAGAAGCTTCAGGGTTAGGGACATCGAAGACCATTAGAAAGGCCACCTGGAAGGCCTGCAGGTCGGAGATGATAGGATTCGACGCTTCCCATAGGGGGGTGATTCAATTCAATGCATCACCCGCTAGGTAGGACATCAGAAATGCTACTTTAACCCGATCGGTGGGAAAATAGTGAGCATAGAATTTGAAATGCAGCATGCATTGCTCCACAATCGCACGGCTTTGTTTTGGATCCCCATAGTACCATGGTGGATTCGCAGGAATGAGTGCTGATAGCTCCATTTGGGCTGGTGTGTAAATCACCTGGACCTCAGCTTGAGAAAATTTTTTTCCTTCGTGCACGTATTCGCCAGACAAGGATTCAAATGTCTCTGAGAGTGAAGGGCCATGGGGCTCAACGGGGTCCATGGCCTGAGCAAACTGTTACACTCACACCTGGACTGACTGACACGAGCGTGGTTAGTGGTCCCACTGGGCCACGAACCGAGGAGTGCCTGGAGGGGCGTGACTAGGGGCCTCGGCAGATCCGACCATGAACACACGGCGGCTTAATCGACTCCGTGGTCCGAGGAGGGACATGGGAGGTGGCCCAGGTGCTACTCCAGGTCAGACCCTGGTCACAGCTGTTGACCCACACTGGGGAATGCAGTAACGGGCAGGCATGGCTGGTATGCAGACAGGTGGGTACTGGCAGGCACGGCTGGTATGCAGACAGGTGGGTACTTGCAGGCACGGCTGGTATGAAGACAGGTGGGTACTGGCAGGCATGGCTGGTATGCAGACAGGCGGGTACTGGCAGGCACGGCTGGTATGCAGACAGGTGGGTACTGGCAGGCACGGTCGGTATGCAGACAGGTGGATACTGGCAGGTAGGAACGCAGGCTGGATAGGGACCAGTACAGACTGGGATACAGGAACAGAACCGCAGGTGCGGAGGACAAGCAGAGCAGAGCGAAACTGCAGGTGCGGAGGACAAGCAGAGCAGAGCAAAACCGCAGGTGCAGATGGCAAGCAGAGCAGAGTGAAACCGTAGGTGTGGAGGACAAGCAGAGCAGAGCGAAACCGCAGATGCGGAGGACAAGCAGAGCAGAGCGAAACCGCAGGTGAGGAGGACAAGCAGAGCAGAGTGAAACCGCAGGTGCGGAGGACAAGCAGAGCAGAGTGAAGCCGCAGGTGCGGAGGACAAGTAGAGCAGAGCGAAACCGCAGGTGAGGAGGACAAGCAGAGCAGAGCGAAACCGCAGGTGCGGAGGACAATCAGAGCAGAGCAAAGTTGCAGGTGCGGAGGACAAGCAGAGCAGAGTGAAACCGCAGGTGAGGAGGACAAGCAGAGCAAAGCGAAATCGCAGGTGCGGAGGACAAGCAGAGCAGAGTGAAGCCGCAGGTGCGGAGGACAAGTAGAGCAGAGCGAAACCGCAGGTGAGGAGGACAAGCAGAGCAGAGTGAAATGGCAGGAGCGCAGGACAAGCAGAGCAGAGCGAAACCGCAGGTGCGGAGGGCAAGCAGAGCAGAAGGTGCAGGCAGACAGGACAAGGCTCTGTTCACATGGAACAGACTGGGAAACACAGGAAGATAGCTAGAACACAGGAGGTAGAAACGGAGGCAGGAAAACGGGACAAGCAGAACCAGATACACACAAGGTACGTGCAATGAAGTAACGAGTGGACACAAAACTCACAAACAGAAGTACAGAGACAACGAGTTGGAGTTAGGTGCAGGTTCAGATACTGCAGGAAAAGGAAAGGATCGGACATAGAGACAAACAGGTAATGGGCTAGGACACTGTTCAGACAAGAACTGAACCTGGAACAAGATACAGGAACGAGCCTGGGTACTCAGCCCCCAGGGTGGCAGAAACAGACTAGAAGTCACAGATACAGGTAACGGCCCTGGGTACTCAGCCCCCAGGGTGGCGGAAACAGACTAGAAATCACAGATACAGGTAATGGGCCTGGGTACTCAGCCCCCAGGGTGGCGGAAACAGACAAGATACGGGACAGGACCTGGCAACTCAGTTGCACAGAACACATTGAAAGAAAGTGTTGCTCAGGCACCTCCTACTGGGTGGAGGGGGTTTAAGTATCCAGTGACTCACAGCAATAGGCTGGGGACGCATTAGGACTGTGCACACTGTAACTTTAAGAATCAGGAAGTAACAGGGCCGCCGCCCTAAGCAATCAGACAAGAGACATGCACACAGCAAGTAATGGAGCAAAGTGTGCAGCCTAGACTGATAGGTAAGTTGGCGGTCTTGCATGGTGGGAGATGGTAAGTCATGCCAGCACGCCACCAGGATGTTACAGTGAGCTGTGCAGGGATGTCCTGAGCCTAGTCATGGCCAGAAGTCCCTGCCTAGAGGACACTTCATATTGTCGTGGCGCAAGATGTCATGACCTTATGATTCACATGTAGCACCCTGAGGACTCGGCTGCTACAGGGGTATTACACCTCAAGCCAGAGGTGTGGTATTCCACTCCCGGGTAAGGATGGAGTGTGGAACTGAGCTCAGAAGGCTGCATGCACTACATACATCCCATTTCCGGGGGACAGAACTACGGTACTCCCACCAGTATATGTGCAGGTACGACAGCGTCTGTCCCTGGCTGGAGTGGGAGGAGGGGTGGAACATCCCAGTAGTGTAGGGGCAGATAGGGGGAGTAGTCTGGGTAAATGTAGGAGCTCATTGGGTGCTGGTCACCTGAGCTCACACATAGAGGGTGTATATAAGGTGGGCACCATCTTAGGACAGGGTCAGTCAGTCAGTCAGTGAGTCAGCAAGTCAGCAGTAACTCCAGGAGTGGAGAAGGAAGAGGGACCCAGAGGCGCAGGACGAGAGGGGACCCCAAGATCCCAGAATAAGGACAAAAGGGTGAAGGGTCGGCAAAAGGGTACCGGATCCCAAGCTGGCGGAGGCCAAAGCAAACCTTAGCCAGGAACCGGAGGTCGTGGGCAAGATTTGCCACGACCCTTACCAAATCCACCAGAATGGCACACCGAGCATAGGGTCAGGGAAGCCAGAGAAGGTTCAACCACCAAGAGACCCGAGGGAGCCGGACATAGGTGGATCCCTGGTGAGAACGGCCAGAGAGAGAGAGAAGAAGGGAGCTCAGGACCATACTCAGGAATTGCCCGGGAGTTGACCGAGTCCCGCACCTGGTGGACGCAGCACGGCTTGGGTGGTCACTGCTGTACAGAGTGACCCGAGCAACACCAGTGAGTAAAAAACCCTGAAACTGCATTTCATGCCTCTGAGTCTCCTTGCTGCACCTTCACAACCACCATCCTCCACGTCTGACCCCCTGAGGCTATACCCCTCCCGTTGGGGGTTATACTACCACAGCTGCACACACACCATCAGCCTCAGCGGACCATCCTGCAGCGGCGGCCTTTTGACCGCAAATCAACGGGTGGCGTAGTCGACACTAAGAACATCTGCAAGGACTGCCGCACACTGAGTTTGACACCCTGGGCACGGACCGGGTCACAGCCACTCGGAGACTACAACCCCCATCTGATCCGGCTCCGGGTATCCCTAGCAACATGGCCCAGGGGGCGCGTCAACTTTGGCGTAGTCGGCAGGATCACGTGCCCGCAACAACCGGGTACTGCGTGCCTGAAGAAAAATTCGCATTTACCTCAAAACGAAGTCTCCCGCCAATTCCAGAGGGTCCCCGCCATCGGACGCCATCTCGGATCAGTTCCCGCCATTTGCCCGTCATCTGCAGTCTTTTCCCGCCATCTGCAGTGTTTCCCGCCACTGGGAAGCGGTTCCCGCCATCTGAGAAGAATTCCCGCCTTGGCAGAGCGGACGCCATTATGGGCGTGCCAGAGGATGGCAAGAGGCCACCTCCCATCGTGGGCCAGGATCGGAAATGGCGCCAAAAGTGGAAACCGCCCCTCCAGCAGAGACTGTGATGATTGATATGTCCATCAGCGTGAGGGAACTGCCCCTGGAACTGGCAATCACAAAGTTGCCCCAGGACGACCCCCAATGTGGGCGGAGACAGAACAAAAGGAAGAAGATGGGAGCAGCCTGGGGGAGTCCAGAGAGAACACACCTGGAGATGGAGGGAGAGTCAGGCAGCACCGACCCTGTGGTCAGGAGCCTGTTGCAGGCCGCCACTCCAGAAGGCCTGCTGGAGATCCTGGCGCAGCTCCCCGGAGATCGGGAGCGTGCACAGACCGCGCTGGAGGGCCTCGCACGAAGGATGGCCCGGGTGCAGCAGGAAACACTGGCGGAGTGGACCCGAGAGATGGCCCTGCAGGCTGGAGCCCGCCAGCGAAGCATGCCACCCGCAGCGAGGAGCAAGTCCACCTCTGAGGACGGCGAAGGAGGGACGACGGCCGGAGACGACGCCGCGGAGGGAGCCGAAGAGATGAAGGCAGGTAATGGGGACGACAATATCCCGTGCCCAGAAGCCGTAAACCTGCCCCAGCTCCCCGTCGCAGAGCCCGAAGCCCCACTCACCGTTCCCGTAGCCGCTGCGTCATCGCTCCAAGCTAGGCCTCAGGCGGCCGGAGCCGCGGCCACGCCCCCTGTGACGTCACTCGCCTCGATCCAGAGCACGGCCAAGCAGGAGACGCCACCAGCCTGGTCGCAAGGCCGAGTGCCCCCGGGCGCCGCAGTGCCAACAGCGCCCTCTACCTCCACTGAGCCACCGGCCTTTTCACTGGGCCAAGTAACCCCGGGCGCCGCCGTCTTCACGGTGCCCTTTACCTTTAGGGTGCCCCAGGCCTGGTCGCAAGGCCTGGTCAATCCGGGCGCCGCTTCCACCACCGCGCCCTCAACATCTAGAGTGCCGCACCTGGGTGAAGACTTGTTTGCCCAGCACACTTGCCCGGATGGGCAGCCCTTTATATGGCCACAGGAGTATTACCAACTTGAGCTCCAAAAGGAAAGGCCCCTGTGTGAGCCCCTGATTCCGGCTCCGAAGCCCGTCAAGAGGACCCCGCTCTCGTTGGAGGAGACACAGTTCGAGTGGGACCCCACTGGAGGAGATCTCATGGGGTTCACCCAAGAAACTCGGGCGCCCGCAGCTGAACGTGCGGAGTGCTGCCGGCAGCAATTAGAGGTCTTCGACCGGGAACGGAGAGAGAGGCGGGTCCGTGAGCAGCGGCTGCAGATACAAAGCGCAGAGCAGAAGAGCCGGACCAGGAGGAATCCCCGTGCTGCCCAGGGTCCCCGTGCCAGCGGGACTGTAATAAAATTCCAGTTGAAGCACGGGTGGGGTTTCATCCGGGACCACAAGACCCCCGGCGACGTCTTTGTCACCCGCAGAGACGTTGAAAGTCATCTGCCGGAGGGACACAGAGGTCGTGACCTATACCTGGGTGATGAGGTCACCTTCACCCGGCATCAGTGCGCCAAGGGCCCGTATGCCCTGCACGTGCATAGACTTACTGAGAAGGAGCTACGGGGTGAGGAGGATCAAGAGGACCCGGACGGGTCTAAAGATTACCCTCAGCCAAGAGCACGCCGCCACTGATGAACTGTAAATAGAATGTGTAAATAGTTACCCGTGTGGGTACAAAAACTGCTGCTACCAAAGTGTAGTCCCCGTTGGGACAAGTGTGAACTTAAACCCGTGTGTCCCCTATCCCTTAACAGGCTGAGGACTGTGAACAGCCATTCCTTTTCCCCACTGGCCGAGGACTGAGAGCGGCCATATTCCCCTTTGTACATAGTTGCGCTTCTTAAAGCGCCCCCTACCGGTTTTATAGGAAACTGTGTTGTTTTTTCTACAAGAGACTGTTGCACTTTACCCGGTCACAAGTAGCACCGTGGCCGGAGAAACAAGAAAGTTTTACATGAAAAGTTTTATGATATATATAGTGTTTTATATGTTTATGATGTTTTTGAAAAAAATTTGTATGTTTTTGGATGTTTGTATTCTTTTACAGCCCGAGGACGTGCTGTGATTTACCAGGGGGGAATGTAGCACCCTGAGGACTCGGCTGCTACAGGGGTATTACACCTCAAGCCAGAGGTGTGGTATTCCACTCCTGGGTAAGGATGGAGTGTGGAACTGAGCTCAGAAGGCTGCATGCACTACATACATCCCATTTCCGGGGGACAGAACTACGGTACTCCCACCAGTATATGTGCAGGTACGACAGCGTCTGTCCCTGGCTGGAGTGGGAGGGGGGGTGGAACATCCCAGTAGTGTAGGGGCAGATAGGGGGAGTAGTCTGGGTAAATGTAGGAGCTCATTGGGTGCTGGTCACCTGAGCTCACACATAGAGGGAGTATATAAGGTGGGCACCATCTTAGGACAGGGTCAGTCAGTCAGTCAGTGAGTCAGCAAGTCAGCAGTAACTCCAGGAAAGGAGAAGGAAGAGGGACCCAGAGGCGCAGGACGAGAGGGGACCCCAAGATCCCAGAATAAGGACAAAAGGGTGAAGGGTCGGCAAAAGGGTACCGGATCCCAAGCTGGCGGAGGCCAAAGCAAACCTTAGCCAGGAACCGGAGGTCGTGGGCAAGATTTGCCACGACCCTCACCAAATCCACCAGAATGGCACACCGAGCATAGGGTCAGGGAAGCCAGAGAAGGTTCAACCACCAAGAGACCCGAGGGAGCCGGACATAGGTGGATCCCTGGTGAGAACGGCCAGAGAGAGAGAGAAGAAGGGAGCTCAGGACCATACTCAGGAATTGCCCGGGAGTTGACCGAGTCCCGCACCTGGTGGACGCAGCACGGCTTGGGTGGTCACTGCTGTACAGAGTGACCCGAGCAACACCAGTGAGTAAAAAACCCTGAAACTGCATTTCATGCCTCTGAGTCTCCTTGCTGCACCTTCACAACCACCATCCTCCACGTCTGACCCCCTGAGGCTATACCCCTCCCGTTGGGGGTTATACTACCACAGCTGCACACACACCATCAGCCTCAGCGGACCATCCTGCAGCGGCGGCCTTTTGACCGCAAATCAACGGGTGGCGTAGTCGACACTAAGAACATCTGCAAGGACTGCCGCACACTGAGTTTGACACCCTGGGCACGGACCGGGTCACAGCCACTCGGAGACTACAACCCCCATCTGATCCGGCTCCGGGTATCCCTAACAACATGGCCCAGGGGGCGCGTCACACATGCACAAAGACATCCTGTGCTTGGTCAAGGCCAGAAGTTACAGCCTAGTGCAAGGAGGTCCAGAATTTCAGTGTGGGAGGAAGAGGTGCTTCTTTTTTTTTTCAACTTTTTGCCAGCCTTCTATGGTTCAGCAAAATTGGTGACATTTTGTTGAACTGGAGCAAATTACAAAAAAACTTATATTCTGGAGAATACAGATTATTTTGTAAAATTCAAGTAGAATTCAATTCCCTTCAAATAAATTCACCTATTTATGCTAAATATTTAAGCCCCATCCCCTCAGCAGTTCCCCAGCCAAAAAATAAAGCAGATCAGCAGGAAATGAACCCCTATGATCTCTGCAAGTTTTATTTTACAAGATTGTTTGTTTCGGCATCATGTAAAAAATTCCACAAACGATGGAGGAAACTTATTTTCCTGTTTACATTTATCATTCATTTTTAGGTTTACTGTCTGTCAAAGAATGACAAATATGCAAGGAGAGCCAGTACTTTTTTGAGGCAATATGTGTAGATATTCAAGAGTTGCACATCTTTAAAAAAAATAAAAATTGGAGCCTTTTTTGGGCTGTCCATGCATCACCAAGAGAAATCTATGATAGATCTCTGCTAGATTAACTTTATTTTCTACTGGTACAAATCTTGTACTGTGGATACCTTATAGTGGTTAGAGAATATATTTTTGCAGATTTTATATGATTTTGAGTTTGTATTGGAAATAATTGTAGAATTATATTGTTTTCAGCTTATCCGTTTTGCCAGAAAAACTCTATGAAACTTCTCACATGTTCAGATTGTTAAATTATTAACAGAATAGTGCTGATATCATCTATGATGTCCCCAGATGATGAAATGCGTGTTGTGAAAGGGTTACAGTTGATGTATGCCAAGAAGCTCAGAGGGAATAATGCAAATAAAACTGCAAGTATCTTGTAATCCTGTTTGCATACAAAGATTACTATATTTATTTGAGGTTTTTATATGAAGCTGTAAACACAGTATCGTAGGATTATACGGGAATATTTATATACTTCATGGTCACTACTGCAAATGAATTATTATAACATGGAATTATACAAGCACGGCACTAGTGATGTACCGTACTTTACAGCGGAAAATGCTTACCCAGAGCACTCTTTCATTTCACATAGTGGCAATGTTTCTCATCTCTCTCCGTAAAATTTTTATTAGCTTGGATGTAATGACACCTTTTTATGATATATTGCCATTTAAAATCCATTGAAATTGTAAGGTAAAGTTTCTGTTTTCATTTTTATATCAAATTAATACATATTAGTGATGAGCGAGCACTAAAATGCTCGGGTACTTGTTACTCTGGTTGACCAAATCGACCCAAGTAACGAGTATAATGGAAGTCAATGGGAAAATCGAGCAATTTTCTGGTGGCCCCCCGAAGGTCTGGAGGGGTCTAAAAATTGGTCAAATCGATGGAAAAAGCACTGGCATGGGAACAGCATGGGGAAGACCCCTGGAAGCATCTCTGAATCCCAGGTTGCTGCTGGGAACAATGTTGTCAGACTATTGCATCCCTTTTACGGACTGACAATAAAACATACAAAACCGAAGCTAAAATGGATTTTACTGGAAAGAATGTTAAGAAACATTCTTTCCAGGATAATGACTTGTATTTAAGGCAAAATAAATAAGAGAAAAAAAAAATCTCCTCCACACCTTGGGCTATGTGCACACATAGTGTTTTTGCACTTTCGCATTGCTTTCAATGGTGAAAAAAACATTCAACAGTAAATGTAATTTTAACATTTTACTACCTTATCTGTGGTGTGTGAGACATGATCAGACACATCCTGTTTCATCTATGAAGGAGGGACTCTGAAAGTCTCATTTTTTTTCTTTCAGGGCCATCAGGCTCCCTCACTATTTGTAGAGAGCTATTAGGCAGCCGTTACTATTGTTAGAGGGCCACCAGTCGGCCCTCACTATTGTTAGAGTGCTAGCAGGTGGCTCTCACTATTGTCAGAGGGCCATTCGGCGACCCTCACTCATATTTTAGAGATCCTGCAGCCGGCCCTCACTAAGCATTTTTGGAGGGCCAGCAGTCAGCTATGCTTTGCATAGCCGTATATTGCTACTGCAATATAATGTATCAATCCGAGGTGGTCAAATTTTCTTTTTCGTATATATTCTGCAAAGTTTGAAACTTGGAGGGCCAGCAGGCAACCTTCACAATTTCTAGAGTGCCAGCAGGTGGCCTCTACTATTTTTAGATGGCCAGCATGAAATTCATGATTCTGTCACTGAGTTTTTTGAAAAAAAGCAATCAAGTTATAGACTGTGTAAGAGATGTATGTGACCATAATGAACACTAATTTCTAGCAGATGATACCTAGCACCTGTCCTTATACTAAATGCAGCTAACAGCGGTATTAACAGGGAATAGAATAGATTTTTCTTTTTTTTGGTTGTAGCAGCAGCATGGACTATAAGGCAATAATCCCTGACTAGATGCCTGTAATACGCTATCCCTAGTGCGATAGCTCACCGTACATAACTTCCAGATAAGAGAGGTAATATAGTAATATTGTAGAAAATAGAATAGATTTGAATCGGCCCTGAAAATAGTTTTTTTTTACGTGACAGTACTAAACCGAGGAGAATACAATGTATTCATAATCCTTCATTTGTGTCATTCACCTATAATCAATGCGAGAGAATCGGGCGGATTATACTATTATCACTCGGATCAAACTCTGTAAAACATTGGTCCGAGCGCAATCCGATAAAACATCAGACAGCACTCGGCCATGTTATACGGTCATGTGAGCGAGCCCTTACATTAGGTTCCCATGATGAGTGTTTGGTGAGTTTTTGATGCTGCATATTTTTGCTGCGCAGAAAACGCAGCGTCTTACAGTTTCACCAACATGGATGGATTTTATAGAAATCTTTCTCCAACTGTGATTTGTTTATGCAGCACAATCTGACCTACTGTGCATGTTTGAAATCGACAACATGTCAATTTTTCTTGTGGGTACGCTGAGTTTTATGTGAGGATGTTCCCCACAGAATTACATTAGATGTGGAAAATCCACAGGTAAAAAATGCACATGCAGAAATGCACTAAAAACGGATGTAATCTACAAATAACTGTATGAATATAGGAAGTATAAAAAAGAAAGCAGCTTCATTTAAAGCTTAACATACCAGAGACAAAAGCTGCAAGCTGCAATGAAAATGAGTGTAAATGAAAAAATCACTTGAAAACGCAATGAAAAAAACACAAGTAACCTAACTTATCTAATTTGTGCAAAAATGTTATAGAAAATCTGCAACATCAAAAACTCATGAAATACTCATCGTGAGAATGCACCTTTCGTAAGAGAACACTTTTCGGTCAAGGAATAGTCTCAGCACAATGTCCAAAAATAGGTGAAATATGAGATAAGAAAAACTTTTAAAGATCCATCTTCACAGGTGATTGGATAAAAAAGAGTTTTATTTAGATTAAAGTTAAAATGAAAAAGGTATATATAAGGATAAGATCTTAAAAAATGTATATACTGAGCTCTACGAATATGACAAAGAGGGGTCTGCACTGTTGTAGAAGGGGGCAGTATTTAAATCATAATTCTGGCTCACAGCCATTCATTTTCTACAAATACCCAGACAGAATAATTAATTACAGTAAAACATAATTATTAGTTCTCAAAGATAAATCTAATGAAGTAGATTCCAGGCGTCATGTTTTTCAGCAAACGTCTAATCTGCCGTACAATGTCTTTCAGAACATTAACTCCTTACTGACTTGAGCCATAATGATACGTTCCTGTGCCCCGGGCTTTATGGACCAGGTACGTATTTTTACGTCTCAGCAATCAAATTCTGACAGCTGACACCTGGCACTAAGTGACAGGAGCGGTGCCCGCACTGCTCCCGGCACTTTAACCCCCTAAATGCTGCGATCGCTGTCAAAAGCCCCTCTGCTCTTGGATCGGAGACCCCGCGACGTCATCGCGAGTCCCGATTGTTGCTATGGTGACCCGATTTCATTATGACGACATCTGGGTCATCAGGCACTAGCAACATAGTTTGATCATGCGCAGTGCATGATCACACTATCTTGTGTCTGCAGGGCTGACAGGTCATAAGGTATAGCAGTGATCCAGCACTGCTATACATTATAACTGTGATCAGACTGCGGAGAGTGAAATTCCCATAGTGAGACTAAATAAAAAAGTGAATAAAAAGTAAAAAAAAGTTGTAAAAATATTTTTCAAAAAATAATAAATAATATATACATATTGTACCCATAAATAAATATTATTCTGAAAAAAAACAAAAAATAATAAAAACACACATTTGGTATCGCCTCATCCGGAATGACCTGACCTATAAAACTGTCCCACTAGTTAACCCCTTTAGTAAACAAGGTAAAAAAAAAAAAAGCGAAGCAATAAATGACGCTTTATCGTCATATCGCCGAACAAAAAGTGGAATAAAATGCGATCAAAAAGACGATTGTAAATAAAAATGGTACAGCTGAAAAAGTCATCTTGTCTCACAAAAAACAAGCCACCATACAGTTCCATCAGCAGAAAAATAAAAAAGTTATAGCTTTCAGAATAAAGCGTTGCAAAAAAAAAAATTATTTCTGTAAATTAGTTTTTATTGTGTCAAAATATAAAAAAAACTATATAAATGTAGTATTGCTGTAAACGTACTGACCAGAAGAATAAAGTTGCCTTATCAATTTCACCACACGCATAAAAAAAACCCAAAACAGCCTTTCCACTTCCCAAAAATGGGAATAGAAAGCAATCAAAAAATGTCACATGCCCGAAAATGGTACCAATAAAAACGTCAACTTGTCCCGCAAAAGACAAGCCCTTATATGGCTCTGTTGGCCGAAATATGGAAAAATTATATCTCTCAAAATATGGCGATGCAAAAACTAGTCTTTGAAAAAAAAAAAAGTTTTTTAGTGTGTGACAGCTGCCAAACATAAAAACCTGATATAAATCTGGTATTGCTGTAATCGCACCGACCCAAAGAATAAAGTCGTCTAATCACTTATACCGCACTAGGAACAGCGTAATAAATAAATAAAACTAATTCTTCACCTGCTGCTGATTTGTTCATTCTGCTTCCCAAAGATCGCAGTAAGGCTCGGCTCACATTCCTCTTGCGCTCTGCGTTGAGCGCTTACAACAGGGTTACTGTGTAAATTTCTGAAATATGTGATTCAGACGAAACCCCCGACGGAAGATTCCCTGTAATGAGGCAGATGGAGGCACCGTGGATGCCTTCTGGCCTGTGATCCCACAGTGTCCGTCTTTTTATTAGGTGTCCATAACAGTGCTGTTAGCCACAGTTTTGTGAACCTCTGAAAAAAAGGACACTGCTAAACAGAGGCCAGACGGAGTCCAGAGTAAGGCCAGTTTCACGCTTCCTGATGTTTCCGTTACCGGAAAAACCAATACCGGAGATATCCATGCCCGTGAGTCCGTGTGCACCTGTGTGGCATACGTCTGGTAACCGCGTGCCGCCCATGTGCCGCAACAGGAGCACACGTACCAGCTCCTGGGAATCAGTGGTATAGTTAGCGCTGTTCCCAAGTGCCGGGTGCAATGATGAGAGTAGTATTCTGCTCCCACTGTGTTCTGGTGTAAAAATAAGAATACAATAAAAAAATCCTTATACTCATCTTTTTCAAAGATGTCCCCCACTGTAATCCACACTGAGGAGCCGGGGAGAATGACTCGCTCCAGTGAGCGAGCCCCAGAGCTGCGCTGAGCTCAGTGGGTGACAGGACATTGCTCGCTGAGCCCAGCTCTGGGGCCCGCTCGCTGGAGTGAGTCATTCTCCCTGGCTCCTCAACATGAACGGTCAGATGTCTTACAGTGGGGAACATCTTCGGACAGGTGAGTGTAAGGATTTTTTAATTTTATTCTTATTTTTATACCAGGACACAGTGCGGGAGCAGAACACTACTGTCATCATTGTCCCTTGCTCGCGCTGATCACAGCGCGAGCAGGGAACAATGATGAGGGCAGCGTTCAGCACCCGGCGCTTGGGAACAGCGCTAACTATACGCTGATTCCCAGGCGCCGGTACATGTCACACTGATGTCCGTGTGTCATTAGTGTGGGACGTTTTGCGGCCCATGCAGTGTAAAAAAATGGACATGTCAACTTGTGTTACCCACGGACACACGGTCCGTAGAAACACAGTAACATGTGTACACTAACATGTGCACCCATTCATTTGAATGAGTCTGCATGTGTATGTGTCTCCAGTATGTGTGGAAGCTGTCACCACACGTACCAGACACACTGACATATGGAAGAGGCCAAACTCTGCTGCCTCATTATAGTGAATGGATCCCTCGGGGGTTTCATCTGAATTACGTCACTTGGAGATTTAAATGGAAACTTCGATATCGGTGCTCAGCATAGAGCACAGGATAAATGGGAACATTTTACATAACATTTTGAATCACAATAAAAGCGTTGACTCAACCCACAAAAAAAGCAAGTCCCCACTCAGGTCTATCATCTGTTAACGGAAATATAGGGGGTGTCCACGTTACTAGTAGCACAGAGGCTCTGGAAAAGTGAAATGTCCCTTGCCCCCCAAAAGAAATTCAGCGAATTCTGTGCTCCAAAATTCAAATGCCCACCTCCCTTTTGAGCCCCACAGTGTGCCTGAACTGCAGTTAGCGTCCACATGCTTGGCATTTCTGTAGCGATGAGAGCCCGCTTAATTTACAGGGGCATGTCTCCAGAAGCACGAGCTGGGCATAACATACTGGTCACTACAACGGCAGTTTGCAATTTTCACTCAGCAGCATCCACTGCTGCTTGTTTCTGGAAAACACCCATGTAGTTAAAATCGTCACCACACCTGTAGATAAATTCCCAAAGGGGTATAATATCCAAAATGGGGTCACTTGAGGGGGGATTCTGCTCTTCTAGCACTTAGGAGTTGTGTACAGTGGGTACGGAAAGTATTCAGACCCCTTTACATTTTTCACTCTTTGCTTCATTGCAGCCATTTGGTAAATTCTAAAAAGTTCATTTTTTTTCTCATTAAAGTACACTCTGCACCCCATCTTGACTGAAAAAAAACAGAAATGTAGAATTTTTTTTAAATTTATTAAAAAAGAAAAACTGAAATATCACATGGCCATAAGTATTCGGACCCTTTGCTCAGTATTGAGTAGAAGCTAGTACAGCCATGAGTCTTCTTGGGAATGATGCAACAAGTTTTTCACACCTGGATTTGGGGATCCTCTGCCATTCTTCCTTGCAGATTCTCTCCAGTTCCATCAGGTTGGATGGTGAACGTTGGTGGACAGCCACTTTCAGGTCTCTCCAAAGATGCTCAATTGGGTTTTTTAATAAATTTGCAAAAATTTCTACATTTCTGTTTTTTTTTTCAGTCAAGATGGGGTGCAGAGTGTACTTTAATGAGAAAAAAATGAACTTTTTAGAATTTACCAAATGGCTGCAATGAAACAAAGAGTGAAAAATTTACAGGGGTTTGAATACTTTCCGTACCTACTGTACATGGAGTCTGCATACTATTCTAGGAAAATCTGCCCTCCAGGAGGCAAATAGCACTCCGTCCCTCCGTAGTCTCGCCGTGTGGCTAAGCAATACTGTATTGTGTGACAAATTTTGGTGCCATTTTTACCCATTTCCCAGTGTGAAAATGTAAAACCTGGGGCTAAAACAAAACTTTGGTGGTAAAAATTTAATTATTCTTTCTTAACCGCCCAATTGTGCAAAATTCCGTGAGGCACATGTGGTGTCAACATGCTCACTAGATGAATTCATTGAAATGTATAGTTTGTAAAATGGGGTCTCTTATGGTAGAAGTCTGCTGTTCTGGCTCTGTCAAAGTGACATGGTACCGTCAAACCAGCCCAGCAAAATATGCACTCCAATATGGCACTTTTTCCCTTCTGAGCTTTACACTGTGCCTCAAAAGTAGTTTTTGACCACATATGGGGTATCTGTGTGCTCAGAAGAAATTGCACAACAAATTTTGGGGCCCACTTTCTCCTGTTATCCTTGTGAAAATATTTTTGGGGTGGTTAAAATAACATTTTTGTGGAAAAATGTGATTTTTTTTATCTTCCCAAGTCAACGTTATAATTTTCTGTGAAGCACTTGGGGGTTTAAGGTGCTCGTCTAGATAAATTCATTGGGGGGTCTAGTTTACAAAAAGGGGGCATTTTTTTTAGCATTTCCACTGTTTAGGCACATCAGGGGCTCTGCAAGCGCGACATGACGTCCGCAGACCATTCCATCAAAGTCTGCATTCTAAAACATCACTCCTTCCCTTCTGAGCCCTGATGTGTGCCCAAACAGTAGTTTTCTCCAACATGGGGTATCAACGTACTCAGGAGAAAATTCACAACAACTTTTGGGGTCCAATTTCTCCTGTTGCCCTTGTGAAAATAAAAAAATTGGTGATTAGAAATCATTTTTGTGGAAAAAAAGTGATTTTTTTTATTTTCACGGCTCTACGTTATATACTTTTGTGAAACACTTGGAGGTTCAAAGTGCTCACTACACATCTAAATAAGTTCCTTAAGGTGTCTAGTTTCGAAAATGGGGTCACTTGTGGGGGGTTTCCATATGGGGTATCGGTTTACTGAGGAGAAATTGTACAACAAATGGTGTGGTGGAATTTCTCCTGTTACCCTTATGAAAATGCAAAGTTTGGGGCTGAAAATTTTTTTCGTGGGAATCAATGTTATAAACTTCTGTGAAGCACCTGGAGGTTAAAGGTGCTCACCACACATCTAGATAAGTTCTCTGAGGGGTCTAGTTTCAAAAATGGTGTCACTTGTGGATTTCTATTGTTTAGGCTCATCAGGGGCTCTCCAAACGCAACATGGCATCCGCTAATTATTCAAGCAAATTTTACATTCAAAAAGTCAAATGGCGCTCTTTCCCTTCCGAACCATGCCGTGCACCCAAACAGTGGTTTCCCCCCCACATATGGGGTAGCGGCGTGCTCAGGAGAAATTGCACAACTAATTTTGGGGTCCATTTTTTCCTTTTACCCTTGTAAACCTTTTACCCTTTGTGAAAAAAAGTTAAATGTCCATTGTTTTCTTCCACATTCCAAAAATTCCTGTGAAGCACCTGAAGGGTTAATAAACTTCTTGAATGTGGTTTGGAGCACCTTAAGGGGTGAAGTTTTTAGAATGGTGTTACATTTGGGTATTTTCTGTCATAAAGGCACCTCAAAGTCACTTCAAATGTGTTGTGGTCCCTAGAATAATGATTTTGTAAATTTTGTTGGAAAAATGAGAAATCGCTGGTCAATTTTTAACCCTTATAACTTCCTAACCAAAAAAATGATTTTTCCAAAATTGTGCTGATGTAAAGTAGACATGTGGAAAATGTTATTTTTTAACTATTGTGTGACATATCTCTCTGTTTAAAGGGCATGACAATTCAAAATTTGAAAATTCTAAATTTTCAAAATTTTTGCCAAATTTGCAATTTTTTCACAAATAAATGCAAGTCATATCAGATACATTTTACTACTATCATGAAGTACAATATGTCATGAAAAAACAGTCTCATAATCAGTGGGATCAGTTGAAGCGTTCCAGAGTTATTACCTCATAAAATGACACTGGTCAGAATTGTAAAAATTGGCCTGGTCATTAACGTTCAAACAACCTTCGGGGGTAAAGTGGTTAAAGTCTGTGTTACTCTTACAGGGACCACATCAACTTTGTGTTGCCTCATACAGTCTCACACCAATCTCTCAGTCTCCACCATGTGTCTGACACTGTCACAAATAATTTGGGGATTCATGGCAGCTCTGAGTATGCTGTAATTTAAATGTAGTTTTTTCCCTTTTGTCCAGCAAGGGTTAATGTTAGTCTCTTGCTGGCAGATGTTACAACAAAGATCCACTATTCGTGCATCTGAGGCTGTGGATCACCCGTGAGTCTTTCAGGACCACATCATGTCAAATTTTCTTGCCGAGTCGCTAGTCTCCTAGCTGGGGGCTGATATTAGTAGTCGGGGAAGGGGCCATTAGCCAAAAATGTTCCCTGGATATTAATAACAGCTCACAGCTGTTTGTTTAGCCTTTACTGGCTAGATTACAGGGGGACCCCAGAAAAAAATTGACGTAGGGTCCCCCTATAAAATCTAACCAGAAAAGGCTAAACAGACACCTGCAAGCTGATATTAATAGCCAGGGAAGGAGCCATGGATACTAGCCCCCTCCGCGGCTAATAATATCACCCCTCAGCAGTCCCAGAACTGGCGCATCCATAAGATGCGCCAAATCTGGCACTTAGCCTCCGCTCTTCCCACTGCCCTGTAGCAGTGGTGAGTGGGGTAATGAGGTTGGGATTCATGTCAGCCTTGTATTGGTAGCTGACATGAAACCCAGGTTACTAACTGCGTAGTTAAGTTTTCAATGCTTTTTCAATAAAGGCACGGCCAGAATGAAGTATTTTATTGAAATATAATTTCACACGGTTTTTATAATTTTTTTTATTGTTCTCTCAATCCTCGATGCCCTCATCTTCTGAAAAAAAACAAAAATAAAAAACAACCATATCCCTCACCTGTCCGCCGTCATGAAGTAATCCAGATTGTCCCTCTGCAATCTGTGTCGCTTCTACAGCAGCCACATCAATTACTGATGTGACTGCTGCAAAAGACAGCACTGTACTCTGACAAAATCACTCCTGTCAGTGGCAGTGCTGCAGGCTGAGGTCAGGTGAGTTCATCAGCGAAAGATCAGCTGATCAGCTCTGATGACCTCATACTGCATCAGTACTGTATGGGAACATTCGTGAGAATATTCCAACACAGCACCGGTGCCGTAAACCGAGGTCCCGGAGCTCTCAGCTGATCTTCAGCTGATGAATTCGTGTGACCTCAGCTGGCAGCACAGCGATGTACACTGCCGGGAGTGAGCGTGCTCCCGTCAGTGTATCGCCGGCCAACGGGATGATAGTGTCGCCAGGGGACATAAGGAGGACGGTGGGACACCAGAGGATGCCGGACAGGTGAGGATAAAGGTGTTTTTTTATTTTAAATAGATTTTTACTTTTTTTTTTACATCGCGCACAGCCCCGGTTTGACTGAGGAGACTACTGCTCCCCTCAGCTGCGCCGCTCTCGCTGTTATCAGCCTGGCTGGGCTGGAGATCTGCCCCTGCATTTGATCATGGGTAATCTATTATTTATTTTGTTGACACTTGTTTAAACCCTTTTGTGGAGTTATGTGTACTGTGTGGGACAGTACATGACACCTGGGTCCATGACTTACTTTCCCTGTATTACTTTGCACATGCTTCAATACAGTGGGGGCTGTCTGTGTTAAGGATATATTTAGTAATTCTATGGGAATTTGCTTCTGACCAAGCCTGATTTGGATAAGATTGCCTACTATACTAGTATCCTGACACATACAACCCACCCAGTGATGCAGGTGGGATTCATTTGGATCAATTTTTCCTCCACACATGTACAATTTTGGTCCTGTGTATATGAGTTTTTTTCTCCTAGCCTTGCAACTGAGTTTTCTGCACTGTTTCACTTCAAGAAATTTTCTGCTATATGTATTTAAGTTATGAATCGTGCAATATAATTTCTAATGAATGAAATAAAGCATAATTTTATCAATAGCTCTGACTCTATGTCCTCTGTTTTGGTAAGTGTATTTTATGTTATCTTCCCATTGTTTGTCTTACCTTCCTCATGTTGACCTATTATAGTTGTGAGACTAGTGTCATGCTGGCTTTCACATTAGCCAGGTTAAGTCCAGGGCCAGCGAGGGCTTAGGCACCTGATCGCACATGGGGGTAAGGAGGTGCTTAGGGACAGACACATGATGGTGTCAGGAGGTATCACTTCCCTCGTTCCCTAGGGCCCACCTCCCCACTATACTATCTCGTTGCATCTGTGTGTTGTGCCGTCCGCGGGATATTCCCTTGTCCATCCGTGATAGACACCTGTCACTCATGCAGGCCCTAACCTTAGAGCTTTATCCTAGCATCTCAAAAACTCAGCTTCTTAGACCTAGAACTTGTTTCTCACTAGACAGTCAGGACACACTTCATGTCTACTCCACAAACTTTCACAACAGTTGGGCAGCTTTCTCTCCTTGGCCTTGAATTTCATTGGCTCCGACTATGCCAGTATAGTTTAACTGATTTTATCTACTTTTTTTCATCATGCTCTGGATTAGCCATCCCTTCTTTGCCCAAGGATTGTAATTGCCCCTAATTCCTGAGCGTCACATAATGAATAACAAATACAATGATCCCCCACACATAGTATAATGCCCCCACAACTCCCCACACTGTATGATCCCCTACACGTCCAAACACACTGTATGATCTCTGATACACAGCATGATGCACCACACTCAGTATGATCCTTCACAGCCCCCATGCAAAGTATGATGCCCCCACACCTCTCAAAACAGCTCCCCACGCACAACATGATCCCCAACATTTAGTAAAATGCCCCAACATCACCCCACATGCAGCATGATGCTCCACACAAAGCATGATCACCACCCATACAAAGTATAATTCCCCCACGCACAATATCATCCTACACACAGTATAATGCCTGCACAGCCCCCCACACACAGCATGAGCCTCCACCCACAGCATGATGGTTCCACTGCCTACCCACACAGTACGATCGCCCATAACTCTCGATACACAGTATGATAGCCCCTCATTTGTCTCCACACAATATAATGCCCCTACACATACAGTATGATGCCCATATGGTCTCCCTACAAGTACTAATTATTGAGATAAAAGATAAACATCATATACTCGTGTTACGTGCACGCCGCTAGGTTCAGATTAGGCGAGACGGGTGTAACGAATTCGTTGGAATCCTGGGGGAACTGTTACTCAGGGCGACCATAGGCTGCAGCTTTTCTCAGGCACACAATAGATTCAGATGCTGACCAGACACATCTGACAAGAGTCTTTTTCAACAGTTTAACAGTGGAATTTTATCTGAAGCACGGCCAGTGCAATTCAGGTATATTACAGCAGCAATCTTCATTACAGTACAGTCTCATAAAGCTAGCACAGTAAAGTCAGTCTCTTCAGTAGCATAATTCAGCACAGATTAGATATCTTGGCAGCACACTTCTATGAATAAACAGCAGGCTTTTCCTTCACAAGGACTCACTAGTACACAGCATTCTTTATCCTGCATGGAGATGGAGGGGGGAGAGTTTGATTAGGGAAATGATCTCTGTGACACAATTCCTTCCAGTCCTTATCTTCCTGCCCGATGATAGACTTCCTGAACTAACAGTGCAGGGTATCTGACCTGTGTTGAGCTTCACCCTGGACTTGAATCCTGTACTCTTTCCTGCACTTCTGTGAGATACAGATCAAGAAACACCACTTCTCCCTTTGGCTGCTGCCAGAATAGTAAACAAGTTCCCCACAATCTCCCTGGGGCTCTGCTAACCACTCCCTGTCTCTTGTGACTACTGTTATTCCCTCTAGTTGCAGGATACTTTTGAAGCAACATCACTACTTTTGCATGTCACACTCTTCCCTCCTGCTTGAATGTTGTCCTCGACATTCGTCTTAATTGGTCAATGTGACCAAATCTGAGACAGTGGTAAAAGTTGAATAACTTTATATACAAATTGGCATTGTCAAATTGGCATAACATTTACAAACATCAATAACAACCTATTCTTACCACCTTTTGCTTGTAGAACTCCTGTAAGAAATACACAATTAAAACAATCAGCATCTCTTCTGCTGGAGCTTTTCGTACGGCTTCAACCAGCTCTCTCTCTCACAAGGCCAAAACAAGTCTTTCCACCAGGTAACACTGTCCATACTGTCTCTCGGTGGTGAATACCACTCAAATTATCTTACCTGGTCCGTAGGCAGATATGCCTGTTTCCAATCGACAGTCTTTGGCACTTGGCTTTGTTCACCAAATGTCTCATACGTCAGCATCACAGGTCTCCTCACTTCTCGAGTCGACATCCCCCTGGTAGGTTGTTCCTCAGATACGGGTTCCTCGGTTGCAGGAGTTTCTTCTGCCGCACTCATTTCTCATACTTTCTCAGATGATCTTGGAACTGCCTCTGTAAGTTCCTGTACTTTTCTTGAATCGTCCGGTTCTACCTGATCTGGTAATTCTGCTACTCCTAGTGTCGATCGGTCTCTTCAGTGACCGATGTTCGATCATCATATCTGAATTGGACTTCATCTGTACTCCTTGGTACAAACTCTGGAGCCTTGGGACTTAGTTCACTCTCTTGAGGATGGTACATCCCTCTCCTTTCCATTCCGACAAATACAACGGTGTGTTCTTCTTCATCTGAACTTTCAAGGTCACTATTCACCTTCGGAGCTTCAGTCTATGGTGGTTCCTTAGTCAATCTCGGACGATGCAGATCTACTTCTGGGAAGTCTTGTTGTGGTGGGAGATTATCACAGGGTAGCAGTAAATTACCGATGCACTATTCTGGTTTCCTTGCCTCCTGTTTCCAATTGGATTTCATACGCTGTCATCGGCTCTTCTCCTTACGGCCACATTCCTCCCTGTATGAACAAAGTTTTCCTGGACCGCCTTTCTCATTTATGTTCTTGACTAGCACCTGGCTTCCTGGTGCCAATTCTGCTCCATAACATTTTCAATCATAGTACTCCTTGCTCTTGCTCTGTCCTTGCGTAACCACTTTGGATGCTATGTTGTATGCCTCTGCCTTACGTTCCTTCCATTTCTGAACGTACTCCGGATATGTTCTGTAAGTCTCTGACACCGGAGTATCGAACATGATGTCGATTGGAGATCATCCATATAATAGAAAGAAGGGTGAGTAACCCATTTCATTGCTCTTTGTACAGTTATAGGCATGTACCGCTTTTGACAGAGAACGCTTCCAGTCTTTCTTCTCAGCTGTTAAAGTGCGCAACATCGATAATAATGTCCGGTTAAAATGTTCCACTTGTCCATTACCCTCTGGGTGATAGGGCGATGTGTGGGATCTCTGAATCCTACAGTACTTTACTAGCTTGGCAAAGAGCTGGTTCTCAAATTCTCTTCCTTGGTCATGGTGTAACCTCGTAGGGAACCCAAACCTCAAAGCAAAATCATTGAAGATCTTCTCTGCCGCTGTTCAACCCACTTTATTGGTGGTGGCATATGCTTGAGCAAATCGAGTAAAATGGTTCACCACCAAGATGCATTCGTAACCACCCTTGCACGTCTCGAGATGTAGAAAGTCTATTGAGACCATCTCAAATGGATACGTAGTTTGGTTGTTGCCCATAGGTGCCCGGGTTGATGTATTGGGATGTTTATCTTTCAGACATCCACACTCCCTGGTCACGTAACTCTCAATATCTCTCTGCATGTACGGCCAGAAGAAACGTTCATGGATCAAGTTTGTTGTCCTTTCCACTCCCAGGTGTCCTATGTTTTCATGGAGTTCTTTGAAGACCAACCTACGGAATACTCTGGATAGTACCAACTGGCAGTTTTGACCTCCTTTACGATACAGGATACCGTCTTCACTGAAGTAGAGCTTCGTCCATTCTTTAACTAAAACAGATACTGCTGGTGACTCATTGTCTGTCTCCCGTTTACTTGGAAACCGATTTGGGTCCACATAAAGTAGTATTCTACCAATTATCTGATCTTCCCATTGTGCTCTATGGATTTTTCCTTTTGGTAGTTGTTGAATAGACAGCGGGTGATCTTGTTCTTTCCCTTTTATGGTGGTTTCCACCATCAACAGACACCACAATGGTGTGTCTTTCTCTTGATAAGCTTGTACTGCTTGGGTAGGGCTCTCAATTGCTTCCAGACTGACTTCCTCTGAGCATTCTTGCATGAACTCCTCAGGCTCTAGCGGTATTCTCGACAATCCGTCAGCATCCGCATTGCATTTTCCTGGCCTGTACTTGATGCTGAAATTGAAGTCAGCTAGTTCAGCGACCCATCTCTTACCCATTGCATTCAGTTTGGCTGTAGTGAGGACATAGGTCAAAGGGTTGTTGTCAGTGTATACCTCAAACTCTTTGCTATAGTAGAGATAATCTCTAAATCGTTCACAGATATCCCATTTCAACGCCAGGAACTCCAATTTTCCGGAATGTAGATGGTAATTCTACTCGACGTCTGTCAGCATTCTAGAACGTAACCGATGACTCTCAATTTTCCATCTTGTTGCTGATACAGGGAGCTCCCAGTCCAACTTGAGAAGCGTCACAATGAAGAACAAACGGTAAGTTGAAATCAGGATATTCCAAGATGGGTGATTTTACCAGGTAGTCTACCAATACCTCCTGGTGGTTTGCTGTCCAGAGAATGGGCTGTTGGGACTAAATGGTGTTGTTTCTTTTAAGCCCGGTCCTACCCGCGTTCTTCTTTTTCTCCGTGGGAGTTGTCGATTCTGTTGCCCCCCCCAAGAGAAGGTATAGTGGGGCGGCAATCCTTGAGAAGTTCCGAATGTAAGTACGATAGTAGGAGAGGAATCCTAATATCTGCCTCAACTCCCCGACAGTAGAGGGCCGCTTGTCTTTTAAGGCCAGTACCAGAGCGATTTCTGCTGGGTCCATGGTATATCCTTCTCGAGACACAATTTTCTCTACAAATTGGACTTGCCTTTTGAACAGTTCACAATTCTTTGGGGTCAACTTAACTCCATGTGGTTGATACTGCTGTAATACGGTCCTCTGGAATTCTGCTGGAGCTGAACTGAGCACAAACTGTGTGTGGATCCACTGTCAAAGGTCTACTGGACTCTTCAACACACCCTTGATGGTATGTTTTACCCTGATCGAGGACAGAGAACCAAATATTTCCTGATAGGCTGTCCAGCATATCTTGAATCTTTGGTATCGGGTGCCGATCAGGTACTGACTTTTGGTGTAGTTCCTGGTAATCACAGCAGAATCTCAATGTACCGTCTTTCTTCCTAACACAAACAATAGGAAAGGAATAAGACGACTTTGACTTTTGGACGCAACCTCTGTTGATTAGGTCTTGCAAGTACTCTTTCACTTCACGGTGTAATGGTTTCGGCACAGACATGTAACTTCTGGTTACTGGGGTCGTGTCTTTCGCATTGATTTTCAACTGCAACGACGGGATACAGCCTATATCAGAGTCATCTTTGGAGAATGCATGACACTCTTCTCTCAGCGTCTGTTTTGCTACCGCTCTATGTTCTGCAGACAAGTGTTCCTCTCCTCCGCTTCTACATCTCTGGATGCAAACAACAGTCTATCCTTCAGTTCGATTGCTCTGAACAAGAAACTTTGGGGTGATTAATTATTTTTCTGTGAGAAGTTAATGAGTCGGTGGAACAATTCTTAAGTACTCTCTTCTTTATAGTGCCCTTTTAAAATCATCTTCAGCTGTTGCAAGGTCAATTAACTCTTCATTTCTAGCATACTACGGAGGTTCAATCCTGGGCTGATCGCTTTCACCACCCCCTCAACGATCTCATCTCGCTGGTAGCCTTTCTGTAAGCCTGCATCGATCTGGTGCAACAAGTTCATATAAGACAGTTTCTCTTTTCTGTTCACACTCTCCAATCTGTCCCAGGATCTTGAATTCTTTCCTTATGGTGATTTGTGGTGTTAGAAAGGACTGTCTTCCTGATTTATCTAACCCGAGCAGGACAAAGGTTCTGTCTGAGTCTGTCACCCGTTCAGAGGTTTTGGTCAATTCCTGCAGGGCTGTTGTTAGGGCTTTGAGTTGTTCTTTCCATTCCTGTGGTTCAATGTGCGGATGGTGATTCCCGCTTTTAGTAATTGGTGTCGCCCCTCCTTCCTTCAACTTCAACCTGGTTAGAAACTGTGCTAGCTCCTGGAGGAACGTCCCCATGACGTCTTCAGCTTCTTTCTCCCCCTGCTCATCCATTTTTGCATTCATGGCAGCTAACAGTTGCCTGCGGTTGTGTGCTTTAGAAATCTGTTCTTCTGACATCTTTATATATTCTGCTACTGTTCTCAATTCTTCACAGGTTAACTGAAGAAACAGCTCACTAATTCTGTCCATTTGTACACTACCATTCAAAAGTTTGGGGTCTCCCAGACAATTTTGTGTTTTTCATGAAAACTCATACTTTTATTTATCAAATGAGTTGCAAAATGAATAGAAAATATAGTCCTGACATTGACAAGGTTAGAAATAATGATTTTTATTTGAAAGAATAATTTTCTCCTTCAAACTTTGCTTTCGTCAAAGAATGCTCCCTTTGCAGCAATTACAGCATTGCAGACCTTTGGCATTCTAGCTGTTAATTTGTTGAGGTAATCTTGAGAAATTTCACCCTTTGCTTCCTGAAGCCCCTCCCACAAGTTCGATTGGCTTGATGGGCACTTTTAGCGTACCATACGGTCAAGCTGCTCCTACAACAGCTCAATGGGGTAGAGATCTGGTGACTGCGCTGGCCACTCCATTACAGATAGAATACCAGCTGCCTGCTTCTTCCCTAAATAGTTCATGCATAATTTGGAGGTGTGCTTTGAGTCATTGTCCTGTTGTAGGGTGAAATTGGCTCCAATCAAGCGCTGTCCACAGGGTATGGCATGGCGTTGCAAAATGGAGTGATAGCCTTCCTTATTCAAAATCCTATTTACCTTGTACAAATCTCTCACTTTACCAGCACCAAAGCAACCCCAGACCATCACATTACCGCCACCATGCTTGACAGATGGCGTCAGATACTCTTCCAGCATATTTTCAGTTGTTCTGCGTCTCACAAATGTTCTTCTGTGTGATCCAAACACCTCAACCTTTGATTCGTCTGTCCATGATACTTTTTTCCAATCTTCCTCTGTACAATGTCTGTGTTCTTTTGACCATATTAATCTTTTCCTTTTATTAGCCAGTCTCAGATATGGCTTTTTCTTTGCCACTTTGCCCTGAAGGCCAGCATCCCGGAGTTGCCTCTTCACTGTAGACGTTGACACTGGCGTTTTGTGTGTACTATTTAATGAAGCTGCCAGTTGAGGAGCTGTGAGACGTTGATTTCTCAAGCTAGAGACTCTAATGTACTTGTCTTGTTGCTCAGTTGTGCAGTGGGGCCTCCCACTTCTCTTTCTACTCTGGTTAGAGCCTGTTTGTGCTCTCCTCTGAAGGGAGTAGTACACACCGTTGTAGGAAATCTTCAGTTTCTTGGCAATTTCTCGCATTTAATAGCCTTCATTTCTAAGAACAAGAATAGACTGTCAAGTTTCACATGAAAGTTCTCTTTTTCTGGCCATTTTGAGAGTTTCATAGAACAAACAAATGTAATGCTCCAGATTCTCAACTAGCTCAAAGGAAGGTCAATTTTATAGCTTCTCAAATCAACCAAGCCGTTTTCAGCTGGGCTAACATACTTGTGCAAGGGTTCTCTAGGGTTTTCTAAACATCCATTAGCCTTCTTACACAGTTAGCAAACACAATGTACCATTAAAACACTGGCGTGGTGGTTGTTGGAAATGGGCCTCTATACACCTATGTAGATATTGCAATAAAAACAAGACGTTTGCAACTAGAAAAGTCATTTCCTACATTAACAATGTATAGAGTGTATTTCTGATTCATTTAATGTTAGCTTTATTAAAAAAAATGTGCTTTTCTTTAAAAAATAATGAAATTTCTAAATGACCCCAAACTTTTGAACGGTAGTGTATTTCCACATCGATTGCTGCTAGTGAGTTTTCTTTAGGGCTAGAAACATGAATGCAGCCAAGTACAGAGATATCCTGGATAAAAACATCTTCCAGAGTGCTCAGGACCTCAGACTTGGCCGAAGGTTCACCTTCCAACAAGACAATGACCCTAAGCACACAGCTAAAATAACAGCTTCAGAACAACTCTGTGACCATTCTTGACTGGCCCAGTCAGACCCCTGACCTAAACCCAATTGAGCATCTCTGGAGAGACCTGAAAATGGCTGTCCACCAACATTCACCACCCAACCTGACGGAACTGGAGAGGATCTGCAAGGAAGAATGGCAGAGGATCCCCAAATCCAGGTGTGAAAAACTTGTTGCATCATTCCCAAGAAGACTCATAGCTGTACTAGCTCAAAAGGGTGCTTCTACTCAATACTGGGCAAAGGGTCTGAATACTTATGACCATGTGATATTTTAGTTTTTCTTTTTTAATAAATTTGCAAAACTTTCTACATTTCTGTTTTTTTTTTCAGTCAAGATGGGGTGCAGAGTGTACTTTGAACTTTTTAGAATTTACCAAATGGCTGCAATGAAACAAAGAGTGAAAAATTTAAAGGGGTTTGAATACTTTCCGTACCCACTGTAAATAAAAATATTATTATTATTAGACAACATAAACATGTTAAATGATGTAAAACAGTGCTAGAATTTTCACTAAAAGAACACTGCTTTAACCTTGTGTAGATAATTTAATTGAACAGAGAAGGACTTTCAGAGACAGGAAACAAGGGGCATGAATGTATCAGATTTCTGTTTGTTCCACCAATAATGCCTCATGCAAAACAACCTGATCAGTTTACTTTCATAACCTCTGCAGAAATACACAAATTTCATTGTACTTGCCTGGTGTAAAAAAATACTACATTTGCTTGGAAAGCACTGTGACATATGATATACTTAATGCCATATCAATACAAGTCATTGTTGGAGCCATCATAAAAACCATGTGGTTGGAAGACGCCTACTTGTCACAAGTGTCACAGGCCAATGTGCTGTAAAACATCAGAATCTACTTTCATTAGGGAAATAGTGTGGTTTCTTGCAAAGGGGTCCTGACCTCTAACCATTGTGGATGAATTTAGAGATTCGTGGCAAAAATTTGGATTTTTTTTAAATCTCTTTTATTGAAACTGATCACTGAGTAATCAAATCTTTGATTTTGCCCAGCAGGTCTGCCAATTGAGGTAGTAATCTGTTCCATATTGTATTTACAGCAGAGTAGAAACAACGGGTACAGTCTGTTATAAGCTGTATGTTTTCGCATTAAAGCCCCAGACACAAATCCTACTTATATACAGAGAAATTATAGCAAAAATATACAGGATTTTCTGTAAGGCCAGGGCTCTATGGTGACACAATGTGGTAAACCTGTGGCACTACTGAAACTTGCATCTAACATTGCAAACTAAATACAATATGCATGATATCTTTTGTGTGATCTTAAGTTTCTTTACAACTTTTTCTAAGTAATTTTACAGCAATTTACAGGTCTTCAAAAATGGAACCATAGCCTAAAATGTAATTTCCTATAGTGCAGTATCACCAAATAGAAACCAATTCTTTAATGGGATCCTACCAGGTCCCCTAACAGTCCCAAACTGCCACCAAAACATTATAAATAAATAGGGCTCATGTTCCCAACTTGCAAGAATGAAGTTTGAATGTGCTGCTCGACATATGTAAATGAGCCCAGACTTATCTTGTCTAAGCTATTTCACTGTAGGACCCCTGAAAATCTTTTCTGTGTTCCCTGCTTGTGACTGTGTAATGAAGTCAGGTGTATCCTCCCCAGCTTCACTGGCTATCCCCATAAAGTCAGAGGTGGCGCTAATATCAACTTTGTAGTCAGCCGAGGAGGAGGTGGTTAACAACCTGTACAACTTAAAAAAAAAATCCTGGTTGCATGAATTAAAAAAAAAATTTAGTATATGTTTAGAAAAGGCTCCTCCTCATCACCACATGTGACAGATCAAATCCAGAGCAGAATTTGAGCAACAAGTAAAAAATAAAGGCTCCATTTCATCATTTGTGGGGTTTTTTAAGTCACTTTCCTTTTTTTAGTCTTGTGGTGTTAGCTGCCTTTTTTGGTGTAAATTTTTTGAAAATAGCACACGCAATTCATGACTTTGGCGCTGAGTCAAAATGTAACTTATTTTGCGATAATATAAAATAGACTTCAAACAGGGTGCAAATAGAATAATGAATTGAGTGTTAACACAAAAAAAGCACAAAACACACAAAACTAGGCGAAAAAGGTGCAGAGGCAATGATGAATTGGGGCCAAAGTTTGTTCCATTTCTGATAGGCTTTACAATGCTTTAGTAATCTGCGAACCTGGAAAACCACTCTGAACTGTTACCTGATTAGCTATGTATTTCAGAGTACGTTTTTGAATGCTCATTCAGGGACTTAGGATCAAGACAATTTCCAATCTGCAGGGCATGTTAAAGAGGATCTGTCACAAAATGAAAAGAGGCCAGTTTTTGCACTTATTATTGTAACATACCTGGCGGCGTACTTGCATAGTGCACCATCTCCCACTATGCAAGATCGCAAACTTAATCTTCAGTCCTGTCTGCCAGCCTGGCTTCTGTTCTTGCTGTCTGCTTGTCCCTGTCCTGACTGCTTAGGGCGGCGGCCCGGTTACTTCCTGTTTCTTGTAGCTGCTGTGGGCACACCCCTAATGCGTCTCCAGCCTATTGCTGTCTGTCACTGGATATTTAAACCATCTCCACACTGAAGCTGGTGCCTGAGCAACTCTTACCTTCAGAGGGCTCCTTGCCTCTGATGTGCCAGGTCCTGTTCTGTTCTTGCCTGTCCGCCAACCTGGGGGCTTTATTCCCAGGCCTGTCTGAACTATCTCTTAGCCTGTTTGTTCACCTCTCTGGGGGCCGTATACCCAGACACGCTCCTGTATCTTGTTGCAGTGTCAGTTCCTGTCTGAACACTCTCTTAGCCTGTTTGTCCGCCTCTCTGGGGGCTGTATACCCAGACTCGCTCCTGTATCTTGTTTCAGTGTCAGTTCGTCTGAACACTCTCCTAGCCTGTTTGTCTCTGAGTCCGTACCTTCCCTTTTCCTGCAGTCTCTGGACCTGCACCTAACTCCTACTGGATGTCTCTGTACTTCTGTTGTGACTTTAGAGTCCACTCGCTATTTCATTGCAAGTACCTTGTGTGTATCTGGTTCTGCTTTTCCCTTCCAGTCTGTTCAGTGTGAACAGAGCCCTGTCCTCTCTGCCTTGCTCACCGCTGCGGCGGTTTCCTGCCTGCTCTGCCTTGCTCACCGCTCCGGCGGTTCCTGCCTGCTCTGCCTTGCTCACCGCTCCGGCGGTTCCTGCCTGCTCTGCCTTGCTCACCGCTCCGGCGGTTCCTGCCCGCTCTGCCTTGCTCACCACTCCGGCGGTTCCTGCCCGCTCTGCCTTGCTCACCGCTCTGGCAGTTCCTTCCTGCTCTGCCTTGCTCTCCTCTCCGGCGGTTCCTGCCTGCTCTGCCTTGCTCTCCGCTCCGGCAGTTCCTGCCTGCTCTGTCTTGCTCACCGCTCCGGCGGTTCCTGCCTGCTCTGCCTTGCTCACCGCTCCGGCAGTTCCTGCCTGCTCTGCTTGCTCACCGCTCCGGCGGTACCTCTCTGCTCCGCCTTGCCCACCGCTCCAGCGGTTCCTCTCTGCTCTGCTTGTCTACCGCATCTGCAGTTCTGTTCCTGAATCCCAATCTGTACTGGACCCTATCCAGCCTGTGCTCCAACCTGCTAGTACCTCCCCATCTGCACGCCAGCCGTACTTGTCAGTACCCTCCTGTCTGCATACCAGCCGTGCCTGGCAGTATCCTCCTGTCTGCACTCCCGCCGTGCCTGCCAATATCCTTCTGTCTGCACTCCCGCCGTGCCTGCCAGTGCCCACCTGTTTGCATGCCAGCCGTGCCTGCCAATACCCACCTGTCTGTGTGCCAGCCTAACCTGCCTGTTCCTGTATTCCCCGGTGTGGGTCAACAGCCGTGTCCGGGGTCTGGCCTGGAGTAGCACCTGGTCCCTCTGCTCGGTTCCTCCCTGGTGCACGGCGTCGTTAGCCGTCGAGCGACCTTGGTTGGATCGGGTTGATACTTAGTTACGCCCCTCCAGGCACTCTCCGGTTCATGGCATAGTGGAATCACTAAATCACGCATACGCCAGTCAGCCCGGGCGTGTGCATAACAATTATATTCCTTTACCCACCTAATTATTCAGGTTTTTTTTTAATATACAGTAGCAGAGATATAGGCCTTTTTATTTAATGCTGATTTTTATGGTCTTTACAAAGGGGCCCTCACACAGAAATTATGCAAAAAAACTTATAGCCACACCCCCAGAGACTCCTGTGAACCCCACCTCTTTGTTAAAAATTAGCACTAAATTAAAATTCCAATATCTCTTGTACCGTATGGTGGATTAGAAAAAACAAATCAAAACAGAATACTCAGAATACTCAGCGGATCAACATGAGTAGAATACAAGCAAAAACTGTTTACTTTTGCCCTGTTACAAATCCTCTTTAAATAGTACCTATCATTAAAAAATTATTTGTACTCTTTAAGTTTTATTTGCATAAATTTGAATAAAACTTTTAACATAAGTATGGAATCCTTTAAGCCAAATTTGATACAGCATTTATCCTACACAATCAAAACTCTGTAAGAGGCTTCATATGAAACCCATTTTTTGGGAATTCAGACAGAAAATTAAATGGAACCATCAAGTATATTCAGGCAAAGGGAGTACAAAATCTACCATTTTGAAATCCATTTGGCCTCTGTTCTAGTGGCGTCTAACTTTTATACCAGATCTATTTTTTTTCCGTGGACTATGATATTGTGTCCGGCTTACATCAGACATCACTGGAAAAAAGATTGCTTTCAGTGGGAAATACAAGATAATCTCGAAGTTATGATACTTTTTAATGGCCAACAAAAATAAAATAAATGATGTTACAAGGCAAGCTTTCTAGACATCTCAGGTCTCTTCCTCAGGCATGGTATAACAAGATATATAAAGAAACACAAATATATGCACATAAAAAAAAGCAGAGGCACGACATAATAGATGGACATTTAAATAAACAAACAAACTGAGTTTAGCAAGTGAATCCTTAATTGGATTAGATTAGTGGCGTGAAAGTTTTATAGTCCCAATGTCCATGTAAGATCAGAGATCTGGTGCCCTCACTATCTCTGGAGCAGGTTCCTCAGATTTTGTAGTGAGACATAAATCCTCCTGACAGATTTAGTCCTGTGTGGAGGGTATCAAAGACTCTAATCAGTTTGTATTCCCAAACTCTTCAATGTTTTTATGATCTAAAGTTACCTTTTAATACAACATCTTTCATATTGTTGATGTTGTGTCCTGGACAACAGAAATGTTTGGTAACCAGTACATGTTTTTTTTTATCTGTAATTGTGTGGTGGTGAGACCTCATCCTTGCTCTCAGTGTCAAACATCTGAAGCTGCATACTCTGTATTCTGCTTGCCTCATTGTACTCAGTCCTGTGTCGGTTGTTCTTTCTGGATACTGTTTTGGAAGGATTCAGGAGGAACCCTTGACAGAGTCTTCAAGATGGAGGCTAAAGCTAATAAGAAAACAGCCTAAAATATCTCACTTAACTCATTAGAATTTATAGGAATTCACAGAAAAATAATTCTAGGTGACAAACTTTAATGTGGCAGTAATTGTAACATGGTGTTCTTAGAAATAGGTTGTGTTTATTTAATCTGTTTGTTAAGTATAGAGGTTTTATCTAAGAGTGTAATTCTCTCTAATTATACATTCCATAGACATCCATAACACATAGGAGAAAACTGACCTCTGTAATGATACACATATTCCCATCAGACGGCTGCTGATATTTTATTAGATAAAATGTAAGCTTGATTGATTACACAATGTGTGCTAATTACTGAGCCTCGCTGTACCATAACTGGTGCTCTCCTGGCAGTAATAATCTTGTGCATGTTCATTATTACTCCGTGTTCCACTGTTCTGGTTGGTTTACTTAAATTACTCACTAGGCTCTGTGTGAACTCACTTTAAAAGATGTATGTGATTGTAATTGTCATTTCTGCTCCCTGGGCATGAATAAATCCTGCTGAAAGCATCCGCTGAAAAAGTGCTTTAAGCAAACAAGCAAATATGTGACAGTGAGTTTATATCTCAATTACAAGTTCTAAACTGGGACACGTCAAACTTGTACAGTGGTTCCCAGATATGAGAAAACTCTGATTGAATAAACATTTCTGAAAATATAGTAATTGGCACAATTGTTAGTGCTAAAGTACCAATGAAAGCCTTAAATCAGCGCCATACTTTATTTAATATAGGGTTAATCCAATTTGGCACCCACCCAATAGCTTAACATGCCCTAATTTGACATATGGGAAAGGTTTGATCAAACCAGGGAACCATCGGATTGTAAAAGTATAATTATGAATTACAACATGTAAAAATACACTTTGATCTTTTTATAGCAAGGACAATTAAGGACTAGACTCAGGTGATGTCTACTATGTAGAATTTTTGCCAGGTTCGCCAACTGTCTAGATTGAAATTCCAGGACTGTCCGAAAAATAAGGCACTTTTTTGTCCAGTCTGTAAAAAACATTTGAGGTGGCTGTGATTTTTTAAGGCTGAAGAAAAATTCTACAGATTATTTTCACTGTAATTATCATCATTTTACAATTCACAGTAAATGCAGCTGATGTGTTCACATCAGTATTATGGGCTGTAGACATGAATCACTTATAATCATAATGATTTATTATGGTTTTCAAATGTGTCCGTTAAAAATATTGTCTGGCTGTGATTTTTTGATAAGCGGTCCAGAAAAAATATAAAATCAAGTTGGCAACTCTGATTCCTGGATCTATTCAAAGAAGCTATAAATGCTTAGATGGGGAAACAATAAGAACTGAAACCAGTTCCCTACTTCAATGGGCCTTAAAGAGTATCTGTCACCAGGTTTTTGCTGCCTCATCGGAGAGCAGTATAATGTAGGAAAAGAGACCCTGATTCCAACGATGTATCACTTAGTTTACTGGATGCAGCAGTTGTGGCACAATCAGAATTTTTAGATGTAGCAGAGCTCAAAAAGCTAACCCCGCCCACACCACAGCTTTCTGTGTACATTTTCTATTGACAGTGAGCTGCTTATCAGTGGAGGGGGCGTGGTCAGATCAGTGCTCCAGTGCACTGTGGTCAGGGCAATGATAATCTCCTAGTGATGAAACCAGTGTTTCAGCTGGTTCCCCATGCTGTCCTCAGGTTACACAGCAAAAATCTGCTGTCTTATTCCTTTTATGTTCCCATATGCTGCATAAGGCAAAAGCTGCTCTATATGATGGGGTGTGAGGGATATTGATTCATCATGTTAGATAGGTAGTGATGTATTCCTGCTAGTGATGAGCGAACGTGCTCGCCACTGCTCGGTACTCGCCCGAGCATCTCACTGCTGCGAGTATTTCCTGTTTGTTCGGTCGGGAGCTCGGGTCCCCTCTCTGCATGTTTGGTGCTCTTTAGAGAGCCCAAGAACATGCAGGGATTGCCTGCCACACAATGTAATGCCGTAGCCATGTTGGTTGTGGCATTACAGTGATTTGCTGGCCGTACAGCATCATTAGGTCTATATAAGACCTGGCGCTGCCATGCTCGTCACAGTCTACTCCGGAAACAGGCAGTGTAGGGAGAGATGCTGCTGAGCTAAGGAGAGATTTGCTTTTTTATTAGTTAGTGTAGGTATTCCACAACATATATATATCCATCTGAACTAACAGTCCTTCCAGCTGCATCTAGTCAGTGGCGACAGCAGGAGTTAGGCAGGCAGGCAGTGTATGTGGCAGACTGCAGTGCATACAGCACAAGAGGCTCCATTCCAGTTCTGTCTGCTGCTGTTACAGATATTTCTAGAAATAGCCCCAGGTATCAGGGGCCAGGGATATATATTTTTTTATCTTAATCCTGATTATTTGCTTAAAAAGCAATCCAGAGAATGCTGTTTTTCTGCTCCATTTGCTTGTTGCCACTGCAGAATACAGCCAGATCCTTTCCATTTTACAGCGATAAAAATCCAGAAATTTGTAGTGAACGTAGAAAATATTGGCCTCTATTTAAATTTTGTGATAGTGTGTTAGTGAAGTTATTGACACGAGGTCGCTGTGAAAAATAGTAACCTACAGGCTAGCTATTTAAAACTGTGGTTTTCCATCACACGTATCACATATAAGTTTGCTCCAAATTCAGCCATTTCTGGCCTCCATTTAAATTTTGTTGCAGTGTGTCAGTGAAGTTATTGACACCAGGTCGCTGTGAAAAATAGTAACCTACAGGCCAGATATTTAAAACTGTGGTTTTCCGTCACACATATCACATATAAGTTCGCTCCAAATTCAGCCATTTCTGGCCTCCATTTATATTTTGTTGCAGTGTTTTAGTGAAGTTATTAACACCAGGTCGCTGTGAAAAATAGTAACCTACAGGCTAGCTATTTAAAATTGTGGTTTTCCGTCACACGTATCACATATAAGTTCGCTCCAAATTCAGCCATTTCTGGCCTCCATGTAAATTTTGTTGCAGTGTGTTAGTGAAGTTATTGACACCAGGTCGCTGTGAAAAATAGTAACCTACAGGCCAGCTATTTAAAACTGTGGTTTTCCATCACACGTATCACATATAAGTTTGCTCCAAATTCAGCCATTTCTGGCCTCCATGTAAATTTTGTTGCAGTGTGTTAGTGAAGTTATTGAGACCATGTCGCTGTGAAAAATAGTAAATAAGTTTGCTCCAAATTCAGCCGTTTGTAGTGAACGTGGAAAATATTGTCCTCCATTTAAAATGGGCAAGGAGCGTGGAAAGGGATGGGGAAGTGGACATGATGGTGATGGTGCATGCAGAGGCAGAAGCCGAGGCCATGGGCAAGCTGAATTTGTGCCACAACAAACACCCACATCTTGCCACCCGACCTTCCTGTCCCAATTATTAGGAGACTGCAGCACACCACTATTGAACCCAGAGCAGCGTCAAAAGGTTGTTGGTTGGATAGCGGATAATGCTTCTAGTCACTTTGCCATTACCACCACCACCCTGTCTTCCACACGGTCAAGTCTCAGTAGCCGTGAGTCTGGACTGCATATTCCTCACTCTGATCCTCCTTCCTCCCACCATGCCGAGTGCCTGGAGACAACTGATCCCACACTGTGACACTCTGAAGAGCTGTTAACTTTTCCATTTATAGATTCAGGGCCTCTCGCCTGGTCCACTTAGAGCGGGCAAGATGAGATCACATGTAGTGATGCCCAAATAATTGAGCAGCCACGGTCACATGCAGGCGATGGTGGGAAACTGTCACAAGAGGTGGATGATGATGAGACACAATTGCCAGAAAGTCAGGAGGAAGACCAGGGTGCGGAGGTGGAAGATGAGGTGGTGGACGATGAAGTCGCTGACTCAGCTTGGCAAGATGACATGCAGAGCGAGGACAGCAGCACACAGGGGGAGGGAGGCGTAGCACCACAACAAGCAAGAACAAGCAGTGTCGTGGCCGCAGACAGAAGGCGGACAACCGTTCCCCGTAACACCAACACGACGGAAGTTGCCAGGACAACTGATAGGTCTTCCCAAATCTGGTTGTTTTTTAAAAACTCTGCCGATAACCCCAAAAAGGCCATTCGCACCACTTGCCAGGCCAGCATCAGCAGGGCTAGCAAAACTACCAGCCTGACCACCATCAGCATGATCAGGCACATGGCAGCAAAGCACCCGACTGAGTGGGCCGAACCTCAGGGTCCAGCAACAGTGTCTGCGGGTGACACCACTGCATCTTCTGCTGTTGTGCGTGCATGCCAATCCCCTGTCCATGGCGCATGCAAAGATGCCTCCCACCCTGCATCTGTCGTTGCACACTCTCAACTAGCACTATCAGCAAGCACGTCCACGTTCTTGTCCCAGCGCAGCGTTCAGTCCCTACCCTAGTCCTTGGAACGCAAGCGCAAATACGCAGCCAATGCCCCACAGGCCACACTACTAAATTCACACATTTTGTGAATGCTTGTACTCAAAATGTTGATTTTTAGGCTTGTGGAGACGGAAGCTTTCCGCAACCTAATGGCAGCGGCCGTCCCTTGGTACTCGGTCCCCAGTCGTCACTATTTCTCCCGGTGTGCCGTCCCCGCATTACACGAGCACGTGTCCCACAATATTAGACATGCCCTCAACAACGCAGCTACTGGGAAAGTCCACCTAACCACGGATATGTTGACAAGTGCTTGTGGGCAGGGACGGTACATCTCGCTGACGGCACACTGGGTTAATATAGTGGAAGCCGGGATCCAGTCGGACCTTTGGACGGAACACGTCCTCCCGACGCCGAGGATTGCGGGCCCTGGGTCAATCAGGGTTGCCCCCACATTCTCCTGAACCTCCTCCTCCTTCTCCTCTTCAGCATCCATCTCCAAAATGACCACATCAGTCGCAAGCTGGAAGCACTGCAGCACTGCCTCAGCCAAGCGGCAAAAGTCTGTGCTGAAACTAATATGCTTAGGGGACAAACCATACAACGCCGCTGAAGAGTTGTGGACAGCTCTGAAAGAGCAGGCATATCTGACCCTACAGCCAGGCATGGTCGTGTCTTACAATGGCCGTAATCTGCTGGTGGCTCTGAGGCGAGGCGAGCTCACACACGTACCATGCCTGGCCCATGTGCTTAACCTCATGATTCAGCGGTTTCTCAAAACCTACCCGGATCTGCTGGATCTCCTTGTCAAAGTATGATGCCTGTTTGCCCATTTTATAAAGTCATCGACAGCTTCCGCCGCCCATGCCGTGCTTCAGCAGCGTTTGCTCATCAACTGGTGTGTGATGTCCCCACGCATTGGAACTCTACATTGCTGATGCTGGGAAGGATTTGCGAGCAGAAGTGGGCAGTTGTTGATTACCAGCATCAACAAGGCCATCGGTATTCAGGTCAGACTCCACACATAAAACCTCAGGAGTGGATATGGATGTCAGACATCTGTACCATCCTCCAAAACTTTGAGGACTCTTCCAAGATGGCTTCCCTGTCTTCTAAAATGCTCTCTGCTCTCAATTAAAGAGGAAGCATTGCAGCCAGAGCACGAAGAGATGGAGCAAGGAACCATACAGGGTGATTACACACAGCCCAGCCTCAACTCATCCCAACGTGGATTGGGTGACAATGAGGAAGAGGAGGAGGAGGAAGAACAGGAGCTAGTTTCCTGCGCTATAGACGGTACTACCTGCACAACTGTCATACCGTCTGTCCAGTGTGGATGGCCTGAGGACAGGGAGGAGGAAGAAGAGGAGGAGGATGAGAGGTCAGTCGTCCTCTTGGTGAGGACACGGAAGTCTTGCCTCTTTGCAGTCTGGAACACATGGCTGAGTTTATGCTACGCTGCCTTTCCTGTGACCCTCGCATTGTCCAAATTTTGGGTGACAGTCATTACTGGTTGGTGACGCTTCTAGACCCATGCTACAGGGAGAACTTTATGTCTCTTATTCCCTTGCAGGACAGGCCTAATAAAATGGTGCACCTCTATGTGTCTTTAAATTGTTATTAGGGTTTTTCCTTAATTTTGGCAGCCGTTGTACTCAGTTCATACCCTATAACTGTATAGCAGACCCGCTCCTTTCTAATGGAAACAGGTCATTACTGTGGCCCTGCTTTATGTGTCTTTAAATTGTTAGTGGGGTTTTTCCTAAATTTTGGCAGCCATTGGACTCACTGCATATCCTATAACTGTATAGCAAACCCGCTCCTTTCTAATGGAAACATGTCATTACTGTGGCCCTGCTCTATGTGTCTTTAAATAGTTAGTGGGTTTTTTCCCAAATTTTGGCAGCCCTTGCAGTCACAGCATGGGCATTACCACTATAGGAGACCCGCTCCTTTATAATGGGAACATTTTTTTATTGAGACCCTCCTCTATGTCTCTTCAAAGGGGTATTGAGTTGAGTCCAAATTTTCGGCAGCCCTTGCAGTCACTGCATGCACAATAACAGTATAGGAGACCTACTCGTTAATAGTGGGAACAACAAAGCATAGCCAGCTGATGGCTCTCTAACAATAGTGAGGGCCAACTGCTGGCCCTTTAAGAATAGTAAGGGCCGCCTGATGACCCCATAAAAATAGGCTTTGTGACTTTCAGAGTCCCTCCATCATAAACGAAACAGGATGTGTCTGATGATGTGTCACACACCGCATGGCCAGATAAGGTTGTAAAATGTTAAAATTACATTTCCCGGTGAATGCATTTGTCTTAAAAAATGAAGTAAAAAAAAACCAGTAGGCTCTTTCTTTAGTAGAAAAAACAGAGTCGCCAATGTAACCTCAATGTAATCACATTGTTCAGCTTCTGCACCTCCTCCTCCTCCAGTTCGGCCTCCGTCTCCGAAATGTCCACATCAGTCACAAGCTGAAAGCACTGTAGCACTGCCTTGGCCAAGCGGCAACAGGCTGTGCTGAAGATAACATGCTTAATGCGGCTTAGGTGACAAACCGCCCAGCGCTGCAGAGTTGTTGAAAGTTGTAACACAGCAGCCTGATCTGTGGCTCTCACCACTGAACATACAGCCAGGCATGGTCGTTTGTGACAATGGGTGGAACCTGGTGACGGAGAAATGACAGCCGGAGTAGATACGGTTTCCCTCAATGCCAGTCCTTTCACCGAGCCAAAGAATATAGCTGTGGTGAAATACAACTCCCACTGAGAAGCAGTTTCAGACTGAAAAACATTGGGCCCACCAGAGGATTTGATTCTGAGGGCCCACCTTTCTCCCCTGCTCAAGAGTCCCATAGCGGCTGCAAAGTTTGCACTATCATCATGAACTCTCCTGATGGAGAAGCCAGGGCCCACCTGAGGATTCTCTGGTGGGACCGTCCAACCCTGCCGAGAAGCAGTCCTGGCTAAGAAATGTGTGTGGAAAGGTTTTTTACTGAGGTGGAAACCCACGCAAACACTGGGAGAACATACAAAATCCTTGCAGATGTTGTCCTTGCTGGGATTTGAACCCAGGATCCCAGCGCTGCAAGGCTTCAGTGCTAACCACTGAGCCAATGTGTTGCCGTTCACTCTCTAACATCTAACAGGCTGGAGAAACTTGCACCTACTGCCACTCTATCTTCAGCTCCTTTGTGAGACACTAATGTATTTGGGCAGCCACTCAGTCTACCAAATAAAATTCCTGAGAAGGAAATTGGGGATGGCTTCACTACTGGTACTGGGGGCAGTGCTAATACCATGGCGTTGTACCATAGTTTACTGGAAATATTCCAGGCTGTTAGGAGGCAAGCAGATTCCCGCAGAAAAGTACCAGCAGTAATGTTCAGGGATCCGCGCTTGTGGGAGGCGGAGACGATACCGGGAGAAATAGTGGTGGCTGGGGACTGAGTATAGACACCCAGCAGCCGCTGGCATGAGGTTGTGAAAAGCTTCCGCCTCCACCAGCCTAAAAGGCCACATTTCAAGTGCAAGCAGCTTTAGAGGACTTCCTGGGAGAAATGACAGCTGGAGTAGATACGGTTTCCCAAGTCCTTTCACCAAGCTAAAGAATATGGCTGTGGTGAAATACAACGCTCAGCAAAAAAAAGCTGTGGACTGGCTCGTTACCATCCCTGGCCACATTCACTTGACCACGTGTTTGTGGTTAGGCGGTCCTTCCCAGTAAGTCCACTGGGGAGTGCACAGGTAATGTTGTGGGACCCGTGCTTGTGGAAGGCGGAGACGACACCGGGAGAAATAGTGGCGGCTGGGGACCGAGTATGGACACCCGGCCACTGCCGCCATGAGATTGTGGACAGCTTCTGCCTCCACGAGCCTAAAAGGCCACATTTCAAGTGCAAGCAGCTGTCCAAAAATGTGGCAGTATAGTATTGCAGCCTGTGGGTGGGTGGCTGGCTGCATACTTGCTGTAAAGATCTGAGGTTGTGGGTTGTAAGTAATCACCAAGGCAGATTAACAATGCAACAATATTTTATTGATCACAACCATGGTAATAAAGCAATTCCAGGTAAATGGCCAAAATACAGTTCTCTCAGTCCTCAAGTTCCCAATCTGGGTTCAGTAGTTCATCTGGCTTTGTATAAGGCCATACTCACTGTTTCCCAACTTTTGGTTGGCCCACAGATTTCGTATCTCCAGCCAGTATAGTCTGTAGCCACAGTCCATGATCCTCTAGACGGCAGATAAAACAATGAAAGCACAGGTATCCAGTAGCAGCAGCCCTTTTAAGAAAGTTTAAATCCAAATGGCACAATCCATAATGGTAACATGTTTATCCATCCATTCTTCCAAGTCCACGGTCTCCATCCTCTTCCTTCAATCCTTCCACACCACTCTCTAAAACATGTCTCTCCTTTCTTTCACTGGGATCAGTCCCCTCCCAGGTCAGAAGTGATCACACCCTCCCACTTAAACATTCACTGTTCGCTAAAACAATGAAGAATATTCTAGAAGCCTTTATCTGAGACTGCCTGTAAGACCCCCTGTTGTGACGGCTCCACTGTGTCTAAATCTACACTCACCTAATGAGAATTGGCTGTTGAAAGATTGAACTCCTGAGATAAAGATGAGATTAGTGGAATGCTGGACATTTTACAAGTGAATCTTACATACTGACAAGTAAGCAGAACTATCTAAAATATAACAAGTTAATCACTAATAAAACACAATAATAATACTGACAAAAATGGTGGTCCGTTGCTGGAAAAGTATCATAGTCTTTAGTAAGTGGGCAGCTCCTCATACTTGCGTTGGATTCCAAGGAATGGGGTAGGGATAACTGAACGCTGCGGTGGGACAAGGACGTGGACTGTGATTGTTGCAAGTCTGCAACGACAGGTGCATGGCGGGAGGCATCTTCGCATGCGCCAAGGATCACTTATGATGGGTACACTTTTAGGCAGTGACCTGGGAGTCAGAGATGCTTCCAGGGATCTTCCCCATGCTGTTCCCATGTCTTTTCAGTACTGTTTGGATGTGTCTGATGATGTGTCACACACCACATGGCCAGATAAGGTGGTAAAATGCTAAAATGACATTTCCCAGTGAATGCATTTGTCTTGGTTGAAAGCAGTGCAAAACCGCATCAAAAACGCTACGTGTGAACATAGCCCAAGGTGAGGAGGAGTATTTTTGTTTTTGGGTATTTATTTTGCCTTATATACAATTCATTGCTCTGGTCAGCATGTTCTTTAACATATTTCCCAGGAAAATCCATTTTGGTTTGGTTTTTGCATGTTTTATTGTGAGTGCGGAAAAGTGGCATAATAACTCTGACAACATTGTTCACAGCAGTGACCTGGGAGTCAGAAATGATTCCAGGGGTCTTCCCCATGCTGTTCCCATGTCATTTGAGCACTGTTCCTATCGATTTCCGAAATTTCTAGGCCCTCTGCAGACCACCGGGGGGGTCGCTGGAAAAATGCTCGAGTTTCCCATAGACTTACATTGGCCTCGTTGCTCGGGTCAAGCACCTGAGCATTCTAATTTGCTCGACCCGAGCAACGAGCATCCGAGCATCACTAATTCCTGCTAAACACAGCTCTGTTACCCTGTTACCACATTCAATTGTATTGGCATCATCCCACTCTGCCAGTGCCTAAAGCATCTTTTCAGACTGCCTATGTCCCTATTGCCAACTGCAAAGTTTTGTAGAAAAGGAATAATAGTATGTTTTCGGTTTTGTTTAATCTGTGGCTTTGGTTAGACACATTCATTTTGGTGAATGAAATTCTTATAATATCCATTCTAAAGGATTAATTGTGTGAGACTTTGTGGCTACAATTTTAGGACATTTGTAGAAATCCCTGTCCTACAATGCCTTTAAGCACAAAGCTTTCCTCTTTAAATATGGTTTGGCATGAAGCAACGTGACTAGCCAGTTACCAAACTACAAAACTCTGGTAGATGAAAGACAAAATCCCTGCAGCTAAGGTTTGGAAACAGATGTTCAAAAAGCACATATGGCTATAAATTCAGGTGTCAGCATACTTTAGGCCATGTAGTGTGTGTTATGTACTGCATGTGCTGATTTACGGTTTCATGCAAGCAAAAGTCATTTCTCTGCAATTAATCCAATCAACCATGTTTAATGTGCACATCAACAGAAATCATTAGTATAGAATATAGATGGTTGATTGCACAGGGGTTCAGATGCATATTATTCTGCTCATTATGTATTAATGGGAATTTGGTAGGAAATGTGTGTTCAGGGTAATAATATATTTAACGAGTACCTATCATCAAAAATCACCACTATTTTTTTAATAACATAAAAAATAAAAACTTTTCTAAATATAATTAATTTAGATTAGCTAGTTACAGGCATTTGCATACCATGTGGAAGGCGCACACATAGTATACAAATCCGACTATCTGCTGAAAGTCACCGCCAGCTCCCTGCAGGCCTAGTGGTACTATGTCTCTCCACAGCATGGAAGTGATCTTTCAGCTCTGAGCAGAGAGATCATGTTCAGGGCTTTGGTATGAGAGATTGGCCCTGATTCATCATTGCCTTTGAGCCAATTTTTGTCTAGTTTTGTGTGTTTTATGCCTTTTTTTGTTTGCACTTAATTCATTATTCTATTTGCACCGGCTCCCAGCACTGGAATACACTCGCCTGCCAATCAGAGGCCGGCAGCTGATGTCATGCTCCATGATGGGGAAGCCAAAGTCAGCTGCCGGTTCCTGCGCCCAGTTAAGAAGGGCACATTATAGCAGGATGTGGGACATATATACGAGGATAGGGCACATTATACCAGGATGGAAGACATATATATCTGGATGGGGTACATAAATACGAGGATGGAGCACATTATACCAGGATGGAGGACATTATACCCAGAAGGGCACCAGAATGGGGAACATTATCCCAGGAAGGGGCCCAGGATAGGGCACATTATACCAGTTATGGGACCAGAATGGATATCATTATATGAAGAAGGTGACCAGGATGGGTAACATTATACCAAGAAGGAGGCCAGATTGGGAGACATTATCCCAGGAAGGGGCCCAATATGGGGGACATTAATACTGGAATGGGCGCCCCTTATTATGTATCATCATCCCTACCTATATATGGGACAGTCCCTTATTATGTAGCACCGTCCATTGTTATGTACAGTGCTGTCTCATTATTACATAGTATAATATCTTGTTATATATACACTGCTCAAAAAATAAAGGGAACACTTAAACAATAGAATATAACTCCAAGTAAATCAAACTTCTGTGAAATCAAACTGTCTATTTAGGAAGCAACACTGCTTGACAATCAATTTTACATGCTGTTGTGCAAATGGAATAGACAATAGATGGAAATTATTGGCAATTATCAAGACACACTCAATAAAGGAGTGGTTCTGCAGGTGGGGACCACAGACCACATCTCAGTACCAATGCTTTCTTTCTGATGTTTTGGTCACTTTTGAATGTTGGTTGTGCTTTCACACTCGTGGTAGCATGAGACGGACTCTACAACCCACACAAGTTGGTCAGGTAGTGCAGCTCATGCAGGATGGCACATCAATGCGAGCTGTGGCAAGAAGGTTTGCTGTGTCTGTCAGTGTAGTGTCCAGAGGCTGGAGGCGCTACCAGGAGACCGGCCAGTACACCAGGAGACGTAGAGGGGGCCGTAGGAGGGCAACAACCCAGCAGCAGGACTGCTACCTCCGCCTTTGTGCAAGGAGGAACAGGAGGAGGAGCACTGTAGTGTGTTTTTCCACTTTCATTTTGGGGGTGACTCCAAATCCAGGCCTCCATTGGTTAATAAATTTGATTTCCATTGATGATTTTTGTGTGATTTTGTTGTCAGCACTTTCAACTTTGTACAGAAAAAAGTATTCAATGAGAATATTTCATTCATTCAGATCTAGGATGTGTTATTTGAGTGTTCCCTTTATTTTTTGGAGCAGTGTAGCATCGTCCATTACATAGTGTATTCTCATTATTTTTGGTATTCACATTCTCCTCTCTTTATTATATAGTGCCCCCTCTTGTTAGATATAAAATGACTGCTGAGAAAGCAGCATCTGACCAGAAGACCAGTCCATCAGCCTCCTTTATCAGAAAAGAAACTTTACCATGTTACATTAGCAGTCATTTCAGGTATGTAATAAAGAACAGGGCTCTATAAATAACAAGAATCCATTATGTAAGGGACGGTGCTGTACATAATGAGAAGGCACTATGTAATCAGGGACGGCAATATACATAATGAGAGGAGATTATGTTTATATATATATATATATATATATATATATATATATATATATATATGTACAGTACAGACCAAAACTTTGGACACACCTCATTTAAAGATTTTTCTGTATTTTCATGACTATGAAAATTGTACATTCACACTGAAGGCATCAAAACTATGAATTAACACACGTGGAATTATATACTTAACAAAAAAGTGTGAAACAACTGAAAATATGTCTTATATTCTAGGTTCTTCAAAGTAGCCACCTTTTGCTTTGATGTGAGGCAAACAGGAGGCACGTTCCTTTAAATGTCCAGTATGGTTTATTGGCTTCATAAACGGGCCAGAAAGTAAAATGCAAACGAACAGCCTTTAGTGCAGGCAAAAAGCAAAGCAAAGTCCTTTTAGCAAAAGTCTCTGGTTAGCCAGCACTGTGGTCACACAGGCTGGTGTAGCATCCAGTACATGGCCTAGTCTGGAGACAACCACACACAGGAGGACTCCTTCCTCCAGACACACAGACCATGTGCCAAACAATAGCCTCCATTATATAGGATGGTAATCACACCCAGAGGTGAGTTAGGTTGTTTGCTGGGACCGCTCATTCTCTCCTAGCAACCTGTGACCCGTCTCCCAGGTGCGCCAATTAGACCTCTTAGTGCATGCGTGCACTAGAGAAATACTTCGGAGACCAGTCATCTCTGTGATACATACCTCCCATCGACTACGCGACCATTAGCCACCTTACAATATATATATATATATATATATATATATATATGTGTGTATTTTCCGTATTTTTCGCTGTATAAGATGCACTTTTTTTCCCCCCAACACAGCGCGTCTGCTGGGCAGTGGGAAAGCCGTTGGCCTCGGGATTGGGGATGCGGTCAGTGCAAGACCAGAGATGCAGTCAGCGCAAAGCCTGGGATGCGGTATGCTGCTGCTTGGCACTGCGCTCGCCTCTCCCTGCACAATCACTTCACCCGGAGTGGGGACAGGTAAGTGGAGAAGTCTCATACTTACTCCCTCCTTTATTTCTTCCCAGGCACCTCACTGTATGCATCTTGCCTGCGCCCAGTGGCAGGACACAGTGCAGCATGGCGCCTGGCAAGAATATTGGCCCAGAGAAGGAAAGGCAAGTTAGAGAAGGAAAGGGGGATGTGGAGGGGAGTATGTGGTGTGAGGTCTGCAATTACAAAGTAGGACGATGTGGGGGGGTTAACTGAGGTCTGCTATTACAATGGAGGGTGGAAGATGGTATGTGACCTGAGGTCTGCAATTACAAAGGGAGGGAGGCAGGGAGATGGTGGGTGTGAACTGAAGTCTGTTATTATAAGGGGGGGAGGAGGGTATGTGGTCTGAGGTCTGCTATTAAAATGGGGGGGAGGGAGGAGGGGTATCAGATTAGATATCCCCCTCCCTTGTAATTACAGACTTCTGATCAGATACACCCCTCTAACTTCAGCACTCGGATCAGAGGTCTGCAATTACAAGGAGGGGGAGGAAGGTATCTGATATGAGATCTGCAATTACATAGGTCCTCCATAACAGTGCCTCATCCACAGATTCTCCCCCCCAGTAAAATAATATTATTTTTTTATTTTATTAAAACTTTTAGCACATTATTTGGCTAAAATATTTTTATTTCCTACTTTCCTCCTCTAAAACCTCGGCATGTCTTATAATCAGGTGCATCTTATAAAGCGAAAAATACTTTATAGTTTGGTTGCCATAAAAGGAGGGGGCCCAAACATATTTCTTGCACCGGGGCCCAAAGCTGTTAGTGTCCGACCCTAAATATGTCCTAACACTAGCGTTTCCTGACCACTAACAATTGGTCACTAGTAGAGATGAGCGTTGTTCTACTCGAACTGTTCGCCAATCTCAAATTCGAGCTGTTTTGGGCGGTGTTCGAGCCGGTCGGCGAACACGAACAATTTGAGAAAAATTCGGCTGTTCGAGGTTATGTTCGATAACTGTTCGTGCACCAAAATCATAACTGGATTTTTTCTCAGTAATGATGAAAATTAATGTTAATACGCAGTTTGAGTGTACAGCGGGGCGGGGGGAGGGGCAGGGGATGGATCTCTGCAGGAACAATGAAGATCTCCATTTTTTTTTCTCTTTCCCGCATTTGCAGTGGGGAGGTGCAATCTGTCAGCCTATCAGCAGCGCACACACGGAGCGAAGTGCTTTTTTTCACACAAGCAAGGGCATGTGTGATTGGCAGTGTATGTCACATGTCCTTGCCCTATAAGACCAAGCCATTTTCCCCGTCGCCACCATTTTCTCACTGCTGCAGCTGCGTGTTAGACGGCACCGCTGTTGCTGTGTGCGCTATACCTTGTTAATTTCAAGCCAATTTTCGCACAAATATACAGATAGCTTGGGAGTAGGGAATAGTTGTGATTGCAGTCCTTTTAAGGACTAGGTTACAGCATTTCCTACGACTTTTATCAAGCAGGTCTGTGCTCTTAAATAGATAGATTGTGGGAGTAAAGACTAATTGTAATTGGAGTCCTTTTCAGGACTAGGTTACATCAGTTCCTATCAGTTTTTGCCAGGCAGGTCTGTGCCAGTGCTGTGCAAGTTTTTTTCACAGCATTTGGCTGAATCTAGCAAAGCTAATCCTTTTTGGCCTATTGCAGAGTGTGTTAGTCAGTGGAGTAGCCTATCTGTGTTGCAAGATATACCACCTGTGAATAGAATACCAATTTTTTTACTGCACCTAGTGAAGTAAAATCTTTTGGGCATAGCATCATTCTATTAGTCCATCTATACTGACCTCCATCAGGTTGCAAACTGAATATAATTTTTTTCTGCATCTAGCTCTGAAAAAATATTTGGGCTTCTAGCAGTGTGTGGGACTTGGTCTATTAGTCCATCTATACTGACCTCCATCAGGTTGCAAATTAAAAATAATTTTTTTCTTCATTTAGCTCTGAAAAAATATTTGGGCTTCTAGCAGTGTGTGGGACTTGTTCTATTAGTCCTTCTATACTGACCTCCAGCAGGTTGCAAATTGAATATAATTTTTTTCTGCATCTAGCTCTGAAAAAATATTTGGGCTTCTAGCGGTGTGTGGGACTTGGTCTATTAGTCCATCTATACTGACCTCCATCAGGTTGCAAATTAAAAATAATTTTTTTCTGCATCTAGCTCTGAAAAAATATTTGGGCTTCTAGCAGTGTGTGGGACTTGGTCTATTAGTCCATCTATACTGACCTCCATCAGGTTGCAAATTAAAAATAATTTTTTTCTTCATTTATCTCTGAAAAAATATTTGGGCTTCTAGCAGCGTGTGGGACTTGTTCTATTAGTCCATCTATACTGACCTCCATCAGGTTGCAAATTAAAAATATTTTTTTTCTGCATCTAGCTCTGAAAAAATATTTGGGCTTCTAGCAGTGTGTGGGACTTGGTCTATTAGTCCATCTATACTGACCTCCATCAGGTTGCAAATTAAAAATAATTTTTTTCTGCATCTAGCTCTGAAAAAATATTTGAGCTTCTAGCAGTGTGTGGGACTTGGTCTATTAGTCCATCCATACTGACCTCCATCAGGTTGCAAATTGAATAAAAACATTTTCTGCATCTAGCTCTGAAAAAATATTTGGGCTTCTAGCGGTGTGTGGGACTTGGTCTATTAGTCCATCTATACTGACCTCCATCAGGTTGCAAATTAAAAATAATTTTTTTCTGCATCTAACCCAGCCAATAGTTTTGGCCTAATACCACAGTTTGGCCACTCAGCTCTGCTCGGTTACCATCCATTGTTTTTTTGTGCAAACAACTCCAGAGTTGTGAATTAGTTAACCACCAAAATGAGTGGAAAAAGGCCTGCTGCTGGTGGAAAGGGGAATAGGCGTGTTGGGAAGGGGAAAAAAGGTTGTGTCCGTGGGGTAGGTGCAGAAGAAAGACCATCTTCCAGCCAAACTAAAATGTCTACTTCTTTTAGCGGACAATGTGATAAGATCCCTTTCTTACGGCCACGCCAATCGCTACAAATTCCAGATGAGGCACAAAAACAGCAGGTGCTTCAACGGATATCAAGTGCTCCTTTAAGTGGGCTCTCCTCCACATCAACTTCAACATCACAAATACTCCAGTCCTCAAAGGTGTCACCCAAATCGCACTTGCTTCCTCACAGCTCCCAAATCTCCAGCTGCCCGTCTGAGTATGAGGTAGAACAGATGGTTGAGTCTGCAGAGCTGTTTACTCATACTATAGCCTGGGAATCAGAGGTCGACTCCAGCGCTTCTGTGAATCCAGACGAGGAAATGATCTGCACTGATGCCCAGAATCTTTATGAGTCGGATCCAGGACCAGACGCAGAAGGTTCTGACCATAATGTAGACCCTCATTCCCAAACTGTAACTCCTGTTGGAGGAGACAATGAGGAAGACGATGATAAGACTCAAATACCTGATTGGAGCGACAACTTTAGTTTTTGTCAGGGCAGGAACAGGTTGGCTCTGAGGACGACGGGTGTGATAACGCACAGGGTGATGATGATGAGGTCGGAGATCCCACTTACTGTCAACCCACAGTCAGCCAAGAGATGAGGTCAGCAGAGGAGGTGGAGGAAGATGCTAGTGACGACGAGGTCAGGTTGCGCCTTCCTGGACAGAGACGTAGTACTGGAAGCACGTCAACAACTGCATCCTCAAACACAACTCTGCCTCTCACCACAAGTCGTGGTGGCTCTTCAGGTCGCATGGGTGCTAAGCCTTGCATAGCCTGGGCATTTTTTCAGATCGATAAAGATGACCCAACTCGTGTTATCTGTAACATTTGTCAGCAAAAGCTAAGTAGAGGCCAAAAAATACATAGTTTGAGTACTTCATGCATGAACCGGCACATGGACATGAAGCATAAGTTGCAGTGGGAAGCTCAGTGTGCTACAATGCGGCCTAGCCGGCCGGGCCAACCACCGTCTGCCATATCTTGTGCATCCGCGGCCTCTTCATCCTCTGTGACTGGGGGGACAGCAGTCACACCTGTTTTGGGGCGCAGACCTGCCACCTCTTTACCCGCAACAGCCAGCGTGATTGGCAGGTCATCATTTTCTTTGGAGGTGGTAACACCAGCTGGTCTTGAGCGCTGTCCGACATCGATAGCACCACCTTTGGATCAAGGCAACCTAACATGTCCGCCTGCATCTTCCTCACAGACCGGCAGTTTGCCGGGGACACCCTTATCAACCCCGTCTAAGCACAATAGCCAGCCCTCGGTCCCTCAGATGTGGACAAGTAAAAGACCATTTCCTCCTAGCCATGAGAAAGCTAAGAGGTTGAATTTCACCATCTGCAAGCTCTTGGCTACAGAAATGCTGCCTTTCCGCCTGGTGGACACAGAGGATTTTCGAGACCTTATGTCCGTCGCAGTGCCCCAGTACCAGATGCCCAGTCGGCACTACTTCTCAAAGAAAGGTGTGCCTGCGCTCCACCAGCATGTCGCACACAACATCACCGCTTCTTTGAGAAACTCTGTGTGTGACAGGGTGCATTTCACCACAGACACTTGGACGAGTAGGCATGGACAGGGGCGTTACATGTCGCTGACTGGGCACTGGGTAACTATGGTGACAGCAGGACAAGGGGCTGCTGTCCAAGTCTTGCCGTCCCCACGAGTTGTGCGTCAATCCTCTTTATGTCAAAGTTCCTCCACTGCTTCTGCCTCCTCAACCTCCTCTCGGTCTTCCACCTGCACCCAAAGCCTGTCTGGTCATGCCACAAGCTTTCTAACTGCGCAGAAGGGATCCTGCACACCTCCTTACTATGCTGGCAGTAGGGCTCAACGTCATCAGGCGGTTTTTACATTGAAATGTCTGGGAAATGTGAGTCACACAGCTGAGGAGTTGTGGTCAGCTCTGGAGAACCAATTTCATGAATGGTTGTCTCCACTGGACCTGAAACCAGGGAAGGCCGTGTGCGACAATGCTGCAAACCTGGGTGCGGCCCTTCGCCGGGGCAATGTCACACACGTGCCTTGTATGGCTCACGTGTTGAACCTGGTTGTCCAGCAATTTTTAGCCCACTATCCCAGACTAGATGGCCTTCTGCAGAGGGCACGGTCGCTGTGTGCTCACTTCCGCCGTTCGCATCCCGCAGCTCAGCGACTTACATCTCTACAGAAGTCGTTGGGCCTGCCACTTCACCGGCTAAAATGCGATGTGCCTACCCGGTGGAATTCAACTCTGCACATGTTGCAGCGACTGTGGCAGCACCGACAAGCCCTGGTGCAATACGTTCTGACGTATAGCCTGGGCCAACGAGATTCAGAGGTGGGGCAAATCACGCTGGAGGAGTGGTCTCAGATCAGGGACCTATGCACCCTTCTGCACAGTTTTGAAATGGCGACGAAGATGTTTAGTGCTGACGATGCCATTATCAGCATGACTATTCCGGTGATTTACATGCTGGAGCACATGTTAAACAGAATTCGGAGTCAGGTGGTGGCACAAGAGGAGGTGGAGGAAGTAGAGGAGGAGGAGTTGTATGCGGAAGGGCTAACATCTGCAAGGTCCAGACGGTCGGCAGCACCAAGGCGGCAGGCATGTGAGGGTGGGGGAGATGATTTTACCAGGGCGCATGGTAGCAGCCAAACTAGTGAGGAAGGTTTCAGGAGCCCAGGAAGAAGTGGAGGACGAACTGATGGAAGACTCATCAGATGAGGGAGACCTTGATCACATTTCTGTTGTGCGAGGTTGGGGGGAGAGGACAGAGGAAGGAAGCATGATTGTTACCTCGCCACCAACACAACAGGGACTTGGTGCTCCTGGATGCGCAACACACATGAGTGCCTTCTTGCTGCACTACCTGCAACATGACCCTCGAATTGTGAGAATTAGAAATAATCCTGACTACTGGGTTGCCACACTGTTAGATCCCCGGTACAAAAGTAAATTTGCAGAAATTATTCCTGCCATAGAAAGGGATGCACGCATGCAGGAGTATCAGCAGAGACTGTTGCAGAATCTTACATGTGCTTTTCCACAAAATACCAGTGGTGCACGTAGTGAATCTCACAGTTCCAACTTGCCAACCGTGGGACCGTCAAGTGTTCAGCACTCAAACCGTAACAGAACCACAGTATCTGCTGGTAACATCAATTTTGCGGAATCATTTCACCACTTTTTTAGCCCATCCTTTGCAAGGCCACAGGAGACAAGAAGTCTGACACATAGTCAACGCCTAGAGACGATGGTACAGGAGTATCTCCAAGTAAACATTGAAGCCACGACTGTGTCACTGGACCCTTGCTCTTTTTGGGCTTCCAATCTGGATAAATGGCCGGAGCTAGCCACTTACGCCTTGGAGATCTTGTCATGCCCCGCAGCCAGCGTTCTGTCTGAACGTGTGTTCAGCGCTGCTGGTGGTGTGCTGACAGATAAGCGCACGCGGCTCTCCACTGATAATGTAGACAGACTCACGTTCATAAAGATGAACAAATCATGGATCCGAAACGACTTTTCTACCCCTGTGCCATCCTGGGGAGAGTAAAAGCTTGATGATTGGTTAAAATCACCCTACCAACCGTTTTAAGCTTTCAAATTACTAATCATGTTTATCTGTATCTTGACTGGAAAATAATTTGGGCTTTGTAGCAGTGTGCAGCACTGATCCTATTAGGCCATCTATAATAAGCTTCACCAGATTTAAAATTAAAAATAATTTTTAGCTGCATCTAGCCCGGAAAATAATTTTGGGGCTCCGAGATGCGCAAGACACATAAGTGCCTTCTTGCTGCACTACCTGCAGCATGACCCTCATATTGTCAGAATTCGAAGTAATCATGACTACTGGGTTGCCACACTCTTAGATCCCCAAACTTTTCGATCAACCTTTTCATTTTAATAAAGACCAAAAAAATGGTCATTTTTGAAATTATAAGCATTAGCAGGTTGTTAGAAACTGAAATCAAACAGTTTTCAACTCAAAACTTTATTCTAGGTGATGTTACATTTTCACATAGGACCCCTTGTTCGAAAGGAGCTTCTGAACTCTCTCGTCCATTGAATTTGTTAGGTTTTGGATGGTTTCTGCTTCAATTGTTTTGCATGAGGACAGAATACCCTCCCAGAGCTGTTGCTTAGATGTGAACTGCCTCCCGCCATCATAGACACTCCTTTTAATGATGCTCCAAAGGTTCTGAATGGGGTAGAGGTCAGGGGAGCATGGGGGTCACACCATAAGTTTGTCCCCTTTTATGCCCATATCAGCCAGAGATGCAGATGTTTTATGTGCAGCCTGAGATGGTGCATTATCATGCAGAAAAATGATCTTGCTGTGAAATACACGGTTCTTCTTCTTGAACCATGGCAGGAAGTGCTGTTTGAGAAAATCCACATACATTATGGAGTTCATCTTTAGCGCCTTCAGGGATCCTAAAGGGGCCGACAATCTCTCTCCCCATGATTCCAGCCCAAAACATTACTCCACCTCCTCCTTGTTGGCGCTGTAGCCGTGTTTGCGTGGGGTGTCCATCAACCAGCCATCCTCCACTCCATTCATCTGGACCATCGAGCGCTGCACGGCACTCATCCGTGAACAAAACAGTTTTGAAATCAGTCTTCATGTAATGTTTGGCCCACTGGAGCCGTTTCTGCTTGTGTGAAGTGGATAGAGGAGGTCGACAGGATGGCGTATGCACAGCTGCAAACCTCTGAAGGACCCTGCATCTTGTTGTTCGGGGGACGTTGGAGGCACAAGCAGCTTCAAAAACTTGTCTGCTGCTATGACAAGGCTTTTTTGCCGCTGCTCTTTCAACCTGACGTAATTGCCTGTAGGAAAGAGTCCTCAATTTGCCCTTATCAGCACGCACACGTGTGTACTGTGAATCAGCTACATACTTCTTGATTGCCAAGACACTTCATCCTGATCATCGCACAATGTTGATTGTAGTCATGCCTTGACCTAAACACTCCACAATTTGTTGCTTCTCAGCAGCCGACACATCCTTTTTCTTTCCCATTTTGGCAGAAAATGTAGGCTGCTTAATAATGTGAGAGAGCCTTCTTAAGTAGTCTTGCCTTTCATTGGACACACCTGCCAAACTAATTAGCACAGGTGTCTGCAATTGCTTACAGTGATATAAAGAGCCCTGACACACATCACCATCAATGAGTTTAACTGACAAACAAACAAATTCTTCCCTTATCACTCCTAAACACTTTTTGCATAATAATTTGGAACGCGGTGTACCAGTGGTTCACGTAGTGAATCTTACAGTTCTAACTTGCCAACCGTGGTCTGTATGGAATTGTTCAATAAAGGGCCCAAAATTAAGATAACATAGATGGGAGAGGTCTCTATGAATAGGAATTCCTAAGTATTTGATACCCTGTGAGGGCCAGGCAAAGGGAAAGTTGGACTGGATGGAATCCTATATGGATTTAGGGAGGGAGACATCGAGGGCCTCAGACTTCGCTGCATTGATTTTAAAATTTTACCATGTAACAAAGTGATCTATTTCAGCCATAACAGCAGGGATGGATATATGTGATTGAGTGATATATACTAGGACATCATCAGCAAATAGAGAGCACTTGTACTCGGTGCCTCCCACCTCAATCCACCTAATATTGGGGTTATGGCGAATTGATGAGAGCAGGTGCTCCGTCACTAGGATGTATAAGAGAGGGGACAGAGGACATCCCTGCCTTGTCCCATTGGTGATTGTGAAAGGTGATGAAAATGTTCTGACGCACCCCCTGGTCCTTGGGACACCCGGAGCCGGACCCCTTTTGGTGGATGCTGGTGGTTGTAGTCTTCGTGGCGGCGATCCGGTTCCGTGGCTCAGGGTGGTCAAACCAGTGGCGGAACTATTTATGTGGTTTTGATGTTTAAATGTCCGACTACGCCACCCGTGGATTGCGGTCAGAGTGAACCGCCGCTACAGGGCAGACCGCTAAGGCTGATGTTGTGGGTGCAGCAGAGCGTAGCATAACTCCCCACGGGAGGAGTATAGCCTCAGGGCAGTGTATGCGGAGGATGGGGGTGATGGTGCAGGGCAGCAGCAGTAACGACACGGAGTCAGTGATGCAGTTCAGGGCCTTTACTCACAGTTCTTATTATCCAGACCACGTCTGCAGGTAACGGCTGCCCACGTCGTACTGTGCTCACCAGGTGAGGGGCTCAGACAACTCCCAGATAACTTTGGAGCGCTTCACAGGACCCCCTTTGTGTGTCCTTTGTCTGGCCTTTCTTACCAACACTTCTGTCCGGCTGCCTCGGGCCTCCTCTTGGTAAACTTGGCGCCAGTTTCCCTGACCCTATGTGGTGCCTTCCTAGCGGGTGGAGCAAGGGGCTGCGCCACATAAAATGTCAGAGCCTCCGGTTTCTAGCTGAGGGTCGTTTCCTGCCTCCACTAGTTCGGGGACCGGTCTCCCCCTTTGGCCTGACCCCTCCACGCAGGTGGATTCGGGCGTGCGGTGGCGACTCGCACGTCCGCACCCCTGGGATCCCTTCATTCCTCGTTCCTGGAGCCTTCTCCGCTCCTCTTCCTTCCTTCTCCCTCTTCCAGGCCTGGGCCTCTGTTACTAGGCCCGCCTCCGGAGCAGAGCTCATGCAGAGCCCCTGCTCCCTGCCACTTCTGCTCAGACTTCTCTGCACTGAACTAAGATGGTGCCCACCTTTTATACTCCCTTCTCAATGCACCCAGGAACTGCTTCCTCCCTGCTCCTGCACTGCAGGGTTCCCCTTCCTCAGTGTTCCCTCCCCCCACTCCAGCCAGGGACAGGGACTGTCGTGCCCATCTCAGGGGCATATTGGTCGCCCTGCCCCACGGCAATGTGGTGTAATGCATGCAGGTGTCGGGTCCTGATCCACACTCCATCCTTATCTGAGAGTGAGATATCACACCTCTGGGTGAGGTGCAATACGTCTGTAGCAACCGAGCCCTCGGTGCTACAGTTCCATTTATCTTCAGCCTAGGTGACGTATTGTGATACAGGGCCGTGATTTTGGCTATAAAAGGGTCCCCTAGACCCCTACCCCAAGCTTTTTAAGAGAATCATATATGGCGTGCCAGGAGACTCTATGGAATGCTTTCTCAGCATCCAACGAGAGTATCTACTTACAAATTTTTAACTGCATCTAGCCCAGGAAATACTTTGTGCCTAGTAGCAGTGTCTGCTAGTCAGCGGATTATCCCGGCTGTTAAGCAAGCTACACCACCTGTAGTTTGGACACTTAATTTTTTCAAAGGAAATGCTTCGGGACCACGGGATACTCAGTGAAGAGCATCAGGAGGCACCCCAAGGCATAGGGGCTGGGACTGGCACTAGGATGCCTTGCGGTGGACAGCCGAGCTCGATCCTTATAAAAGCTTTTCAACTGCAGCAGCTTTAGTGGACGCTACTGGAGCTGGAATTACGCGGCTGCTGGCATGAGACTTGCCCTCCAATAGATCCTTGTAAATGGATTTAAAGTGTATTCATTCAAATTAGAGGGACAATTTAAATTAAAAAGCTTAGAGCTGCCTCCACCACAGGGGGGCTCTCTCGACCCACCAGCGGACAGGCACCAGTATTGGGAGAGGGGGGCTGGCCGTCAGGGTTCACCGCGGCTCTGGCACAAACCCGGCGACACGGAGGTGGCACGGGCAGGAGCGGACTGGCCGTCTCGGCTTCTCACTTTTTGGATTTTAGAAGGGCATGACATGCCTATATCTGTGTCTCCCCCTCCTTTTACTCCTCCACCTCTTTTCTTTTCGCATGACTATATGTACTTGTCACTTTTCCATGTGTTAGTTGTGTCTTCTGAGCAGTTTGTCAGCTTTTGGACACCTTTGAAGGTGTTTTCTATGTGTTTCTATGTGTTTTTGTTTGCCTGCCATTGGTTTTAACGGTGTTCGAAAGTGTTCGACGAACAGTTCGACGAACAGTTCGGCGAACACACGGGTGTTCGACGAACCGAACCGAACTCGAACACTACGGGGGTGGCTCAACACTAGTCACTAGTTTGTCCATCAGATGAAACATAAGTGATCAAGCTTTAACTGCAATAATATTAATTACCTTTTTGTGATCTCTCTGATACATATTCATTTGCAAGAAGGGGTGGTATGTTGGCTCAGTAATTAGCATGACTGCCTTGTAGCTTTGGAGTCCTGGTTTTGACTGTTACCAAGGGCAAAATGTGCATAGAGATACTAAGGCTGGCCATACACATTAGATGGTGTCGGATGAACGATGCTTTGGGTGATTGTTCGGCTGACGGCCATCTAAGCTGACCCTCCCATACACACGAGCGATAGCTTGGCCAAGTGCTGCTGTGTTATCTATAAGATAGCTAACAGCTGACATGTCGGCCGGCAGCTTATTTTAGGATGAACAATGCGATTGACAGTCCGAAATTGGACATGAGCGATCGACTTTATTCTTATGTGTATCGGAGCCCTAAGATTATATTTGTGTGTCTAAATTGTGAGCTGAACAGGGGACAAGGACTAATGGAATGGTGACAATCTCTGCAAAGAAAAGTTTTATTTTTATTTTTTTTTAAGTGAGCACTCACACTTAAAATGACACAGTCTGAATGGTTCCAGTTCACAAACACTAGGGATCGGTTGTTTTACAAAATATGTTCCCAAAGGCGTCTGAGATAGAGACTGTAATTGATGTTTTCACTAAGGAGCTTGTTCCACCAATGATTCCTTATACTTTGTCTCAGTAACGTTGTGTATAAATTAAACAGTTCCACATGGTATGATAATGAAAAAAGATTTTATTTATTGAGCACCGAACAGCAATTATACTCACAAACAAGCAAGCATAAGGAAAAGGCATGTAACAAACATTTCCTTTCCTTTATGGGTGTTTATAACCATCTAGAGACCTACTACGCTTTGCACTACTTGTACAACATTTGCTTCTGGAAAACTCATTCTTCATATTTTTCTCACTTTGAAGAGACTTGATGGACATAACAGAATTGTCATTTTCAGTGTTTAAATAGAAAATTCTACTTAGTTGAATATAAAGACAGTTGAATAGACTCACATAATTTAGTTAATCAGAAGAGATTGCCTTTTTGTGTTCATGAATACCTAAATAAAAAGATTCTCTATATTTCTGAAGTAATCTGATTAATGGGATTTTAGTCGAAAGTGAAATTGCTAACTAGGGATACAATGCACAATTCTTATACATGTTAGGAAAGTGATAAATCCTCTTTAATGACAAAGACATTTTTACCGTAAAGTCATGGTCCAGAGTATGTAAAAAAAATAGCTAAGGGCATTGCAGTTGATAAAATTAGAAAATAGCATCAATGTTCACCTTTTAGAACCCCCACATCTCTAGCACTACCACTTCATTGGTCACTGCTGGTATTTATTTACTGCATTAACAATTTTTTTAAGATTTCCTTTGAAGAATCTCCCTTTAGAACGCCTTTAAATGAATTGTGTGGAATTCATATTATACTCTCAGAATCTCCTTCTAGTACTCATACTGTACTTTTCAAGCATATGTTTTAGCTACAAAAATTAAATTACTCCAGAACCTACATTGGTAGTATGTCTGTGAAGTATTTTTCCTCAAAATTCAGATATTTTTCCAAATCATCCGATGTGAATTTATTCAAGATCATAATCTAATTATGAAATTTGATATATTATATAACTCTAGTCTGCTTTGGTGTGTCCATCCTCTTAACATTTTATTAACAAAAAAAATTTAGGTTGCACCACCAGAGTTTTCTTTTATGAAATCAAGGAAGAATCTCTCCTTCCTCTTCAGTTACTGATTGCAGTGCTTCTAGGGTTTAACATTAAGAAACCATTTGTCATTTAGCTCACTGTGATCTCTTGTGTTTTGCAAAATGTATGCCCTAATTCATTAGGACTGATGTTTATACATCAATCTTAATCATAAGCAAGCAGGTATAAGATATGTCAAATTTATTAAAGGGAATCTGTCACCACATTTGATCTATCTAACCTATTAATATGGGCATACAGGCTATATAATGCTGAAAAAGTCCTACCTGTATGTCTCATATCAGATGCCTTGTTGCTGAGAAGTCATCTTTTATGACTTTATGTAAATGATCTCTTCCAGGCTCTAGGGAAGATGCTGTCTGGAAGATAACTCTGCCTCCAGAGCTTGTTTTACATGAAGAGGAAGTTACCAGTGTGAGACAAGTAACTAACACAGAACAGGAGAAATTAAATGTGTCTTCTTGCAAACACATTTTTTGCTTCTCTCTCAGCTCTGCTGTATTGCAACAATATTGCAACCCTCTCTGCCTGTGAGCTGGAAGCTGAAGATGAGAGGAAGCTGCAGATGTGTCAGGTATAATCACACACAGCTCTGCAGTGAGATCAGGAGAGCAGAAAGCAGCTCTGCAGTGAGATCAGGAGAGCAGAAAGCGGCCATTACACACCACACTGGTATCTCCCCTTATATTTAATACAAGCTCTGGAGGCAAAGTTATCTTCCTGGCACCGTCCTCCTCATAGCATGAAAGTGGTCATTTATATAAAGTGATAAAAGATGATTTCTCAACAACAAGGCATCTGAAATGAGGCATACAGTGATTACTTTTTTCAGCAGTCTATAACCTGTATGCCCATATTAATAGTCTAGTTAGGTTAAATGTGGTGACAGATTCTCTTTAACAGGAGCACACCACTTAATGAATTTGGCACAACTTATCAGTGTCTCGCTCTTTCGTGCACCTGCACAGAAATGTTACTTGTCCCCCACCCCAGCTCTGCCAGCACTGCCCATCTTGGTGGAACTGGCTGAAAGTGGTGCAAAAACACCAAAAGTCACAATGTTTTTGCACTGGAGGGGAGGCTATTAGCTTCAGTGAGTTGAAACCTAGAAGTTTTCTCTAGCACACTATGTGTTGAGAGGTGTTAAATTGCCATTTTTATGTAAACATCTGTAGAGTGGGTAGGAGGCTGTTCACCATATCTCCACCCCGGGGTGTGGCCCGGGATATAAATAGCCTGCCTTTTGAATCATGTGTTGTTCAGTGCATCTGGAATGCCGAACTTCCCAATATTCTCTGAACAATTCATCGAACAGTTCGATGAACATATCCGAATCCCATTGCATTCAACCAAACACATACACAACACCTTCAAAGGGGCTCAAAAGCTCCCAAAACAGTACAAATTGAAGGCAGATACCAGGAAAAGTGGCATCAATTGATACACAGTACAAATATTATTTATTATTATAGTGCCATTTATTCCATGACGCTCTACATGCAAAAAAGGGTCACCAACTGGTACAGGAGGAGAGAAGACCCTGTCCACGAGGTCTCACAAACAATCTATAAGGGATGGGTGAGGATACGGTAGGCGAGGGTAGAGCTGGTCATGCAGCGGTATGGTGGAGCGAAGGTTAAAGCAGGTTTTACGCTTGTCGGAAGAAGTAGGTCTTCATGTTCCTTTAGTCGGTTTCCATGGTAGGCGAGAGTCTGATGTGTTGTGGTAGAGATTTCCAGAGTAGGGGGGATGAATGGGGCAAATCTTGTATGCAATTGTGGGAAGAGGAGATAAGAGGGAGTAGAGAAGGAGATCTTGTGAGAATCGGAGGTTGCGTGCAGGTAAGTACCGGGAGACTAGCTCACAGGTGTATGGAGGAGACAGGTTTTGGATGGCTTTATATGCCAAAGTTAGGGTTTTGAACTGGATTCTTTGGGCAACGAGGAGCCAGTGCAGGGATTGACAGAGGGGAGAATCCAGGGAATAGTGGGGTGACAGGTTGATTAGTCGGCCTGCAGAGTTTAGGATAGATTGGAGGGGTGCGAGAGTATTAGAAGGGAGGCCACAGAGCAGGAGGTTGCAGTAGTCGAGGCAGGAGATGATGAGGGTGTGCACTAGTGTTTTTGCAGATTTATGGTTGAGGAATGTGTGGATACGGGAGATAATTTGGAGTTGGAATCGGCAGGAAGTGGAAAGGGCATGGATCCCAGTTTTGAAGGAGCGATCAGAGTCAAGCTTGCGGGACTGGTGAGAGCAGGCAGCCATTGCCTTTGATTGATAAGTCAGTTTAGGGAGGCCGATGGTGGAAATATGATGAATTTGATGATATTGATGAGACTCAGATACCTGAGGTGCACGTGGACTGTACTGTGCTGTCTGGGCAGGAAGAGGAGGGTGACTCTCAGGGTGAGGAGTGGGAGAACAAATAGGATGATGATGAGGTTGTAGATCTCACTTGGTGTGAACCAATAGGCACGCAGCTAAGTAGCTAAGCCAAGGAGGTGGAGGAGGAGGAAGATGAGGTTATGTTGCGGCTTCCCGCACAGACATTGAGTGATGCAACCACAAGCACTGCATCCCCAGCTAAAACTGTGGCTGTGGTCAGCAGTGATCATGGGTTTGCAGTTTGCAGGGGCAGCAAGGGTTGCCTAGGCTGAGTCTTTTTGGAGACCGCAAAGGATGATACAGCTCACATTATCTGGCAACTTTGTTAAAAATGACTGAGTGGAGGCAAAAATTACAATAATTTGACTACTATATGCATGAAGTGGCACATGCGTGATCAACATGTATTAGACTGGGAATCTCACTGCGCTAAAATGCAGACTAGAGGGCCTTGCCAAACACCGGCCGCCCCATCAACCGTAACTGCTGCTTCTTCTTCCTCCATCACCATGGCAAGCGTTCTTACACAAGTCTCCAGCTGCAGAACCTACACTTGTTTACCTGCTACAGTCAGGGTGAGTGAGAGCCCATCAGCTGTTACAGCAGTGGACATGCCTGCTGTTTTTGACCGATCTCAGACACTGAGCACACCACATCTTTCTCAATCCACCACAACATCTCCGCCTGCACCTCTCTAACAGTCTAGCAGTTTGTCTTGTTCACCCTACGCCACCCTCTCTCAGCACAGTAGCCAGCCCTCGGTGCCGCAGTTGTGGTCAAGTAAAAGATTGCTTCCTCCTACACATGCCAAAGCAAAGAGCTTGAACTTCACCACCTCAAATCTGTTGGCCACGGAAATGCTGCTTTTCCGCGTGGTGGATATAGATGTTTCTGAAAGCTGATGAACATCGCAGTCCCCCAATACCACTTGCCCAGTTGCCATTACTTCTCTAAGAAAGATGTGCCTGCGCTACACCAGCATGTTGCAGACAACATCACCCGTTCCTTGAAAAAAATCTATGCCTGACAGGGTGCATTTTACCACTGACACCTGGACAAGCAAGCATGGCCAGAGGCATTACATCTCGCTGACTGGGCACTGAGTGACCCTTGTGGCTGTGGGGGCAGGCGGGGAATGGGCTGCTCCACAAATCTTGAAATTTCCAAGGATTGCAGGGCGCTTGGGGATGGAGAGCTAATCTACTAGGCAACAGGGGTTGGAGAACTAAACCACTACACACCAGAAGATGGAGCAGTAAATTAATGGACAATAGGGGTTGGAGAACTAAACTACTAAACACCTAGGGTTGGAGAACTAAACCACTACACACCAGGATATGGAGAACTAAACCACTAGACACCAAGGTGTCACTAGAGACACCAAGTCTTAGACTCCCCAAGGCTTGCAGGACAAACCTCTATATCTAACATTTCCTCCACTGCTTCTGCCTCCTTCACCTCCTCTAGAGCCTCCACCTGCACCCTCAATCTCTGCCTTAATGAGACACACGTTCCAACAGTGCAGAGAGAATCTTCCCCACCTCCGTACTGCACAGCCAGGGCTCACTGCAATCAGGCAGTGTTTAAATTAATATGCATTGGAGATCGCAGTCATACAGATGAAGAGTTGTGGACAGATATCCAGGCCAAGTTTGAGCAATAGCTGTCTCCACTGAACCTGGAGCCAGGGAAGGCTGGGTGCGATAATGGTGTGAACCAGGGCAACCTCACACACGTGCCTTGCATGGCTCACATCCTCAACCTGGTGGTACAGCAATTTCTCCCCCACTATCCTAGCTGCTGCAGAAACCACGGTCGCTGTCTACTCACTTCCGCCATTCGCAATCCGGGGGTCATCGAATTGCATTGCTATAGAGATCTTACGGCCTACCGGTTAACCGGTTGATATGCGATGTGCCCATATGGTGTAATTCAACTCTGCACATGTTGCAGCGACTGTGGCAAAAGCGATGAGCCCTGGTGCCGTATGTAATTTGGTGGTCCCTGGGGAAGAGGAGGAAGCAGAGGAGGAAGGATAACAATATCTCTAAGCTCTGGAATGTCGTCGCACATGCGGTTTCTATGGGAGGGTGGATTACAGTGATCAAGAGGGCTCATGGTACCAGATAAACTGTTAGTGAAGGTGCAGGAGATAAGGAACAAATGAGGAGGAAAAGGTGATGGGGGCGCAACAGTTAGGAGAAGAAACAGACCCATGAGCTACTTCTTGCTGCAACATGATTGTTGCCCGTATTGTTAGGATTAGAAATAGTGCTGACTACTGGGTTGCCACTCTTTTCAATCCATGGTACAAGAGTAAATTTTGCCAGATGCTTCCCCCCCCCTGGAAAGGAACGCGCCCATGCTGGAGTATCAATACATGTTTGAAGACAATCTTGAGAGTGGTTTTCCCCAAGACAGCATTGAGGCACACAGTGTGCATCGCAGTTATAGACTTCCGATCCCGGGAACACAATCGTCAATGCTAAAACATTAGCAGCAGCAATTTCTGTTTCACACATTTTTTGTCTGTGCACCAGCAGAGTGTAGTCTAGACCACCTAACTTTCATCAAGATGAACAAGTCATGGATCTCCAATGACTTCTGCACCCCAGTCGCAGACTGAGCAGACTAGGTGATGGTGTAGTTTTTAGTGTGCTGCATTGATTCGCATTATTGAAGTCTGTAACACCTTTGTCGTGGCTGCTGTGCTTGCTGTTGCTACTGCTGCTGATGTTCCTAACAATTTTTCGAAATGTGGAGACTCCAAGTTGGGGCTCCATCTGGTGAGTTGCTTGTAGTGGATGCGGTGTCAGAGCCCCATTATACTGTTTCTACTTTGGGGATTTTGATAATATCTGTAAAGTGCTGTGGAATTAATGGCACTATATAAGTGAGTAAAATAAATAAATAAAAATTGATGCCACTTTAGTGGTATCTGCCCATAATTCTTGGAAATGTTTGGTCTCCTTCATGTGTGTTGCCTGAATTTGGCAGAGCTCTCAGAGCACCAGTCCTACACCTGTCAATCATCCATCTGTTACAGATCAAAGTTTAAGCTAGAAATGCTGCTTCAACCCTGTCCAATGCTGAAATGTGGCCTGGTTTCAGGACCTCAATATTAGGACAACCAAATTAGATTCTAAAATTTGGACTCCTGGATGGAGCGCAATAGTGGCACAAAATATTTATATGCTGAAATGTGGCCTGGTTTCTGGACCACACTGTTAGCACAAAGAATTTAGATTGTGAAATGTGGACTCCTAGTCACGCAAGGTGAGGGAAAGACTAAGTGCAACACGAAGGGAAGAGGGGAAGGAAGCCCAAACACTAGAGAAAGGGTGAGTGGAGACCCCTAGGCAGATCTAATATCACCCTACCATCCCTATATAGGTTCCACACCTATCGCGGAGCTAGATCCTAAGCCCTGAATGTCCCTAGAGCTTGGCCCTAGATGGGGAGAGGACAGGTTGAGCACTAGTCAAGCCCCGCTACAAACTAAAGACAACAAGGTAGACAAACAAAGGGGATACACTTAGCTTCAGCAGATACCAGAGTGATAACACCAACTGTCCTCCAGGGGCACCAGAGAAGAAACTAGCCAACTGCTAGTGCTCCAAGCTAACACAGAGGTACATAGAACTTTCACCGGCGTCTCTCTGGAGAAACTTAGAGTATGTAACAACCAAGCAAGGGTGTGTCAATCAGCAGCAGAAGGCGGAGGTAGCTGCTGGGTCCTAAAGGAGGAAGGATATAACAATACTAAAGAGATGAAAGGGTCTCCAAGGATTTTGTATGTTTGTGTCCGTTTCCTCCGGGTTCTCCGGTTTCCTCCCACATTCTAAAGATATAATGATAGGGAATGTATATTGTGAGCCCCAATGGGGACAGTGATGATAATGTATGTAAAGCACTGCAAAATATGTCAGCGCTATATAAAAATAAAGATTATTATTATTATTATCATCACCATCATCAAGAAGGTGTCCACAATGCCAAGCGCAGTGACCTTCTTCAGCCAACTCCAGAGAAACTGTCTGTCACACCTCACACACCAGTGACACTCCTGGCTTGAGTACAATACTAGGACAAAATAATTAAAAGTTGAAATGTGGCATGGTTTCTGTAGCACGGTAGTACCAGAAAAAAATAGATTTTCTAATGTGGAGCTCTGGATAGATCAGAATCTCAGTGTAAAACAATTAGAAGCTCAGGTGTGGCCTGGTTTATGTAGCATGGTAATAGCAGCAAAGAATGTATATTTTATATTGTCAACCCCTGTATGGAGCAGAATATCAGCACCAAAGAATTAAAAGCTCAAATATGGCATGGCTTCTCTAGCATGGTAGTAACAGAACAAATTTAGATTTTATAATGTCAGTCCCTGGCTGGAGCTGGATATCAGCATCAAAGAATTAAAAGCTCAAATATGGCATAGTTCCTGTAGCACAGTAGTAGCAGCAAAAATTGAGATTTTCTATTGTGAACTCATGGATGGAGCAGAATATCAGCACAAAGGAATTAAAAGCTCAAATATGGCATGGTTTCTGTAGCACGGTAGTAAGACAACAAAGTCAGGTTTTATCAGGTGAACCCCTGGATGGAGCAGAATATCAGCACCAAAGAATTAAAAGCTCAATATGGCATGCTTCTGTAGCATGGTAGTAACAGGACAAATTAAGGTTTTATAATGTGAACCCGTGGATGAAGCAGAATATCAGCACCAAAGAATTAAAAGCTCAGATATGGCATAGTTCCTGTAGCACTGTAGTAGCAGCAAAAATTGAGATTTTCTATTGTGAACTCATGGATGGAGCAGAATATCAGCACAAAAGAATTAAAAGCTCAAATATGGCATGGTCTCTGAAGCACGACAGTAACAGAGAATATTGATATCTAGTAATGTCAACCCCATGTATATAGAAGAATATCAGCACCAAAGAATTAAAAGCTCAAATGTGGCCTAGTTTGTGTAGCACGGTAGTAGCAGCAAATATTGAGATTTAGTAATGTGAACCCCTGGATGGAGCAGAATATCAGCATCAAAGAATTAAAAGCTTAAATATGACATGGTTTCTGTAGCACAGTAGTAACAGAACAAATTAAGGTTTTATAATATACACCCCTGGATGGAGCAAAATATCAGCATCAAAGAATTAAAAGCTGAAATGTGGCCTGCTTTATGTAGTACGGCAGTAAGACAACAAAGTTAGATTTTATCATGTGAACCGCTGTATGGAGAACAATATCAGTACCAAAAAATTAGCGGAGATGTGGTCTGCTGTATGTATCACGTTAGTAACAGAAGAAATTAGATTTTTTACTGTGGATGAGGCCTGTATACAGCACAATATATGCGCCAAAAAATTACCAGCTGAGATGTGGCCTGCTGTATGTATCATGTTAGTAACAGAAAAAATAGATTTTGTTTTTACTGTGGACGAGCTCTGGATACAGCTGAATCTAACTGCAAAAAAAATTACTATCTGAGATGTGGCCTGCTGTATTTATCATGTTAGTAACAGTGGAAATTTGATTTTTTAATGTGGATGAGGCCTGGATACAGCAGAATATATGCGCCAAAAAATTACAAGCTGAGATGTGGCCTGCTGTATGTATCATGTTAATAACAGAAGAAATTAGATTTTTTACTGTGGACAAGCTCTGGATACAACTGAATCTCATTGCAATCAAATTACTCGCTGAGATGTGGCCTGCTGTATGTATCACGATAGTAACAGAAGAAATTAGATTTTCTTTTACTGTGGATGAGCTCTGGATGCAGCTGAACCTCTGCGCAAAAAAAAATACTCTCTGAGATGTGGCTTGCTGTACGTATCATGGTAGTAACAGAAAAAAATAGAGTTTCAAAGGTGTACTCCTGCATGGAGCACAATAATATTAGTGCACAGCAGAGTTCTATGCTGAAATGTGGCCTGCTGTCTCTGTTTGGACCACACTAATAACTAAAACGATTGATTTGCTGGAAGGTCGATTTCCCAGCCACACAGGATCCTATCTATCTAAACTATTTGACTTAGAATCAACTGCCTAGCTAACTATCTCAAATCTCTCAATATCCAGGAGCAGCATCAGGAGCAGCCTCTCTGCACTGTTACACTGATAAAATGGCACTAAAACATGTCCGCTCTTTTATATAGAGAGGGACATGTGACTTCAGCAGCCAATGACAGAAGCCCTTGTGTCTGGACGTTGTGGATGGTTCCTGCGCCCTGATTGGCTTGCCGGTATCTGCACACATTAAGTTAAAAAAAAATAAAAATAAGATTAACAGCACGCCGCTACTTTGACCTCACCCCACTCCCTTCCCTCAACAAACACATCCACCCTGATCATCATATAGCACCACTACCCGAGCCAAGGTCCTAAAAAATACAGTAGTGGAAATGTGATAATTTCCTGCACTTTTGCCGAATTGGGCCAATTTTCAGTAAAAATGCTCGGGTGTCCGATCACAAATCCGAATGTGCAATGTTCATGCTCAATTTGAAAAAAACGAACGTTTTCGAACATTTTCATTCATCTCTACTGGAGAGGCTAGCTCGAGAGAGGAGCTTGTGTTTGTGCTAACCTGAACCATGTGCTTTTGCTAATCCTGAGTGGCCGGACCCCGGCAGGTGTAAGGACTGTGCTGTACATTTTTCTTTTGCTTTCCTGTTATGACAGAAAGGCCGTATTTATTTTTATTAACTCTACATTATTATTATTCTTATTATTTATTTACATAGCACCATTGATTCCATGGTGCTGCACATGAGAAGGGGCTACATACAAAATACAGATATCACTTAAAGTAACAAATAAACAATGATAGACTGGTACAGAAGGAAGAGGACCCTGCCCTTGCCGGCTTACATTCTACAGGATGGTGGGTTGCAGCAGCTTCGGTGTTGGTGAGGCAGCAGATCCAGTGGTGTTGAGGAGGTAGCGGGGTCATGGCAGGCTGTAAGCTTTCTTGAAGAGATTTTGAGGTTCAGTCTGAAGGATCCGAGTGGGGTGGATAGTCGGACGTGTTGGGGCACAGAATTCCAGAGGATGGGGGATATTCGGGAGAAGTCTTGGAGGCGATTTGGTGAGGAGATTACGTGAGGGAATATCGGGAGATTAGTTCAGAGATGTACGGCGGAGAAAGGTTATGGATGGCTTTGTATGTCAGTGTAGTTTGAATTGGATACGCTGGGGAAATGGGAGCCACTATAGGGATTTGCAGAGGGGGGAAGTGGAGGAGTAACAAAGAGAGAGATGAATTAGTCGGGCAGCAGAGTTAAGAACGGACTGGAGAGGTGCGAGAGTGTTAGTAGGTAGGCCACAGAGGAGGATGTTGCAGTAGTCCAGGCGGGAGATAATGAGGACATGCACAAGCATGTTAGTAGATTGAGGGTTGAGAAAAGGATGGATTCAGGAAATATTTGTGAGCTGGAAGCGATAAGGAGGTGGAAAGAGCTTGGAAGTGCGGTTTGAGGGACAGGGCAGAGTCAAGGGTTACTCCGAGGCAGTGGATGTCCGGTACAGAGGAAAGCGTGATGTCGTTTATTGTGATAGATAGATCAGGTAAGGAAGATACGTGAGATAGAGGAGAGATGATGAATTCAGTTTTGTCCACATTGAGTTTGAGGAAGTGAGAGGAGAAGAAGGAGAATATGGCTGATAGACACTCTGGGACTCTGTACCGCAAAGAGGTGATGTCTGGGCCAGAGCCGTAGATCTGAGTGTCGTCAGCGAATAGGTGATACTGGAAGCCATGTGAATTTGAGTTGTCCCAGGCCAAGGGTATAGATGGAGAAGAGTAGGGGTCCTAGGACAGAGCCTTGAGGGACTCCAACAGAGAGAGGGCGGGATGAGGAGGTAGTGTGGGAGTGGGAGTCGCTAAATGTGCGATTGGAAAGGTATGAGGAGATCCAGGATAGGGCAAGGTCTTTTACGCCAAAGGAAGAGAGGATCCGTAGTAGGAGGCAGTGGTCAACTGTGTCAAAGGTAGAGGACAGGTCTAGAAGGAGGAATATAAAGAATTGACTGTTGGGCTGTAAGTAGGTCATTAGTTATTTTGGGCAGGGCAGTTTCAGTGGAATGATGGAGACGGAAACCAGATTGTAGGTTGTCGAAGAGCAAGTTAGATGAGAGATGGGAAGAAAGTTTAGCGTGAACATGTTGTTCAAGGAGTTTGTAAGCAAATGGGAGCAGCGATATGGGGCGATAGCTTGACATAGCGGTCAGGTCGAGGGATGGCTTTTTGAGGATAGGCGTGATTGTGGCATTTTTGAAAGAAGAAGGGAAGGTACCAGAGGTTAGGGATAGGTTGAAGAAGTGGGTTAGGGCCAGGATAAGTGGGGTAGTGATGTTGGGGAGGGGGTGGGATGGGGTCGATTGCTGAAGTGGCGAGGTGTGATTTGGAGAGGAGGAGAGTAAGCTCTCCTTCAGTGATGTTGGAGAGGGAGGTTATAGGGGAGGGGCATTGGTCTGGCATACAAAGGGATTGTGGTGGTTGAACAATAAAGACTTGCCTTGTTTGGTCGATCTTAATTTTGAAGTGTGTGGCAAAGTCCTCAGCAGAGATGAGGGAGATCAGAGGGGGAAATGGAGGGCGGAGGAGGGAGTTAAAAGTGTTGAATAACTGTTTAGTGTTGTAAGACAAGGAAGATACGAGGGTTGTGCAGTAGGCCTGTTTAGTAGAGGTGGGGGCTGATTTGAAAGTGATTGTTGCATGTTTGAATGCAGTGAAGTCATCTTGTGAATGTGTTTTCTTCCAATGCCGCTCTGCAACCCTGGACACTTGCCGAAGCTTTTTAGTGAAGTTATTGTGTCAGGTTTGTCTATTGATTCGTCGCACTCTGCCATGCACAAGAGGGGCGACAGCATCAATAGCTGATGTGAGAGTGGCATTGTAGAAGGCAGTGGCTCTGTCTGTGTTGTGAAGTGAAGATATGGATGCAAGTGATAGAGTAGAGTCAGAGAGTTTGTGAGTGTCTAGATGTGCGAGGTTTTTGCGGGGGTGTGCTAGTTGCTGGACATGGGTAACACGCGAGGAGGACAGGGATGAGAAAGTGAGTAAATGGTGGTCAGATAGAGTGAGAAGGGAGGTTGTGAAGTTAGATAGGGTTCAGAGACAGGTGAAGATAAGGTCTAATGTATGTCCATCTGTGTGGGTGGCTGACGAGGACCACTGAGTAAGTCCAAAAGATTAAGTAAGTGACAGGAGTTTGGAGGCTTCTGACTGGTAGGTATCAATGGGGATGTAGAAGTCGCCCATAATGATGGTGGGAATGTCAGCAGAGAGAGAGAGTGAAGAAGCTAGGTGGAGAATTGGTTAATAAATGCAGTGACCGGGCCCGGAGGTCGGTACATGATGGCAACTTGGAGATTGGAGGGAGAGTAGATGTGGACAGAGTGGACTTCAAAAAAAGGGAGAATAAGGGAGGGTAGAGGTGGGATTGGGTTAAAGGTGCAGTTGTTAGAAAGGAGAAGACCCACTCCTCCACCATGTCTGTTGCCAGGGCGAGGAGTGTTGGTGAAGTGGAGGCCGCCGTAGCACAGCGCAGCAGGGGGTGTCAGCCATGTTTCGGTGAGGCCCTGGAAGGAGAAATTGCGGAAGGTAAAGAGGTCATGAATAGCATGGAGCTTATTGCAGACAGAGCGGGCATTCCAGAGTGCTCCAGAGAAAGGGAGCAGGTGGTTGGGCGTCAGGGGGACGGGTTTTAGGTAGCAGAGGTTGCAGTAGTTAATTTTTGGTTTGGAGCGATAGGATGGGGAATAAGTGGGAAGCGGCAGTTGTGGGGGTTCGGGATTGGGAGATATGTCACCAGCAGTGAGGAGAAGGAGAGAGGGAGAGGAGATGAGAGAAGGCGAGTGGCCGGTTTATTTTATGTATTAGTAGGATAGATCTGAGGTTGAGGAGCAGGTCTGCAGATGAGGTCTGGTGGGGAGGTAAGAGGGAAGGAGAGATGATTAATTGGTTAGAGGGTGCTGGGGTTTGGGGATAGCGAAGGAGGGTGAGGAATAGTGGAGCAAAAACTGTAAAAGCATATGTAAGCATAATGAAAGGATAGGGGTAGGTTCAAAGAAAAGCTGGTTTATGCCGACTTTTTTTAATAAACCAATAAGAAATTTAAAGAGACAGCATTATGTGTCTACCTCCATGTGCTGTCAAGTGAGCCGATCTACTACAATACATACAGTTGAAACCAGAAGTTTACATACATTATATAAAAAGACACATATATGTGTTTTTCTCAATATCTGACATGAAATCAGAATAAACACTTCCTGTTTTAGGTCAATTAGGATTACCATAATTTTTAATATTTGCCAAATGCCAGAATAATGAGAGAGAGAATGTTTTAAGGCATTTTTATTACTCACTGCAAAGTCAAAAGTTTACATACATTTCATTAGTATTTAGTATCATTGCCCTTAAACTGAATGACTTGGGTCAAACTTTTGGGATATTCTTCCACAAGCTTCTCACAATAGTTGGTCGGAATTTGGGCCCATTCATCCTGACAAAATTGGTGTAACTGATCCAGGTTTGCAGATCGCCTTGCTCACACCTGCCTTTTCACCTTTGCCCATAAATTTTCAATAAGATTGAGATCAGGGCTTTGTGATGACCACTCCAAAACATTGTTTTGATATCCTTAAGTCACTTTGTTACCATTTTGGCCGTATGATTCGGGTCATTGTCCATTTGGAAGACCCATTTCCACCCACGCTTTAACTTCCTGGCTGATGTCTTGAGATATTGCTTCAGTATTGCCGCATAATCTTCTTTTCTCATGATACCATCTATTTTGTGAAGTGCACCAGTCACTCCTGCAGCAAAACAACTCCACAACATGATGCTGACACCCCCGTTTCACAGCTGGGATGTTGTTCTTAGGCTTCCAACCTTATCCCTTTTTTCTCCAAAAGTAACAATGGTCATTATGCCCAAAAAGTTCAATTTTAGTTTCATCAGACCGCAGGACATGTCTCCAAAAATTAAGGTCTTTGTTCTTGTGTGCATTTGCAAACATTAATCTGGCTTTTTTATGTTTCTTTTGGAGTAATGGGTTCTTCCTGGCAGAGTGGCCTTTCAGCTCATGTTGATACAGTACTCGTTCCACTGTGGATATTGACACAATCTTACCAGCTTCCGCCATCATCTTCACAAGGTCTTTTGCTTTTTTTTTTTGCATATCCTTGGGTTGATATGCACATGTCAGACTAAATCACATTCATCTCTAGGACACAGAACCCATGTCCTTCCTGAGCGGTATGATGGCTGGATATTCCCATCTTGTTTGTAATTGTGTATAATTGTTTGTACAGATGAACGAGGCACCTTCAGGTATCTTGAAATTGTACCCACGGATGAGCCAGACTTGTGCAAGTCCACAATTCTCTTCCTGATATCTTGGCTGATTTCTTTAGACTTTCCCATGATGCTACACAAAGAAGCAGTGTGTTTCAGGTGTGCATTAAAATACATCCACAGATGTGTCTCTAATTAACTCAGATGTTGCCAAAAAACACATGACATCATCATATGGGCAGTCCAGAATTGTTTAAAGGCATAGTAATCTTAGTGTATGTAAACTTTCGACTTTGCAGTAAGTAATAAAAATGGCTTAGAACATTCTCTCTCTCTCATTATTCTGGCATTTGGCAAATATTAAAAATTATGGTAATCCTAATTCACCTAAAACAGGAAAGGTTTATTCTGATTTCATGTCAGATATTGAGAAAAACATGCATATGTGTCTTTTTTTATAGTGTATGTAAACTTCTGGTTTCAACTGTATTTGCCTAAACATTGTGTTAATCTCCTTTCTGTGAAAAAAGACAATATAAAATATGATCAGAAGAAATGAATATATAAAGGTTTGTATCTGAATCTGCATACACTAGAAAGTTTTATTCTTGATTTATTACACATTTGTACATATAGCCAAGCTGAATTTGAGTACATTTAGATGTCTCAACTGCGGCTGTTAATTGACTGCCAGTTGGCTACATGCATAAGTCAGTCGGTGGTTGTTTAATGGAATGAACTTTCCATACATGTAGAACAATCGTTAATATCATCGTTCTGTGGACATAGAACATCATGTTATCAGTATTATATCATCTGTTAACAAAGATGATATATTGTTGGTAATGATTTTAAAGTCTGATTAAAAATCATCGGCCCCAATGAATGAGCATTTTGTTCATTCGTTGGGTGACTACCAGTTTATTTAGACAGGCATCTAATCAGGAATGAGGGTTCCTACAAATGATCGTTTCCAAACATCGGCTTGTCTAAATGGGCTTTAAGCCTTTTAGTGGTCCAGAGCTACAAAGATGGTACATTGTGAAAATGTTCTGAGATAACATATTTTGTTGTTTGTTTTTCTGTTTTTTAAATCAAGTAAATTTTTATTGTACAGTGCTGTGCAAATTAATTGGGACAAAGCATTTTTTAAGTAACATCGTAAGTTGGTTACCAGTCAGTGAGTCAGATGTTTTGGGGCTTTTTAACAGCTGATGGTACAGGGAGCTTATTTCCTGTTGATGGTATGATGAATTCATCCAAATACATAGTCTTTTTAAAACGTTTTATTGTACCATTCATGTGTAAATTTGAAGGGACATTCCAACAAGATTAGGCTCCATGCCACAATTCCAAGTGTGTGAAGAAATTCCTGGAAGAAAATAAAGTAAAAGTGCTGGACTGGCCTAGCAATTCACCAGACTTAAATCCTATAGAAAATCTGTGGAGCATTGTGAAGAGACGTCTTGGCAAAATGGACTGTACAACCAAAGAACGCATGATAAACAGTGCCAAATAAGTGTGGTTCCATGAAGTAGAATTGAAGAATTTATGCAAAAACTTGGTAGAATCAATGCCAAAACGCATTGAAAATCTCATATCTGCTAAAGGAGGACATATTTCTTACTAAAATTAGTATGTAATAGTGCATTATAACATTTTATTATTAAATATTCAAAAATATGTGTTTTTTTGCTTTGTCAAAATTAATTTGCACAGCACTGTATTTAAAACATTTACAGAAAGCAAAAACAGGATATACAAAACAGGACATTTAAACCCCAACTCCTCCCTCCCCACCCAATCAAACCCACCCTTTGAACACCAGATGTACATGAACAGAACCCAGATTGCATAGGAGTATATAAGTCCAAAACACATACAACCTGTCTTTTAACACTTTTGTCAGAACCAGTTAGCCAGAGTGTAATCCAGACGTACTAAGTAGAGATGAGCGTTGTTCGACTCGAACTGTTCGCCAATCTCAAATTCGAGCTGTTTTGGGCGGTGTTCGAGCCGTTCGGTGAACACGAACGATTTGAAAAAAATTCGGCTGTTCGAGGTTATGTTCGATAACTGTTCGTGCACCAAAATCATAACTGGATTTTTTCTCAGTAATGATGAAAATTAATGTTAATACGCAGTTTGAGTGTACAGCGGGGCGGGGGGAGGGGCAGGGGATGGATCTCTGCAGGAATAATGAAGATCTCCATTATTTTTTTCTCTTTCCCGCATTTACAGTGGGGAGGTGCAATCTGTCAGCCTATCAGCAGCGCACACACGGAGCGAAGTGCTTTTTATCACACAAGCAAGGGCATGTGTCATTGGCAGTGTATGTCACATGTCCTTGCCCTATAAGACCCAGCCATTTTCCCCGTCGCCACCATTTTCTCACTGCTGCAGCTGCGTGTTAGACGGCAACGCTGTTGCTGTGTGCGCTATACCTTGTTAATTTCAAGCCAATTTTCGCACAAATCTACAGATAGCTTGGGAGTAGGGAATAGTTGTGATTGCAGTCCTTTTAAGGACTAGGTTACAGCATTTCCTACGACTTTTATCAGGCAGGTCTGTGCTCTTAAATAGATAGGTTGTGGGAGTAAAGACTAATTGTAATTGCAGTCCTTTTCAGGACTAAGTTACATCAGTTCCTATCAGTTTTTGCCAGGCAGGTCTGTGCCAGTGCTGTGCAAGTTTTTTTTCACAGCATTTGGCTAAATCTAGCAAAGCTAATCCTTTTTGGCCTATTGCAGAGTGTGTTAGTCAGTGGAGTAGCCTATCTGTGTTGCAAGCTACACCACCTGTGTATAGAATACCAATTTTTTTTACTGCACCTAGTGAAGTAAAACCTTTTGGGCATAGCATCATTCTATTAGTCCATCTATACTGACCTCCATAAGGTTGCAAATTGAATATAATTTTTTTCTGCATCTAGCTCTGAAAAAATATTTGGCCTTCTAGCTGTGTGTGGGACTTGTTCTATTAGTCCATCTATACTGACCTCCATCAGGTTGCAAACTGAATATAATTTTTTTCTGCATCTACCTCTGAAAAAATATTTGGGCTTCTAGCTGTGTGTGGGACTTGTTCTATTAGTCCATCTATACTGACCTCCATCAGGTTGCAAATTGAATATAATATTTTTCTGCATCTAGCTCTGAAAAAATATTTGGCCTTCTAGCAGTGTGTGGGACTTGTTCTATTAGTCCATCTATACTGACCTCCATCAGGTTGCAAATTAAAAATAATTTTTATCTGCATCTAGCTCTGAAAAAATATTTGGCCTTCTAGCAGTGTGTGGGACTTGTTCTATTAGTCCATCTATACTGACCTCCATCAGGTTGCAAACTGAATATAATTGTTTTCTGCATCTACCTCTGAAAAAATATTTGGGCTTCTAGCTGTGTGTGGGACTTGTTCTATTAGTCCATCTATACTGACCTCCATCAGGTTGCAAATTGAATATAATATTTTTCTGCATCTACCTCTGAAAAAATATTTGGCCTTCTAGCAGTGTGTGGGACTTGTTCTATTAGTCCATCTATACTGACCTCCATCAGGTTGCAAACTGAATATAATTTTTTTCTGCATCTACCTCTGAAAAAATATTTGGGCTTCTAGCTGTGTGTGGGACTTGTTCTATTAGTCCATCTATACTGACCTCCATCAGGTTGCAAACTGAATATAATTTTTTTCTGCATCTACCTCTGAAAAAATATTTGGGCTTCTAGCTGTGTGTGGGACTTGTTCTATTAGTCCATCTATACTGACCTCCATCAGGTTGAAAATTGAATATAATATTTTTCTGCATCTAGCTCTGAAAAAATATTTGGCCTTCTAGAAGTGTGTGGGACTTGTTCTATTAGTCCATCTATACTGACCTCCATCAGGTTGCAAATTGAATATAATATTTTTCTGCATCTAGCTCTGAAAAAATATTTGGCCTTCTAGCAGTGTGTGGGACTTGTTCTATTAGTCCATCTATACTGACCTCCATCAGGTTGCAAATTGAATATAATATTTTTCTGCATCTAGCTCTGAAAAAATATTTGGCCTTCTAGCAGTGTGTGGGACTTGTTCTATTAGTCCATCTATACTGACCTTCATCAGGTTGCAAATTGAATATAATATTTTTCTGCATCTAGCTCTGAAAAAATATTTGGCCTTCTAGCAGTGTGTGGGACTTGTTCTATTAGTCCATCTATACTGACCTCCATCAGGTTGCAAATTGAATATAATATTTTTCTGCATCTAGCTCTGAAAAAATATTTGGCCTTCTAGCAGTGTGTGGGACTTGTTCTATTAGTCCATCTATACTGACCTCCATCAGGTTGCAAATTGAATATAATATTTTTCTGCATCTAGCTCTGAAAAAATATTTGGCCTTCTAGCAGTGTGTGGGACTTGTTCTATTAGTCCATCTATACTGCCCTCCATCAGGTTGCAAACTGAATATAATTTTTTTCTGCATCTACCTCTGAAAAAATATTTGGGCTTCTAGCTGTGTATGGGACTTGTTCTATTAGTCCATCTATACTGACCTCCATCAGGTTGCAAATTGAATATAATATTTTTCTGCATCTAGCTCTAAAAAATATTTGGCCTTCTAGCAGTGTGTGGGACTTGTTCTATTAGTCCATTTATACTGACCTCCATCAGGTTGCAAACTGAATATAATTTTTTTCTGCATCTACCTCTGAAAAAATATTTGGGCTTCTAGCTGTGTGTGGGACTTATTCTATTAGTCCATCTATACTGACCTCCATCAGATTGCAAATTGAATATAATATTTTTCTGCATCTACCTCTGAAAAAATATTTGGCCTTCTAGCAGTGTGTGGGACTTGTTCTATTAGTCCATCTATACTGACCTCCATCAGGTTGCAAACTGAATATAATTTTTTTCTGCATCTACCTCTGAAAAAATATTTGGGCTTCTAGCTGTGTGTGGGATTTGTTCTATTAGTCCATCTATACTGACCTCCATCAGGTTGCAAATTGAATATAATATTTTTCTGCATCTAGCTCTGAAAAAATATTTGGGCTTCTAGCAGTGTGTGGGACTCATTGTATTAGGCCATCTATACCAAGCTCAACCAGCTTTTAAATTAATAATAATTTTTAGCTGCATCTAGCCCTGAAAATAATTTTTCTTCCCAATAGTGGTAGCAATAGAAATATGGGGTTCGCTCCTGGCTTACAAAAATATACGCTTCATAACAAAAAACACCAGCCTAGCGCACTGCATTAATAAGATGGCATCATCGTCTCTCCCAGTGCTAGGCTTACTATCCAGGCTAGCATTCCTTTGCCTAAAACACAATGTATGGGTCCGCGCTAGCCACTATGCTGAGGGGTCTAAAGCTGCTGCTAACGCTTTATAACAATTCAATTGACAGATTTTCACAGAGCTCTTCCACAACGCCCACCCATCGGGCAACAGTTGCCCACCTTCCCTATGGGATCTAGTGGCGAATAGTTGATGCCACTAATCAGAGCGTCAGTTGCCCCATCGACGTGGCAAGCATACGGTAAGGCATGGGAAGAGTGGACACGACTAGTAGCAGGCAGACGGGTTGACCAATGTGAACAAGCCAGATCACAAGTCACCATAGAATTTCTCCACCAGCTAATGATGAGGGGCATATCAGGGGCGTCAGCGCAGCGGTGTCTGACCGGAGTAGCATTTCACTTCCAACTACTGAATTGGGGAGATGTGACAAAGATTCATCATCAGACAATCCATAAAAGGGTGGAAAAGGGGTCAGCCAAGTCAGGAGTGTAGACGTCCCATCCCGTGTCACTAAAACTGATTTCTCACATCATATCCCTAACACCATTAACATGACACTCACAATTTGAAGCAACACTACTGTCTACTGCATTTGTGATCGCCTTCTTCGGGGCGCTATGCATAAGCGAATTAGTCCCTCAATCCAAAATTACCACCAGTGGAGGCTTATTACACCAGGACGTAGTCATAGCCAATAATGCAATACGTCTACGCATACACAAATCGAAAACGGTTCCAGCGGGCAGGGGCACTTGGGTACTTCTACAACCCACAAACGGTACACTGAGTCGGGTAACAATAGTAAAAACATATCTAACCATCAGATCACAAAGTAATTTCTTCCTATCACACATTGATGGAATGCCATTATCAAGATACCAGTTCCAAGCTATATTTAATAAATGCATAACATCGTCAGGGAACCACCCCAAAGATTACGGGACACACTCATTCCGCATAGGCGCGGCCACGGAAGCAGCAAGAGCAGGACTGTCAGAAACGTAAGTTCAGAGGATAGGGAGATGGCGATCCATGTGTTTGGCAAGATGCATAAGACCGGACTTGTTATCCTAACGTGGTTTGTTTCTTTTACAGGTGACGCTAAGCCAACAGTGTGGGTGATAGGCCACTCGTATATATATTGGGCAGAAAAAAGGGCGAAAGTCCGCCCAGGTGGGTGGAAATTAGAGTTTCATAACACATATTTCAACTGGAGAGGTATTAGAGGCCTGCTATGGCCACAGGTAATAATGGAGGTAATCAAGGTAGGGAGAGAGGCAAGATGTCCGGTCATCTTAGTTATACAGGCCGGGGGAAACAACCTAGGTCATCACAAGAGCGCATAACTAATGGCAATAATGAAACTAGACACTGAGCGCTTCAGAGAATTTTTCACAAAACTAGCTATAGTATGGTCAGAGATTGTGCCGATAGCGGTATGGCAAGGTGCGCGAGACATCACGGCCATCGAACGGACAAGGCGGGTAATAAATATTCGGATGGCAAAATTTAGAAGAGACAGAGGCGGTGTAGTGGTACGACACCGACAACTGGAAGGAGATAAAGCAGGCCTCATACGGCCCGATGGTGTTCAATTAATGGATATTGGACTGGACATATTCCTGTCAGGACTCCAGGACGGAGTGGAACAAGCGTTAAGAGTGATGGGTGGGGGTCAGAGTCCTGCATACGAGTACGCAGGATCCTCTGTGGCCTGGAAATAGAAAGGACATGTTGGAGAGTTACACTTGTTGGCCAAGTTGCCGGAGTGGAGACCCAGGGTATGCTGCAACAAGCTGAATTATTTTAGAAATAAAATGCCTTTCTAATGGAATGAGTATAAAGAGTTAATAAAGCTGTGACCGATCCTCACCCATCCAGTTGTAAGAGTTACATTATTGTATTGTCAAGGAAAGGGGGCGGTAGGGGGGCTGAGCGTCTGGGTTTGGTTGGGGGTCCCCACAGTCTGCCTAGGCTAGATGCATTTAAAAATTCTTATTAGATACACAGGCGGTGCAGCTTGCTTCGCAGCTGGGCTACTACGCCCAAAGTATTGCCTAGGCTAGATGCAGTTAAAAATTCTACGCTGACTAGCAGACACTGAAGATTTGGAGCAGACCTCTGAGTAAACAGCTCTTCAGACTCAACCTTCTGTGTTACCCCAAGCCATAGTGTATGTAGTTTCTTACTGTTAAAAGGGGGGGTGAGCGACCCAACCCACCTGGAATTGACGATGCCAACGTCACGTAAGCAAAGGGACTCCAAAAAGAGTCTCCATTTTTTCCCAAAATTGTGGCACAGACACCACTTAACCCTAGAACGCATACCTGGGGCCTCGCAGTCCCGCCCTGTTAATTGTTTTCTATTTTCTGCAAGATTACTTTCGTTAGAATTTTGAAACTCTAGGTATTCTTCATGTATATAGTTGTTTGTCATTTGAGTTTGAGTTATTCCATGTTATTTGCACACGGGCCTAAAAGGCCCCAGGTATATGAAAGTGTAGATTTTTATGGTCATGCGTTCTAGGTTTAAGTGGCATCAATTGCCCCACAGTTGCTTAAAACGGTTGGTGAGGTGATATTACCAAATCCTCAAGCTTTTAGTCTCCCAAGGATAACACAGGGTTAGAAAAGTCCTTGCGAATCCATGATTTGTTCATCTTTATGAACGTGAGTCTGTCTACATTCTCAGTGGACAGCCGCATGCTTTTATCTGTCAGCACACCATCAGCAGCGCTGAACACACGTTCAGAGAGAACACTGGCTGCAGGGCATGACAAGATCTCCAAGGCGTGAGTGGCGAGCTCCGACCATTTTTCCAGATTGGAATACCAAAATGAGCAAGGATCCAGTGACACAGTCATGGCTTCGATGTTCACTTGGAGATACTCCTGCACCATCCTCTCTAGGCATTGACTATGTTTCAGACTTCTTGTCTCCTGTGGCCTTGCAAAGGATGGTCTAAAAAAGTGGTGAAACGATTCCACAAAATTGCTGTTACCAGCAGATACTGTGTTACTGTTACGGTTTGAGTGATGAAGACTCGACAGTCCCACGGTTGGCAAGTTAGAACTGTGAGATTCACTTCGTGCACCACTGGTGTTTTGTGGAAAAGCACATGTAAGATTCTGCAACAGCGTCTACAGATACTCCTGCATGCATCAATCCCTTTTTATGGCAGGAATTATTTCGGCAAATTTACTTTTGTACCGGGGATCTAAGAGTGTGGCAACCCAGTAGTCGGGATTACTTCGAATTCTGCAATCTGAGGGTCATGTTGCAGGTAGTGCAGCAAGAAGGCACTCATGTGTCTTGCGCATCCAGGAGGACCAAGTCCTTGTTGTGTTGGTAGCGAGGTAAGAATCATGCTTCCTTCCTCTTCCCTCTCCCCCCAACCTCGCACAACAGAAATGTGATCAAGGTCTCCCTCATCTGATGAGTCTTCCATGCCCATCGCCAGTTCATCCTCCACTTCTTCCTCGGCTCCTGCACCTTCCTCAACAGTTTGGCTGCTACCATGCGCCCTGGTTAATCCCTCTCCCCCACCCTCCCATGCCTGCCGCCTTGGTGCTGCCAACCGTCTGGACCTTGGAGATGTTATCCCTTCTGCATACGACTCCTCCTCTACTTCCTCCACCTCCTCTTGTCCCACCACCTGACTCTGAATTCTGTTTAATGTGTGCTCCAGCATGTAAATCACTGGAATAGTCATGCTGATAATGGCATCGTCGTCAGCACTAAACATCTTCGTCGCCATTTCAAAACTGTGCAGAAGGGTGTGTGACGCCCCTGAGGGTTCAGTCTGAGGGTTCAGAGTTACTGCATCTCACCCAGAGGTGTGGTATCTCACCCTCAGGTAAGGAAAGCGTATGGCTCGGGACCCTAACACCTGCATCCAACACATACCCGCAGTGGGGGTAGGGCGAGATTGCTCCTAAGGGAGAGCACAGTCCCAGGTCCCTAGCTGGTGGGAGGGTCCTATGTAGTGGGTGCTTAGGGGAGCAGCTTAGGGGAGCACATGACAGAGAGAGTATAAATAGGAAGCCATCTTAGAAAGAGCAAGCCAGTCAGAGGAAGAAAAGTGACAGGAGCAGAGGCTCAGCACGAGCTCTGCTCCGGAGGCGGGCCTAGCCTGGGAGGCCCAGGACTGAAGGAGAGAAGAGAGGAGTGGAAGCATGAAGGCTCCAGGAACCGAAGGGACCCTAGGGCTACGGGCCGTGCAGAAGGCCAACCGTACTCCTGCTGCTACCAGGAGGTAGAGGGGTCAGGCCAGATAAGGGGAACCAGTCCCTCAACTAGAGGAGAAGCAGCAAGGCTCAACTAGAAACCGGAGGCTGCAGCATTTCATGTACTGCAGGCAAAAGTCCACACCAGTCTCACTAAGAAGGTAGCCACATAGGACCCAGGGGACGGAACACAAGTTGCCCGCCAAGGCCCCAGGATACCGGATAGAAGTGTCACTGGGTGTGAGGTGCAGGGAGAAGGCAAGAGAAAGGACACACAGAAGGGGGTCCTGCTAAGTACTCCGGAGCTATCTGGGGGTGGACTGAGCCCCTCACTGAGTACGCACAGCACGACGGGTGAGATTGCTCTGGTACCTGTAATCTGGACTGCAACAACTGTGAGTAAAGATCTTGGGACTGCATCACATGGACTCTGTGTTCATTACTGACTCCCTGCACTACAACCACCATCATCCACCTACACTGCCCTGAAGCTACACTCTTCCTGTGGTGAGTAATAATCCCATTGCTGCAAAACCACCAGCTTCAGAGGACTGTTCCGCAGCGGCGGCCCCTTTGGCCGCACTCCACAGGTGGCGTAGTCGGACATTATAAAATCCATATATACAAATTACCATTGGATTGACCGCCCTGGGTCACGGACCGGGTCACCGCCACAGTGACTACAACCCCCAGCGTCTACCGGCCCAGCTCAGGGTACCCCACGGCCCAGGGGGCGCGTCAACTTCATAGGTCCCTGATCTGAGACCACTCCTGCAGCGTGATTTGCCCCACCTCTGGATCTCGTTGGCCCAGGCTATACGTCAGAACGTATTGCACCAGGGCTTGTCGGTGCTGCCACAGTCGCTGCAACATGTGCAGAGTTGAATTCCACTGTGTCGGCACGTAGCATTTCAGCCGGTGAACTGGCAGGCCCAACGACTTCTGTAGAGATGTAAGTCGTTGAGCTGTGGGATGCGAACGGCGGAAGTGAGCACACTGCGAACGTGCCCTCGGCAGAAGGCCATCTAGTCCGGGATAGTGGGCTAAAAATTGCTGGACAGGTTCAACACGTGAGCCATACAAGGCACGTGTGTGACATTGCCCCGGCGAAGGGCCGCACCCAGGTTTGCAGCATTGTTGCACACGGCCTTCCCTGGTTGCAGGTCCAGTGGAGACAACCATTCATGAAACTGGGTCTCCAGAGCTGACCACAAGTCCTCAGCTGTGTGACTCACATTTCCCAGACATTTCAAAGTAAACACTGATGCCGTTGAGCCCTGCTGCCAGCATAGTAAGGATGTGTGCAGGATTCCTTCTGCGCAGTTAGAAAGCAGGTGGCATTACCAGACAGGCTTTGGGTGCAGGTGGAGGACCGAGAGGAGGTTGAGGAGGCAGAAGCAGTGGAGGAACTTCGAGATAAAGAGGATTGATGCAAAACTCGTGGGGACGGTAAGACTTGGACAGCAGCCCCTTGTCCTGCTGTCACCATAGTTACCCAGTGCCCAGTCAGCGACATGTAACGCCCCTGTCCATGCCTACTCGTCCAAGTGTCTGTGGTGAAATGCACCCTGTCACACACAGAGTTTCTCAAAGAAGCGGTGATGTGTGCGACATGCTGGTGGAGCACAGGCACACCTTTCTTTGAGAAGTAGTGCCGACTGGGCATCTGGTACTGGGGCACTGCGACGGACATAAGGTCTCGAAAATCCACTATGTCCTCAAGGCGGAAAGGCAGCATTTCTGTAGCCAACAGCTTGCAGATGGTGAAATTCAACCTCTTAGCTTTCTCATGGCTAGGAGGAAATGGTCTTTTACTTTTCCACATCTGAGGGACCGAGGGCTGGCTGTTGTGCTTTGACGGGGTTGAGTAGGGTGTCCCCGGCAAACTGCCGGTCTGTGAGGAAGATGCAGGCGGACATGTTAGGTTGCCTTGATCCAAAGGTGGTGCTCTCGATGTCAGAGAGCGCTCAACACCAGCAGATGTTTCCACTTCCCAATGAACTGACGACCTGCCAATCACACTGGCTGTTGCAGGTAAAGAGGTGGCAGGTCTGCGTCCAAAAACATGTGTGACTGCTGTCCCCCCAGTCACAGAGGATGAAGAGGCCGCGGATGCACAAGATGGGGCAGACGGTGGTTGGCCCAGCCTGCTAGGCCGCATTGTAGCACAGTGAGCTTCCCACTGCAACTTATGCTTCATATCCATGTGACGGTACATGCATGAAGTACTCAAACTATGGATTTTTTGGCCTCTACTTAGCTTTCGGTGAAAAATATTACAGATAACACGAGTTGGGTCATCTTTATCGATCTGAATAAATGCCCAGGCTATGCAAAGCTTAGAGCCCGTGCGACCTGAAGAGCCACTACGACTTGTGGTCAGAGGCAGAGTTGTGGTTGAGGATGCAGTTGTTGACGTGCTTCCAGTACTCCGTCTCTGTCCAGGAAGGCGCAACCTAACCTCGTCGTCAATAGCATCTGTGACGCCCCGCTGCGCTTGGTATCACAGATCCTAGAAGAGTGTATTGATGGAATCCTCCACAAGAGGCCCCCATAAACATTCACACATCTCCACCTTCCACCTCAGACCAGCAGAGGGAGCCCGTTAGGGATATAAATAGGGAAGGTGGAGCTAGGCAGTTCAGTTCCTCTGAAGAGTTCCTGCAGTAGAGAAGCCTAAGAGAGGTCAGTCTGCAGTGGAGCTCAGTCTAGTCTAGAGAACTCAGTTAATAGTTCAGCAGTGGAGCACGAGGCTCCTGCTAGCTAGATTCAGGGAGCCCAGATAGAGCTTAAGGTGTGCGGGCGCCATAAGATCGGTGAAGCGCGGCATGCTGCCGTTAGTGTGTATAGCCTAGTGAGTAGGCCGAAGGCGAGTGGCGAGTTAGTACATAAGGGGCAGAGGAGCTTAACCAGCTCACCCCGAAGCATTTACCGGACACCGGATCCGAGCTTACTGGGATCTCTATGACCCAGTAAGGCATAACTGGAATCCCTGGAGAACTACAAGTCCCAGGATCGCTAAGGTGCTGATACGTAACAGAGCCAGGAGACGCTTAGGCCCCGTATACTGGGAGCGTGAACTCCAAGAGAAGGCCCTACCACAAGGTCAGCCAGCGCAGGACAGAGACAAAGTTAGGCCTAGCTCCAGGCAGGTCAGAAACTTACTAATCAGAGGCAAGAAACAGGAGGCCCTATACCCGCTCATTGGGGAGGACCCTGATATGCACCCTTCACCCTACAGTGCTCCGGGATGTGCCTGAATTTCCTCCAGTAAAAGGTACTGAAGTGACTACCGTGTCCGTTCCCGTTCTTGCTCTGACCCAGCTGGGTCTCGCCTGTCCTGCATTCCCCCTGCATACGCTGCCCTGAGACCTAGCTCCACCTGTGGGGAGCTATACCATTGAGCTGCTTTATCACGGGCCTCAGTGGACTGCTGCAGCGCTGGTGCTTCTCACCAGATACCACAGGTGGCGTCACGAACTCTTATAAAATTAACAATTATCCACCCTTTTAAAGAGTGACCCCAGGGTACGGGCCAGGGAGCCGACCACCGCGACATCCCCAAGGCCAGGCAAAGGCCCGGGTGACCTCATCGACTGGCTGACTGTGGGTTGACAGTAAGTGGGATCTCCAACCTTGTCATCATCACCCTGTGTGTTATCACACCCGTCGTCCTCAAAGCCAACCTCTTCCTGCCCTGACCGAAAAGTCAAGTTGTCGCTCCAATCAGGTATTTGAGTCTCATCATCGTCTTCATCATTGTCTCCACAAACAGGAGTTACAGTTTGGGAATGAGGGTCTACATTATGCTCAGAACCTTCTTCATCTGGTCCTGGATCCGACTTATAAAGATTCTGGGCATCAGTGCAGATCATTTCCTCATCTGGATTAACAGAAGCTCTGGAGCAGACCTCCGTTTCCCAGGCTATAGTATGAGTAAACAGCTCTGCAGACTCAACCATCTGTGTTACCCCATACTCAGACGGGCAGCTGGAGACTTGGGAGCTGTGAGGAAGCAAGTGCGATTGGGGTGACACCTCTGAGGACTGGAGTATTTGTGATGTTGAAATTGAGGTGGAGGAGAGCCCACTTGAAGGAGCACTTGATATCCGCTGAAGCACCTGCTGTTTTTGTGCCTCATCTGGAATTTGTAGCGATGGGCGTGTCCGTAAGAAAGGGATCGTATCACATTGTCCTCGAAAAGAAGTCGACATGTTAGTTTGGCTGGAAGATGGTCTTTCTTCTGCAGATGTTACTCCCCCCCACCGCGGGGGGGGGGCTCGACCCACCAGCGGACAGGCACCAGTATTGGGAGAGGGGGGCTGGCCGTAAGGGTCCACCGCGGTTCTGGCACAAACCCGGCGACACGGAGGTGGCACGGGCAGGAACGGACTGGCCGTGTCGGCTTCTCACTTTTTGGATTTTAGAAGGGCATGACATGCCTATATCTGTGTCTCCCCCTCCTTTTACTCCTCCACCTCTTTTCTTTTCGCATGACTATATGTACTTGTCACTTTTCCATGTGTTAGTTATGTCTTCTGAGCAGTTTGTCAGCTTTTGGACACCTTTGAAGGTGTTTTCTATGTGTTTCTATGTGTTTTTGTTTCATTGGTTTTAACGGTGTTCGAAGGTGTTCGACGAACAGTTCGACGAACATTTCGGCGAACACACGGGTGTTCGACGAACCGAACCGAACTCGAACACTACGGGGGTGGCTCAACACTAGTACTAAGTATCTTTTTAAGGCTCTTTGGAACAATGTTAATATAATTAATAATAATTACGACTCTCCCAAGGAGACCATCATTTGTCAAAGTATGCACTTCTTTTCCTTTTAAAATAAACTATAATAAGATAAATAATAACTTAATATATAATAAGTAGTGTTGAGCGATACCTTCCGATATCGGGAAATATCGGATCGGATTGGATCGGACCGATACCGAAAAAGTATCGGATATCGCCGATTCCGATACCGGAAACCAATGCAAGTCAATGGGACATAAATATCGGAATTAAAATAAACCCTTTCTTTCCTTGTAGGTTATTTCTACATGAAGGAAAACAACTAAGAATAATGTAGAATGTATTGGGGGAGGTGGGGGAGACAATAAAGGCATAGAGGTTTAGCCCAGTCAAATGGAATAGCAGGAATTACTATTTTTTTATTATGTTCTGAGTTACGGAAATATTAACTATGTTAAGTATTTTTATATTTTGTCAGATATTTATGTTTCACTACTTCCATGCTCTTCACCTTCTTTTTTACTTCTCCCACACTTTCTCCTTCATCATCCTCAGCATCTTTTTCATCCACTTCTTCTTCACCTTCTTCTTCTTCACCTTCTTCGTATTATTCTTTTTTTTACATTCTTCATATTCTACTTCTTCATCTTCTTCATATTCTTCTTCTTCATCATATTCTTATTTGTGACAGGCATTCCTGTAGTTGTTATCTATAAAAGGTTGGACATTACACCTTTTGTTCTGCCCGTCACAAAAGATTTACAACAGGATTTGTCCGCGTTCAGTTTGGCCTGCAGCAGCAGGTCTTTTCCAGGGGCACCACGAGGAGGAACGGACTCACCCCCATACACTGCTTAGTCATCTTCTGCTTATAATTTAGATATTATCTTTTGCTCTGATTTTTAGTCTTATGCTTAATGTTCTTCCGCTTTTTGTTCTGCAGCTTCTTGTATTTCTGCTTCTTGGTTTTCTGTCTCTTGTTCTTCTGTATCTTGGTGCTTGTCTTCTCTTCTTTGTCTTCTTGGTCAACTTCTTCAGGGTCATCTTCTTGGTCTTCTTCGGGGTGGTCTTCAGGGTCGTCGTCTTCGGGGGTCCTCGTCTTCGGGGTCCTCGTCTTCTTCGGGTTGGTCTTCTGGGTCCTCGTCTTCGGGGTCCTCGTCTTCTTCGGGGTGGTCTTCAGGGTCCTCGTCTTCTTCGGGGTGGTCTTCAGGGTCCTCGTCTTCTTCGGGGTGGTCTTCAGGGTCCTCGTCTTCAGGGTCATTGTCTTCGGGGTCCTCGTCTTCTTAGGGTTGGTCTTCAGGGTCCTCGTCTTCAGGGTCCTCGTCAGGGAGATCCAGAGTGATTACCAAGAACCATTTCAAAAAGCTTGAACTTGGAAATGTAGCAGAAGGTACAAGAAAGCTGAGGAACTTCCGAGGACCAGCTGACGGTACTGGAACCCGGATGGGTAGCAGAAGGTACAAGAGCCAATGGAACTACCGATGACCAGCTGATGTTACTGGAACTCGGTTACTAAGCAGGAGGTACCTGTGCCAGAAAGCACTACCAAGGACCAGCAGACGTTGGTGGAACTTGGATACCGAGAAGGAGGCACCTAATCCAAAGGCACTGCCGAGAACCAGCTGACGGTACTGGAACCCGGATGGGTAGCAGAAGGTACCCATGTAAAAAAAAGTTCAAGGCCGCGAGCCGGCCGCAGTTACCAAAACCCACAGTCCTACAGGGGGTGCTTGTCCTATTGGCACTATGGAACCAGCCTTTATTGCCAGATCCCGCAGCCCACATAGGAGTCACCTAAACTGCAGGCACCATAGAGTCGGCTAACCCGACCGCAACACGACAGGACAACGCATTGGAGGCAAAGTGACGTTGACACTACCCGGAAACAGCTGGCGTGCTGGAACCAGGCTGGGCAGGAGGGAGTACCCGTGCCAAAGACACTGCCGAGAACCAGCTGACGGTACTGGAACCCGGATGGGTAGCAGAAGATACAAGAGCAAATGGAACTACCGAGGACCAGCTGACGGTACTGGAACCCGGATGGGTAGCAGAAGGTACAAGAGCCAATGGAACTACCGAGGACCAGCTGATGTTACTGGAACTCGGTTACTAAGCAGGAGGTACCTGTGCCAGAAAGCACTACCAAGGACCAGCAGACGTTGGTGGAACTTGGATACCGAGAAGGAGGCACCTAATCCAAAGGCACTGCCGAGAACCAGCTGACGGTACTGGAACCCGGATGGGTAGCAGAAGGTACCCATGTAAAAAAAAGTTCAAGGCCGCGAGCCGGCCGCAGTTACCAAAACCCACAGTCCTACAGGGGGTGCTTGTCCTATTGGCACTATGGAACCAGCCTTCATTGCCAGATCCCGCAGCCCACATAGGAGTCACCTAAACTGCAGGCACCATAGAGTCGGCTAACCCGACCGCAACACGACAGGACAACGCATTGGAGGCAAAGTGACATTGACACTACCCGGAAACAGCTGGCGTGCTGGAACCAGGCTGGGCAGGAGGGAGTACCCGTGCCAAAGACACTGCCGAGAACCAGCTGACGGTACTGGAACCCGGATGGGTAGCAGAAGATACAAGAGCAAATGGAACTACCGAGGACCAGCTGACGGTACTGGAACCCGGATGGGTAGCAGAAGGTACAAGAGCCAATGGAACTACCGAGGACCAGCTGATGTTACTGGAACTCGGTTACTAAGCAGGAGGTACCTGTGCCAGAAAGCACTACCAAGGACCAGCAGACGTTGGTGGAACTTGGATACCGAGAAGGAGGCACCTAATCCAAAGGCACTGCCGAGAACCAGCTGACGGTACTGGAACCCGGATGGGTAGCAGAAGGTACCCATGTAAAAAAAAGTTCAAGGCCGCGAGCCGGCCGCAGTTACCAAAACCCACAGTCCTACAGGGGGTGCTTGTCCTATTGGCACTATGGAACCAGCCTTCATTGCCAGATCCCGCAGCCCACATAGGAGTCACCTAAACTGCAGGCACCATAGAGTCGGCTAACCCGACCGCAACACGACAGGACAACGCATTGGAGGCAAAGTGACGTTGACACTACCCGGAAACAGCTGGCGTGCTGGAACCAGGCTGGGCAGGAGGGAGTACCCGTGCCAAAGACACTGCCGAGAACCAGCTGACGGTACTGGAACCCGGATGGGTAGCAGAAGATACAAGAGCAAATGGAACTACCGAGGACCAGCTGACGGTACTGGAACCCGGATGGGTAGCAGAAGGTACAAGAGCCAATGGAACTGCCGAGAACCAGCTGGCGGTGCTGGAGCCCAGGGTAAATACTAAAAACAGAGGAGCCAGAGGTGTATTTGGAGGAGGTTTTAAATCCGTAGTACAGTGGATGTGGACAAAGCAGGAGAATTTGCCGGACACACAGCTGGGGATCAGCTGACGTTACTGAACCCCAATAACACTGGAGCAAGCGTTGACTGTGCAGACGGCACTTCTGAGCAGCAACTAGCGGTATTGGAGCCCAGGGTAAATACTAAAAACGGAGGAGCCAGAGGTGTAATTGGAGCAAGTTTTAAATAAGTAGCACAGTGAATATGGACAGAGCAGGAGAAATTGCCGTGAACACAGCAGGGGAACAGCTGACGTTACCGAACCCCAATAACACCGCAGCAAGTGTTGACTGTGCAGACGGCACTTCCGAGCGCCAACTGGCGGTGCTGGAGCCCAGGGATAAGAATGAAAACAGAGGAGCCAGAGGTGTAATTGGAGCAACTTTAAAATGTGTAGTACAGTGGATGTGGACAAAGCAGGAGAAATTGCCGTCCGTACAGCAGGGGAACAGCTGACGTTACCGAACCCCAATAACACGGCAGCAAGTGTTGACTGTGCAGACAGCACTTCCGAGCGCCAACTGGCGGTGCTGGAGCCCAGGGATAAGAATAAAAATAGAGAGGAGCCAGAGGTGTAATTGGAGCAAGTTTTAAATAAGTAGCACAGTGAATATGGACAGAGCAGGAGAAATTGCCGTGAACACAGCAGGGGAACAGCTGACGTTACCGAACCCCAATAACACGGCAGCAAGTGTTGACTGTGCAGACGGCACTTCCGAGCGCCAACTGGCGGTGCTGGAGCCCAGGGATAAGAATAAAAATAGAGAGGAGCCAGAGGTGTAATTGGAGCAAGTTTTAAATAAGTAGCACAGTGAATATGGACAGAGCAGGAGAAATTGCCGTGTACACAGCAGGGGAACAGCTGACGTTACCGAACCCCAATAACACCGCAGCAAGTGTTGACTGTGCAGACGGCACTTCCGAGCGCCAACTGGCGGTGCTGGAGCCCAGGGATAAGAATGAAAACAGAGGAGCCAGAGGTGTAATTGGAGCAACTTTAAAATGTGTAGTACAGTGGATGTGGACAAAGCAGGAGAAATTGCCGTCCGCACAGCAGGGGAACAGCTGACGTTACTGAACCCCAATAACACGGCAGCAAGTGTTGACTGTGCAGACGGCACTTCCGAGCGCCAACTGGCGGTGTTGGAGCTCAGGGATAATACTGAAAACAGAGGAGCCAGAGGTGTAATTGGAGCAACTTTAAAATCTGTAGTAGTGAGAATGTGGACAGAGCAGGAGAAATTGCCGTCCGCACAGCAGGGGAACAGCTGACGTTACTGAACCCCAATAACATGGTAGCAAGTGTTGACTGTGCAGACGGCACTTCCGAGCGCCAACTGGCGGTGTTGGAGCTCAGGGATAATACTGAAAACAGAGGAGCCAGAGGTGTAATTGGAGCAACTTTAAAATCTGTAGTAGTGAGAATGTGGACAGAGCAGGAGAAATTGCCGTCCGCACAGCAGGGGAACAGCTGACGTTACTGAACCCCAATAACATGGTAGCAAGTGTTGACTGTGCAGACGGCACTTCCGAGCGCCAACTGGCGGTGTTGGAGCTCAGGGATAATACTGAAAACAGAGGAGCCAGAGGTGTAATTGGAGCAACTTTAAAATCTGTAGTAGTGAGAATGTGGACAGAGCAGGAGAAATTGCCGTCCGCACAGCAGGGGAACAGCTGACGTTACTGAACCCCAATAACACGGCAGCAAGTGTTGACTGTGCAGACGGCACTTCCGAGCGCCAACTGGCGGTGTTGGAGCTCAGGGATAATACTGAAAACAGAGGAGCCAGAGGTGTAATTGGAGCAACTTTAAAATCTGTAGTAGTGAGAATGTGGACAGAGCAGGAGAAATTGCCGTCCGCACAGCAGGGGAACAGCTGACGTTACTGAACCCCAATAACATGGTAGCAAGTGTTGACTGTGCAGACGGCACTTCCGAGCGCCAACTGGCGGTGTTGGAGCTCAGGGATAATACTGAAAACAGAGGAGCCAGAGGTGTAATTGGAGCAACTTTAAAATCTGTAGTAGTGAGAATGTGGACAGAGCAGGAGAAATTGCCGTCCGCACAGCAGGGGAACAGCTGACGTTACTGAACCCCAATAACATGGTAGCAAGTGTTGACTGTGCAGACGGCACTTCCGAGCGCCAACTGGCGGTGTTGGAGCTCAGGTATAATACTGAAAACAGAGGAGCCAGAGGTGTAATTGGAGCAACTTTAAAATCTGTAGTAGTGAGAATGTGGACAGAGCAGGAGAAATTGCCGTCCGCACAGCAGGGGAACAGCTGACGTTACTGAACCCCAATAACATGGTAGCAAGTGTTGACTGTGCAGACGGCACTTCCGAGCGCCAACTGGCGGTGTTGGAGCTCAGGGATAATACTGAAAACAGAGGAGCCAGAGGTGTAATTGGAGCAACTTTAAAATCTGTAGTAGTGAGAATGTGGACAGAGCAGGAGAAATTGCCGTCCGCACAGCAGGGGAACAGCTGACGTTACTGAACCCCAATAACACGGCAGCAAGTGTTGACTGTGCAGACGGCACTTCCGAGCGCCAACTGGCGGTGTTGGAGCTCAGGGATAATACTGAAAACAGAGGAGCCAGAGGTGTAATTGGAGCAACTTTAAAATCTGTAGTAGTGAGAATGTGGACAGAGCAGGAGAAATTGCCGTCCGCACAGCAGGGGAACAGCTGACGTTACTGAACCCCAATAACATGGTAGCAAGTGTTGACTGTGCAGACGGCACTTCCGAGCGCCAACTGGCGGTGTTGGAGCTCAGGGATAATACTGAAAACAGAGGAGCCAGAGGTGTAATTGGAGCAACTTTAAAATCTGTAGTAGTGAGAATGTGGACAGAGCAGGAGAAATTGCCGTCCGCACAGCAGGGGAACAGCTGACGTTACTGAACCCCAATAACATGGTAGCAAGTGTTGACTGTGCAGACGGCACTTCCGAGCGCCAACTGGCAGTGTTGGAGCTCAGGGATAATACTGAAAACAGAGGAGCCAGAGGTGTAATTGGAGCAACTTTAAAATCTGTAGTAGTGAGAATGTGGACAGAGCAGGAGAAATTGCCGTCCGCACAGCAGGGGAACAGCTGACGTTACTGAACCCCAATAACACGGCAGCAAGTGTTGACTGTGCAGACGGCACTTCCGAGCGCCAACTGGCGGTGTTGGAGCTCAGGGATAATACTGAAAACAGAGGAGCCAGAGGTGTAATTGGAGCAACTTTAAAATCTGTAGTAGTGAGAATGTGGACAGAGCAGGAGAAATTGCCGTCCGCACAGCAGGGGAACAGCTGACGTTACTGAACCCCAATAACATGGTAGCAAGTGTTGACTGTGCAGACGGCACTTCCGAGCGCCAACTGGCGGTGTTGGAGCTCAGGGATAATACTGAAAACAGAGGAGCCAGAGGTGTAATTGGAGCAACTTTAAAATCTGTAGTAGTGAGAATGTGGACAGAGCAGGAGAAATTGCCGTCCGCACAGCAGGGGAACAACTGACGTTACTGAACCCCAATAACATGGTAGCAAGTGTTGACTGTGCAGACGGCACTTCCGAGCGCCAACTGGCAGTGTTGGAGCTCAGGGATAATACTGAAAACAGAGGAGCCAGAGGTGTAATTGGAGCAACTTTAAAATCTGTAGTAGTGAGAATGTGGACAGAGCAGGAGAAATTGCCGTCCGCACAGCAGGGGAACAGCTGACGTTACTGAACCCCAATAACATGGTAGCAAGTGTTGACTGTGCAGACTGCACTTCCGAGCGCCAACTGGCGGTGTTGGAGCTCAGGGATAATACTGAAAACAGAGGAGCCAGAGGTGTAATTGGAGCAACTTTAAAATCTGTAGTAGTGAGAATGTGGACAGAGCAGGAGAAATTGCCGTCCGCACAGCAGGGGAACAGCTGACGTTACTGAACCCCAATAACACGGCAGCAAGTGTTGACTGTGCAGACGGCACTTCCGAGCGCCAACTGGCGGTGTTGGAGCTCAGGGATAATACTGAAAACAGAGGAGCCATAGGTGTAATTGGAGCAACTTTAAAATCTGTAGTAGTGAGAATGTGGACAGAGCAGGAGAAATTGCCGTCCGCACAGCAGGGGAACAGCTGACGTTACTGAACCCCAATAACATGGTAGCAAGTGTTGACTGTGCAGACGGCACTTCCGAGCGCCAACTGGCGGTGTTGGAGCTCAGGGATTACAGTTCAGGTGGTAGAAACATGAACAGAACAGGAGACCTGGATACTGTTACCAACCAATTATTTATTCTGGAAGAGGACTGGCAAATTCATGAGAGATCCAGGCCTTGTTCATTTTGAGAAAAGTAAGCCGGTCAACGTTATCGGAGGATAGTCGCATGCGACGGTCTCTTAGTACACCACCTGCGGCACTAAAGACGCGTTCCGATAATACACTAGCAGCAGGGCAAGCTAGCACCTCCAGTGCATACTGACTAAGCTCTGGCCATGTATCCAGCTTACAGACCCAAAACTTGAAGGGAGAAGAGCCGTCTGGGAGTACACTAAGAGGGCAAGACATGTAGTCTGTCACCATCTGACGGAAACGTTGCCTCCTGCTGACTGGAGCCGTCTGTGATGGTGTAGACATTTGTGGCGGCGGGGACACAAAACTTTGCCACATTTCGGCCATACTGGTCTTGCCTTGTGCTGAGGCGCTGCTTCTGCTCCCTCTTTGTGCAGAGCTTCCTCCACTGCCTCGACGCACTGAGCTGCTTTGTAAAGCACTAGCAGCACTGCTCTCGGTTGGAATGGAGAACATGATGGAATGCACCAGTGCGTCTTGGTACTCCCGCATTTTACGCTCCCGGTTCAACGGTGTTATGAGGCTTTGTAAGTTGTCCCGGTAGCGAGGATCTAGGAGGGTGGACACCCAATAATCAGCCGTGTTGAGAATGTGGGCGATGCGGCGGTCGTTTCTCAGGCACTGCAGCATGAAATCAACCATGTGCTGCAGACTGCCAACTGGCCAAGAAACGCTGTCCCCTGCTTGAGGCGTGATCTCTGCCTGCTCTGCATCACCCCACCCTCGCTCTAGATACTGACTACTAGAGCATTGTGTACCTCCCTCCTCTGGACAGATGTCTTCCTCATCCATTGACTCCTCCTCATCCTCCTCACAAAGTGTTCCCTGCCTAGGCCTTTGTGAGGAACCACGTTGCGCAGACTGTAGAGAAGCAGATGGCATTTGTGACTCCTCATCCTCCACCTCTTCCAAAACCTCGTCCCTTAGTGCTTGCAGTGTTTTTTCAAGCAGGCAGATAAGGGGGATAGTCATGCTGACTAGTGCATCATCTGCACTCGCCATCCGCGTGGAATAATAGAAGGCACGCAAAACGTGGAAAATGTCCTTCATAGAGGCCCACTCAGTGGTGGTGAAGTGTGAACGGCGCGCACTGCGACTTGTTTGCGCCTGCTGCAGCTGGTACTCCATTACTGCTGCCTGCTACTCACACAACCTCTCCAACATATGTAACGTTGAATTCCACCTGGTGGGTAGGTCACATATGATGCGATGTTCCGGAAGACATAATCGGCGCTGCAGAGCTGCAATGCGTGATCTTGCATTGCTGGAACGCCGCAAGTGAGCGCACTCTATGCGGACCTTGTGAAGCAGTGCATCAAGATCCGGATAGTCCCTCAAAAAACTCTGCACGACCAAGTTGAGCACATGTGCCAGACATGGGATGTGAGTGAGGTTGCCTAGGCCCAGAGCTGCCACCAGATTTCGGCCATTGTCACACACTACCATGCCTGGCTGGAGATTCGCTGGCACAAACCACACGTCACTCTGCTGCTTGATGGCATTCCAGAGCTCCTGCGCTGTGTGGCTTCGATTCCCCAAAGAAATTAATTTTAATACGGCCTGTTGACGTTTGGCCACGGCTGTGCTCATATCAGTCATCATAACAGGTAACCGTTCACGGGTCGATGTGGAGGTAGACCGTGACGGCTCCTGCAGCGCTGATTCAGAGGAACTGGAGTATGAGGAGGAGTCAATGTGTACAGACTGGATTCCTGCAATCCTTGGAGTTGGCAGAACACGTACAGCGCCACTCTCAAGATCTGTACCCGGCTCCACAACATTTACCCAATGGGCAGTGAGGGAAAGGTATCGTCCCTGTCCATGCTTACTGGTCCACGCATCAGTGGTCAGGTGGACCTTGCTACTGACGGCGTTTTGTAGCGCATGTTTAATTTTTCCCTCCACATGATGTTGCAGGGCAGGGACGGCTTGCCTGCTGAAATAAAAGCGGCTGGGCACGTTGTATTGTGGGACTGCCAATGCCATAAAGTTACGGAATGTGTCAGTCTCCACCAGCCTGAATGATAGCATTTCAAGGGCCAGTAGTTTAGCAATGCCAGCATTCAGAGCCTGTGCTCGGGGGTGGTTTGCCGAGTATGGGCGCCTTTTCTCCCATGCCTGTGCTAACGATGGCTGTAGACTGGCCTGGGAGTGTGAGGATGACTGGGAAAGTGGTGCTGTGGGTGGAATTACACTGTGTCTCTGTACAACAGTGCCAGAGATTCTTCCATGGCGATCCTGTGAGGAAGCCGAACCAGCTGTGTGTGAGCTGGAGGAAGAAGCTACAACACGAGCTGAAGAGGTGGTAGGTGGCTCTGTAGGTTGGCCTAGGTCTTCAGTGTGTTTGTGTAACTCCACCACGTGCTTGGTCCGCACATGTTTCCACATATTTGTGGTATTGAGGTTGCTGACACTTTTCCCTCTTTTCACCTTCTGATTACACAGCTTGCATTTGACAAAGCAAATGTCATCTGCAACTGTGTCAAAAAAGGACCAGGCACTGCAAGTCTTGGGAGCGCCCGCTTTGGATTTTGGAAGAGCCATGCTCCTAATGGGTGCCGAAGTGGAGGCTACAGGCAACCAAGTCTGCCCCCTCCCTCTCCCTCCTTTTTGGGCCGTTCGGGGAATCTCTTCCTCAGAGCTGCTCCCACCACCTTCCTGTCCCTCACGCCATGATGGGTCAAGGACCTCATCATCTACACCACCCTCTTCAAACAACTGCTTCTCCTGGGTAGTCTCGACAGCACAGTACGCACCAGAAAGTGGCACCTGAGTCTCATCATCAGATGCGTACTGAGGTGTGCTGCTGACCATAGGCACTGGCCCACCCGCCTCTTCAGATTCAGAGAGACAAAACGGTTGCGCATCACTGCATACTACCTCTTCTTCAAAATCTCGAATTCTGCTTGGCTGGCCCCCTCTTTCCAAGCCAAGAGATTCAGAGAACAGAAGTAGAGATGGCTCCTGTCCAGGGCTCTCTGACTGCCTGGGCAATTTGGCAGGTGGTGAAGAGACAGATGGGTGCTCTTCAGTGCTCAGGACCTGAGAGGATCTGGAACTAATTGAAGTCGATGCGTTAGCTGCCATCCATCCGACAACGGCTTCAATTTGGTCCTCGCGCAGCAGTGGGGTACGGCTAGCTCCTACAAAGCTGCGCATAAAGGACTGTTCCCTGGTAAAACTGGGGGATGCTGAGTCACTGGTGCCCGCAGCAGGCACAGAATCCCCACGTCCTCTCCCTGCAGGCACAGAATCCTCACGTCCTCTCCCTGCAGAAACTCCACGCCCACGACCACGACCACGCCCACGACCACATGCCTTACTCCCTGCCTTCTTCATCTTGGTAGACTGATAAAGATAGGCAGAAAAGTACTAAGGGCTTAGTGTGCTTATTCCTGAACAGCTGCTAACAGGTATAAGAAACACTAATTTTATAAAGTGTGGACTAGACTTTAATATGAGCTAATGTGGCCTACACAACTTTAAAGTGGAGTGTTTGGTGAACTTTATTTAGGTTTTTTTTTGTCACAAAAAGACACTGGATGTGCCTAAAGATGTAATAACGATAGTATCACAAACTTTTTGTAGCTATTACAATGTAGGAAGGTAACCTACAATGCAATAGATGAGGCTGCAAAAAATAGGCTAATACTAATCTGGCTGGGGCTGCAGGGCCCAATGCTGCAGAAAGGCTCCTCTATCTACTCCTATATAGTGTGTTTGGAATCAATTTAGCTGAATACGGATGGAACCACCACACTAATAGGAGATATCAGGAAAATTATGAATTGGCAATAAAGGACAATGTATGAGGCAGTGACACACACTGAGTGCACTACAACCAGACGGGGTTGAAGCACACACTACAGGGTGAGCTGCACTCACACACCAGACCTTGCAGACAGCGGTGAACAGTACAGATGCAGAGCACTGTGCACTAGCGCTGCAAGACCAAAAAAAATTCTCTATCTACTCCTATATAGTGTGTTTGGAACCAATTTAGCTGAATACGGATGGAACCACCACACTAATAGGAGATATCAGGAAAAATTATGAATTGGCAAAAAAGGACAATGTATGAGGCAGTGACACACACTGAGTGCACTACAACCAGACTTGGCTGAAGCACACACTACAGGGTGAGCTGCACTCACACACACAGACCTTGCAGACAGCGGTGAACAGCACAGGGAACTGTGCACTAGCACTGCAAGGCACAGTGATTTAGAAAGTAGCTTGGGTAAAGCAGTATAGAGCAAATAGGTAGCTAAAACTGTCCCTCAGAACAACAGCGTCCTATCCCTAACTGAATTCACAGCAGAGTGAGCTCAAAATGGCGGCGGTGGCTTTTATAGTGCATCATGACATCATTTCAGCAGCCAATCACAGCCATGCCATTAGTTAAGATGCCTACATGCCTAACAGGATGTGCCCACACTTCTTAGGATCCTCATTGGCTGAATAAAATGAAAATGTCTCATTGCATTATGGGAACTTCCGATTCCGGTATACGATATTGCAAAAGTATCGGAATTAAGTATCGGAATTCCGATACCGCGAATATCGGCCGATACCCGATATTTCAGTATCGGAATGCTCAACACTAATAATAAGATATAATAACTTTTTAAACTATAATAAGAGATTTCACATGTTTGATGTATTCCCTGTTGGATGGAGGTCTCTATGAGATCCAGTTTTTAGCAATTAACTTCCTGGTGGCAAACAGCAAGCATGCAATAGCAATTTTTTCCACCTCTTCCACATGCAACTCATCAATGTAACCAGAATACAAATCAGGGGGTCTCTATGCACTGTACATTCATATGCCAATTCTATAAGGCTAAGAACCACAATCCAAAATGTATATCATTGCAGGCAAGACCATAACTTGTGGAATATTCCTGCTTCCTCCCTGGAACAAAGAGGGCTGTTACAATTGGGTCTAAGGCCCATTTTGAACACTACTTCTGGTGATCTGTATACTCTATGAATAACATACATCTGTGAAAGCCTACCAGGTTCACTTAGTGAGAGACTGGGAATATTCTCCTAAATAGAGGACCACTTGTCCTCAGAAATGACCCACATCTCCAACTCCCACTTTTGTTTAACCAACAAAGGGAATTTTTTCAGAATGACAAATAGCAAGGTATCATGTATGCAGGAGATTACTCCTCTAGTGACCCCTGTTGAGCATACAGTATCTAATGTAATATTCTTCTGAATTACAACGTTATTTAAAGCGTACCTGTCAGCAGAATTGGGCTCAGTAAACCACATATACTGTCCGGTGGGCGACATTACACTGATTAAAATGATACCTTGGTTGATGAAATCCATCCTGTGGTTTTTGTGCAATCTTTACTTTCAGTTTGGAGATAATGATATGCTCGTGCTCCGGGGGCGCTCTATCTAGTGCTCTGCTAACATATTCATCTGTATGCTCTCATGACAGCTCACTGTGTCTTCACTGACCTGCCTCCTATTTTAAATAATGCATCTAGTAGTGCGGGGCTAGGTAAAATAGGAGGCAGGTCAGTGAACGCACAATGAGCTGTCATAAGAGCTTACAGATGAATATGTAAGCAGAGCACCAGATAGAGCCCACCCCAAAGCCCACCCGGAGCATGAGCATATCATTATCTCCAAAATGAAAGTAAAGATTACACAAGAACCATACGACGGATTTCATCAACTCAGGTATCATTTTAATCAGTGAAATGTCACCCACCTGACAGTGTATGTAGTTTACTGAGAACAATCCTGCTGACAGGTGCGCTTTAACTTACATTGGGCTTTATATGCATGCTTAAGTTGAAAGTATTGAAATAGACTATTGTCAGGCAGGTGAAATTCCTCCTATCAACATTCAAAGATTTTGAGCACATCATTACTGATTAACTGGTTAACATATAAAATACCCATGGACCTCCAATTCTCAAATTCAGATAGTTTCGCAAACAGCGAGAGATATTCGTTACTCCACATGGGTGAATATATGAATATATCATAACGGATTATATTTCTCAAATTTTTTTAACCTTAGACCAAACTTTGCTAATAAGGCCCAATGTAAGGAATTTCAGTAAGCCATTGAATCTTCCTGCCTCCAAACTACTCACCAGAGCTCCCTCGCCTACCACATTTTGAATAATCAACAATTCAGCTAGTATAGATAACCTCAATTATCAATCAGGAAAAATTAGCAAGAGGTTAAAAATATCAATATTTTATTTAATTCTGATAAAAAACATATAGAATTATCACCCAGAAAAAAGTGTACTGTGCATATGTAAAAATCAGATATGCATATATGCACTCTGAAAAAAAGAACAGACAAAATTCCTGGATTTATACCATTATGAAACCAAGTCTTTGAATTTGACTGCGCAATTACGATTCATATACCCTGTTTCCTACGGGAGGCTCAGAAAAGGCTTACTGATAATTGTTCGATCATTATGCCCCAGTTCGAGCTCATTTAAATAGGGGGCCCTTTTTACATTATAAATCATCAAACACTCCTATTGAACCACTTATTCAGGGGATAAGAGTGAATATTGTACCCCCTTTTTTTTCCCTTTAAAACAGACAGAAATTTGCGAGACACAGAATTACCATAATCCTCATTTATAATGTCATGGTTGTTGCTTAATATACAATCCTGTTGCTTATTATACTTGTCTTTAGCAGCCCTCAAATAAAATCGATTGATTTGGCATACTGTACTGAAAAATAATGAACCTCAAAACACAGTGTCATAACTTGTACATCATCTTGCTGCTTGTCAAACTCTCTTAGCAGCCCATAGGTTCTGTTACAATTAAATAGTTTGGCACAATTTAAACCATTTCACCAATTCTAATATATATAGGCAGACTTATCTGTCCACAGTGTCATAACTTGTACATCATCTTGCTGCTTGTTAAACTCTCTTAGCAGCCCATAGATTCTGTTACAAATAGTTTGGCACAATTTAAACCATTTCACCAATTCTAATATATATAGGCAGACTTATCTGTCCTGAAGTCTCCTTCATTGGTGTCAGTGCAGATTATACAGTGCTTCGGCTCCCGACGCGTTTCATTATTCATCAGGGGAGTTAAGAGCCTTATGCCATCTTCCAAGAATGTCTGACACTGTTAATGAACTGCGTGCATTTTGTATGCTAACCACCCAACCTGCCATATGGTATGCATTTCCGCTATTTTGTGTCCCTACAGGGTTGCGCTCCATAGTCCTGCCTGTATCCTGACATGCACGCTGGAGCGCAAGGTCTCCTATTGCGCATGCACTCGCGGCCGGTATTCCGAGTCACTTCCAGTTTCTCCGTGACGTATATCCGGCCCGTGGAACGCAAGCTCCGAAATGGAAAGCACCACGTTCCAAAACCGTCACATAGATCTCGGAGCCTGCGCTCGCGGGGTTAGGGTCGTGCCTACCACCATAAAGGGCACATTTATATTGCAAAATGTGCTGAGGGGGTATATGGTAGGGTGTAGTCCACCCTCAAGGTGTTTCCCTATCCCCAATATATAGAGTAGAACTTAAAGTTCAGAGGAAACTGTTCTTCCACACAGGACCTTTTCTATATAAGCATGTGCCAGATCCTGTCAATAGCAACAATCATACATACATGAATATAGAACCGAAGTAAGGTTTTAGACCGATAATTCATCAAAAATCTGTTATAGCAATTGAAAATATAGGGGGTCGGGGCCCCGAGTTCGCATGTCCGACCAACAATAATGGAGTAGTGTAAAATGGAGATAAAAACAGTGAGGGAGATTTTCTTGTGAATAAGATAAGGGGGTCTAAATATTCCCTTACTTGTGATTCCTTTCCTATACTGTCACCTACCTAACGCGGAGGTTGGCACCCTAGGGGATCTACGCAGTGGCGCCCCCACTCAACGGCGGCTGTCCCTAAATTTCACTCCTATTCTCTCACCTATAATCTCAGAGAAAAGGGATGAAGGATAGTTGTTCATTGAGTCCAGATGTGTGTAACGTTTTTAACCAAAAGATCCATTTGGATTCTTTTTGTAGGATCATTCTATCCCAATCGCCCCCTCTCTGGGGGGAAGGAATCTTATCAATCCCCACAAATGTTATTTTATCAGTATTTCCTCCATGAAAGTCGTTTAACCACTTCGCACCAGAGCCTGTTTTTGCCTTCGTGACCGGGCCAATTTTTTCAATTCTGACCACTGTCACTTTATGAGGCAATTACTCTGGAACGCTTTAACGGATTCCCCTGATTCTGAGACTGTTTTTTCGTGACATATTGTACTTCATGATAGTGGTAAAATTTCTTCGATATCACTTGCGTTTATTTGTGGAAAAATCAGAAATTTGGCGAAAATTTTGAAAATTTTGTAATTTTCGAACTTTGAATTTTCATGCCCTTAAATCAGAGCGATATATCACACAAAATAGTTAATAAATAACATTTCCCACATGTCTGCTTCACATTAGCACAATTTTGGAACCAAAATTTTTTTTGTTAGGAAGCTATAAGGGTTAAAATTTGACCAGCGATTTCTCATTTTTACAACATCTTATTTGAAGTGACTTTGAGGGGCCTTTATGACAGAAAATACCCAAAAGTGATACCATTCTAAAAACTGCACCCCTCAAGGTGCTCAAAACCACATTCAAGAAGTTTATTAACCCTTCAGGTGCTTCACAGGAATTTTTGGAATGTGGAAGAAAACAATGAACATTTAACTTTTTTTCACAAAACTGCTACTTTAACCTCAAATTTTTAATTTTTACAAGGGCAGCCAGAAAAAATGGACCTCAAAATGTGTTGTGCAATTTCTCCTGAGCATGCTGATACCCCATATGTGGTGCAAAGCCACTGTTTGGGCGCACGGCATGGCTCGGAAGGTAAGGAGCGCCATTTGACTTTTGGAATGGAAATTTGACTGGAATCGATAGCGGACGCCATGTTGCATTTGGAGAGCCCCTGAGGTGCCTAAACAGAGGAAACCCCCAACAAGTGACCCCATTTTGGAAACTAGACCCCTCAAGGAACTTATCTAGATGTGTGGTGAGCACATTGAACCCCCAGGGGCTTCACAGAATTTTATAATGTTGAAGTGTGAAAATAAAAAAACACATTTTTAACACAAAACTGCTACTTTAGCCTCAAATTTTTGCATTTGGAGAGCCCCTGGGGTGCCTAAACAGAGGAAACCCCCAACAAGTGACCGAATTTTACAATCTACTCCTCTGTATAAATTAATCTAGTGGTGGGAAAATAAGTAGATAAGTAAATGGTCACTAAACCCATAGATGAATTCACAGAGAGGTGTCATTTCCAAAATGGGGTCACTTCAGGGGGGATTCTGCTGTTCTGGCACTTTTCAGAGGCGCTAAGTACCAGAATTAAAGAATCCCCCCTGAAGTGACCCCATTTTGGAAATGACACCCCTCTGGGAATTCATCTATGGGTTTAGTGACCATTTTAACTCAATGGATGATTTCCAGAAACAAGCACGCAATGGAAGGTTTAGATTCTGGAGAACCCCCCCCCACCCCTGGAAATTAAGTGAGCTCTACTCGAATGTGTCATTCACTAAATGAACCAAATGTTTGAATGACAAATTGGGATACATTTTTACAGTTTAAAAACGTGGTTCTGTGTGGAAGATTTTAAAGCAGTCAGTGACGCATAAGGCTGGCAATGATGGGCATTGTGGGCAATAGTAGCGGGTATCACACCTCATTCCTCTCTTAGTACATACACAGCATCTTTTCTGGGGGTTCCTTCTTGTTTCCGTTGCTGGAATAAGTGCAATAAAATGTCGCTCAGTGAGTCTTTTCACATCCTCAGATTCTAATGAATGAGCGGGGCTAACACTTTGAAAAACAAGATTTTCAATTACCTTTTCTTGATAGTCAAGAAAAGGATCTGAATTTCCTGCTTTTTTGTACAACACAAAAGAATTGTATGTAGCCACCTGAAACAAATAAATAACCAACTTTTAATACCAGGTATAGGACTTTCTTGATACCTGGTATGGCTGTAGAACCTGGTCTGCAAGGTCCACACCCCCCATGTGTTTGTTGTAGTCAATGACTGACACAGGTTTTTGCTTCGGAGTGGTAGATCCTAGTTCTACAGTGGCCCTTGTGGCATCTGTGTGGATCGAGCTGAGGACAAAAATATCCCTCTTATCCCTATATTTCAGGGCAAGCAGGTCTCCGTTGCGTACAGCCCCTGACTGCCCCTTTTGAAACTTTTGGTTGACCAATGGTTGTGGAAACCCCTGACGGTTTTTACGGATGGTCCCACAAGCCCCGATGTTGTGTTCAACCAGACTTTTAAATAGGGGTATACTGGTGTAATAATTGTCCACGTACAGATTGTAGCCTTTTTGAAAAAATGGACTTATCAGCTCCCAAACAATTTTTCCAGATGTCCCCAGATAAGTAGGGCATCCTGGTGGGTTTAGTTGGCTATCTTTCCCCTCATATATGCGGAAAGCTGATGTGTATCCAGTTGAACTTTCGCACATTTTATAGATCTTTATTCCAAACCTTGCCCTTTTAGATGGGATAAATTGCTTGAGGTGCAGTCTTCCTTTGAATTTTACAAGGGACTCATCTATAGAAATATTTTGTGTTGGGGTGTAGAGCCTTAAGAATTTTTCTGACACATTTTCAATGATGGGTCTAATTTTATATAACCTGTCATGTTCTGAGGCATTTCTGGGCAGGCATTGACTATTGTCGTTAAAATGCCAAAACCGCATGAGCATTTCATAACGGGTCCTAGTAAGAACAACTGAAAACATAGGGGTGGCTTGAACAGGGTGGTTGGACCAGTAGGATCGAATGCTCGGTTTTTTAACAAGCCCCATGGCAAATGTAAGTCCTAACATTTTTTTTATTTCTGGGACATTAGTTGGTGTCCATAAATTTGCCCTAGCATAGTAAGATCGGGGATTCTGGCTTATGAATTGGGACGCATATAAATTTGTTTGCACGACAATATGCTCAAGCAAGCTGTCTGTAAAAAACAAATTAAAAAAATGAATTGGTCCAAAATCTTCCACCTCCACATTTATACCAGGAGTGGCGTTGAAATCAGGGCTGAATGGAGCAGCCAAATCCGAAGCCTCCCATCTGGGAAATGCTAGATCATGTGGCAAAGGCCCTTGTACACTGGCGTGCGCCAATTCACTGGTAGCAGGGACAGCTCTTGTACTTGGCAGTGTTCCCTGATTTGGAGACGTTTCTCCAGTAGCGCTATTTGCCCCTATTGCTGTACTGGTCCTTGGGCTTGAGGATGGACCAGAATCACTGCTCATTTCTGAGCTCTCAGTGTCGCCGCTACTAAAGCCCTCAAAATCCACATCTCCATCTGAGATTGCACTGTCATCAGTGTCAGAACATAGCAGGGCATACACCTCCTCTGCGGTATAAGTCTGACGGGCCATTTTAATTTTATATTTTTTGACTGGACTGAACGGACTGGACTGAACGGACGGGACTGGACTGGACTGACCGGACTGGACTGACCGGACTGGACTGACCGGACTGGACTGATCTGACAGGACTGATCTGACAGGACTGACTGACTGACAGGACTGACTGACAGGACTGACTGACTGATCTGACAGGACTGACTGACTGACAGGACTGACTGGACTGATCTGACAGGACTGACTGACTGACAGGACTGACAGGACTGACTGACAGGACTGACTGACAGGACTGACTGACTGACTGACAGGACTGACTGATCTGACAGGACTGACTGACTGACAGGACTGACTGATCTGACAGGACTGACAGACTGACGGGACTGACAGGACTGACTGACAGGACTGACTGACAGGACTGACTGACTGACAGGACTATTAAACCAAAAAACCTGGCACTCAAATAGACCTGAAGATTTCTTAGAGGATTTTTTAAAAAAATAATATTTAATGATAATGAAGTACAATAAGCAGACGTTTCGGTCCCACGGACCTTCATCGGTGTACTATGATAGAAAATAATACAAAAAATAAATAAATAAACAATAGTAAACATGCAACATTTTGCAAAAATAAGCATGGTGAACAAAAATCCAAAGAAAATCAAAATGAATGGTCATGGATACATGGCATGGGGTTAGCAACAAGTCGAACCGGATGGGAGAGAGGGAGAGGATGGGGCTGGATGTAAGTGGAAATGGAAATGTAATAGAACCTACCAGAAGAAATCAAGAGGAGAAAAGCTGGGGAGAAAAAAGGAGAACAAACAGAGTGTAAGTACCTGTGGACGTAACAATGGAAGGACACAAGAAGGGAGAGAGAGAAACTGTAACCTGTGAAGTATGGTAATAAAGAGTAGCTGTAACAAGGAAGAACGCGGTGTCCACCGCTTGTTCTAGGCTGTAGGTGTAAAGGGAGAGAGGAAAGTATATATAAGGCAAGGGGGAGGTCGTATATGGGCCAAGAACCAATCATTGGTGACAGTGGAGTGAATGTGAGCGATAGGGGATGGCGCCGCAGGACCTGAAGACCGGAAATGATGTCAGACAGGTCCTGAAGCCTGAATGCCGGTCACATGACCGGAAATGATGCGATATTGCATTCCACTATGCGGTTCAAGGTGTTCAGAGAGAGATATGCAGTGAGGAGATCCAGCGGGAGGAGGCAGGAGGGGTGGGAGGAGGGAATTGGAACATCATTGGGATGGTATCTAGGGAAACAAAAACAAGTATAAGTATATAGTAAAATTTGGTACAACAATGAATACATTACAATAGGAACCATTAAGTCTCCAGACATGGAATAACAAAAGATACGTAATATTATAGCCTTATGAATATATGTGAAAGTGGTCAGAAAATGGTCAGAAAATGGCCGGACTGTATATAATGACATAGTAACAAGAGGGGAATATAGTCAAGTGGATATTTGACTATGGATACGCACAAAATTATATATAAAAAAATATATAAATGATATAAATACATGATATAAATACAAAAATTGGGGTATTCATATGAATGAACAGAGATCATATTCTCTGTTGAGACCTTTCGGGGACAGAGACTGTAGCTCATGTATCCAGTATGCTTCTCTGAGTTTCAACAAGCGAACACGATCTCCTCCACGTCTTGGGGAGTTAACTTGTTCTATGACCTGAAATTTGAGCTGCGGAATTGAATGTCCTGCTGATGTAAAATGTGCCGGGATGGGTAGGAATAGATTTTTACAGCGTATAGTAGACTTGTGTTTAGAGATTCTATCTTTGATAGGTTGAGTTGTTTCGCCGACGTATATAAGGCCACAGGGACATTTAATGACGTAAATGACATAAGAAGAGTTGCAGGTGAAATAACCTTTGATCCTGTACTGTTTCCCTGATTGTGGATGATGTAAAGTGCTGCCCCTGATGATGTTGTTACACTGGTAACACTGGAGACATGGAAAAGTCCCCATTTTTGGTGTGGATAGGAATCTTTGTCGAGGTCTGGTGTTAGTGGTGCCAATATCGGCATGTACCAGTCGATCCCGGATGTTGGGTGCCCTTTTATAGCAAGGTAAGAAGGGGACTGTGAAACCGGGGACAGAGGGGTATGCAGTTTGAAGTATGTTCCAGTGTTGTCTGATTTTCCTGTGTAGTATGAAAGTCATGGGGTGGTAGGTATGTACAAATGGGATACGGTTATTGGAGGGGTATCGGGGTGGAGTGGTTCCCTCCAAAGTTCTAGATAGGGTGTCTATCGGGTATCCTCTATCCACAAATTTATTCTGCATCTCATGTAGTCTCTGGCTTTGAATGGAAGGATTGCTGACTATACGCTGGACACGGCGGAATTGTGACTTGGGAACTGAGGAGAATATGGATCTAGGATGTGAGCTAGAGAAATGTAGAAGACCATTTCTGTCAGTGGGTTTGACGTAAAGGTCAGATGAGAGAAAGCCAAACTCATCTTTGATGATAGTCGTGTCTAGAAAGTTGATGGATTCTTTATTGGATGTGATGGTAAAATGAAGGCCCTCCCAGGCTGAATTAAGAGATCCAAAGAATTCCGTAAGGGTTTCAGGGGGCCCCTCCCATATGCAAAAAATATCATCAATGTAGCGTTTCCAGGCTACAGAGTGAATCTGGAAGAGAGGATGGGTGTATATCACCTCCTCCTCGAATGTAGCCATGTAGCAATTTGCATATGGGGGGGCCACATTAGATCCCATAGCGGTACCCCGTTTCTGTAAAAAGAAAGTGTCCTGGAAAAGGAAATAGTTTTTTGTTAACACCAAGTTTAGGAGATCAAGACAGAGGTGACTGACTTCAGCCGGTGTCTCTGAATCTGTCAACAATTTTTTGACACACTGGATCCCTTTTACATGTGGTATAGATGTATATAAGTTGTTCACGTCCAGTGTGACCAACAAGGAATCAGGATTTGTCTGTTTAATGTCTCGAATGGTAGTGAGAAAAGCACCAGTGTCTAGAATGAAGGATTTTGTTTTTTTAACTAGCGGAGTCAGGATTTTTTCCAAAAAAATGGATAAAGGAGATAAAATTGATTCTGTGGAGGCCACGATGGGACGGCCTAGGGGATTTTCCAGGTTTTTATGAATTTTAGGCAATGTAAAAAAGACCGGGATGATAGGGAATTTTTTTGTAAGATATTCACAGGTCTTGGAATCAATCGTCCCTTTAAGGGAATGTAAATTCAGAATCTGTGAGATGGAGTCCCTAGTTGTGGATGTAGGATCTAGTGTCAGTTTTTCATAGACTGAACTATCCTCTAGTTGTCTTGAAATCTCATTAAGATAGGAGGTTTTGTCCATAACGACAATTGCTCCGCCCTTATCTGCCGGTTTAATGATGATGGAGGGATCAGATTCAAGACCTTTTAATGCCTGTCTATCTAAAGAAGACAGGTTGTGGTGGTAATGGATCCGACCTAAGTTAATGTCAGACCGTAGTTTTTGAAACGATTGGTCTATGAATTGAATGAAAGTCTCGGCTGCATGATAGTGTTGTGGTGGTCGGTAGGTGCTTTTATTTTTTAATCCAAGACTACTCGCAGTGATTTTAACCGGGTCTGTGGTAAGGTTAGTGGTGTTAACAATATTCTCCTGAGAGAAATGTGCCTTTAGTCTAATGGATCGGTAAAACCTCTGTAGATCCATATCAAGTCCAAAAGTGCTACATTTATTAGAAGGACAAAAAGATAAACCTTTCTGTAGCACTGATAGTTCTGCTATGCTGAGTGACCGGGAGGAGATGTTGACTACCAATGGGGTCCTACCTGGGAGCGTGTCACCCTGGTAAAGTTCCTGTCTTTTCCGGTTGAAGCCGCCTCTCCTCGTCCTCCTCGTCTTTTGTTGTACTTCTGGAGAAAACCTAAAAAACGAGCAGAGGTTGTAGGGTGGTCTCATCTGTCCAACTCTGAGCCAGAGGAGGACAGGTCGGTAGAGGAGTGGCCGGGATAGATGGGCCCACGTCGGGTTGTGGAAGAATCGCGCCATTTGTATACACGATCTTTCTGGTAGTCTTCTGTGTCCCGGATAAATTTTAATCTTTTTCTATTCTCGGTGTCACGTCGATGTTGTTCGATGTTTTGGTTGATCTTGGTCTTTAAAGAGCTGAGTTCCTCTGTAGAAAAAGTAGAAGCCAATTGAGATTCAATGCTGGAGATCTGTTCCTTGGAAGAGGTAATTTCTTTCTGTAGAGATTCAATGGTAAGAGTCATTAAATCGAATGAACATTTATTCAATATGCGTTCGAATTTAGTACAATATTCTTCTTGGTCGCTAAAAAGCGTAGGGCGTAAAGGAACCCTGAGTCCACGTGGGATACGCTGGACTCTAATATATTCGGTAAGTGTAGCGCAATGCAGTTCAATATTGGTAAGACGACGTAATTCCTTCTCCCAATCCCTACCCCTCGTCTCCTTGGGTGGTACCTTCAAGAAGTCACATGGTAGGTTTGATTTGGAGATGATGTTGGAGGTTTCCTCGGAGTTGTACGAGAAAATATTGGTGGTCATGACACCTCAGGGTGCTGGTATATAGAAACCAGATGCAAAAATAGAGAAACTACCGCACTCCTGGAGTAGTGAGGTGCTCAGGTAGGGTTGCAAGCTCGACGTAATATTAAACCAAAAAACCTGGCACTCAAATAGACCTGAAGATTTCTTAGAGGATTTTTTTAAAAAATAATATTTAATGATAATGAAGTACAATAAGCAGACGTTTCGGTCCCACGGACCTTCATCGGTGTACTATGATAGAAAATAATACAAAAAATAAATAAATAAACAATAGTAAACATGCAACATTTTGCAAAAATAAGCATGGTGAGCAAAAATCCAAAGAAAATCAAAATGAATGGTCATGGATACATGGCATGGGGTTAGCAACAAGGGGAACCGGATGGGAGAGAGGGAGAGGATGGGGCTGGATGTAAGTGGAAATGGAAATGTAATAGAACCTACCAGAAGAAATCAAGAGGAGAAAAGCTGGGGAGAAAAAAGGAGAACAAACAGAGTGTAAGTACCTGTGGACGTAACAATGGAAGGACACAAGAAGGGAGAGAGAGAAACTGTAACCTGTGAAGTATGGTAATAAAGAGTAGCTGTAACAAGGAAGAACGCGGTGTCCACCACTTGTTCTAGGCTGTAGGTGTAAAGGGAGAGAGGAAAGTATATATAAGGCAAGGGGGAGGTCGTATATGGGCCAAGAACCAATCATTGGTGACAGTGGAGTGAATGTGAGCGATAGGGGATGGCGCCGCAGGACCTGAAGACCGGAAATTGTTGACAGATTCAGAGACACCGGCTGAAGTCAGTCACCTCTGTCTTGATCTCCTAAACTTGGTGTTAACAAAAAACTATTTCCTTTTCCAGGACACTTTCTTTTTACAGAAACGGGGTACCGCTATGGGATCTAATGTGGCCCCCCCATATGCAAATTGCTACATGGCTACATTCGAGGAGGAGGTGATATACACCCATCCTCTCTTCCAGATTCACTCTGTAGCCTGGAAACGCTACATTGATGATATTTTTTGCATATGGGAGGGGCCCCCTGAAACCCTTACGGAATTCTTTGGATCTCTTAATTCAGCCTGGGAGGGCCTTCATTTTACCATCACATCCAATAAAGAATCCATCAACTTTCTAGACACGACTATCATCAAAGATGAGTTTGGCTTTCTCTCATCTGACCTTTACGTCAAACCCACTGACAGAAATGGTCTTCTACATTTCTCTAGCTCACATCCTAGATCCATATTCTCCTCAGTTCCCAAGTCACAATTCCGCTGTGTCCAGCGTATAGTCAGCAATCCTTCCATTCAAAGCCAGAGACTACATGAGATGCAGAATAAATTTGTGGATAGAGGATACCCGATAGACACCCTATCTAGAACTTTGGAGGGAACCACTCCACCCCGATACCCCTCCAATAACCGTATCCCATTTGTACATACCTACCACCCCATGACTTTCATACTACACAGGAAAATCAGACAACACTGGAACATACTTCAAACTGCATACCCCTCTGTCCCCGGTTTCACAGTCCCCTTCTTACCTTGCTATCCCAACATCCGGGATCGACTGGTACATGCCGATATTGGCACCACTAACACCAGACCTCGACAAAGATTCCTATCCACACCAAAAATGGGGACTTTTCCATGTCTCCAGTGTTACCAGTGTAACAACATCATCAGGGGCAGCACTTTACATCATCCACAATCAGGGAAACAGTACAGGATCAAAGGTTATTTCACCTGCAACTCTTCTTATGTCATTTACGTCATTAAATGTCCCTGTGGCCTTATATACGTCGGCGAAACAACTCAACCTATCAAAGATAGAATCTCTAAACACAAGTCTACTATACGCTGTAAAAATCTATTCCTACCCATCCCGGCACATTTTACATCAGCAGGACATTCAATTCCGCAGCTCAAATTTCAGGTCATAGAACAAGTTAACCCCCCAAGACGTGGAGGAGATCGTGTTCGCTTGTTGAAACTCAGAGAAGCATACTGGATACATGAGCTACAGTCTCTGTCCCCGAAAGGTCTCAACAGAGAATATGATCTCTGTTCATTCATATGAATACCCCGATTTTTGTATTTATATCATGTATTTATATCATTTATATATTTTTTTATATATAATTTTGTACGTATCCATAGTCAAATATCCACTTGACTATATTCCCCTCTTGTTACTATGTCATTATATACAGTCCGGCCATTTTCTGACCATTTTCTGACCACTTTCACATATATTCATAAGGCTATAATATTACGTATCTTTTGTTATTCCATGTCTGGAGACTTAATGGTTCCTATTGTAATGTATTCATTGTTGTACCAAATTTTACTATATACTTATACTTGTTTTTGTTTCCCTAGATACCATCCCAATAATGTTCCAATTCCCTCCTCCCACCCCTCCTGCCTCCTCCCGCTGGATCTCCTCACTGCATATCTCTTTCTGAACACCTTGAACCGCATAGTGGAATGCAATATCGCATCATTTCCGGTCACGTGACCGGCATTCAGGCTTCAGGACCTGTCTGACGTCATTTCCGGTCTTCAGGTCCTGCGGCGCCATCCCCTATCGCTCACATTCACTCCACTGTCACCAATGATTGGTTCTTGGCCCATATACGACCTCCCCCTTGCCTTATATATACTTTCCACTCTCCCTTTACACCTACAGCCTAGAACAAGCGGTGGACACCACGTTCTTCCTTGTTACAGCTACTCTTTATTACCATACCTCACAGGTTACAGTTTCTCTCTCTCCCTTCTTGTGTCCTTCCATTGTTACGTCCACAGGTACTTACACTCTGTTTGTTCTCCTTTTTTCTCCCCAGCTTTTCTCCTCTTGATTTCTTCTGGTAGGTTCTATTACATTTCCATTTCCACTTACATCCAGCCCCATCCTCTCCCTCTCTCCCATCCGGTTCCCCTTGTTGCTAACCCCATGCCATGTATCCATGACCATTCATTTTGATTTTCTTTGGATTTTTGCTCACCATGCTTATTTTTGCAAAATGTTGCATGTTTACTATTGTTTATTTATTTATTTTTTGTATTATTTTCTATCATAGTACACCGATGAAGGTCCGTGGGACCGAAACGTCTGCTTATTGTACTTCATTATCATTAAATATTATTTTTTTTAAAAATCCTCTAAGAAATCTTCAGGTCTATTTGAGTGCCAGGTTTTTTGGTTTAATATTACGTCGGGCTTGCAACCCTACCTGAGCACCTCACTACTCCAGGAGTGCGGTAGTTTCTCTATTTTGACTGACAGGACTGACTGATCTGACAGGACTGACTGACTGACAGGACTGACTGATCTGACAGGACTGACTGACTGATCTGACAGGACTGACTGACAGATCTGACAGGACTGACTGATCTGACTGGACTGACTGACTGACAGGACTGACTGATCTGACAGGACTGACTAACCCTAACTCTTACTTTCTTTTTTCTTTTTTTTTTCACTTTTACTGTGGCAAGGCTGACAGCTCTTGTCACACTGTTTCTCCTCTGCTTTCTCACTGAGATCGGAGGAGAAACAGTGTATTTATCAGCCAGATCGCCCGGGAAAGTTTGTTGCTAAAACAAACTTCCCTAGTGATCTCTCTGATTGGCTGGTGTGACGCTGACATCATCGAGACCTGAGCCAATCAGGTCTCGATGATGTCAGAGGTCACAGCACCGGGATCCGCGCCGGTACTAAGGTATGTGGGGGGTCCCGATCGCCGACCACCGGCTGTCACTATCTTTTAAATGCCGCGATAGCTATGGATCGCGGCATCTAGAAGATAGGAACAGGTTAACATCATGGGGACCTGATCCAATCAGGTCCCCATGATGCCACATGTCAGAGCTATCGCTCTGAACCGGTACCGCAGTGCTTGCAGGACCCTGGGGGTCCTGAGCGCTGCGGGACCACCCACCGTTTTTAAACGTCGGCGCTGCACAGAGCCCAGGCAGCGCCGACGTTTATATACAGTGGGGCATCGCGAAGCGGTTAAATGATTGGCGATAGGGGTATTTCTCTTATTTATGGTGTCACGAATGTGTTCCCTGATTCTCTTCCTAAATTCCCTTTTCGTCTTTCCAACATATTCGGCCCCACATTCACACGTTGCTTTGTAGATTATACCTACACTTCGACAATTGATGAAATGCCTAATGTTGTATTCCCTTTTTGTGTTATTACTGATGAAAACTTTTGTTTGTTTTACCGATCTGCATGCCATACAATCTCCACATTTATAGCAACCCTTCATTTTTGTTTCCAACCATGTTGTCTGAGGGGACTGTTTGTAATGGCTATGGACTAGTCTATCTCTTAATGATCGACCCTTCCGGAAGGTGATTTGGGGAATGTCATGCATACTTTCATTGATGTCCGCATCCATTAGCAGAATTGGCCAATGACGTTTGAGAATTTCTCTAACGTCATTAGCACGGTTTGAGAATCTAGTAATAAATCTAGACTTATTTTCCAGTTTGTTATTTACAGCTGGTCTGAGGAGATCTTTTCGATCTTTAGTCAGGGAGGATTTATATGCCTCTGTCAAAATTCCCCTGGGGTAACCTCTTTCTAAAAAACGCTGTCTCAAATCATCCGCTTGTTCTTTGAATTTGTTAATATTAGAACAATTCCTGCGTATCCTCAAGTACTGTCCCTTTGGGATGCCCTTCTTGAGTGGGGCAGGATGTCCACTGTCCCATCTCAAAACGGAATTAGTTGCAGTGGGTTTTCTAAACGTGCTTGTGATTAATTCGCCGTTCTCCCCTTTTTGGATGTGGACATCAAGAAATGCTAGCTTTTCTCGATTCATTTCATATGTGAATCGTAGACCCATATCGTTCACATTCAGCCCTTCCACAAAGCTCACAAAGTCATTCTCAGTTCTTTTCCATATCACGAAAATGTCATCGATGTATCTTAACCAAATGGCCACCCTCTCAATCCCTGGGATAGGGGCGTCACTAAATATCTGGGTTTCTTCCCACCAGCCCAGGAGCAGATTTGCATACGAGGGGGCACAAGGGCTCGCCATCGCAGTGCCCCTGAGCTGGTGGAAGTACTGATTATCAAAGAGACATTATTTGTTAGGCAAAAATGAAGGGCCTTCAAGACAAAAGTATTGTGTCTATTAAACTGACATCCCCTAGTTCGGAGAAAATAGTCCACAGCTTTAAGTCCTTTTTCATGTGGAATAGAAGAATAGAGTGCTTCAACATCTATACTTCCTAAGATCATACCTTCTTCAAGATGTACAGTATATCGTCAATTTTACTTAGAAAATCGGTTGTATCTCGGACATGCGAACTCAGGGACACCACGAATGGTCTCAAAACTTCGTCTATGTAGATACCCATTTTCTGTGTGAGACTTCCCACTCCAGATATGATAGGTCTAGCCTTTAAGGGGTTCGTCCCTTTATGTATGTTTGGCAAACTATAAAAAGTTGCCACAACTGGATATGTTGGAACCAAAAATTTTTTTTCATCTTTTGTTATAACACCATTTATGAAACCCTCATCCACAATCTCTCTCAAACCTCCAATTAGTTCTTTTATGGGATTTCTTCCCAATCTCTCATAACCCAAATTATCATCCAAAATGCCCATACAAAGCTGTTTATAGTCCTTTATATCCATAATGACTATATTCCCACCTTTGTCAGATGGTTTTATAACTATATTCATATATTGCTCCAATCTATGTAGACTCACCATCTGTTGTTTAATTAAGTTATGATGCACTCTCGTGTTTTGTGACTCAAGGTTCATAATATCTTCAGAGACCAGATTAAGGAACACATCAATAGAACTCAAATCACCAGAGGGGGGTGGCATTTTTTTGCTTTTATTTTTTAGATTTGTAAAGGGCCCACTTCCATATAATAGGTATATTCTCATCCAAATGATAAAGAAATCTCACATCTTGTAAAAGTTCTTCAGTTATTCCCAGATCCAGGCAAGATTTTTTGTCTTCTCTTTTAAAATGATTTTTCCATCTTAATTTTCAAATGAAAAGATGGACGTCTTTAATTGTCTCAAAACAGTCAAAATCGGTCGTAGGGACAAACGATAACCCTTTTTTCAAGACGTCCATCTCGTCATCCGACAATGTTCTTGATGACAAATTGACCACTTGAGATTCAGTATTATTCTTTTGGGGTTTATGGGAATCGGATATGGAGGGGCCTATTGAGGTGATTTTTCTGTTATAAGTCCTCTCCATCCCTTGATTTAGAGTACCATGAATTTGTGTTATTTTAGACCCCCACTGGAAAGATTCATGCGGTTTCTCAGTGGGTAATTGTACTCTAAAAAATGATCTCTCTGGGGTGATCTTCTATTGCTTCCTCTTCCACCTCTATTTCCCCCTCTCCCTTTTCCCCTTCCCTTTTGATTGCGAGATCTCGTATCCGTGTCAGAAAGGTCTGTTTCGGATGATGAGATGTCTGTCTCTAATACACGATAATTCCGTCCAATGGAAATGGAATACGCCTTATTCTCACGGAACTCCTGTAAGTCTCTAGTAAACAATCTATGTTTCATTTCTTTCAGAATATATTGATATTTGTCGAGACTATTTTGAAGACCAGTCTCTTTTATACTAAATTCCGGCTCTGCTGAAAATTTTTTGGTGATTTCGATGTGTTCCTTCACAGAGTCATTTAGATTATTTAGGGTTATTTTCTCTTCCTCCAATAACAATTTCATCAATCTCAATGAGCTATCTGTAGCTTCCTTTTCCCATTTTGCCAAAAGACCTGAACTTTTATAACGATATCCTGGTGAGAGGGTAATCCTTAGATGTCGAGGTACTATGCCTGATTTAATATACAGTTTTGGGCACCCATATTAATCTTAAGCTTAATGTTTTATAAAAATTGGTGTTTTTGCAACAGCTATTTCAGTTTGATATATGTAATAACTGTTGGACACAGTAATGTTTCTGCCTTGAAATGAGGTTTATTGTACTAACAGAAAATGTGCAATCTGCATTCAAACAAAATTTGTCAGGTGCATAAGTATGGGCACCCTTATCATTTTCTTGTTTTAAATACTCCTACCTACTTTTTACTGACTTACTAAAGCACTTTTTTTTGGTTTTGTAACCTCATTGAGCTTTGAACTTCATAGCCAGGTGTATGCAATCATGAGATAAGCTACTTAAAGTGGCCACTTGCAAGTTGTTCTCCTGTTTAAATCTCCTCTGAAGAGTGGCATCATGGGCTCCTCAAAACAACTGTCAAATGATCTGAAAACAAAGATTATTCAACATAGTTGTTCAGGGGAAGGAGACAAAAAGCTGTCTCAGAGATTTAACCTGTCAGTTTCCACTGTGAGGAACATAGTAAGGAAATGGAAGAACACAGGGACAGTTCTTGTTAAGGCCAGAAGTGGCAGGCCAAGAAAAACATCAGAAAGGCAGAGAAGAAGAATGGTGAGATCAGTCATTGACAATCCTCAGACCACCTCCAGAGAGCTGCAGCATCAACTTGCTGCAGATGGTGTCACTGTGCATCGGGCACTTTGCACAAGGAGAAGCTGTGTCGGAGAGTGATGCGAAAGAAGCCGTTTCTGCAAGCACACCACAAACAGAGTTGGCTGAGGTATGCAAAAGCACATTTGGAGAAGCCAATTTCTTTTTGGAAGAAGGTCCTGTGGACTGATGAAACCAAGATTGAGTTGTTTGGTCATACAAAAAGGCGTTATGCATGGCGGCAAAAAAACACAGCATTCCAAGAAAAACACTTGCTACCCACAGTAAAATTTGGTGGAGGTTCCATCATGCTTTGGGGCTGTGTGGCCAATGCCGGCACCGGGAATCTTGTTAAAGTTGACAGACGCATGGATTCCACTCAGTATCAGCAGATTCTTGACAATAATGTTCAAGAATCTGTGATAAAGTTGAAGTTACGGAGGGGATGGATCTTTCAGCAAGACAATGATCCAAAACACCGCTCCAAATCTACTCAGGCATTCATGCAGAGGAACAATTACAATGTTCTGGAATGGCCATCCCAGTCCCCAGACCTGAATATCATTGAACATCTGTGAGATCATTTGAAGAGGGCTGTCCATGCTCGGCGACCATCAAACTTAACTGAACTGGAATTGTTTTGTAAAGAGGAATGGTCAAAAATACCTTCATCCAGGATCCAGAAACTCATTAAAAGCTACAGGAAGCGACTAGAGGCTGTTAGTTTTGCAAAAGGAGGATCTACTAAATATTAATGTCACTTTTCTGGTGAGGTGCCCATACTTATGCACCTGTCAAATTTTGTTTGAATGCAGATTGCACATTTTCTGTTAGTACAATAAACCTCATTTCAAGGCAGAAACATTACTGTGTCCAACAGTTATTACATATATCAAACTGAAATAGCTGTTGCAAAAACACCAATTTTTATAAAACAATAAGCTTAAGATTAATAGGGGTGCCCAAACTTTTTCATATAACTGTAGTTCTCAAGGCTCTGTACCTCCCACCAAGATGTAATTTGATCCCTATATACTTTAGTGAGTTCCTTAAAAGCTGTATTAAATGAGGGCGTGTATCTTTTTTGCGTAAATATACGGTCTGAAAATACCTCCTTAGCCTCTGTAATCCATGTATTGGTATCTAAGCCAGTCGACAGAAAGCCTGCTATGCTCTTGTAATATAACCAACAATTCAGCTAGTATAAGATAACCTCAATTATCAATCAGGAAAAATTAGCAAGAGGTTAAAAATATCAATATTTTATTTAATTCTGATAAAAAACATATAGAATTATCACCCAGAAAAAAGTGCAGTAATAACACAAAAAGTGAATACAACATTAGGCATTTCATCAATTGTCGAAGTGTAGGTATAATCTATAAAGCAACGTGTGAATGTGGGGCCGAATATGTCGGAAACACGGAAAGGGAATTTAGGAAGAGAATCAGGGAACACATTCATGACACCATAAATAAGAGAAATACCCCTATCGCCAATCATTTAAACAACTTTCATGGAGGAAATACTGATAAAATAACATTTGTGGGGATTGATAAGATTCCTTCCCCCCAGAGAGGGGGCGATTGGGATAGAATGATCCTACAAAAAGAATCCAAATGGATCTTTTGGTTAAAAACGTTACACCCAGCTGGACTCAATGAACAACTATCCTTCATCCCTTTTCTCTGAGATTATAGGTGAGAGAATTGGGGGGAAATTTAGGGACAGCCGCCGTTGAGTGGGGGCGCCACTGCGTAGGTCCCCTAGGGTGCCAACCTCCACGTTAGGTAGGTGACAGTATAGGAAAGGAATCACAAGTAAGGGAATATTTAGACCCCCCTTATCTTATTCCCAAGAAAATCTACCTCACTGTTTTTTCCTCCGTTTTACACTAGCCCCCTTATTGTTGGTCGGACATGCGAACTCGCGGCCCCCACCCCCTATATTTTCAATTGCTATAACAGATTTTTGATGAATTATCAGTCTAAAACCTCACTTCGGTTCTATATTCATGTATGTATGATTGTTGCTATTGACAGGAACTGGCACATGCTTATATAGAAAAGGTCCTGTGTGGAAGAACAGTTTCCTCTGACCTTTAAGTTCTACTCTACATATTGGGGACAGGGAAACACCTTGAGGGTGTACTACACCCTACAATATACCCCCTCAGCACATTTTGCAATATAAATGTGCCCTTTGAGGTGGTAGGCACGACCCTAACCCCGTGAGCGGCGGCTCCGAGATCTATGTGACGGTTTTGGAACGTGGTGCGTTCCATTTCGGAGCTTGCGTTCCACGGGCCGGATATATGTCACGGAGAAACCGGAAGTGACACGGAATACCGGCCGCGAGTGCATGCGCAATAGGAGACCTTGCGCTCCAGCGTGCGTGTCAGGATACAGGCAGGACTATGGAGCGCAACCCTATAGGGACACAAAATAGCGGAAAAGCATACCTTATGGCAGGTTGGGTGGTTAGCATATAAAATGCACGCAGTTCATTAACAGTGTCAGACATTCTTGGAAGATGGCATAAGGCTCTTAACTCCCCTGATGAATAATAAAATGCGTCGGGAGCCGAAGCACTGTATAATCTGCACTGACACTAATGAAGGAGACTTCAGGACAGATAAGTCTGCCTATATATATTAGAATTGGTGAAATGGTTTAAATTGTGCCAAACTATTTGTAACAGAATCTATGGGCTGCTAAGAGAGTTTAACAAGCAGCAAGATGATGTACAAGTTATGACACTGTGGACAGATAAGTCTGCCTATATATATTAGAATTGGCGAAATGGTTTAAATTGTTCCAAACTATTTAATTGTAACAGAACCTATGGGCTGCTAAGAGAGTTTGACAAGCAGCAAGATGATGTACAAGTTATGACACTGTGTTTTGAGGTTCATCATTTTTCAGTACAGTATGCCAAATCAATCGATTTTATTTGAGGGCTGCTAAAGACAAGTATAATAAGCAACAGGATTGTATATTAAGCAACAACCATGACATTATAAATGAGGATTATGGTAATTCTGTGTCTCGCAAATTTCTGTCTGTTTTAAAGGGAAAAAAAAGGGGGTACAATATTCACTCTTATCCCCTGAATAAGTGGTTCAATAGGAGTGTTTGATGATTTATAATGTAAAAAGGACCCCCCCATTTAAAAGAGCTCGAACTGGGGCATAACGATCGAACAATCATCAGTAAGCCTTTTCTGAGCCTCCCGTAGGAAACAGAGTATATGAATTGTAATTGCGCAGTCAAATTCAAAAACTTGGTTTCATAATGGTATAAATCCAGGAATTTTGTCTGTTCTTTTTTTCAGAGTGCATATATGCATATCTGATTTTTATATATGCACAGTGCACTTTTTTCTGGGTGATAATTCTATATGTTTTTTATCAGAATTAAATAAAATATTGATATTTTTAACCTCTTGCTAATTTTTCCACATTTTGAATAATGTTGCTAATCGAGTGTTTTGGTAACATCTCTTTCCACCCCCTTAGATGCTGACACTGAACTGCTAAAAAATATAACCACTGACTAGATAACGCCAGGCTTCCTTCATCTTTGGGTCTCTGCAAAATCTCTAATCTGATTCTAGAATGCCCTTTTCACCAAATCATATCTTGAAAAAGTACGTTTATCTTGTGAAATCGATTCAAGGGTAGCCAGACAGGTGCACTGTGAAGTATATACAGAATCTGAGGCATCAATACCATTTTAATAAGATTTAATCTTCCCTCTACTGAGAGTTGCAATTTGTACCATGCCGCTGTTTTTATTTTAACCCTTTCCTTTAAGGGGAATAAGTTATTTTTTTCTTAATCCATAAGAGAAGGGGATATTATAATTCCCAAATATTGGAATTGGGAAACCACCTCCACCTGCATTTGTTGTATGTATGAATGAGCAACTGGGCTATCAAGTGAACATATTACCGATTTTCCCCAATTGATGGAAAGACCAGATAGACGCCCAAAGTTTTTAAAGATGTCCATAACATTAAACAGTGAGCTATCACAGTCCCCAAGAAAAAGGAAGGTATCATCTGAATATAATGCGATTTTTTTCTTTTATCCGCCCGTGTCTGAACCCCACTACTTTCAGAGAATTCCTTATCACTGCTGCCAAAGGTTCAATGGCAATGGTGAACAATAGCGGAGACAGAGGGAACTCTTGTCTTGTACCTCTCTGCAGCTTAAGGCTGTGTGCCCACGATGCATTTTTGGTGCGTTTTTTGGTGCATATTTGCAGCGAATAAACGCTCCAGAAACGCATTGCATACCTTATCCCATGACTTCCTATGACATTCTGCAAGTTCTGTGCACATGGTCAGGATTTCTTCTGCGCAGATTTTACTCGCAGAAAAAATACGGACATGACCATTTCTTGTGCGTTATTGCATGCGTATTTGCCTATACAATGCATTGGAAAAACGCATGGCAAATACGCATGCAAATACACGTCAAAAACGCAGGTTTTTTTACTGCCAAGGAGATGCAGAAATGCTCAGGAAAATTTCTGATTCATTTCTGCACTAAGCCTAAAGCTTTGAGATATCGCACCATTCGCTTTCATTTGAGCTGTTTTTACTCTACATTGTTGAACCCTTTGGCAGCATCTAAAGATATAGATAAGATGAGATTGTCAGCTCACCTCCTCCTCTGGTTACCACGTCCTCCGGGCTGCACGGATCCACTGGGTGAAAGTCGCTATGCACAAAATAATAAGCATCCAGCGCCTTTTTGGAAGAATGATCCCAGGAAATCCAAGGTTTCTTAAAACATCCGTTTATTTCTTCATATTAAAAACAGGTAACAAGAAGGTCAGGCAGTTTGGATACACTCATGATTGCAAAAAAGGCATAGAAACCTAGGTAACCTAAGATAATACCGCCCTGTGTCCCATATTGTCAGCTTAGGCTAAGTGCCCACGTTGTGGAACTGAAGCATATTTTTTACGCTTCTCCCTGGCGGGAAAATCGCATGCGGATTTTACATGCGGTTTTCCCGCCAGGTAGAAGCGTTTGTGAGGCGTCTTTGCAGCGTGTTTGCATGCATTTCCGCATGCGGGTTATCAAGCACTTCTCCAAGTGATTTAAGCATCACTTGGAAAAGTGCTTGACAACTTGTTCACACTATATAAATCCATGCAACCGGCATGGATTTATATAGTGTGACCAAGTAATAGTTAAAAAAAAGAATCAGAATGGTAAAAAATAAAAAAATAAAGTTTATACTCACCTACCGATGCATTCTCGGCCCCGTCCGGAGTCTTGAGCGGCTCACGCTGTTGTGTGCAGGACCTGCGGTGACGTCATTGAGTCATGTGATGGGTCACATGACTCAATGACGCGGCAGGTCCTTCAGACAACAGCGCGACGGAGGGAAAACATCAGAAGATAAGTATAAACTTTATTTTATTCTTATATTTACAGGTTCTTTGGTACCCAGGTCTGGATGAGAGTCTCCTCTCCTTCAGACTTGGGTACCATCCGCATGCGGAAACGCAAAATTAATGAACATGCTGCGGATTTTTGACCGCAGCATATACGCTGCGGAAAAATCCGCAGCATGGGCATTGACATTGCTTAATGCCATTGGGGACCATGGGGTGCGGATATACATGCGTTTTACAAGCGTTTATGCTGCGGAAATTCCGCAGCATATACGCTTGTAATATGCAACGTGGGCACGCAGCCTGAAAGTTGCATGTTTAGGAATAAAGGTTAATTATAGTTGATTTATTAGCCATGAAGCCTGTTTGGTCCGGGTGAAATACTTTTGATATCATTCCAGAGAGTCTGTTAGATAAAACTTTAGCTAAGATTATGATGTCTACTGCTAATAGTGAAATAGGCTTATGGGACTGAGGTAGTTGGGGGTCTTTGCTTTTTTGGGAAGTACAGTAATTATTGCCTCTTGCATAGATGGTGGTAAGGAACCTTCTGATAAGGAATGGTTATACACTTATAGTAAATTAGTAAGTAATATATTACTGTATCGTTTATAGACCTCAGCTGGAATTCCATCTACTCCAGGAGCTTTATCTCCTGGCATATCTGATTAGGCGTTTTCTAATTCCTCTAAGAGAAAAGGCCTATCCAGAGAACATTTATCTTTGTTACGGATCCGGGCGGTGGAACCTCTGTGCTGCGGTGCAAGGAGGGACCAGAGGGGCGTGACTACGTACCTACTCGGCCTGACCAAGGTCGCACGGCGGCTCAATCGACTCCGTGAACCAGGGAGGGACCGAGCAGGGAGAACAGGTGCCACTCTGGGACCGACCTTGTATGAGAGCAGGTGACTCCCACGGGTCAGATGGCAGGAACTGACCGGTACAGTGGATGAGCACGGCAGGAAGGCTGACGGGTGGTCCGGGTAGACAAGCAGGCTGATTCGGCTGATAGCCAGACGGGTGCTCCGGGTAGGCAGGCTGGCGCGCACAATGGGTAACTGGCAGGTGCTTCCAGGTAAGCAGGCGGGCGGGCACGGCAGGTAACAGACAGGTGCTTACAGGTAAGCAGGTGGGCAGAGCCCATAGACAGACTTGGGGACTGGACTGTAGACAGACTGTTGGGCTGGATAGTAGTCAGACTGGCGGACAGGACTGACTTTCAGAGGGACCTGAGGGCTGAACCAACATTAAGAATCACAGAGCAACAACCTTGCACGGGCACCTCCATATTGGAGGAGGTGCTTTAATAGGGAAAGTCCTCCGTCCATTGGCCGGGGACGTTTTAGGACGGCGCGTGTAGTCCCTTTAAGAGGGAGGGAGCGCGCGACCTAAGCACAGTGCCCGGGAAGCTGCGTGCACCAGCAGCAGCAGCAGGGAGGCCGGAAGACGACGGACCAGGAGCGCGGCGGTAAAGGGAAGGGCGTCTCTGCCTGGCAGAGGGCAGAGACGCCGATGCTACAGTACCCCCCCTTTACGCCCCCTATCTTTTAGGCCTGCAAGAAATTCTTTAAGAAGAAGAGGGGCATGGATGTTCTCCCTGGGTTCCCAAGACCTCTCCTCTGGGCCAAACCCCTTCCAATCCACCAGAAAAAAGGTTTTTCCTCTTACCCTTTTGGTGGCCAAAATGTTCTCTACCTCATAGACGTCCTCAGCAGAGACCGGAGCTGGGGTGGTACCTGGATCATCAGAAAAAGAATTAAGAACAACTGGTTTGAGGAGAGATACGTGGAAGGAGTTGGGAATCTGTAAGGTGGCCGGGAGTTTTAGCTTGTAAGCCACGGGATTGATTTGGTTAAGAACCTCAAATGGACCGATGAACCGCGGACCCAACTTATACGATGGTATTTTGAGACGAACATATTTGGAGAAGAGCCAGACACTGTCTCCCGGACGGAATTGAGGCAGATCCAGACGTCTCTTGTCAGCATGTTTCTTCATCCGCTCGGAGGAATGAAGAAATGTGGATCTAGTGTCTTCCCAAATAGCAGAAAATTCGCTGACCAGAGACTGCGCGGCAGGATTGTCCACTGAAGTGGAGACGGGAAACGGAATCCGGGGGTGTTGACCGTAGACAACAAAGAACGGGGATTTGGAAGAAGACTCGTTCTCATGGTTGTTATAGGAGAACTCGGCCCATGGTAGGAGCTCAACCCAATCATTATTGTGAGCGTTGACGAAGTGCCAAAGAAAGCTGGTAAGGACCTGGTTGATACATTCCACTTGACCATTAGACTGAGGATGATAAGCAGAGGAGAAGTCTAAGGAGACGTCCAGCAGCTTGCACGTAGCTCTCCAGAAGCGAGAAGTGAACTGAATCCCGCGATCAGACACAATGTGGAGGGGTAGGCCGTGGAGACGAAAGATGTGATGGATGAAGTCTTTAGCCAGCACAGATGCAGACGGGAGACCAGGCAGAGGGATGAAGTGGGCCATTTTAGAAAAGAGGTCAGCGACCAGCCAAATAACCGGCAGAAACAGAGAGATCCGTGATAAAGTCCATAGCAATGTGTTGCCACAGAGCGGAAGGTACGGAAAGAGGAAGGAGACAGCCGGCTGGAAGATGCCTGAGAACAAGCCGTGATGAAATCCGCAGCATCCTTGCGTAGGGAAGGCCACCAGTAATGCCGGGCGATGAGCAGGAAGGTCTTCCTCTGGCCAGCATGGCCGGCTAGTTTGGATGAATGGCCCCAGAGAAGAACCTTCTTATGATCCGGAACCGCTACAAAGGTCTTATCGGGTGGAAGACGAGACAGGTCAAACGGAACCACAGTCATTACTTTGGAGAGGTCGATGATATGCAGAGGCTCCTCCTCTTGGTCGGAAGACAGGAATGAGTGGGATAGAGCGTCGGCTTTAATGTTCTTGTCCGCAGGACGGTAATGTAAAGTAAAGCAGAATCGGGCAAAGAACAGAGACCACCGGGCCTGACGCGGATTGAGTCTTTGGGCGTTTTGTAAATAGGCCAGGTTTTTGTGGTCTGTGTAGATGAGCACCGGGTGCAGAGTCCCCTCCAGCAGGTAGCGCCACTCCTCCAGTGCCAATTTGATGGCAAGCAGCTCACGATCTCCTATAGAGTAGTTGCTCTCGGATGAGGAGAAGAGCTTGGAGAAGAAGCCGCAGGTTACTATTCTCCCAGACGGGGATTCCTGGGTGAGCACCGCTCCGGCTCCGGAGGAGGAAGCATCAACCCCCAGGAAGAACTGCTTGTTGCAATCCGGACAGTGCAGCACAGGGACGGAGGAGAAAGCTTGTTTTAGGGAGACAAAGGCCTCCTCCGCTTCGAAGTCCATTCCTTGGGATTTGCTCCCTTACGGGTGAGCGCGGAGATGGGAGCAGTCCAGGAGGAGAAATGAGGGATGAAGAGGCAGTAATAATTTGCGAAGCCCAGGAATCGCTGAATCGCCTTCAACCCCTCTCATCGGGGCCACTTTAAGACGGCAGAAACCTTCTCGGGATCCAACCGAAGACCAGTCTCGGAGATAATATATCCCAGGAACCGAAGGGAAGTCTGCTCGAAGAGGCATTTCTCAAACTTTGCGTAGAGGCGATTCTGCCGGAGCCTTAGCAGAACCTGACGAACATCCCTCTGGTGTGTGGGCAGATCCGGAGAGAAGACCAAGATAACGTCCAGGTACACCACCACGCAAGAATACAGGAGATCACGGAAGATGTCGTTAACCAGCTCCTGGAAGACGGCTGGGGCATTACAGAGACCAAAGGGCATCACGCAATGTTCATAGTGACCGTCCCGGGTGTTGAATGCCGCCCTCCACTCGTCTCCCTGGCGGATCCGGACCAAATTGTATGCCACATGAAGATCGAGCTTGGTGAAGATCTTTGCGCCTTTAAGGCTGTCGAACGGCTCTGAGATGAGAGGCAGGGGGTACTTATTCTTGATGGTAATCTGGTTAAGACCCCTATAGTCGATACATGGACATAGTGAGCAGTCTTTCTTGTTAACGAAGAAGAATCGTGCTCCAGCCGGGGAGGTAGATTTCTGGATGAATCCCCTAGCAAGATTCTCTTCTATGTACTCAGACATGGCCCGGGTCTCAGCCAGCGACAAGGGGTAGATACTCCCGTGGGGAGGTGAAGCACCGGGTACCAGGTCGATTGGGCAATCATACAGCCTATGAGGTGGCAGTATCTCAGCTTCCTTCTTGTTGAAGACGTCCGCATAGGACCAGAAGGGTGCCGGCAGACCAGGTAGATTAGCCGGAGTATACGGGAGTCAAGCTGGACGAACCGGAACCAGGCAGGACTCATGGCAATCCTGCCCCCAACAGAGCACCTCACCAGATCGCCAATTCAGGACAGGTTCATGTCTCTGTAACCAGGGTAGACCAAGCAAGAGGGAGTAAGAGAGACCGGACAGCACATGAAAGGAGATCCTCTCCGAGTGCAGCATTCCCACCTGAAGGGTTAAAGGCTCTGGGATGAGCAAGATGGTCTCCGGAAGAAGTCTCCCATCCACACAAGCGACTGCCAATGGTTCATCCAGACGTATGGTAGGAATCTGATACCGCTCCACAAGGGCCTGAGAAATGAGATTCCCAGCGGCTCCGGAATCCAGGTGGGCGGTCTCAAAGAAGCGGGTCTCACCACTGGAAATAGAACAGATAGAGTCAAGGACAGAGAGGATTTACTCTTGCCTAGGATGACCTCTCCAAGCGGTCCTAGACACTGGAGTTTCCCGGCTTCACCAGGCAGGAACGGATCAGATGCTCCTTACTGCCACAGTAAAAGCAACTCCCTTCGGCTCGGCGTGTCTCCTGGCGAGACTTGACCATCTTGGTTTGGTCAATTTGCATGGGTTCAGGGAGCGTGCCTGGGGAATTGCTGGTTGGGAAGCAGGCTTTTGGAATACAGGAGCGAGACGCGGAAATCTCTCTCGGATGTCAATCCGGGTAGCTAATGACACCAGGTCGTCCAGGGTGGAAGGGATATCACGACCGGCTAGCTCATCCTTGATCCGTCTGGAAAGACCCTCCCAGAAGGTGGACACCAGGGCCTCGTTGTTCCAGGCAAGCTCTGATGCGAGGGTACGGAAATGTATGGCATACTCGCCCATGGTGAGACTCCCTTGGCGGAGACAGAGAACTGAGGAGGCAGTAGAAGTTTTTCGTCCGGGCTCATCGAAGACCTTCCGGAAGGCAGTGAGGAAAGCTGGAAGATCAGACACCAGGGGATCCCCTCTCTCCCACAGAGGGTTTAGCCATGCCAATGCCTCCCCAGTGAGGTGAGACATGATGAACGTCACCTTGGCCCGGTCGGAGGGAAAGTGATGTGCCAGGAGTTCAAAGTGCAGCGTGCACTGATTAAGAAAACCCAGACATAAGATGGGGTCACCACCAAAACGTGGAGGCACGGGTGCCGCTCGGCTAGAGACGGACACAGATGGGGTGGACAGCGTGTCCAGGCGGGAGTTGAAAGACCGCAGGTAGGTCAGGATAGTTTCCTGTTGGGATCTCTGACGTGAAACCTCCTGGTACATGTCAGAGAGCGAAGGAGCCTGGGGGCCACCGGGTTCCATGGCCCCTGCAAACTGTTACGGATCCGGGTGGTGGAACCTCTGTGCTGCAGTGCAAGGAGGGACCAGAGGGGCGTGACTAAGTACCTACTCGGCCTGACCAAGGTCGCACGGCGGCTCAATCGATTCCGTGAACCAGGGAGGGACCGAGCAGGGGGACCAGGTGCCACTCTGGGACTGACCTTGTATGAGAGCAGGTGACTCCTACGGGTCAGATGGCAGGAACTGACCAGTACAGCGGATGAGCACGGCAGGAAGGCTGATGGGTGGTCCGGGTAGACAAGCAGGCTGATTCGGCTGATAGCCAGACGGGTGCTCCGGGTAGGCAGGCTGGCGGGCACAACGGGTACTTTGGCCGGGGACTTTTTAGGACGGTGCACGCGGCCTCTTTAGGAGGGAGGGAGCGCGCGCGCCCTAAGCACAGTGCCCAGGAAGCTGCGTGCACCAGCAGGGAGGCCGGAAGACGCCGGACCAGGAGCGCGGCGGTAAGGGGGATGGCGTCTCTGCCTGGCAGGGGGGAGAGACGCCGATGCTACAATCTTCTTCAGTCAATAAGGGCAATTTGGCTATGTCCAAAAATTTGGGGATATCTCCTTCTGTAGATTGAGTCTTTGAGGAGTATACAGATTCATAGAAAGAAAACAAAACTTCTAAAATCTCACCTGTAGAGTTTACTAAGATGTAATTATCCAAGCATAGACTATAAATATGAAAGGAATCTCTTTGAGCAGATGTGATAAGCAATAGTAGATGCCCCACTCTTTCCCCTTTCTCAAAAAAGGTTAGTTTGGGAAAGGCCTTTTTTCCTTTCCATTGTTTGTAAAAGTGAATGATTAGCAAGTGTTTGGGCTTCTTTTAACCGGTTTTGAGCGGAGGATGAAGGATTTTCTACTAAATGGATTTCAGCATTTCTAAGTTCTTGGAAGACCGCCTAATCTGCTTTTTTGGTTTTCATTTTGCTCCCAGCTATTTCTTTAATGAAGTATACCCTTAAAAATAAGCTTTCATGGACTCCCATACTATAGGAGTAGATGCTGTGACATCATTAAATTGGAAAAACTCTTTCAAATTTGAAGATACCTTATCTACTGTAGGTTTATAATTGGTAGAGAGAAAGCATTTAGCTTCCACATTTTAGGGGAGCTCCTGCCCAATAAGAGTGATACACAAAGTGGACTTTGGTCTGAGCTGAACCTTTGTAAGTATTGAATGTCCTGGACTAAGTTGTAGTTGTAGAGCAGCAGGAATATTGGTATTACTTAGGAAACCTACTTCTTCACAGATCTATCAATGCCAACTCTTTTATATATGAACCAAAGGGGGATGTATTACCTTATACTTTGCTGATGTCATGTTTTCCCTTGTCCCAGTGTTCATCCATTTTATAATTCATCCATAATACTATTAACATCATGAATAATCAGAAGGGGCACACATTGATGTTGTGCTGATAAAGCTATTATTTTTTCAAAACTTTACCACAGTATGGAGGGGAGATGTAGACCGAAGCAAAAGAAATTACCCGTCAATATCTATATTAACATATATTAACACAAAAGGAATAGCCGAGTGAATCAATACAGAGACTCCTGTGGAATATAATGAGAATATGTAGCACCCTGAGGATTCGGCTGCTACAGGGGTATTGCACCTCAACCCAGAGGTGTGATATTCCACTCCCGGGTAAGGATGGAGTGTGGACCTGAGCTCGGTAGGCTGCATGCACTACATACATCCCATTTCCGAGGAACAGGCCGACGGTACTCCCACTTAGAAATGTGCAGGTACGACCGAGTCTGTTCCTGGCTGGAGTGGGAGGGGGGTGGTACATCCCAAGTAGTGTAGGGGCAGATAGGGGGAGCAGCCTGGGTAAAGATAGGAGCTCATTGGGTGCTGGTCACCTGAGCTCACACATAGAGGGAGTATATAAGGTGGGCACCATCAAAGATCAGGGTCAGTCTGTCAGAGTCAGCAAGAAGCAGAGGTCCAGATGAGCCTGCAGAGAGAGAGTGGAGCAGAGAAGGAAAGACCCAGAGGGGACAAAGAGAGGACTCTGAGAACCCAAATTCAATCTCCGGGTGAAGAGTCGGCAATAGGGTACCGGATCCCAAACTGGTGGGGGCAAAAGCACACCTCAGCCAGAGACCGGAGGCCGTGGGCAGGATCTGCCACGGCCACCCACCACATCCACCCCGAAGGCAAACCACGTGGAGGGTCAGGGAACCCAAGGCCAAGGGTCTCCCAACAGAAGGCCCGAGGGAGCTGGACCTAGGTGGATCACTAGTGGGGACGGCCAGAGGAAAGGACAGAAGGAGAGCTCAGGGTCACGCTCCGGACTTGTTTGGGGGTTTGCTGAATCCAGGACCTGGTGGACGCAGCACGGCTCGGGTGGTCACTTGAAGCTGGAGTGACCGGAACATCAGCAGTGAGTAAATACCCTAAACTGCACAACCCGACTCTGTCTTCATTTAACATCTATGCTGCACCACCACAACCCCCATCCTCTGCACCTGACCCCCTGAGGCTATACCCCACCCGTTGGGGGTTATACTACCAAAAGCTGCACCAACACCATCAGCCTCAGCGGACCCTGCTGCAGCGGCGGCCATAGTGACCGCAATACAACGGGTGGCGTAGTCGACATTAAGAACTTAATAACATCTGTAGGACTGCCACATACAACTGAGCTTGACACCCTGGGCACGGACCGGGTCACAGCCACTCGGAAGACTACAACCCCCATCTGATCCGGCTCCGGGTATTCCCCTAAAGAATATGGCCCAGGGGGCGCGTCAAATATATAATGATAGCTTGCCTGCATCCACCTTTAATTTACCAAAGGTGTTCTCTCTTTTGTAAGATGAGTTTCCTGAAGACATATTATAGCCGGATTATAGGATTGAATATACTGAAAAATTGCAGCTCTTTTTAAGCCATCCAACAGACCTCTAACATTCCAACTTAGAATTTCAATTTTTCCTGACATTTTGGCTGATGTCAAAAGATTTACCCAGGATCCTGCTATATATTGAATCTTTTTGTACATTTTCTGGATTTAAACTATTCATTGCAGTCATATTTTGGTACAAAACAAAGGGTGGGACAGAATAAAGCCCCCATAACTCACCCCCTCTTCCGGCCCCACTCCCTCCCCTCTGTTCTACCCAAAATGAGAGTGTAAAGGGTATAATTTCCCTCTTCCGCTGAGAGAATTGGCGAATCTACTCCCAGTACAGATGAAAAACTTCCATCGTATATCAAAAGAATGCACAGGCTTCCCGTTTTTACATTCTCCCTCTGTAATGTCTTATCAAGGAGTGTTATATTGAATTTACAACAGATGAACATTATACTTCAAACTAGATGAATATTCGTCCAAAAATATTAAATATAAATCCAGAAGCTGGACAATCGCACATTTAGATCAGAAGTCCAGCACTTTGAGCATAATTACATTTACATTAAAGGTGCAGTAATGCTACATTCACAAGTGAAGAAAACTCCCCACAGAAAGAGAGTAAACCCGCAGAACCATTATAACTTTTTTTGTAAATCTTCTTTCCCGGTTCTGTTGATTATATGTGGCTGCCATGCATAGCTGTCTTTTCTGCCGATCCAGCTATTTCATGACCTCCTCTGCTCCCAAAAAGAAATGTGATCCACCCAAAGCAACAACCCTCAACCATGCCGGATGCAAAATAGAATGAGACAGGTTTAGGTTCCTCAATCATTTCTTCACTTCTGTGAATGTCATCCTCTGTTTTTGAACCGTTGTGGAGAAATCCAGGAAGATTGATACTTTGCTCCCATTAATAGACAAATCTTGTATGTCTCTCGTACATATTAATATGGTGTCACGGTCCCTGCAGTGCAGAATCCTGGTTATCATTGAACAAGGAGGGTGTCCAAGGGGTAAGGGTCTTGAAGGAACCCGGTGAGAACGTTCTATAGCAAATAAAGATGTCAGAACATCAGTTCCAAACTTATTTTTATGCCAGTTTTCCATAAATTCAGTGGAAGCCTTCCCTTCTGTTTTTTCCAGAATTCTTATTATTCTTAGGTTATTCCTTCTCATGTGTTTTTTTAGCTCGTCTGATTTAGCAACCAGTTCAGATATATGTTGGACTGACCAAGTTTGGACCTTCACATTCAGGGTATCATTTTCATTATTGCTCACTCTCTCCTCCACAGCCCGGTTCTCTAAATAACCCCTTTCAGTTCTGACTTATTAGACATGTCTTTTTTAAAACTACCCATTTGTTTTTTGCAAAAAGACACCACAGAAAACACATCTTTGACTGTTGGCTCATGTGAATCCTCACCCTCTGCCGCCTGTTGAATAAAGTCTCCCCCCAGAGAATTCTGCACTACATGGTCTGCTAGTATCTGTTGTTCCCCCACTTCATCTCCTGACAAATTATGGATGACAGAGTTATGAGGCATTGTGTAAGCCAAATAAATATTAGCAGTCTCATTTTCCAGGCGAGCAAATTGCTCTAGTTTCGCCGCCACTTTCAGCCTCCTTGCCAGGGGTGCATTAGCTTGCTCTGCCTCTGCTATGGTTCCGGTGGCATCTTGGAGATGTGCACTTAGCACAGCCCAAAGATCTTTCTGCCTCCAACAGGTCATTCTGTCAGCTGAAGCACTCCGGAAATCAAGTCTGCAGCCACTGGAGATGTTCACTCCCCTTCTCCCAGCGTTCGATAAGTGTAGCAAAGCGGGTATCAGTATAAAATCTCAAGTACAGGACGGGAGACTTCGGTGCTGCATCCTACTCATTGCCACGCTAGGCCATGCCCCCATATTTTGTTGGTTTACCTGCAGCCTTGTATAAAATCAAAGATTCTATCTCATACATGAGTGATCACAATGAGTTGTGCGTCACATGAAAACTCTGAAGGTATGGATAATATTTCAGAAAAGAAGTTTAATCATTGAGCTTGGAAATCAGCCAATACCATATCCACTTAGCAGAGCTTTAGCAAATTAAGCAAAGCAAAATGGATGCAGTCAAGCCCATTTTTCATGTTCATTTTTTTTCTCTTTTGAGAGAATGACATTTAATAAAAAGCCACTTATACATAATTGAAAGTCAAGTTGTAGACAATTATTCATAAACAATAAACATTTTAGGATGTTAAAACTTTAATAGTAATTTTCTCTTGTTTTTCTAATTTGCACTATGCTATTTTTTCAAGTTATGTCAAACCCAGTGTAATGGAAGTGCCATCATTCAAGATGATGTATAATTGAAAAGCAGGGGAAGAGCAGGACTGTAGGCTTTGTTACAAATAATACAAAAAAACAACTTATTTTTTAAAGCTCTTCCACCAGAGCTATTAGTTTGTAAAGTTTGAATTCTAATTTTTGTTAATACCGAAGAGGTGTTGCAGAAAGACATTTTGAGAGCGTTGATTTTTTTCCTTCTAAGACATTGACCAATCTTCAAAAAAGAACAATGAAGCTCTAGGTTTCACATAAACTCAGGCTTGCAGGGTGTATTGGTGAATCGGTGACAAATATTTATCCCCAATGGAGCCAATATGTCTATCAGGAAGGAGTTTCCCACTGTGCCATAAACCGATTGGAGGTCTAGAACATATGAAGTTGAGCTTACAAATGAATATACTGCATACATTTATAACAAATTAAGATTTTAGCAGGCTGGGTGTATAGCCTATACTACATTCCTTGCATTAATTCATGTGTTCAGACTTCAGTTTATTCAGAATATTGTGTATCCGAGAATTTGCTTGCAGCACACATGTAAAGGAATTCTCTAATAAGGGTTATCAGAGCATTGAACCCTCCCCTTCCTTTATTTATTTATTTTACTCACTTATTTAATGCCATTAATTCCGCAGCGCTTTACAGACATCACGGGCACTGTCCCCATTGGGGCTCACAATCTAGATTCCCTATCAGTATGTCCTTGGAGTGTGGGAGGAAACCCACGCAAACACGGGGAGAACATACAAACTCCTTGCAGATGTTGTCCTTGGTGGGATTTATAATGCTTTCTTGAATTGTGGGACACCAGAGAGGTAACTGGTGGTCTTTGTGCTGTTATGTTTTCATGCTGTAACAATGCTAATCTCTTGGGAGTGATCTGAGGAATCACAGGAACTAAATCTATTTAACCCCTTTACCCCCGAAGGTGGTTTGCATGTTCATGACTGGGCCAATTTTTACAATTCTGACCAGTGTCACTTTAGGAGGTAATAACTCTGGAACGCTTCAATGTATCCCACTGATTCTGAGATTGTTTTTTTGGAACATATTGTACATCATGATAGTGGTAAAATATCTTCGATATGACTTGTGTTTATTTGTGAAAAAATCTGAAATTTGGTGAAAATTTTGCAATTTTCAAAATTTTTATTTTGAGCCAGTTTCTTTGTAGTGCTTGATGGTTTTTGCAACTGTACTTGGGGACACTTTCAAAGTTTTCCCAATTTTTCGCACTGACTGACCTTCATTTCTTAAAGTAATGATGGCCACTCGTTTTTCTTTACTTAGCTGCTTTTTTCTTGCCATAATACAAATTCTAACAGTCTATTCAGTAGGACTATCAGCTGTGTACCAACCATTGGGTTGCACCATGCAGGAGGCCAGAGGCTGCAGCCAGTGAGCACTTTCACCAGTCTGGTAAGGAAACGTTCATTGGCCAGCTTTCTCTCCCTGCATGACACACCCCCTTTTTGAAGTCCTGCACCCTGCGTGCCCTCTCTCTCAGGCTCTGGATAATCAGAATGATTACAGGCGGCAGTGAGAGGGACTGTGTGTCTCCATAGCCGCTGTGTGGGCTGCTGCTATGGCCAGTACGCACCTGCCTGAAAGTGCCCCCCCTCCACCTCCGGGCCCCAGTGCAGCAGCATCGGCGGTATGTCTGCCCCTGCATTAGAGAGCTGGTGCATTGCAATGCATTATACCAGTGATCAGAGTATTAAAAGTTAACTTCCCATAGAGGGACTAAGTAAAAAAGTGAAAAAAAGTTTTAAAATATTGGAAAAATATTTTTTTTACAAAATCACAAAATAAAGAAGAAAAAAAAATGAAACAATACCAATAAATACGTATATTTTTATAAAAACAAAAATAAACAAAAAAGTACCCAAATTTTGTATCGCCGTTTTTGGAATGACCCAACGTATAAAACTGTCAAACGTTTAAACCCCTTCAGCGAATACATTACAAAAAAAAGAAGAAAGAAAGAAGAAGAAGCGTGGGAAAAAAGCTATGCATTTTCATCATACCGCCCCAAAAAAAAGTGGAATAAAGCACAATCAAAAAATCGAATGTAAATAAAAATGGTATACCTGAAAACGTCATCTTGTGCAGCAAAAACAAGCCACCATACAGCTCCATCAGTGGAGAAATAAAAAAGCTATAGCTATCAGAATATAGTAATGCAAAAACAATTTCTTTCTAAAAAATTTTATTTATTGTTTCAATTTTTTTGTGGTATCGTTGTAATCGTACTGACCTGAAGAATAAAGCTGCCTTATCATTTTTATCACATGGAAAACGGCATTAAAGAAACCCCCAAATTTATTTCTGAATTACTACTGGTTTTTGTTCATTCTGCCTCCCAAGAATCAGAATAGAAACCGATCAAAAAACAAAAACGTTAATTCGTATTGCAAAAAGAAAGCCCTCACATGACTGTCAGCAGAAATATAGAAAAATTATAGCTCTCAAAATATGGCAATGCAAAATTTTTTTTTATGTAAAAAAAAGTGTTTTTTAGTGTGTGGTGTGTGGTAGTAGCCAAACACAAAAATGATATAAATTTGGTATCCCTTTAATCGCACCAACCCGAAGAATAAAGCTGTCTAATTGCTTATACCGCATGATAAACGGCATAAAAAATAAATAGAACAAAATTCTTGACCTGCTGTTGATTTGTTCATTCTGCCTCCCAAAGATCGCAGTTAGGCTCGGCTCACATTTATCCTGCTTTCTATTTCCATGCAAATCTCTGAAGTACGTGATTCAGATTTAAACCTCGGGAGAAGATTCACTATAATGAGCAGGGCCGCCATCAGGGCATTAGTGCCCTTACTGCTGTATTGGGCCCCCCGAGCAGCAGTACAGAGGGGGGGCCCGGGCCCAGTTGGGGCCCCCCTCTTGTGCGTCTGCTCATGGGGCCCCATGCTGTAATAATGTGCCGAGCGTCGGTGGCCCACATCTCGGAGCTGAGTTCCTTACCGGAGCTACGCTGCTGCAGCAGCTCCTTCATGCTTCTCCTGACTTCCGGTCAAGTGACGGGGAGGAGGCGCCGTCACATGACCAGAAGTCAGGAGAACCCGTTGGCAGCTGCATTGAGCGCCAGGATTCTGCAGGGATCGCATGAGGGGTAAGTACGACTTACTTTATTTTTTTAAATAAAGTTAATTAAATGGGAGTGGGGGGGGAATGAGCTGCACATGGGGAATGGAGGAGAATGAGCTACACATGGGGAATTGGAAGTGGGGGGGAGAATGAGCTGCACATTGGGAATTGGAAGTGCGTGGGGAGAATGTGCTGCACATGGGGAATTGGAAGTGAGGGGGAAGAATGAGCTGCACATGGGAAATTGGGAGTGGGGGGATGAGCTGCACATGGGGAATTGGAAGTGGGGGGAGAATAAGCTGCACATGGGGAATCGGAAGTGGGGGGGAGAATGAGCTGCACATGGGGAATTGGGAGTGGGGGGGTGAGCTGCACATGGGGAATTGGAAGTGGGGGGAGAATGAGCTGCACATGGAGAATTGGGAGAGGGGGGAGAATGAGCTGAACATGGGGAATTGGAAGTGAGGGGGGAGAATGAGCTGCACATGGGGAATTGGGAGTGGGGGGATAAGCAGCACATGGGGAATTGGAAGTGAGGGGGAAGAATGAGCTGCACATGGGGAATTGGGAGTGGGGGGATGAGCTTCACATGGGGAATTGGAAGTGGGGGGAGAATGAGCTGCACATTGGGAATCGGAAGTGGGGGGGGAATGAGCTGCATATGGGGAATTGGGAGTGGGGGGGTGAGCTGCACACAGGAAGTGGGGAGGGAGAATGAGCTGCACATGGAGAATTTGGAGTGGGGGGGAGAATGAGCTGCACATGGGGAATTAGAAGTGAGGAGGGAGAATGAGCTGCACATGGGAAATTGGGAGTGGGGGGATGAGCTGCACATTGGGAATTGGGAGTGGGGTGGGTGAGCTGCACATGGGGAATTGGGAGTGGGGGGGTGAGCTGCCCATGGAGAATTGGGAGTGGGGGGGTGAGTTGCCCATGGGGAATTGGAAGTGGGGGGAGATGAGCTGCACATGGGGAATTGGAAGTGGGGGTGAGAATGAGCTGCACATGGGAGTTGGGAGTGTGGGGGGGGAATGAGCTGCACATGGGGAAATGGGAGTGGGGTGGAGAATGAGCTGCACATGGGGAATTGGGAGTGGGTGGAGGATAAGCTCATGGTTAATTGGGAGATGGGAGTGGGGGAGAGCACATGATGAATTGGGAGTGGGGAAAGCAAATGGTGAATGGGGGTGGGGGAGAGTAAATGATGATGAATAGAGGGTGGGGCTGGGGAGAGCACGAACATGACATAATGAATTAGGGCAGAGGGTGCATGTAAATATAATGAATCGGGGGAGCAGGAGGTACGGAGTAGGGGGCATTGCAGATGTAGGAGTGTGACTGGAAATAAATTGAGGGAAAGAGTACCGGTTCTAATTAATTTATATATTTATTAGGTGGGGAAAGTGGCTATTTACAGTTAGTAGGGGCCCAGTGGTTTGACTACAATTTATATTTGGAATGGTGGGTTGCATAATAACTAATTATATATTAACTGGATGGTGGCCCGATTCTAACGCATTGGGTATTCTAGAATATGCATGTGGAGTCACATGACCACATGGGCGGAGTCAGCCCTGCTATCTCCCGACGGTGGCGTACTTATTTTAAATCCGGCGCCAATTGGCCCCGACTATTCAGCAGAGCGGTGTTTAAATTTGGTGCCAATTAGTGTTGAGCCACCCCCGTAGTGTTCGAGTTCGGTTCGGTTCGTCGAACACCCATGTGTTCGCCGAACTGTTCGTCGAACTGTTCGTCGAACACCGTTAAAACCAATGGCAGGCAAACAAAAACACATAGAAACACATAGAAAACACCTTCAAAGGTGTCCAAAAGCTGACAAACTGCTCAGAAGACATAACTAACACATGGAAAAGTGACAAGTACATATAGTCATGCGAAAAGAAAAGAGGTGGAGGAGTAAAAGGAGGGGGAGACACAGATATAGGCATGTCATGCCCTTCTAAAATCCAAAAAGTGAGAAGCCGACACGGCCAGTCCGTTCCTGCCCGTGCCACCTCCGTGTCGCCGGGTTTGTGCCAGAGCCACGGTGGACCATGACGGCCAGCCCCCCTCTCCCAATACTGGTGCCTGTCCGCTGGTGGGTCGAGCGAGCCCCCCTGTGGTGGAGGCAGCTCTAAGCTTTTTAATTTAAATTGTCTCTCTAATTTGAATGAATACACTTTAAATCCTTTTACAAGGATCTATTGGAGGGCAACTCTCATGCCAGCAGCCACGTAATTCCAGCTCCAGTAGCGTCCACTAAAGCTGCTGCAGTTAAAAAGCTTTTATAAGGATCGAGCTCGGCTGTCCACCGCAAGGCATCTTACCGCCAGTCCCAGCCCCTATGCCTTGGGGTGCCTCCTGATGCTCTTCACTGAGTATCCCGTGGTCCCGAAGCATTTCCTTTGAAAAAATTAAGTGTCCAAACTACAGGTGGTGTAGCTTGCTTAACAGCCGGGATAATCCGCTGACTAGCAGACACTGCTATTAGGCACAAAGTATTTCCTGGGCTAGATGCAGTTAAAAATTTGTAATTAGATACTCTCGTTGGATGCTGAGAAAGCATTCCATAGAGTCTCCTGGCTCGCCATATATTATTCTCTTAAAAAGCTTGGGGTAGGGGTCTAGGGGACCCTTTTATAGCCAAAATCACGGCTCTGTATCGCAATACGTCACCTAGGCTGAAGATAAATGGAACTGTAGCACCCTGAGGGCTCGGTTGCTACAGAGGTATTGCACCTCACCCAGAGGTGTGATATCTCACTCTCAGGTAAGGATGGAGTGTGGATCAGGACCCGACACCTGCATGCATTACACCACATTGCCGTGGGGCAGGGCGACCAATATGCCCCTGAGATGGGCACGACAGTCCCTGTCCCTGGCTGGAGTGGGGGGAGGGAACACTGAGGAAGGGGAACCCCGTAGTGCAGGAGCAGGGAGGAAGCAGTTCCTGGGTGCATTGAGAAGGGAGTTTAAAAGGTGGGCACCATCTTAGTTCAGTGCAGAGAAGTCTGAGCAGAAGTGACAGGGAGCAGGGGCTCTGCATGAGCTCTGCTCCGGAGGCGGGCCTAGTAACAGAGGCCCAGGCCTGGAAGAGGGAGATGGAAGGAAGAGGAGCGGAGAAGGCTCCAGGAACGAGGAACGAAGGGATCCCAGGGGTATGGACGGGCGAGTCGCCACCGCAAGCCCGAATCCACCTGCGTGGAGGGGTCAGGCCAAAGGGGGTGACCGGTCCCCGAAACTAGTGGAGGCGGGAAACGACCCTCAGCTAGAAACCGGAGGCTGTGACATTTTATGTGGCGCAGCCCCTCGCTACACCCGCTAGGAAGGCACCACATAGGGTCAGGGAAACTGGCACCAAGTTTACCAAGAGGAGGTTCGAGGCAGCCGGACAGAAGGGTTGGTAAGAAAGGCCAGACAAAGAACACACAAAGGGGGTCCTGTGAAGCACTCCAAAGTTATCTGGGAGTTGTCTGAGTCCCTCACCTGGTGAGCACAGTACGACGTGGGCAGCCGTTACCTGCAGAAGTGGTTTGGATAATAAGAACTGTGAGTAAAGGCCCTGGACTGCATCACTGACTCCGTGTCGTTACTGCTGCTGCCCTGCACCATCACCCCCATCCTCCGCATACACTGCCCTGAGGCTATACTCCTCCCGTGGGGAGTTATGCTACGCTCTGCTGCACCCACAACACCAGCATCAGCGGTCTGCCCTGCAGCGGCGGTTCACTCTGACCGCAATCCACGGGTGGCGTAGTCGGACGTTTAAACATCAAAACCACATAAATAGTACCGCCACTGGTTTGACCGCCCTGAGCCACGGAACCGGGTCGCCGCCACGGAGACTAAAACCATCAGCATCCACCAAAAAGGGTCCGGCTCCGGGTGTCCCAAGGCCCAGGGGGCGCGTCAGAACATTTTCATCACCTTTCATAATCACCAATGGGACAAGGCAGGGATGTCCTCTGTCCCCTCTCTTGTACATCCTAGTGACAGAGCACTTGCTCTCATCAATTCGCCATAACCCCAATATTAGGTGGATTGAGGTGGGAGGCACCGAGTACAAGTGCTCTCTATTTGCTGATGATGTCCTAGTATATATCACTCAATCACATATATCCATCCCTGCTGTTATGGCTGAAATAGATCAATTTGTTACATGGTCAAATTTTAAAATCAATGCAGCGAAGTTTGAGGCCCTCGATGTCTCCCTCCCCAAATCCATACAGGATTCCATCCAGTCCAACTTTCCCTTTGCCTGGCCCTCACAGGGTATCAAATACTTAGGAATTCCTATTCATAGAGACCTCTCCCGTCTATGTTATCTTAATTTTGGGCCCTTTATTGAACAACTCCATACAGACCACGGTTGGCAAGTTAGAACTGTAAGATTCACTACGTAAACCACTGGTGTTTTGTGGAAAAGCACATGTACACTGTGTTCCAAATTAATATGCAAAAAGTGTTTAGGAGTGATAAGGGAAGAATTTGTTTGTTTGTCAGTTAAACTCATTGATGGTGATGTGTGTCAGGGCTCTTTATATCACTGTAAGCAATTGCAGACACCTGTGCTAATTAGTTTGGCAGGTGTGTCCAATGAAAGGCAAGACTAGTTAAGAAGGCTGTCCCACATTATTAAGCAGCCTACATTTTCTGCCAAAATGGGAAAGAAAAAGGATGTGTCGGCTGCTGAGAAGCAACAAATAGTGGAGTGTTTAGGTCAAGGCATGACTACAATCAACATTGTGCGATGATCAGGATGAAGTGTCTTGGCAATCAAGAAGTATGTAGCTGATTCACAGTACACACGTGTGCGTGCTGATAAGGGCAAATTGAGGACTCTTTCCTACAGGCAATTACGTCAGGTTAAAAGAGCAGCGGCAAAAAAGCCTTGTCATAGCAGCAGACAAGTTTTTGAAGCTTCTGGTGCCTCCAACGTCCCCCGAACAACAAGATGCAGGGTCCTTCAGAGGTTTGCAGCTGTGTGTACGCCATCCTGTCGACCTCCTCTATCCACTGCACACAAGCAGAAACGGCTCCAGTTGGCCAAACAATACATGAAGACTGATTTCAAAACTGTTTTGTTCATGGATGAATGCCGTGCAACTCTCGATAGTCCAGATGGATGGAGTGGAGGATGGCTGGTTGATGGACACCCCACGCAAACACAGCTACAGTGCCAACAAGGAGGAGGTGGAGTAATGTTTTGGGCTGGAATCATGGGAAGAGAGATTGTCGGCCCCTTTAGGATCCCTGAAGGAGTAAAGATGAACTCCATAATGTATGTGGAGTTTCTCAAACAGCACTTCCTGCCATGGTTCAAGAAGAAGAACCGTGTATTCCACAGCAAGATCATTTTCATGCATGATAATGCACCGTCTCATGCTGCACATAGCACATCTGCATCTCTGGCTGATATGGGCATAAAAGGGGACAAACTTATGGTGTGACCCCCATGCTCCTCTGACCTCTACCCCATTCAGAACCTCTGGAGCATCATCAAAAGGAGTGTCTATGATGGCGGGAGGCAGTTCACATCTAAGCAACAGCTCTGGGAGGGTATTCTGTCCTCATGCAAAACAATTGAAGCAGAAACCATCCAAAACCTGACAAATTCAATGGATGAGAGAGTTCAGAAGCTCCTTTCGAACAAGGGGTCCTATGTGCAAATGTAACATCACCTAGAATAAAGTTTTGAGTTGAAAACTGTTTGATTTCAGTTTCTAATAACCTGCTAATGCTTACAATTTCAAAAATGACCATTTTTTTGGTCTTTATTAAAATGAAAAGGTTGATCGAAGAGTGTGGGGGATCTAAGAGTGTGGCAACCCAGTAGTCAGGATTACTTCGAATTCTGACAATCTGAGGGTCATGTTGCAGGTAGTGCAGCAAGAAGGCACTTATGTGTCTTGCGCATCTCGGAGCCCCAAAATTATTTTCCGGGCTAGATGCAGCTAAAAATTATTATTAATTTTAAATCTGGTGGAGCTTAGTATAGATGGCCTAATAGAATCAGTACTGCACACTGCTACAAAGCCCAAATTATTTTCCAGTCAAGATACAGATAAACATGATTAGTAATTTTAAATCTTGTGGAGCTTAGTATAGATGGCCTAATAGAATCAGTACAGCACACTGCTACAAAGCCCAAATTATTTTCCAGCCAAGATACAGATAAACATGATTAGTAATTTTAAATCTGGGGAGCTTAGTATAGATGGCCTAATAGAATCAGTACTGCACACTGCTACAAAGCCCAAATTATTTTCCAGCCAAGATTCAGATAAACGTGATTAGTAATTTGAAAGCTTAAAACGGTTAGTGAGGTGATTTTAACCAATCATCAAGCTTTTACTCTCCCCAGGATGACACAGGGGTAGAAAAGTCGTTTCGGATCCATGATTTGTTCATCTTTATGAACGTGCGTCTGTCTACATTATCAGTGGAGAGCCGCGTGCGCTTATCAGTCAGCACACCACCAGCAGCGCTGAACACACGTTCAGACAGAATGCTGGCTGCAGGGCATGACAAGATCTCCAAGGCGTAAGTGGCTAGCTCCGGCCATTTATCCAGATTGGAAGCCCAAAAAGAGCAAGGGTCCAGTGACACAGTCATGGCTTCAATGTTTACTTGGAGATACTCCTGTACCATCGTCTATGTGTCTGACTTCTTGTCTCCTGTGGCCTTGCAAAGGATGGGCTAAAAAAGTGGTGAAATGATTCCGCAAAATTGATGTTACCAGCAGATACTGTGTTTCTGTTACGGTTTGAGTGCTGAACACTCGACGGTCCCACGGTTGGCAAGTTGGAACTGTGAGATTCACTACGTGCACCACTGGTGTTTTGTGGAAAAGCACATGTAAGATTCTGCAACAGTCTCTGCTGATACTCCTGCATGCGTGCATCCCTTTCTATGGCAGGAATAATTTCTGCAAATTTACTTTTGTACCGGGGATCTAACAGTGTGGCAACCCAGTAGTCAGGATTATTTCTAATTCTCACAATTCGAGGGTCATGTTGCAGGTAGTGCAGCAAGAAGGCACTCATGTGTCTTGCGCATCCAGGAGCACCAAGTCCCTGTTGTGTTGGTGGCGAGGTAACAATCATGCTTCCTTCCTCTGTCCTCTCCCCTCAACCTCGCACAACAGAAATGTGATCAAGGTCTCCCTCATCTGATGAGTCTTCCATCAGTTCGTCCTCCACTTCTTCCTGGGCTCCTGCACCTTCCTCACTAGTTTGGCTGCTACCATGCGCCCTGGTAAAACCATCTTCCCCACCCTCACATGCCTGCCGCCTTGGTGCTGCCGACCGTCTGGACCTTGCAGATGTTAGCCCTTCCGCATACAACTCCTCCTCCTCTACTTCCTCCACCTCATCTTGTGCCACCACCTGACTCCGAATTCTGTTTAACATGTGCTCCAGCATGTAAATCATCGGAATAGTCATGCTGATAATGGCATCGTCAGCACTAAACATCTTCGTCGCCATTTCAAAACTGTGCAGAAGGGTGCATAGGTCCCTGATCTGAGACCACTCCTCCAGCGTGATTTGCCCCACCTCTGGATCTCGTTGGCCCAGGCTATACATCAGAACGTATTGCACCAGGGCTTGTTGGTGCTGCCACAGTCGCTGCAACATGTGCAGAGTTGAATTCCACCGGGTAGGCACATCGCATTTTAGCCGGTGAAGTGGCAGGCCCAACGACTTCTGTAGAGATGTAAGTCGCTGAGCCGCGGGATGCGAACGGCGGAAGTGAGCACACAGCGACCGTGCCCTCTGCAGAAGGCCATCTAGTCCGGGATAGTGGGCTAAAAATTGCTGAACAACCAGGTTCAACACGTGAGCCATACAAGGCACGTGTGTGATATTGCCCCGGCGAAGGGCCGCACCCAGGTTTGCACCATTGTCGCACACAGCCTTCCCTGGTTTCAGGTCCAGTGGAGACAACCATTCATGAAATTGGTTCTCCAGAGCTGACCACAACTCCTCAGCTGTAAAAAGTAAAAACCGCCTGATGCCGTTGAGCCCTACTGCCAGCATAGTAAGGAGGTGTGCAGGATCCCTTCTGCGCAGTTAGAAAGCTTGTGGCATGACCAGACAGGCTTTGGGTGCAGGTGGAGGACTGAGAGGAGGTTGAGGAGGCAGAAGAAGTGGAGGAACTTTGAGATAAAGAGGATTGACGCACAACTCGTGGGGACGGCAAGACTTGGACAGCAGCCCCTTGTCCTGCTGTCACCATAGTTACCCAGTGCCCAGTCAGTGACATGTAACGCCCCTGTCCATGCCTACTCGTCCAAGTGTCTGTGGTGAAATGCACCCTGTCACACACAGAGTTTCTCAATGAAGCGGTGATGTTGTGTGCGATATGCTGGTGTAGCGCAGGCACACCTTTCTTTGAGAAGTAGTGCCAACTGGGCATCTGGTACTGGGGCACTGCGACGGACATAAGGTCTCGAAAATCCTCTATGTCCACCAGGCGGAAAGGCAGCATTTCTGTAGCCAAGAGCTTGCAGATGGTGAAATTCAACCTCTTAGCTTTCTCATGGCTAGGAGGAAATGGTCTTTTACTTGTCCACATCTGAGGGACCGAGGGCTGGCTGTTGTGCTTAGACGGGGTTAATAAGGGTGTCCCCGGCAAACTGCCGGTCTGTGAGGAAGATGCAGGCGGACATGTTAGGTTGCCTTGATCCAAAGGTGGTGCTATCGATGTCGGACAGCGCTCAACACCAGCAGGTGTTACCACCTCCAAAGAAAATGATGACCTGCCAATCACGCTGGCTGTTGCGGGTAAAGAGGTGGCAGGTCTGCGTCCCAAAACAGGTGTGACTGCTGTCCCCCCAGTCACAGAGGATGAAGAGGCCGCGGATGCACAAGATGTGGCAGACGGTGGTTGGCCCGGCCGGCTAGGCCGCATTGTAGCACACTGAGCTTCCCACTGCAACTTATGCTTCATGTCCATGTGCCGGTTCATGCATGAAGTACTCAAACTATGTATTTTTTGGCCTCTACTTAGCTTTTGCTGACAAATGTTACAGATAACACGAGTTGGGTCATCTTTATCGATCTGAAAAAATGCCCAGACTATGCAAGGCTTAGCACCCATGCGACCTGAAGAGCCACCACGACTTGTGGTGAGAGGCAGAGTTGTGTTTGAGGATGCAGTTGTTGATGTGCTTCCAGTCCTACGTCTCTGTCCAGGAAGGCGCAACCTGACCTCGTCGTCACTAGCATTCTCCTCCACCTCCTCTGCTGACCTCATCTCTTGGCTGACTGTGGGTTGACAGTAAGTGGGATCTCCAACCTCATCATCATCACCCTGTGTGTTATCACACCCGTCGTCCTCAGAGCCAACCTGTTCCTGCCCTGACAAAAAACTAAAGTTGTCGCTCCAATCAGGTATTTGAGTCTCATCATCGTCTTTCTCATTGTCTCCACCAACAGGAGTTATAGTTTGGGAATGAGGGTCTACATTATGGTCAGAACCTTCTGCGTCTGGTCCTGGATCCGACTCATAAAGATTCTGGGCATCAGTGCAGATCATTTCCTCGTCTGGATTCACAGAAGCGCTGGAGCCGACCTCTGATTCCCAGGCTATAGTATGAGTAAACAGCTCTGCAGACTCAACCATCTGTTCTACCTCATAGTCAGACGGGCAGCTGGAGATTTGGGAGCTGTGAGGAAGCAAGTGCGATTGGGGTGACACCTCTGAGGACTGGGGTATTTGTGATGTTGAAGTTGATGTGGAGGAGAGCCCACTTAAAGGAGCACTTGATATCCGTTGAAGCACCTGCTGTTTTTGTGCCTCATCTGGAATTTGTAGCGATTGGCGTGGCCGTAAGAAAGGGATCTTATCACATTGTTCGCTAAAAGAAGTAGACATTTTAGTTTGGCTGGAAGATGGTCTTTCTTCTGCAGATGTTACTGTTGCTTTAACACCTACCCCACGGACACAACCTTTTTTCCCCTTCCCAACCTGCCTATTCCCCTTTCCACCAGCAGCAGGCCTTTTTCCACTCATTTTGGTGGTTAACTAATTTACACCTCTGGAGTTGTTTGCACAAAAAAAACAAGGGATGGGAACCGAGCAGAGCTGAGTGGCCAAACTTTGGTATTAGGCCAAAACTATTGGCTGGGTTAGATGCAGAAAAAAATTATATTCAGTTTGCAACCTGATGGAGGTCAGTATAGATGGACTAATAGACCAAGTCCCACAAACTGCTAGAAGCCCAAATATTTTTTCAGAGCTAGATGCAGAAAAAAATTATATTCAATTTGCAACCTGATGGAGGTCAGTATAGATGGACTAATAGACCAAGTCCCACACACTGCTAGAAGCCCAAATATTTTTTCACAGCTAGATGCAGAAAAAAATTATATTCAATTTGCAACCTGGTGGAGGTCAGTATAGATGGACTAATAGAACAAGTCCCACACACTGCTAGAAGCCCAAATATTTTTTCAGAGCTAGATGCAGATAAAAATTATTTTTAATTTGCAACCTGATGGAGGTCAGTATAGATGGACTAATAGACCAAGTCCCACACACTGCTAGAAGCCCAAATATTTTTTCAGAGCTAGATGCAGAAAAAAATTATATTCAATTTGAAACCTGATGGAGGTCAGTATAGATGGACTAATAGACCAAGTCCCACACACTGCTAGAAGCCCAAATATTTTTTCAGAGCTAGATGCAGATAAAAATTATTTTTAATTTGCAACCTGATGGAGGTCAGTATAGATGGACTAATAGACCAAGTCCCACACACTGCTAGAAGCCCAAATATTTTTTCAGAGCTAGATGCAGATAAAAATTATTTTTAATTTGCAACCTGATGGAGGTCAGTATAGATGGACTAATAGAACCAGTCCCACACACTGCTAGAAGCCCAAATATTTTTTCAGAGCTAGATGCAGAAAAAAATATATTCAATTTGCAACCTGGTGGAGGTCAGTATAGATGGACTAACAGAACAAGTCCCACACACTGCTAGAAGCCCAAATATTTTTTCAGAGCTAGATGCAGAAAAAAATTATATTCAATTTGCAACCTGATGGAGGTCAGTATAGATGGACTAATAGAACAAGTCCCACACACTGCTAGAAGCCCAAATATTTTCTCAGAGCTAGATGCAGAAAAAATGAATTCAATTTGCAACCTGGTGGAGGTCAGTATAGATGGACTAATAGAACAAGTCCCACACACTCCTAGAAGCCCAAATATTTTTTCAGAGGTAGATGCAGATAAAAATTATTTTTAATTTGCAACCTGATGGAGGTCAGTATAGATGGACTAATAGACCAAGTCCCACACACTGCTAGAAGCCCAAATATTTTTTCAGAGCTAGATGCAGGTAAAAATTATTTTTAATTTGCAACCTGATGGAGGTCAGTATAGATGGACTAATAGAACAAGTCCCACACAATGCTAGAAGCCCACATATTTTTTCAGAGCTAGATGCAGATAAAAATTATGTTTAATTTGCAACCAGATGGAGGTCAGTATAGATGGACTAATAGACCAAGTCCCACACACTGCTAGAAGCCCAAATATTTTTTCAGAGCTAGATGCAGAAAAAAATTATATTCAATTTGCAACCTGATGGAGGTCAGTATAGATGGACTAATAGACCAAGTCCCACACATTGCTAGAAGCCCAAATATTTTTTCAGAGCTAGATGCAGATAAAAATTATTTTAATTTGCAACCTGATGGAGGTCAGTATAGATGGACTAATAGAACAAGTCCCACACACTGCTAGAAGCCCAAATATTTTTTCAGAGCTAGATGCAGAAAAAAAATATATTCAATTTGCAACCTGATGGAGGTCAGTATAGATGGACTAATAGAACAAGTCCCACACACTGCTAGAAGCCCAAATATTTTTTCAGAGCTAGATGCAGAAAAAAATTATATTGAATTTTCAACCTGATGGAGGTCAGTATAGATGGACTAATAGAACAAGTCCCAAACACTGCTAGAAGCCCAAATATTTTTTCAGAGCTAGATGCAGAAAAAAATATATTCAATTTGCAACCTGGTGGAGGTCAGTATAGATGGACTAACAGAACAAGTCCCACACACTGCTGGAAGCCCAAATATTTTTTCAGAGCTAGATGCAGAAAAAAATTATATTCAATTTGCAACCTGATGGAGGTCAGTATAGATGGACTAATAGAACAAGTCCCACACACTGCTAGAAGCCCAAATATTTTTTCAGAGCTAGATGCAGAAAAAAAATATATTCAATTTGCAACCTGGTGGAGGTCAGTATAGATGGACTAATAGAACAAGTCCCACACACTGCTAGAAGCCCAAATATTTTTTCAGAGCTAGATGCAGATAAAAATTATTTTTAATTTGCAACCTGATGGAGGTCAGTATAGATGGACTAATAGACCAAGTCCCACACACTGCGAGAAGCCCAAATATTTTTTCAGAGCTAGATGCAGATACAAATTATTTTTAATTTGCAACCTGATGGAGGTCAGTATAGATAGACTAATAGACCAAGTCCCACACACTGCTAGAAGCCCAAATATTTTTTCAGAGCTAGATGCAGATAAAAATTATTTTTAATTTGCAACCTGATGGAGGTCAGTATAGATGGACTAATAGAACAAGTCCCACACACTGCTAGAAGCCCAAATATTTTTTCAGAGCTAGATGCAGAAAAAAATTATATTCTATTTGCAACCTGATGGAGGTCAGTATAGATGGACTAATTGAACAAGTCCCACACACTGCTAGAAGCCCAAATATTTTTTCAGAGCTAGATGCAGAAAAAATTATATTCAATTTGCAACCTGATGGAGGTCAGTATAGATGGACTAATAGAACAAGTCCCAAACACTGCTAGAAGCCCAAATATTTTTTCAGAGCTAGATGAAGAAAAAATTATATTCAATTTGCAACCTGATGGAGGTCAGTATAGATGGACTAATAGACCAAGTCCCACACACTGCAAGAAGTCCAAATATTTTTTCAGAGGTAGATGCAGAAAAAAATTATATTGAATTTGCAACCGGATGGAGGTCAGTATAGATGGACTAATAGACCAAGTCCCACACACTGATAGAAGCCCAAATATTTTTTCAGAGCTAGATGCAGATAAAAATTATTTTTAATTTGCAACCTGATGGAGGTCAGTATAGATGGACTAATAGAACAAGTCCCACACACTGCTAGAAGCCCAAATATTTTTTCAGAGCTAGATGTAGAAAAAAATTATATTCAATTTGCAACCTGATGGAGGTCAGTATAGATGGACTAATAGAACAAGTCCCACACACTGCTAGAAGCCCAAATATTTTTTCAGAGCTAGATGCAGAAAAAAATTATATTCAATTTGCAACCTGATGGAGGTCAGTATAGATGGACTAATAGAACAAGTCCCACACACTACTAGAAGCCCAAATATTTTTTCAGAGCTAGATGCAGATAAAAATTATTTTTAATTTGCAACCTGATGGAGGTCAGTATAGATGGACTAATAGACCAAGTCCCACACACTGCTAGAAGCCCAAATATTTTTTCAGAGCTAGATGCAGAAAAAAATTATATTGAATTTTCAACCTGATGGAGGTCAGTATAGATGGACTAATAGAACAAGTCCCACACACTGCTAGAAGCCCAAACATTTTTTCAGAGCTAGATGCAGATAAAAATTATTTTTAATTTGCAACCTGATGGAGGTCAGTATAGATGGACTAGTAGACCAAGTCCCACACACTGCAAGAAGTCCAAATATTTTTTCAGAGGTAGATGCAGAAAAAAATTATATTGAATTTGCAACCTGATGGAGGTCAGTATAGATGGACTAATAGACCAAGTCCCTAACACTGCTAGAAGCCCAAATATTTTTTCAGAGCTAGATGCAGAAAAAAAATATATTCAATTTGCAACCTGGTGGAGGTTAGTATAGATGGACTAATAGAACAAGTCCCACACACTGCTAGAAGCCCAAATATTTTTTCAGAGCTAGATGCAGAAAAAAAATATTTTTAATTTGCAACCTGATGGAGGTCAGTATAGATGGACTAATAGACCAGGTCCCACACACTGCTAGAAGCCCAAATATTTTTTCAGAGCTAGATGCAGATAAAAATTATTTTTAATTTGCAACCTGATGGAGGTCAGTATAGATGGACTAATATACCAAGTCCCACACACTGCTAGAAGCCCAAATATTTTTTCAGAGCTAGATGCAGAAAAAAATTATATTGAATTTTCAACCTGATGGAGGTCAGTATAGATGGACTAATAGAACAAGTCCCACACACTGCTAGAAGCCCAAACATTTTTTCAGAGTTAGATGCAGATAAAAATTATTTTTAATTTGCAACCTGATGGAGGTCAGTATAGATGGACTAATAGACCAAGTCCCACACACTGCAAGAAGTCCAAATATTTTTCAGAGGTAGATGCAGAAAAAAATTATATTGAATTTGCAACCTGATGGAGGTCAGTATAGATGGACTAATAGACCAAGTCCCACACACTGCTAGAAGCCCAAATATTTTTTCAGAGCTAGATGCAGAAAAAAAATATATTCAATTTGCAACCTGGTGGAGGTTAGTACAGATGGACTAATAGAACAAGTCCCACACACTGCTAGAAGCCCAAATATTTTTTCAGAGCTAGATGCAGAAAAAAAATATTTTTAAATTGCAACCTGATGGAGGTCAGTATAGATGGACTAATAGACCAAGTCCCACACACTGTTAGAAGCCCAAATATTTTTTCAGAGCTAGATGCAGATAAAAATTATTTTTAATTTGCAACCTGATGGAGGTCAGTATAGATGGACTAATAGAACAAGTCCCACACACTGCTAGAAGCCCAAATATTTTTTCAGAGCTAGATGCAGAAAAAAATTATATTCAATTTGCAACCTGATGGAGGTCAGTATAGATGGACTAAGAGAACAAGTCCCACACACTGCTAGAAGCCCAAATATTTTTTCAGAGCTAGATGCAGAAAAAAATTATATTCAATTTGCAACCTGATGGAGGTCAGTATAGATGGACTAATAGAACAAGTCCCACACACTGCTAGAAGTCCAAATATTTTTTCAGAGGTAGATGCAGAAAAAAATTATATTGAATTTGCAACCTGATGGAGGTCAGTATAGATGGACTAATAGACCAAGTCCCACACACTGCTAGAAACCCAAATATTTTTTCAGAGCTAGATGCAGAATAAAAATATATTCAATTTGCAACCTGGTGGAGGTTAGTATAGATGGACTAATAGAACAAGTCCCACACACTGCTAGAAGCCCAAATATTTTTTCAGAGCTAGATGCAGATACAAATTATTTTTAATTTGCAACCTGATGGAGGTCAGTATAGATGGACTAATAGAACAAGTCCGAAACACTGCTAGAAGCCCAAATATTTTTTCAGAGCTAGATGCAGAAAAAAATTATATTCAATTTGCAACCTGATGGAGGTCAGTATAGATGGACTAATAGAACAAGTGCCACACACTACTAGAAGCCCAAATATTTTTTCAGAGCTAGATGCAGATAAAAATTATTTTTAATTTGCAACATGATGGAGGTCAGTATAGATGGACTAATAGACCAAGTCCCACACACTGCTAGAAGCCCAAATATTTTTTCAGAGCTAGATGCAGAAAAAAATTATATTCAATTTGCAACCTGATGGAGGTCAGTATAGATGGACTAATAGAACAAGTCCCACACACTGCTAGAAGCCCAAATATTTTTTCAGAGCTAGATGCAGAAAAAAATTATATTCAATTTGCAACCTGATGGAGGTCAGTATAGATGGACTAATAGAACAAGTCCCACACACTACTAGAAGTCCAAATATTTTTTCAGAGCTAGATGCAGATAAAAATTATATTCAATTTGCAACCTGATGGAGGTCAGTATAGATGGACTAAGAGAACAAGTCCCACACACTGCTAGAAGCCCAAATATTTTTTCAGAGCTAGATGCAGAAAAAAATTATATTCAATTTGCAACCTGATGGAGGTCAGTATAGATGGACTAATAGAACAAGTCCCACACACTGCTAGAAGTCCAAATATTTTTTCAGAGGTAGATGCAGAAAAAAATTATATTGAATTTGCAACCTGATGGAGGTCAGTATAGATGGACTAATAGACCAAGTCCCACACACTGCTAGAAACCCAAATATTTTTTCAGAGCTAGATGCAGAATAAAAATATATTCAATTTGCAACCTGGTGGAGGTTAGTATAGATGGACTAATAGAACAAGTCCCACACACTGCTAGAAGCCCAAATATTTTTTCAGAGCTAGATGCAGATACAAATTATTTTTAATTTGCAACCTGATGGAGGTCAGTATAGATGGACTAATAGAACAAGTCCGACACACTGCTAGAAGCCCAAATATTTTTTCAGAGCTAGATGCAGAAAAAAATTATATTCAATTTGCAACCTGATGGAGGTCAGTATAGATGGACTAATAGAACAAGTGCCACACACTACTAGAAGCCCAAATATTTTTTCAGAGCTAGATGCAGATAAAAATTATTTTTAATTTGCAACATGATGGAGGTCAGTATAGATGGACTAATAGACCAAGTCCCACACACTGCTAGAAGCCCAAATATTTTTTCAGAGCTAGATGCAGAAAAAAATTATATTCAATTTGCAACCTGATGGAGGTCAGTATAGATGGACTAATAGAACAAGTCCCACACACTGCTAGAAGTCCAAATATTTTTTGAGAGGTAGATGCAGAAAAAAATTATATTGAATTTGCAACCTGATGGAGGTCAGTATAGATGGACTAATAGACCAAGTCCCACACACTGCTAGAAACCCAAATATTTTTTCAGAGCTAGATGCAGAATAAAAATATATTCAATTTGCAACCTGGTGGAGGTTAGTATAGATGGACTAATAGAACAAGTCCCACACACTGCTAGAAGCCCAAATATTTTTTCAGAGCTAGATGCAGATACAAATTATTTTTAATTTGCAACCTGATGGAGGTCAGTATAGATGGACTAATAGAACAAGTCCGACACACTGCTAGAAGCCCAAATATTTTTTCAGAGCTAGATGCAGAAAAAAATTATATTCAATTTGCAACCTGATGGAGGTCAGTATAGATGGACTAATAGAACAAGTGCCACACACTACTAGAAGCCCAAATATTTTTTCAGAGCTAGATGCAGATAAAAATTATTTTTAATTTGCAACATGATGGAGGTCAGTATAGATGGACTAATAGACCAAGTCCCACACACTGCTAGAAGCCCAAATATTTTTTCAGAGCTAGAGGCAGAAAAAAATTATATTGAATTTTCAACCTGATGGAGGTCAGTATAGATGGACTAATAGAACAAGTCCCACACACTGCTAGAAGCCCAAATATTTTTTCAGAGCTAGCTGCAGATAAAAATTATTTTTAATTTGCAACCTGATGGAGGTCAGTATAGATGGACTAATAGACCAAGTCCCACACACTGCAAGAAGTCCAAATATTTTTTCAGAGGTAGATGCAGAAAAAAATTATATTGAATTTGCAACCTGATGGAGGTCAGTATAGATGGACTAATAGACCAAGTCCCACACACTGCTAGTGACGCGCCCCCTGGGACATATTCCTTTTTGAGGGGAATACCCGGCACCGGATCAGATGGGGGGGGGTTGTAGTCTCCGAGCGGCTGTGACCCGGTCCCGTGCCCAGGGCGTCAAGCTAAGTGTTATGTGGCAGTCCTACAGATGTTATTAAAGTTCTTTTATGTCGACTACGCCACCCGTTGTGATGCGGTCACTGTGGCCGCCGCTGCAGCAGGGTCCGCTGAGGCTGATGGTGGATGTGCAGCTTGGTGGGATAACCCCCAACGGGAGGGGTATAGCCTCAGAGGGGACAGGCGCAGAGGATGGGGGTTGTGGTGGTGCGGTGCAGCCGGCAATGAAGACAGACTCGGGTTGTGCAGTTAAGGGAGTTTACTTACTGCGGATGTTTCGGTCACTCCAGCTGTTAGTGACCACCCGAGCCGTGCTGCGTCCACCAGGTCCTGGATCCGGCCAACCCCCAAACAAGTCCGGAGCGTGGCCCTGAGCTCTCCCTCTGTCCTTTCTTCAGCCGTCCCCACCAGTGATCCACCTAGGTCCAGCTCCCTCGGGCCTTCTGTTGGGCAACCCTTGGCCTTAGGTTCCCTGACCCTCCATGTGGTATGCCTTCAGGGTGGATGTAGTGGGTGGCCGTGGCAGATGCTGCCCACAGCCTCCGGTCTCTGGCTAGGGATGTTTTTGCCCCCACCAGCTTGGGTTCCGGTACCCTTGTGCTGACTCCTCACCCGGTGCTCTAATTTGGGTTCTTGGGTCCCTTCAGTCTTCCCCCTCTGGGTCTTTCTCTTTCTTTCTCCTCTCTCTCTCTCCAGGGCTGCTGTTTCCTTCTCTCTCTCCAACTGACTTGTTCTCAGCGTCTGACCCTGATCTAAGTTGGTGCCCTCCTTATATATCCCTCTATGTGTGAGCTCAGGTGACCAGCACCCAATGAGCTCCTATCACTACCCAGACTGCTCCCCCTATCTGCCCCTACACTACATGGGATGTACCACCCCCCTCCCACTCCAGCCAGGAACAGGCTCGGTTGTACCTGCACATTTCTAAGTGGGAGTACCGTCGGCCTGCTCCTCTGAAATGGGATGTATGTAGTGCATGCAGTCTATCTGAGCTCAGTTCCACACTCCATCCTTACCCGGGAGTGGAATATCACACCTCTGGGTTGAGGTGCAATACCCCTGTAGCAGCCGAATCCTCAGGGTGCTACATTCCCCCCTGGTAAATCACAGCACGCCCTCGGGCTGTAAAGACAAAAACACCAAAACATACAAAATTTTATAAACATAAACATATAAAACATCATATAAAACTTTCATATAAAACATTCTCGTCGTCTCTGGTTTCAGGTTCCTCCTCCGGACACTGTGCAACGTGTGTCCGGGAAAAGTGCGACAGTCTTTCTAGAAAAATGGTTTCTCCTATAAAACCGGTAGGGGGCGCTTTAGGAAGCGCAACTATATACAGGGGTAATTTGGCCGTTCTCAGTCCCCGGCCAAGTAAAGGGAAAGGGTTGGCTGCTCACAGTCCTCAGCCTGGTTTGGGTAGGGGACACACGGGTTAAACTGTTCACTGGTCCCAACGGGGACTAAACTTTAAAGCAGCCACGGTTACTTGGGTACCCCGACAGGTAACTATATACAGTCCTTTGTACTATCTCAGTCATAGTACCTTCTAGCCTTGAACCCGTCCGGGTCTTCTGGCTCCTCCTCCCTACACCGCAACTCCTCCTCTGTCAGGCGATGCACGTGGAGGGCGTAAGGTCCCTTGGCACACTTGTGCCGGGTGAACGTTACCTCGTCACCGACGTAGAGGTCACGGCCTTTGTGACCCTCTGGCAGGTGGGACTCGACGTCCCGTCGGGTAACGAAGACGTCACCCATGGTGTTCCGGTCCTTTATGAAGCCCCACCCATGCTGCGCATTAAACTTTATTACCGTCCCGATGGTACGGGGACGATTTGCTGCATAGGGGCCCCTTCTGGTCCGACTCTTTTGCTCCTCGCTGCGGGTCTGGGCCCATTGCTCTCTGACCCGCCTCTCCTCCCGTTCTCTCTGAAACTCTGCCAGCTGTTGACGGCAACACTCTGTGCGTTCAGCTGCAGCTGCCCGAGTCTCTCCGGTGAACCCCATCAAATCTTCTCCCGTGGGGTCCCACACGAATTGGGCTTCTTCTAGTGGAGGCGAGACCCGAGTCACGGGCTTTGGAGCCGGGATCAGGGGCTCACACAGGGGACCTAACTTCTTTTGTCGCTCCAGTTCCAAGAATTCTTCGGGCCAGATGAAAGGCCGCCCGTCCGGCCACGCCAGCTGGCTGAAGGGGTCCTCTCCCAGATATGGCACCCTTGGTGTTTCGGGTGCGGGCGTGATGGTGGGGGCGCCCAGGTTACCCAGGCCTTGCGGCCAGGCCGGGGGCATCTGGAAGGTAAATGGAACTGTTAACACGGCGGCGCCCTGGGCTACCTGGCCTTGCGACCAGGCCGGAGGCTCCGCGGAGGTAGATGGCTCTGCTGGGGATGCGGCGCCCGGAAACGCTAGGCCCTGCGACCAGGCCGGAGGCTCCTCTTCCTTCGCCACGCTCCGGGTCACGACGCGTGACGTCACCGGGGTCGCGACGGCGGCTTCCGGTCGGGGCCTAGTCGGTGGCGGTGTCATGGCGGTCTCGGGTACGGCCGGGGGACCTTCGGGCTCTGCGACGGGGAGCTGGGGCAGATAAGCGGTCTTCCGGTATGGGGTATAGGCGTCCCCCTTACCTGCTGCCATGCGTCTCGCTCCCTCTTCTGCGCCGTCTCCGGCCTTGGGTCCTCCCGCGTCATCCGCAGAGGCAGTCGGTGTCTTCTTCCAAGGGAGCGGGTTCCGTGGACGGGTTCCAGCTTGCTGGGCCATCTCCCGGCCCCACTCCGCCAGGATCTCCCTCTGCACTCGGGCCATCCTTCCCGCGAGGCCCTCCAGGGCACTCCGCGCGCACTCCCGATCTCGGGGAAGCTGCGCTAGGATCTCCGCTAAGCCTAGCGGGGTTGTTGACTCCAGCAGGCTCCTGACCATCGGGTCGGTGCTGCTCTGCTCTCCTCTTTCTTCTTTTTGCAGGCTCCTGGCCAGCGGGCCGGTGCTGCGCTGCTGCCGCTCCATTCCCGGGTCTACTCTTCCTCTCCTCGACTCCGGGTGCTCTCGCTCTGGACACCTTGCCTCCGGGTGCGCTCGTTCTAGACTGCTCCAAGCGACACCCATCTTTTCTCTTTTCTTTCGTCTCCTCCCACTTCGAGGGCGGTCCCGGGGCAACTCGGTGACTGTCAGCTCCAGGGGGAGTTCTTTCACGCTGACAGACACCTCCAGCATCACAGTCTCTGTTGGTGGGGGCGGTTTCCACTTTTGGCGCCATTTTCTGTCCTGGCCCACGATGGGAGGTGGCCTCCTGCCCTCCTTTGGCACGCCCATAATGGCGTCCGCTGCTCTTCCAAGGCGGGAAATCTGCGGTTTTGGCGGGAAGCGTCGCCCAGTGGCGGGAAACTCTGCAGATGGCGGGAACAAGCTGGAAATGGCGGACAATCGGCGGGAAACGACTGGTGATGGAGTCCGATGGCGTGGACCCTCCGGAACCGGCAGGAGTCTTCTTTCTGAGGTAAACTTGCACTTTTCTTCAGGCACGCAGTACCCGGGTGTTGCGGGCACGTAATCCTGCCGACTACGCCAAAGTTGACGCGCCCCCTGGGACATATTCCTTTTTGAGGGGAATACCCGGCACCGGATCAGATGGGGGGGGGTTGTAGTCTCCGAGCGGCTGTGACCCGGTCCCGTGCCCAGGGCGTCAAGCTAAGTGTTATGTGGCAGTCCTACAGATGTTATTAAAGTTCTTTTATGTCGACTACGCCACCCGTTGTGATGCGGTCACTGTGGCCGCCGCTGCAGCAGGGTCCGCTGAGGCTGATGGTGGATGTGCAGCTTGGTGGGATAACCCCCAACGGGAGGGGTATAGCCTCAGAGGGGACAGGCGCAGAGGATGGGGGTTGTGGTGGTGCGGTGCAGCCGGCAATGAAGACAGACTCGGGTTGTGCAGTTAAGGGAGTTTACTTACTGCGGATGTTTCGGTCACTCCAGCTGTTAGTGACCACCCGAGCCGTGCTGCGTCCACCAGGTCCTGGATCCGGCCAACCCCCAAACAAGTCCGGAGCGTGGCCCTGAGCTCTCCCTCTGTCCTTTCTTCAGCCGTCCCCACCAGTGATCCACCTAGGTCCAGCTCCCTCGGGCCTTCTGTTGGGCAACCCTTGGCCTTAGGTTCCCTGACCCTCCATGTGGTATGCCTTCAGGGTGGATGTAGTGGGTGGCCGTGGCAGATGCTGCCCACAGCCTCCGGTCTCTGGCTAGGGATGTTTTTGCCCCCACCAGCTTGGGTTCCGGTACCCTTGTGCTGACTCCTCACCCGGTGCTCTAATTTGGGTTCTTGGGTCCCTTCAGTCTTCCCCCTCTGGGTCTTTCTCTTTCTTTCTCCTCTCTCTCTCTCCAGGGCTGCTGTTTCCTTCTCTCTCTCCAACTGACTTGTTCTCAGCGTCTGACCCTGATCTAAGTTGGTGCCCTCCTTATATATCCCTCTATGTGTGAGCTCAGGTGACCAGCACCCAATGAGCTCCTATCACTACCCAGACTGCTCCCCCTATCTGCCCCTACACTACATGGGATGTACCACCCCCCTCCCACTCCAGCCAGGAACAGGCTCGGTTGTACCTGCACATTTCTAAGTGGGAGTACCGTCGGCCTGCTCCTCTGAAATGGGATGTATGTAGTGCATGCAGTCTATCTGAGCTCAGTTCCACACTCCATCCTTACCCGGGAGTGGAATATCACACCTCTGGGTTGAGGTGCAATACCCCTGTAGCAGCCGAATCCTCAGGGTGCTACACTAGAATCCCAAATATTTTTTCAGAGCTAGATGCAGATAAAAATTATTTTTAATTTGCAACCTGATGGAGGTCAGTATAGATGGACTAATAGACCAAGTCCCACACACTTCTAGAAGCCCAAATATTTTTTCAGAGCTAGATGCAGATAAAAATTATTTTTAATTTGCAACCTGATGGAGGTCAGTATAGATGGACTAATAGACCAAGTCCCACACACTGCTAGAAGCCCAAATATTTTTTCAGAGCTAGATGCAGATAAAAATTATTTTTAATTTGCAACCTGATGGAGGTCAGTATAGATGGACTAATAGACCAAGTCCCACACACTGCTAGAAGCCCAAATATTTTTTCAGAGCTAGGTGCAGATAAAAATTATTTTTAATTTGCATCCTGATGGAGGTCAGTATAGATGGACTAATAGAACAAGTCCCACACACTGCTAGAAGTCCAAATATTTTTTCAGAGGTAGATGCAGAAAAAAATTATATTGAATTTGCAACCTGATGGAGGTCAGTATAGATGGACTAATAGACCAAGTCCCACACACTGCTAGAAGCCCAATTATTTTTTCAGAGCTAGATGCAGAAAAAAAATATTTTTAATTTGCAACCTGATGGAGGTCAGTATAGATGGACTAATAGAACAAGTCCCACACACTGCTAGAAGCCCAAATATTTTTTCAGAGCTAGATGCAGAAAAAAATTATATTCAATTTGCAACCTGATGGAGGTCAGTATAGATGGACTAAGAGAACAAGTCCCACACACTGCTAGAAGCCCAAATATTTTTTCAGAGCTAGATGCAGAAAAAAATTATATTCAATTTGCAACCTGATGGAGGTCAGTATAGATGGACTAATAGAACAAGTCCCACACACTGCTAGAAGTCCAAATATTTTTTCAGAGGTAGATGCAGAAAAAAATTATATTGAATTTGCAACCTGATGGAGGTCAGTATAGATGGACTAATAGACCAAGTCCCACACACTGCTAGAAACCCAAATATTTTTTCAGAGCTAGATGCAGAATAAAAATATATTCAATTTGCAACCTGGTGGAGGTTAGTATAGATGGACTAATAGAACAAGTCCCACACACTGCTAGAAGCCCAAATATTTTTTCAGAGCTAGATGCAGATACAAATTATTTTTAATTTGCAACCTGATGGAGGTCAGTATAGATGGACTAATAGAACAAGTCCGACACACTGCTAGAAGCCCAAATATTTTTTCAGAGCTAGATGCAGAAAAAAATTATATTCAATTTGCAACCTGATGGAGGTCAGTATAGATGGACTAATAGAACAAGTGCCACACACTACTAGAAGCCCAAATATTTTTTCAGAGCTAGATGCAGATAAAAATTATTTTTAATTTGCAACCTGATGGAGGTCAGTATAGATGGACTAATAGACCAAGTCCCACACACTGCAAGAAGTCCAAATATTTTTTCAGAGGTAGATGCAGAAAAAAATTATATTGAATTTGCAACCTGATGGAGGTCAGTATAGATGGACTAATAGACCAAGTCCCACACACTGCTAGAAACCCAAATATTTTTTCAGAGCTAGATGCAGAATAAAAATATATTCAATTTGCAACCTGGTGGAGGTTAGTATAGATGGACTAATAGAACAAGTCCCACACACTGCTAGAAGCCCAAATATTTTTTCAGAGCTAGATGCAGATACAAATTATTTTTAATTTGCAACCTGATGGAGGTCAGTATAGATGGACTAATAGAACAAGTCCGACACACTGCTAGAAGCCCAAATATTTTTTCAGAGCTAGATGCAGAAAAAAATTATATTCAATTTGCAACCTGATGGAGGTCAGTATAGATGGACTAATAGAACAAGTGCCACACACTACTAGAAGCCCAAATATTTTTTCAGAGCTAGATGCAGATAAAAATTATTTTTAATTTGCAACCTGATGGAGGTCAGTATAGATGGACTAATAGACCAAGTCCCACACACTGCAAGAAGTCCAAATATTTTTTCAGAGGTAGATGCAGAAAAAAATTATATTGAATTTGCAACCTGATGGAGGTCAGTATAGATGGACTAATAGACCAAGTCCCACACACTGCTAGAATCCCAAATATTTTTTCAGAGCTAGATGCAGATAAAAATTATTTTTAATTTGCAACCTGATGGAGGTCAGTATAGATGGACTAATAGACCAAGTCCCACACACTTCTAGAAGCCCAAATATTTTTTCAGAGCTAGATGCAGATAAAAATTATTTTTAATTTGCAACCTGATGGAGGTCAGTATAGATGGACTAATAGACCAAGTCCCACACACTGCTAGAAGCCCAAATATTTTTTCAGAGCTAGATGCAGATAAAAATTATTTTTAATTTGCAACCTGATGGAGGTCAGTATAGATGGACTAATAGACCAAGTCCCACACACTGCTAGAAGCCCAAATATTTTTTCAGAGCTAGGTGCAGATAAAAATTATTTTTAATTTGCATCCTGATGGAGGTCAGTATAGATGGACTAATAGAACAAGTCCCACACACTGCTAGAAGTCCAAATATTTTTTCAGAGGTAGATGCAGAAAAAAATTATATTGAATTTGCAACCTGATGGAGGTCAGTATAGATGGACTAATAGACCAAGTCCCACACACTGCTAGAAGCCCAAATATTTTTTCAGAGCTAGATGCAGAAAAAAAATATTTTTAATTTGCAACCTGATGGAGGTCAGTATAGATGGACTAATGGAACAAGTCCCACACACTGCTAGAAGCCCAAATATTTTTTCAGAGCTAGATGCAGAAAAAAATTATATTCAATTTGCAACCTGATGGAGGTCAGTATAGATGGACTAATAGAACAAGTCCCACACACTGCTAGAAGCCCAAATATTTTTTCAGAGCTAGATGCAGATAAAAATTATTTTTAATTTGCAACCTGATGGAGGTCAGTATAGATGGACTAATAGACCAAGTCCCACATACTGCTAGAAGCCCAAATATTTTTTCAGAGCTAGATGCAGAAAAAAAATATTTTTAATTTGCAACCTGATGGAGGTCAGTATAGATGGACTAATAGACCAAGTCCCACACACTGCTAGAAGCCCAAATATTTTTTCAGAGCTAGATGCAGATAAAAATTATTTTTAATTTGCAACCTGATGGAGGTCAGTATAGATGGACTAATAGAACAAGTCCCACAAACTGCTAGAAGCCCAAATATTTTTTCAGAGCTAGATGCATGAAAAAATTATATTCAATTTGCAACCTGATGGAGGTCAGTATAGATGGACTAATAGAACAAGTCCCACACACTGCTAGAATCCCAAATATTTTTTCAGAGCTAGATGCAGAAAAAAATTATATTCAATTTGCAACCTGATGGAGGTCAGTATAGATGGACTAATAGAACAAGTCCCACACACTACTAGAAGCCCAAATATTTTTTCAGAGCTAGATGCAGATAAAAATTATTTTTAATTTGCAACCTGATGGAGGTCAGTATAGATGGACTAATAGACCAAGTCCCACACACTGCAAGAAGTCCAAATATTTTTTCAGAGGTAGATGCAGAAAAAAATTATATTCAATTTGCAACCTGATGGAGGTCAGTATAGATGGACTAATAGAACAAGTCCCACACACTGCTAGAAGCCCAAATATTTTTTCAGAGCTAGATGCAGATAAAAATTATTTTTAATTTGCAACCTGATGGAGGTCAGTATAGATGGACTAATGGAACAAGTCCCACACACTGCTAGAAGCCCAAATATTTTTTCAGAGCTAGATGCAGAAAAAAATTATATTCAATTTGCAACCTGATGGAGGTCAGTATAGATGGACTAATAGAACAAGTCCCACACACTGCTAGAAGCCCAAATATTTTTTCAGAGCTAGATGCAGATAAAAATTATTTTTAATTTGCAACCTGATGGAGGTCAGTATAGATGGACTAATAGAACAAGTCCCACACACTGCTAGAAGCCCAAATATTTTTTCAGAGCTAGATGCAGAAAAAAAATATTTTTAATTTGCAACCTGATGTAGGTCAGTATAGATGGACTAATAGACCAAGTCCCACACACTGCTAGAAGCCCAAATATTTTTTCAGAGCTAGATGCAGATAAAAATTATTTTTAATTTGCAACCTGATGGAGGTCAGTATAGATGGACTAATAGAACAAGTCCCACACACTGCTAGAAGCCCAAATATTTTTTCAGAGCTAGATGCATGAAAAAATTATATTCAATTTGCAACCTGATGGAGGTCAGTATAGATGGACTAATAGAACAAGTCCCACACACTGCTAGAAGCCCAAATATTTTTTCAGAGCTAGATGCAGAAAAAAATTATATTCAATTTGCAACCTGATGGAGGTCAGTATAGATGGACTAATAGAACAAGTCCCACACACTACTAGAAGCCCAAATATTTTTTCAGAGCTAGATGCAGATAACAATTATTTTTAATTTGCAACCTGATGGAGGTCAGTATAGATGGACTAATAGACCAAGTCCCACACACTGCAAGAAGTCCAAATATTTTTTCAGAGGTAGATGCAGAAAAAAATTATATTGAATTTGCAACCTGATGGAGGTCAGTATAGATGGACTAATAGACCAAGTCCCTAACACTGCTAGAAGCCCAAATATTTTTTCAGAGCTAGATGCAGAAAAAAAATATATTCAATTTGCAACCTGGTGGAGGCTAGTATAGATGGACTAATAGAACAAGTCCCACACACTGCTAGAAGCCCAAATATTTTTTCAGAGCTAGATGCAGAAAAAAAATATTTTTAATTTGCAACCTGATGGAGGTCAGTATAGATGGACTAATAGACCAGGTCCCACACACTGCTAGAAGCCCAAATATTTTTTCAGAGCTAGATGCAGATAAAAATTATTTTTAATTTGCAACCTGATGGAGGTCAGTATAGATGGACTAATAGACCAAGTCCCACACACTACTAGAAGCCCAAATATTTTTTCAGAGCTAGATGCAGATAAAAATTATTTTTAATTTGCAACCTGATGGAGGTCAGTATAGATGGACTAATAGACCAAGTCCCACACACTGCTAGAAGCCCAAATATTTTTTCAGAGCTAGATGCAGAAAAAAATTATATTGAATTTTCAACCTGATGGAGGTCAGTATAGATGGACTAATAGAACAAGTCCCACACACTGCTAGAAGCCCAAACATTTTTTCAGAGTTAGATGCAGATAAAAATTATTTTTAATTTGCAACCTGATGGAGGTCAGTATAGATGGACTAATAGACCAAGTCCCACACACTGCAAGAAGTCCAAATATTTTTTCAGAGGTAGATGCAGAAAAAAATTATATTGAATTTGCAACCTGATGGAGGTCAGTATAGATGGACTAATAGACCAAGTCCCACACACTGCTAGAAGCCCAAATATTTTTTCAGAGCTAGATGCAGAAAAAAAATATATTCAATTTGCAACCTGGTGGAGGTTAGTATAGATGGACTAATAGAACAAGTCCCACACACTGCTAGAAGCCCAAATATTTTTTCAGAGCTAGACGCAGAAAAAAAATATTTTTAAATTGCAACCTGATGGAGGTCAGTATAGATGGACTAATAGACCAAGTCCCACACACTGTTAGAAGCCCAAATATTTTTTCAGAGCTAGATGCAGATAAAAATTATTTTTAATTTGCAACCTGATGGAGGTCAGTATAGATGGACTAATAGAACAAGTCCCACACACTGCTAGAAGCCCAAATATTTTTTCAGAGCTAGATGCAGAAAAAAATTATATTCAATTTGTAACCTGATGGAGGTCAGTATAGATGGACTAAGAGAACAAGTCCCACACACTGCTAGAAGCCCAAATATTTTTTCAGAGCTAGATGCAGAAAAAAATTATATTCAATTTGCAACCTGATGGAGGTCAGTATAGATGGACTAATAGAACAAGTCCCACACACTGCTAGAAGTCCAAAATTTTTTTCAGAGGTAGATGCAGAAAAAAATTATATTGAATTTGCAACCTGATGGAGGTCAGTATAGATGGACTAATAGACCAAGTCCCACACACTGCTAGAAACCCAAATATTTTTTCAGAGCTAGATGCAGAATAAAAATATATTCAATTTGCAACCTGGTGGAGGTTAGTATAGATGGACTAATAGAACAAGTCCCACACACTGCTAGAAGCCCAAATATTTTTTCAGAGCTAGATGCAGATACAAATTATTTTTAATTTGCAACCTGATGGAGGTCAGTATAGATGGACTAATAGAACAAGTCCGACACACTGCTAGAAGCCCAAATATTTTTTCAGAGCTAGATGCAGAAAAAAATTATATTGAATTTGCAACCTGATGGAGGTCAGTATAGATGGATTAATAGAACAAGTGCCACACACTGCTAGAAGCCCAATTATTTTTTCAGAGCTAGATGCAGATAAAAATTATTTTTAATTTGCAACCTGATGGAGGTCAGTATAGATGGACTAATAGAACAAGTCCCACACACTGCTAGAAGCCCAAATATTTTTTCAGAGCTAGATGCAGAAAAAAATTATATTCAATTTGCAACCTGATGGAGGTCAGTATAGATGGACTAATAGAACAAGTCCCACACACTGCTAGAAGCCCAAATATTTTTTCAGAGCTAGATGCAGAAAAAAACTATATTCAATTTGCAACCTGATGGAGGTCAGTATAGATGGACTAATAGAACAAGTCCCACACACTACTAGAAGCCCAAATATTTTTTCAGAGCTAGATGCAGATAAAAATTATTTTTAATTTGCAACCTGATGGAGGTCAGTATAGATGGACTAATAGACCAAGTCCCACACACTGCTAGATGCCCAAATATTTTTTCAGAGCTAGATGCAGAAAAAAATTATATTGAATTTTCGACCTGATGGAGGTCAGTATAGATGGACTAATAGAACAAGTCCCACAAACTGCTAGAAGCCCAAATATTTTTTCAGAGCTAGCTACAGATAAAAATTATTTTTAATTTGCAACCTGATGGAGGTCAGTATAGATGGACTAATAGACCAAGTCCCACACACTGCTAGAAGCCCAAATATTTTTTCAGAGCTAGATGCAGATAAAATTTATTTTTAATTTGCAACCTGATGGAGGTCAGTGTAGATGGACTAATAGACCAAGTAGCACACACTGCTAGAAGCCCAAATATTTTTTCAGAGCTAGTTGCAGATAAAAATTATTTTTAATTTGCATCCTGATGGAGGTCAGTATAGATGGACTAATAGAACAAGTCCCACACACTGCTAGAAGCCCAAATATTTTTTCAGAGCTAGATGCAGAAAAAAATTATATTCAATTTGCAACCTGATGGAGGTCAGTATAGATGGACTAATAGAACAAGTCCCACACACTGCTAGAAGCCCAAATATTTTTTCAGAGCTAGATGCAGATAAAAATTATTTTTAATTTGCAACCTGATGGAGGTCAGTATAGATGGACTAATAGACCAAGTCCCACACACTGCAAGAAGTCCAAATATTTTTTCAGAGGTAGATGCAGAAAAAAATTATATTGAATTTGCAACCTGATGGAGGTCAGTATAGATAGACTAATAGACCAAGTCCCACACACTGCTAGAAGCCCAAATATTTTTTCAGAGCTAGATGCAGAAAAAAAATGTATTCAATTTGCAACCTGGTGGAGGTCAGTATATATGGACAAATAGAACAAGTCCCACACACTGCTAGAAGCCCAAATATTTTTTCAGAGCTAGATGCAGATAAAAATTATTTTTAATTTGCAACCTGATGGAGGTCAGTATAGATGGACTAATAGACCAATTCCCACACACTGCTAGAAGCCCAAATATTTTTTCAGAGCTAGATGCAGATAAAAATTATTTTTAATTTGCAACCTGATGGAGGTCAGTATAGATGGACTAATAGAACAAGTCCCACACACTGCTAGAAGCCCAAATATTTTTTCAGAGCTAGATGCAGAAAAAAAATATTTTTAATTTGCAACCTGATGGAGGTCAGTATAAATGGACTAATAGAACAAGTCCCACACACTGCTAGAAGCAAAATATTTTTTCAGAGCTAGATGTAGAAAAAAATTATATTCAATTTGCAACCTGATGGAGGTCAGTATAGATGGACTAATAGAACAAGTCCCACACACTGCTAGAAGCCCAAATATTTTTTAAGAGCTAGATGCAGAAAAAAATATATTCAATTTGCAACCTGGTGGAGGTTAGTATAGATGGACTAATAGAACAAGTCCCACACACTGCTAGAAGCCCAAATATTTTTTCAGAGCTAGATGCAGATAAAAATTATTTTTAATTTGCAACCTGATGGAGGTCAGTATAGATGGACTAATAGACCAATTCCCACACACTGCTAGAAGCCCAAATATTTTTTCAGAGCTAGATGCAGGATTAAATTATTTTTAATTTTCAACCTGTTGGAGGTCAGTATAGATGGACTAATAGACCAAGTCCCACACACTGCTAGAAGCCCAAATATTTTTTCAGAGCTAGATGCAGTTAAAAATTATTTTTAATTTGCAACCTGATGGAGGTCTGTATAGATGGACTAATAGAACAAGTCTCACACACTGCTAGAAGCCCAAATATTTTTTCAGAGCTAGATGCAGAAAAAAATTATATTCAATTTGCAACCTGATGGAGGTCAGTATAGATGGACTAATAGAACAAGTCCCAAACACTACTAGAAGCCCAAATATTTTTTCAGAGCTAGATGCAGATAAAAATTATTTTTAATTTGCAACCTGATGGAGGTCAGTATAGATGGACTAATAGACCAAGTCCCACACACTGCTAGAAGCCCAAATATTTTTTCAGAGCTAGATGCAGAAAAAAATTATATTGAATTTTCAACCTGATGGAGGTCAGTATAGATGGACTAATAGAACAAGTCCCACACACTGCTAGAAGCCCAAATATTTTTTCAGAGCTAGCTGCAGATAAAAATTATTTTTAATTTGCAACCTGATGGAGGTCAGTATAGATGGACTAATAGACCAAGTCCCACACACTGCACGAAGTCCAAATATTTTTTCAGAGGTAGATGCAGAAAAAAATTACATTGAATTTGCAACCTGATTGAGGTCAGTATAGATGGACTAATAGACCAAGTCCCAGACACTGCTAGAAGCCCACATATTTTTTCAGAGCTAGATGAAGATAAAAATTATTTTTAATTTGCAACCTGATGGAGGTCAGTATAGATGGGCTAATAGACCAAGTCCCACACACTGCTAGAAGCCCAAATATTTTTTCAGAGCTAGATGCAGATAAAAAATATTTTTAATTTGCAACCTGATGGAGGTCAGTGTAGATGGACTAATAGACCAAGTCCCACACACTGCTAGAAGCCCAAATATTTTTTCAGAGCTAGGTGCAGATAAAAATTATTTTTAATTTGCATCCTGATGGAGGTCAGTATAGATGGACTAATAGAACAAGTCCCACACACTGCTAGAAGCCCAAATATTTTTTCAGAGCTAGATGCAGAAAAAAAATATATTCAATTTGCAACCTGGTGGAGGTCAGTATAGATGGACTAATAGAACAAGTCCCACACACTGCTAGAAGCCCAAATATTTTTTCAGAGCTAGATGCAGATAAAAATTATTTTTAATTTGCAACCTGATGGAGGTCAGTATAGATGGACTAATAGACCAAGTCCCACACACTGCTAGAAGCCCAAATATTTTTTCAGAACTAGATGCAGATAAAAATTATTTTTAATTTGCAACCTGATGGAGGTCAGTATAGATGGACTAATAGAACAAGTCCCACACACTGCTAGAAGCCCAAATATTTTTTCAGAGCTAGATGCAGATAAAAATTATTTTTAATTTGCAACCTGATGGAGGTCAGTATAAATGAACTAATAGAACAAGTCCCACACACTGCTAGAAGCCCAAATATTTTTTCAGAGCTAGATGTAGAAAAAAATTATATTCAATTTGCAACCTGATGGAGGTCAGTATAGATGGACTAATAGAACAAGTCCCACACACTGCTAGAAGCCCAAATATTTTTTCAGAGCTAGATGCAGAAAAAAATTATATTCAATTTGCAACCTGATGGAGGTCAGTATAGATGGACTAATAGAACAAGTCCCACACACTACTAGAAGCCCAAATATTTTTTCAGAGCTAGATGCAGATAAAAATTATTTTTAATTTGCAACCTGATGGAGGTCAGTATAGATGGACTAATAGACCAAGTTCCACACACTGCTAGAAGCCCAAATATTTTTTCAGAGCTAGATGCAGAAAAAAATTATATTGAATTTTCAACCTGATGGAGGTCAGTATAGATGGACTAATAGAACAAGTCCCACACACTGCTAGAAGCGCAAACATTTTTTCAGAGCTAGATGCAGATAAAAATTATTTTTAATTTGCAACCTGATGGAGGTCAGTATAGATGGACTAATAGACCAAGTCCCACACACTGCAAGAAGTCCAAATATTTTTTCAGAGGTAGATGCAGAAAAAAATTATATTGAATTTGCAACCTGATGGAGGTCAGTATAGATGGACTAATAGACCAAGTCCCACACACTGCTAGAAGCCCAAATATTTTTTCAGAGCTAGATGCAGAAGAAAATTATATTCAATTTGCAACCTGATGGAGGTCAGTATAGATGGACTAATAGACCAATTCCCACACATTGCTAGAAGCCCAAATATTTTTTCAGAGCTAGATGCAGATAAAAATTATTTTTAATTTGCAACCTGATGGAGGTCAGTATAGATGGACTAATAGACCAAGTCCCACACACTGCTAGAAGCCCAAATATTTTTTCAGAGCTAGATGCAGATGAAAATTATTTTTAATTTGCAACCTGATGGAGGTCAGTATAGATGGACTAATAGACCAAGTCCCACACACTGCTAGAAGCCCAAATATTTTTTCAGAGCTAGGTGCAGATAAAAATTATTTTTAATTTGCATCCTGATGGAGGTCAGTATAGATGGACTAATAGAACAAGTCCCACACACTGATAGAAGCCCAAATATTTTTTCAGAGCTAGATGCAGAAAAAAATTATATTCAATTTGCAACCTGATGGAGGTCAGTATAGATGGACTAATAGAACAAGTCCCACACACTGCTAGAAGCCCAAATATTTTTTCAGAGCTAGATGCAGAAAAAAATTATATTCAATTTGCAACCTGATGGAGGTCAGTATAGATGGACTAATAGAACAAGTCCCACACACTACTAGAAGCCCAAATATTTTTTCAGAGCTAGATGCAGATAAAAATTATTTTTAATTTGCAACCTGATGGAGGTCAGTATAGATGGAATAATAGACCCAGTCCCACACACTGCTAGAAGCCCAAATATTTTTTCAGAGCTAGATGCAGAAAAAAATTATATTGAATTTTCAACCTGATGGAGGTCAGTATAGATAGACTAATGGAACAAGTCCCACACACTGCTAGAAGCCCAAATATTTTTTCAGAGCTAGCTGCAGATAAAAATTATTTTTAATTTGCAACCTGATGGAGGTCAGTATAGATGGACTAATAGACCAAGTCCCACACACTGCAAGAAGTCCAAATATTTTTTCAGAGGTAGATGCAGAAAAAAATTATATTGAAATTGCAACCTGATGGAGGTCAGTGTAGATGGACTAATAGACCAAGTCCCACGCACTGCTAGAAGCCCAAATATTTTTTCAGAGCTAGATGCAGATAAAAATTATTTTTAATTTGCAACCTGATGGAGGTCAGTATAGATGGACTAATAGACCAAGTCCCACACACTGCTAGAAGCCCAAATATTTTTTCAGAGCTAGATGCAGATAAAAATTATTTTAAATTTGCAACCTGATGGAGGTCAGTATAGATGGACTAATAGACCAAGTCCCACACACTGCTAGAAGCCCAAATATTTTTTCAGAGCTAGGTGCAGATAAAAATTATTTTTAATTTGCATCCTGATGGAGGTCAGTATAGATGGACTAATAGAACAAGTCCCACACACTGCTAGAAGCCCAAATATTTTTTCAGAGCTAGATGCAGAAAAAAATTATATTCAATTTGCAACCTGATGGAGGTCAGTATAGATGGACTAATAGAACAAGTCCCACACACTGCTAGAAGCCCAAATATTCTTTCAGAGCTAGATGCAGAAAAAAATTATATTTAATTTGCAACCTGAGGGAGGTCAGTATAGATGGACTAATAGAACAAGTCCCACACACTGCTAGAAGCCCAAATATTTTTTCAGAGCTAGATGCAGATAAAAATTATTTTTAATTTGCAACCTGATGGAGGTCAGTATAGATGGACTAATAGACCAAGTCCCACACACTGCTAGAAGCCCAAATATTTTTCAGAGCTAGATGCAGATAAAAATTATTTTTAATTTGCAACCTGATGGAGGTCAGTATAGATGGACTAATAGACCAAGTCCCACACACTGCTAGAAGCCCAAATATTTTTTCAGAGCTAGATGCACAAAAAAATTATATTGAATTTTCAACCTGATGGAGGTCAGTATAGATGGACTAATAGAACAAGTCCCACACACTGCTAGAAGCCCAAATATTTTTTCAGAGCTAGATGCAGATAAAAATTATTTTTAATTTGCAACCTGATGGAGGTCAGCATAGATGGACTAATAGACCAAGTCCCACACACTGCTAGAAGCCCAAATATTTTTTCAGAGCTAGATGCAGATAAAAATTATTTTTAATTTGCAACCCGATGGAGGTCAGTATAGATGGACTAATAGACCAAGTCCCACACACTGCAAGAAGTCCAAATATTTTTTCAGAGGTAGATGCAGAAAAAAATTATATTGAATTTGCAACCTGATGGAGATCAGTATAGATGGACTAATAGACCAAGTCCCACACACTGCTAGAAGCCCAAATATTTTTTCAGAGCTAGATGCAGATAAAAATTATTTTTAATTTGTAACCTGATGGAGGTCAGTATAGATGGACTAATAGACCAAGTCCCACACACTGCTAGAAGCCCAAATATTTTTTCAGAGCTAGATGCAGAAATTTTTTTTATTCAATTTGCAACCTGGTGGAGGTCAGTATAGATGGACTAATAGAACAAGTAATACACTGCTAGATGCCCAAATATTTTTTCAGAGCTAGATGCACATAAAAATTGTTTTTAATTTGCAACCTGATGGAGGTCAGTATAGATGGACTAATAGACCAAGTCCCACACACTGCTAGAAGCCCAAATATTTTTTCAGAGCTAGATGCAGATAAAAAATTATTTTTAGTTTGCAGCCTGATGGAGGTCAGTATAGATGGACTAATAGAACAAGTCCCACACACTGCTAGAAGCCCAAATATTTTTTCAGAGCTAGATGCAGAAAAAAATTATATTCAATTTGCAACCTGATGGAGGTCAGCATAGATGGACTAATAGAACAAGTCCCACACACTGCAAGAAGTCCAAATATTTTTTCAGAGGTAGATGCAGAAAAAAATTATATTGAATTTGCAACCTGATGGAGGTCAGTATAGATGGACTAATAGACCAAGTCCCACACATTGCTAGAAGCCCAAATATTTTTTCAGAGCTAGATGCAGATAAAAATTATTTTTAATTTGCAACCTGATGGAGGTCAGTATAGATGGACTAATAGACAAAGTCCCACACACTGCTAGAAGCCCAAATATTTTTTCAGAGCTAGATGCAGATGAAAATTATTTTTAATTTGCAACCTGATGGAGGTCAGTATAGATGGACTAATAGACCAAGTCCCACACACTGCTAGAAGCCCAAATATTTTTTCAGAGCTAGGTGCAGAAAAAAATTATTTTTAATTTGCATCCTGATGGAGGTCAGTATAGATGGACTAATAGAACAAGTCCCACACACTGATAAAAGCCCAAATATTTTTTCAGAGCTAGATGCAGAAAAAAATTATATTCAATTTGCAACCTGATGGAGGTCAGTATAGATGGACTAATAGAACAAGTCCCACACACTGCTAGAAGCCCAAATATTTTTTCAGAGCTAGATGCAGAAAAATATTATATTCAATTTGCAACCTGATGGAGGTCAGTATAGATGGACTAATAGAACAAGTCCCACACACTGCTAGAAGCCCAAATATTTTTTCAGAGGTAGATGCAGAAAAAAATTATATTGAATTTGCAACCTGATGGAGGTCAGTATAGATAGACTAATAGACCAAGTCCCACACACTGCTAGAAGCCCAAATATTTTTTTAGCTAGATGCAGAAAAAAAATATATTCAATTTGCAACCTGGTGGAGGTCAGTATAGATGGACTAATAGACCAAGTCCCACACACTGCTAGAAGCCCAAATATTTTTTCAGAGCTAGATGCAGATAAAAATTATTTTTAATTTGCAACCTGATGGAGGTCAGCATAGATGGACTAATAGACCAAGTCCCACACACTGCTAGAAGCCCAAATATTTTTTCAGAGCTAGATGCAGATAAAAATTATTTTTAATTTGCAGCCTGATGGAGGTCAGTATAAATGGACTAATAGAACAAGTCCCACACACTGCTAGAAGCGCAAATATTTTTTCAGAGCTAGATGTAGAAAAAAATTATATTCAATTTGCAACCTGATGGAGGTCAGTATAGATGGACTAATAGAACAAGTCCCACACACTGCTAGAAGCCCAAATATTTTTTCAGAGCTAGATGCAGAAAAAAATTATATTGAATTTTCAACCTGATGGAGGTCAGTATAGATGGACTAATAGAACAAGTCACACACACTACTAGAAGCCCAAATATTTTTTCAGAGCTAGCTGCAGATAAAAATTATTTTTAATTTGCAACCTGATGGAGGTCAGTATAGATGGACTAATAGACCAAGTCCCACACACTGCACGAAGTCCAAATATTTTTTCAGAGGTAGATGCAGAAAAAAATTACATTGAATTTGCAACCTGATTGAGGTCAGTATAGATGGACTAATAGACCAAGTCCCACACACTGCTAGAAGCCCACATATTTTTTCAGAGCTAGATGAAGATAAAAATTATTTTTAATTTGCAACCTGATGGAGGTCAGTATAGATGGACTAATAGACCAAGTCCCACACACTGCTAGAAGCCCAAATATTTTTTCAGAGCTAGATGCAGATGAAAATTATTTTTAAATTGCAACCTGATGGAGGTCAGTATAGATGGACTAATAGACCATGTCCCACACACTGCTAGAAGCCCAAATATTTTTTCAGAGCTAGGTGCAGATAAAAATTATTTTTAATTTGCATCCTGATGGAGGTCAGTATAGATGGACTAATAGAACAAGTCCCACACACTGATAGAAGCCCAAATATTTTTTCAGAGCTAGATGCAGAAAAAAATTATATTCAATTTGCAACCTGATGGAGGTCAGTATAGATGGACTAATAGAACAAGTCCCACACACTGCTAGAAGCCCAAATATTTTTTCAGAGCTAGATGCAGAAAAAAATTATATTCAATTTGCAACCTGATGGAGGTCAGTATAGATGGACTAATAGAACAAGTCCCACACACTACTAGAAGCCCAAATATTTTTTCAGAGCTAGATGCAGATAAAAATTATTTTTAATTTGCAACCTGATGGAGGTCAGTATAGATGGACTAATAGACCCAGTCCCACACACTGCTAGAAGCCCAAATATTTTTTCAGAGCTAGATGCAGAAAAAAGTTATATTGAATTTTCAACCTGATGGAGGTCAGTATAGATAGACTAATGGAACAAGTCCCACACACTGCTAGAAGCCCAAATATTTTTTCAGAGCTAGCTGCAGATAAAAATTATTTTTAATTTGCAACCTGATGGAGGTCAGTATAGATGGACTAATAGACCAAGTCCCACACACTGCAAGAAGTCCAAATATTTTTTCAGAGGTAGATGCAGAAAAAAATTATATTGAAATTGCAACCTGATGGAGGTCAGTATAGATGGACTAATAGACCAAGTCCCACGCACTGCTAGAAGCCCAAATATTTTTTCAGAGCTAGATGCAGATAAAAATTATTTTTAATTTGCAACCTGATGGAGGTCAGTATAGATGGACTAATAGACCAAGTCCCACACACTGCTAGAAGCCCAAATATTTTTTCAGAGCTAGATGCAGATAAAAATTATTTTAAATTTGCAACCTGATGGAGGTCAGTATAGATGGACTAATAGACCAAGTCCCACACACTGCTAGAAGCCCAAATATTTTTTCAGAGCTAGGTGCAGATAAAAATTATTTTTAATTTGCATCCTGATGGAGGTCAGTATAGATGGACTAATAGAACAAGTCCCACACACTGCTAGAAGCCCAAATATTTTTTCAGAGCTAGATGCAGAAAAAAATTATATTCAATTTGCAACCTGATGGAGGTCAGTATAGATGGACTAATAGAACAAGTCCCACACACTGTTAGAAGCCCAAATATTCTTTCAGAGCTAGATGCAGAAAAAAATTATATTTAATTTGCAACCTGATGGAGGTCAGTATAGATGGACTAATAGAACAAGTCCCACACACTGCTAGAAGCCCAAATATTTTTTCAGAGCTAGATGCAGATAAAAATTATTTTTAATTTGCAACCTGATGGAGGTCAGTATAGATGGACTAATAGACCAAGTCCCACACACTGCTAGAAGCCCAAATATTTTTCAGAGCTAGATGCAGATAAAAATTATTTTTAATTTGCAACCTGATGGAGGTCAGTATAGATGGACTAATAGACCAAGTCCCACACACTGCTAGAAGCCCAAATATTTTTTCAGAGCTAGATGCACAAAAAAATTATATTGAATTTTCAACCTGATGGAGGTCAGTATAGATGGACTAATAGAACAAGTCCCACACACTGCTAGAAGCCCAAATATTTTTTCAGAGCTAGATGCAGATAAAAATTATTTTTAATTTGCAACCCGATGGAGGTCAGTATAGATGGACTAATAGACCAAGTCCCACACACTGCAAGAAGTCCAAATATTTTTTCAGAGGTAGATGCAGAAAAAAATTATATTGAATTTGCAACCTGATGGAGATCAGTATAGATGGACTAATAGACCAAGTCCCACACACTGCTAGAAGCCCAAATATTTTTTCAGAGCTAGATGCAGATAAAAATTATTTTTAATTTGTAACCTGATGGAGGTCAGTATAGATGGACTAATAGACCAAGTCCCACACACTGCTAGAAGCCCAAATATTTTTTCAGAGCTAGATGCAGAAATTTTTTTTATTCAATTTGCAACCTGGTGGAGGTCAGTATAGATGGACTAATAGAACAAGTAACACAATGCTAGATGCCCAAATATTTTTTCAGAGCTAGATGCACATAAAAATTGTTTTTAATTTGCAACCTGATGGAGGTCAGTATAGATGGACTAATAGACCAAGTCCCACACACTGCTAGAAGCCCAAATATTTTTTCAGAGCTAGATGCAGATAAAAAATTATTTTTAGTTTGCAGCCTGATGGAGGTCAGTATAGATGGACTAATAGAACAAGTCCCACACACTGCTAGAAGCCCAAATATTTTTTCAGAGCTAGATGCAGAAAAAAATTATATTCAATTTGCAACCTGATGGAGGTCAGCATAGATGGACTAATAGAACAAGTCCCACACACTGCAAGAAGTCCAAATATTTTTTCAGAGGTAGATGCAGAAAAAAATTATATTGAATTTGCAACCTGATGGAGGTCAGTATAGATGGACTAATAGACCAAGTCCCACACACTGCTAGAAGCCCAAATATTTTTTCAGAGCTAGATGCAGAAAAAAATTATATTCAATTTGCAACCTGATGGAGGTCAGTATAGATGGACTAATAGACCAAGTCCCACACATTGCTAGAAGCCCAAATATTTTTTCAGAGCTAGATGCAGATAAAAATTATTTTTAATTTGCAACCTGATGGAGGTCAGTATAGATGGACTAATAGACAAAGTCCCACACACTGCTAGAAGCCCAAATATTTTTTCAGAGCTAGATGCAGATGAAAATTATTTTTAATTTGCAACCTGATGGAGGTCAGTATAGATGGACTAATAGACCAAGTCCCACACACTGCTAGAAGCCCAAATATTTTTTCAGAGCTAGGTGCAGAAAAAAATTATTTTTAATTTGCATCCTGATGGAGGTCAGTATAGATGGACTAATAGAACAAGTCCCACACACTGATAAAAGCCCAAATATTTTTTCAGAGCTAGATGCAGAAAAAAATTATATTCAATTTGCAACCTGATGGAGGTCAGTATAGATGGACTAATAGAACAAGTCCCACACACTGCTAGAAGCCCAAATATTTTTTCAGAGCTAGATGCAGAAAAATATTATATTCAATTTGCAACCTGATGGAGGTCAGTATAGATGGACTAATAGAACAAGTCCCACACACTGCTAGAAGCCCAAATATTTTTTCAGAGGTAGATGCAGAAAAAAATTATATTGAATTTGCAACCTGATGGAGGTCAGTATAGATAGACTAATAGACCAAGTCCCACACACTGCTAGAAGCCCAAATATTTTTTTAGCTAGATGCAGAAAAAAAATATATTCAATTTGCAACCTGGTGGAGGTCAGTATAGATGGACTAATAGACCAAGTCCCACACACTGCTAGAAGCCCAAATATTTTTTCAGAGCTAGATGCAGATAAAAATTATTTTTAATTTGCAACCTGATGGAGGTCAGCATAGATGGACTAATAGACCAAGTCCCACACACTGCTAGAAGCCCAAATATTTTTTCAGAGCTAGATGCAGATAAAAATTATTTTTAATTTGCAACCTGATGGAGGTCAGTATAAATGGACTAATAGAACAAGTCCCACACACTGCTAGAAGCGCAAATATTTTTTCAGAGCTAGATGTAGAAAAAAATTATATTCAATTTGCAACCTGATGGAGGTCAGTATAGATGGACTAATAGAACAAGTCCCACACACTGCTAGAAGCCCAAATATTTTTTCAGAGCTAGATGCAGAAAAAAATTATATTGAATTTTCAACCTGATGGAGGTCAGTATAGATGGACTAATAGAACAAGTCACACACACTACTAGAAGCCCAAATATTTTTTCAGAGCTAGCTGCAGATAAAAATTATTTTTAATTTGCAACCTGATGGAGGTCAGTATAGATGGACTAATAGACCAAGTCCCACACACTGCACGAAGTCCAAATATTTTTTCAGAGGTAGATGCAGAAAAAAATTACATTGAATTTGCAACCTGATTGAGGTCAGTATAGATGGACTAATAGACCAAGTCCCACACACTGCTAGAAGCCCACATATTTTTTCAGAGCTAGATGAAGATAAAAATTATTTTTAATTTGCAACCTGATGGAGGTCAGTATAGATGGACTAATAGACCAAGTCCCACACACTGCTAGAAGCCCAAATATTTTTTCAGAGCTAGATGCAGATGAAAATTATTTTTAATTTGCAACCTGATGGAGGTCAGTATAGATGGACTAATAGACCAAGTCCCACACACTGCTAGAAGCCCAAATATTTTTTCAGAGCTAGGTGCAGATAAAAATTATTTTTAATTTGCATCCTGATGGAGGTCAGTATAGATGGACTAATAGAACAAGTCCCACACACTGATAGAAGCCCAAATATTTTTTCAGAGCTAGATGCAGAAAAAAATTATATTCAATTTGCAACCTGATGGAGGTCAGTATAGATGGACTAATAGAACAAGTCCCACACACTGCTAGAAGCCCAAATATTTTTTCAGAGCTAGATGCAGAAAAAAATTATATTCAATTTGCAACCTGATGGAGGTCAGTATAGATGGACTAATAGAACAAGTCCCACACACTACTAGAAGCCCAAATATTTTTTCAGAGCTAGATGCAGATAAAAATTATTTTTAATTTGCAACCTGATGGAGGTCAGTATAGATGGACTAATAGACCCAGTCCCACACACTGCTAGAAGCCCAAATATTTTTTCAGAGCTAGATGCAGAAAAAAGTTATATTGAATTTTCAACCTGATGGAGGTCAGTATAGATAGACTAATGGAACAAGTCCCACACACTGCTAGAAGCCCAAATATTTTTTCAGAGCTAGCTGCAGATAAAAATTATTTTTAATTTGCAACCTGATGGAGGTCAGTATAGATGGACTAATAGACCAAGTCCCACACACTGCAAGAAGTCCAAATATTTTTTCAGAGGTAGATGCAGAAAAAAATTATATTGAAATTGCAACCTGATGGAGGTCAGTATAGATGAACTAATAGACCAAGTCCCACGCACTGCTAGAAGCCCAAATATTTTTTCAGAGCTAGATGCAGATAAAAATTATTTTTAATTTGCAACCTGATGGAGGTCAGTATAGATGGACTAATAGACCAAGTCCCACACACTGCTAGAAGCCCAAATATTTTTTCAGAGCTAGATGCAGATAAAAATTATTTTAAATTTGCAACCTGATGGAGGTCAGTATAGATGGACTAATAGACCAAGTCCCACACACTGCTAGAAGCCCAAATATTTTTTCAGAGCTAGGTGCAGATAAAAATTATTTTTAATTTGCATCCTGATGGAGGTCAGTATAGATGGACTAATAGAACAAGTCCCACACACTGCTAGAAGCCCAAATATTTTTTAAGAGCTAGATGCAGAAAAAAATTATATTCAATTTGCAACCTGATGGAGGTCAGTATAGATGGACTAATAGAACAAGTCCCACACACTGTTAGAAGCCCAAATATTCTTTCAGAGCTAGATGCAGAAAAAAATTATATTTAATTTGCAACCTGATGGAGGTCAGTATAGATGGACTAATAGAACAAGTCCCACACACTGCTAGAAGCCCAAATATTTTTTCAGAGCTAGATGCAGATAAAAATTATTTTTAATTTGCAACCTGATGGAGGTCAGTATAGATGGACTAATAGACCAAGTCCCACACACTGCTAGAAGCCCAAATATTTTTCAGAGCTAGATGCAGATAAAAATTATTTTTAATTTGCAACCTGATGGAGGTCAGTATAGATGGACTAATAGACCAAGTCCCACACACTGCTAGAAGCCCAAATATTTTTTCAGAGCTAGATGCACAAAAAAATTATATTGAATTTTCAACCTGATGGAGGTCAGTATAGATGGACTAATAGAACAAGTCCCACACACTGCTAGAAGCCCAAATATTTTTTCAGAGCTAGATGCAGATAAAAATTATTTTTAATTTGCAACCCGATGTAGGTCAGTATAGATGGACTAATAGACCAAGTCCCACACACTGCAAGAAGTCCAAATATTTTTTCAGAGGTAGATGCAGAAAAAAATTATATTGAATTTGCAACCTGATGGAGATCAGTATAGATGGACTAATAGACCAAGTCCCACACACTGCTAGAAGCCCAAATATTTTTTCAGAGCTAGATGCAGATAAAAATTATTTTTAATTTGTAACCTGATGGAGGTCAGTATAGATGGACTAATAGACCAAGTCCCACACACTGCTAGAAGCCCAAATATTTTTTCAGAGCTAGATGCAGAAATTTTTTTTATTCAATTTGCAACCTGGTGGAGGTCAGTATAGATGGACTAATAGAACAAGTAACACACTGCTAGATGCCCAAATATTTTTTCAGAGCTAGATGCACATAAAAATTGTATTTAATTTGCAACCTGATGGAGGTCAGTATAGATGGACTAATAGACCAAGTCCCACACACTGCTAGAAGCCCAAATATTTTTTCAGAGCTAGATGCAGATAAAAAATTATTTTTAGTTTGCAGCCTGATGGAGGTCAGTATAGATGGACTAATAGAACAAGTCCCACACACTGCTAGAAGCCCAAATATTTTTTCAGAGCTAGATGCAGAAAAAAATTATATTCAATTTGCAACCTGATGGAGGTCAGCATAGATGGGCTAATAGAACAAGTCCCACACACTGCAAGAAGTCCAAATATTTTTTCAGAGGTAGATGCAGAAAAAAATTATATTGAATTTGCAACCTGATGGAGGTCAGTATAGATGGACTAATAGACCAAGTCCCACACACTGCTAGAAGCCCAAATATTTTTTCAGAGCTAGATGCAGAAAAAAATTATATTCAATTTGCAACCTGATGGAGGTCAGTATAGATGGACTAATAGACCAAGTCCCACAGATTGCTAGAAGCCCAAATATTTTTTCAGAGCTAGATGCAGATAAAAATTATTTTTAATTTGCAACCTGATGGAGGTCAGTATAGATGGACTAATAGACAAAGTCCCACACACTGCTAGAAGCCCAAATATTTTTTCAGAGCTAGATGCAGATGAAAATTATTTTTAATTTGCAACCTGATGGAGGTCAGTATAGATGGACTAATAGACCAAGTCCCACACACTGCTAGAAGCCCAAATATTTTTTCAGAGCTAGGTGCAGAAAAAAATTATTTTTAATTTGCATCCTGATGGAGGTCAGTATAGATGGACTAATAGAACAAGTCCCACACACTGATAAAAGCCCAAACATTTTTTCAGAGCTAGATGCAGAAAAAAATTATATTCAATTTGCAACCTGATGGAGGTCAGTATAGATGGACTAATAGAACAAGTCCCACACACTGCTAGAAGCCCAAATATTTTTTCAGAGCTAGATGCAGAAAAATATTATATTCAATTTGCAACCTGATGGAGGTCATTATAGATGGACTAATAGAACAAGTCCCACACACTGCTAGAAGCCCAAATATTTTTTCAGAGGTAGATGCAGAAAAAAATTATATTGAATTTGCAACCTGATGGAGGTCAGTATAGATAGACTAATAGACCAAGTCCCACACACTGCTAGAAGCCCAAATATTTTTTTAGCTAGATGCAGAAAAAAAATATATTCAATTTGCAACCTGGTGGAGGTCAGTATAGATGGACTAATAGACCAAGTCCCACACACTGCTAGAAGCCCAAATATTTTTTCAGAGCTAGATGCAGATAAAAATTATTTTTAATTTGCAACCTGATGGAGGTCAACATAGATGGACTAATAGACCAAGTCCCACACACTGCTAGAAGCCCAAATATTTTTTCAGAGCTAGATGCAGATAAAAATTATTTTTAATTTGCAACCTGATGGAGGTCAGTATAATTGGACTAATAGAACAAGTCCCACACACTGCTAGAAGCGCAAATATTTTTTCAGAGCTAGATGTAGAAAAAGATTATATTCAATTTGCAACCTGATGGAGGTCAGTATAGATGGACTAATAGAACAAGTCCCACACACTGCTAGAAGCCCAAATATTTTTTCAGAGCTAGATGCAGAAAAAATTATATTCAATTTGCAACCTGATGGAGGTCAGTATAGATGGACTAATAGAACAAGTCCCACACACTACTAGAAGCCCAAATATTTTTTCAGAGCTAGATGCAGATAAAAATTATTTTTAATTTGCAACCTGATGGAGGTCAGGATAGATGGACTAATAGACCAAGTCCCACACACTGCTAGAAGCCCAAATATTTTTTCAGAGCTAGATGCATCAAAAAATTATATTGAATTTTCAACCTGATGGAGGTCAGTATAGATGGACTAATAGAACAAGTCACACACACTACTAGAAGCCCAAATATTTTTTTAGAGCTAGCTGCAGATAAAAATTATTTTTAATTTGCAACCTGATGGAGGTCAGTATAGATGGACTAATAGACCAAGTCCCACACACTGCACGAAGTCCAAATATTTTTTCAGAGGTAGATGCAGAAAAAAATTACATTGAATTTGCAACCTGATTGAGGTCAGTATAGATGGACTAATAGACCAAGTCCCACACACTGCTAGAAGCCCACATATTTTTTCAGAGCTAGATGAAGATAAAAATTATTTTTAATTTGCAACCTGATGGAGGTCAGTATAGATGGGCTAATAGACCAAGTCCCACACACTGCTAGAAGCCCAAATATTTTTTCAGAGCTAGATGCAGATAAAAAATATTTTTAATTTGCAACCTGATGGAGGTCAGTGTAGATGGACTAATAGACCAAGTCCCACACACTGCTAGAAGCCCAAATATTTTTTCAGAGCTAGGTGCAGATAAAAATTATTTTTAATTTGCATCCTGATGGAGGTCAGTATAGATGGACTAATAGAACAAGTCCCACACACTGCTAGAAGCCCAAATATTTTTTCAGAGCTAGATGCAGAAAAAAAATATATTCAATTTGCAACCTGGTGGAGGTCAGTATAGATGGACTAATAGAACAAGTCCCACACACTGCTAGAAGCCCAAATATTTTTTCAGAGCTAGATGCAGATAAAAATTATTTTTAATTTGCAACCTGATGGAGGTCAGTATAGATGGACTAATAGACCAAGTCCCACACACTGCTAGAAGCCCAAATATTTTTTCAGAACTAGATGCAGATAAAAATTATTTTTAATTTGCAACCTGATGGAGGTCAGTATAGATGGACTAATAGACCAAGTCCCACACACTGCTAGAAGCCCAAATATTTTTTCAGAGCTAGATGCAGATAAAAATTATTTTTAATTTGCAACCTGATGGAGGTCAGTATAATTGGACTAATAGAACAAGTCCCACACACTGCTAGAAGCGCAAATATTTTTTCAGAGCTAGATGTAGAAAAAAATTATATTCAATTTGCAACCTGATGGAGGTCAGTATAGATGGACTAATAGAACAAGTCCCACACACTGCTAGAAGCCCAAATATTTTTTCAGAGCTAGATGCAGAAAAAATTATATTCAATTTGCAACCTGATGGAGGTCAGTATAGATGGACTAATAGAACAAGTCCCACACACTACTAGAAGCCCAAATATTTTTTCAGAGCTAGATGCAGATAAAAATTATTTTTAATTTGCAACCTGATGGAGGTCAGGATAGATGGACTAATAGACCAAGTCCCACACACTGCTAGAAGCCCAAATATTTTTTCAGAGCTAGATGCATCAAAAAATTATATTGAATTTTCAACCTGATGGAGGTCAGTATAGATGGACTAATAGAACAAGTCACACACACTACTAGAAGCCCAAATATTTTTTTAGAGCTAGCTGCAGATAAAAATTATTTTTAATTTGCAACCTGATGGAGGTCAGTATAGATGGACTAATAGACCAAGTCCCACACACTGCACGAAGTCCAAATATTTTTTCAGAGGTAGATGCAGAAAAAAATTACATTGAATTTGCAACCTGATTGAGGTCAGTATAGATGGACTAATAGACCAAGTCCCACACACTGCTAGAAGCCCACATATTTTTTCAGAGCTAGATGAAGATAAAAATTATTTTTAATTTGCAACCTGATGGAGGTCAGTATAGATGGACTAATAGACCAAGTCCCACACACTGCTAGAAGCCCAAATATTTTTTCAGAGCTAGATGCAGATGAAAATTATTTTTAATTTGCAACCTGATGGAGGTCAGTATAGATGGACTAATAGACCAAGTCCCACACACTGCTAGAAGCCCAAATATTTTTTCAGAGCTAGGTGCAGATAAAAATTATTTTTAATTTGCATCCTGATGGAGGTCAGTATAGATGGACTAATAGAACAAGTCCCACACACTGATAGAAGCCCAAATATTTTTTCAGAGCTAGATGCAGAAAAAAATTATATTCAATTTGCAACCTGATGGAGGTCAGTATAGATGGACTAATAGAACAAGTCCCACACACTGCTAGAAGCCCAAATATTTTTTCAGAGCTAGATGCAGAAAAAAATTATATTCAATTTGCAACCTGATGGAGGTCAGTATAGATGGACTAATAGAACAAGTCCCACACACTACTAGAAGCCCAAATATTTTTTCAGAGCTAGATGCAGATAAAAATTATTTTTAATTTGCAACCTGATGGAGGTCAGTATAGATGGACTAATAGACCCAGTCCCACACACTGCTAGAAGCCCAAATATTTTTTCAGAGCTAGATGCAGAAAAAAGTTATATTGAATTTTCAACCTGATGGAGGTCAGTATAGATAGACTAATGGAACAAGTCCCACACACTGCTAGAAGCCCAAATATTTTTTCAGAGCTAGCTGCAGATAAAAATTATTTTTAATTTGCAACCTGATGGAGGTCAGTATAGATGGACTAATAGACCAAGTCCCACACACTGCAAGAAGTCCAAATATTTTTTCAGAGGTAGATGCAGAAAAAAATTATATTGAAATTGCAACCTGATGGAGGTCAGTATAGATGAACTAATAGACCAAGTCCCACGCACTGCTAGAAGCCCAAATATTTTTTCAGAGCTAGATGCAGATAAAAATTATTTTTAATTTGCAACCTGATGGAGGTCAGTATAGATGGACTAATAGACCAAGTCCCACACACTGCTAGAAGCCCAAATATTTTTTCAGAGCTAGATGCAGATAAAAATTATTTTAAATTTGCAACCTGATGGAGGTCAGTATAGATGGACTAATAGACCAAGTCCCACACACTGCTAGAAGCCCAAATATTTTTTCAGAGCTAGGTGCAGATAAAAATTATTTTTAATTTGCATCCTGATGGAGGTCAGTATAGATGGACTAATAGAACAAGTCCCACACACTGCTAGAAGCCCAAATATTTTTTAAGAGCTAGATGCAGAAAAAAATTATATTCAATTTGCAACCTGATGGAGGTCAGTATAGATGGACTAATAGAACAAGTCCCACACACTGTTAGAAGCCCAAATATTCTTTCAGAGCTAGATGCAGAAAAAAATTATATTTAATTTGCAACCTGATGGAGGTCAGTATAGATGGACTAATAGAACAAGTCCCACACACTGCTAGAAGCCCAAATATTTTTTCAGAGCTAGATGCAGATAAAAATTATTTTTAATTTGCAACCTGATGGAGGTCAGTATAGATGGACTAATAGACCAAGTCCCACACACTGCTAGAAGCCCAAATATTTTTCAGAGCTAGATGCAGATAAAAATTATTTTTAATTTGCAACCTGATGGAGGTCAGTATAGATGGACTAATAGACCAAGTCCCACACACTGCTAGAAGCCCAAATATTTTTTCAGAGCTAGATGCACAAAAAAATTATATTGAATTTTCAACCTGATGGAGGTCAGTATAGATGGACTAATAGAACAAGTCCCACACACTGCTAGAAGCCCAAATATTTTTTCAGAGCTAGATGCAGATAAAAATTATTTTTAATTTGCAACCCGATGTAGGTCAGTATAGATGGACTAATAGACCAAGTCCCACACACTGCAAGAAGTCCAAATATTTTTTCAGAGGTAGATGCAGAAAAAAATTATATTGAATTTGCAACCTGATGGAGATCAGTATAGATGGACTAATAGACCAAGTCCCACACACTGCTAGAAGCCCAAATATTTTTTCAGAGCTAGATGCAGATAAAAATTATTTTTAATTTGTAACCTGATGGAGGTCAGTATAGATGGACTAATAGACCAAGTCCCACACACTGCTAGAAGCCCAAATATTTTTTCAGAGCTAGATGCAGAAATTTTTTTTATTCAATTTGCAACCTGGTGGAGGTCAGTATAGATGGACTAATAGAACAAGTAACACACTGCTAGATGCCCAAATATTTTTTCAGAGCTAGATGCACATAAAAATTGTATTTAATTTGCAACCTGATGGAGGTCAGTATAGATGGACTAATAGACCAAGTCCCACACACTGCTAGAAGCCCAAATATTTTTTCAGAGCTAGATGCAGATAAAAAATTATTTTTAGTTTGCAGCCTGATGGAGGTCAGTATAGATGGACTAATAGAACAAGTCCCACACACTGCTAGAAGCCCAAATATTTTTTCAGAGCTAGATGCAGAAAAAAATTATATTCAATTTGCAACCTGATGGAGGTCAGCATAGATGGGCTAATAGAACAAGTCCCACACACTGCAAGAAGTCCAAATATTTTTTCAGAGGTAGATGCAGAAAAAAATTATATTGAATTTGCAACCTGATGGAGGTCAGTATAGATGGACTAATAGACCAAGTCCCACACACTGCTAGAAGCCCAAATATTTTTTCAGAGCTAGATGCAGAAAAAAATTATATTCAATTTGCAACCTGATGGAGGTCAGTATAGATGGACTAATAGAACAAGTCCCACACACTGCTAGAAGCCCAAATATTTTTTCAGAGCTAGATGCAGAAAAATATTATATTCAATTTGCAACCTGATGGAGGTCAGTATAGATGGACTAATAGAACAAGTCCCACACACTGCTAGAAGCCCAAATATTTTTTCAGAGGTAGATGCAGAAAAAAATTATATTGAATTTGCAACCTGATGGAGGTCAGTATAGATAGACTAATAGACCAAGTCCCACACACTGCTAGAAGCCCAAATATTTTTTTAGCTAGATGCAGAAAAAAAATATATTCAATTTGCAACCTGGTGGAGGTCAGTATAGATGGACTAATAGACCAAGTCCCACACACTGCTAGAAGCCCAAATATTTTTTCAGAGCTAGATGCAGATAAAAATTATTTTTAATTTGCAACCTGATGGAGGTCAGCATAGATGGACTAATAGACCAAGTCCCACACACTGCTAGAAGCCCAAATATTTTTTCAGAGCTAGATGCAGATAAAAATTATTTTTAATTTGCAACCTGATGGAGGTCAGTATAATTGGACTAATAGAACAAGTCCCACACACTGCTAGAAGCGCAAATATTTTTTCAGAGCTAGATGTAGAAAAAAATTATATTCAATTTGCAACCTGATGGAGGTCAGTATAGATGGACTAATAGAACAAGTCCCACACACTGCTAGAAGCCCAAATATTTTTTCAGAGCTAGATGCAGAAAAAATTATATTCAATTTGCAACCTGATGGAGGTCAGTATAGATGGACTAATAGAACAAGTCCCACACACTACTAGAAGCCCAAATATTTTTTCAGAGCTAGATGCAGATAAAAATTATTTTTAATTTGCAACCTGATGGAGGTCAGGATAGATGGACTAATAGACCAAGTCCCACACACTGCTAGAAGCCCAAATATTTTTTCAGAGCTAGATGCATCAAAAAATTATATTGAATTTTCAACCTGATGGAGGTCAGTATAGATGGACTAATAGAACAAGTCACACACACTACTAGAAGCCCAAATATTTTTTTAGAGCTAGCTGCAGATAAAAATTATTTTTAATTTGCAACCTGATGGAGGTCAGTATAGATGGACTAATAGACCAAGTCCCACACACTGCACGAAGTCCAAATATTTTTTCAGAGGTAGATGCAGAAAAAAATTACATTGAATTTGCAACCTGATTGAGGTCAGTATAGATGGACTAATAGACCAAGTCCCACACACTGCTAGAAGCCCACATATTTTTTCAGAGCTAGATGAAGATAAAAATTATTTTTAATTTGCAACCTGATGGAGGTCAGTATAGATGGGCTAATAGACCAAGTCCCACACACTGCTAGAAGCCCAAATATTTTTTCAGAGCTAGATGCAGATAAAAAATATTTTTAATTTGCAACCTGATGGAGGTCAGTGTAGATGGACTAATAGACCAAGTCCCACACACTGCTAGAAGCCCAAATATTTTTTCAGAGCTAGGTGCAGATAAAAATTATTTTTAATTTGCATCCTGATGGAGGTCAGTATAGATGGACTAATAGAACAAGTCCCACACACTGCTAGAAGCCCAAATATTTTTTCAGAGCTAGATGCAGAAAAAAAATATATTCAATTTGCAATCTGGTGGAGGTCAGTATAGATGGACTAATAGAACAAGTCCCACACACTGCTAGAAGCCCAAATATTTTTTCAGAGCTAGATGCAGATAAAAATTATTTTTAATTTGCAACCTGATGGAGGTCAGTATAGATGGACTAATAGACCAAGTCCCACACACTGCTAGAAGCCCAAATATTTTTTCAGAACTAGATGCAGATAAAAATTATTTTTAATTTGCAACCTGATGGAGGTCAGTATAGATGGACTAATAGACCAAGTCCCACACACTGCTAGAAGCCCAAATATTTTTTCAGAGCTAGATGCAGATAAAAATTATTTTTAATTTGCAACCTGATGGAGGTCAGTATAATTGGACTAATAGAACAAGTCCCACACACTGCTAGAAGCGCAAATATTTTTTCAGAGCTAGATGTAGAAAAAAATTATATTCAATTTGCAACCTGATGGAGGTCAGTATAGATGGACTAATAGAACAAGTCCCACACACTGCTAGAAGCCCAAATATTTTTTCAGAGCTAGATGCAGAAAAAATTATATTCAATTTGCAACCTGATGGAGGTCAGTATAGATGGACTAATAGAACAAGTCCCACACACTACTAGAAGCCCAAATATTTTTTCAGAGCTAGATGCAGATAAAAATTATTTTTAATTTGCAACCTGATGGAGGTCAGGATAGATGGACTAATAGACCAAGTCCCACACACTGCTAGAAGCCCAAATATTTTTTCAGAGCTAGATGCATCAAAAAATTATATTGAATTTTCAACCTGATGGAGGTCAGTATAGATGGACTAATAGAACAAGTCACACACACTACTAGAAGCCCAAATATTTTTTTAGAGCTAGCTGCAGATAAAAATTATTTTTAATTTGCAACCTGATGGAGGTCAGTATAGATGGACTAATAGACCAAGTCCCACACACTGCACGAAGTCCAAATATTTTTTCAGAGGTAGATGCAGAAAAAAATTACATTGAATTTGCAACCTGATTGAGGTCAGTATAGATGGACTAATAGACCAAGTCCCACACACTGCTAGAAGCCCACATATTTTTTCAGAGCTAGATGAAGATAAAAATTATTTTTAATTTGCAACCTGATGGAGGTCAGTATAGATGGGCTAATAGACCAAGTCCCACACACTGCTAGAAGCCCAAATATTTTTTCAGAGCTAGATGCAGATAAAAAATATTTTTAATTTGCAACCTGATGGAGGTCAGTGTAGATGGACTAATAGACCAAGTCCCACACACTGCTAGAAGCCCAAATATTTTTTCAGAGCTAGGTGCAGATAAAAATTATTTTTAATTTGCATCCTGATGGAGGTCAGTATAGATGGACTAATAGAACAAGTCCCACACACTGCTAGAAGCCCAAATATTTTTTCAGAGCTAGATGCAGAAAAAAAATATATTCAATTTGCAACCTGGTGGAGGTCAGTATAGATGGACTAATAGAACAAGTCCCACACACTGCTAGAAGCCCAAATATTTTTTCAGAGCTAGATGCAGATAAAAATTATTTTTAATTTGCAACCTGATGGAGGTCAGTATAGATGGACTAATAGACCAAGTCCCACACACTGCTAGAAGCCCAAATATTTTTTCAGAACTAGATGCAGATAAAAATTATTTTTAATTTGCAACCTGATGGAGGTCAGTATAGATGGACTAATAGAACAAGTCCCACACACTGCTAGAAGCCCAAATATTTTTTCAGAGCTAGATGCAGATAAAAATTATTTTTAATTTGCAACCTGATGGAGGTCAGTATAAATGAACTAATAGAACAAGTCCCACACACTGCTAGAAGCCCAAATATTTTTTCAGAGCTAGATGTAGAAAAAAATTATATTCAATTTGCAACCTGATGGAGGTCAGTATAGATGGACTAATAGAACAAGTCCCACACACTGCTAGAAGCCCAAATATTTTTTCAGAGCTAGATGCAGATAAAAATTATTTTTAATTTGCAACCTGATGGAGGTCAGTATAGATGGACTAATAGACCAAGTTCCACACACTGCTAGAAGCCCAAATATTTTTTCAGAGCTAGATGCAGAAAAAAATTATATTGAATTTTCAACCTGATGGAGGTCAGTATAGATGGACTAATAGAACAAGTCCCACACACTGCTAGAAGCGCAAACATTTTTTCAGAGCTAGATGCAGATAAAAATTATTTTTAATTTGCAACCTGATGGAGGTCAGTATAGATGGACTAATAGACCAAGTCCCACACACTGCAAGAAGTCCAAATATTTTTTCAGAGGTAGATGCAGAAAAAAATTATATTGAATTTGCAACCTGATGGAGGTCAGTATAGATGGACTAATAGACCAAGTCCCACACACTGCTAGAAGCCCAAATATTTTTTCAGAGCTAGATGCAGAAAAAAATTATATTCAATTTGCAACCTGATGGAGGTCAGTATAGATGGACTAATAGACCAATTCCCACACATTGCTAGAAGCCCAAATATTTTTTCAGAGCTAGATGCAGATAAAAATTATTTTTAATTTGCAACCTGATGGAGGTCAGTATAGATGGACTAATAGACCAAGTCCCACACACTGCTAGAAGCCCAAATATTTTTTCAGAGCTAGATGCAGATGAAAATTATTTTTAATTTGCAACCTGATGGAGGTCAGTATAGATGGACTAATAGACCAAGTCCCACACACTGCTAGATGCCCAAATATTTTTTCAGAGCTAGGTGCAGATAAAAATTATTTTTAATTTGCATCCTGATGGAGGTCAGTATAGATGGACTAATAGAAAAAGTCCCACACACTGATAGAAGCCCAAATATTTTTTCAGAGCTAGATGCAGAAAAAAATTATATTCAATTTGCAACCTGATGGAGGTCAGTATAGATGGACTAATAGAACAAGTCCCACACACTGCTAGAAGCCCAAATATTTTTTCAGAGCTAGATGCAGAAAAAAATTATATTCAATTTGCAACCTGATGGAGGTCAGTATAGATGGACTAATAGAACAAGTCCCACACACTACTAGAAGCCCAAATACTTTTTCAGAGCTAGATGCAGATAAAAATTATTTTTAATTTGCAACCTGATGGAGGTCAGTATAGATGGACTAATAGACCCAGTCCCACACACTGCTAGAAGCCCAAATATTTTTTCAGAGCTAGATGCAGAAAAAAATTATATTGAATTTTCAACCTGATGGAGGTCAGTATAGATAGACTAATGGAACAAGTCCCACACACTGCTAGAAGCCCAAATATTTTTTCAGAGCTAGCTGCAGATAAAAATTATTTTTAATTTTCAACCTGATGGAGGTCAGTATAGATGGACTAATAGACCAAGTCCCACACACTGCAAGAAGTCCAAATATTTTTTCAGAGGTAGATGCAGAAAAAAATTATATTGAAATTGCAACCTGATGGAGGTCAGTATAGATGGACTAATAGACCAAGTCCCACGCACTGCTAGAAGCCCAAATATTTTTTCAGAGCTAGATGCAGATAAAAATTATTTTTAATTTGCAACCTGATGGAGGTCAGTATAGATGGACTAATAGACCAAGTCCCACACACTGCTAGAAGCCCAAATATTTTTTCAGAGCTAGATGCAGATAAAAATTATTTTAAATTTGCAACCTGATGGAGGTCAGTATAGATGGACTAATAGACCAAGTCCCACACTCTGCTAGAAGCCCAAATATTTTTTCAGAGCTAGGTGCAGATAAAAATTATTTTTAATTTGCATCCTGATGGAGGTCAGTATAGATGGACTAATAGAAAAAGTCCCACACACTGATAGAAGCCCAAATATTTTTTCAGAGCTAGATGCAGAAAAAAATTATATTCAATTTGCAACCTGATGGAGGTCAGTATAGATGGACTAATAGAACAAGTCCCACACACTGCTAGAAGCCCAAATATTTTTTCAGAGCTAGATGCAGAAAAAAATTATATTCAATTTGCAACCTGATGGAGGTCAGTATAGATGGACTAATAGAACAAGTCCCACACACTACTAGAAGCCCAAATACTTTTTCAGAGCTAGATGCAGATAAAAATTATTTTTAATTTGCAACCTGATGGAGGTCAGTATAGATGGACTAATAGACCCAGTCCCACACACTGCTAGAAGCCCAAATATTTTTTCAGAGCTAGATGCAGAAAAAAATTATATTGAATTTTCAACCTGATGGAGGTCAGTATAGATAGACTAATGGAACAAGTCCCACACACTGCTAGAAGCCCAAATATTTTTTCAGAGCTAGCTGCAGATAAAAATTATTTTTAATTTTCAACCTGATGGAGGTCAGTATAGATGGACTAATAGACCAAGTCCCACACACTGCAAGAAGTCCAAATATTTTTTCAGAGGTAGATGCAGAAAAAAATTATATTGAAATTGCAACCTGATGGAGGTCAGTATAGATGGACTAATAGACCAAGTCCCACGCACTGCTAGAAGCCCAAATATTTTTTCAGAGCTAGATGCAGATAAAAATTATTTTTAATTTGCAACCTGATGGAGGTCAGTATAGATGGACTAATAGACCAAGTCCCACACACTGCTAGAAGCCCAAATATTTTTTCAGAGCTAGATGCAGATAAAAATTATTTTAAATTTGCAACCTGATGGAGGTCAGTATAGATGGACTAATAGACCAAGTCCCACACTCTGCTAGAAGCCCAAATATTTTTTCAGAGCTAGGTGCAGATAAAAATTATTTTTAATTTGCATCCTGATGGAGGTCAGTATAGATGGACTAATAGAACAAGTCCCACACACTGCTAGAAGCCCAAATATTTTTTCAGAGCTAGATGCAGGATAAAATTATATTCAATTTGCAACCTGATGGAGGTCAGTATAGATGGACTAATAGAACAAGTCCCACACACTGCTAGAAGCCCAAATATTCTTTCAGAGCTAGATGCAGAAAAAAATTATATTTAATTTGCAACCTGATGGAGGTCAGTATAGATGGACTAATAGAACAAGTCCCACACACTGCTAGAAGCCCAAATATTTTTTCAGAGCTAGATGCAGATAAAAATTATTTTTAATTTGCAACCTGATGGAGGTCAGTATAGATGGACTAATAGACCAAGTCCCACACACTGCTAGAAGCCCAAATATTTTTCAGAGCTAGATGCAGATAAAAATTATTTTTAATTTGCAACCTGATGGAGGTCAGTATAGATGGACTAATAGACCAAGTCCCACACACTGCTAGAAGCCCAAATATTTTTTCAGAGCTAGATGCACAAAAAAATTATATTGAATTTTCAACCTGATGGAGGTCAGTATAGATGGACTAATAGAACAAGTCCCACACACTGCTAGAAGCCCAAATATTTTTTCAGAGCTAGATGCAGATAAAAATTATTTTTAATTTGCAACCCGATGGAGGTCAGTATAGATGGACTAATAGACCAAGTCCCACACACTGCAAGAAGTCCAAATATTTTTTCAGAGGTAGATGCAGAAAAAAATTATATTGAATTTGCAACCTGATGGAGATCAGTATAGATGGACTAATAGACCAAGTCCCACACACTGCTAGAAGCCCAAATATTTTTTCAGAGCTAGATGCAGATAAAAATTATTTTTAATTTGTAACCTGATGGAGGTCAGTATAGATGGACTAATAGACCAAGTCCCACACACTGCTAGAAGCCCAAATATTTTTTCAGAGCTAGATGCAGAAATTTTTTTTATTCAATTTGCAACCTGGTGGAGGTCAGTATTGATGGACTAATAGAACAAGTAACACACTGCTAGATGCCCAAATATTTTTTCAGAGCTAGATGCACATAAAAATTGGTTTTAATTTGCAACCTGATGGAGGTCAGTATAGATGGACTAATAGACCAAGTCCCACACACTGCTAGAAGCCCAAATATTTTTTCAGAGCTAGATGCAGATAAAAAATTATTTTTAGTTTGCAGCCTGATGGAGGTCAGTATAGATGGACTAATAGAACAAGTCCCACACACTGCTAGAAGCCCAAATATTTTTTCAGAGCTAGATGCAGAAAAAAATTATATTCAATTTGCAACCTGATGGAGGTCAGCATAGATGGACTAATAGAACAAGTCCCACACACTGCAAGAAGTCCAAATATTTTTTCAGAGGTAGATGCAGAAAAAAATTATATTGAATTTGCAACCTGATGGAGGTCAGTATAGATGGACTAATAGACCAAGTCCCACACACTGCTAGAAGCCCAAATATTTTTTCAGAGCTAGATGCAGAAAAAAATTATATTCAATTTGCAACCTGATGGAGGTCAGTATAGATGGACTAATAGACCAAGTCCCACACATTGCTAGAAGCCCAAATATTTTTTCAGAGCTAGATGCAGATAAAAATTATTTTTAATTTGCAACCTGATGGAGGTCAGTATAGATGGACTAATAGACAAAGTCCCACACACTGCTAGAAGCCCAAATATTTTTTCAGAGCTAGATGCAGATGAAAATTATTTTTAATTTGCAACCTGATGGAGGTCAGTATAGATGGACTAATAGACCAAGTCCCACACACTGCTAGAAGCCCAAATATTTTTTCAGAGCTAGGTGCAGAAAAAAATTATTTTTAATTTGCATCCTGATGGAGGTCAGTATAGATGGACTAATAGAACAAGTCCCACACACTGATAAAAGCCCAAATATTTTTTCAGAGCTAGATGCAGAAAAAAATTATATTCAATTTGCAACCTGATGGAGGTCAGTATAGATGGACTAATAGAACAAGTCCCACACACTGCTAGAAGCCCAAATATTTTTTCAGAGCTAGATGCAGAAAAATATTATATTCAATTTGCAACCTGATGGAGGTCAGTATAGATGGACTAATAGAACAAGTCCCACACACTGCTAGAAGCCCAAATATTTTTTCAGAGGTAGATGCAGAAAAAAATTATATTGAATTTGCAACCTGATGGAGGTCAGTATAGATAGACTAATAGACCAAGTCCCACACACTGCTAGAAGCCCAAATATTTTTTTAGCTAGATGCAGAAAAAAAATATATTCAATTTGCAACCTGGTGAAGGTCAGTATAGATGGACTAATAGACCAAGTCCCACACACTGCTAGAAGCCCAAATATTTTTTCAGAGCTAGATGCAGATAAAAATTATTTTTAATTTGCAACCTGATGGAGGTCAGCATAGATGGACTAATAGACCAAGTCCCACACACTGCTAGAAGCCCAAATATTTTTTTCAGAGCTAGATGCAGATAAAAATTATTTTTAATTTGCAACCTGATGGAGGTCAGTATAAATGGACTAATAGAACAAGTCCCACACACTGCTAGAAGCGCAAATATTTTTTCAGAGCTAGATGTAGAAAAAAATTATATTCAATTTGCAACCTGATGGAGGTCAGTATAGATGGACTAATAGAACAAGTCCCACACACTGCTAGAAGCCCAAATAATTTTTCAGAGCTAGATGCAGAAAAAAATTATATTCAATTTGCAACCTGATGGAGGTCAGTATAGATGGACTAATAGAACAAGTCCCACACACTACTAGAAGCCCAAATATTTTTTCAGAGCTAGATGCAGATAAAAATTATTTTTAATTTGCAACCTGATGGAGGTCAGTATAGATGGACTAATAGACCAAGTCCCACACACTGCTAGAAGCCCAAATATTTTTTCAGAGCTAGATGCATCAAAAAATTATATTGAATTTTCAACCTGATGGAGGTCAGTATAGATGGACTAATAGAACAAGTCACACACACTACTAGAAGCCCAAATATTTTTTCAGAGCTAGATGCAGATAAAAATTATTTTTAATTTGCAACATGATGGAAGTTAGTATAGATGGACTAATAGACCAAGTCCCACTCACTGCTAGAAGCCCAAATATTTTTTCAGAGCTAGATGCAGATAAAAATTATTTTTAATTTGCAACCTGATGGAGGTCAGTATAGATGGACTAATAGAACAAGTCCCACACACTGCTAGAAGCCCAAATATTTTTTCAGAGCTAGATGTAGAAAAAAATTATATTCAATTTGCAACCTGATGGAGGTCAGTATAGATGGACTAATAGAACAAGTCCCACACACTGCTAGAAGCCCAAATATTTTTTCAGAGCTAGATGCAGAAAAAAATTATATTCAATTTGCAACCTGATGGAGGTCAGTATAGATGGACTAATAGAACAAGTCCCACACACTACTAGAAGTCCAAATATTTTTTCAGAGCTAGATGCAGATAAAAATTATATTGAATTTTCAACGTGATGGAGGTCAGTATAGATAGACTAATAGAACAAGTCCCACAAACTGCTAGAAGCCCAAACATTTTTTCAGAGCTAGATGCAGATAAAATTTATTTTTAATTTGCAACCTGATGGAGGTCAGTATAGATGGACTAATAGACCAAGTCCCACACACTGCAAGAAGTCCAAATATTTTTTCAGAGGTAGATGCAGAAAAAAATTATATTGAAATTGCAACCTGATGGAGGTCAGTATAGATGGACTAATAGACCAAGTCCCACACACTGCTAGAAGCCCAAATATTTTTTCAGAGGTAGATGCAGAAAAAAAATATATTCAATTTGCAACCTGGTGGAGGTTAGTATAGATGGACTAATCGAACAAGTCCCACACACTGCTTGAAGCCCAAATATTTTTTCAGAGCTAGATGCAGATAAAAATTATTTTTAATTTGCAACCTGATGGACGTCAGTATAGATGGACTAATAGACCAAGTCCCACAAACTGCTAGAAGCCCAAATATTTTTTCAGAGCTAGATGCAGATAAAAATTATTTTTAATTTGCAACCTGATGGAGGTCAGTATAGATGGACTAATAGAACAAGTCCCACACACTGCTAGAAGCCCAAATATTTTTTCAGAGCTAGATGCAGAAAAAATTATATTCAATTTGCAACCTGATGGAGGTCAGTATAGATGGACTAATAGAACAAGTCCCACACACTGCTAGAAGCCCAAATATTTTTTCAGAGCTAGATGCAGAAAAAAATTATATTCAATTTGCAACCTGATGGAGGTCAGTATAGATGGACTAATAGAACAAGTCCCACACACTACTAGAAGCCCAAATATTTTTTCAGAGCTAGATGCAGATAAAAATTATTTTTAATTTGCAACCTGATCGAGGTCAGTATAGATGGACTAATAGACCCAGTCCCACACACTGCTAGAAGCCCAAATATTTTTTCAGAGCTAGATGCAGAAAAAAATTATATTGAATTTTCAACCTGATGGAGGTCAGTATAGATAGACTAATAGAACAAGTCCCACACACTGCTAGAAGCCCAAATATTTTTTCAGAGCTAGCTGCAGATAAAAATTATTTTTAATTTGCAACCTGATGGAGGTCAGTATAGATGGACTAATAGACCAAGTTCCACACACTGCAAGAAGTCCAAATATTTTTTCAGAGGTAGATGCAGAAAAAGATTATATTGAAATTGCAACCAGATGGAGGTCAGTATAGATGGACTAATAGACCAAGTCCCACGCACTGCTAGAAGCCCAAATATTTTTTCAGAGCTAGATGCAGATAAAAATTATTTTTAATTTGCAACCTGATGGAGGTCAGTATAGATGGACTAATAGACCAAGTCCCACACACTGCTAGAAGCCCAAATATTTTTTCAGAGCTAGATGCAGATAAAAAATTATTTTTAGTTTGCAACCTGATGGAGGTCAGTATAGATGGACTAATAGAACAAGTCCCACACACTGCTAGAAGCCCAAATATTTTTTCAGAGCTAGATGCAGAAAAAAATTATATTCAATTTGCAACCTGGTGGAGGTCAGTATAGATGGACTAATAGAACAAGTCCCACACACTGCTAGAAGCCCAAATATTTTTTCAGAGCTAGATGCAGATAAAAATTATTTTTAATTTGCAACCTGATGGAGGTCAGTATAGATGGACTAATAGACCAAGTCCCACACACTGCTAGAAGCCCAAATATTTTTTCAGAGCTAGATGCAGATAAAAATTATTTTTAATTTGCAACCTGATGGAGGTCAGTATAAATGGACCAATAGAACAAGTCCCACACACTGCTAGAAGCCCAAATATTTTTTCATAGCTAGATGTAGAAAAAAATTATATTCAATTTTCAACCTGATGGAGGTCAGCATAGATGGACTTATAGAGCAAGTACCACACACTGCTAGAAGCCCAAATATTTTTTCAGAGCTAGATGCAGAAAAAAATTATATTCAATTTGCAACCTGATGGAGGTCAGTATAGATGGACTAATAGAACAAGTCCCACAGACTACTAGAAGCGCAAATATTTTTTCAGAGCTAGATGCAGATAAAAATTATTTTTAATGTGCAACCTGATGGAGGTCAGTATAGATGGACTAATAGAACAAGTCCCACACACTGCTAGAAGCCCAAATATTTTTTCAGAGCTAGATGCAGATAAAAATTATTTTTAGTTTGCAACCTGATGGAGGTCAGTATAGATGGACTAATAGAACAAGTCCCACACACTGCTAGAAGCCCAAATATTTTTTCAGAGCTAGATGCAGAAAAAAATTATATTCAATTTGCAACCTGGTGGAGGTCAGTATAGATGGACTAATAGAACAAGTCCCACACACTGCTAGAAGCCCAAATATTTTTTCAGAGCTAGATGCAGATAAAAATTATTTTTAATTTGCAACCTGATGGAGGTCAGTATAGATGGACTAATAGTCCAAGTCCCACACAATGCTAGAAGCCCAAATATTTGTTCAGAGCTAGATGCAGAAAAAATTATTTTTAATTTGCAACCTGATGGAGGTCAGTATAAATGGACTAATAGAACAAGTCCCACACACTGCTAGAAGCCCAAATATTTTTTCAGAGCTAGATGTAGAAAAAAATTATATTCAATTTGCAACCTGATGGGGGTCAGCATAGATGGACTAATAGAACAAGTCCCACACACTGCTAGAAGCCCAAATATTTTTTCAGAGCTAGATGCAGAAAAAAATTATATTCAATTTGCAACCAGATGGAGGTCAGTATAGATGGACTAATAGAACAAGTCCCACACACTACTAGAAGCCCAAATATTTTTTCAGAGCTAGATGCAGATAAAAATTATTTTTAATGTGCAACCTGATGGAGGTCAGTATAGATGGACTAATAGACCAAGTCCCACACACTGCTAGAAGCTAAATATTTTTTCAGAGCTAGATGCAGAAAAAAATTATATTGAATTTTCAACCTGATGGAGGTCAGTATAGATGGACTAATAGAACAAGTCCCACACACTACTAGAAGCCCAAATATTTTTTCAGAGCTAGATGCAGATAAAAATTATTTTTAATTTGCAACCTGATCGAGGTCAGTATAGATGGACTAATAGACCAAGTCCCACACACTGCTAGAAGCCCAAATATTTTTTCAGAGCTAGATGCAGAAAAAAATTATATTGAATTTTCAACCTGATGGAGGTCAGTATAGATGGACTAATAGAACAAGTCCCACACACTACTAGAAGCCCAAATATTTTTTCAGAGCTAGATGCAGATAAAAATTATTTTTAATTTGCAACCTGATGGAGGTTAGTATAGATGGACTAATAGACCAAGTCCCACACACTGCTAGAAGCCCAAATATTTTTTCAGAGCTAGATGCAGATAAAAATTATTTTTAATTTGCAACCTGATGGAGGTCAGTATAGATGGACTAATAGAACAAGTCCCACACACTGCTAGAAGCCCAAATATTTTTTCAGAGCTTGATGCAGAAAAAAATTATATTCAATTTGCAACCTGATGGAGGTCAGTATAGATGGACTAATAGAACAAGTCCCACACACTGCTAGAAGCCCAAACATTTTTTCAGAGCTAGATGCAGATAAAAATTATTTTTAATTTGCAACCTGATGGAGGTCAGTATAGATGGACTAATAGACCAAGTTCCACACACTGCAAGAAGTCCAAATATTTTTTCAGAGGTAGATGCAGAAAAAAATTATATTGAAATTGCAACCTGATGGAGGTCAGTATAGATGGACTAATAGACCAAGTCCCACACACTGCTAGAAGCCCAAATATTTTTTCAGAGGTAGATGCAGAAAAAAAATATATTCAATTTGCAACCTGGTGGAGGTTAGTATAGATGGACTAATCGAACAAGTCCCACACACTGCTTGAAGCCCAAATATTTTTTCAGAGCTAGATGCAGATAAAAATTATTTTTAATTTGCAACCTGATGGACGTCAGTATAGATGGACTAATAGACCAAGTCCCACAAACTGCTAGAAGCCCAAATATTTTTTCAGAGCTAGATGCAGATAAAAATTATTTTTAATTTGCAACCTGATGGAGGTCAGTATAGATGGACTAATAGAACAAGTCCCACACACTGCTAGAAGCCCAAATATTTTTTCAGAGCTAGATGCAGAAAAAATTATATTCAATTTGCAACCTGATGGAGGTCAGTATAGATGGACTAATAGAACAAGTCCCACACACTGCTAGAAGCCCAAATATTTTTTCAGAGCTAGATGCAGAAAAAAATTATATTCAATTTGCAACCTGATGGAGGTCAGTATAGATGGACTAATAGAACAAGTCCCACACACTACTAGAAGCCCAAATATTTTTTCAGAGCTAGATGCAGATAAAAATTATTTTTAATTTGCAACCTGATCGAGGTCAGTATAGATGGACTAATAGACCCAGTCCCACACACTGCTAGAAGCCCAAATATTTTTTCAGAGCTAGATGCAGAAAAAAATTATATTGAATTTTCAACCTGATGGAGGTCAGTATAGATAGACTAATAGAACAAGTCCCACACACTGCTAGAAGCCCAAATATTTTTTCAGAGCTAGCTGCAGATAAAAATTATTTTTAATTTGCAACCTGATGGAGGTCAGTATAGATGGACTAATAGACCAAGTTCCACACACTGCAAGAAGTCCAAATATTTTTTCAGAGGTAGATGCAGAAAAAAATTATATTGAAATTGCAACCAGATGGAGGTCAGTATAGATGGACTAATAGACCAAGTCCCACGCACTGCTAGAAGCCCAAATATTTTTTCAGAGCTAGATGCAGATAAAAATTATTTTTAATTTGCAACCTGATGGAGGTCAGTATAGATGGACTAATAGACCAAGTCCCACACACTGCTAGAAGCCCAAATATTTTTTCAGAGCTAGATGCAGATAAAAAATTATTTTTAGTTTGCAACCTGATGGAGGTCAGTATAGATGGACTAATAGAACAAGTCCCACACACTGCTAGAAGCCCAAATATTTTTTCAGAGCTAGATGCAGAAAAAAATTATATTCAATTTGCAACCTGGTGGAGGTCAGTATAGATGGACTAATAGAACAAGTCCCACACACTGCTAGAAGCCCAAATATTTTTTCAGAGCTAGATGCAGATAAAAATTATTTTTAATTTGCAACCTGATGGAGGTCAGTATAGATGGACTAATAGACCAAGTCCCACACACTGCTAGAAGCCCAAATATTTTTTCAGAGCTAGATGCAGATAAAAATTATTTTTAGTTTGCAACCTGATGGAGGTCAGTATAGATGGACTAATAGAACAAGTCCCACACACTGCTAGAAGCCCAAATATTTTTTCAGAGCTAGATGCAGAAAAAAATTATATTCAATTTGCAACCTGGTGGAGGTCAGTATAGATGGACTAATAGAACAAGTCCCACACACTGCTAGAAGCCCAAATATTTTTTCAGAGCTAGATGCAGATAAAAATTATTTTTAATTTGCAACCTGATGGAGGTCAGTATAGATGGACTAATAGTCCAAGTCCCACACAATGCTAGAAGCCCAAATATTTGTTCAGAGCTAGATGCAGAAAAAATTATTTTTAATTTGCAACCTGATGGAGGTCAGTATAAATGGACTAATAGAACAAGTCCCACACACTGCTAGAAGCCCAAATATTTTTTCAGAGCTAGATGTAGAAAAAAATTATATTCAATTTGCAACCTGATGGGGGTCAGCATAGATGGACTAATAGAACAAGTCCCACACACTGCTAGAAGCCCAAATATTTTTTCAGAGCTAGATGCAGAAAAAAATTATATTCAATTTGCAACCAGATGGAGGTCAGTATAGATGGACTAATAGAACAAGTCCCACACACTACTAGAAGCCCAAATATTTTTTCAGAGCTAGATGCAGATAAAAATTATTTTTAATGTGCAACCTGATGGAGGTCAGTATAGATGGACTAATAGACCAAGTCCCACACACTGCTAGAAGCTAAATATTTTTTCAGAGCTAGATGCAGAAAAAAATTATATTGAATTTTCAACCTGATGGAGGTCAGTATAGATGGACTAATAGAACAAGTCCCACACACTACTAGAAGCCCAAATATTTTTTCAGAGCTAGATGCAGATAAAAATTATTTTTAATTTGCAACCTGATCGAGGTCAGTATAGATGGACTAATAGACCAAGTCCCACACACTGCTAGAAGCCCAAATATTTTTTCAGAGCTAGATGCAGAAAAAAATTATATTGAATTTTCAACCTGATGGAGGTCAGTATAGATGGACTAATAGAACAAGTCCCACACACTACTAGAAGCCCAAATATTTTTTCAGAGCTAGATGCAGATAAAAATTATTTTTAATTTGCAACCTGATGGAGGTTAGTATAGATGGACTAATAGACCAAGTCCCACACACTGCTAGAAGCCCAAATATTTTTTCAGAGCTAGATGCAGATAAAAATTATTTTTAATTTGCAACCTGATGGAGGTCAGTATAGATGGACTAATAGAACAAGTCCCACACACTGCTAGAAGCCCAAATATTTTTTCAGAGCTTGATGCAGAAAAAAATTATATTCAATTTGCAACCTGATGGAGGTCAGTATAGATGGACTAATAGAACAAGTCCCACACACTGCTAGAAGCCCAAACATTTTTTCAGAGCTAGATGCAGATAAAAATTATTTTTAATTTGCAACCTGATGGAGGTCAGTATAGATGGACTAATAGACCAAGTTCCACACACTGCAAGAAGTCCAAATATTTTTTCAGAGGTAGATGCAGAAAAAAATTATATTGAAATTGCAACCTGATGGAGGTCAGTATAGATGGACTAATAGACCAAGTCCCACACACTGCTAGAAGCCCAAATATTTTTTCAGAGGTAGATGCAGAAAAAAAATATATTCAATTTGCAACCTGGTGGAGGTTAGTATAGATGGACTAATCGAACAAGTCCCACACACTGCTTGAAGCCCAAATATTTTTTCAGAGCTAGATGCAGATAAAAATTATTTTTAATTTGCAACCTGATGGACGTCAGTATAGATGGACTAATAGACCAAGTCCCACAAACTGCTAGAAGCCCAAATATTTTTTCAGAGCTAGATGCAGATAAAAATTATTTTTAATTTGCAACCTGATGGAGGTCAGTATAGATGGACTAATAGAACAAGTCCCACACACTGCTAGAAGCCCAAATATTTTTTCAGAGCTAGATGCAGAAAAAATTATATTCAATTTGCAACCTGATGGAGGTCAGTATAGATGGACTAATAGAACAAGTCCCACACACTGCTAGAAGCCCAAATATTTTTTCAGAGCTAGATGCAGAAAAAAATTATATTCAATTTGCAACCTGATGGAGGTCAGTATAGATGGACTAATAGAACAAGTCCCACACACTACTAGAAGCCCAAATATTTTTTCAGAGCTAGATGCAGATAAAAATTATTTTTAATTTGCAACCTGATCGAGGTCAGTATAGATGGACTAATAGACCCAGTCCCACACACTGCTAGAAGCCCAAATAATTTTTCAGAGCTAGATGCAGAAAAAAATTATATTGAATTTTCAACCTGATGGAGGTCAGTATAGATAGACTAATAGAACAAGTCCCACACACTGCTAGAAGCCCAAATATTTTTTCAGAGCTAGCTGCAGATAAAAATTATTTTTAATTTGCAACCTGATGGAGGTCAGTATAGATGGACTAATAGACCAAGTTCCACACACTGCAAGAAGTCCAAATATTTTTTCAGAGGTAGATGCAGAAAAAAATTATATTGAAATTGCAACCAGATGGAGGTCAGTATAGATGGACTAATAGACCAAGTCCCACGCACTGCTAGAAGCCCAAATATTTTTTCAGAGCTAGATGCAGATAAAAATTATTTTTAATTTGCAACCTGATGGAGGTCAGTATAGATGGACTAATAGACCAAGTCCCACACACTGCTAGAAGCCCAAATATTTTTTCAGAGCTAGATGCAGATAAAAAATTATTTTTAGTTTGCAACCTGATGGAGGTCAGTATAGATGGACTAATAGAACAAGTCCCACACACTGCTAGAAGCCCAAATATTTTTTCAGAGCTAGATGCAGAAAAAAATTATATTCAATTTGCAACCTGGTGGAGGTCAGTATAGATGGACTAATAGAACAAGTCCCACACACTGCTAGAAGCCCAAATATTTTTTCAGAGCTAGATGCAGATAAAAATTATTTTTAATTTGCAACCTGATGGAGGTCAGTATAGATGGACTAATAGACCAAGTCCCACACACTGCTAGAAGCCCAAATATTTTTTCAGAGCTAGATGCAGATAAAAATTATTTTTAATTTGCAACCTGATGGAGGTCAGTATAAATGGACCAATAGAACAAGTCCCACACACTGCTAGAAGCCCAAATATTTTTTCATAGCTAGATGTAGAAAAAAATTATATTCAATTTTCAACCTGATGGAGGTCAGCATAGATGGACTTATAGAGCAAGTACCACACACTGCTAGAAGCCCAAATATTTTTTCAGAGCTAGATGCAGAAAAAAATTATATTCAATTTGCAACCTGATGGAGGTCAGTATAGATGGACTAATAGAACAAGTCCCACAGACTACTAGAAGCCCAAATATTTTTTCAGAGCTAGATGCAGATAAAAATTATTTTTAATGTGCAACCTGATGGAGGTCAGTATAGATGGACTAATAGAACAAGTCCCACACACTGCTAGAAGCCCAAATATTTTTTCAGAGCTAGATGCAGATAAAAATTATTTTTAGTTTGCAACCTGATGGAGGTCAGTATAGATGGACTAATAGAACAAGTCCCACACACTGCTAGAAGCCCAAATATTTTTTCAGAGCTAGATGCAGAAAAAAATTATATTCAATTTGCAACCTGGTGGAGGTCAGTATAGATGGACTAATAGAACAAGTCCCACACACTGCTAGAAGCCCAAATATTTTTTCAGAGCTAGATGCAGATAAAAATTATTTTTAATTTGCAACCTGATGGAGGTCAGTATAGATGGACTAATAGTCCAAGTCCCACACAATGCTAGAAGCCCAAATATTTGTTCAGAGCTAGATGCAGAAAAAATTATTTTTAATTTGCAACCTGATGGAGGTCAGTATAAATGGACTAATAGAACAAGTCCCACACACTGCTAGAAGCCCAAATATTTTTTCAGAGCTAGATGTAGAAAAAAATTATATTCAATTTGCAACCTGATGGGGGTCAGCATAGATGGACTAATAGAACAAGTCCCACACACTGCTAGAAGCCCAAATATTTTTTCAGAGCTAGATGCAGAAAAAAATTATATTCAATTTGCAACCAGATGGAGGTCAGTATAGATGGACTAATAGAACAAGTCCCACACACTACTAGAAGCCCAAATATTTTTTCAGAGCTAGATGCAGATAAAAATTATTTTTAATGTGCAACCTGATGGAGGTCAGTATAGATGGACTAATAGACCAAGTCCCACACACTGCTAGAAGCTAAATATTTTTTCAGAGCTAGATGCAGAAAAAAATTATATTGAATTTTCAACCTGATGGAGGTCAGTATAGATGGACTAATAGAACAAGTCCCACACACTACTAGAAGCCCAAATATTTTTTCAGAGCTAGATGCAGATAAAAATTATTTTTAATTAGCAACCTGATCGAGGTCAGTATAGATGGACTAATAGACCAAGTCCCACACACTGCTAGAAGCCCAAATATTTTTTCAGAGCTAGATGCAGAAAAAAATTATATTGAATTTTCAACCTGATGGAGGTCAGTATAGATGGACTAATAGAACAAGTCCCACACACTACTAGAAGCCCAAATATTTTTTCAGAGCTAGATGCAGATAAAAATTATTTTTAATTTGCAACCTGATGGAGGTTAGTATAGATGGACTAATAGACCAAGTCCCACACACTGCTAGAAGCCCAAATATTTTTTCAGAGCTAGATGCAGATAAAAATTATTTTTAATTTGCAACCTGATGGAGGTCAGTATAGATGGACTAATAGAACAAGTCCCACACACTGCTAGAAGCCCAAATATTTTTGCAGAGCTAGATGCAGAAAAAAAATATATTCAATTTGCAACCTGGTGGAGGTTAGTATAGATGGACTAATAGAACAAGTCCCACACACTGCTTGAAGCCCAAATATTTTTTCAGAGCTAGATGCAGATAAAAATTATTTTTAATTTGCAACCTGATGGAGGTCAGTATAGATGGACTAATAGACCAAGTCCCACACACTGCTAGAAGCCCAAATATTTTTTCAGAGCTAGATGCAGATACAAATTATTTTTAATTTGCAACCTGATGGAGGTCAGTATAGATGGAGTAATAGACCAAGTCCCACACACTGCTAGAAGCCCAAATATTTTTTCAGAGCTAGATGCAGATAAAAATTATTTTTAATTTGCAACCTGATGGAGGTCAGTATAGATGGACTAATAGAACAAGTCCCACACACTGCTAGAAGCCCAAATATTTTTTCAGAGCTAAATGCAGAAAAAAATTATATTCAATTTGCAACCTGATGGAGGTCAGTATAGATGGACTAATAGAACAAGTCCCACACACTGCTAGAAGCCCAAATATTTTTTCAGAGCTAGATGCAGATAAAAATTATTTTTAATTTGCAACCTGATGGAGGTCAGTATAGATGGACTAATAGACCAAGTCCCACACACTGCTAGAAGCCCAAATATTTTTTCAGAGCTAGATGCAGAAAAAAATTATATTGAATTTTCAACCTGATGGAGGTCAGTATAGATAGACTAATAGAACATGTCCCACACACTGCTAGAAGCCCAAATATTTTTTCAGAGCTAGCTGCAGATAAAAATTATTTTTAATTTGCAACCTGATGGAGGTCAGTATAGATGGACTAATAGACCAAGTCCCACACACTGCTAGAAGCCCAAATATTTTTTCAGAGCTAGATGCAGATAAAAATTATTTTTAATTTGCAACCTGATGGAGGTCAGTATAGATGGACTAATAGAACAAGTCCCACACACTGCTAGAAGCCCAAATATTTTTTCAGAGCTACATGCAGAAAAAAAATATATTCAATTTGCAACCTGGTGGAGGTTAGTATAGATGGACTAATAGAACAAGTCCCACACACTGCTTGAAGCCCAAATATTTTTTCAGAGCTAGATGCAGATAAAAATTATTTTTAATTTGCAACCTGATGGAGGTCAGTATAGATGGACTAATAGACCAAGTCCCACACACTGCTAGAAGCCCAAATATTTTTTCAGAGCTAGATGCAGATACAAATTATTTTTAATTTGCAACCTGATGGAGGTCAGTATAGATGGAGTAATAGACCAAGTCCCACACACTGCTAGAAGCCCAAATATTTTTTCAGAGGTAGATGCAGATAAAAATTATTTTTAATTTGCAACCTGATGGAGGTCAGTATAGATGGACTAATAGAACAAGTCCCACACACTGCTAGAAGCCCAAATATTTTTTCAGAGCTAAATGCAGAAAAAAATTATATTCAATTTGCAACCTGATGGAGGTCAGTATAGATGGACTAATAGAACAAGTCCCACACACTGCTAGAAGCCCAAATATTTTTTCAGAGCTAGATGCAGATAAAAATTATTTTTAATTTGCAACCTGATGGAGGTCAGTACAGATGGACTAATAGACCAAGTCCCACACACTGCTAGAAGCCCAAATATTTTTTCAGAGCTAGATGCAGAAAAAAATTATATTGAATTTTCAACCTGATGGAGGTCAGTATAGATAGACTAATAGAACATGTCCCACACACTGCTAGAAGCCCAAATATTTTTTCAGAGCTAGCTGCAGATAAAAATTATTTTTAATTTGCAACCTGATGGAGGTCAGTATAGATGGACTAATAGACCAAGTCCCACACACTGCTAGAAGCCCAAATATTTTTTCAGAGCTAGATGCAGATAAAAATTATTTTTAATTTGCAACCTGATGGAGGTCAGTATAGATGGACTAATAGAACAAGTCCCACACACTGCTAGAAGCCCAAATATTTTTTCAGAGCTACATGCAGAAAAAAATTATATTCAATTTGCAACCTGATGGAGGTCAGTATAGATGGACTAATAGAACAAGTCCCACACACTGCTAGAAGCCCAAATATTTTTTCAGAGCTAGATGCAGAAAAAAATTATATTCAATTTGCAACCTGATGGAGGTTAGTATAAATGGACTAATAGAACAAGTCCCACACACTACTAGAAGCCCAAATATTTTTTCAGAGCTAGATGCAGATAAAAATTATTTTTAATTTGCAACCTGATGGAGGTCAGTATAGATGGACGAATAGACCAAGTCCCAAACACTGCTAGAAGCCCAAATATTTTTTCAGAGCTAGATGCAGAAAAAAATTATATTGAATTTTCAACCTGATGGAGGTCAGTATAGATAGACTAATAGAACATGTCCCACACACTGCTAGAAGCCCAAATATTTTTTCAGAGCTAGATGCAGAAAAAAATTATATTCAATTTGCAACCCGGTGGAGGTCAGTATAGAAGGACTAATAGAACAAGTCCCACACACTACTAGAAGCCCAAATATTTTTTCAGAGCTAGATGCAGATAAAAATTATTTTTAATTTGCAACCTGATGGAGGTCAGTATGGATGGACTAATAGACCAAGTCCCACACACTGCTGGAAGCCCAAATATTTTTTCAGAGCTAGATGCAGAAAAAAGTTATATTCAATTTGCAACCTGATGGAGGTCAGTATAGATGGACTAATAGACCAAGTCCCACACACTGCTAGAAGCCCAAATATTTTTTCAGAGCTAGATGCAGATAAAAATTATTTTTAATTTGCAACCTGATGGAGGTCAGTATAGATGGACTAATAGACCAAGTCCCACACACTGCTAGAAGCCCAAATATTTTTTCAGAGCTAGATGCACAAAAAAATTATATTGAATTTTCAACCTGATGGAGGTCAGTATAGATGGACTAATAGAACAAGTCCCACACACTGCTAGAAGCCCAAATATTTTTTCAGAGCTAGATGCAGATAAAAATTATTTTTAATTTGCAACCCGATGGAGGTCAGTATAGATGGACTAATAGACCAAGTCCCACACACTGCAAGAATTCCAAATATTTTTTCAGAGGTAGATGCAGAAAAAAATTATATTGAATTTGCAACCTGATGGAGGTCAGTATAGATGGACTAATAGACCAAGTCCCACACACTGCTAGAAGCCCAAATATTTTTTCAGAGCTAGATGCAGATAAAAATTATTTTTAATTTGTAACCTGATGGAGGTCAGTATAGATGGACTAATAGACCAAGTCCCACACACTGCTAGAAGCCCAAATATTTTTTCAGAGCTAGATGCAGAAATTTTTTTTATTCAATTTGCAACCTGGTGGAGGTCAGTATAGATGGACTAATAGAACAAGTCCCACACACTGCTAGATGCCCAAATATTTTTTCAGAGCTAGATGCACATAAAAATTATTTTTAATTTGCAACCTGATGGAGGTCAGTATAGATGGACTAATAGACCAAGTCCCACACACTGCTAGAAGCCCAAACATTTTTTCAGAGCTAGATGCAGATAAAAATTATTTTTAGTTTGCAACCTGATGGAGGTCAGTATAGATGGACTAATAGAACAAGTCCCACACACTGCTAGAAGCCCAAATATTTTTTCAGAGCTAGATGCAGAAAAAAATTATATTCAATTTGCAACCTGGTGGAGGTCAGTATAGATGGACTAATAGAACAAGTCCCACACACTGCTAGAAGCCCAAATATTTTTTCAGAGCTAGCTGCAGATAAAAATTATTTTTAATTTGCAACCTGATGGAGGTCAGTATAGATGGACTAATAGACCAAGTCCCACACACTGCAAGAAGTCCAAACATTTTTTCAGAGGTAGATGCAGAAAAAAATTATATTGAATTTGCAACCTGATGGAGGTCAGTATAGATGGACTAATAGACCAAGTCCCACACACTGCTAGAAGCCCAAATATTTTTTCAGAGCTAGATGCAGATAAAAATTATTTTTAATTTGCAACCTGATGGAGGTCAGTATAAATGGACTAATAGACCAAGTCCCACACACTGCTAGAAGCCCAAATATTTTTTCTGAGCTAGATGCAGATAAAAATTATTTTAAATTTGCAACCTGATGGAGGTCAGTATAGATGGACTAATAGACCAAGTCCCACACACTGCTAGAAGCCCAAATATTTTTTCAGAACTAGGTGCAGATAAAAATTATTTTTAATTTGCATCCTGATGGAGGTCAGTATAGATGGACTAATAGAACAAGTCCCACACACTGCTAGAAGCCCAAATATTTTTTCAGAGCTAGATGCAGATAAAAATTATTTTTAATTTGTAACCTGATGGAGGTCAGTATAGATGGACTAATAGACCAAGTCCCACACACTGCTAGAAGCCCAAATATTTTTTCAGAGCTAGATACAGAAATTTTTTTTATTCAATTTGCAACCTGGTGGAGGTCAGTATAGATGGACTAATAGAACAAGTCCCACACACTGCTAGATGCCCAAATATTTTTTCAGAGCTAGATGCACATAAAAATTATTTTTAATTTGCAACCTGATGGAGGTCAGTATAGATGGACCAATAGACCATGTCCCACACACTGCTAGAAGCCTAAATATTTTTTCAGAGCTAGATGCAGATAAAAATTATTTTTAGTTTGCAACCTGATGGAGGTCAGTATAGATGGACTAATAGAACAAGTCCCACACACTGCTAGAAGCCCAAATATTTTTTCAGAGCTAGATGCAGAAAAAAATTATATTCAATTTGCAACCTGGTGGAGGTCAGTATAGATGGACTAATAGAACAAGTCCCACACACTGCTAGAAGCCCAAATATTTGTTCAGAGCTAGATGCAGATAAAAATTATTTTTAATTTGCAACCTGATGGAGGTCAGTATAGATGGACTAATAGACCAAGTCCCACACACTGCTATAAGCCCAAATACTTTTTTCAGAGCTAGATGCAGAAAAAAATTATATTCAATTTGCAACCTGATGGAGGTCAGTATAGATGGACTAATAGACCAAGTCCCACACACTGCTAGAAGCCCAAATATTTTTTCAGAGCTAGATGCAGATAAAAATTATTTTTAATTTGCAACCTGATGGAGGTTAGTATAGATAGACTAATAGACCAAGTCCCACACACTGCTAGAAGCCCAAATATTTTTTCAGAGCTAGATGGAGAAAAAAATTATATTGAATTTGCAACCTGATGGAGGTCAGTATAGATGGACTAATAGACCAAGTCCCACACACTGCTAGAAGTCCAAATATTTTTTCAGAGCTAGATGCAGATAAAAATTATTTTTAATTTGCAACCTGATGGAGGTCAGTATAGATGGACTAATAGACCAAGTCCCACACACTGCTAGAAGCCCAAATATTTTTTCAGAGCTAGATGCAGAAAAAAATTATATTCAATTTGCAACCTGAGCGAGGTCACTATAGATGGACTAATAGAACAAGTCTCACACACTGCTAGAAGCCCAAATATGTTTTCAGAGCTAGATGCAGATAAAAATTATTTTTAATTTGCAACCTGATGGAGGTCAGTATAGATGGACTAATAGAACAAGTCCCACACACTGCTAGAAGCACAAATATTTTTTCAGAGCTAGATGCAGAAAAAATTATATTCAATTTGCAACCTGATGGAGGTCCGTATAGATGGACTGATAGAACAAGTCCCACACACTGCTAGAAGCCCAAATATTTTTTCAGAGCTAGATGCAGAAAAAAATTATATTCAATTTGCAACCTGGTGGAGGTCAGTATAGATGGACTAATAGAACAAGTCCCACACACTGCTAGAAGCCCAAATATTTTTTCAGAGCTAGATGCAGAAAAAAATTATATTCAATTTGCAACCTGGTGGAGGTCAGTATAGATGGACTAATAGAACAAGTCCCACACACTGCTAGAAGCCCAAATATTTTTTCAGAGCTAGATGCAGATAAAAATTATTTTTAATTTGCAACCTGATGGAGGTCAGTATAGGTGGACTAATAGACCAAGTCCCACACACTGCTAGAAGCCCAAATATTTTTTCAGAGCTAGATGCAGAAAAAAATTATATTCAATTTGCAACCTGATGGAGGTCAGTATAGATGGACTAATAGACCAAGTCCCACACACTGCTAGAAGCCCAAATATTTCTTCAGAGCTAGATGCAGAAAAAAATTATATTCAGTTTGCAACCTGATGGAGGTCAGTATAGATGGACTAATAGAGTGATGCTATGCCCAAAAGGTTTTACTTCACTAGGTGCAGTAAAAAAATTGGTATTCTATACACAGGTGGTGTAGCTTGCAACACAGATAGGCTACTCCACTGACTAACACACTCTGCAATAGGCCAAAAAGGATTAGCTTTGCTAGATTTAGCCAAATGCTGTGAAAAAAACTTGCACAGCACTGGCACAGACCTGCCTGGCAAAAACTGATAGGAACTGATGTAACTTAGTCCTGAAAAGGACTGCAATTACAATTAGTCTTTACTCCCAACCTATCTATTTAAGAGCACAGACCTGCCTGATAACAGTCGTAGGAAATGCTGTAACCTAGTCCTTAAAAGGACTGCAATCACAACTATTCCCTACTCCCAAGCTATCTGTAGATTTGTGCGAAAATTGGCTTGAAATTAACAAGGTATAGCGCACACAGCAACAGCGGTGCCATCTAGCACGCAGCTGCAGCAGTGAGAAAATGGTGGCGACAGGGAAAATGGCTGGGTCTTATAGGGCAAGGACATGTGACATACACTGCCAATGACACATGCCCTTGCTTGTGTGAAAAAAAGCACTTCGCTCCGTGTGCGTGCTGTTGATAGGCTGACAGATTGCACCTCCCCACTGTAAATGCGGGAAAGAGAAAAAAAAATGATGATCTTCATTATTCCTGCAGAGATCCATCCCCTGCCCCTCCCCCCGCCCCTCTGTACACTGAAACTGCGTATTAACATTCATTTTCATCATTACTGAGAAAAAATCCAGTTATGATTTTGGTGCACGAACAGTTATCGAACATAACCTCGAACAGCCGAATTTTTTTCAAATCGTTCGTGTTCGCCGAACGGCTCGAACACCCCACAAAACAGCTCGAATTTGAGATTGGCGAACAGTTCGAGTCGAACAACGCTCATCTCTAGTGCCAATATCGCTGATTCAGCTGTGTATTCACTGTGTAATGTAGAAGTTGGGGAATGTGCTCTAGATAACTGTGCAGAGACAAGTCCTGGCTGGAAGAAGTGATGGCGGTCTGTGCTGGATGAAGGAGAAAAGTGAAGATATAGGACTTCACCTACACCGTGTGCAGAATTATTAGGCAAATGCGTATTTTGATCACTTTGATACTTTTTATACATGTTGTCTTACTCCAAGCTGCATAGGCTTGAGAGCCAACTACCAATTAAGTAAATCTGGTGATGTGCATCTCTGTAATGAGGAGGGGTGTTGACTAATGACATCAACACTCTATATAAGGTGTGCTTAATTATTAGGCAACTTCCTTTCCTTTGGCAAAATGGGTGAGAAGAGAGATTTGACGGGCTCTGAAAAGTCAAAAATTGTGAGAGGTCTTGCAGAGGGATGGAGCAGTCTTGAAATTTCCAAACTTTTGAAGTGTGATCACCGAACAATGAAGCGTTTCATGGCAAATAGCCAACAGGATCGCAAGAAGCGTGTTGGCCAAAAAAGACGCAAAATAACTGCCCATGAATTGAGGAAAATCAAGCATGAAGCTGCCAAGATGCCATTCACCACCAGTTTTGCCATATTTCAGAGCTGCAACATTACTGGGATATCAAAAAGCACAAGGTGTGCGATACTCAGGGACATGGCCAAGGTAAGGAAGGCTGAAAAACGACCACCTTTGAACAAGAAACACAAGATAAAACGTCAAGAATGGGTCAAGAAATATCTTAAGACTGATTTTTCAAAGGTTTTATGGACTGATGAAATGAGAGTGATTCTTGATGGGCCAGATGGATGGGCTAGAGGCTGGATCAATAAAGGGCAGAGAGCTCCACTCCGACTCAGATGCCAGCAAGGTGGAGGTGGGGTACTGGTATGGGCTGGTATCATCAAAGATGAACTTGTGGGACCTTTTCTGGTTGAGGATGGAGTGAAGCTCAACTCCCAGACCTACTGCCAGTGTCTGGAAGACAACTTCTTCAAGCAGTGGTACAGGAAGAAGTCGGTATCGTTCAAGAAAAACATGATTTTCATGCAGGACAATGCTCCATCACATGCATCCAACTACTCCACAGCGTGGCTGGCCAGTAAAGGTCTAAAAGAAGAAAAAATAATGACATGGCGCCCTTATTCACCTGATCTGAACCCCATAGAGAACCTGTGGTCCATCATAAAATGTGAGATCTACAGGGAGGGAAAATAGTACACCTCTCGGAACAGTGTCTGGGAGGCTGTGGTGACTGCTGCACGCAATGTTGATCAAAAACAGATCAAGCAACTGACAGAATCTATGGATGGAAGGCTGTAGAGTGTCATCATAAAGAAAGGTGGCTATATTGATCACTAATTTTTTGGGTTTTTGTTTTTGCATGTCAGAAATGTTTATTTCTAAATTTTGTGCACTGATATTGGTTTACCTGGTGAAAATAAACAAGTGAGATGGGATTATATTTGGTTTTTATCAAGTTGCCTAATAATTCTGCACAGTAATAGTTACCTGCACAAACAGATATCCTGCTAAGATAGCCAAATCTAAAAAAAAACACTCCCAACTTCCAAAAATATTAACCTTGGATATTTATGAGTCTTTTTGGTTGATTGAGAACATAGTTGTTGATCAATAATAAAAATAATCCTCTAAAATACAACTTGCCTAATAATTCTGCACACAGTGTAGAGACATCACTGGTGAGTCAGTGTGTTACATGTACACTGACAATATACATTATATACTATGTACAGGACTCCTGTGTATAATGTCACTGGTGATCACTGTATTACATGTACACTGTATACAGAGCTCCTGTGTATAATGTCACTGGTGAAACCTGTATTACCTATACACTATATACAGAGCTCCTGTGTATAATGTCACTGGTGATCACTAGATTATGATACACTTACATTATACACTGTATACCATGTACAGAGATCCTGTGTATAATGGCACTTATGGTAATATTATTGTGTTCTTTTATTAATGATCAGTATTGTAGTAATCAGTTCAATGTGGTGGTAATATGTGGGCTGGTCATGATGTGGCGGTTTTTGTCCCTTCTGTGTGGTATTATTCGGTCACTATGTGATGGTAATATATGGTCTGGTTATGGTGTGGTGGTATTCCTTGTATGTGGCATTATTGGTCATCTTAAAAAATGTATATGACACATTCCCTTAAAGAAAAATACAGTTAGGTCCATATATATTTGGACAGAGACAACATTTTTCTAATTTTGGTTCTAGACATTACCACAATGAATTTTAAACAAAACAATTCAGATACAGTTGAAGTTCAGACTTTCAGCTTTCATTTGAGGGTATCCACATTAAAATTGGATGAAGGGTTTAGGAGTTTCAGCTCCTTAACATGTGCCACCCTGTTTTTAAAGGGACCAAAAGTAATTGGACAATTGACTCCAAGGCTATTTCATGGACAGGTGTGGGCAATCCCTTCGTTATGTCATTCTCAATTACGCAGATAAAAGGCCTGGAGTTGATTTGAGGTGTGGTGCTTGCATTTGGAAGGTTTTGGTGTGAAGTAAACATGCGGTCAAAGGAGCTCTCCATGCAGGTGAAACAAGCCATCCTTAAGCTGCAAAAACAGAAAAAACCCATCCGAGAAATTGCTACAATATTAGGAGTGGCAAAATCTACAGTTTGGTACATCCTGAGAAAGAAAGAAAGCACTGGTGAACTCATCAATACAAAAAGACCTGGGCGCCCACGGAAGACAACAGTGGTGGATGATCGCAGAATAATCTCCATGGTGAAGAGAAACAGCTTCACAACAGCCAACCAAGTGAACAACACTCTCCAGGAGGTAGGCGTATCAATATACAAATCTACCATAAAGAGAAGACTGCATGAAAGTAAATACAGAGGGTTCACTGCACGGTGCAAGCCACTCATAAGCATGAAGAATAAAAAGGCTAGACTGGACTTTGAAAAAAAAACATCTAAAAAAGCCAGCACAGTTCTGGAAGAACATTCTTTGGACAGATGAAACCAAGATCAACCTCTACCAGAATGATGGAAAGAGAAAAGTATGGTGAAGGCGTGGTACAGCTCATGATCCAAAGCATACCACATCATCTGTAAAACATGGCGGAGGCAGTGTGATGGCTTGGGCATGCATGGCTGCCAGTGGCACTGGGTCACTAGTGTTTATTGATGATGTGACACAGTACAGAAGCAGCCGAATGAATTCTGATGTATTCAGAGCCATACTGTGTGCTCAGATCCAGCCAAATGCTGCCAAACTGATTGGTCGTCATTTCATACTACAGATGGACAATGACCCAAAACATAAAGCCAAAGCAACCCAGGAGTTTATTAAAGCAAAGAAGTGGAATATTCTTGAATGGCCAAGTCAGTCACCTGATCTCAACCCAATTGAGCATGCATTTCACTTGTTAAAGACTAAACTTCAGACAGAAAGGCCCACAAACAAACAGCAACTGAAAACCACCGCAGTGAAGGCCTGGCAGAGCATCAAAAAGGAGGAAACACAGCGTCTGGTGATGTCCATGAGTTCAAGACTTCAGGCAGTCATTGCCAACAAAGGGTTTTCAACCAAGTACTAGAAATGAACATTTTATTTACAATTATTTAATCGGTCCAATTACTTTTGGTCCCTTTAAAAACAGGGTGGCACATGTTAAGGAGCTGAAACTCCTAAACCCTTCATCCAATTTTAATGTGGATACCCCAAATGAAAGCTGAAAGTCTGAACTTCAACTGCATCTGAATTGTTTTGTTTAAAATTCAATGTGGTAATGTCTAGAACCAAAATTAGAAAAATGTTGTCTCTGTCCAAATATATATGGACCTAACTGTAAATAAAAATATACCTAAAAAGAGTATTGGATATTTTAAGAAAATTTTAATAGGTTAGAGTAGGGCCCAGCCAGAAGAGTCTTCCTTATCGTGGTGGTCTCTTTAAAAATCTTTTGGCCAAAACAAAAGCTGCTGGCTATGTATGCGATCTGGTGTTCACTGGGAACTGGTAATGTGTGATTGGTGAGGACGGGGTGCAGAAGTGGAGTTTTTCCAAGAGTGGGCGGTGGGACTGTAGAAGGTTTGGGGGATGGGGGTGAAGTCTCAAAGGGGCCCGAAAATTTTGCCAGTATGGGGCCCCAAAATTCCTGGTGGCAGTCCTAATAATGAGACACTCTGAGACACTGTGGACTCTGTCTTTCCTATGATACAGTGGTGCCCATCTTTTTAAGTGTATATAAAAGTGCAATCGGCCACAGTTTTGTGCACTTCTGAAAAGAAGGAGACCACTGGTCTGAGGCCAGACAAAGTTCAGAGTAACCCTGATGCCTCATTATAGTGAATGGATCCCTCAGTCATTTGAAGATTTACATGGAAACCTCAATGTAAGTGTAGAGCGCAGGATAAATGTTATCGAAATGTTATGTAAAATGTTCCCAAAAAAAGCTTCAATGTAATCCACAAAAAAAAAAAAGTCTCCACTCAGGAACATAATCTGTCAATGGAAATGTAGAGGTTATTCTACTGATAGCACAAAGGCTCTGGAAAAGTGCTATGACTCCTAGCCCCAAAAAATAAATCCAGCAAATTCTGCGTTACCAAATCCAATTGCCCCTCTCTCTTCTGAGCCCCAGAGTGCCTGAACCACATTTAACATCCACATGTTAGGCATTTCTGTAGCGATGACATGAGTGCATGTCTCCAGAAACACAAGCTGGGCATAATGTATGGGCACTACAATGTACTGGGCACTTCAACGTACTAAGCACTACAATGTACTGAGCACTACAATAGCAGATTTCCAATTTTCACTCAGCAATATCCACTGATGCTTGTTTCTGTAAAACACACATGGAGTCAAAATTTCTCTACATCTGTAGATAAATTCCCAGAGGGGTGTCATTTCCAATAATGAGGTCACTTGAGGGTAGATTCTGCTCTTCTGGCACTTAGGTGCTCTGTATATGGAGTCTGCAAACTATTATAAGAAAATTTGTTCTCCAAAAGCCAAATAGCGCTCCTTACCTCCTGAGTCTCGCCGTGTGGCTAAGCACGTTCAGCAGACATTGTGTGACAAATTTTGGTGCCATTTTTACCCATTTCCCCTTGAAAACATGAAAAATCTAGGGCTAAAAAAAATTTCTTGTGGTGCCCAATGGTATAAAATTCTGTGACACACCAATGGTGTCAATTAGTGTTGAGTGAGTATGTTCTGTTAACCCTTTCGCCGAGTATGCTCGGGCCGAGCTCCGAGTATTTACAGCTGCTCGGTGATATCTTTGAATCGCTCCCATGTGCATGATTTGCGACTGTTTGACAGTTTTAATACATGTGAGGAATGTCTATTTCTTACAGATTCCTCACATGTAATAAAGCTGTCAAACAGTTGCAAATAATGCACACGGGAGCGATTCAAACATATCACCGAGCAGCTGTAAATACTCGGAGCTCGGCCCGAGCATACTCGGAACAGAACATACTCGCTCAACACTAGTGTCAATATATTCACTGCACCCTTAGATGAATTCATTTAGAGGTGTAGTTTGTAAAATGGGGTCACTTATGAGGGGGGGTTCTACTGTTCTGGCACCTCTGGGACTCTTCCAGTGGCACCCGCAAACCATAACAGCAAAATCTGTACTACAATATGGTGCTTCTTCCGTTCTGAGCTTTCCACTGTGGCTGCAAATCAGTTCCCAATTACATGTTGGGTATTGGTGCACTCAGGAGAAATTGCACAGCAAACTGTGAGGTCCATTTTTCTTATTGGCCCTTATAAAAATTAAAACTTGGGTTTTGGGGTAAAAATGTAAGTATCCGTTCTTTACTGCCCAATGGTAAAAAAATCTGTGAGGCACAGGTGGTGTCAATGTGGCACCCCTGAGGGTTCAGTCGCCACAGGGGTACTGCACCTCAGATAGAGTGGTATCTCCTCTTCCAGGTAAGGATGGAGCATCACCCAGGACCCCACTTCACACTCAACACTACACCACTCCTGTCCTATAGGGGGCCTAAATGCACCAGGGTACTGCCCCGTCCAGGGATAGAGGAGATGGGGGGAACCAAAGATAGGGGGAACCAAGTAGTGAGTGAGGGTGGAGGAAATACTTACAGGAAGCACCTATAGAATCATATATAATATGCGGCCATCTTAAGTTCAAGGTCTTTTGATTGTGGTCTTCTGTCAGGGTCCAGCAAGAGGCTGTAGCTGGCTGAAGATACACGGTCCTCGTTCTCTGGCCTTGAGACGAGGAGCGGGACGGAGTTAACAAGTGTCTCTGCCCGGTCAGGGTCCTGTTCTAAGAAGGCCTTGGAGGGGAGCAGAGGAGATAGGCTCCACAGGCAAAAGGATCCCAGGGGGATACGGACGGAGCGGAGTCGCCACCTGTATTCTTCACTCTGGCTTAGCCAGAGGGATTCTTGCTGCAAGAGGGGTAACCAGCCCCCGATATCTGACTTTGTCACTTCATGCCTCAGTCAGAAAAGCCCAGAGGCTTAGAGGATCCCAGGGGGATACGGACGGAGCGGAGTCGCCACCTGTATCTCTCAAACCTGCGTTTATCCAGTGGGACCCGGCCTTATACCACGTTCATACCACACACAGTCAGGAGAAGACTCAGTGTGAGAACTTACAAAGGAGAGGAACACACTAACGGGGTCTTGACAGGTGCTCCTGATCTACCTGGGGAGCACTGAACCCCTTCCTGGTGGCCGCAGTACGCCGTGTGTAGCAGAGAGAAGCTTTGTGGCTGAAAGTGCATCTAAAGTGAGTAAAGACCCGGATTACTTCATTCACCGCCTCCGTTTGTTTATTCCTGCACGGCACTGCACCCACCATTCCTCCACACAGTTCATCAATCACTGCCCTGAGACCTACTCCGCCTGTGGGGAGTAGTACCAACCAAGCTGCCAGAACATAAGCCTCAGAGGACTGTCGCAGCGCTGGTGGCCTTCACCAGAAACCACAGGTGGCGTAGTCGAACAACCACTCATCCAGAAGCCCATTTTTCGTGTGACAGCCCTGGGCACGGAACGGGTCTAGGCCACGACTGCATCCCCACAACATCAGCAAGGCCCGGCTCCGAGTATCCCCCATTTGCTCAGGGAGGGCGTCACACATTGGCGTAGTCAGCAGAATTGCGTGCCCGCAGCAACAGAAGAAGTTAATCCCCATTGCCGTCGGGTACTGTGCACCTTTCACAAAAGACTGTTGTTATACACTCAAGGTGGCGCCCGCCCAAGAAGAACAGACGCCATTATGTGCAAAAACAACAGCAATCTAAGACCTTCCATCATGGGCCTGGCTCCCCAATGGCGCCAAAAGGGCCGACCGCCCCCTCCAGCAGAGACTGTCTGCATAGTAGTGTCCGTCAAGACGGATGGGACATCCCAAGGAGTGCCCGTCAGCCAGCCGCCCTGGAGCCGCCCCAAAAGTAGGAGGAGAAATAGACCGCACCTTGCAGCAGAGATGGACGCAGCCAAGGAGATGTCCTCCATCGCTGGCCCACTAGCTGCCACCTCCCTCACTATGGAGGGAATCCACCTGACCGCGGAGGAGGCCGACTTCCTCCGCAGTGAAACGCAGGATCTGACCCGGAGGGTCGAAGAGGCCCAACGACTGGCCGCTGCCGAATGGAGGGAAGAGGTGCTGCGGAAGATTAAGGCCCACCACCAGAGCTCGTCGCGCCTGACCATTGAGGCCTCAGCCCAGGCGGAGGAAGCCCAGGGGGCCCTGTACAGCCCAAGAGCGGGTAAGGATGAAACCCCAATCCCGGGCGCGGGACGCACCGAAGCCCTCCTACATCTCCTGCCGTCACCCCTGTCCCCGGGCGCCATCGTTAGGGAGCAACTCCTGCCTCCGGAGGCCGAGGCCCAAGCCACCGCCACTCCCGGAAGTCTGCTATGCCTCCCGACTCCCGGTCCAGAAAAGCCTGAACTCTCCTGAGTGTACACCTGCCCCAACCCGGACTGGTCCGCACCAATTGAGGGCCCGCAGCAACCCCCGCTATTGCCACTGCCCGCGCCACCGGTCGCTTGCCCGGCAGCAGAAGAGTTTGCCTGGGACAACCGGGGGGGTGACCTGATGGGTTTCCCCTGGGAGACCAAGTCCGAAGCGTGGAGGCGGGAGGAGACCTGCCGTAAGGAGCTCCTCCAGCTCGAGGAGCGGCGAGAGAAGAGGATCCGCTGTGAGTGCCTGGAGGTGCGTGCCAAGGCTGCCAAATCACAGGCCTGTCAGACGGAGGCCACCCGTCCATGCCCCCGTGAAGAAGGCCTTATCGTGCGCTTCCACCAGGAGGCAGGATGGGGCTTCATTCGTAGCCCACAGTTCAACCGGGACGTCTTTGTCAACCGGCGGGACGTCGAGCCGCGGCTGGAGCAGGGCCACCCTGGCCGGAACCTCTACCCGGGCGATCTGGTGTCCTACACCCGCCACCACGGGGAGCGTGGGTGGTATGCCCTGGATGTCCACAGGGTATTCAAGGAGGATGCCCCCACTCACCTACCTACAGAGGACCGGTCAGGCTCCATTGGAAAGGATGAGCCATTTCCCCGGTGGGGATACCACTGATGAGTAGCCCCGGGAGATGCACCTCCCAATTGTTTGAACTGTTCTTTGTTTCTTAATTGGTGTAGTCAGGAGAAATTGTATAATAAATTGTAAACAGCAAAAAGGCAATGGTACTCACCAGCCAAAATGTCAAGAAAAATGCACACCAGAATGCAGCCGGCTCCCTTTTGTAAGAAGGAGTTAACACGTGCAGAATGCTGATGAACAATCACTCTCATCCCCTCTCACTGGAGGAGCGACTGCCTAGCACTAAAACTGCACACAGATGAAACTTGCAATAGGGTGCAATTCACACACTCACGTGCCTAGTCATCATTCTATTACACGCCCCTACTATTCGATTAGGCGGGATGCTCGGCACTCTATCCGTGCATCCCAGAGGTGCTAAGCCCCCAATTCACAAGGTCACCATTATATGGGCCTGGCTGCGCCCTGGCAGATAAAAAAAGTGCAAAAATATCATATGAGGTATTAGTTAATATTTTGGCCAAAATACGTAAGCTCGCAACCCAAACGTCAAGGGTCCTCACGATTTTGCAAGTTCCTACTTTATCATTAAAAACAAACAGCATGGCCAGATCAATAAACAGAATTTTTTTTAAATTCCAAAGTCAAATTAGAAAACAGCAAAAAGGCAATGGTACTCACCATAGAATATGTCAAGAAAATGCACACCAGAACGCAGCCGGCCCCCTTTTGTTAGAAGGAGGTTACACAGGTGCAGAATGCTGATGAACAATCACTCTCATCCCCTCTCACTGGAAAAGGCGACTGCCTAGCACTAAAACTGCACACAGATGAAACTTGCAATTTGGTGCAATTCACACACTCGCGGCACCGTGCCTAGTCCACATCCTATTACACGCCCCTACTATTCGATTAGGCGGGATGCTCGGCACCCTATCCGTGCATCAGCATCCCAACATATGGGATATCAGTATACTCAGTTGAAATTACACAGCATATTGTATTGTGCATAATCTACTGCTACCCTTGTGAAGGTTAAAAATTTGGGGCTAAGGCTATGTGCCCATGATGCAGAAATGCTCCGGATTTTTTCCTGAGCGTTTCTGCATCTCCCAGTGGATTGTACATGTGTTTTTCCTGCCAGGGACAAGCGGATGTGAAGCGTTCTTCACATGCATTTCCGCAAGCGGGTTGACAAGCGCTTTCCAAGCGATTTTAGCATCACTTGGAAAGTGCTTGATAACTTGGTCACACTATATAAATCCATGCAAACGGCATGGATTTATATAGTGTGACCTTAAAGAATGGTAAAAAATAAAAAATAAATATATACTTACCTTCTGATGGCCCCCGGAGTCTTTATTCGCTCCGTCCTGGCTTGCCGGCAGCTCGCGATCAGCCAGCAAGCAAAGACAAGCGCACCGCGGGCCATCAGAAGGTACAGTAAATATAATATTTATTTTTTATTTTATTCTTTTCTTTACAGGTTCTATGGTACCCGGGTCCAGAGAAGAGTCTCCTCTCCTCCGCGCCTGGGTACCATCCGCACATTGAAACGCTTGGATTCCGCATGTACAGATCCAGTGATGCGGAATCCAAGTGTTCCAATGCAAGTCAATGGCAGCGCTTCCGCAAAATAATTGGTAGTGCTGCGTTTTTTTCCGCAATGATAACCCGCAGCTGAAATTTCCGCAGCATGTGCACAGCACATGTGGATTATCATTGGGGAACATGGCAGGCCTTCTACCATGCATTTTTTAAGCGTTTCTGCAGCGTTTTTGCCGCTGCAGAAATGCTTAAAAAACGCATCATGGGCACACAGCCTAAAGCAACATTTTTGCAGGAAAAATGTATTTTTTAATTTAATGGCTCAACGTTCTAAAATTCGATGAAGCACCTGTTGGTTCAAGGTGCTCACCACACTTCTAGATAAGTTTCTTGAGTGGTCTATTTTCAAAAATGGGGTCACTTGTGTGGGGTTTCCACTGTTTAGGCACATAAGGGGCTCTGCAAACATGACATAGTATAGACTACCTATTCCAACAAATGTATAAATAGCACAGTGCAAAAATAATAATAAATAATAAAGGGTATTTAGTTAACATAATTTTGATCAAAATAATGTGAAAGCCATCCCGCCACTTCACGGCAACCCTTATGGGACAGTCCTAACTCTAATATTGAAAACCTTACCATTTGTCAAGTGACATACATATGGACAAGGGCAGAGAGACTGATCCCTAGTGTAAGCATAAAACCGAGGCAAAATGAGCGTCTCAGCCCAGACAAAGGGCGGCCACACCCTTTTATATGCACTAAAGCATACTGACTGCAAAGAAAAAACCTGAAGGTCTGAACTGAAACGTAAGTTGATGTGCATGCAAAATGTAAATGCATGTTCACACAAGGCCATTAAACAGAGAGAAACCAAGAACAAGAAAAATACCCAAATAACTGAAAGTAGATGTATAAATAGCACAGTGCAAGAATAATAATAAATAATAAAGGGTATTTAGTTAACATAATTTTGATCAAAATAATGTGAAAGCCATCCCGCCACTTCACGGCAACCCTTATGGGACAGTCCTAACTCTAATATTAAAAACCTTACCATTTGTCAAGTGACATACATATGGACAAGGGCAGAGAGACTGATCCCTAGTGTAAGCATAAAACCGAGGCAAAATGAGCATCTCAGCCCAGACAAAGGGCGGCCACACCCTTTTATATGCACTAAAGCATACTGACTGCAAAGAAAAAACCTGAAGGTCTGAACTGAAACGTAAGTTGATGTGCATGCAAAATGTAAATGCATGTTCACACAAGGCCATTAAACAGAGAGAAACCAAGAACAAGAAAAATACCCAAATAACTGAAAGTAGATGTATAAATAGCACAGTGCAAAAATAATAATAAATAATAAAGGGTATTTAGTTAACATAATTTTGATCAAAATAATGTGAAAGCCATCCCGCCACGTCACGGCAACCCTTATGGGACAGTCCTAACTCTAATATTAAAAACCTTACCATTTGTCAAGTGACATACATATGGGCAGGTCAGAAATGTAAAATATGGCCTGGTCAAAAAGGTGAAAACAGGCTTGGGAGTGAAGAGGTAAAGGCAGATACACAATTTATCATGTTCTTCTGAACATCTTTCCTACCATAAGCAAATTTTGTCCTCAGTCAACCCAATATCCTAAAAATAGATTAGCAGTCTAATTGTATATGTTATTTTATGGTTTCTATTCTGTACAATCATGCTGTCAAATGTCAATGTCCTCTGAAGACTTATCTAGCCTTGCGTGATGTGTGCACAGGTAGGTTTTATGAATTGATGTTCCTGATTAATAAGGATTAGTGATGATCGAGCATGCTCGTTGCTCGAGATTTACGAGCATGCTCGGGCGAGCACCTATCATCTTCAGCGTGCTCGGGCGTTAAGTTTTCGGTCGCTCGTGAACATGATTTGCGACTGTTTGACAGCTTTAATACATGTGAGGAATGCCTGTTTTTCCAGCATTCCTCACATGTATTAAAATTGTCAAACAGTCGCAAATCATGTTCACAGAGCGACGAAAACTTAACGCCCTAGCACGCTGAAGATAATAGGTGCTCGACCGAGCATGCTTGTAAATCTCGAGCAACGAGCATGCTCGATCATCACTAGTAAGGATATTCGGTACCTTAAAGGGGTGTTCCTGTTTTGAAAAACCTCTCTTCTCTGGCATATTTTGTTTAAAAAAACAAACTAGCTTCACTCACCCTCTTGCTGCTTCCGGTGACTGTTATTGTCTGCAGCGCTGATGTCAAACCAACAGCACAGCAGTCAATAACTGAGCTCTACGGCTCTGGCTGTAGCAATATCGATGTGATATCAGCACTAAAGACAATTACAGACAACAGATGGAGACACAGCGCTGGACCCAAGGACGGTGAGTAAAGCACATTGTTGTTTTTTTTAGAAACAATCCACAGCTGGGGGAAAGAGGTTTTCCGAAACCGGAAAACTCCATTAAGACATTTAAATAATTTTTAATTGTATACTGAAAGATCCACTGGGTTTTTAAATCTAGCAATTTATGTTGAAACAAATAAAATTCAATCTCAGCAGTTCCCTAATCTTTTATTAGCTGCATCTTCATAATCTTAATGGAACTTGGTGTCATATTTGGTTGTGTGTCCTTTTTGTAACAAATTCACATTGCTAGTTTATGTTATGTACAACTGACGCGCCCAGGGGATGGAGAGGACTCGGCGCCCGGGCCTTGCTGTTAGTTTTGGGGATGTCGCGGTAGTCGGCTCCCGGGCCCGTACCCTGGGCCTCTCTTTAAAAGGGTGGATAGTTAAGTGAAAGTTCGTGACGCCACCTGTGGTGTCTGGTGAGGTACACCCGCACTGCGGCAGCCCACTGAGGCCGGTGTAAAGGCAGCTTGGGTGGTATAGCTCCCCACAGCTGGAGCTAGGCCTCAGGGCAGCGTGGATGTAGGGATGCAGGACAGATGGGACCCAGCCGGGTCAGAGTAAGAACAGGGACAGATACGATAGTCACTTCAGTACCTTTTACTGATGGAAGTTCAGGCACATTCCGGAGCACTTTAGGGTGAAGGGTGCATATCAGGATTCTCCCCAGTGAGCGGGTATAGGGCCTCCTGTTTCTTGCCTTTGTGTAGTAAGTTTCTGACCTACTTGGAGCTAGGCCTAACTTTGTCCCTGTCCTGCACCGACTGACTTTGTGGTAGGGCCTTCTCTTGGAGTACACGCTCCCAGCTTGCGGGGCCTCCGTGACTCCTGGCTCTGGTACGTATCAGCTCTTGGGTGATCCTGGGACCTGAAGTCTTCCAGGGGTCTCCGGTTGTCTCTACAGGGGGATATAGGGCCCCGTAGACGCGGACCCAGTGTCCGGTATAAGTTTTCTGGGGTGAGCTTGTACAGCTCCTCTGCCCCCAATGCTACTCACTCCTCTAGCCTTCGGCCTTGCTCGAGGCCCTCACTAGGCTATGCACACTAGCGGCAGCTTGCCGCGCTTCACCGCTCTTATGGCGTCGGCACGCCTTGGGCTCACTAACCTGAGCTTCACTCTAGGCTTTTTTCACTACAGGAACTGAACTGAGAACTCTGTCCCGCTCTGGCTCTGAGCAGGAACTCTGTTCTCTAGACTGAGCTCGACTCTGTATTCAGACCTGTACTTGCTGAACTCTCCAGAGGAACTGACTGCCTAGCTCCACCTTCCCTATTTATATCCCTATCGGGCTCCCTCTGGTGGTGTGAGGTGGAAGGTGGAGGTGTGTGTATGCTGTGGGGGCCTCTTGTGGAGGAATCCGTCCATGCACCCCTCTAGGATCTGTGGCACTCATGCGCAGCAGGGGCGCCACATTCCCTCCTAGCAAAGCTCAGCACTCCCGAGCTGAAGTACATTTTGAAACAACCATATAGCATGAGCAATAACAATCTTCCCTTTATGGGAGGCACATTCTTAACGTTGCATATAACATTAATAAGTAATAAATAGATATATGTATTGGAATAAGCAACCTAGAAGTCCAAGTCTCTTCCGGAGAGGTTGCTCAAAGGGGCACTCCAGGGAGTGCAAATATTTACAAAGAAAAGTCTTTGGGCTGCACATAGTCCTCAGCATCCTCTGTGTCCATATCACTTGACTTGTCCATTACTGAAGGCAAAAATATAAGTTAAATGCATATAAAAGGCAATGAATACATGGCAATATACAAGATAATACAGCAATATACACTACAATGCTATATAATACCCTAGGGGTAACTATTTACACTGTCAGAGTGTCCTTCTTTACTCTCTGTATCTGACAGGAGTCTGACCTAGTGTACTACGTGTAGACCTACGTGGTACTGGGATGCGTGAGGCACTAGTATTTGCACTACCTCCCATTCTGTCAGTTTTAAGTGTTAGGGAACTGCAGGGTTGCCTTAACCTCTCTACGGGACTGGCAAGTATACCATTGGTTGGGCCTTCTTGCTCTGCTCCAACTGGGGATCCTTCTTCCGGGAATTCTTCTTGAGCAGGCTCTTCTGAAGCACTTACAGGCTCTACTTGCTGTGGAGGGTCTTCTGGCTGTTGAAAGAAGTGGATCACAGGTATTATTACTGCTCCTCCTAGTTGAGGCCAATCTGCCGGGAAGTCTCCTAAGTCAGTATGGATTACTGGTTGTTTAGGTTCCTCCGGGATAATGAGAGGCACTTCTTCTTGGGGCTTTAGCAGGTCTGGACACAACTTCAGATGGTCTCTAGATACCGTTGCAGTCGTTATTCCTCCGTCTTTACTAATTAGGCAGGTTTTCTTATTATCAAATCTTGAATTCAACACAGTGTAGGGTTCTCTCTCCCACTGGTCATCAAGTTTGTGGATTCTTCTCTTCCTTTTTAACACTACTTCACCAGGTGTGAAGGGTTCTGCTGGGGCACCTCTGTTGTATTGAGCTTCCTACTTGTTCCTCACCCGAGTGAGACTGTCTTCGACACAGGATTGTACTCTTCTGTACTGCTCCTGTCTTGTCGTGTTGCAGTCCTCAGTGGTCACATCTGCTTCTGGTTCTACAACACCGAGCTCCAGGTCCATGGGCAACTTTCCTGGTCTTGCTCGCATGAGATATGCTGGAGTGCAATTAGTGGAACTTACAGGTATGTGATTGTACAGATCTACCAGGTCAGGTAGTAGTTCTGGCCACTGGTTTCTCTCCTCAAGTGGTAAGGTCTTCAACAGGTCGATGACAATGTTGTACATCTTTTCACAGAGACCATTGGTTTGTGGGTGGTACGGTGTAGTTCTTATTTTCTTACAACCGTAGAGATGGCAGAACTCTTTGAACAACTCAGCCTCAAAGGCCGGGCCTTGGTCCGTCAGCACCTGCTCAGGGTATCCATGGGGTCTGCAGAAACACGCCTGGAACGTTTTTGCTGCTGTCTCTGCCGTCAAGTCTTTGACGGGGGCGACCACCAGGAACCTGGAGTAGTGATCCACCATGGTCAGGGCATAGGAGTACCCTGACCTGCTGGGTGACAGCTTGACATGGTCCAGGGCCACGATCTCCAGGGGTCGAGTCATCTTTATGGGTTGCAGGGGTGCCTTCTGGCTGCTGCAGTCTTTTCTTCGGAGGCTACAGGGTCCACAGTTTCGGCACCACCGCTCAATGGAGCAGCGCATTCCTACCCAGTAGAATCGACACTTCAGCAGGGACTCTAGCTTCTTCCAGCCAAAGTGCCCCGCCTGATCGTGGTAGGCCTCCAACACCATTTGGATGTCTGTCTTGGGGACCACTATCTGCCATACCATCTCATGGGTTTTTGGATTGACGTACCTCCGGCACAGCTTCTCATGGCAGATAAACAGCCGGCTTCTCTCGTTCCACAGCTGCTTTGCTTGCAGAGACGCATCTTTCTCCAGGGAGGAGCCTTCTTGGGTTATCAGCTCCTTGATACGGCTGACAACCGGGTCACTGTCCTGGGTCTCCTTCCAGCTGTGGTGAGGCAGGGGGTTTAACGTCTTCCCACGCTGCCTCCTGGAGGCTCGTTGCTAGTGGATCATCCCATTCCGGTGAAAGGCAGGTAGCTCAATCTCCTCCAGGTCATCCACTTCTTCTTCTGTGTCTGACTGGTGAGGCATCCCGGACAGGGCATCGGCGTTGGCGTTCTTGCGGCCCACCCGGTATTTAATTGTGGATTGGTAGTTTGACAGCCAAGCCATCCATCGCTGCTCCATGGCTCCTAGCTTGGCTGCTTCAAGATGGGTCAAGGGGTTATTGTCAGTGTAGGCAGTGAACTTGCTGGAGGCTAGGTAGTGCTTGAACCTTTCAGAGATGGCCCAGACCAAGGCCAGGAACTCTAACTTAAAGCTGCTATAGTTCTCTGGGTTCCTCTCAGTCGGGCAGAGCTTCCTGCTTGCGTATGCGATCACTTTCTCTTGGCCATTCTGCTTCTGACTTAGGACAGCTCCCAGTCCTTCATTGCTGGCATCAGTATACAGCAGGAACGGTTGGCTGTAGTCAGGGTAGGCTAGGATCTCGTTGCCTGTCAGGATCTCCTTCATCTCCTGAAATGACTCGGCTTCCTCCTTACCCCAGTGGAATGGGGGATTTCTGCCTTTGGGGGACTGGCCTACCAAGATGTCCTTCAGAGGGGCTGCTTTCTTAGTGTAGTCTTTTACAAACCTCCGGTAGTATCCTACTAGTCCCGGGAACTGACGCACCTCCTTGAGGTTCTTCGGCTCCGGCCACTTCAGGATAGCAGTGACCTTCTCTGGGTCTGGTGCTACTCCCTCTGGACTGCCAATGTGCCCCAGGTACTGTACCTTTCTCTTGAGCAGGTGACACTTTGAGGGCTTCAGCTTCATCTCATACCGGGACAGCGACTCAAATACCTCCGCCAGGTGCTTCAAGTGGTCCTCATACGTTTTGGAGTACACTACCACGTCGTCCAGGTATAGTAACACAGTCTCGAAGTTGCGGTGTCCCAGGCAGCACTCCATCAATCTCTGGAACGTTCCGGGGGCATTGCAGAGTCCAAACGGCATACTGTTGAACTCGCAGAGTCACATCGGGGTGGTGAAGGCCGTCTTCTCCCGATCCTCCTCAGCCACAGCTACTTGCCAGTAGCAAGTAGGTACTTGGTCAAGGGTGGAAAAGTAATTTGCAGACTTTAAGGCAGCCAGGGATTCCTCAATACGTGGTAAAGGGTATGCATCTTTATGTGTAATGCGATTTACTTGTCTGTAATCTACACACATTCTCGTGCTTCCATCCTTTTACTGACTAGCGCTAGGGGAGCTGCCCAGGGACTACTACTATCCCTTACTACCCCTGCCTTCTTCATGTCATGCAACATCTCCTTGGCTTTCTGGTAGTGTGCTGGTGGCATAGGCCCGTAACGTTCTTTGATGGGTGGATGGTCACCAGTGGGGATGTGATGTTGTACCCCCTTAATCCTCCCAAAGTCAAGTGGGTGCTTGCTGAATACCTGCGCATATTCCTGAACCACCCGGTGTACACCCTGCTTCTGATGGGCAGGAGTGGTGTCTGTCCCGGTTGACACCAATCTTCCACCTGGGTTGCCGGGTCATTATCCTCCACTTCGTCTGGTGAGGTTAAGGACTCCGCCGTGTGTATAGAGTTGTTATTTACAGCATGTAACTTGGCAACAGTGGCATAGCGTGGTAACCTGACCTCATCTTCCCCATAGTTGAGAAGACGGACGGGCACCCTCCCATTGCGTACATCCACTACCCCTCTGGCAGTTAAGAGTGTAGGTCTGTGCTCTGAACTAAGGGGTTCTACTACCGCCAGGTAGCTCTGTCCTTTAAGACCTATTGCTGTTCTACACCAGATAAGCATTTCACTCATTGGGGGGATCACAATGGGTATGGGGTCTGTTACCCGCACATTACCAATCTCACAACCGGATAGCTTTACTTGCTGCTGGTACATCAGGGCTCGGATCTCCTTCTGGATCGCTCTTCTCTGCCCCGGTCTGGCAGCGTTAGCGAGCTGTTGGAGCAAAAACACCACTTCATCCAAACAGTTACCAACAATGTTAGTGCCTAGTACCATATTCTGTCCTGCGCCATCAGAGACAGTCTCTACCACAATGAGTCCCTGGTCCTTCAGCTCCACTCTCCCCACCTTTACTGTCACATCCTCAACCCCGACTAGGTTAAGAGGGAGGCCGTTAGAGGCATATATTGAAAAATCTGGGTTCGGGGGTTGGAGACTGTCCATGGAACAGTATCTCTTGTAAAGGACATCAGGCATAATTGTTACCTGAGATCCAGTGTCCAGCAGGGCAGGTATCGCAATACCTTCCAGGATTATGGACAGGAAAGGTCTTCCTCCCACGTATCTGCTGTGCCAGTCTGAGGGGCCTGCTGAGTCTATTCCTGGGTGTTGGCCCTCGGACCCAGGATTTTCTCGTTTAAAGGACAGCTCTGGATGGTGTGACCTGACTTGTGGCAGCGGTGGATGGCGTTGGTCGCTGATCCTCCCAGGGGGTGGCGTTGTCCTCTTCCTCCTTCTCATCCAGGGGACATCCTCGGGCTCCGTCCGCATCTGCAGGGCACTCAGTACAGTGGTCAGGGTTTTGCTCAACTGACGCACTTCAGAGCGCAGGCTGTCCAGCTCACTAGGGGACGTTGCTTGCACCTTGGCTTCAGCAGCCACTGGGGAAAAGGTGGACGCTGCAGGCACTGGGGTGGCCCCACCCTGGTAACATTGGATAGCAGTTGTTTCCAGGGGCTGCAGTCCTTTAATAGCCATGTTCTTAAGGGTGTCAAAGGTGGCATCTGGAAGATCCAGGGACCACCAACGCACAGTCCTGCTCTCCTCTTGGGACCTCAGTCCCCAGATAAACTGTTCTTTCAGCATTTTATTTTCATCATTGATGCTGGTTGGACTAACCTGTTTCCGAGCCCGCAGGGCCTCTTGTAAACGCCAGGCATAGTCCCGAACACTGTCCTCCGGTTGGTGAGAGCAGTTGTAGAACCTCATCCGGACGTCTGTCTCAGTATGATTTTCAAAGACAGTCTGTAACTTTTTAAAGATTGCGGACACTGACTCCTGGTCTGCGGCTGACCAGGTTTCTAATTCTCGCTCCGCAGCACCAGTCAATTGTCCTAATACAACAGCGGCTCTTTGCTTGCCTGTCATAGGGTACATGTCCAGAATACCGCATATTTTCCGCTTAAATCCCGACAGGGTATCTGGTTTGCCGCTGTACTGGGGGAGCCACTTTGCTCCAGGGATGTACGGTAGGGCCATGGGTATGACAGGGGTTACAGGCCCTGCTGGTGGAGCGGCTGGGCGCGGGTTGAGCATCAGGGCGGTTAACCGGTATTCCGGCGTTGTGCTGTTCTTCGGACATTCTGGTGCCCCCTAGCGAACCGTGGCCTACCTTCTTTTCTTTTCTTCCGGTAGGCCGCAGCTCCGCAGGTGACGGTCTTCTTCAGGACCTTGCGCCGCTTGCGTCCTACGTCAGAACGTTCTGCAATGCTCCTTCCAGGACCTGGCTCTTCCTGGTTTGACGTCGAGGCATGGGGCGTGTCCGGGGCTTCGCGCGCTTTTTGCAGGTACGCCCCTCAGTTTCCCGCGGTTACACCCTTTTTCCCGCTCGGCGGCCCAACAATGGCGGCAATCTTCGCCACAGTTAAATACACAGTTTTGAATAAAGGCGCACAGTATCTGGTGGCAACGGGCACAACACTCCGTCGTTGCAGCGGGCACGGAATCCTGTTTGTGACGCCAGGAAAGAGATGATGCACCCAGGCGATGGGGAGGACTCGGCGCTCGGGCCTTGCTGTTAATTTTGGGGATGTCGCGGTAGTCGGCTCCCGGTCCCGTACCCTGGGCCTCTCTTTAAAAGGGTGGATAATTAAGTGAAAGTTCGTGACGCCACCTGTGGTGTCTGGTGAGGTTCACCAGCGCTGCGGCAGCCCACTGAGGCCGGTGGGTGGTATAGCTCCCCACAGGTGGAGCTAGGCCTCAGGGCAGCGTGGATGTAGAGATGCAGGACAGATGGGACCCAGCCGGGTCAGAGTAAGAACAGGGACAGATGCAATAGTCACTTCAGTACCTTTTACTGATGGAAGTTCAGGCACATTCCGGAGCACTGTAGGGTGAAGGGTGCATATCAGGATTCTCCCCAGTGAGCGGGTATAGGGCCTCCTGTTTCTTGCCTTTATGTAGTAAGTTTCTGACCTGCCTGGAGCTAGGCCTAACTTTGTCCCTGTCCTGCACCGGCTGACTTTGTGGTAGGGCCTTCTCTTGGAGTACACGCTCCCTGCTTGTGGGGCCTCCGTGACTCCTGGCTCTGGTACGTATCAGCTCTTGGGTGATCCTGGGACCTGAAGTCTTCCAGGGGTCTCCGGTTGTCTCTACAGGGGGATATACGGCCCCGTAGACGCGGACCCAGTGTCCGGTATAAGTTTTCTGGGGTGAGCTTGTACAGCTCCTCTGCCCCCAATGCTACTCACTCCTCTAGCCTTCGGCCTCGCTCGAGGCCCTCACTAGGCTATACACACTAGCGGCAGCTTGCCGCGCTTCACCGCTCTTATGGCATCGGCACGCCTTGGGCTCACTAACCTGAGCTAGCTTCACTCTAGGCTTTTTTCACTACAGGAACTGAACTGAGAACTCTGTCCCTCTCTGGCTCTGAGCAGGAACTCTGTTCTCTAGACTGAGCTTGACTCTGTATTCAGACCTGTACTTGCTGAACTCTCCAGAGGAACTGACTGCCTAGCTCCACCTTCCCTATTTATATCCCTATCGGGCTCCCTCTGGTGGTGTGAGGTGGAAGGTGGAGGTGTGTGTATGCTGTGGGGGCCTCTTGTGGAGGAATCCGTCCATGCACCCCTCTAGGATCTGTGGCACTCATGCGCAGCAGGGGCGCCACACAACGACAAATGTGGCTCAGGGCATTATGTCACATTATGTCACTCACTTATATTTTATCTGCTTTTAATAATCCAATAATCCCACATTGTTACATAGATCATGCTCAATTCTAAGCATCAGCGCTCAGGATCACCACCTAGTGGTGATAATCTTGCAACAATTGATTGGCTCTAGTATATATACGGAAACTCAACTTTATTCAACTTCATAACCTTTTCCCCTTCCCCCTTATTTCCTTACTACACTATAATGAAACTCTGGTTCTACATCATTTACATACAGTCTGAGCTCTCAATATGCCTTGTTCTTATTCTTTATTTATAAAGTGCCAGGAGATGACTAATGTGGCAAGTAATGTTCTTCACATGCAATTTGTGTTTTGCTATGAGTATGGTAAAGCTTAGTAACAGCAGTGCTATTAGCCTGAATAATCAAGGAAAAGGTGATTACTGCTATCCCACATCTAACAGTCGTAATTGAATTACTCTGATATATAAGCTCCCAGGCATTTGTGCCGCAGCTCCCTTCCTGTATTTTATTTCTACCATAGACTCTATCTAAAAAGAGCATTGCCATAGCAGCATTCATCCCCACAATGTGCGCTACTGTAGATTCTATTTGCACAGTCACACAGAAATAATTTACTGGATTTCTCGTAGTCCCTGGAGAACATAATCCGGTTGAATTCCTATTGCTTTCTTTACCTACAGGCTTACTGCAGTTGAACTGTTTCACACAAACCTTCGAGCCCTGCATTAAAGATAACATTTGGAAGAAGAAATCTAGAACTACTCTAATAAAGTTCTATTGTTCTATAATCCACATGAAATGACCTAGAATACTGCAAGCCATATTATGCAAGTCAGAATGGTGACCATTCTTTTATTGCCTCCTTTCTTCACAAACAGGTACTACTTGTACTCAAATCAGCTTATAGGTGATAAATCATTACTTCCCTAAATGATTATTAGAATGGACCCAGGATGGAGGTTCATGTTCAATAACATCGTAAACTAAGTCATTAAAATAATCTTTCTAAAAAGCAAAATTTGAGCAAGTAAATCTCAACCTTTTAAAGGGAATCTGTCAGTAGGATCAACCCTCCTAAGCAGCCTGTATGGGCATGTAGGTAATAGAAAATGTAATAAAATGACATCTTAATAGCTGTGATCCGAGGTCTTATTCCGAAAAAATCCACATTTTTCTAAATATATAAATGAACTGTTAAGATCTATGGGCAGTAGATCTATCTGAGAGTCTACCTCCTATGCTTATTTTAAGTGAAAAAGCGAGTTACCAATTTGAGACATGTAATGACTAGTGTTGATCGAGCACTAAAATGCTTGGGTGCTCGAAGCTCGGGCCGAGCTCGCCGTGATACTCGGGTGCTCGACCCGAGCAACGAGCCCAATGTTAGTGTATGGGAGACCCGAGCATTTTTGCGGTGGCACCCCCGGCAGTCTTTTAAAAGCCTAACAAGTGCCCAAAACGATAGTGACAGTGCTCAAATGACATGGGGACAGCATGGGGATCGCCCCAGGAAGCATTTCTGACCCTCAGGTCACTGCTGTCAACAACGTGGTCAGAGGTATTAAGCCACTTTTACGGGCTCACAATAAAACGTTCAAAAACTAAACTGAAACTTTTTTCCTGTGAAATATGTTAAGGAATTTCTTTTCCAGGGTAAAGACTTGTGTATAAGGTAAAATAAATAACCAAAAACGAAAATACTCCTCCACACCTTGGGCTATGTTCACAAGTAGCATTTTTTATGCGTTTTTGCACTTTTGTATTGCTTTCAACTGTGACAAATGCATTCACCGGGAAATGTCATTTTAACATTTTACAACCTTATCTGGCCATGTGCTGTGTGACACATGCATAAAGTGCTGAAAAGACATGGGGACAGCATGGGGAAGACCCCTGGAAGCATCTCTGACACCCAGGTCACTGTCTAAAAGTGTGCCCATCATAAGTGATCCTTGCCGCTTCAGAAGATGCAGACTTGCAACTATCCCCATGCAAGTTCTAGTCCCAGGGCAGTGTTCAATTGTACCTCCCCCATTCCTTGCAATACAAGTGCAAGTATGCAGCCTGCCACCTACCCACCCCCAGGCTGCAATACTATACTGCTTGCTTGCACTTGAAATTGGGCCTTTTAGGCATGTGAAGGCGGAATCTGGCCACCACGTCATGGCTGCGTTGGCAGCCTGGAATCCATACTCAGTCCCCAGCCACCCGGCGGCCAGGTGTCCATGCTCGGTCCCCAGCCGCCCCGCGGCCGGGTGTCCACACACGGTTCCCTGCCGCCTGGGGGCAGCCGGGTGTCAATAAACGGTCCCCAGCCGCCCCTATTTCTCCTTGGAACATCCCCCCACACACTTTTCTTAGCCTGGCCTGCTTTAGGGCAGCATTGGACGAGCCCACCAGAGAACCAGACTCCTCCGGTGGGCCCTGGCTTCTCCATCAGGGGAGTTGAGAGTGCTAAGGTGAGGAGCATGATGATGATGACAGAAGTTAGCATCTGCTTTGTTTTCTTTTAATGCAAATGTAAGTGTGCAGCCTGCCACCCACCCACCCCCAGAATGCAATGCCATACTGCTAGCTTGCACTTGAAATGGGGCCTTTTAGTTTGGAGGAGGTCGAAGCTGGCCACTACCTCATGGCTGCTTCGGCAGCGAGGTATCCATACTCAGTCCCCAGCCGCCCCTATTTGTCCTGGTGTGCCTTATACATAAGATTAAGCGCGTATACCAAAACATTACCTGTGCCCTCCCCAGTGCATTTAGTGGGAAGGAGAGCCTATTCCGCTGTAGTGTGTGCATGCCAAACCCCTGTTCATGGTACATGCAAAGATGCCTCCCACCCTGCACCTGTCGTTGCAGACTTGCAACTATCCCCGTTCAAGTCCTTGTCCCAGGGCAGTGTTCAATTGTACCTCTCCCATTCCTTGCAATGCAAGCGCAAGTATGCAGCCTGCCACCCACCCACCCCCAGGCTGCAATACCATACTGCTTGCTTGCTTGCACTTTAAATTGGGCCTTTTAGGCATGTGGAGGCGGAATCTGGCCACCACGCCATGGGTGCGTCGGCGGCCTGGTATCCATACTCAGTCCCCAGCCGCCCGGTGGCCGCATGTCCCCGCTTGCTCCCCAGCCTCCAGGGGGCGGCCGGGTGTCCATACTCGGTCCCCAGCCACCCCTATTTGTCCCGGTGACCTTTCCCACACTTTTCTTAGCCTGGCCTGCTTTAGGGCAGCATTGGCCGAGCCCACCAGACAACCAGACTCCTCCGGTGGGCCCTGGCTTCTCCATCAGGGGAGTTGAGAGTGCCAAGGTGAGGAGCATGATGAGGATGATAGAAGTTAGCATCTGCTTTGTTTTGTTGGAATGCAAGCGCATGTATGTAGTAGCGGCTAGGCCTGAGGTGGTCAGCGTTTTGGCGCATATCCTACCTCCTCCGAGGATTGCTGGATGTTTTCCTGCTACTATCCAAGTTCTATGACTCCCGTTAAAACAAAGCTTCAGGTGATAAATGATGGATGAGGTAGTGGCAAAGGAGAAAGAGCAGGAGGAACAGGGACCATTCACATCAATATCAGGCCAGTCAACCACATATGTCTTGTAGGATATGTTTCTGTAACAAAAGGAGCGGTTCGGCTACACGGTTATAGGGCATACAGTGAGTGCAATGCCTTAACTTAACCTTTTTTTCCATTTATAGCAACTGGGTCTCCTGTGCACTGTTGACCTAAGCAGTGAATGGAAGGCTTTCCAAAAATTATGAGGAACTGAAATGCCCCTTACAAGAGCCATGCAGTACAGCATATTACAAACATAAGTCCCATTATTGGAGAGTGGGTCTCCCATAGGATTTGCTTATGCCTTCCAAGCAAAAGCTTCCAAAAATTAGGACGGAGCAACTTGCAATGCCCCTTACAAGAGCCATGCAGTACAGCATATTACAAACATAAGTCCCATTATTGGGGAGTGGGTCTCCCATAGTATTTGCTTATGCCTTCCAAGCAAAAGCTTCCAAAAATTAGGACGGAGCAACCTGCAATGCCCCTTACAAGAACCATGCAGTACAGCATATTACAAACATAAGTCCCATTATTGGGGAGTGGGTCTCCCATAGGATTTGCTTATGCCTTCCAAGCAAAAGCTTCCAAAAATTAGGACGGAGCAACTTGCAATGCCTCTTACAAGAGCCATGCAGTACAGCATATTACAAACATAAGTCCCATTATTGGGGAGTGGGCCTCCCATAGGATTTTCTTATGCCTTACAAGAAAAAGCTTCCAAAAATTAGGACGGAGCAACTTGCAATGCCCCTTACAAGAGCCATGCAGTACAGCATATTACAAACATAAGTCCCATTATTGGGGAGTGGGTCTCCCATAGTATTTGCTTAAGCCTTCCAAGCAAAAGCTTCCAAAAATTAGGACGGAGCAACTTGCAATGCCCCTTAAAAGAACCATGCAGTACAGCATATTACAAACATAAGTCCCATTATTGGGGAGTGGGTCTCCCATAGGATTTGCTTATGCCTTCCAAGCAAAAGCTTCCAAAAATTAGGACAGAGCAACTTGCAATGCCCCTTACAAGAGCCATGCAGTACAGCATATTACAAACATAAGTCCCATTATTGGGGAGTGGGTCTCTCATAGGATTTGTTTATGCCTTCCAAGCAAAAGCTTCCGAATATTAGGACGGAGCAACTTGCAATGCCCCTTACAAGAGCCATGCAGTACAGCATATTACAAACATAAGTCTTGGGGAGTGGGCCTCCCATAGTATTTGCTTATGCCTTCCAAGCAAAAGCTTCCAAAAATTAGGACGGAGCAACTTGCAATGCCCCTTACAAGAACCATGCAGTACAGCATATTACAAACATAAGTCCCATTATTGGGGAGTGGGTCTCCCATAGGATTTGCTTATGCCTTCCAAGCAAAAGCTTCCAAAAATTAGGACGGAGCAACTTGCAATGCCCCTTACAAGAGCCATGCAGTACAGCATATTACAAACATAAGTCCCATTATTGGGGAGTGGGTCTCCCATAGGATTTGCTTATGCCTTTCAAGCAAAAGCTTCCGAAAATTAGGACGGAGCAACTTGCAATGCCCCTTACAAGAGCCATGCAGTACAGCATATTACAAACATAAGTCCCATTATTGGGGAGTGGGTCTCCCGTAGGATTTGCTTATGTCTTCCAAGCAAAAGCTTCCAAAAATTAGTACGGAGCAACTTGCAATGCCCCTTACAAGAGCCATGCAGTACAGCATATTACAAACATAAGTCCCATTATTGGGGAGTGGATCTCCCACAGTCTTTGCTTATGCCTTCCAAGCAAAAGCTGACAAAAATAAGGATGGAGGAACTTGCAATGCTGGCACCCTGGTGGTATAGTGGTGGTGGAGGCTGAGGATAAGGAGAAGAACATAAAACAGCCGAAATGAGGAAGCGTATACCCATGTGTGGGTGTGAAGCGGTGGATGTGAATACACCTCCGAAATAACACAGTGAATTTGACTTTATGTTACTCTGCTGTCATTTGGTGGTGATGAGAAGTCTGGCCCAATCCAGCCCTTGTTCATTTTGATAAGGGTCAGCTTGTCAGCATTGTCAGTTGACAGGCGAGTGCGCTTATCAGTTATAATTCCCCCAGCGGCACTAAAAACACACTCCGATAACACGCTAGCGGCAGGGCAGGCCAGGACCTCCAAGGCGTACAGAGCGAGTTCATTCCAAGTGTCCAGCTTGGATACCCAATAATTAAAAGGCAAAGAGGAATCACGGAGGACGCTGGTACGGTCGGCAAGGTACTCCCTCACCATCTTTTGAAACTTTCCACTCCTTGTGAGAGTACCCCGCGCCTCAGGGTCTGTAAGCTGGGCAGGTGTCAGAAATCTGTCCCAGAACGTTGACAGTGTTCCCCTGCCTCTGCTGGATTGGAGTTGCATCTCTCTCGCCTGTACGCCTTGGTTGGGCAACGAACTGTGACCTCAGCTGCTAGCGTGTTCAGATGGGAATTTTTTTAAGAGTTCTGCAGCAAGGGCCTTCTGGTACTGCCCCATTTTTGTAGACCTCTCCACCTCAGGAATAAGAGAGTGAAAGTTCTCCTTGTAGCGGGGGTCTAAAAGTGTCACCAACCAGTAATGACTGTCACCCAACATTTTGACAACCCGAGGGTCACGGTTAAGGCAGAGTAACATAAAGTCAGCCATGCGTGCCAGACTGGTAACGGGCAAGATTTCCGTGTCCTCACCAAGATGACGACTGACCATGCTCTCCTCCTCCTCCTCCTCCCCCCTGTCCGCAGGCCACCCACGCTGAACCGATGGTATGACACTTGTACAGGTACTACCGTCTACAGCGCATGATAGCAGCTCCTGTTCTTCCTCCTCCTCTCCCTCATTGTCCCCCAGTGCACATTGGGATGAGATGAGGCTGGGCTGTGTGTAATCGCCTACTACGGCTTCTTGATCCATCTCATCATACTCTGGCTGGAATGCCTCCTCTTTAATTCTCTGCAGAGAGCGTTGCAAAAGACAGACAAGTGGGATGCTGACACTAATGATGGCGTCATCACCACTCACCATCTTGGTGGCCTCCTCAAAGTTTGTCAGGATGGTACATATGTCAGACATTCAGGTCCACTCCTGAGGTCTTATCTGTGGAGTCTGACCTGAATATCGACGGCCTTGTTGCATCTGGTACTCCACAACTGCTCTCTTCTGCTCACAAATCCTTTGCAACATGTAGAGGGTAGAGTTCCAACGTGTGAGGACATCACACACCAGAAGGTGTGCCGGAAGCTGCAAACGCTGCTGCAACACAGCAAGGGCGGCGGAAGCTGCAGCCGACTTGCGAAAATGAGCTGACAGGCGGCGTACTTTCACGAGCAGATCTGGCAACTCGGGGTACGATTTAAGAAACCGCTGAACCACGAGGTTAAGCACATGAGCCAGGCATGGTACGTGTGTGATCTCACCTCGCCTCAGAGCCGCCACCAGGTTACGGCCATTGTCACACACGACCATGCCGGGATGTAGGTTCAGCGGTCTCAGCCACAGATCTGCCTGCTCTTTCACAGCTGTCCACAATTCACAAGTAGTGTTGAGCCACCCCCGTAGTGTTCGAGTTCGGTTCGGTTCGTCGAACACCCGTGTGTTCGCCGAACTGTTCGTCGAACTGTTCGTCGAACACCTTCGAACACCGTTAAAACCAATGGCAGGCAAACAAAAACACATAGAAACACATAGAAAACACCTTCAAAGGTGTCCAAAAGCTGACAATCTGCTCAGAAGACACAACTAACACATGGAAAAGTGACAAGTACATATAGTCATGCGAAAAGAAAAGAGGTGGAGGAGTAAAAGGAGGGGGAGACACAGATATAGGCATATCATGCCCTTCTAAAATCCAAAAAGTGAGAAGCCGAGACGGCCAGTCCGCTCCTGCCCGTGCCACCTCCGTGTCGCCGGGTTTGTGCCAGAGCCGCGGTGAACCCTGACGGCCAGCCCCCCTCTCCCAATACTGGTGCCTGTCCGCTGGTGGGTCAAGAGAGCCCCCCTGTGGTGGAGGCAGCTCTAAGCTTTTTAATTTAAATTGTCCCTCTAATTTGAATGAATACACTTTAAATCCATTTACAAGGATCTATTGGAGGGCAAGTCTCATGCCAGCAGCCGCGTAATTCCAGCTCCAGTAGCGTCCACTAAAGCTGCTGCAGTTAAAAAGCTTTTATAAGGATCGAGCTCGGCTGTCCACCGCAAGGCATCCTAGTGCCAGTCCCAGCCCCTATGCCTTGGGGTGCCTCCTGATGCTCTTCACTAAGTATCCCGTGGTCCCGAAGCATTTCCTTTGAAAAAATTAAGTGTCCAAACTACAGGTGGTGTAGCTTGCTTAACAGCCGGGATAATCCGCTGACTAGCAGACACTGCTACTAGGCACAAAGTATTTCCTGGGCTAGATGCAGTTAAAAATTTGTAAGTAGATACTCTCGTTGGATGCTGAGAAAGCATTCCATAGAGTCTCCTGGCACGCCATATATGATTCTCTTAAAAAGCTTGGGGTAGGGGTCTAGGGGACCCTTTTATAGCCAAAATCACGGCCCTGTATCACAATACGTCACCTAGGCTGAAGATAAATGGAACTGTAGCACCGAGGGCTCGGTTGCTACAGACGTATTGCACCTCACCCAGAGGTGTGATATCTCACTCTCAGATAAGGATGGAGTGTGGATCAGGACCCGACACCTGCATGCATTACACCACATTGCCGTGGGGCAGGGCGACCAATATGCCCCTGAGATGGGCACGACAGTCCCTGTCCCTGGCTGGAGTGGGGGGAGGGAACACTGAGGAAGGGGAACCCTGCAGTGCAGGAGCAGGGAGGAAGCAGTTCCTGGGTGCATTGAGAAGGGAGTATAAAAGGTGGGCACCATCTTAGTTCAGTGCAGAGAAGTCTGAGCAGAAGTGGCAGGGAGCAGGGGCTCTGCATGAGCTCTGCTCCGGAGGCGGGCCTAGTAACAGAGGCCCAGGCCTGCAAGAGGGAGAAGGAAGGAAGAGGAGGGGAGAAGGCTCCAGGAACGAGGAATGAAGGGATCCCAGGGGTGCGGACGGGCGAGTCGCCACCGCACGCCCGAATCCACCTGCGTGGAGGGGTCAGGCCAAAGGGGGAGACCGGTCCCCGAACTAGTGGAGGCAGGAAACGACCCTCAGCTAGAAACCGGAGGCTCTGACATTTTATGTGGCGCAGCCCCTTGCTCCACCCACTAGGAAGGCACCACATAGGGTCAGGGAAACTGGCGCCAAGTTTACCAAGAGGAGGCCCGAGGCAGCCGGACAGAAGTGTTGGTAAGAAAGGCCAGACAAAGGACACACAAAGGGGGTCCTGTGAAGCGCTCCAAAGTTATCTGGGAGTTGTCTGAGCCCCTCACCTGGTGAGCACAGTACGACGTGGGCAGCCGTTACCTGCAGACGTGGTCTGGATAATAAGAACTGTGAGTAAAGGCCCTGAACTGCATCACTGACTCCGTGTCGTTACTGCTGCTGCCCTGCACCATCACCCCCATCCTCCGCATACACTGCCCTGAGGCTATACTCCTCCCGTGGGGAGTTATGCTACGCTCTGCTGCACCCACAACACCAGCCTTAGCGGTCTGCCCTGTAGCGGCGGTTCACTCTGACCGCAATCCACGGGTGGCATAGTCGGACATTTAAACATCAAAACCACATAAATAGTTCCGCCACTGGTTTGACCGCCCTGAGCCACGGAACCGGATCGCCGCCACGAAGACTACAACCACCAGCATCCACCAAAAAGGGTCCGGCTCCGGGTGTCCCAAGGCCCAGGGGGTGCGTCAGAACATTTTCATCACCTTTCACAATCACCAATGGGACAAGGCAGGGATGTCCTCTGTCCCCTCTCTTATACATCCTAGTGACGGAGCACCTGCTCTCATCAATTCGCCATAACCCCAATATTAGGTGGATTGAGGTGGGAGGCACCGAGTACAAGTGCTCTCTATTTGCTGATGATGTCCTAGTATATATCACTCAATCACATATATCCATCCCTGCTGTTATGGCTGAAATAGATCACTTTGTTACATGGTAAAATTTTAAAATCAATGCAGCGAAGTCTGAGGCCCTCGATGTCTCCCTCCCTAAATCCATATAGGATTCCATCCAGTCCAACTTTCCCTTTGCCTGGCCCTCACAGGGTATCAAATACTTAGGAATTCCTATTCATAGAGACCTCTCCCATCTATGTTATCTTAATTTTGGGCCCTTTATTGAACAATTCCATACAGACCACGGTTGGCAAGTTAGAACTGTAAGATTCACTACGTGAACCACTGGTGTTTTGTGGAAAAGCACATGTACACCGCGTTCCAAATTATTATGCAAAAAGTGTTTAGGAGTGATAAGGGAAGAATTTGTTTGTTTGTCAGTTAAACTCATTGATGGTGATGTGTGTCAGGGCTCTTTATATCACTGTAAGCAATTGCAGACACCTGTGCTAATTAGTTTGGCAGGTGTGTCCAATGAAAGGCAAGACTACTTAAGAAGGCTCTCTCACATTATTAAGCAGCCTACATTTTCTGCCAAAATGGGAAAGAAAAAGGATGTGTCGGCTGCTGAGAAGCAACAAATTGTGGAGTGTTTAGGTCAAGGCATGACTACAATCAACATTGTGCGATGATCAGGATGAAGTGTCTTGGCAATCAAGAAGTATGTAGCTGATTCACAGTACACACGTGTGCGTGCTGATAAGGGCAAATTGAGGACTCTTTCCTACAGGCAATTACGTCAGGTTGAAACAGCAGCGGCAAAAAAGCCTTGTCATAGCAGCAGACAAGTTTTTGAAGCTGCTTGTGCCTCCAACGTCCCCCGAACAACAAGATGCAGGGTCCTTCAGAGGTTTGCAGCTGTGCATATGCCATCCTGTCGACCTCCTCTATCCACTTCACACAAGCAGAAACGGCTCCAGTGGGCCAAACATTACATGAAGACTGATTTCAAAACTGTTTTGTTCACGGATGAGTGCCGTGCAGCGCTCGATGGTCCAGATGAATGGAGTGGAGGATGGCTGGTTGATGGACACCCCACGCAAACACGGCTACAGCGCCAACAAGGAGGAGGTGGAGTAATGTTTTGGGCTGGAATCATGGGGAGAGAGATTGTCGGCCCCTTTAGGATCCCTGAAGGCGCTAAAGATGAACTCCATAATGTATGTGGATTTTCTCAAACAGCACTTCCTGCCATGGTTCAAGAAGAAGAACCGTGTATTTCACAGCAAGATCATTTTTCTGCATGATAATGCACCATCTCATGCTGCACATAAAACATCTGCATCTCTGGCTGATATGGGCATAAAAGGGGACAAACTTATGGTGTGACCCCCATGCTCCCCTGACCTCTACCCCATTCAGAACCTTTGGAGCATCATTAAAAGGAGTGTCTATGATGGCGGGAGGCAGTTCACATCTAAGCAACAGCTCTGGGAGGGTATTCTGTCCTCATGCAAAACAATTGAAGCAGAAACCATCCAAAACCTGACAAATTCAATGGACGAGAGAGTTCAGAAGCTCCTTTCGAACAAGGGGTCCTATGTGAAAATGTAACATCACCTAGAATAAAGTTTTGAGTTGAAAACTGTTTGATTTCAGTTTCTAACAACCTGCTAATGCTTATAATTTCAAAAATGACCATTTTTTTGGTCTTTATTAAAATGAAAAGGTTGATCGAAAAGTTTGGGGGATCTAAGAGTGTGGCAACCCAGTAGTCATGATTACTTCGAATTCTGACAATATGAGGGTCATGCTGCAGGTAGTGCAGCAAGAAGGCACTTATGTGTCTTGCGCATCTCGGAGCCCCAAAATTATTTTCCGGGCTAGATGCAGCTAAAAATTATTTTTAATTTTAAATCTGGTGAAGCTTATTATAGATGGCCTAATAGGATCAGTGCTGCACACTGCTACAAAGCCCAAATTATTTTCCAGTCAAGATACAGATAAACATGATTAGTAATTTGAAAGCTTAAAACGGTTGGTAGGGTGATTTTAACCAATCATCAAGCTTTTACTCTCCCCAGGATGACACAGGGGTAGAAAAGTCGTTTCGGATCCATGATTTGTTCATCTTTATGAACGTGAGTCTGTCTACATTATCAGTGGAGAGCCGCGTGCGCTTATCTGTCAGCACACCACCAGCAGCGCTGAACACACGTTCACACAAAACGCTGGCTGCGGGGCATGACAAGATCTCCAAGGCGTAAGTGGCTAGCTCCGGCCATTTATCCAGATTGGAAGCCCAAAAAGAGCAAGGGTCCAGTGACACAGTCGTGGCTTCAATGTTTACTTGGAGATACTCCTGTACCATCGTCTCTAGGCGTTGACTATGTGTCAGACTTCTTGTCTCCTGTGGCCTTGCAAAGGATGGGCTAAAAAAGTGGTGAAATGATTCCGCAAAATTGATGTTACCAGCAGATACTGTGGTTCTGTTACGGTTTGAGTGCTGAACACTTGACGGTCCCACGGTTGGCAAGTTGGAACTGTGAGATTCACTACGTGCACCACTGGTATTTTGTGGAAAAGCACATGTAAGATTCTGCAACAGTCTCTGCTGATACTCCTGCATGCGTGCATCCCTTTCTATGGCAGGAATAATTTCTGCAAATTTACTTTTGTACCGGGGATCTAACAGTGTGGCAACCCAGTAGTCAGGATTATTTCTAATTCTCACAATTCGAGGGTCATGTTGCAGGTAGTGCAGCAAGAAGGCACTCATGTGTGTTGCGCATCCAGGAGCACCAAGTCCCTGTTGTGTTGGTGGCGAGGTAGCAATCATGCTTCCTTCCTCTGTCCTCTCCCCCCAACCTCGCACAACAGAAATGTGATCAAGGTCTCCCTCATCTGATGAGTCTTCCATCAGTTCGTCCTCCACTTCTTCCTGGGCTCCTGCACCTTCCTCACTAGTTTGGCTGCTACCATGCGCCCTGGTAAAATCATCTCCCCCACCCTCACATGCCTGCCGCCTTGGTGCTGCCGACCGTCTGGACCTTGCAGATGTTAGCCCTTCCGCATACAACTCCTCCTCCTCTACTTCCTCCACCTCCTCTTGTGCCACCACCTGACTCCGAATTCTGTTTAACATGTGCTCCAGCATGTAAATCACCGGAATAGTCATGCTGATAATGGCATCGTCAGCACTAAACATCTTCGTCGCCATTTCAAAACTGTGCAGAAGGGTGCATAGGTCCCTGATCTGAGACCACTCCTCCAGCGTGATTTGCCCCACCTCTGAATCTCGTTGGCCCAGGCTATACGTCAGAACGTATTGCACCAGGGCTTGTCGGTGCTGCCACAGTCGCTGCAACATGTGCAGAGTTGAATTCCACCGGGTAGGCACATCGCATTTTAGCCGGTGAAGTGGCAGGCCCAACGACTTCTGTAGAGATGTAAGTCGCTGAGCTGCGGGATGCGAACGGCGGAAGTGAGCACACAGCGACCGTGCCCTCTGCAGAAGGCCATCTAGTCTGGGATAGTGGGCTAAAAATTGCTGGACAACCAGGTTCAACACGTGAGCCATACAAGGCACGTGTGTGACATTGCCCCGGCGAAGGGCCGCACCCAGGTTTGCAGCATTGTCGCATACGGCCTTCCCTGGTTTCAGGTCCAGTGGAGACAACCATTCATGAAATTGGTTCTCCAGAGCTGACCACAACTCCTCAGCTGTGTGACTCACATTTCCCAGACATTTCAATGTAAAAACCGCCTGATGACGTTGAGCCCTACTGCCAGCATAGTAAGGAGGTGTGCAGGATCCCTTCTGCGCAGTTAGAAAGCTTGTGGCATGACCAGACAGGCTTTGGGTGCAGGTGGAAGACCGAGAGGAGGTTGAGGAGGCAGAAGCAGTGGAGGAAAAATGACATAAAGAGGATTGACGCACAACTCGTGGGGACGGCAAGACTTGGACAGCAGCCCCTTGTCCTGCTGTCACCATAGTTACCCAGTGCCCAGTCAGCGACATGTAACGCCCCTGTCCATGCCTACTCGTCCAAGTGTCTGTGGTGAAATGCACCCTGTCACACACAGAGTTTCTCAAAGAAGCGGTGATGTTGTGTGCGACATGCTGGTGGAGCGCAGGCACACCTTTCTTTGAGAAGTAGTGCCGACTGGGCATCTGGTACTGGGGCACTGCGACGGACATAAGGTCTCGAAAATCCTCTGTGTCCACCAGGCGGAAAGGCAGCATTTCTGTAGCCAAGAGCTTGCAGATGGTGAAATTCAACCTCTTAGCTTTCTCATGGCTAGGAGGAAATGGTCTTTTACTTGTCCACATCTGAGGGACCGAGGGCTGGCTATTGTGCTTAGACGGGGTTGATAAGGGTGTCCCCGGCAAACTGCCGGTCTGTGAGGAAGATGCAGGCGGACATGTTAGGTTGCCTTGATCCAAAGGTGGTGCTATCGATGTCGGACAGCGCTCAAGACCAGCTGGTGTTACCACCTCCAAAGAAAATGATGACCTGCCAATCACGCTGGCTGTTGCGGGTAAAGAGGTGGCAGGTCTGCGCCCCAAAACAGGTGTGACTGCTGTCCCCCCAGTCACAGAGGATGAAGAGGCCGCGGATGCACAAGATATGGCAGACGGTGGTTGGCCCGGCCGGCTAGACCGCATTGTAGCACACTGAGCTTCCCACTGCAACTTATGCTTCATGTCCATGTGCCGGTTCATGCATGAAGTACTCAAACTATGTATTTTTTGGCCTCTACTTAGCTTTTGCTGACAAATGTTACAGATAACACGAGTTGGGTCATCTTTATCGATCTGAAAAAATGCCCAGGCTATGCAAGGCTTAGCACCCATGCGACCTGAAGAGCCACCACGACTTGTGGTGAGAGGCAGAGTTGTGTTTGAGGATGCAGTTGTTGACGTGCTTCCAGTACTATGTCTCTGTCCAGGAAGGCGCAACCTGACCTCGTCGTCACTAGCATCTTCCTCCACCTCCTCTGCTGACCTCATCTCTTGGCTGACTGTGGGTTGACAGTAAGTGGGATCTCCGACCTCATCATCATCACCCTGTGCGTTATCACACCCGTCGTCCTCAGAGCCAACCTGTTCCTGCCCTGACAAAAAACTAAAGTTGTCGCTCCAATCAGGTATTTGAGTCTTATCATCGTCTTCCTCATTGTCTCCACCAACAGGAGTTACAGTTTGGGAATGAGGGTCTACATTATGGTCAGAACCTTCTGCGTCTGGTCCTGGATCCGACTCATAAAGATTCTGGGCATCAGTGCAGATCATTTCCTCGTCTGGATTCACAGAAGCGCTGGAGTCGACCTCTGATTCCCAGGCTATAGTATGAGTAAACAGCTCTGCAGACTCAACCATCTGTTCTACCTCATACTCAGACGGGCAGCTGGAGATTTGGGAGCTGTGAGGAAGCAAGTGCGATTTGGGTGACACCTTTGAGGACTGGAGTATTTGTGATGTTGAAGTTGATGTGGAGGAGAGCCCACTTAAAGGAGCACTTGATATCCGTTGAAGCACCTGCTGTTTTTGTGCCTCATCTGGAATTTGTAGCGATTGGCGTGGCCGCAAGAAAGGGATCTTATCACATTGTCCGCTAAAAGAAGTAGACAATTTAGTTTGGCTGGAAGATGGTCTTTCTTCTGCACCTACCCCACGGACACAACCTTTTTTCCCCTTCCCAACACGCCTATTCCCCTTTCCACCAGCAGCAGGCCTTTTTCCACTCATTTTGGTGGTTAACTAATTCACAACTCTGGAGTTGTTTGCACAAAAAAACAATGGATGGTAACCGAGCAGAGCTGAGTGGCCAAACTGTGGTATTAGGCCAAAACTATTGGCTGGGTTAGATGCAGAAAAAAATTATTTTTAATTTGCAACCTGATGGAGGTCAGTATAGATGGACTAATAGACCAAGTCCCACACACCGCTAGAAGTCCAAATATTTTTTCAGAGCTAGATGCAGAAATTTTTTTTATTCAATTTGCAACCTGATGGAGGTCAGTATAGATGGACAAATAGACCAAGTCCCACACACTGCTAGAAGCCCAAATATTTTTTCAGAGCTAGATGCAGAAAAAAATTATTTTTAATTTGCAACCTGATGGAGGTCAGTATAGATGGACTAATAGACCAAGTCCCACACACTGCTAGAAGCCCAAATATTTTTTCAGAGCTAGATGCAGAAAAAAATTATTTTTAATTTGCAACCTGATGGAGGTCAGTATAGATGGACTAATAGACCAAGTCCCACACACCGCTAGAAGCCCAAATATTTTTTCAGAGCTAGATGCAGAAAAAAATTATATTCAATTTGCAACCTGCTGGAGGTCAGTATAGAAGGACTAATAGAACAAGTCCCACACACTGCTAGAAGCCCAAATATTTTTTCAGAGCTAAATGAAGAAAAAAATTATTTTTAATTTGCAACCTGATGGAGGTCAGTATAGATGGACTAATAGACCAAGTCCCACACACTGCTAGAAGCCCAAATATTTTTTCAGAGCTAGATGCAGAAAAAAATTATATTCAGTTTGCAACCTGATGGAGGTCAGTATAGATGGACTAATAGAATGATGCTATGCCCAAAAGATTTTACTTCACTAGGTGCAGTAAAAAAATTGGTATTCTATACACAGGTGGTATATCTTGCAACACAGATAGGCTACTCCACTGACTAACACACTCTGCAATAGGCCAAAAAGGATTAGCTTTGCTAGATTCAGCCAAATGCTGTGAAAAAAACTTGCACAGCACTGGCACAGACCTGCCTGGCAAAAACTGATAGGAACTGATGTAACCTAGTCCTGAAAAGGACTCCAATTACAATTAGTCTTTACTCCCACAATCTATCTATTTAAGAGCACAGACCTGCCTGATAAAAGTCGTAGGAAATGCTGTAACCTAGTCCTTAAAAGGACTGCAATCACAACTATTCCCTACTCCCAAGCTATCTGTATATTTGTGCGAAAATTGGCTTGAAATTAACAAGGTATAGCGCACACAGCAACAGCGGTGCCGTCTAACACGCAGCTGCAGCAGTGAGAAAATGGTGGCGACGGGGAAAATGGCTTGGTCTTATAGGGCAAGGACATGTGACATACACTGCCAATCACACATGCCCTTGCTTGTGTGAAAAAAAGCACTTCGCTCCGTGTGTGCGCTGCTGATAGGCTGACAGATTGCACCTCCCCACTGCAAATGCGGGAAAGAGAAAAAAAAATGGAGATCTTCATTGTTCCTGCAGAGATCCATCCCCTGCCCCTCCCCCCGCCCCGCTGTACACTCAAACTGCGTATTAACATTAATTTTCATCATTACTGAGAAAAAATCCAGTTATGATTTTGGTGCACGAACAGTTATCGAACATAACCTCGAACAGCCGAATTTTTCTCAAATTGTTCGTGTTCGCCGACCGGCTCGAACACCGCCCAAAACAGCTCGAATTTGAGATTGGCGAACAGTTCGAGTAGAACAACGCTCATCTCTACTCACAAGCAGTGTGAGGTTTATCACCTAAGCTTATGAGTTTCAGCACAGCCTGTTGCCGCTTGGCGGAGGCAGTACTGCAGTGCTTACAGCTTGTAACTGATGTGGTGATATCTGAGATGGAGGCTGAACATGAGGAGGAGGAGGAGGAGGATGATGTGCAGGAGCTATACACTGTGGGGGCAACTATGACTGACATAGGGCCCGCAATCCTCGGTGTGGGGAGGACGTGTTCCGTCCCAAGGTCCGACTGGGTCTCGGCTTCCACTATGTTTACCCAGTGTGCCGTCAGGGAGATGTACCGTCCCTGGCCACAATCACTTATCGACGTGTCCGTTGTCAGGTGGACTCTCCCAGTAACTGCGTTGTTGAGGGCACGGCAGATGCTTTGGGACACGTGCTTATGTAGTGCGGAGATGGCACACCGAGCAAAATAGTGTCGGCTGGGGACCGAGTACCGAGGGACGGCCACTGCCATAAGATTGCGGAAGGATTCCATCTCCACCAGCCTAAAAGGCAGCATTTCCAACGCAAGCAGTCGTGAAATGTGCGAATTTAGGACTGTGGCCTGTGGGGCGTTAGCTGCGAATTTCCGCTTTCGTTCAAAGGTCTGGGATATGGACAATTGAACGCTGCGGTGGGACGTGGACGTGGACGTTGATGCTGTTTCTTGAGAAACTGCCATAACAAGTGAAGACTGAGAGGAGGGGGCATCTTTACATGCAGTATGGACAGGGGATTGCCTTGCACACACAACAAGGGGTTCTATTGCACGCACAACAGTGGAAGAAGCAGTGGTGACACCCGCTGACACTAGTCGTGGACCCTGGGTTTCGCCCAACAAAGTCGGGTGCTTTGCTGCCATGTGCCTGATCATGCTGGTGGTGGTCAGGCTGGTAGTTTTGTCACCCCTGGTGATGCTGGCATGGCAGGTGGAACATATGGCCTTTTTGGGGTTATCAGCAGAGTCTTTAAAAAAATTCCAGACTCTGGAAGACCTACCGCTTTTACTGGCAACGTCCCTCGTGTTGGTGTTACGGGGAACGGTTGCCCGCCTTCTGTCTGCGGCCACCACACTGCTTCTTCCTGCCTGTTGGGGTACTCTGCCTCCCTCCCCCTGTGTGCTGCTGGCCTCACTCTGCATGTCCTCCTGCCACGTTGGGTCAGTTACTAGATCATCCACCACCTCCTCCTTTTCCACTTGCGCACCACGATGCTCCTCCTCACTTCCTGGCAATTGTGTCTCGTCATCGTCCACCTCTTGTGACAAATTGCCAGCGTCGACTTCCTGTGGCCGTGGCTGTTCAAATATTTGGGCATCGCTACATGGGATCTCCTCTTCCACCACTTCAAGCGTATCAGGCGAGGGGCACAAATATGGAAATGGACCAGTGAACAGCTCTTCAGAGTGTCCAAGTGTGGGATCAATTGCTGTCTGACGACACTCGGCATGGTGGGAGGAAGGAGCATCAGGGTGAGGAGGAGTATGCGGTCGAGACTCACGGCTACTAAGAGTTGACCGTGTGGAAGACAGACCGGAGGTGGTGGTGCCCAGGTAACTGGAAGTATTATCTGCTATCCAATTAATAACTTGTTCACACTGATCAGTTCTCAATTCTGGTCTTGTTCTGTGCTTCCCTAGTAATTTGGTCAAGAAGTGGGAGCGAGAAGATGTGGCTGTTGGTTGTGGCACATTTTCACCTTGGCCACGGCCCCGTCCTCTGCACGAACCATCACCAGAACGTTCACTTCCACGTCCCTTGCCACGCGCCTTGCCCATTGTAAAGGAAGTAAAATAGCTTACACTTGCACTATCAATGGAAAAAGGGTAAGAAAGAGTAGATTAGAACCGTGGAAGAGGAAAACCACAGTTCTATTTCTCTGTCCTACACCCGACTCTTTTAAACAATCTGAACAATCAGGGAGAAACTATTACTGTTTTTCTTTACGTAAAAAATACCAAAACCTGAATAATAGAGATTTTTTACCGTGGGATGGCAAAACCACAGTTATTGTTTACTGGGGTATACCAGACTTTTTTAATTATATAGATTTGCGGCTGAACAGTGAGCGACACACTCAAACTGTGTTTTTTTAGATACCAAAGGCCCAAAACTGGATAGTACAGAGATTTGACCCATAGAACTGCAAAACCACACTGGGATTTGTCGAGCCTACACCAGACTATTTTCAACAGATATATTTTTGTGTCACAACAGTCAGGAGACACTACTGTTTTTCTTTACGGAAAATATACCAAAACCTGAATAATAGAGATTTTTTACCGTGGGATGGCAAAACCACAGTTATTGTTTACTGGGGTATACCAGACTTTTTTAAATAGATATATTTGCGGCTGAACAGTGAGCGACACACTCAAACTGTTTTTTTTTTAGATACAAATGGCCCAAAAGTGGATAATACAGAGGTTTGAACCGTGGAAGTGTAAAACAACACTTCTGTTTCTCTAGCCTACACCTGACTATTTTCAACAGATATATTTGTGTCTGAAAAATCAGAGACACGCTTTTTTTTGGGGGGGGGGGACACCAAAAGGTTAATAAGACGGGTATTTGTACAGTGTGAAGGAGGAAAAAAAAAAGAGGATTTAGATGAAAAAAATAAGGATTTTTCCTGTCCCCTGAGACCTGGAGCTAAGTCCAGCAATTTCAGCAACAGGAGCAGCACACAGGACTGTAATGCAGCGTTTGCTGGTATAACCACTGCGTCTCCTATACAGCCTGCCTGCCTGATATCTGGGATGGATATTAGTCCTGAGAAGGACTGTTTGTTTGATCTGGTAGCCTTTACAAACCCTACACTAACTATTTCGCAGTTTATATCTCTCCCTAAATCAGCAGTGCTGTCCCTACACTGTCTGATCCGGAGCGCCAAACATGCAGGGCGGAGACCCGAGCTCCCGCCCGAGCTCCCGCCCGAGTAACCCGGAAATGCTCGGTGCTCGCCGAACATCCCGAGTAGCGTGATGCTCGGGCGAGTACCGAGCAGTGTTGAGCATGTTCGCTCAACACTAGTAATGACTAACAGTTTGCTTTCCTGATCTACATGTCTCTTACTGATAACGCTCCATTTAATTTAAAATGAGGTCTGGAGGCAGATTCTCAGGTAGATCTATATTCAGCCCATAGATCTTAACAGCTAATTTACATTTTTTTAAAAAATGTGGATTTTCCCTGGACTGAGACATCCGATCGCAGATATGAATGTATGATTTAATTCAGCTTTCTATGACCTGCATGCTCATATGAATAGCTTGGGTGGATTGATCTGACTGACAGATGCCACTTATCAGCAAATGGCTTTGGGACTACTAAACATGATCTGGCCTGATTTTCTTTTATATGTTTCTATAGCAGTCAGTGCACAGTTTTTCAGATATAGAAACTGACATCTCTAATTACTAATGCTGAAATAAAGTAATTTTAAATAAGTTTTATTGAAATTAAAACTCACAAGCATTTTTTACTATTTTATTAGCCCCTTAATGACCAACCCAGAAAGATCCTTAAATTACCAGTCATTTTTGGGGCTCTCATTTCAGTAGCCATAACTATTTTTTCCTTTCTTCATTATTATGGCGCCTCATCTGATAGAAAAAGAATTTCTTCTTTTTACATTTTTTATATTTTATATATTTTTATATCTGTTCTGATCTCTTGGTAAATTTATTCCGACAAACCGCTGAGGCAACATTGAAAAAGGAAATGTTTAATAAACATACTATTAGGCACCACCCGACCGACTACCTCCTACCCTATTAATCTGTAGATTGTAGGCCTGTGAGGGCAGGGTCCTTTCTCCCTCCGTACAAGTCTTTCACTGTTAGACAAGGTTCACACCAGCATATATTCTCTCATCCGAGAGAATTAGGCAATTAAGCTGATCACACTCTGATCAGAGTTTGATCAGAGTGTGATCTTGGTGTTCCAATTCTCTTGGATGAGGAGAAGATGTAGAAAAAATTGTCTACATCTTCTCCATTTTGTCAGTCTGTGAAAATTGGACTGCACTCAGATGTCATCCATGTGCAGTTTGATGTTTTCCAGGGATTCATTGACTTGCATGGCCAAGTGTGATCCGATAATCGGATCCAACTCGTGCATGCTGGAGTATTTTTCTCAGACCGAGCTGGTCCGAGGAAAAGATTGGGCATATGCATGGCCCCATAGAATAACATTGGTCAAAATTCAGATCCCATATTTTGTCGGATCGCACTTACGGTCGTCTGCATGAGCCCTTAGTCTGTTCATTGTAATTTATATACTGTATATATTCTGCATGTAAACCCTTCTCAAATTATAAATTATATGATTATGGAGGATTTCTGCAGTCATCACTAGAGGGAGCCCAATTTATTTGAATGCAACCATCTCGAATTGAATGGGGCAGTCCTGAATTTCAGGCTCTGTCCTTCTGTCCCATAATACATTGTATATGTCTTAATGTGCATTTTCTCTAATTTAGGTACAGCTCTTGACTATTAATGTATGCCTCATCAGTGGTCCAAGCCAATCACAGCACTAAAATGCTAGCCCTGGACAAGTCCGTCCACTTCTCCCCAACAATCCTAAACAATCCTGAAGGCAGTAAACTGCCCACTTGCTGCCCTCAGCAACTTGTTAGACTGCCTTTCAGGCAACTCTAGAGAGGTTTTAGAGTATAGCCCTGGTTGAGCTGTGCGGTAATAGCCTTTTCACTTGCCTGGGGATAGAAGAACACAGTCACCAAGTATGTAGGGAGCAGCGGCAGGACTGTTATTGGACACTAGTGAGCGGATGTATATTTCATTGTCTTTCTGAATTTGTTTGAATGATATGCTGGACTATGGTACTCTTTGCCAGTGCAAAGTACAGGATATATTTAATGCAGAACAGCAGGGCATGTTAGGAGTGTCTTGGATCACGGTGCACTGCCATAGGTCATGATGTAGAACTTCTCTACAGCAGCTGCAAAACTTTTTAACAATTCATGCCCCTCAAGTGGTCCAAGCTAATTGCAACAGTCAAATCAAATCCAATTGTGATTCATGAAAAAATAATATTTATTTAATAATGCATATAATTATTATCTCAGGGTGATTACACTTACCATTATACATTATTAGGACTCGTGTGCACTGTGTCATGTCTCTGTCATGTGTCTATGCCATGTCTCTGTCAGACTCCAAGTGTAAGGACATATTTTCCTTCAGAAGCAATGCTAAGAATATATTCATAGTTGTATGGCTTTAAGGTTGAAAGAAGACACAAGTCCTGCATGTTCAATTTATAATTTCACATGGTAATCCAAAGGAAGGCAAAAATCCCTAGAGCCAGATGCTAATTGCCACAAAATAGAGGAAAAAAAATGTTCCTGACTCCACATACGGCCATCAGATTAGTTCCCTGGGTCAACCTCCCATCACATAATCCCGTAGCCATAAACTGTACTAATTGCCCCATAATAGGGTAAAAAAAAATTCTGACTTCACATAGAGCAATCAAACTACTTCCCTGTTCTTGTACCCATAAACTGTAATATTATATTTTTCAAGAAAGGCATCCAGGCCCTTGTGAGGCAGTGACGGCGATCATATACGAGGGACAGTATCCTCAGAATATGTACAGAGACCTATTAAACCCATGGAAGTGCATTGCAGTCACAGACACACCTGCGGCTGCAATGCAGGAATGAAGGTGAGCATTGACCTGGTCAGGCTATCTGGCTAAGGCAGATTAATAAAATCACCTCTGGGGGAAAGTGGATTTTGTGTTTGCACAGAGTCCAGATCAGGGGCAAGTCTGTACCCAACATAGTCCCATAGGGAAGAGTTTTTACTATCCCCACCACATGTTTTATGTCGCCACATGGCGTGGACAAAACTACCTCCGCGTTTGGGTACTCTCGGAGGTCCCCATGGATACTCACATCCCAGACTGTCCGTCCACTGGGGCTGTCTCCTGCCACCAGCAACCCATGTCCCAAAGTCACTATGCTCCCCGAGTCTAGGAGGGCCTTTGTGGGGTACCCATTAACCAGTATCTGGCACAGTTGGGGTTCACCGTCCGAGGGGTCGGCACTCGCAGTGCAGACGGTCTGGGCGTACATTGAGACTCGGCCGTTATACCCTCAGTCCATGAGCTCCGTAGTCAGGGGGCAGTTAGCATGCCGCTAGAGAGTTCTCTACCTTCAGCCAGGGATGCGACCGGGGGAGAGGTCAGGATAAGTGATGCTCTCACTAAACAGCAGCGACGGGAGGCTCACTCGCTGGTGCAGCAGAATACCGACGTGTTCTCAGAGCTACCAGGTAGGACTACAGTTCTCCAACATTGTCACTGAACCTGGGGTAAGGGTACGAATGAGACCGTACAGGGTACCCGAAGTCCGGAGGCAAGCGATCACGGCTAAGGTAAAACAAATGCTCCAGTTAGCCGACATCGAGGAATCACGGAGTGAGTGGGCTAGCCCCATTGTACTGATTCCGAAACCAGACGGATGGTTACGATTCTGTAACGATTTCCAGAAATTAAATAGTGTCGAAATTTGACCTATATCCAATGCCCAGGGTGGATGAGCTGAATGAGAGACTGGGGCAGGCCCAGTACTTTACCACGCTCGATCTTACCAAGGGTTACTCGTAGGTACCTCTCACGGAATCGGCGAAGGAAAAGACTGCCTTCATAACTCCGGAGGATCTATATCACTATGTGGTCTTACCTTTTGGGTTACATGGGGCCCTGGCTACATTCCAGAGGTTGATGGATATAGTGCTCAATCCTCAACAGGAGTACACGTCCGCGTATCTAGATGATATTATCATCTTTAGCACCAACTTGCATACGCACCTATCCCAGGTACAAGCGGTGCTGGATTCTCTCAAACCGGGTAAGCGATCTCTCTCGTCTGCAGAGCCTTTATCCATGCCGTATATTCCAGTCCGTGCTTGCCTCAGTACTCAGGGGAGTCGCACACCCTGAGCGAATTTGAGGAGAAACTGCACAGTTTGTTCAAAGAGTACCCTCAGAGGAGCAAAAATGTCAGCATCCTTATAGGCCAGCTAATCGGTGCAGACCAGAGGGAGGTGAAGTCCTCGCCAGGCAGGGACAAAAGCTCTGTCAAGCAAATCCTGACCAGGATAAAGGATGCCTTTGACACCCGCACAGCAGCAGAGATTAAAATGAAGTTCTACGGGTGCAAGCAAAGGGTGCAGGACAGTGTACGGGACTATGCTCTAAACCTGCAGGAGGCGTTGCGAGCCATTAAACAGGTAGACCCCGACAGTGTGCGAGACGAGGACAGATTGCTAACCGAACAGTTTATGGAAGGGCTCCTGTCTAATGCTCACAGGACACAGCTGCAGATTATGGCTCTGCAAAACCCTGATTTAGACTTTGCGCAATTTAAAGACCAGGCCATCCAGGTGCTGCGAGAATCAGCCCTAAGTGGCACTGCACCCATTCGGCGCCCAGCTATCACATACCACCAGGAGGTGGCGGCCTTTTCCCTGGCACCTGTGGAGACTGACGCTCAGACCCTAGATAATGACCTACGCCTTCAGGTCCTGGAGCTGACCAAAAGTGTGGCTACACTAACCAAAACCGTGCAGACCATGCAAGTGTCTCCAAAGGAAAGGATCCAGCTGGCTTCCAGTCCAGATGACATCCTGTGGCGACGGCAGAGAAGAATTCCACCGACCAGAGGTATAGACAGGGCTCGCTATGACCAGAACGGTCTACCCATCTGCCGCCGCTGTCAAAAGGCGGGGCACCTCGCAAGATTCTGCAATTTAAATGAGCAACCCCTGGGGCAGAGGGCCAACCCCCAGGAGTAAGATGACCAGGCCCACAAAGCTGGCGAGACAAGTACGTGGGAGGACGACTGGTCCTACCTGTCGTGCTTGATGGCATCCCGATGAACGCGTTACTGGACACTGGTTCCCAGGTGACAACGATGCCATATATCTTTTTTAAACGATACTGGACTGATTCAGACATTACTCGCAGTCCAGATGAACACTTTAACATCTTTGCCAGCAATGGTCAGCCCTTGCCTCAGGTGGTGTATAAAGAGGTGACCATAAAGGTTGGCCGAGTAGAATTGCTATCACAAGGGTTGATTATTGTAGATATTGATGGCCGAGAAAGCCACCCTATGATAACCTTAGGCACCAATGTGATAGACAATTGTCTTGGGGAAATTATTGTTTTGTTGCAACAGGTCGTAGAAACTGCCAGTTCTGGTCAGCAGCGAGCTCTGCAGAAGGAGATTAAAGCCCTGATGCAGAGACAACTGGTAGAGCTGTCTGGTGGAGAAGAGTGAGTGATCCATTCCCTACTGCAATACCCCCTAGGAGTGAAATGTTAATGTGGTGTCGGGCAGCAATCGGTCTCAGGGGTCAAGATTATCAGGCCCTGGTAGAACCCATGTACTCGGATAGTAGGCCCACCATCTTGACAGCCAGGGGGGTAGTTGATGTCTGCAAGGGGAGAGTACTGATATGCATCCTGAATTGTGGGGAGAAAGAGGTCCATTTACCCCAGTATGCCACCCTTGCTAAGCTGTTCACTGTCAGTAATAACGGAATAAAGGCAGTAGAACACTTGCCTCTGTCCAAACAGGCGGAAGACAATGGCCCCAAGGGGCAGATGGAGGATTGGTGTCAGAAGCTACAAGTAGGCACAGACTCCACCCCTTTGCACCAAAAGCATGGAGTGTACCGGGTGATCCAAGAATATGAGCGAGTCTTTAGCAAACACCCACTAGACTTTGGGCAGGTAAAAGGGGTCCAACATCATATCCCCACAGGAGATCATAAGCCCATTAAAGAGAGGTACCGGCCTGTACCCCCAGCTCACTATCAATGTGCCAAGGGAATGTTACGGGAGATGAAGGAGGCTGTGGTGATCAGAGATAGTTGTAGCCCCTGTGCAGCTCCATTAGTCCTCGTTAGAAAGATAGTACAATGAGGATGTATGTTGACTATAGGCAGATTAACCGCATTACACATAAGGATGCCTACCCATTACCCACAATTGAGGAATAGTTAGCTGCACTAAAATCCGCTAACTATTTCTCCACTTTGGATCTCACCAGTGGGTATTGGCAGGTTCCCGTGGAAGAGGCGGACAGAGAGAAGACCGCGTTTACAACACCAATGGGCCTCTGCGAGTTCAACTGCATGCCATTCGGGCTCTGCAATGCCCCAGGAACATTCCAGCGGTTAATGGAGTGTTGCCTAGGACACAAAAACTTTGAAACTGTTCTGCTGTAACTAGACAACGTAATCGTCTACTCAAAGACGTACTAAGACCACCTGGAGCACCTGGCCGAGGTGTTCGAAGCCCTATCTGGTTTTGTCCTGAAATTAAAGCCGTCCAAGTGCCACCTGTTGCAGCCCAAGGTGCAATACCTAGGCCATGTGGTAAGCGCCAAAGGTGTAGCACCAGACCCTGAAAAAGTCACCGTGATCAAGGACTGGCCAAGACCCTCCACTATCAAGGAAGTGCGGCAGTGCTGGTAGGCTACTACAGGAGATTCATCAAGGGTTTCACCAAGATAGGGCACCCATGCAGGACCTCTTAGTGGGCCAGTCCAAGAAGGCCAAGAACCCGAATCCTCCGTTCAAATGGGGTAAAACAGAAGAGGAATCCTTCACTCGCCTGAAAGTGGCTCTTACGGGATACGAAGTCCTGGCCTACCCAGACTATGGCCAACTCTTTATACTCTATACGGATAACAGCAACGTGGGATTGGGAGCAGTGCTGTCCCAGATACAGCAGGGCAGAGAGAGAGTGATTGCCTGCGCTAGCAGGAAGCTCCGTCCCACGGAAAGGAACCCCGACAACTATAGTTCCTTCAGGTTGGTGTTTTTAGCCATAGTCTGGGCTGTAACAAAGCGCTTCAAACACTACCTGGCTTCAGTGAAGTTTACCATTTACACAGACAATAATCCGCTGACCCACCTTGACACGGCGAGGCTAGGTGCACTGGAGCAGCGATGGATGGCCCAACTGTCCAACTACGAATTTACCATCAAGTATCGAGCGGGGCATAAAAACGCTAATGCTGATGCACTCTTCAAGATGCCCAACTTGCCAGGTGGGGGAGAAAACCTGGAAGAGCTTGAGGAGATAGAGCTACCGGCTTTCCATCGTCACGGGGTGACCCAGTGCTCCCACTGTGTGAGAGACAAGCGCTCCGCCAACAGAGAGGTCACGTTTAACCCACTGCCCCACCATGGATGGGCAGAGATGCATAATAGCGACCCGGCTGTCCACCTAGTAAAGGAGTTGCTGACACAAGCTGACTTGCACCCTGGTCCCGATGCTACACAGGAGACCCAACAGTTGTGGAAGGAGAAGGGCAAGCTCTTCATCTACAAAGGAAAGCTGTGTCGAAGAAGCATCAACTCCCGGACACACGAACTGGTCTAGCAGGTGGTAGTCCCGAAGCGGGATGCACCAATAGTCTTAGAGTGGAGCAGGACACTTTGGGTGGAAGAAGTTGGAAGTCCGGCTACGTGAGTGATTCTACTGGGTTGGCATGAGGAAAGCAATCGAGAGATGGTGTCGAGAATGTGGTCCATGCAACCTGAGACGGAAAGACCGTGATAGCCAGAGTGCTCCCCTGCAGCCCATAGTCACCAAACAACCACTTGAACTGGTAGCCTTGGACCACATGAAGCTAGCCCCAAGTCGGTCAGGCTATGTCTATGCTCTCACCATAGTAGACCACTACTCCCGGTTCCTGGTAGTAGTGCCAGTGAAGGATCAGACGGCTAAGACAGCAGCCAAAGCGTTTCAACAACACTTTTGTCGCCCGCACGGTTATCCTGAATGAGTGCTTACTGACCAAGGCCCAGCCTTTGAAGCAGAAGTGTTCCAGGAATTCTGTAACTTGTACGGCTGCAAGAAAATAAGGACAACGCCGTATCATCCCCAGACCAACGGGTTGTGCGAAAAAATGAACCAGGTAGTGATAGACCTGTTGAAGACGCTGCCCCTTGAAGAGCATAGCCTGTGGCCAGAGAAGTTACCGGATTTGGTAGACCTATATAACCACATCCCGGTGAACTCCACCAACTGTACACCCGCCTACCTGATGAGGGCAAGACCTGGCAAGTTACCCATTGACTTAGACATGGGAGTTTTAACATCTGAGACTACATCACCAGATGCAGACTGGGATACAGAGCGGCAGCAACAATACCACAAGGTGCAAGAATGCGTAGAGAGAAGTTTGTCCCAGGCGAGACAGAAGCAGGAAAGAACTAATAATCAGCACACACATGCAGTTCCCTTGTCACCTGGAGAACAAGTACTCAAAAGTAAGAGATGAGTTCACAAATTAGACGATCAGTGGGAGGTTGAGCCATACACCGTCTTACCTTCAAATTTCGACAACACCAAGGTATGCCTCATCAATAAAGATGGAGGAGAGTCTTCGGTGGCAGTCTCAAGAGACCACCTGAAGATATGCCCTGATCAATTGAGACACTAAGAGGAAGACCAAAACAGCCCCCAGAACACAGAAAAGGTGGAAGAGACGGTCCAAACCATCCTTGGAGAATTTCCCCGGTCTTGGACGCCGGTGAATCAAGGAATCATGGTACCTGTCCTGACCTTTCCCCAAGTAGCCTTACCGGAAGACACAGAGACTCTAGAACAGCTGGAAAATTAGACGGCCTCAGCAACAAATGCCACAACCACAGTGGAATGAGTGAATCTACCCCCTGCTAGCGGTGAATCTGTCATGCCCATGGTGAGTCAAAGAGGTCGTAGAAGACTACCAAGCCTACCTGTGCTACATCAGACTAACCGTAGTGTAGTCCACACTGAGCCTACCACACCTGCAGTAGACACCTCAGAGCAAGAAAGGTCAACAGAACCACCAGTACTGCGTAGACCGACCCGTAGTACCAGAGGTCAGCTCCCTGCCCGTTATAGGGACTAAGGTGTACTAACATAATAGTGTACAGTATATAGTTGTAACCGTTAAGCATGAGAGCCTACAGAGACTTTCTGTAAAAACTTTTAAGCAATCGTGAGTGTATATAGTTATTATATTTATGGACAAATGGACCACAGGACTAGATGTGGTCAAAACAATGTTGAGTAAAGTTAATTGTTGGCCTTGAAAATAAACCCCAGGCGTGGCCGAAAACCAGGCCCACTGACAGAGTGCCCTGAAGCCACGCCCAAGGACGATACACGAAGTGGGTTGAGGCGGTTCCCACCAACCAACCTTCAGGTATCCGGAAAAAGACAATTCCCGGATAGCAGCGTAAAGACTAAGCGCCGCAGTGACTGCTACCAATTTTTGTTGGGTTTTGTGATTTTTGTCTTTTTGAGACTTTGTACATTTTTGGTAATGTGAATCGTTATTGTTGTTAACTGTTTAATTCTAAAGGTGTCCTCAGTCCGGGAGTACTGAATTTAACTAGGGGGGAATGTGGCACCCCAGGAGTCCGGATGTCACATTGGTATTGCCTCCCTCACAGGGGGTGATGCCATGCCTAGAAGCAAGGAGGGGTCCCCTGATCAGGTATACCAGCATCCAACACTTTTGCTGGCTCCAGACCAGAAGGGGAAGCTCCCCTCCTTTAAATTGGAACCCGGAGGCAGGGTTAGAAAAAGTCAGTTAAAGAGAGTTGGAGACAGGAGAGCGACGAGGAAGAACCTGGGGAGGGGAGATGTGATCAAGCTCGCCCCAGAGGAAAGCGCAAGGAACCGGACACCGGAGTCTGTGGTTGTGCGGGCACTGAAGGCCCGGCAGCTAAATCCGGAGGCTCAGCAGCATCCTAGGGCCCGGCGCCGCCACGAAGGAGCGACGCCTGAAGAAGGCTCAAGCTGCCTGCCATACGGGTGAGGAATAGACGTTTGCTCAGGAACGAGGACCGGAGCATAGCTTTAAGCAGCAGGGCCAAAGAGGATAGCGCAGAGGGAAGGCCTACAACTCCACCTGGCGAGGTGGATCCCCAAATTGCTTCTAGGCAGCCCGGATCTCCACCACCAGCTATTACCAGTGCCCTGGTCTGCTCTGTCAAACTGCAAGTAAAGGTAGGGGAAACCGCCATTAATTTGTTGTCTGGTCATTATCTACGCCCTCAGCCCTGCACTACACTGCACCAACAACATCTACCTCTTAAAAATCATCTGCACTGCCCCTGAGCTTAGCTCTGCCTGTGGAGAGCTGAATGAACTCTGCTGCGTCACCATCAGCCCCAGTGGATCTGCACCGTAGCGGCAGCCCCATATAGCCGCATACCACGGGTGGCATCAGGAAACTTTTCTCGAAAAACTTTATTTCCCTTTTATTTATCTTTATTTGACCGCCCGGACCGGGTCACAGCCACCGTGACTACCCCAATAGAAAGGACCGGCCCGACTACCGAGTACCCCACGGCCCCAGGGGGCGCATCACAGACACACAAGAACAACTACCAAGCCTAACCTAAATTGCATGTAACAGGCCCAAAATGCAATATCAAATATATCACTTGTGTAAGTCAAAGGACAAAGGATATATGGCCTCCCCTCCAGGATGGCTCAGAGATTTTGATTGTCAATATTCCACCGATTATATAGGAAGAGAAGACTTCTTGATACTGTACTACTTGGTCCAGTGCAGAATGTGCAGCATCATATTTCCATAAATTACTCCTGGGGGCTGTGTCATAGGTGCAGGGAGATTTCATGACAAGGGCCTCCCTTGTCAAACATTATGTACGATGGAGTGCTGTAGTAGTTGTGGCCTTCAATTCAAGTTTTCAGAGGGCCATCAGTCGGTCATCAACAGTCAGTGTAAATTTCTATTGAATATGTATCCCCTATCTCAGTCACAATGTGGCACAACCTGTGACAAGGGCCTGCAATGACAAATATTAGTTTGGTAGGACCACTGTACATTTCAGATTTGTCCACTGCACAATGTGCATAGGGTTTCTAAAAATTAGCCCTCTGGGCTGAGTCATGGTTGAAGCAGGAAGCCATCATCACAAGGGCCTCCAATCACAAATGGTAGTTAGGCTGGAGTAAGAATACTGTGCTGGTTTGTCCACTGCACAATCTGCATAGGATTTCTAAAAATTATCCCTCTGGGCTGAGTCATGGTTGAAGCAGGAAGCCATCATCACAAGGGCCTCCAATCACAACTAGTAGTTAGGATGGAGTAGGAATACTGTCCTGGACTGGTTTGTCCATTGCACAATGTGCACAGGTTTTCTAAAAATTAGCCCTCTGGGCTGTGTCATGGTTGAAGCAGGAAGCCATCATCACAAGGGCCTCCAATCACAAATAGTAGTTAGGCTGGAGTAGTAATACTGTCCTGGTTTGTCCACTGCACAATGTGCATAGGGTTTCTAAAAATTAGCCCTCTGGGTTGAGTCATTGTTGACGAAGGAAGGAAACTTTTTTATGGGAAGGGGGTGATGTTAACATTAGTAGCATGAATCTGTGTTTTTGGTGAATTTAGGTTGGCTTGCTGTCATCTGTAGGGATTACAAACTGTGGAGATATCCAGTCCTTGTTGAATTTAATTAGAGTAAGTCTGCCTGCATTTTCTGTGGAGAGGCGTGTGCGCCTATCAGTGATGTTTGCCCCAGCGGAACTGAAAACACGCTAAGACACCACACTAGCAGCCGGGCAGGCCAGCACCTCCAAGGCATATAAGGAGAGGTCGAGCCAAGAGTTCAGCTTAGACACCCAATAAATAAAGGAAACTGAAGCATCAGAAAGGACTCATGTATGGTCACTTAAGTACCCCTTGACCATGTTCTGCAACTTATCCCTCCTTGGCATTGTTACAGGCACAGATGGCCCTTGCTGTTGTGCTGGTTTATTGAAAATTGCCCAATTTGTGCACCTCTGTTGGAGCTGGTGTTCATGTCCCTCCCCATTATCCCTTGGTGTTGAAAAGAGCCAGTACCTCTGCCACCAGCATTGTCTGAGGAGCAACTGATCTACAACGGTCCTCTTGAACAATTCCATTGTAAAACTCTTTGGTGACTCCAAAAGGAGAGAAGGAAATTTCTCCTTGTACCGTGGATCGAGAAAGGTGGCCAACCAGTATAGGTTGTTGGATAAAATGTGTATCACTCGAGGGTCTTGCCACAGACACTTACACATGAACTGTGCCTTGTGGGCCAAGCTGCAAAAAGGCAAATATTCTGTGTCCCCAACAGTAGAAACATTACCCATCCTCTCCTCACGCTGACTGACCTCCTCCTACTCTCCAGCCCATCCAGGCTGGACAGACATGAAGCTTGGGTTGGGTGTCCCCTCTGTAGCATTACGAGTCCACTCGTTAGCACAGAAAAACAAGTCCTCATCCTCCTCATCTTCCTCCTCATCACCCAATGTTGCCTGAGAATATTGGCTAGGCTGGGTAGTATCACCCATTGGGAAATCTGGCTCCATACCAACATGCTGAGGCACTCAAAGCTTCCTCTTTGAGATTCTGCAGTGATTGCGACAAGAGACACAGCAGTGGGATGGTTACGCTAATAATAGCCTGATCACGAGGTTGGTGCAGTATTCAAAGTTCTCAAGAACCTCAAAAATGTCAGCGACCCGCACCCACTCGACAGTTGTTATGTGTGGTGGCTGACCTTCAGTCTGACAGGCATGCTGAAGTTGGTATTTAGCTACTGCCCTCTGCTGTTCACTAATCCTCACCAACATATGATAGGTGGAGTGGGCAGATCGCAAATGAGTCGGTCACTTGGCAAATTCAAGCTCTTTTGCAGTGCTGTAAGAGCAGCAAAAGCGGTAGAGGAATGGCGGAAATGGGCGCTAATACGACGCAACTTCTCAAGTAGGTATGGCAAGTCACGGTAAGTTTTCAGAAATTTTTGAACAACTAGGTTCAGCACGTAAGCCATGCGTGGCACGTTTACCAGCTTGCCGACCTTTAAAGCCGCCACCAGGTTACGCCCATTATCGCAAACGACCAGACCGGGTTGGAGGTGCAGCAGGGAGAGCCACTGATCAGTCTGTTGTTTTAAAGCTTGCCACAGCTCTGCTGCAGTGTGTGCTTTCTGACATAAAAAGATCAGCTTCAGCAGAGCGCGTTGCCGTTTTGCCGATGCGCTGCTGCACAGGTCCCAGCTTGGCAGTGATGGGGAGGGTAATTCAGCAGAGGATGAGGAGCAGGAGGAGGGGAGAGAGGAAGTAGAATATGAAGAGGCGGAAACCGTGACAGAAGTTGGGCCTGCTATTCTTGGCGTGGTAGGATGTGTGTTGTTCCTGTTTGCGCCTTTGTCCCACCCTCCACCAGGTTCACCCAGTGTGCGGTGACAGAAATGTATCGTCCCTGTCCACAACAACTTGTCCAGGTGTCTGTTGTTAGGTGGACCTTCCCGGTTACGGTGTTGGTGAGAGCACGGTTCAGATTGTTTAACACGTGCTTGTGTAAAGCAGGGACAGCACACTGGGCAAAATAGTGGCGGCTGGTACCACTGTATCGTGGGGCAGCCACAGCCAAGAGATCACGGAAAGACTGTGTTCCCACAAGCCTAAACGGAAACATCTCCACAGCTAGCAATTTGGCAATCTGAGAGTTTAGTATTTGTGCCTGTGGGTGCATGGCTGGGTATTTACGCATTGTTTCCAAGCTCTCAGGCACGGACAATTGGACGCTTCGCTGGGACAAGGAAGTGGATGTGGTTGATGTTTGTTGTGCGTGAGCAACCGCAGCTTGTGGTCAGAAGGTATGAGCGCCTGCTTCCTGAACAGCAGATTCTGAAGGACATAGCCCAGGTGACACGGCATTGGTTTGACCCGCAGACACACATTTGGTACCCTGGTGTTCCGCCCACCTTCTGGGGTGCTTGGCTGCCATGTGGTTTCGCATACTGGTGGTGTTTAGGTTGCCTTTGCCCTGGTCTCTGCTCAACTTGGTATGACAGATGCTACAGACTACAATGTTTTTCTCTGAAGGACTTTCAGAAAAAAAATTCCACACAGCAGCTGAATGCCCCCTTCCCCTGACTTGGTGCACAGCGGGGGTGCTCTTGGGAACAGTTGACCCAGTTCTCACTCTGGGCAAACCACGACCCCTTGGTGCTTGTGTTGGTGCTACATATCCATCATTCCCAGTTGACATTGTAGGCTGACCTAATGGCAACTGTGTCTCATCATCATCAGCCTCCACCTCTGGAGACAATAAATGATGTTCCGCCAAGTTGGTTTCTTCTGGCCGTGGGTTCTCAAATACTTGAGCATCAACGCACACCACCTCCTTTTGTACCTCTTCAATGCTGTATGGTGATAGGCCAGAGCCAACCAAAGGATACGTACCAAATAGATCCTCGGAGTAGCCAAGAGGAAGAAGAACCAGCTTCAGGATTGGATGGGCCAGCCTTCTGTGTATCCACAGTAGACTGTGTGGCTGTGGAAGATTTGTTGCTGCTTGACAAATGCATAGAAGACTTGTCTGCTATCAAGACAGAATCTGTTCTCGCTCTTCTGGCTTCCACACACGTTTACGTTCCAGACCGGGAATTTTTTCCAGGAACATAGTGGATGCATCAAGCTTCTTCTGACCTGACACAGACTGAATGCCTTCTTGCGCATCACGGACAACACCACGTCCACGTCCCTTAACAACAGGCTATTTTGGCATTTTGGGTTCTGTTGTTGACAGATTTTCAGATGTTGATGGCACAAACCAAGCTAGCTGTCACAGCCAAAATAGTGGTTAAAATGGCCTGGTGCGTGCTTTGTAGCAGGCAGTAGGAAATGTTTGGATTACTGCTTTGTGCAGGGCAATCAAAGATTTTTTATGTAGACTAATACAGACAGAAGGCAGGCTGACACCCCAAAATAGTGATTAAAATGGCCTGGTGCTTGTTTGTAGCAGGCAGTAGGAAATGTTTGGACTAATGCTTTGTGCAGTGCAATCAAAGATTTTTTACGTAGACTAATACAGACAGAAGGCAGGCTGACACCCCAAAATAGTGGTTAAAATGGCCTGGTGCTTGTTTGTAGCAGGCAGAAGGAAATGTTTGGACTACTGCTTTGTGCAGGGCAATCAAAGATTTTTTATGTAGACTAATACAGACCGAAGGCAGGCTGACACCCCAAAATAGTGGTTAAAATTGCCTGATGCTTGTTTGCCCTGCACAAAGCATAGTCCAAACATTTCCTTCTGCCTGCTACAATCAAAGATTTTTTACATAGACTAATACAAACAGAAGGTAGGCTGACACCCCAAAATTGTGGTTAAAATGGCCTGGTGCTTCTTTGTAGCAGGCAGTAGGAAATGTTTGGACTACTGCTTTGTGCAGGGAAATCAAAGATTTTTTACATACACTAATAAGGACAGAAGGCAGGCTGACACCCCAAAGTAGTGGTTAAAATGGTCTGGTGCTTGTTTGTAGCAGGCAGTAGGAAATGTTTGGACTACTGCTTTGTACAGGGCAATCAAAGATTTTTTACGTACACTAATATGGACATAAGGCAGGCTGTCACCCCAAAATAGTGGTTAAAATGGCCTGGTGCTTCTTTGTAACAGTCAGTAGGAAATGTTTGGACTACTGCTTTGTGCTGGGCAATCAAAGAATTTTTATGTAGACTAATATAGACCGAAGGCAGGCTGACACCCCAAAATAGTGGTTAAAATTGCCTGGTGCTTGTTTGCCTTGCACAAAGCAGTAGTCCAAATATTTCCTACTGCCTGCTACAATCAAAGATTTTTTACATAGACTAATACAGACCGAAGGCAGACTGACACCCCAAAATAATGGTTAAAATGGCCTGGTGCTTGTTTGCCCTGCACAAAGCAGTAGTCCAAACATTTCCTACTGCCTGCTACAATCAAAGATTTTTTACATAGACTAATACAGACAGAAGGCAGGCTGACACCCTAAAATAGTGGTTAAAATGGCTTGGTGCTTGTTTGTAGCAGGCAGTAGGAAATGTTTGGACTAATGCTTTGTGCAGTGCAATCAAAGATTTTTTACGTAGACTAATACAGACAGAAGGCAGGCTGACACCCCAAAATAGTGGTTAAAATGGCCTGGTGCTTGTTTGTAGCAGGCAGTAGGAAATGTTTGGACTACTGCTTTGTGCAGGGCAAACAAGCACCAGACAATTTTAACCACTATTTTGGGGTGTTAGCCTGCCTTCTGTCCTTATTAGTGTACGTAAAAAATCTTTGATTGCCCTGCACAAAGCAGTAGTCCAAACATTTCGTACTGCCTGCTACAAACAAGCACCAGGCCATTTTAACCACTATTTTGGGGTGTCAGCCTGCCTTCTGTCTGTATTAGTCTATGTAAAAAATCTTCGATTGTAGCAGGCAGTAGGAAATGTTCGGGCTACTGCTTTGTGCAGGGCAATCAATGATTTTTTACGTACACTAATATGGATAGAAGGCAGGCTTTGACCCCTAAAACAGCAGGGAAAATAGACCAGTGCTAAAAAAAAAAGGCAGCACACAATGCAAATTCTGTGTGTGCAGGAAAAATATTACTTTGCTTTTGACAAGAGCTATTTTAAGATGGACACTAGAAGAATACTTTATCCTCTCCCTAGATAATACACAATCTCTCCCTCCCTGTACTCTGACTTTGTTGTCTGTCTTCAGCTCTGGAAAGAGCTATTTTTTGGTGGTATTATGGAGCTAGTGAGCGGCTCCTTTAAAGACTGAACTAGTACACACTGCAGGTTGCCCTTACAAGGGCTTTTGTTTTATCAAGAGGCCTAAACACTCTACCTAGCAGCTCAGCGATCTCTCCCTATGCTTACAGAATGCAGGCTCCAGACTAGTGTTGTGCCACCCCCGTAGTGTTCGAGTTCGGTTCGGTTCGTCGAACACCCGTGTGTTCGCCGAACTGTTCATCGAACTGTTCGTCGAACACCTTCGAACACCGTTAAAAACAATGGCAGGCAAACAAAAACACATAGAAACACATAGAAAACACCTTCAAAGGTGTCCAAAAGCTGACAAACTGCTCAGAAGACATAACTAACACATGGAAAAGTGACAAGTACATATAGTCATGCGAAAATAAAAGAGGTGGAGGAGTAAAAGGAGGGGGAGACACAGATATAGGCATGTCATGCCCTTCTAAAATCCAAAAAGTGAGAAGCCGACACGGCCAGTCCGCTCCTGCCCATGCCACCTCCGTGTCGCCGGGTTTGTGCCAGAGCCGCGGTGAACCCTGACGGCCAGCCCCCCTCTCCCAATACTGGTGCCTGTCCGCTGGTGGGTCGAGCGAGCCCCCATGTGGTGGAGGCAGCTCTAAGCTTTTTAATTTAAATTGTCTCTCTAATTTGAATGAATACACTTTAAATCCATTTACAAGGATCTATTGGAGGGCAAGTCTCATGCCAGCAGCCGCGTAATTCCAGCTCCAGTAGCGTCCACTAAAGCTGCTGCAGTTAAAAAGCTTTTATAAGGATCGAGCTCGGCTGTCCACCGCAAGGCATCCTAATGCCAGTCCCAGCCCCTATGCCTTGGGGTGCCTCCTGATGCTCTTCACTAAGTATCCCATGGTCCCGAATCATTTCCTTTGAAAAAATTAAGTGTCTAAACTACAGGTGGTGTAGCTTGCTTAACAGCCGGGATAATCCGCTGACTAGCAGACACTGCTACTAGGCACAAAGTATTTCCTGGGCTAGATGCAGTTAAAAATTTGTAATTAGATACTCTCGTTGGATGCTGAGAAAGCATTCCATAGAGTCTCCTGGCACGCCATATATGATTCTCTTAAAAAGCTTGGGGTAGGGGTCTAGGGGACCCTTTTATAGCCAAAATCACGGCACTGTATCGCAATACGTCACCTAGGCTGAAGATAAATGGAACTGTAGCACCCTGAGGGCTCGGTTGCTACAGACGTATTGCACCTCACCCAGAGGTGTGATATCTCACTCTCAGGTAAGGATGGAGTGTGGATCAGGACCCGACACCTGCATGCATTACACCACATTGCCGTGGGGCAGGGCGACCAATATGCCCCTGAGATGGGCACGACAGTCCCTGTCCCTGGCTGGAGTGGGGGGAGGGAACACTGAGGAAGGGGAACCCTGTAGTGCAGGAGCAGGGAGGAAGCAGTTCCTGGGTGCATTGAGAAGGGAGTATAAAAGGTGGGCACCATCTTAGTTCAGTGCAGAGAAGTCTGAGCAGAAGTGGCAGGGAGCAGGGGCTCTGCATGAGCTCTGCTCCGGAGGCGGGCCTAGTAACAGAGGCCCAGGCCTGGAAGAGGGAGAAGGAAGGAAGAGGAGCGGAGAAGGCTCCAGGAACGAGGAATGAAGGGATCCCAGGGGTGCGGACGGGCGAGTCGCCACCGCACGCCCGAATCCACCTGCGTGGAGGGGTCAGGCCAAAGGGGGAGACCGGTCCCCGAACTAGTGGAGGCAGGAAACGACCCTCAGCTAGAAACCGGAGGCTCTGACATTTTATGTGGCGCAGCCCCTCGCTACACCCGCTAGGAAGGCACCACATAGGGTCAGGGAAACTGGCGCCAAGTTTACCAAGAGGAGGCCCGAGGCAGCCGGACAGAAGTGTTGGTAAGAAAGGCCAGACAAAGGACACACAAAGGGGGTCCTGTGAAGTGCTCCAAAGTTATCTGGGAGTTGTCTGAGCCCCTCACCTGGTGAGCACAGTACGACGTGGGCAGCCGTTACCTGCAGACGTGGTCTGGATAATAAGAACTGTGAGTAAAGGCCCTGGACTGCATCACTGACTCCGTGTCGTTACTGCTGCTGCCCTGCACCATCACCCCCATCCTCCGCATACACTGCCCTGAGGCTATACTCCTCCCGTGGGGAGTTATGCTACGCTCTGCTGCACCCACAACACCAGCCTCAGCGGTCTGCCCTGTAGCAGCGGTTCACTCTGACCGCAATCCACGGGTGGCGTAGTCGGACATTTAAACATCAAAACCACATAAATAGTTCCGCCACTGGTTTGACCGCCCTGAGCCACGGAACCGGGTCGCCGCCACGAAGACTACAACCACCAGCATCCACCAAAAAGTGTCCGGCTCCAGGTGTCCCAAGGCCCAGGGGGTGCGTCAGAACATTTTCATCACCTTTCACAATCACCAATGGGACAAGGCAGGGATGTCCTCTGTCCCCTCTCTTATACATCCTAGTGACGGAGCACCTGCTCTCATCAATTCGCCATAACCCCAATATTAGGTGGATTGAGGTGGGAGGCACCGAGTACAAGTGCTCTCTATTTGCTGATGATGTCCTAGTATATATCACTCAATCACATATATCCATCCCTGCTGTTATGGCTGAAATAGATCACTTTGTTACATGGTCAAATTTTAAAATCAATGCAGCGAAGTCTGAGGCCCTCGATGTCTCCCTCCCCAAATCCATATAGGATTCCATCCAGTCCAACTTTCCCTTTGCCTGTCCCTCACAGGGTATCAAATACTTAGGAATTCCTATTCATAGAGACCTCTCCCATCTATGTTATCTTAATTTTGGGCCCTTTATTGAACAACTCCATACAGACCACGGTTGGCAAGTTAGAACTGTAAGATTCACTACGTGAACCGCTGGTGTTTTGTGGAAAAGCACATGTACACTGCGTTCCAAATTATTATGCAAAAAGTGTTTAGGAGTGATAAGGGAAGAATTTGTTTGTTTGTCAGTTAAACTCATTGATGGTGATGTGTGTCAGGGCTCTTTATATCACTGTAAGCAATTGCAGACACCTGTGCTAATTAGTTTGGCAGGTGTGTCCAATGAAAGGCAAGACTACTTAAGAAGGCTCTCTCACATTATTAAGCAGCCTACATTTTCTGCCAAAATGGGAAAGAAAAAGGATGTGTCGGCTGCTGAGAAGCAACAAATTGTGGAGCGTTTAGGTCAAGGCATGACTACAATCAACATTGTGCGATGATCAGGATGAAGTGTCTTGGCAATCAAGAAGTATGTAGCTGATTCACAGTACACACGTGTGCGTGCTGATAAGGGCAAATTGAGGACTCTTTCCTACAGGCAATTACGTCAGGTTGAAAGAGCAGCGGCCAAAAAGCCTTGTCATAGCAGCAGACAAGTTTTTGAAGCTGCTTGTGCCTCCAACGTCCCCCGAACAACAAGATGCAGGGTCCTTCAGAGGTTTGCAGCTGTGCATACGCCATCCTGTCGACCTCCTCTATCCACTTCACACAAGCAGAAACGGCTCCAGTGGGCCAAACATTACATGAAGACTGATTTCAAAACAGTTTTGTTCACGGATGAGTGCCGTGCAGCGCTCGATGGTCCAGATGGATGGAGTGGAGGATGGCTGGTTGATGGACACCCCACGCAAACACGGCTACAGCGCCAACAAGGAGGAGGTGGAGTAATGTTTTGGGCTGGAATCATGGGGAGAGAGATTGTCGGCCCCTTTAGGATCCCTGAAGGCGCTAAAGATGAACTCCATAATGTATGTGGATTTTCTCAAACAGCACTTCCTGCCATGGTTCAAGAAGAAGAACCGTGTATTTCACAGCAAGATCATTTTTCTGCATGATAATGCACCATCTCGTGCTGCACATAAAACATCTGCATCTCTGGCTGATATGGGCATAAAAGGGGACAAACTTATGGTGTGACCCCCATGCTCCCCTGACCTCTACCCCATTCAGAACCTTTGGAGCATCATTAAAAGGAGTGTCTATGATGGCGGGAGGCAGTTCACATCTAAGCAACAGCTCTGGGAGGGTATTCTGTCCTCATGCAAAACAATTGAAGCAGAAACCATCCAAAACCTGACAAATTCAATGGACGAGAGAGTTCAGAAGCTCCTTTCGAACAAGGGGTCCTATGTGAAAATGTAACATCACCTAGAATAAAGTTTTGAGTTGAAAACTGTTTGATTTCAGTTTCTAACAACCTGCTAATGCTTATAATTTCAAAAATGACCATTTTTTTGGTCTTTATTAAAATGAAAAGGTTGATCGAAAAGTTTGGGGGATCTAAGAGTGTGGCAACCCAGTAGTCATGATTACTTCGAATTCTGACAATATGAGGGTCATGCTGCAGGTAGTGCAGCAAGAAGGCACTCATGTGTGTTGCGCATCCAGGAGCACCAAGTCCCTGTTGTGTTGGTGGCGAGGTAACAATCATGCTTCCTTCCTCTGTCCTCTCCCCCCAACCTCGCACAACAGAAATGTGATCAAGGTCTCCCTCATCTGATGAGTCTTCCATCAGTTCGTCCTCCACTTCTTCCTGGGCTCCTGCACCTTCCTCACTAGTTTGGCTGCTACCATGCGCCCTGGTAAAACCATCTCCCCCACCCTCACATGCCTGCCGCCTTGGTGCTGCCGACCGTCTGGACCTTGCAGATGTTAGCCCTTCCGCATACAACTCCTCCTCCTCTACTTCCTCCACCTCCTCTTGTGCCACCACCTGACTCCGAATTCTGTTTAACATGTGCTCCAGCATGTAAATCACCGGAATAGTCATGCTGATAATGGCATCGTCAGCACTAAACATCTTCGTCGCCATTTCAAAACTGTGCAGAAGGGTGCATAGGTCCCTGATCTGAGACCACTCCTCCAGCGTGATTTGCCCCACCTCTGAATCTCGTTGGCCCAGGCTATACGTCAGAACGTATTGCACCAGGGCTTGTCGGTGCTGCCACAGTCGCTGCAACATGTGCAGAGTTGAATTCCACCGGGTAGGCACATCGCATTTTAGCCGGTGAAGTGGCAGGCCCAACGACTTCTGTAGAGATGTAAGTCGCTGAGCTGCGGGATGCGAACGGCGGAAGTGAGCACACAGCGACCGTGCCCTCTGCAGAAGGCCATCTAGTCTGGGATAGTGGGCTAAAAATTGCTGGACAACCAGGTTCAACACGTGAGCCATACAAGGCACGTGTGTGACATTGCCCCGGCGAAGTGCCGCACCCAGGTTTGCAGCATTGTCGCACATGGCCTTCCCTGGTTTCAGGTCCAGTGGAGACAACCATTCATGAAATTGGTTCTCCAGAGCTGACCACAACTCCTCAGCTGTGTGACTCACATTTCCCAGACATTTCAATGTAAAAACCGCCTGATGACGTTGAGCCCTACTGCCAGCATAGTAAGGAAGTGTGCAGGATCCCTTCTGCGCAGTTAGAAAGTTTGTGGCATGACCAGACAGGCTTTGGGTGCAGGTGGAAGACCGAGAGGAGGTTGAGGAGGCAGAAGCAGTGGAGGAACTTTGACATAAAGAGGATTGACGCACAACTCGTGGGGACGGCAAGACTTGGACAGCAGCCCCTTGTCCTGCTGTCACCATAGTTACCCAGTGCCCAGTCAGCGACATGTAACGCCCCTGTCCATGCCTACTCGTCCAAGTGTCTGTGGTGAAATGCACCCTGTCACACACAGAGTTTCTCAAAGAAGCGGTGATGTTGTGTGCGACATGCTGGTGGAGCGCAGGCACACCTTTCTTTGAGAAGTAGTGCCGACTGGGCATCTGGTACTGGGGCACTGCGACGGACATAAGGTCTCGAAAATCCTCTGTGTCCACCAGGCGGAAAGGCAGCATTTCTGTAGCCAAGAGCTTGCAGATGGTGAAATTCAACCTCTTAGCTTTCTCATGGCTAGGAGGAAATGGTCTTTTACTTGTCCACATCTGAGGGACCGAGGGCTGGCTATTGTGCTTAGACGGGGTTGATAAGGGTGTCCCCGGCAAACTGCCGGTCTGTGAGGAAGATGCAGGCGGACATGTTAGGTTGCCTTGATCCAAAGGTGGTGCTATCGATGTCGGACAGCGCTCAACACCAGCTGGTGTTCCCACCTCCAAAGAAAATGATGACCTGCCAATCACGCTGGCTGTTGCGGGTAAAGAGGTGGCAGGTCTGCGCCCCAAAACAGGTGTGACTGCTGTCCCCCCAGTCACAGAGGATGAAGAGGCCGCGGATGCACAAGATATGGCAGACGGTGGTTGACCCGGCCGGCTAGGCCGCATTGTAGCACACTGAGCTTCCCACTGCAACTTATGCTTCATGTCCATGTGCCGGTTCATGCATGAAGTACTCAAACTCTGTATTTTTTGGCCTCTACTTAGCTTTTGCTGACAAATGTTACAGATAACATGAGTTGGGTCATCTTTATCGATCTGAAAAAATGCCCAGGCTATGCAAGGCTTAGCACCCATGCGACCTGAAGAGCCACCACGACTTGTGGTGAGAGGCAGAGTTGTGTTTGAGGATGCAGTTGTTGACGTGCTTCCAGTACTACGTCTCTGTCCAGGAAGGCGCAACCTGACCTCGTCGTCACTAGCATCTTCCTCCACCTCCTCTGCTGACCTCATCTCTTGGCTGACTGTGGGTTGACAGTAAGTGGGATCTCCAACCTCATCATCATCACCCTGTGTGTTATCACACCCGTCGTCCTCAGAGCCAACCTGTTCCTGCCCTGACAAAAAACTAAAGTTGTCGCTCCAATCAGGTATTTGAGTCTTATCATCGTCTTCCTCATTGTCTCCACCAACAGGAGTTACAGTTTGGGAATGAGGGTCTACATTATGGTCAGAACCTTCTGCGTCTGGTCCTGGATCCGACTCATAAAGATTCTGGGCATCAGTGCAGATCATTTCCTCGTCTGGATTCACAGAAGCGCTGGAGTCGACTTCTGATTCCCAGGCTATAGTATGAGTAAACAGCTCTGCAGACTCAACCATCTGTTATACCTCATACTCAGACGGGCAGCTGGAGATTTGGGAGCTGTGAGGAAGCAAGTGCGATTTGGGTGACACCTTTGAGGTGTTTGCAACCTGATGGAGGTCAGTATAGATGGACTAATACAACAAGTCCCACACACAGCTAGAAGCCCAATATTTTTTCAGAGCTAGATGCAGAAAAAAATTATATTCAGTTTGCAACCTGATGGAGGTCAGTATAGATGGACTAATACAACAAGTCCCACACACAGCTAGAAGCCCAATATTTTTTCAGAGGTAGATGCAGAAAAAAATATATTCAGTTTGCAACCTGATGGAGGTCAGTATAGGTGGACTAATAGAACAAGTCCCACACACTGCTAGAAGGCCCAATATTTTTTCAGAGCTAGATGCAGAAAAAAATTATATTCAGTTTGCAACCTGATGGAGGTCAGTATAGATGGATTAATAGAACAAGACCCACACACAGCTAGAAGCCCAATATTTTTTCAGAGCTAGATGCAGAAAAAAATTATATTCAGTTTGCAACCTGATGGAGGTCATTATAGATGGATTAATAGAACAAGAACCACACACAGCTAGAAGCCCAATATTTTTTCAGAGCTAGATGCAGAAAAAAATTATATTCAGTTTGCAACCTGATGGAGGTCAGTATAGATGGATTAATAGAACAAGACCCACACACAGCTAGAAGCCCAATATTTTTTCAGAGCTAGATGCAGAAAAAAATAATATTCAGTTTGCAACCTGATGGAGGTCAGTATAGATGGATTAATAGAACAAGACCCACACACAGCTAGAAGCCCTATATTTTTTCAGAGCTAGATGCAGAAAAAAATTATATTCAGTTTGCAACCTGATGGAGGTCAGTATAGATGGATTAATAGAACAAGACCCACACACAGCTAGAAGCCCAATATTTTTTCAGAGCTAGATGCAGAAAAAAATTATATTCAGTTTGCAACCTGATGGAGGTCAGTATAGATGGATTAATAGAACAAGACCCACACACAGCTAGAAGCCCAATATTTTTTCAGAGCTAGATGCAGAAAAAAATTATATTCAGTTTGCAACCTGATGGAGGTCAGTATAGATGGACTAATACAACAAGTCCCACACACAGCTAGAAGCCCAATATTTTTTCAGAGGTAGATACAGAAAAAAATATATTCAGTTTGCAACCTGATGGAGGTCAGTATAGGTGGACTAATAGAACAAGTCCCACACACTGCTAGAAGGCCAAATATTTTTTCAGAGCTAGATGCAGAAAAAAATAATATTCAGTTTGCAACCTGATGGAGGTCAGTATAGATGGATTAATAGAACAAGACCCACACACAGCTAGAAGCCCAATATTTTTTCAGAGCTAGATGCAGAAAAAAATTATATTCAGTTTGCAACCTGATGGAGGTCAGTATAGATGGATTAATAGAACAAGACCCACACACAGCTAGAAGCCCAATATTTTTTCAGAGCTAGATGCAGAAAAAAATTATATTCAGTTTGCAACCTGATGGAGGTCAGTATAGATGGGTTAATAGAACAAGACCCACACACAGCTAGAAGCCCAATATTTTTTCAGAGCTAGATGCAGAAAAAAATTATATTCAGTTTGCAACCTGATGGAGGTCAGTATAGATGGATTAATAGAACAAGACCCACACACACCTAGAAGCCCAATATTTTTTCAGAGCTAGATGCAGAAAAAAATTATATTCAGTTTGCAACCTGATGGAGGTCAGTATAGATGGACTAATACAACAAGTCCCACACACAGCTAGAAGCCCAATATTTTTTCAGAGGTAGATGCAGAAAAAAATATATTCAGTTTGCAACCTGATGGAGGTCAGTATAGGTGGACTAATAGAACAAGTCCCACACACTGCTAGAAGGCCAAATATTTTTTCAGAGCTAGATGCAGAAAAAAATAATATTCAGTTTGCAACCTGATGGAGGTCGGTATAGATGGATTAATAGAACAAGACCCACACACATCTAGAAGCCCAATATTTTTTCAGAGCTAGATGCAGAAAAAAATTATATTCAGTTTGCAACCTGATGGAGGTCAGTATAGATGGATTAATAGAACAAGACCCACACACAGCTAGAAGCCCAATATTTTTTCAGAGCTAGATGCAGAAAAAAATTATATTCAGTTTGCAACCTGATGGAGGTCAGTATAGATGGACTAATACAACAAGTCCCACACACAGCTAGAAGCCCAATATTTTTTCAGAGGTAGATGCAGAAAAAAAGATATTCAGTTTGCAACCTGATGGAGGTCAGTATAGGTGGACTAATAGAACAAGTCCCACACACTGCTAGAAGGCCAAATATTTTTTCAGAGCTACATGCAGAAAAAAATTATATTCAGTTTGCAACCTGATGGAGGTCAGTATAGATGGATTAATAGAACAAGACCCACACACTGCTAGAAGCCCAACATTTTTTCAGAGCTAGATGCAGAAAAAAATTATATTCAGTTTGCAACCTGATGGAGGTCAGTATAGATGGATTAATAGAACAAGACCCACACACAGCTAGAAGCCCAATATTTTTTCAGAGCTAGATGCAGAAAAAAATTATATTCAGTTTGCAATCTGATGGAGGTCAGTATAGATGGATTATTAGAACAAGACCCACACACAGCTAGAAGCCCAATATTTTTTCAGAGCTAGATGCAGAAAAAAATTATATTCAGTTTGCAACCTGATGGAGGTCAGTATAGATGGATTAATAGAACAAGACCCACACACAGCTAGAAGCCCAATATTTTTTCAGAGCTAGATGCAGAAAAAAATTATATTCAGTTTGCAACCTGATGGAGGTCAGTATAGATGGACTAATACAACAAGTCCCACACACAGCTAGAAGCCCAATATTTTTTCAGAGGTAGATGCAGAAAAAAATATATTCAGTTTGCAACCTGATGAAGGTCAGTATAGGTGGACTAATAGAACAAGTCCCACACACTGCTAGAAGGCCAAATATTTTTTCAGAGCTAGATGCAGAAAAAAATAATATTCAGTTTGCAACCTGATGGAGGTCAGTATAGATGGATTAATAGAACAAGACCCACACACAGCTAGAAGCCCAATATTTTTTCAGAGCTAGATGCAGAAAAAAATTATATTCAGTTTGCAACCTGATGGAGGTCAGTATAGGTGGACTAATAGAACAAGTCCCACACACTGCTAGAAGGCCAAATATTTTTTCAGAGCTAGATGCAGAAAAAAATTATATTCAGTTTGCAACCTGATGGAGGTCAGTATAGATGGATTAATAGAACAAGACCCACACACTGCTAGAAGCCCAATATTTTTTCAGAGCTAGATGCAGAAAAAAATTATATTCAGTTTGCAACCTGATGGAGGTCAGTATAGATGGATTAATAGAACAAGACCCACACACAGCTAGAAGCCCAATATTTTTTCAGAGCTAGATGCAGAAAAAAATTATATTCAGTTTGCAACCTGATGGAGGTCAGTATAGATGGATTAATAGAACAAGACCCACACACAGCTAGAAGCCCAATATTTTTTCAGAGCTAGATGCAGAAAAAAATTAGATTCAGTTTGCAACCTGATGGAGGTCAGTATAGATGGACTAATAGAATGATGCTATGCCCAAAAGATTTTACTTCACTAGGTGCAGTAAAAAAATTGGTATTCTATACACAGGTGGTATATCTTGCAACACAGATAGGCTACTCCACTGACTAACACACTCTGCAATAGGCCAAAAAGGATTAGCTTTGCTAGATTCAGCCAAATGCTGTGAAAAAAACTTGCACAGCACTGGCACAGACCTGCCTGGCAAAAACTGATAGGAACTGATGTAACCTAGTCCTGAAAAGGACTCCAATTACAATTAGTCTTTACTCCCACAACCTATCTATTTAAAAGCACAGACCTGCCTGATAAAAGTCGTAGGAAATGCTGTAACCTAGTCCTTAAAAGGACTGCAATCACAACTATTCCCTACTCCCAAGCTATCTGTATATTTGTGCGAAAATTGGCTTGAAATTAACAAGGTATAGCGCACACAGCAACAGCGGTGCCGTCTAACACGCAGCTGCAGCAGTGAGAAAATGGTGGCGACGGGGAAAATGGCTTGGTCTTATAGGGCAAGGACATGTGACATACACTGCCAATGACACATGCCCTTGCTTGTGTGAAAAAAAGCACTTCGCTCCGTGTGTGCGCTGCTGATAGGCTGACAGATTGCACCTCCCCACTGTAAATGCGGGAAAGAGAAAAAAAAATGGAGATCTTCATTGTTCCTGCAGAGATCCATCCCCTGCCCCTCCCCCCACCCCGCTGTACACTCAAACTGCGTATTAACATTAATTTTCATCATTACTGAGAAAAAATCCAGTTATGATTTTGGTGCACGAACAGTTATCGAACATAACCTCGAACAGCCAAATTTTTCTCAAATTGTTCGTGTTCGCCGAACGGCTCGAACACCGCCCAAAACAGCTCGAATTTGAGATTGGCGAACAGTTCGAGTAGAACAACGCTCATCTCTACTCCAGACGCAATGTGCACAAAATGGCGGCGGCAGGGCTTAAATAGACCCTATGACGCTGGGCGGCCAGCCAATCACAGTAATGCCAAAACCAAGATGTCTGCGACATTACTGTGATTGGTTAAGAAGCCCAGCATGTTTAGTGTCTGCAAAGGAGGCACCAAAACTGCAGGACGGGACATCCGTATATAGCGAGGTGAGTACACAAATACTCGCCGAATAACGATTAACCCGAATACCGTACTATTCGTGCGAATAGTAATGAATACACTCGCTTATCACTATTGGTAAGGCTTTGGATGTGTAAAATTTAGAGGCTTTAGCAGTGTGGCATCCTTGCATTGTGACACTCAACTTGACATGATTGTCCATGCATAGAATGGGATTGGGCAGATTTTGAAGCATGGCTTAACAAAAAAATCTTTTTTCCCTCTTCTTGGAACCCCCAGGTGCTTCACAAATTGATTCGTAAAAATTAAAAAGTATTTTTTTTTCCACTTTTTAATTTTTACGAATAAATTTTTGAAGCACCTGGGGGTTCCAAGTGCTCACTATGCATCTAGATAGGTGCCTTGGGGGTTCTAGTTTCCAAAATAGGGTCACTTGTGGGGGAGCTCCAATGTTTAGGCACACAGGGGCTCTCCAAACGCAACATGGTGTCCACTAACAATTTGAGCCGATTTTCCATTCAATTTGTTAGCGGACACCATGTCGCATTTGGAGGGCCCCTGTGTGCCTAAACAGTGGAAACACCCACAAATGACCCCATTTTAGAAACTAGACCCCTCAAGGATTTTATCAAGGGGTATAGTGAACATTTTGAACCCAGAGGTATGACACAGAATTTGATAACATTAGGTCATCATATTGAATAAGTTGTCATTAGTCTTGAGCGCAAGTACTCGCTACTTGAGTTTACATCGGGTACTCAGGTATGCACCATGTACTGCGTGTGCTCGAGTGACATGCTCGAGTCCCTGCCCCGCATGTTTCACGGTTATTAGACACCCCAAAAAAAACATGCGGGGATCGCTCGTGCATGGCAGGCAATCCCCGCAAAGTTTTTTTGGCCGCGAAGCATATGGGGTGGAGACTCGAGCATGTCACTCAAATACCCACGATACTCAATGCATACCAGAGCACCCGATGCAAACTCAAGTAGTGAGCACTTGCGCTCAACACTAGTCGCCATATTGTCATCTTTTTATCTTACTTTTGAAAAAAATCCCAACCCCATCACAACCTTAACCCCAACCCCAGCCCTAACCCTAGCCCAACCCTAACCCTAGCCCAAGCCTAACCCTAGCACAACCCTAACCCTAGCACAACCCTAACCGTAGCACAACCCTAACCTGAGAGTTTATTTTTTACGCCGTTCCTCGTGCGGTATAAGTGATTAGACGACTTTATTCTTCATGTCGGTGTGATTACAGCGATACCAGAATCATATGGGGTTTTTATGATTGACAACTGTCACACACTAAAAGACGCATTTTTTGTAAAATCTAGTTTTTGCATCGCCATATTTTAAGAGCTATAATTTTTCCATATTTTGGTAGACAGAGTCATGTGATGGCTTGTTTTTTGCGGGATGAGTTGACGTTTTTATTGGTGCCATTTTCAGGCACGTGACATGTTTTGATCGCTTTCTATTCCGATTTTTGAGAGGCAGAATAAACAAAAAACACCAATTCAGGAATTGTTTTTTTTTTTTTTTTTTTATTCTGTTCCGCGTGTGGTAAAAGTGATAAGGCAGCTTTATTCTTCGGGTCAGTACGTTTACAGCGGTACCACATTTATATAGTTTTTCTATGTTTTGGCACTTTTACACAATAAAAGATATTGTATAGAAAAAATTATTTTTTTGCATCGCTTTATTCTGAGAGCTATAACTTTTTGATTTTTCGGATGATGGAGCTGTATGGCAGCTTGTTTTTTGCGGGACAAGATGACATTTTCAGGGGTACCATTTTTATTTATATTCGTCTTTTTGATCGCGTGTTATTCCATTTTTTGTTTGGCAGTATGACGATCGCAGCATTGCGGGGGTTAATGTGCCAGGAGCTGTGCGGGACCTCTCCCTGCACATAGTACCGGGTGTCAGCTGTGACAATCAGCTGACACCCGGCGGCGATCGCGCCCGCACAGCCTGTGTGCGTGTGCGATCGCGATGACGTACTAATATGGGTCAGGCTCTTAAAGCCCAGGGCACAGATGCGTATTAGTACGTCATGGGCTTTAAAGGGGTTAATATTGAGTGAATACCAGTATACATACATTCGTGATAGATATCCCATTGTTAAAATAACCCAGTGGGCGCCCTCCAAACCTGCTCAGTAAGTCTACAGATTAAGACCAAATGAACACTAGATACCGTAGGTGTTAGTGCAGACTAGTTGGAAACTTCAATTCACATATTTGTTGTGTGCATAAATGTTCAGTCAGCTTGATCCAAACAATAGGCAATCACAATGTTATGCCTCCATGCACATAAGGCCCCGTCACACATAACGAGATCGCTAGCGAGATCGTTGATACGTCACGGTTTTTGTGAAGCAATAGCGATCTTGCTAGCAATCTCGTTATGTCTGACAGGTAGCAATGATCAGGCCCCTGCTGTGAGATCGCTGATCGTTACAAAGCTTCCTGGACCATTCCTGGGTCGTTGCGCTCCCGCTGGGCAGTGTGCATCGCTGTATTTGACACCTTATCGACGACCTCGTTAGCGATTCAGAACTGAGACACGTAGGCGTGCATAAATTGGACTTTTCCGCGCCCCTCGTCCCCGATTGGTGGTCGCTACAGCGTTCTCATTTTCCGCCGTGCATAAAGAAGGCAACAGAATAGCGATTCCATCCTTTGTTTCTGACCTCGTGCTGGATTGCAGATCCTAACAGAATTCTCCGGGCTGTTGATATCCGTTCATTCGACTGAGTCACAGTACAGTCCCTATCAAGGTGTGGATTGTTGAAATAGCTGCTGTGTGGAAGCGTCCCAACGACCGCCGAGATCGTTAGTTAGATCGCTGGGGCGGCCGAAATCGTTGGGAAGTTCTGCATGTTTGACTGCTCCCCAGCGATCACGAAACGACTCTCCAGCGATCCCAAAACCGTGATGTAATAACGATCTCGCTAGCGATCTCGTTATGTGTGATGGGGCCTTAACCCCTTCAACATTATCTTTTTTTAGGAGCATGTCAAATACAACTACGCAACAGGAACAAATGGGCATATCAACAGTTGCTCAAACCCAACAAGAAGATGATATCCAAATTTACAATCTATCCTTGGTAGAGTTGACAGAAAAACAAAAACTCCTTCTACGTAAGGGTCTTTCCTTTACCATCACTCCAAAAGATGGATACGTTTAATTAGGTGAAAGACATCAATTTATTCACCCGTAAATTAGCACTACATAAATTACATAAACATGGAAATAAAGATTTGAATCAGCTTATGAGAAGAGAACAAGAGTCTGACACACTTAATGAATTGTTAGTGGAAAATGAGGTTGGCACTCTCATTTGTTCAGGACCCTTTACACCTCTCAAACACAAAGCAATAATGACCCCCTCTTTCTCTATTTATCCTTCTATCACAAATTTAGTAGAATCAGTCACAAGGGATTTAAAAAAAAATTGCCATTTTCCCCTTGATCATAAAAGCAATGTGCCCCTGAAGAACAAAAAGAAATTGATGAACTACACAAAAATAGTAATATAGTTATAAAGGCGTCGGATAAGGGGGGAAACATTGTTGTCATGAATTTTATATCCAAATGGTGGAGCGAATTCTATCTGATTCAAATACTTACGAAAAACTAGACACTGATCCTACCCCACAATATTTAAGCGAACTTAAAAATATACTAAAAAGTGGAAAAGGGGGAGGGGGGGTCTTATTAGTGAGGATGAATTTAAATTTATTTTCAAGAAAGATCCTACCATTGCAACATTCTACGCACTACCGAAGGCGCACAAGAATAAAACAAACCCCCCTGGGAGACCAATCGTCTCAGAGAATGAATGTTTAACTGAAAAGTCTAGAATTTATGTGGACAAGATTAATCAGCACACTTCCTTCCTATTTAAAAAACACAAAAGGCACAGTTGGTAAATTACAAGACCTTTCAGTATCAGAAAACACATATATAGCCAGCCTGGATTTTGAAATGCTATATAGTAGCATAAAACATGATTTGGGTATACAGGCGGTAGAATTTTTCTTAAGATCTCGCAGCTCACCATCATCATCACTAACAACCTCATAGGCATATTGAGACTGTTAGTATGGGTCAAGACACCCACAGTCTAGAAATTACAATCCCTATATGAACTGTAAAATATGAGAATGTGAAGCCTCTATAGGTGGCTTCACATAGGTAAAGAGACCTGAGTAGCCTGGAAAGCCTGCTATTTATTACCATCTTTTCAGTTAGCCATTAAAATGTATCAACCACTGAGGACTCTCAAATTGTAAGAATTTTCTATCTACTGGTTAACACGGTACAATGATATATTTTTCCTGTACAGGTTGTTCAAGCACTTACATCTATCATAAATGCTTCAAACCCAGTTTTCCTCTGTCTTGAATGGGAAATTAATATTATTATTTAACAAGGGAAAGATTTATTTTTTTATCACTGTGTAATGAGGCAAATTTATCTTTATCAAATTTAAAAAAACAGATTAATGGAAGGGTCATCAGATGTGACTCTGATAATGTACTGTTCCATCACCACCTGAACGTGCACAGACCTCATCAATCAGGCAACCAAAGAGTAAGGTGCCATCACTTCCGGTCATGGTACAGACCACCAGAACGACCTATTCTAAAGCCATATACCTTTATGTGAACTACCATATTGGTTGTCAATTAGCCTTCCAGGAACAGGTATAATGAAAATATAAATAAGCTGAATTTTATAAGACTTTACATAATATTCAGATCAGAAAACTCACAATTCGCTCACAAAGTACAAGAATGATAAAGTTGTGAATCAGGTCACATCGTTTACACAAAATCAGGCAAAAGAGATTGAATATGCACTTTGCAATCATAATTAGGATAGTTAAGTACATTAACATAACTAAGTATATTAAATTGCTTCCGAAAAAAAAATGAAGAAAGAGGTGGCATCACGCACTTGACTTAATGAGCAAACTTTATGTAAGTTTGCTAAGCTACCAGATTTAGGTTGATTCTGTATCCCATTATTATGTTAAATTGTGTTTAATAGTAGAAGAATCTATTTCTTAGCATTAATGTGTATGTACAAGTCACCCAGAAGTCACAACTTGCTTGAATATGGTTGTTACGGATCCGGGTGGTGGAACCTCTGTGCTGTGATGCAAGAAGGGACCAGAGGGGCGTAACTAAGAGCTTACCCGGACCGACCCTGGCCACACGGTGGCTTAGTCGACTCCTTGAACCAAGGAGGGACCGGGAAGGTGAACCAGGTGCCACTCTGGGACCGACCTTGTGTAAGAGCAGGCGACTCCTACGGGACTGATGGCTGAAGCTGACAGGCACAGCAGATGAGCACGGCTGGTAGAGAGGCAGGTGATGCAGGTAGGCAAGCAGGCGGGCAAAGCATGTAGACAGGCAGGCGGGCATGGATTATAGACAGGCAGGCGGGCACAGCTGATAGACAGACAGGCGGGCTCGGCTAATAGACAGGCAGGTACGGCTGATAGACAGGCTGGTGGGCACGGCAGGTAGGCAGGCTGGCGGGCACGGCTGATAGACAGGCTGGCGGGCACTGGAACATGAGGGCTGAGGAGAGTGTTAGCACACAAACAACAACCTTGCACAGGCACCTCCATTTTGAAGGAGGTGCTTTATATAGGAGCAGTCCTCCGGAGACTCTTTAGGACGGCGTGTGTGGCCCTTTTAAGAGGGAGGGAGCGCACACGCGCCCTAAGTACAGTGCCCGGGGAACTGCGCGTGGTGCGCGCACCCCGGGCAGATGCAGCAGGAGAGCTGGAGGACGCCAGACTGGGACCACGGCGGTGAGGGGATCGGCGTCTCTGCCCGGCAGGAGGCAGAGACACCAACACTACAGTACCGCCCTCTTTACGCCCCCTCTTCTTTAGGCCCGCAAGAAATTTTTTTAGAAGACGAGGAGCATGAATGTTCTCCCTGGGCTTCCAAGACCTCTCCTCGGGACCAAACCCCTTCCAATCCACAGAAAGAGTCTTTCCTCTTACCCTCTTGATGGCCAAAATGTTCTCTACCTCAAAGATGTCCTCAGCAGAGACTGGAGCTAGAGTGGACCTGGATCGTCAGAGAAAGGATTAAGGACAACAGGCTTGAGGAGAGACACGTGAAAGGAATTGGGAATCTGTAAGGAGGCAGGGAGTTTCAGCTTGTACGCCACTGGATTTATTTAGTTCAGAATCTCGAAAGGACCGATGAACCGCGGGCCCAACTTGTATGATGGTATATTGAGACGAACATATTTGGAGGAAAGCCAGATCTTGTCTCCCGGACTAAATAGAGGTGGATCCAGACGTCTCTTATCAGCATGCTTCTTCATCCGCTCGGCGGACTGAAGAAGCGCAGATCTAGTGTCTTCCCAAATCACCGAAAATTCACTGACCGGAGACTCCGCGGCAGGATTTTCCACTGAAGAGGAGACGGGAAACGGAATTTGGGGGTGTGGACCTTAAACCCCAAAAAACGGAGACTTAGCAGAGGACTCACTCACATGGTTGTTATAAAAAAACTCGGCCCAAGGCAGAAGTTCTACCCAATTGCTATGGTGAGCGTTGACAAAGTGCCGAAGAAAACTTGTAAGGATCTGATTAATACATTCCACTTGACCATTGGACTGAGGATGATAGGCCAAAGAAAAGTCCAAAGAGACATCCAGCAGCTTGCAAGTGGCTCTCCAGAAGAGAGAAGTGAAATGAAGTCCTTAGCCAGCACAGGTGCAGACGGAAGACGAGGCAGAGGGATGAAGTGAGCCATCTTGGAGAAGCGGTCAGCGACCACCCAAATGGCGGTAGAACCGGAAGATACCGGGAGGTCAGTGATGAAGTCCACAGCAATGTGTTGCCAAGGAGCAGAAGGCACGGGAAGAGGAAGAAGACGACCAGCTGGAAGGTGCCTAGATATTTTGTTACGGGCACAAGAGGAACAAGCTGTGACAAAATCCTCAACATCCTTGCGCAGGGCGGGCCACCAATAATGTCGGGCAATGAGCAGAAGCGTCTTCCTCTGGCCGGTATGACCAGCCAGTTTGGACGAATGACCCCAGAGTAACACCCTCTTCCGATCCTGAGCTGCTACAAAGGTGTTATCAGGAGGTAGATGAGACAGGTCAAACGGAGCAACAGTCATTATTCTGGAGTGGTCAATGATGTGTAGAGGCTCCTCCTCTTGGTCGTTAGACAGAAAAGAGAGGGATAGAGTGTCAGCTTTATTATTCTTGTCTGCCGGGCAGTAATGGAGAGAGAAGCAGAAACGAGCAAAGAACAAAAACCATCTGGCCTTAGTCTTTGGGCGGTCTGAAAGTAAGCGAGGTTTTTATGGTCAGTGTAGATGACCACGGAGTGCAGAGCCCCCTCAAGCAAGTAGTGTCACCCCTCCAGTGCTAATTTGATGGCCAGCAGTTCTTGATCTCCCATGGAGTAATTGCGCTCGGATGAAGAAAAGAGTTTGGAGAAGAAGCCGCAGGTCACTATTCACCCGGACAAGGATTTCTGGGTGAGCACTGCTTTGACCCCGGAGGAAGAGGCATCAGCCTCCAGCAAAAACTGTTTATTGCAATCAGGACGATGTAGCACTGGAGCAGAGGAGAAGGCTTGCTTAAGAGAGACAAAGGCATTTTCCACCTCGGAAGTCCATCCCTGGGCTTTGCTCCTTTACGGTTGAGAGCAGAGATGGGAGCAGTCCAGGAGGAGAAATGAGAAATGAAGAGGCGGTAATAGTTAGCGAATCCCAGAAACCGCTGAATAGCCTTCAACCCCTCAGGTCGGGGCCACTTTAAGATGGCAGACACCTTCTCGGGATCCATCTGCAGTCTGGTCTCAGAGATGATATATCCCAAAAATGGTAGGGAGATCTGCTCAAAGAGGCATTTCTCGAACTTAGCATACAGGCGATTCTTCCGGAGCCACAGTAGTACCTGACGAACATCCCTCCGGTGAGAGGACAGATCAGGGGAGAAAACCAAGATATCATCCAGGTATACCACCACGCAGGAATACAAGAGATCTCGGAAGATGTAGTTTACTAACTCCTGGAAAACGGCTGGAGCATTACAGAGACCGAAGGGCATCACGCGGTACTCGTAGTGACCATCCCGAGTGTTGAATGCCGTCTTCCACTCGTCTCCCTGGCAAATCCGGACCAGATTGATTGAGCTTAGTGAAGATCGTCACGCCTTTTAGGCGGTTAAACAGCTCCGAGATGAGAGGCAGGGGGTACTTATTTTTGATGGTAATCTGGTTTAGACCCCTATAGTCGATACATGGACGAAGAGAGCCGTCTTTCTTTTTGACAAAGAAGAATCGTTCTCCAGGCGGAGAGGTGGAGTTCTGCATAAATCCCCTAGCAAGATTCTCTTCTATGTATTCAGACATAGCATGGGTCTCGGCCAGCGACAAGGGGTAGATTCGCCCGCGAGGAGGTGAAGCACCAGGTATTATTTCGATGGTGCAATCATATGGCCTATGAGGTGGTAGTGTCTCTGACTCCTTTTTATCAAAGACGTCCGCATATGACCAGTAGGGTGCCAGCAGGCCAGGTAGGTTAGCTGGAGTAGACGGAGGTCGAGCAGGACGAACCGGAACCAGACAGGACTTATGACATTCCTGACCCCAACGGAGCACCTCACCCGAGCTCCAATTCAGGATGGGCTCATGTCTCTGCAACCAAGGCAGGCCAAGCAAGAGGGGATGAGAGAGTCCGGACAGCACGTAAAAGGAGATCTTCTCCGAATGTAGCATTCCCACCTGAAGAGTTACAGGCTCACTGACAAACAAGATGGTCTCAGAGAGAAGCTTTCCATCTACAGAGGAAACCGCTAAAGAATCAGCCAGATGTATGGTAGGAATCTGATAATGCTCCACAACGGCCTCTTGAATGAGTTTCCCAGCGGCTCCGTAATCCACATAGGCAGTCTCGAAGAAGCGGGTCTCATCACTGGTAACTGAAACGGACAGAGTCAAGGGCGGAGAGGAAGAACTTTTGCCTAGGATGACCTCTCCGAGCGGTCCTAGACACTGGAGTTTCCCGGTCTCACCGGACAGGAGCGGATTTGCTGCTGTATACTGCCACAGTAGAAGCAACTCCCCTCGGTGTGGCGTATCTCCTGGCGAGACTTGACAATCTTAACTTGGTCTATTTGCATAGACTCTGGAGAAGACACCGGGGGGAATGCTGGTTGCGAGCCTGGCCTTTGGAAGGTTGTCAATCCGGGTAGCTAATGACAGGAAGGAGGTATGTTGCGACCGGCTAACTCATCCTTGATCCATCCGGAAAGGCCCTCCCAAAAGGTGGACACCAGTGCCTCATTGTTCCAGGCAAGTTCAGATGCGAGCGTGCGGAAACGCACGGCATACTGTCCCACAGAGAGACTCCCTTGGCGGAGTCAGAGAAGAGAGGAGGCAGTCAAAGATTTTCGTCCAGGCTCATCGAACACCTTCCGCAATGCCGCAAGGAAGGCCTGGAGATCAGAAACCAGAGGATCCTCTCTCTCCCACAGAGGGTTAAGCTACACCAATGCCTCTCCGGTGAGATGAGACATGATGAATGCCACCTTGGCCCGGCCGGAGGTGAACTGGTGTGCCAGGAGCTCAAAGTGCAGCATGCACTGATTTATGAAGCCGGGGCATAGGGCAGGGTCACCACCAACGTGGAGGCGCAGAGAGCCGGGGTCCAAAGCCGGATGCCACAGCACCAGTGGGTTGAGGTGCCGCCGGAGCGAGTGACGCTCGATTAGAGGCGGACACAGTCGGGGTGGACAGCGCATCCAGGGGGGAGTTGACTGTCCGCAGATAGGACAGGATAGTATCCTGTTGGGATCTCTGGCGAGAGACCTCTTGGTACAGGTCTGAGAGCAAAGGAGCCTGGGAGCCACCGGATTCCATGGCCTGTGCAAACTGTGACGGATCCCGGTGGTGGAACCTCTGTGTTGTGATGCAAGGAGGGACCAGAGGGGCGTAACTAAGTGACTACCCGTACCGACCCTGGCCACACGGCAGCTTAGTCGACTCCGTGAACCAAGGAGAGACTGGGAAGGTGAACCAGGTGCCACTCTGGGACCGACCTTGTATGAGAGCAGGCCACTCCCACGGGACTGATGACTGAAGCTGACAGGCACAGCAGATGAGCACGGCTGGTAGACAGGCAGGTGATGCGGGTAGGCTAGCAGACAGGCATGGCAGGTAGACAGGCAGGTGGGCACGGCTGATAGACAGGCAGGCGGGCATGGCTGATAGACAGGCAAGCGGGCTCGGCTGATAGACAGGCAGGCAGGCACGGCTGATAGACAGGCAGGCGGGCACGGCAGATAGACAGGCTGGCGGGCACTGCAGATAGACAGGCTGGCGGGCACTGGAACCTGAGGGCTGAGGAGAGTGTTAGCACACAAACAACAACCTTGCACAGGCATCTCCATTTTGGAGGAGGTGTTTTATATAGGAGCAGTCCTCTGGCCATTGGCCGGGGACTCTTTAGGACGGCCCCTTTAAGAGGGAGGGAGCGCGCGCGCGCCCTAAGTACAAAGCAAGGGGAACTGCGCATGGTGCGCGCACCCCGGGCAGATGCAGCAGGGGAGCTGGAAGACACCGGACCGGGACCGCGGCGGTGAGGGGATCGGCGTCTCTGCCCAGCAGGAGGCAGAGACGCCGACGCTACACTGGTCACTGTTTGATTAATTTTCCCCAACAAAACTTTCTTACATGCCACATTTATGATTTAGAAACATGTTTTTACATGATTGACAGGTGATGTGTCCCATCAGAAAGTGGACTGGAATGGATATGGTCTAAACTGTGATCCCAGGATCCAAAATTATGCTGGAATTATGCCACTTGTTGTTGTAGATTAGTGAAACATCGCAAGCCAACTAACAGAAGATTTAAGGGCTTATTTAACCCCTTCACCCCGAGGGTGGTTTGCACGTTAATGACCAGGCCAATTTTTACAATTCTGACCACTGTCACTTTATGAGGTAATTACTCTGGAACGCTTCAACAGATCCCCCTGATTCTGAGATTGTTTTTTCGTGACATATTGTACTTCATGATTGTGGTAAAATTTATTCGATATCACTTGCGTTTATTTGTGAAAAAAACAGAAATTTGGCAAAAATTTTGAAAATTTTGCAATTTTCAAAATTTTTATTTTTATGCCCTTAAATTAGAGAGATATGTCACAAAAAAGAGTTAAAAAATAACATTTCCCACATGTCTACTTTACATCAGCACAATTTTGGAACCAAAATTTTTTTTGTTAGGGAGCTATAAGGGTTAAAAGTTGACCAGCGATTTCTCATTTTTCCAACAAAATTTACAAAACCATTTTTTAGGGACCACATCACATTTGAAGTGACTTTGAGAGGTCTTTATGACAGAAAATACCAAAAAGTGACACCATTCTAAAAACTGTACCCCTCAAGGTGCTCAAAAACACATTCAATAAGTTTATTAACCCTTCAGGTGCTTCACAGGAATTTTTGGAATGTGGAAGAAAAAAATGAACATTTAACTTTTTTCACAAAAAATTTTATTTTAGACCCAATTTTTTTTATTTTCACAGGGGTAACCAGAAAAAATGGACCCCAAAATTTGTTGTGCAATTTCCCCTGGGCACGCAGATACCCCATATGTGGGGAAAAAACACTGTTTAGGCGCACGGCAGGGCTCGGAAGGGAAGGATTGCGATTTGACATTTTGAATGTAAAATTTGCTTGAATAATTAGCGGACACCATGTTGCGTTTGAAGAGCCCCTGATGTGCCTAATCAGTGGAAACCCCCCACAAGTGACACCATTTTGGAAACTAGACCCCTCAGGGAACTTATCTAGATGTGTGGTGAGCACTTTGAACCCCCAGGTGCTTCACAGAAGTTTAGAACATTGAGCCGTAAAAATAAAATTTTCACATTTTTCCACCAAAAATGTTTTTCAGCCTTTAATTTTGCTTTTTCATAAGGGTATGAAATTTGAAATTTGTTGTGCAATTCCTCCTGAGCACACCAATACCCCATATGTGGGGGAAAACCACAGGGCTCGGAAGGGAAGGAGCGCCATTTGACTTTTTGAATGTAAAATTTGATTGAATAATTAGCGGATGCCATGTTGCGTTTTGAGAGCCCCTGATGTGCCTAAACAGTGGAAACCCCTCACAAGTGACCCCATTTTGGAAACTAGCCCCCTCAAGGATTTTATCAAGGGGTAAAGTGAACATTTTGAACCCAGAGGTACGACACAGTGTTTGATAACATTAGGTCATCATACTGAATAAGTTGTCATTAGTCTTGAGCGCAAGTGCTCGCTACTTGAGTTTGCATCATGTATTGCGGGTGCTCAAGTGACATGCTCGAGTCATGGTTATTAGACACCCCAAAAAAACAATAGGAAGGGATCGCTCGTGCATGGCAGGCAATCCCCGCAAGGTTTTTTTGGCTGCATAACAGCTGCAAAACATATGGTGAAGATACTCGAGCATGTCACTCCAGCATCCGCGATACTCAGTGCATACCCGTGCACCCGATGCAAACTCAAGTAGTGAGCACTTGCGCTCAACATTAGTCGTCATATCGTTGTCATTTTTTTTCTTTACTTTTGAAAAAATCCCAATCCTAACCCTAGCACAACCCTAATCCTAACACCTAACCCTAGAGTTTGTTTTTTAAGCCGTTCCTCGTGCGGTATAAGTGATTAGACCGCTTTATTCTTTGGGTCGGTGTGATTACAGAGATACCCGATTCATATCGGGTTTTTATTGTTGACAGCTGTCACACACTAAAAGACCCTTTTCTTTTGCAAGACTAGTTTTTGCATCGCCATTAGTGTTGAGCGAGCATTAAAATGCTCGGGTGCCCGAAGCTCGGGCCAAGCTCACCGTGATACTTGGGTGCTCGACCCGAGCAACGAGCCCAATGTTAGTCTATGGGAGACCCGAGCATTTTTGCGGCGGCACCCCCGGCAGTCTGTAGAAAGCCTAAAAAGTGCTCAAATGACAGGGGGATAGCATGGGCATCACCCCAGGAAGCATTTCTGACCCCCAGGTCACTGCTGTGAACAACATGGTCAGAGGTATTAAGCCACTTTTACGGGGTCACAAGAAAACGTTAAAAAACTAAACTGAAAGTGCTTTCCTGTGAAATATGTTAAGGAACTTCCTTTCCAGGGTAAAGACTTGTGTATAAGGTAAAATAAATAACTAAAAACAAATATACTCCTCCACACCTTGGGCTATGTTCACAAGTAGCATTTTTTACGCGTTTTTGCACTTCTGTATTGCTTTCAACCGTGACAAATGCATTCACCGGGAAATGTCATTTTAACATTTTACAACCTTATCTGGCCATGTGCTGTATGACACATGCATACAGTGCTGAAAAGACATGGGAACAGCATGGGGAAGACCCCTGGAAGCATCTCTGACTCCCAGGTCACTGCCTAAAAGTATGCCCATAAGAAGTGATCCTTGCCGCATCAGAAGATGCAGACTTGCAACTATCCCCGTGCAAGTCCTTCTCCCAGTGTTCAATTGTACCTCCCCCATTCCTTGCAATGCAAGCGCAAGTATGCAGCCTGCCACCCACCCACCCCCAGGCTGCAATAGCATACTGCTAGCTTGCTTAGGCATGTGGAGGCAGACGCCAGCCACCATGTCATGGCTGCATCGGTGGCCCTGTATCCATACTCAGTCCCCAGCCGCCCGGCGGCTGGGTGTCCATAAACGGTCCCCAGCCGCCCCTATTTCTCCACTGAACTTACCCCACACTTTTCTTAGCCCGGCCTGCTTTAGGGCAGCATTGGACGAGCCCACCAGAGAACCAGACTCCTCCGGTGTGCCTGGCTTCTCCATCAAGGGAGTTGAGAGTGCTAAGGGGAGGAGCATGATGATGATAGAAGTTAGCATCTGCTTTGTTTTCTTGGAATGCAAGCGTAAGTGTGCAGCCTGCCACCCACCCACCCCCAGGCAGCAATACCATACTGCTAGCTGGCTTTCACTTCAAATTGGGCCTTTTAGGCATGTGGAGGCGGAATCTGGCCACTACGTCATGGCTGTGTTGGCGGCCTGGTATCCATACTCAGTCCCCAGCCACCCGGCGGCCGGGTGTCCACGCTCGGTCCCCAGCTGCCTGGGGGCGGCCGGGTGTCCATAAACGGTCCCCAGCTGCCCCTATTTGAAGGACAGCCTAACCACAAACACGTGGACAAGTGAATGTGGCCAGGGATGGTCCATCTCACGCCTTCACACTGGGTTAATATTGTGGAAGCCGGGACACAGTTGGACACTGGGATGCAACACGTCCTCCAGACATAGAGGATTGCGGGTCCTGGGTCAATCAGGCTTCAACACAAAGTTCAAAAGGTAGACAGCAGCAGTGGTCAGCCACCTACACAACAAGTAAATTATTCATGATCATGAGGCCATCCATCTCCTTAGCTTTCTGTTCCTTGGAATGCAAGCGCATGTATGTAGTAGCGGCTAGGCCTGAGGTGGTCAGCTTTTTGGCGCATATCCTACCTCCTCCGAGGATTGCTGGATGTTTTCCTGCTACTATCCCAGTTCTATGACTCCCATTAAAACAAAGCTTCAGGTGATGAATTATGGATGAGGTGGTGGCAAAGGAGAAAGAGCAGGAGGAACAGGGACCATTCACATCAATATCAGTCAGCCACACTTGTCTTGTAGGATATGTTTCTGTACCAAAAGGAGTGGTTCGGCTACACAGTTATAGGGCATACAGTGAGTGCAATGCCTACAAAAAATTTCGAGGCACTCCAATGCCCCTTGGAAGTGACATGGAGGTCAGAGGGCCTTAACTAAACCGTTTTTTCCATTTATAGCAACTGGGTCTCCTGTACACTGTTGGCCTAAGCAGTGAATGGAAGGCTTTCCAAAAATTATGAGGAACTGCAATGGCCCTTGAAACAGACGTGGATTACAGCATACTAAAAAACTTCTACCCATTATTGGGGAGTGGGTCTCCCTTAGTGTTCGCCTATGCATTGAAAAGCAAAAGCTGACTAATATTAGGAGGAAATGCAATGCCCGCTGGAAGAGTCATGGAGGTTAGAGTTAATTAAAAACAACATTTCAATGCCCCTTGGAAGAGCTGTGGAGTTCAGAATGGTTTAACAAGACGGTTTTAATGCCCCTTGGAAAAGTGGTGGAGGTCACAGTAGCTTAACAAGACGGTTTTAATGCCCTTCAGAAGAGACGTGGAGGTCACAGTAGCTTAACAAGATGGTTTTAATGCCCCTTGTAAAAGTGGTGGAGGTCACAGTAGCTTAACAAAACGGTTTTAATGCCCCTCGGAAGAGACATGGAGGTCCCAGAAGCTTAACAAGACGGTTTTAATGCCCCTTGAAAAAGTGGTGGAGGTCACAGTAGCTTAACAAGACGGTTTTGATGCCCCTCGGAAGAGACGTGGAGGTCACAGTAGCTTAAAAAGATGGTTTTATCGCCCCTCGGAAGAGACGTGGAGGTCCCAGTAGCTTAACAAGACGGTTTTAATGCCCCTTACAAGAGCCATACAGTACAGCATATTACAAACATTATTCCCATTATTGGGGAGTGGGACTCCCATAGTCTTTGCCTATGCCTTCCAAGCAAAAGCTGCCAAAAATTAGGACCGAGGAACTTGCAATGCCCCTTACAAGAGCCATGCAGTACAGCATATTACAAACATTATTCCCATTATTGGGGAGTGGGTCTCCTATAGCCTTTGCCTATGCCTTCCAAGCAAAAGCTGCCAAAAATTAGGACGGAGGAACTTGCAATGCCCCTTACAAGAGCCATGCAGTACAGCATATTACAAACATTATTCCCATTATTGGGGAGTGGGTCTTCCATATTCTTTGCCTATGCCTTCCAAGCAAAAGATGACAAAAATTAGGACGGAGGTACTTGCAATGCCTCTTACAAGAGCCATGCAGTACAGCCTATTACAAACATTATTCCCATTATTGGGAAGTCGGTCTCCCATAGTCTTTGCCTATGCCTTCCAAGCAAAAGATGACAAAAATTAGGACGGAGGAACTTTCAATAATGGCAAAACGGACCACGGTCACCCTGGTGGTATAGTGTTAGTGGAGGCTGAGGATAATGAGAAGAACATAAAACAGCCGAAATGAGGAAGCTTATACCCATGTGTGGGTGTGAAGCGGTGCATGTGAATACACCTCCCGAAATAACACAGTGGATTTGACTTTATGTTACCCTCCTGTCATTTGGTGGTGATGAGAAGTCTGGCCCAATCCAGCCCTTGTTCATTTTGATAAGGGTCAGCTTGTCAGCATTGTCAGTTGACAGGCGAGTGCGCTTATCAGTTATAATTCCCCCAGCGGCACTAAAAACACGCTCCGATAACACGCTAGCGGCAGGGCAGGCCAGGACCTCCAAGGCTTACAGAACGAGTTCATTCCAAGTGTCCAGCTTGGAAACCCAATATTTAAAAGGCACAGAGGAATCACGGAGGACGCTGGTACGGTCGGCAAGGCACTCCCTCACCATCTTTTGAAACTTTCCACTCCTTGTGAGAGTACCCCGCGCCTCAGGGTCTGTCCGAAGGGAGGGTCTGAGAAAACTGTCCCAGAACATTGACAGTGTTCCCCTGCCTCTGCTGCTCTGCTGGATTGGAGTTGCGTCTCTCTCGCATGTACACCTTGGTTGGGCAACGAACTGTGACCTCTGCCGCTAGCGTGTTCAGATGGGAATTTTTTTAACAGTTCTGCAGCAAGGGCCTTCTGGTACTGCCCCATTTTTGTAGACCTCTCCACCTCAGGAATAAGAGAGTGAATGTTTTCCTTGTAGCGGGGGTCTAAAAGTGTCACCAACCAGTAATGACTGTCACCCAACATTTTAACAACGCGAGGGTCACGGTTAAGGCAGCGTAACATAAAGTCAGCCATGCGTGCCAGACTGGTAACGGGCAAGACTTCCATGTCCTCACCAAGATGACGACTGACCATGCTCTCCTCCTCCTCCTCCTCCTCCCCCCTGTCCTCAGGCCACCCACGCTGATCCGACAGTATGACAGTTGTACAGGTACTACCGTCTACAGCGCATGATACAAGCTCCTGTTCTTCCTCCTCCTCCTCCTCTCCCTCATTGTCCCCCAATGCACGTTGGGATGAGATGAGGCTGGGCTGTGTGTAATCGACCGCTACGGCTTCTTGATCCATCTCATCATACTCTGGCTGCAATGCCTCCTCTTTAATTCTCTGCAGAGAGCGTTGCAAAAGACAGACAAATGGAATGCTGACGTTAATGATGGCGTTATCGCCACTCACCATCTTGGTGGACTCCTCAAAGTTTGTCAAGATGGTACATATGTCAGACATCCAGGTCCACTCCTTAGGTGTTATGTGTGGAGTCTGACCTGAATATCGACGGCCTCGTTGCAGCTGGTAGTCCACAACTGCTCTCTTCTGCTCACAAATCCTTTGCAACATGTGGAGGGTAGAGTTCCAACGTGTGGGGACATCACACACCAGTCGGTGTGCCAGAAGCTGCAAACGCTGCTGCAACACAGCAAGGGTGGCAGAAGCTGTAGCCGACTTGAGAAAATGAGCTGACAGGCGGCGTACTTTGACGAGCAGATCCGGCAACTCAGGGTACGATTTAAGAAACCGCTGAACCACGAGGTTAAGCACATGAGCCAGGCATGGTATGTGTGTGATCTCGCCTCGCCTCAGAGCCGCCGCCAGGTGACGGCCATTGTCACACATGACCATGCCTGGATGTAGGTTCAGCCGTCTCAGCCCCAGATCTGCCTGCTCTTTCACAGCTGTCCACAACTCACAAGCAGTGTGAGGTTTCTCACCTAAGCTTATGAGTTTCAGCACAGCCTGTTGCCGCTTGGCGGAGGCAGTACTGCAGTGCTTCCAGCTTGTAACTGATGTGGTGATATCTGAGATGGAGGCTGAACATGAGGAGGAGGAGGATGATGCGCAGGAGCTGTACATTGTGGGGGCAACTCTGACTGACATAGGGCCCGCAATCCTCGGTGTGGGGAGGATGTGTTCCGTCCCAAGGTCCGACTGTGTCCCAGCTTTCACTATGTTTACCCAGTGTGCCGTCAGGGAGATGTACTGTCCCTGGCCACAAGCACTTGTCCACGTGTCCGTTGTCAGGTGGACTCTCCCAGTAACTGCGTTGTAGAGCGGGGATGGCACACCGGGCAAAATAGTGTCGGCTGGGGACCGAGTACCGAGGGACGGCCACTGCCATAAGGTTGCGGAAGGATTCTGTCTCCACCAGCCTAAAAGGCAGCATTTCCAACGCAAGCAGTCATGAAATGTGCGAATTTAGGACTGTGGCCTGTGGAGCATTAGCTGCGAATTTCCGCTTTCATTTAAAGGTCTGGGATATGGACAATTGAACGCAGCAGTGGGACGTGGACGTTGATGCTGTTTCTTGAGAAATTGCCATAACAAGTGAAGACTTAGAGGAGGGGGCATCTTTGCATGCAGTACGGACAGGGGATTGCCTTGCACACACAACAGGGGGTTCTATTGCACGCACAACAACGGAAGAAGCAATGGTGACACCCGCTGACACTGGTCGTGGACTCTGGGGTTCGCCCCACAAAGTCGGGTGCTTTGCTGCCATGTGCCTGATCATGCTGGTGGTGGTCAGGCTGGTAGTTTTGTCACCCCTGCTGATGCTGACATGGCAGGTGGTATAAATGGCCTTTTTGGCGTTATCAGCAGAGTCTTTAAAAAAAATCCAGACTCTGGAAGACCTACAGGTTGAACTGGCAACGTCCCTCTTGTTGGTGTTACGGGGAACTGTTGCCTGCCTTCTGTGTGCGGCCACCACACTGCTTCTTCCTGCCTATTGGGGTACTCTGCCTCCCTCACCCTGTGTGCCGCTGGCCTCACTCTGCATGTCCTCCTGCCACGTTGGGTCAGTTACTAGATCATCCACCACCTCCTCCTCTTCCACTTGCGCACCACGATCCTCCTCCTCACTTCCTGGCAATTGTGTCTCGTCATCGTCCACCTCTTGTGACAAATTGCCAGCTTCGTCTTCCTGTGCCTGTTCAAATATTTGGGCATCGCTACATGGGATCTCCTCTTCCACCACTTCAAGCGGAGCAGGCGAGGGGCACAAATATGGAAATGGACCAGTGAACAGCTCTTCAGAGTGTCCAAGTGTGGGATCAGTTGCTGTCTGACGACACTCGGCATGGTGGGAGGAAGGAGCATCAGGGTGAGGAGGAGTATGCGGTCGAGACTCACGGCTACTAAGATTTGACCGTGTGGAAGACCGACTGGAGGTGGTGGTGCCCAGGTAACTGGAAGTATTATCTGCTATCCAATTAATAACCTGTTCACACTGATCAGTTCGCAATACTGGTGTTTTTCTGTGCTTCCCTAGTAATTCGGTCAAGAAGTGGGAGCGAGAAGATGTGGCTGTTGGTTGTGGCACATTTTCAACTTGGCCACGGCCCTGTCCTCTGCACGCACCATCACCAGAACGTCCAGTTCCATGTCCCTTGCCACGCGCCTTGCCCATTGTAAAGGAAGTAAAATAGCTTACACTCGCACTATCAATGGAAAAAAGGTAATAAAAAGTAGATTAGAACCGTGGAAGAGGAGGAAAACCACAGTTCTATTTCTCTGGCCTACACCCGACTCTTTTAAACAATCTGAACAATCATGGAGAAACTGTTACTGTTTTTCTTTACGGAAAAAATAGAAAAAGCTGGATAATAGAGATTTTTTACTGTGGGATGGCAAAACCACAGTTATAATTTACTGGTGTATACCAGACTCTTTTAAACTGATATATTGGTGTCTGAACAATCAGGAGACACTATTACTGTTTCTCTTTACGGCAAAAAAAGCCAAAAGCAGGATAATACAGATATTTGACCCGTGGAACTGCAAAACCACAGTTCTATTTCTCAGGCCTACACCAGACTATTTTCAACAGATATATTTGTGTCTGAACAATCAGGGAGATACTATTACAGTTTTTTTTTTACGACAAAAAATGCCAAAAGCAGGATAATAGAGATTTTTTATCGTGGAACAGCAAAATCACAGTTATAATTTACTGGTGTATACCAGACTTTTTTAAACATATATATTTGCGGCTGAACAGTGAGCGACACACTCAAACTGTTTTTTTTAGATACAAATGGCCCAAAAGTGGATAATACAGAGGTTTGAACCGTGGAACTGCAAAACCGCACTTCTGTTTCTCTGGCCTACACCAGACTATTTTCAACAGATATATTTGTGTCTGAACAATCAGGGAGACACTATTACAGTTTTTTTTTTCGGGCAAAAAATGCCAAAAGCAGGATAATAGAGATTTTTTACCGTGGAACAGCAAAACCACAGTTATAATTTACTGGTGTATACTAGACTTTTTAAAATATATATATTTGCTGCTAAACAGTGAGCGACACACTCAAACTGTTTTTTTTTTTTAGATACAAATGGCCCAAAAGTGGATAATACACAGGTTTGAACCGTGGAGCTGCAAAACCACACTTCTGTTTCTCTGGCCTACACCAGACTATTTTCAACAGATATATTTGTGTCTGAACAATCAGGGACACTCTATTACAGTTTTTTTTACAGCAAAAAAATGCCAAAAGCAGGATAATAGAGATTTTTTACCGTGGAACAGCAAAACCACAGTTATAATTTACTGGTGTATAACAGACTTTTTTAAATATATATATTTGTGGCTGAACAGTGAGCGACACACTCAAACAGTTTTTTTTAGATACAAATGGCCCAAAAGTGGATAATACAGAGGTTTGAACCGTGGAACTGCAAAACCGCACTTCTGTTTCTCTGGCCTACACCAGACTATTTTCAACAGATATATTTGTGTCTGAACAATCAGGGAGACACTATTACAGTTTTTTTTTCCGGCAAAAAATGCCAAAGGCAGGATAATAGAGATTTTTTACCGTGGAACAGCAAAACCACAGTTATAATTTACTGGTGTATACCAGACTTTTTTAAATATATATATTTGCGGCTGAACAGTGAGCGACACACTCAAACTGTCTTTTTTTAGATACAAATGGCCCAAAAGTGGATAATACATAGGTTTGAACTGTGGAACTGCAAAACCACACTTCTGTTTTTCTGGCCTACACCAGACTATTTTCAACAGATATGTTTGTGTCTGAACTGTCACAGACACACTTTTTTTTTTTTTTTTTGGGGGGGGACACCAAAAGTTTAATAAGACGGGTATTTGTACAGTGTGAAGGAGGAAAAAAAAAAGAGGATTTAGATGAAAAAAAAAGGATTTTTCCTGGCCCCTGAGACCTGGAGCTAAGTCCAACAATTTCAGCAACAGGAGCACACAGGACTGTAATGCAGCGTTTGCTGGTATAACCACTGCGTCTCCTATACAGCCTGCCTGCCTGCCTGATATCTGGGATGGATATTAGTCCTGAGAAGGACTGTTTGTTTGATCTGGCAGCCTTTACAGACCCTTCACTAACTATTTTGCAGTATATATCTCTCCCTAAATCAGCAGCGCTGTCCCTACACTGCCTGATCCCAGCCGTCTTTGTCCAAGATGGCGACGCCCGGTTTTAAATACTCGAGGTGACGCTGTGCGGCCAGCCAATCAATGTAATGCCCACAACCAACATGGCTGCGGCATTACAGTGACTGGCTGGCAATCCCTGCATGTTCATTGGCTCTGTAAAGAGCGCCAAACATGCAGGGCGGAGACCCGAGCTCCCGCCCGAGTAACCCGGAAATGCTCGGTGCTCGCCGAACATCCAGAGTAGCGTGATGCTCGGGCGAGTACCGAGCAGTGTCGAGCATGTTCGTTCCACACTAATTGCAGTGTGTTGGTGAAGCTATTCACACTAGGTCTCTGTGAAGAATAGTATTAGTAAACTACAGGCCTGCTATTTTAAACTGTGGTTCTCTGTCAGATGCATCACATATAACAACATTCCAAAATCAGCCATTTCTAGTGACCGTGAAAAATATTGTCCTCCATTTAAAATGGGCAAGGTGCGTGGCTAGGGATGGGGAAGTGGACGTGATTGTGATGGTGCATGCAGAGGCCGAAGCCGAGGACGTGGCCATGGGCAAGCTGAAATTCAGCCACAACAAACACCCACCGTCGCTCGACCTTCCTGTCCAAATTACTAGGGGACCACAGCACACCACTATTGAACCCAGAGCAGTGTCAACGGGTTGTTGGTTGGATAGTAGGGTTGAGCGAGTATGTTCTGTTCCGAGTATGCTCGAGCCGAGCTCCGAGTATTTACAGCTGCTCGGTGATAAGGTAAATCGCTCCCGTGTGCATGATTTGCAACTGTTTGATAGCTTTATTACATGTGAGGAATGTGTAAGAAATAGACATTCCTCACATGTAATAAAGCTGTCAAACAGTTGCAAATCATGCACACGGGAGCGATTTAACCTTATCACCGAGCAGCTGTAAATACTCGGAGCTCGGCCCGAGCATACTCGGCGAAAGGGTTAATAGAACATACTCGCTCAACACTATTGGATAGCAGATAATGCTTTCAGTCAGTTTGCCACCACCACCACCACCCTGTCTTCAACACGGTCAAGTCTCAGTAGCCGCGAGTCTGTACCGCATATTCCTCACCCTGATCCCTCTTCCTTCCACCGTGCTGAATGCCCGGAGACAACTGATCTCATACTTGAACACTCAGAAGAGCTGTTCACTTTTCCATTTGTAGATTCGGGCCAATCGCCCGGCCAGCTCCAAGCGAGTCAAGAGGAGAATGGCGCATGTAGCGATTCCCAAATATTTGAGCAGCCACGGTCACACAAAGGCAACGGTGGGAAATTGCAATTAATGTCACAAGAGGTGGATGATGATGATGAGACACAATTGCCAGAAAGTCAGGAGGAGGACCAGGGTGCGGAAATGGAAGACAAGGTGGTGGATAATATAGTAACTGATCCAAACTGGCAGGGAGACATGCAGAGCGAGGACAGCAGCACACAGGGGGAGGGAGGCGTAGCACCACAACAGGCAGGAATAAGCAGTGTGGTGGCCGCAGACACAAGGCGGGAAAGCGTTCCCCGTAACATCAACATGACGGAAGTTGCCAGTACAACTGTTAGGTCTTCCCGAGTCTGGTTGTTTTTTAAAGGCCAAAGGCCATTTGCACCACCTGCCAGGCCAGCATCAGCAGGGGTATCAAAACTAGCAGCCTGACCACACCAGCATGATCAAGCACATGACAGCAAAGCACCTGACTAAGTGGGCAGAACCCCAGGGTTCAGAAACAGTGTCTGCGAGTGACAGCACTGCTTCTTCCGCTGTTGTGCGTGCATGCCAATCCCCTGTCCACGGCGCATGCAAAGATACCTCCCGCCCTGCAAGTGTTGTTGCACACTCTGAACTAGCACCATCATCAAGCATGTCCACGTCCTTGTCTCAGCGCAGCGTTCAGTTGTCACTACCCCAGTCCTTGGAACGCAAACGCAAATACGCAGTCAACACCCCACAGGCCATACTGCTAAATTCACACATTTTACGAATGTTAGCGCTTGAAATGTTGCCTTTTAGGCTCGTGGAGACGGAAGCTTTCTGCAACCTGATGGCAGTGGCCATCCCTCGGTACTCGGTCCCCACTATTTCTCCCAGTGTGCCGTCCCTGCATTACATGAGCACGTTGTTAGAACTCTCCTGTTAGGTTTTTTTTAGTTTGCTGGTCACATGACCATTTTTGCCTATTTTATCCGGCTCCGCCCTCCTGGCCTTGCTGGACTTCATTGTATTTACTACTCTTGAGCTAGCTTGGTGCTCTGTTGCCGTTCTCTGTTAGTTTTGCTAGGTCTTCTGACCTCTATGCTTTTTGTTGTGTGTTTGTCTTTGACTGCTACTATTTCTGCTAGGAGGTGTCCAACTTATCCCAGTCCCTAGTTCTTGTAGGGATCCCTCCCTCACATCTATAGGTCTTCGTACAGACTAGCCGAGGACTTTAGCGGGTCTGATCGCAGGATCAGGTTACCCGTTACATCGTAGGGATCTAGTTTAGTTCTATTGTAGGGACAGATCTCCTGTCTTTCCTTAGTCCCTGTAGCAGATCATAACAGTAAGTCCAGCCATAAAAGAAAAAAAAAAAAATTTTCTCTAAGGAAAGACCTCCAGTTTTCCATCATGGTCTCGGTTCAAGATTTGGCTCAACGCTTGCAGGGACTCTCTCTGGAGGTGGCCAAGCTCCAACAACACGTGAGTAGCTGTTCTGGAGCACATTTTGTGGAACCAAAGGTACGTCTGCCTGATTTATTTTTTGGCGAACAACAAGATTTTTTTTCTTTTAAAAATGCTTGTTTATTGTATTTTCGTTTGAGACCCGGATCCTCTGGTGATGAATCACAGCGCATAGGGTTCATAATTGCACTTTTGCGCAAAGATCCTCAGGGATGGGCCTTCTCTCTCCAACCTAGTGATCCGTGCTTTAGATCAGTGGATAGTTTTTTTTCTGCTTTGGGTTTGTTGTACGATGATCCTGATCGCGTCTCATCTGCTGAGTCTGAATTGAGACGTTTGAGGCAGGGATCAGGTAATGTGGAAAAATATTGTTCTCACTTCCGTCGGTGGTCTGCCCAGGTGGGGTGGAACGATTCAGCTTTGAAAAGCTTGTTTCTTGCAGGGCTAGGTGAAAGGGTTAAGGATTTACTGATTGCTTATCCCACACCTGGAAACTTGCAGGAGGCAATGCAATTAGCTATACGGTTGGACAGGAGACTGCGTGCAAGGGTTAATGAGAGCAAATCCTCTGCTATGTCAGCTCCGAGTCCTGAGAGGGTCTGTGCTGACAATGGAGAGCCGATGGAGATTGGGGTGATGGCACCCCGCTCTCAGGAAAAAGACCGCAGGTTTTCTGAAGGCTTGTGCTTCTATTGCGGAAATTCTGGTCATTTTATTAAGAACTGTGTGCTTCGTATGAAGAAATAAAAAAAAATGGTCAGTCATGCACGTATTGCCTGTTTAAATTCTAAGGGAGTATTCCTATCTGCTACTACTGCTGCTCAGGATGAATTAATTGAATTTCGGGTTTTTGTGGATTGTGGTTCTACTCTGAATGTGATTGATGGGGGATTCTTGGAAAAACTTAGATTAGAACCTAAAACTTTGTCATCCCCTATTGCTGTGGTTTCTGTTGATGGCTCTCCCTTGAAGAGTGTTACTCATAAGGTCTGTGAATTTCCCCTCACTATTAATGGTATTCATCAAGAGAATTTGGATTTGGTGGTATTGGATAATTTGCCTTCTCCAGTAATATTGGGGTTACCCTGGTTAAAATTGCACAATCCTGTACTGGATTGGTCTACCAATGAAATTAAGTCCTGGAGCCCTAAGTGTTATGACAAGTGTTGTAACGGACGTATTGCTGCGGTGGAAAAAGGGGAATTACCTGTACCTATTCAGGATTTTTGGAGAGTTTTTTCTGAGGAGGAGTCACAAATTTTGCCTCCCCATAGAGACTATGATTGTACCATTGAATTTGTCCCTGGAGCGACTCTTCCTAAAAGTCGTTTATTTAATCTTACTATTCCTGAGAGAAAGGCTTTGGAGGAATACATACAGACAAGCTTGGCCGCCGGTCACATTAGGCCTTCTAAGTCTCCTGTGGCTGTTGGATTTTTTTTGTAAAAAAAAAAGATGGCGGTTTACGTCCTTGTCTGGACTTTCGTGAGATTAATAAAATTACTGTACGCAATCCTTACCCACTGCCATTGATTCCTGATTTATTTAACCAGTTAGTGGGGGCCAAGTGGTTCTCTAAAATTTATCTCCGGGGGGCATACAATTTGTTGCGCATGAAGGAGGGTGATGAATGGAAGACTGCTTTTAACACTCCTGTGGGTCATTTTGAGAATCTGGTGATGCCTTTTGGTCTTACCAATGCTCCAGCATTTTTTCAGAATCTTATTAATGACATCCTTAGACCTTTAATCGGCAAAAATGTGGTTGTGTATTTGGATGACATTCTGATTTATTCGCCTGATCTGGAGTCTCATTGGCGGAGCGTACGTGAGATATTACAGTTATTAATGGACAATTCGCTTTTTGCTAAGCTGGAGAAATGTGAGTTCGCTGTACAGAGAATTAGTTTTTTGGGCTACATTATCTCCAGTGAAGGTTTTGAGATGGACCCGGTTAAAGTTCAAGCTGTGCAGGAATGGCCTAGGCCTATTGGTTTGAAATCGATACAGAGGTTTTTGGGTTTCGCCAATTATTACAGAAAATTCATAAAAAAATTTTCTATTATTGTCAAACCACTGACCGATCTCACCAGGAAAGGTGCTAATGCGGTTCAGTGGACTTCTGAGGCCATTGAAGCTTTTGTGTTTCTAAAGGAGAGGTTCACCTCTGCTCCCATCCTTATGCAGCCTGATGTGACTAAGCCGTTTTTGGTTGAGGTTGATGCTTCTTCTGTGGGGGTCGGTGCGGTGTTGTCTCAGGAAAACAAGGATGGAGTACATCCCTGTGCCTTTTTTTCAAAAAATTTTTCTGAGACTGAACTTAATTCCGATATTGGTAATCGGGAATTGCTGGCGATTAAACTCGCATTTGAACACTGGCATCACCTCTTGGAAGGTGCTGAATTTCCCATTCAGGTTTTCACTGATCATAAAAATCTGATCTATCTTGATGCTGCCAAGCGCTTGAATGCCCGTCAGGCTAGGTGGGCACTTTTTTTCTCGCGGTTTAATTTTTCCGTTACTTACATCCCGGGTACCAAGAATGTTAAAGCGGATGCTTTGTCTCGCAGCTTTTCTCCCATGGTCGGTGTTGAGGAGGAAGAGGAGAGCATTTTACAAGAAGGTGTTGTGATTGCTGCTTTGGACTCCATTTTGGAGGATGAGATTCTTAAAGCTCAGGAGAATGCCCCATCTAACACTCCCCATGGGAGGTTGTTTGTGCCTAGGACCTTTAGGAGAGATTTGTTTGTTGAGTGTCATGAGTCTCGGTTGGCAGGTCATCCAGGAATTTCTGAGACCAAGAGACTTGTGGGTCGCAGTTTTTGGTGGCCTGGATGGCAGAAGGAAGTCATTAAGTGGGTGCGCCAATGTACTGTGTGTGCTAGATCCAAGTCTTCGCATGCTCCTTCTGCGGGGTTGCTTTGCCCTCTGGAGGTTCCTAGTGCACCTTGGACACGTCTGGCTATGGACTTTATTACTGACCTTCCCCCCTCTGAAGGTTTCACGGTCATCTGGGTGGTCGTGGACCGTTTTAGCAAGATGTGTCACTTGGTTCCCTTCATCAAACTGCCTTGCGCTAAGACACTCGCTAAGGCCTTTGTCAAGGAAATTGTCAGACTACATGGTGTTCCTACTGACATTGTTTCTGATAGGGGACCTCAGTTCGTGGCTCGTTTTTGGCGTGCCTTTTGTGACAGGTTGGGAGTTCATTTGTCGTTTTCATCCGGATATCATCCTGAGTCTAATGGCCAGACAGAAAGGAAGAACCAGGATGTTGAGCAGTTCTTGCGTTGTTTTGTGGCAGACAATCAAGAGGGGTGGTCTGAGTTTCTGCCACTTGCTGAATTTGCTCTTAACAACCATACATCCTCTTCTGCTGGGTGTTCGCCTTTTTTTTGTTGTTCTGGGAGACATCCGTCTTTTGGGTCATTCTCCAAATTGGTTTCGGCTGTGCCTGAGGAAGAGAGTTTTTCCGGTGATTTGGAGAGAGTTTGGACGGATGTGCGTGGTAATCTTCAGGAGGCTAACAAAAAATCTAAGAGGTACTTTGATAGGAAACGGCAAGAGGTTTTGTTTGCTGTTGGTGACATGGTTTGGTTGTCCTCTAAGAATCTGCGATTGAGGATTCCTTCTAAAAAATTGGGTCCCAAGTTCGTAGGGCCCTTTAAGGTGCTTCAGATAGTTAACCAATCTGCTGTTAGGTTGGAGGTTCCTACGTCCTGGAAGATTAACCCGGTGTTTCATGTTTCTCTGTTGAAAAAAGCTGATGTGTCGGATGGTGACGCCTCTGCCACTGTTCCTCCGGTGGTGGAGGACGGGGAATATGAAATTTCCCGCATCCTAAATTCTAGATGGTATAGAAGGAGTTTGCAGTATCTCGTCGCTTGGAAGGGTTTCGGACCTGAGGATAACTCATGGGTGAGGGCGGATGATGTTTCTGCTTCCAGACTTGTCAGAGCTTTTCACAGGAGGTTTCCTGGTAAGCCTGGGCCTAGGGGATCCGGAGGATCCTCTTAGAAGAGGGGGTACTGTTAGAACTCTCCTGTTAGTTTTTTTTTTAGTTTGCTGGTCACATGACCATTTTTGCCTATTTTATCCGGCTCCGCCCTCCTGGCCTTGCTGGACTTCATTGTATTTACTACTCTTGAGCTAGCTTGGTGCTCTGTTGCCGTTCTCTGTTAGTTTTGCTAGGTCTTCTGACCTCTATGCTTTTTGTTGTGTGTTTGTCTTTGACTGCTACTATTTCTGCTAGGAGGTGTCCAACTTATCCCAGTCCCTAGTTCTTGTAGGGATCCCTCCCTCACATCTATAGGTCTTCGTACAGACTAGCCGAGGACTTTAGCGGGTCTGATCGCAGGATCAGGTTCCCCGTTACATCGTAGGGATCTAGTTTAGTTCTATTGTAGGGACAGATCTCCTGTCTTTCCTTAGTCCCTGTAGCAGATCATAACACACGTGTCCCACAATATTAGCCGTGCCCTCAACAATGCAGTTACTGGGAAAGTCCACCTAACCACGGACACGTGGACAAGTGCTTGTGGGCAGGGATGGTACATCTTGCTGATGGAACACTAGGTTAACAGAGTGAAAGCCGGGACCCAGTCGAACCTTCTGACGGAACACGTCCTCCTGACACTGAGGATTGCGGGCCCTGGGTCAATCAGGGTTGCCCCCACATTCTAAAGCTCCTGCACCTCCTCCTCTTCAGCCTTCATCTCCGAAATGACCACATCAGTCACAAGCTGGAAGCACTGCAGCACTGCCTTGGCCAAGCAGCAACAGGCTGTGCTGAAGCTAATATGCTTAGGTGACAAACCGCACCACGCTGAAGAGTTGTGGACAGCTCTGAAAGAGCAGGCAGATCTGTGACTGACAGGAGGCCCTCTGACCTCTACGTCTCTTGCAAGGAACATTGGAGTTCCTCCAAATTTTTGGCAGCCGTTGCATTCACTGCATAGGCAAACAGTATGGAAGACCAACTTCCTAATATTGGGAACATTGCTTTCAGGAGACCCTCTAAACTCTACTTCTCTTGCAAGGGACATTGGAGTTCCTCCAAATTTTTGGCAGCCATTGCATTCACTGCATAGTCAAACAGTATGGGAGACCCACTCCTTTTTAATGGGAACATGTCATTACTGTGGCCCAGCTCTATATGTCTTTAAATTGTTAGTGGTGTTTTTCCTAAATTTTGCCAGCTGTTGGCCTAACTGCATACCTATAACTGGATAGCAGACCCGCTCCTTTCTAATGGGAACATGTCATACTCATTACTGAGGCCCACCTCTATGTGTCTTTAAATTGTTATTGGGGTTTTACCCAAATTTTGGCAGCCCTTGCAGTCACTGCATGGGCATTACCACTATAGGAGACCCACTCCTTTATAATAGGAACATTTTTTTACTGAGACCCTCCACTGTGTCTCTTCAAAGGGGTATTGCGGTGCGTCCAAATTTTTGGCAGCTCTTGCAGTTACTGCATACCCAATAACAGTATAGGAGACCCACTCTTTAATAATGGGAACAACAAAGCATAGCCGACTGCTGGCCCTATAATAATAGTGCTTGTGACTTTCAGAGTCCCTCCTTCATAAATGAAACAGGGTGTGTCAGATAATGTCTCACACACCACATGGCCAGATAAAGTAGTAAAATGTTAAAATTACATTTCCCGGTGAATGCATTTTTCACTGTTGAAAGCAATGCAAAAGTGCAAAAACGCATCAAAAACGCTACGTGGGAACATAGCCCAAGGTGTGGAGGAGCATTTTTGTTTTTGTTTTTTTTTGTTTTTGTATATTTATTTTGCCTTATATACAAGTAATTACCCTTGAAAGGATGTTCCATAACATTTTTCCCAGGAAAATCCATTTTGGTTTTGTTTTTGTATGCTTTATTGTCGGTAAAAGTGGCATAATATCTCTGACAACATTGTTGACAGCAGTGATCTGGGAGACAGAGATGCTTCCAGGGGTCTTCCCCATGCTGTTCCCATGTCATTTGAGCACTGTTCCCATCAATTTGGGCAATTTTTAGGCCCTCTGCAGGCCGCGGGGGGGGGGGGGGGTCGCCAGAAAAATGAGTTTCCCATAGACTTACATTGGGCTCGTTGCTCGGACCAAGCACTCGAGCATTTCAATTTGCTCGACCTGAGCAACGAGTACCCAAGCATTTTAGTGCACACTCATCACTAGCCTCAATGAGTTCAGTGTGAATGTCCACCTACTCTCCGCTCTCGACATTATCCATACATGTCTTGTAATATTGTAAATGTATTTGCAGGTCCCGTTTAGTTCTCCCTATGTAATACTTGTGACATGGACACTTTATACAATATATCACTCTTTTTGTGTGGCATGATATGTGGGTTTTTATGGTATATGGTGTGCAATGTGTAAAGCAATAGAATATGACCCGACATGCTTTTGAAACTCAAGAGAAACCATATACCATAAAAACCCACATATCATGCCACACTAAAGGAGTGATATATTCTATATGTCACAAGTATTACATAGGGAGAACTAAATTGAAGCTGCGAATAAGATTGAAAGAACACATTTACAATACTAAAAGACAGTTTGTGGGACATCCACTATCGCAGCATTACAAGCAAGTACAAAATGGGAAGATAACGGGAAGTGCGTTCTAGGGTGTAGAAAAAAATAAATAAAAAAACATTGGAGAGGAGGAGATTATGCACGGATAATGTCGAGAGTGGAGAGTAGGTGGACATTCACACTGAACACATTGAGACCACAGGGTCTCAATAGCAAAATAGAATTATTCGCCTTCTAATTAGCAATTGACTTTGGACTAAAGAGCTTGAATACTTACCTATAAAAGTGCTGCCAGGAGGAGTGGATGTAATCCCTGATGAAGGCGGTCGCAGCCGCTGAAATGCGTTGGATGATTGACAACTCTTTCTTTCCATGGAGACAGCCCGTAACTATTTTGAGTGACGTCACGATTTCACACTGCAGGCTTTTTTGAACTAGTGTTTGACACAAACGTGACGGGTCGGCACCGTGCTAACACTGTTCTACTTCAAGGGGGTTCCGACATGGAGGATCCCCTGCATTTCCAAGCTCCACTACTTTCCAGCATCTGGATATCCAGCAAGATCAGCGTGGGTTCAGAACGCAGGAACTCCGGTACCATAGCTGTCATCCTCTCCTAGCACGGATAGGCATCCAAGCTACCAAACAGCAGCATAGATAAGGGAAGCTACAGATTGTCAGTATCACCACTTTTAGCACATTGCACAGTATATAATTTTTCCCAGTGTATACAAACTATTTGGTCGTTTATACACACCCAGGCAGGGTGTGTGTGTGTGTATATGCAGCTTTAAGAAGAACAGGTGGCAGCGCTGGTGCATACTTTATTTTAGTTTACATTTTTGTTTCCATGTGTGTTCCTTTGTGTTTTTTTTTGCCTTCAATCTGATTCTACAATGTGGATATTCCAATAAGAACAAAAAAAAATTGCATAAAGAAGTGTCCAAACATTTACCCAATACTGTATGACTGCTAACAAGTAATATCTGCTTTGGTGTTTTCTCTGTTTCATTGGTGCATTCACAATCTTTGATGATAGACTTTGAATGGCAAAGAGCTACTGGATATACCTGTGGAATAATCTGGTTATTTGCAGGATGGTTTGCCCTGAATCTCACCAACATTAAGTTCTGTTTCACTGTCTGGATGCTTGATGATAATGGTGGTAATGGGTAATGGGACGTACATGATGATTCCAATAATGGAGCTCATGTTTTATATGGAAAATATTTCCTATCATTGAATATCTCAAGAAAATATTTCCTAGCATTGATAAAAAACTGGACATTCAATAAATGTTTGACAAAACCAACAAATTAATTTTTTTTAAAATAAATTCACACATAAAAGAATACCACTCCTTACAGTTACTAGGACTAACAGTAGACTTCCTATGGATGTGGCTCTATGAACTACTGCTTTACATCAAAGCATCTCTGCTTATGTAGTTTAGCTTATCTTCACAGCTGTATGCATTGGAAAGTGACAGAGTTTAACATCCCCACAATCTGTATAGTCCAAGTTCAAGGGACAAAATTTAAATAGTGATTAAATTAAAAAGAGTGAACAATTCCGCACGGTGGCTCAGTGATAAGCTCTAGGGATGGGCAAATTTATCTGAGTGGAATTAAATTCTACTCAAATTTTACATTGCGGAGAATACAGACTTTTTTTGTAATTTGTTCCATGTGAATTTAGCAAAATGGCAACCAGCTGTGGCCGCCATGTTGCTGAACAGTAGAGGGAAGGCAAAAGGTTAAAAAGAAAAAAAAACATACTCATTACCACTTTCTTCTGCGGCCACTCCCAGGCTCACTGCCCACTGTCTGTCACATCTCCGGCTCGATGTTTACTGGCTTCTGGCCGTGAGCAGGCCCCTGAGTTCACTACTCAAGCTCTGGGGCTTACTCAAGGGTGGAAGCCTTAGCCTAGAAAGAACACTAGGCTGAAGACACAATGCGATGTCAGCATGGAGAACTGGACAGCAGGCAGGGAGCAGAGGGACCGCAGAAAAGGTGAGTTGTGACATGAGTTTTTTTCTTTCCTTTTTAACCTTTTGCCAGCTACTTACCTCTACGACTGCCCCAGCTGCTTCCTATCCACAGTGGGGTTCTCCATTGTAGTTCATTGCTGGCCCAATGTTCACTCTAGACCAAGAGTTCTTGCAACGATTAGGCACTGGAATTCACTGCGTATACTCCAGTGCCTACCCACAGCTGGTAGCCCCTGCCTAGAGTTTAAACTGGGACAAAGACGTCACGCTACTACAGAGTCGCCAAGAATCGTAAAGTGGGAAGGGAGCAGGGGAGCGGCCAGATAGGCAAGAGGTGAGATGAGTTTAAGTATTTTTTAATACTTTATCTCTTACATTTATTATGGGGTGTGGAGAGATTGCATGGCATAATAGGAAACAATCAATTTGAGGAGAATAAATTCTCTGCTAATTGAATTTCCTGAGAAAATCTGCATAAACAGTCGAGTTCTAAATCTGTCAGATTCGCTCATCTCTAGTCAGCACTGTAACCTTGAAGTGCGAAGCTTATAGGTTCAAATCCCACCAAGTACAACTTCTGTAAGGAGTTTAACTGTTCTACCCGTATTTGGTGGGTTTCCTCAGGGTTCTCCGGTTTCCTCCCACACTCCAAAGGGACAATCATGTTTATTTCTCTAAAGCACTGTTGAAATTAAGGGTGTGAGTAAAATAAATCAATTTAGCTATTAACTGTAGTTAGTAGTTAATCATATGAGACAAAATTATTTGCTTTTTCCAATTAGGTGAACCATATATGTTTTTCGAAAACCTTTTATATTTGGACATTTGTGCGTTATGATGTTTGGTTGGTCTATATTGAATAGAAGGATTGATTTTCTTTTAATGTTTGATAACCCCTTAGGAATGGCTGATGTCCTGTATCATGGTTTAGTCTTTGAATTGAAAAAACATGTATTTCTTCTAGTTGGACTTAAAACACAAGATTTTTTTTCCTTTCAACTATAATATGAGACACATGTTTTCTTTCCTCATGTCCATGTGTAGGCCCTGAGGGCTGGTAACCAGGATTAATATATAACAGAGTAAACATAAAATGTGCCTGAATAAAAAATAACAAAATCAATAGTAAAGAAACACATGAACTTATATGAAATGTCATGCATTTTATTTTGTAAACTCTCAGATTAGTAATAATATAACAAACTATGGTCATTACCAACACTTACTATTAATACATTAACCATAATATTCCCATGGATAAATGTAGGTGGGTAGGATCTGGATCCCAATTCTTCAGAAGTTCTCATGACTCCAAGCCTGTAGAGCATGAATGAAGGAGCAGCACAATGCTCGTCTGTTGATCCATACAAGCTTGTACGCATCAGGCATATGACCTCAGTGATCGGGAGAGCATCAGTGGTTGGTTCCCACTAATCTAACATTTATCACCTATCCAATAATTAGTGTTGTTCTGTGGGTTTGACTCATTATGGTATATAATACTTTACACTGGACGTGGTATTTTGCAAGGCTGCCTATTAATTTTAAGGGGCATCTTATAATGCCATACATCTGCAAGAAATGCAGACTAACTGCATACAGTTTGTGTGGTTTTTTTATACTTTTTTTAGGTTCCCTTTTTTGCCACTTTTCAGATTTTATCTTTTACATAGCTTAATTATAAGAACTTAATAAAGCTTATTATGAGATGAGTTCTTGTGTCCATGTTTGTGTGTCTAAATGGGAATCAGAATGCAATTCCTCTAAGGGACAGGGATAAATCTACATAGCAAAAAAAAAAGAACCCTGCACAGTTTTAAAGGGAATATGTCAGCAGTTTTTTTGCTATGAAATCTGACAGCAGAATGAGTTAGGGATAGAGACTCTGATTCCAGTGATGTATCACTTAGTTTACTGGATGTGACAGTCATGATAGAATTACAGTTTTCTTTTCTGAAGTTCTGGTAGAGCTCAGATTTCTGTGTACATTGTAGTGACAGAGAGATGCTAATCAGTGGTGGGGGTGTGGTAGGTGTAAGGTTCACCTGGTGAGATGGATCTGCTAAGCCTGTAGTCCGGGAAGGGGTGGGGTAGGGTCACGGACTCCGGGCATTGGTGCAGCTTCTAGAGGAATTGAGAACTTAGACTAGCTGAAATCTCAGCAGCAATCAGACAGATGGAGTGGAACCAAATAGGGATGGATGCAGGTTGAAAACACAGCAAGAACTGATAATGGATCAAATCAAACCTGGAACACTAGAGTCTCAATTCTAGAACACGGGTCTGTGTCCTAACGGTCCTTAAATAGGATTAGGGAGATGATGTCACTGAACCATGCCAGGCAACCTACTAAACATAACATGGAGCACAACAGAGGGCAGTGGGCCAAGATGAAGAAAGCAGAACCCAGGATACTCAGAATAGGTGTGTAACAGTTGACTAGGATGCACAAACTAGTTGTCCTCTAGTGACAATGTCCTCCTGATTGTATTGAAACAGCAAATCACAGTCCAGTAAGTGACACAGCACTGTAATTAGGGTCTCTGCTCCTACTTTATGGTGCTCTCAGATTAGAGAGCAAAAACCTAATGACAGATTTAACATGTACTTAATGGGATTGCCCAGGACTTTGATGTTAGTGGGATGTCAGGGAAAGAACATTCTTGTACCTATAGTGCTGTCTGAATGTAGATAAAAAGGAATTATCAATTGAAAAGAAAAGGAAGGGAAATTACAAAGCATGAGAACCGGGACAGTTCCAAGCGGAGCTTTGTATGAGCTCCAAAAGCAGTTTTAACTTGTTGAAGGGCATGAAGGCAGCAAGACTGTGCTTTAATTGTGCTTTTGCTTGAAGCTACAGTTATGCTTTAATGCTTAAAAACTCAGTAATGACTGAAAATGCCCTTATTATCCTTTGTTATCAAAACACATGAGATAGAACTTACAAAGGCATATGGTCTCTCCACTAATCTCCCCATGAGTTACCCTCTCAAGATTTATATTGTGGTGTTCCATTGTGCCCATAGGTAATTTATCCACATGTGGCAGCATATATGTTTTCTAAATAATGAATGGATATTGCTCATCGTCATCATGCTCCTCTTTTGTTTTTAGATTTAGTGTCTCTGAGTGATCCTCACTTCTTGTATTTAATGAATATTTTTCAATAAAGATATTTGCTTTTTCACTATTTGGGACGTTTGTTCGAAGTTTGTTGCCGTTTTTGTTTTCTCATAACATATTGATTGTATAAGACTTCATCATTCTATCAGCATGAGTGATAACTAATGTAAAAAAAAAAGCATGAGTCATTTAAAAAAGCACACGCTGGCTCATATTCAGTTTTATGCAAGCACAGATGAACATAACATACTTGGGAACAGAAATCTTTTAAAAGTTACTAAATGATTAAATTCTGCAGATAGCAGTATGCATTGTGTGTTTATTAGGGTATGTGCCCACTTAACGTTTTACAAGGGTATATGCTGCGCAATTTCCGCAGCGTAAACGCTTGTGAAACGCTTGGTAATCCGTCCCCCATGGTCCTCAATGAGAATCCGCAATTTCAATGCCCATGCTGCGGATTTTTCCACAGCGTTTTTGATGCGCTCAAAAATCCGCAGCATGTCCATTATTTGTGCGTTTCTGCATGCGGATTTGAGGTCCCAATGCACTAGAAAAACGCATGGCAAATCCGCATGTAAAAACGCTGTAAAATCCGCAAGCGTTTTTGACTGCCAAGAACATGCAGAAACGCTGCAGAAATTTTCTGCTTAATTTCTGCATCGTGGGCACATAGCCTTACTCTTTTTTGTGATACGTTTCTCTGATAATGTGTACTTTTAATCATTTACATTTTACAGTTTATATTTACTCCATAGAAAGTTAAAGGGGTTGTGCGGTACTTTAGATTACCCCCTGATGTCCCCCCCCCCCCCAGGTCCCTAAGACTTTTTGTAAATTCCTTCTGCAGTTGATATTGCCTGTGAGCAGCGCTATCAGTGGCCGCTCACAGGCATCACGTGACCCCCGGCTGCAGCTGGCTCTGACATCCGCTGATGTCACGACAAGTGCTGGCAGCAGCCGGGGGTCACGATCTTCCTGGTTCCAGGTGGATGCCAGGCTGTGGGCGGGGTTACCCCCCCGCGTCACACCCGGCATCCACCGCGCGCTCTGCCTCTCCCCATTCATTGGGAAAGCGCGCGTTGCATGTCGGGTGTGATAGTTGTATCCCACAGCTATCCCCTATCCAGGGATATTTAATCATGGGTCAAGAAAAGACTTATGCAAAAATTTAAAAGTACAATATTTTATTATAAATTCAAACTAAAATATTAAGGTAAAATTAAAAATAAGCAGGAAATCACTGGGCTAAACAAGAGCTCACATAAGGATGTATATATATGTTTATCTCTAAAGCCAAAAAATAGAAATGTACAGATCAATGTTTAATATCAAACCAGAGACACAGATATAGACATTTGGATTGCCCATGAGCCCTGTAGCTGCACCCCAACAACGCCGTTTTGGCACGCTTCTTCCAGAGGGCATTAACATTAGAAGGAGAAAGTGTTCTTTTTAATGGCTACCATTCAGTATAAACCGAGCATTTTCCCCTTCTGATGTTAACGCCTCCTGGAAGAAGCGTGGTGAAACGGCGTCATTGGGGTACAGTTACAGGGTTCATGGACATTCCCACTAGCAATTTTTGGCTGATTTTTTTGGCAGTGAAATGTTTTTATCTATATTTATAGGATCTCTATCTCTCTATGCATGGCTAGAGTGCTAATTATCTATATATGTGCATATATGCGGCTATCTTTGACAACACTCTGTCTTCAAATGGCTATATCTGTGTCTATGGTTTGATATTAAACATTGATCTGTACATTTCTATTTTTTGGCTTTAGAGATACTGTATATGTATATGCATATGCTATATGTGACTTCAGATTTTGGTAAAAGCTGTTGCTAAGCACTAGCACTTTATTCTTATCAGACTTCATTTGAGGAGAGTATATATAACCTACCTAGACAATTGCACTTTATACTTATCAGACTTTAGTTTAAGCCACTGTATATAACATACCTGCATGTATGCGGCTATGTGGGACTTCATATTTTGGTCAAAGCTATTTAGAGGCACTTGCACTTCATTTTCTATATTTAAATTACAATATATAGTACTCATGTATACCAACAAACATAGCTTGGCTTCTAGCAATACACCTGCATTGTAGGTACATTTATTTCAGTGAATTGAGTAATCCTATATGCACACAGTGCCATATATAGGGCCTTATCACCTACTGATTTTTTTTTAGGATACTCAATGTTAACAGCTGCACTTGCATTATATTTCTATCCTAAATGGCTATATATGTAATACATGCTTTTTTACTAAAATACTCTGTCTTCAAATGGCTATATCTGGGTCTCTGGTTTTATATTGAACATTGATCTGTACACTTCTATGTTTGGCTTATATATACACCCTTATGTGAGCTCCTGTTTAGTCCAGTGATTTCTTTCTTATTTTTAATTTTACCTTGGTGTTTTAGTTTGAATTTATAATATAATATTGTACTTTTACATTTTTGCATAAGTCTCTTCTTGACCCATGATTATATATTCCTGGTTAGCGTTATAATAATATTTCAATTTTAAAGTGGTATGCACAATGTGATTGGTACGACAAATGTGGCAATCTAGCTACATAATTCTTCAGATTGCTTTTGGAAACAGCTGACAGTCTGATGAGACACAGATCTGTACAAAATGGGGCATATGTATTAAAACTACTTCTTAGACAGTGAAAACTATAGGATGCAAAATTTATCAAGTGGTTAGTGCTGTATGAGAAATATGATTTTCAGACTTACTAGTTTAAGTTTACACCAGTTGGCTTACTTTGTGCCAGTAATGTGTGCCACATTTTTGGAGCATTTTTTTTGGTGAGTTGTGTTGCATGTTAAGCTATACTCTTTCTGGTAAACCACAATTATTTTCAGCAAGGTCACTTCTCTCTACTTGAACACGTTATAAAATGTGTCTAAAACACATGATAAATATTGCACCAAAGAGAGTTATTTAATGCAATTTATGCCCAAATTCAGATACATTTAGCTTGATAAATATGATCCAATGTTCTCTGCTACATTACATTAATTTTTCTAATGCGAAGATGTCACCTCCCAAATTACAAATCAATAAACGAAAGTCAAAAGAATCAGACAGTGAGTGTAGCTGTGGATGAGAATGCATTTGAAAGCGGAGTTACTCAACTTTTTATGTAGATTTTATCAATATATAAACTGTAATCAGGCAACCTCATCCAATGATTTCAATAAAGTGCAAATGTTTAGGTAGGTAAGCCAGCATCCTGTGAATGAAATAGACCAAAAATTAGCCAAAAAAACAATATTTTCAAAAACAGTGTAAAGACTAAATGAATATACTATATATAAATATATATATAGTACCTCATATAGTTTATGTCAACAATTGTTTATACCATATAGTCAAGCAGAGGATCTTAAAGCTTATTTATGTCCAATATTCTAATGTTACAGCTTTACTTTTAGATTTATTTGGTACAGTCATTTGGATATCTGATCAGAAACTTAAAAGGGTTTTCTGCAGACTTGTGAATCCGCACATCACATGCACTGTATGTTGTGAGGATTCTTCGATTCCGGTGCTGGGAGAGGGCGGTCATATGAACGCAAGTATGTGATTTGCATATGTTCAACCACATTCTGACTAGACATGTCCAACCTCGATCAATACACTTGTATAAGGCAAGGCCACACACATCTAGTCGGCATGTGATCACATGTATGAAAATTGCATAGATATGGTCAAGGGCCCATCACTCCCGGCGATGGCACCAGAGAATTCTCATAGCGCACTGTGTATCTGATGTGAGGAATCACAAGTCTGCAGTCACATAGAGTAGCCTAAGGCCAGACAACCCCTTTAAGAGAACCTTATACTTTAAACTACAGTAACAGTTATTTAATTTTTAATGGTGATATGTAGCATGTAATAGGAAATCTGATTGTAAGAGAAATACTGGTGAAGTGAATTTTCCAAGTCTCACTGATCTCTAGTATTTATGAATTCTAGTATGAATTTCAGCAATCGACTTTGGAGAATAAAAATTAAATATATAATTGCTATAAAATGCCTCGACATTTTAGATGAATTCTAGGACACCAGCATTAGTTTCTATTTTCATAACTTCTCATTGCATATTTATAACATTGATCACATTCACATATTTAAATATAATTGGGGGACTTCATTTTAGTTCAGTTTTGCAGCTTTTTGAATCATATAACAATTTTTAATTTAAATGTGAAATTTCGAAAACAACAAGAAGACCATAAATCTTGAAAAAATCAGTCATGATGTATTGCACATGGAAAAAATATACCAGCAACAATGGAATATTGCACTGTTGTACAAGGTGCTACATAATATAATTCCGCACTACCAGTTCACTTGACGGATGATTTCAGGTATAGAAGACCACTAATTGTCTTGTAATCAATCTTTGTTTAAGCATTGGATAAAGAAGGATGACAACCAGAATACTGTTGTTTACGATGTCTGGCATTCTTCTTATTCTTCTTTTTCTTCGATTTTTTGTTTGTCTTTTTCTGTTTTTTACTTTCCTTGTACCAAGGACCCCAAACTCCTCCATTAAGTTTAGGGTTGCTCCTTGGATCCTTTGGGGGATATCTTACTGGGACTGCAGATTTGTTGAACTGTGCAAGTCTTCTAAGCAACTGCTTTACTACATCTGGGTACTTTTCTGACAAATCAATCCTTTCAAATGGGTCGGCAGTTATGTTAAAAAGCCACAAAGATTTTCCATTTGTGGGAGACACACGTTCATTGTGCCAGCGATTAAGTCCAATGTTGCTAAAACTTTGAGGAGGCACCCAATCACCATAGCCAGGGTTTCCCGTTAGTAGTTTCCACTGGTTTACTCTAATAGCAGATTGAATAGCAGTATTCCAAATGCCAAAGCCAGCAGTCCAGGAGCCATTTCTTGCCTTGGTATACATAGGATCTATATTGTGTAGGATATCGATTCTTGGGGAACGTTTTCCTTCGCTTATTGTTTCCCATATGTCATAGCCATCTAGTTTCATGTCCTCCCCTATTTCACCACCAGCCAAAGTAACTAGTGTAGGATACCAGTCTGTTATATGGATTAGTTCTTTACAGATGTGGCCATTGACTTTCAAAAATGGGCTATGGACAAAGCCAACAGCACGTATACCACCTTCCCAATAAGTCCCTTTGCTTCCACGGAGAGGCCAATTGTTGCCTCCCGCCATTGGCTGTCCACCATTGTCTGAGGAATAAATAATGATGCTATTTTCATAGAAGCCATATTTTTGTAATGCTGTGGTAATATTGTTAACAGCATCATCTAAGCATGACAGCATGGCGGCATATCTTCTCCTGTTAACGTTAGTTATTGACTTATAATTTTCTAAATAATTTCCAGGAGCTTGTAAAGGAGAGTGCACCGCTTGGTAAGCAATATAAAGAAATAAAGGTTTCTTGGGATTTTGGCTGGCCAAAATGTCATGTACTCTTTGAGTGTACATTTCTGTAGAATAAATACCACGGTCATGTTCCCACGCTGCATTATCATTTTCATACAAGTCATATCCACATGTACCTGGGCTGTCACATTTGTAATGGTTATAGTAATCACCACTTCCCAATAGTGATCCAAAGAAAGAATCAAACCCTCTGTGTGTTGGCATGCATTCCGTGCGATAAAATCCCAGGTGCCATTTTCCAACCATATGGGTTGCGTAACCAACGCTCTTTAGTTTCTGTGGTAACGTCAAATTGTCCAGTGGCAAACAGTTTGGCTGAGAAGGTCGTATTATGGAATGCTGAAGACCTGTGTGTATCTGGTACCTGAAAGAGAGAACTTTTTTAGATAAACCCATATTATAACATATTAATCAATATATTTATTTATCTATAATATATATCTATCTATCCCATAAAAAGTCACTTCAGGTTAGGTCAGTAGCTCTTTAATTGGAACTTCTTTGCCTCTCTAAATAAAAGATACTCTTTGAATGAAACCTATCCTGATGGATTATAGCAGGAGTTTAAGAAATGCTTTAAAAATGTCTCTTTCTTTAAATCCCACAGGAAACAATTCATTTCCACAGCTGAAAGTCTTTGTTTAAAGAGTGCTCTAAGACATACAGCCCATAAACTTAAAAGCACATGGTCTTGATATTTTATCTACTTGTCCCCATGTGGTGACCTCTTCTTAACTTTAGGGTGGTAAGAGGTCAGAAGGTCTAAAAATCTCAAGGGCCTGCTCATGGAAGAAGAATGTAGACCCCCCAGGCTTGTGTGAACATCAGAGATACAATCAAAAATGTATAACTATTGTAAGAATGACAATGAGACTGGTTATTACACCTTATTATACCCTATTATTACTTGTGTTTGCTGAGAACACAGTTTTTTTTTGTTATTTCATACTTTTCCTTCTTTTGAATCCATTCTTGGTTTTACTCCAAAAATTCACAAGAAAGACTGCACAAAAATGAAATGGGTCAAATAAATTTGTTCTCTTTTCAATTGACCAAACACAATATTGACATGTTTGCCCATGTTTTCAAGTTTTCTTTCAGTACCATTGTTCATTAATGCTTAAAGGGAGCCTGTCAGTCCAAGCTGACAGAATAAATTAAGCATATAGTCGTTTAGGGGACATAGTCCCTTCCACAAAATGCACATTCAGTGTTCTAATTGCCCCTCGGGTGCTAGTCCTTAGGCTATCCTACTTGTTTTCATACGGCCTACTGGATCGGGGGAATAATACCCTTACATGCTTTCTGGCTTGGCTCTAGCTGATCTCCAGTTGAACTCTACCCTATTCTAAAATTGCGCAGTTTTGGCACACAAAATTCCACCCACCATGCTAGCTTCCTAGCTACAAGCTCAGTGAGGAGTTTGAACCCTTTATGTATGTGTGCTGCATTCCACAAAAAAATAGTATTATACTTCAAGTATTTAAACATGCTCGACCTTATAAGAACATTATTGTAATCTCCATCTGTGTGGTATTACATATATACACTATAAGACTCTGTTATTATGCCAATAACAAAACCAGTATACCAAAATTATTTTGGATCTTAAAGGGGTTATCCCGCCTTGGGGTAAAGGTCTGCAGTCACTGTATGTGACTACAGACTGGTAAATATTCAGACCTTGCGCACTGTGTGGTTTGAGGATTCTCCGGTGTTGGCACTGGGAGCAGAGGGAGAGTGACCGCAAGTATGTGATTTGCATGCATGCGGTCATGTGCCAACTAGATGTACATGGTCTTGGTCAATGAAAGTGTATTGAGTGAGGCTAGACACGTCTAGTTGGAATGTGGCCAGAAGTATGCAAATTACATACTTGCGGTCACGTGCTCACTGCTCCCATCGCCAGCACCAGAGAATGCTTAGTGCGCAGTGGTGTGCTTTGAGGATTCAAGTCTGCAGTCACACTGAGTGATTGCAGACTTGTAAGGCGGGACAAACCCTCATGTAGTTAATATTAGGTTCATTACATACATGTAAATTTAAAGAAGAGATTTAATTTATTATGTTTATTTTTTTATTAAAATGTCGAAGATATTTAAAAATTGTACGCTAAAAAAATATTCTGGAGTCAACTATGTATGAGATAAAGACCTTTTTTGTATTTACTTTTATATACAGTACAGCACAGCGTATAATTTGTAACAGCAGAAATGAATGTGAGTCTGTTGACAGATAAACTATATAATTATAGAATATTACATTCTAAAGTAATAAAATGCAACCCTCCCTCCAGGGAGCAAAAAGTTACAGGAAAGCGGTGCCTTATCATTTGTTAGCATCATGCCTTATCTAAGCATCCAGCAGTACAAAAAAGTTGTCATTCAAAGTGGTTGTCCCAGCTCAAAAATAGGGCTCTGAAGTACCCCATCAGAATGAAACACTGGCCACACATGGGAGTTATGGCAAAAGTAATTATCCATAGGACTCATTGGAGATTGCTGAATGCTGTACTTAAAAAGTCTCCTAGACAATAAGACACTCCATTCTAGGAGGCTATCACAGAGCTCCAATCTTGGGATTGGTAGGGATCACAGCAGTAAAAACCCAGTGATCAGCAAGTTATTACCTATCCAGTGGATGGGTGATAACTTGCTGAGATGGAACAACCCCTCTAACTAGCAATGTACAAAAAAACATGGACAGGACATTCAAAAATCACACATTGCTAGGCAAAAATTTACAAAACTGAACATGTTGTTAGGCTGCGTGCCCACTATGCGTTTTTCAAGCGTTTATGCCGCGGAATTTCTGCAGCGAAAATGCTTAAAAAACACTTGGTAATACGTGCCCCATGGTCCCCAATGATAATCCGCATGTGCTGTGCACATCTGTGGAAATTTCCGCTGCGGATTATCATTGCGGAAAAATACGCAGCATGTCCATTAATTTTGCGGACACGCAGCGTAATTGCCGCCATTGACTTGCATTGAAACGCATATTATCCGTGTCAGCACATTTGCACACACGGATAATATACGTTTCTATGTGCGGATGGTGCCCGGGTTTGGAGAAGAGGAGACTCTCCTCCAGACCCAGGTACCATAGAACCTGTTAAAAAAATAATTTAAAATAAAAAATAAAGATTATACTTACCTACTGATGGCCCCCGGCCTCCTCAGCGATGTGTCCGGTCTGTTGTGGTGTGAGGACCTGCCATGACGTCATTGAGTCATGTGACAGGTCACGCGACTGCTGACATCGGCGGTCACGTGACCTGTCACATGACTCAATAACGTCATCACAGGTCCTTTCACACCACCGAGACCCATACAACAGACCGGACGGAGCGGAGAAAATACCGGGGGCCATCGGAAGGTAAGTATAATCTTTATTTTTTACCATGTTATTCTTTTTTTTAACTATTACTTGGTCGCACTATATAAATCCATGCCGGTTGCATGGATTTATATAGTGTGACAAAGTTGTCAAGCACTTTTCCAAGTGATGCTAAAATCGCTTGGAAAAGCGCTTGATAACCCGCATGCAGAAATGCATGCAAAAACGCTTGACAAACGCTTCTACCTGGCAGGAAAAACGCATGTAAAATCCGCATGCGTTTTTCCTGCCAGGGAGAAGTGGAAAAAATATGCAGCATTTCTGCATCGTGGGCACATAGCCTTAGTTAAACATTCTGTTCAGACTCTATGAAGCCCATTACCATGTCATGGTGAATATCTCAGTGCCTAGCCTAAAAGGTGTGGTGCCGTGCATATACCACCTTCACAGTGGCAGGCCTGACAGCACCCATGCTGCGACACTGAATCCCCTTGACTCCTGGCCACACCACCACACAGGCAAAACACCACAGCAACAATGGCCGCTACACAGCACCAACACCAAGTGAATAGATGTAAAAAAACTCACCTTCCACAAGCTCTCAGACTGTGAACTAGGAGCAAAAATAAGCAGAACCGCTCTTGCAGTCTCCTGCTAATTTAACCCCTTTACCATCGAAGGTGGTTTGCACTTTAATGACCAAGCCAATTATTACAATTTTGACCGCTCACTTTATGAGGTATTAACTCTGGAACACTTCAACGGATCCCACTGATTCTGAGACTGTTTTTTCATGACATATTGTACTTTATGATAATGGTAAACATTTCTTTAATATGACTTGCATTTATTTGTGAAAAAAACAGAAATTTGGCAAAAATGTTGAAAATTTTGCAATTTTCAAAATTGAAGTTTTCATGCCCTTAAATCAGAGAGATATGTCACACAAAATAGTTAATAAATAACATTTCCCACATGTCTACTTTACATCAGCACAATTTTGGAACCAACATTTTTTTGGTTAGGAAGTTGTACGGGTTAAAAGTTGACCAACGATTTCTCATTTTTCCAACAAAATTTACAAAATCATTTTTTAGGGACCACATCACATTTGAAGTGACTTTGAGGGGCCTTTATGGGAGAAAATACCCACAAGTGACACCATTCTAAAAACTTCATCCCTCAAGGTGCTCAAAACCACATTCAAGAAGATTATTAATCAGGTGCTAAACAGGAATTTTTGGAATGTGGAAGAAAAAATGAACATTTAACTTTTTTCGCAAAAATGTTTCTTTAGATCCAAATTTTTTTATTTTTGCATATTAACAGGAAAATATGGACCCCAAAATTTGTTGTGCCACTGTTTAGGCGCACGGTAGGGTTCGGAAGGGAAAAAGCACGATTTGACTTTTTGAATGTAAAATTTGCTTGAATAATTAGTGGGCACCATGTTGCGTTTGGGGAGCCCCTGATGTGCCTAAACAGTGGAAACCCCCCACAAGTGACACCATTTTGGAAACTAGACCCCTCAGGGAACTTATCTATATGTGTAGAGAGCACCTTGAACCCCCAGGTGCTTCACAGAAGTTTATAACATTCAGTCCTAAAAATAAAATTTTAACATTTTTCCCACAAAAATGTTTTGAAGCCCCCAATTTTGAATTTTCATAAGGGTAACAGGAGAAATTGCACCATGCAATTTGTTGTGCAATTTCTCCTGAGTAAGCCAATACCTCATATGTGGGGGAAAACCACTGTTAGGGCGCACGGCAGGGTTCAGAAGGGAAGGAGCACTGTATGACTTTTTGAACACAAAATTGGCTGGAATCAAGAGCAGACATTATGTCGTGTTTGGAGAGCCTCTGATGTGCCTAAACTGTGGAAACCCCCCACAAGTGACCCCATTTTGGAAACTAGACCCCTCAAGGATTTTATCAAGGGGTATAGTGAACATTTTGAACCCAGAGGTACAACACAGAATTTAATAACATTAACCCTTTCGCAACTCTGGGATTTTCCGTTTTTGCATTTTCGTTTTTTGCGCCCCTTGTTCCCTGAGCCATAGCGTTTTTATTTTTTGGTCAATATGGCCGTGTGAAGGCTTATTTTTTGTGGGATGAGTTGTAATTTTGAACAACATTACTGGTTTTACCATATCGTGTACGGGAAAAAAAATCCAAGTGCGGTGAAATTGCAAAAAAAGTGCAATACCACAGATGTTTTTTTAATTTTTTTTACCACGTTCACTGAATGCTAAAACTGACCTGCCATTATTATTCTCCAGGTCATTTCGAGTTCGTAGACACCAAACATGTATAGGTTCTTTTTTATTTAAGTGGTGAAAAAAAATTCCAAAGTTTGCTAAAAAAAAAAAAATGGCGCCATTTTCCAAGACCTGTAGCATCTCCATTTTTCGGGATCTGGGGCTTATTTTTTGCGCGCCGAGCTGGAGTTTTCACTGATATCATTTTGGGGTAGATTCAATGTTTATTGCATTTTATTGCAATTTAGCGGTGACCAAAAAACGTAATTCTGGCGTTTAGAATTTTTTTCTCGTTACGTCGTTTACCGATCGGATTAATTCTTTTTATATGCTGACAGATCGGGCGATTCTGAACGCGGCGATACCAAATATGTGTATGTGTTGTTTTGTTTTTTTTATTATTTTATTTTGAATGGGGCGAAAGGGCAGTGATTTAAACTTTTATATTTTTTTACATTTTTTTTATATTTTTAAAACCATTTTTTTCACTTTTTGCTTGCTTCTATAGTCTACATAGGAGACTAGAATCAGCACTTGTCTGATCGCCTCTGCTACATACAGGGAACGAGTAGATCCCCTGTATGCAGCAGAAATGCTCCTGTGCTATGAGCGCCGACCACTAGGTGGCATTTAGCATGTTAACAGCCGAGGGTGGATCGCGATTCCACCCGCGGCTGTTGCGGGCACATATCAGCTGTAATAATCAGCTGACATGTGCCCGGTTCAGTGCGGACTCAGCGTCGGAGCCCTTACTGAACCGGTTGTTACAGCCTGGTGCGTACTAATACGTCCCAGGCTGTAAAGGGGTTGTCATCATATTGAATAAGTTGTCATTAGTCTTGAGCGCAAGTGCTTGCTACTTGAGTTTGCATCGGGTACTCAGGTGTGCACCAAGTATCACGAGTGATCGAATGACATGCTCGAGTCCCCGCCCCGCATGTTTCACAGTTGTTAGACACCCAAAAAGAAACATGCGGGGATTGCCCGTGCATGGCAGGCAATACCCGCATTTTTTTGGCTGTATAACAGCCACAAAACCTATGAGACTTGAGCACCCGCGATACTCGGTGCATACCTGAGTACCCAATGCAAACTCTAATAGCGAGCACTTGCGCTCAACACTAGTCGCCATATTGTCATTTTTTTCTTTACTTTTGCAAAAATCCCAACCCCAGCCCTCATACAACCTTAACCCTAGCACAACCCTAACCCTAGCACAACCCTAACCCTAACCTTAGCACAACCCTAACCCTAACCCTAGCAGAACCCTAAACCTAGAGTTTATTTTTTACACCGCTCCTCGTGCGGTTTAAGTGATTAAATGACTTTATTCTTTGGGTTCGGTGAGATTACAGCGTTACCAGATTTATATCGGGTTTTTATGATTGACAGCTGTGAAACACTAAAAAACCCTTTTTTTTGCGAAGACTAGTTTTTGCATCACCATATTTTGAGAGCTATAATTTTTCTATATTTCGGCCAACAGAGTCATGTAAGGGCTTGAGTTTTGCAGGGCAAGTTGTTTTCTGGTACCATTTTTGGGCACGTGACATTGTTTGATTGCTTTCTATTCCGATTTTTGGGAGGCAGAATAAAAAAAAACAATAATTCAGGATTTTTATTTTTTTATGCCGTTCCACGTGTGCTAAAATTGATAAGGCAGCTTTATTGTTCTGGTCAGTCTGTTTACAGCGGTACCACATTTATATATTTTTTTGTTTTGGCGCTTTTATGCAATAAAAACTATTTTTATTGTTTAAAAATAATTTTTTTTGCATCGCTTTATTCTGAGAGCTATAACTTTTTTTTTTTTTTTTTGGCTGATGGAGCTGTATGGCAGCTTGTCTTTTTGTGGGACATGATGACGTTTTCAGCGGTACCATTTTTCTTTACATTCGGCTTTCTTAGCCCGTTTTATTCCATTTTTTGTTTGGCGGTATGATGATAAAGCATTGTTTTTTGCTTTTTTTTTTTTTTTTTTTTTTTACTGTTTTCACTACAGGGGTTAACTACTGAGACAGTTTTATAGGTCAGGTCGTTACAGATGCGGCAATACCAAATATGTGTACTTATTGTTTTTTGTGTGTTTTTATCATAATATTTATTCATGGGTACAGTATATTTTTATTTTTTTTGATTATTTTTTCTTTTTTTTTTTAAATAGTTTTACAATTTTTTTTTTCACTTTCTGAGTCTTTTTTTTATCTTTTACACTCTGTCGCACTATGGTACTTTCACTTTTTGCAGGCTAATTGCTTGCATAGCATAAGGATGAAGCATCACCCCCTATGCTGTGCAGGCTGTCAGCCTGCACACACAAGCTAGGTAGATTGTGCACTGAGCACGATCTACCTATCTTGCTGATGCCTGGTGACCCGGATGTCGTCATGACGACATCTGGTCACCATAGCAACTATCCGGACCCGGCATACACAGCGCAGGACTCCGGATAGAAGGTAAGAAGGGCGCTCTTACCGGTGCCTGCACTGGAAATGCTGTGATCGACTTCGAACGCAGCATTTCGGGGGTTAATGTGCCGAGAGTGGTGCGACACCGCTCCTGGCACATAGTAGAGGGTATCAGCTGTGACAATCAGCTGACATCCGGCGGCGATCACGCCCGCACAGCCTCTGTGGGGGCACGATTGTCGGGGTGTAATAATGCGTATCTGGTCCAATAGGCACAGGGCGCAGATACGTATTATTACGCCCCACGTCAGAAAAGGGTTAAAAACACCTGGGTCAAATGGGAGGAGTGCTGGTCCAAGTAAAACAAAAAAAGAGGGGACAGTAATGCAAATGTCAGAATACCCCTTTACCTTTAACCTCTTCACTAGTGTTGAGCCACCCCCGTAGTGTTCGAGTTCGGTTCGGTTCGTCGAACACCCGTGTGTTCGCCGAACTGTTCGTCGAACTGTTCGTCGAACACCTTCGAACACCGTTAAAACCAATGGCAGGCAAACAAAAACACATAGAAACACATAGAAAACACCTTCAAAGGTGTCCAAAAGCTGACAAACTGCTCAGAAGACACAACTAACACATGGAAAAGTGACAAGTACATATAGTCATGCGAAAAGAAAAGAGGTGGAGGAGTAAAAGGAGGGGGAGACACAGATATAGGCATGTCATGCCCTTCTAAAATCCAAAAAGTGAGAAGCCGACACGTTCAGTCCGCTCCTGCCCGTGCCACCTCCGCGTCGCCGGGTTTGTGCCAGAGCCGCGGTGAACCCTGACGGCCAGCCCCCCTCTCCCAATACTGGTGCCTGTCCGCTGGTGGGTCGAGCGAGCCCCCCTGTGGTGGAGGCAGCTCTAAGCTTTTTAATTTAAATTGTCTCTCTAATTTGAATGAATACACTTTAAATCCATTTACAAGGATCTATTGGAGGGCAAGTCTCATGCCAGCAGCCGCGTAATTCCAGCTCCAGTAGCGTCCACTAAAGCTGCTGCAGTTAAAAAGCTTTTATAAGGATCGAGCTCGGCTGTCCACCACAAGGCATCCTACTGCCAGTCCCAGCCCCTATGCCTTGGGGTGCCTCCTGATGCTCTTCACTGAGTATCCCGTGGTCCCGAAGCATTTCCTTTGAAAAAATTAAGTGTCCAAACTACAGGTGGTGTAGCTTGCTTAACAGCCGGGATAATCCGCTGACTAGCAGACACTGCTACTAGGCACAAAGTATTTCCTGGGCTAGATGCAGTTAAAAATTTGTAATTAGATACTCTCGTTGGATGCTGAGAAAGCATTCCATAGAGTCTCCTGGCACGCCATATATGATTCTCTTAAAAAGCTTGGGGTAGGGGTCTAGGGGACCCTTTTATAGCCAAAATCACGGCCCTGTATCGCAATACGTCACCTAGGCTGAAGATAAATGGAACTGTAGCACCCTGAGGGCTCGGTTGCTACAGAGGTATTGCACCTCACCCAGAGGTGTGATATCTCACTCTCAGGTAAGGATGTAGTGTGGATCAGGACCCGACACCTGCATGCATTACACCACATTGCCATGGGGCAGGGCGACCAATATGCCCCTGAGATGGGCACGACAGTCCCTGTCCCTGGCTGGAGTGGGGGGAGGGAACACTGAGGAAGGGGAACCCTGTAGTGCAGGAGCAGGGAGGAAGCAGTTCCTGGGTGCATTGAGAAGGGAGTATAAAAGGTGGGCACCATCTTAGTTCAGTGCAGAGAAGTCTGAGCAGAAGTGGCAGGGAGCAGGGGCTCTGCATGAGCTCTGCTCCGGAGGCGGGCCTAGTAACAGAGGCCCAGGCCTGGAAGAGGGAGAAGGAAGGAAGAGGAGCGGAGAAGGCTCCAGGAACGAGGAACGAAGGGATCCCAGGGGTGCGGACGGGCGAGTCGCCACCGCACGCCCGAATCCACCTGCGTGGAGGGGTCAGGCCAAAGGGGGAGACCGGTCCCCGAAACTAGTGGAGGCAGGAAACGACCCTCAGCTAGAAACAGGAGGCTGTGACATTTTATGTGGCGCAGCCCCTCGCTACACCCGCTAGGAAGGCACCACATAGGGTCAGGGAAACTGGCGCCAAGTTTACCAAGAGGAGGCCCGAGGCAGCCGGACAGAAGGGTTGGTAAGAAAGGCCAGACAAAGGACACACAAAGGGGGTCCTGTGAAGCGCTCCAAAGTTATCTGGGAGTTGTCTGAGCCCCTCACCTGGTGAGCACAGTACGACGTGGGCAGCCGTTACCTGCAGACGTGGTCTGGATAATAAGAACTGTGAGTAAAGGCCCTGGACTGCATCACTGACTCCGTGTCGTTACTGCTGCTGCCCTGCACCATCACCCCCATCCTCCGCATACACTGCCCTGAGGCTATACTCCTCCCGTGGGGAGTTATGCTACGCTCTGCTGCACCCACAACACCAGCCTCAGCGGTCTGCCCTGGAGCGGCGGTTCACTCTGACCGCAATCCACGGGTGGCGTAGTCGGACATTTAAACATCAAAACCACATAAATAGTTCCGCCACTGGTTTGACCGCCCTGAGCCACGGAACCGGATCGCCGCCACGGACACTACAACCACCAGCATCCACCAAAAAGGGTCCGGCTCCGGGTGTCCCAAGGCCCAGGGGGCGCGTCAGAACATTTTCATCACCTTTCACAATCACCAATGGGACAAGGCAGGGATGTTCTCTGTCCCCTCTCTTATACATCCTAGTGACGGAGCACCTGCTCTCATCAATTCGCCATAACCCCAATATTAGGTGGATTGAGGTGGGAGGCACCGAGTACAAGTGCTCTCTATTTGCTGATGATGTCCTAGTATATATCACTCAATCACATATATCCATCCATGCTGTTATGGCTGAAATAGATCACTTTGTTACATGGTCAAATTTTAAAATCAATGCAGCGAAGTCTGAGGCCCTCGATGTCTCCCTCCCCAAATCCATATAGGATTCCATCCAGTCCAACTTTCCCTTTGCCTGGCCCTCACAGGGTATCAAATACTTAGGAATTCCTATTCATAGAGACCTCTCCCATCTATGTTATCTTAATTTTGGGCCCTTTATTGAACAACTCCATACAGACCACGGTTGGCAAGTTAGAACTGTAAGATTCACTACGTGAACCACTGGTGTTTTGTGGAAAAGCACATGTACACTGTGTTCCAAATTATTATGCAAAACGTGTTTAGGAGTGATAAGGGAAGAATTTGTTTGTTTGTCAGTTAAACTCATTGATGGTGATGTGTGTCAGGGCTCTTTATATCACTGTAAGCAATTTCAGACACCTGTGCTAATTAGTTTGGCAGGTGTGTCCAATGAAAGGCAAGACTACTTAAGAAGGCTGTCTCACATTATTAAGCAGCCTACATTTTCTGCCAAAATGGGAAAGAAAAAGGATGTGTCGGCTGCTGAGAAGCAACAAATTGTGGAGTGTTTAGGTCAAGGCATGACTACAATCAACATTGTGCGATGATCAGGATGAAGTGTCTTGGCAATCAAGAAGTATGTAGCTGATTCACAGTACACACGTGTGCGTGCTGATAAGGGCAAATTGAGGACTCTTTCCTACAGGCAATTACGTCAGGTTGAAAGAGCAGCGGCAAAAAAGCCTTGTCATAGCAGCAGACAAGTTTTTGAAGCTGCTGGTGCCTCCAACGTCCCCCGAACAACAAGATGCAGGGTCCTTCAGAGGTTTGCAGCTGTGCATACGCCATCCTGTCGACCTCCTCTATCCACTTCACACAAGCAGAAACGGCTCCAGTGGGCCAAACATTACATGAAGACTGATTTCAAAACTGTTTTGTTCACGGATGAGTGCCGTGCAGCGCTCGATGGTCCAGATGGATGGAGTGGAGGATGGCTGGTTGATGGACACCCCACGCAAACACGGCTACAGCGCCAACAAGGAGGAGGTGGAGTAATGTTTTGGGCTGGAATCATGGGGAGAGAGATTGTCGGCCCCTTTAGGATCCCTGAAGGCGCTAAAGATGAACTCCATAATGTATGTGGATTTTCTCAAACAGCACTTCCTGCCATGGTTCAAGAAGAAGAACCGTGCATTTCACAGCAAGATCATTTTTTTGCATGATAATGCACCATCTCATGCTGCACATAAAACATCTGCATCTCTGGCTGATATGGGCATAAAAGGGGACAAACTTATGGTGTGACCCCCATGCTCCCCTGACCTCTACCCCATTCAGAACCTTTGGAGCATCATTAAAAGGAGTGTCTATGATGGCGGGAGGCAGTTCACATCTAAGCAACAGCTCTGGGAGGGTATTCTGTCCTCATGCAAAACAATTGAAGCAGAAACCATCCAAAACCTGACAAATTCAATGGACGAGAGAGTTCAGAAGCTCCTTTTGAACAAGGGGTCCTATGTGAAAATGTAACATCACCTAGAATAAAGTTTTGAGTTGAAAACTGTTTGATTTCAGTTTCTAACAACCTGCTAATGCTTATAATTTCAAAAATGACCATTTTTTTGGTCTTTATTAAAATGAAAAGGTTGATCGAAAAGTTTGGGGGATCTAAGAGTGTGGCAACCCAGTAGTAATGATTACTTCGAATTCTGACAATATGAGGGTCATGCTGCAGGTAGTGCAGCAAGAAGGCACTTATGTGTCTTGCGCATCTCGGAGCCCCAAGATTATTTTCCGGGATAGATGCAGCTAAAAATTATTATTAATTTTAAATCTGGTGAAGCTTTAGTATAGATGGCCTAATAGGATCAGTGCTGCACACTGCTACAAAGCCCAAATTATTTTCCAGCCAAGATACAGATAAACATGATTAGTAATTTGAAAGCTTAAAACGGTTGGTAGGGTGATTTTAACCAATCATCAAGCTTTTACTCTCCCCAGGATGACACAGGGGTAGAAAAGTCGTTTCGGATCCATGATTTGTTCATCTTTATGAACGTGAGTCTGTCTACATTATCAGTGGAGAGCCGCGTGCGCTTATCTGTCAGCACACCACCAGCAGCGCTGAACACACGTTCAGACAGAACGCTGGCTGCGGGGCATGACAAGATCTCCAAGGCGTAAGTGGCTAGCTCCGGCCATTTATCCAGATTGGAAGCCCAAAAAGAGCAAGGGTCCAGTGACACAGTCATGGCTTCAATGTTTACTTGGAGATACTCCTGTACCATCGTCTCTAGGCGTTGACTATGTGTCAGACTTCTTGTCTCCTGTGGCCTTGCAAAGGATGGGCTAAAAAAGTGGTGAAATGATTCCGCAAAATTGATGTTACCAGCAGATACTGTGGTTCTGTTACGGTTTGAGTGCTGAACACTTGACGGTCCCACGGTTGGCAAGTTGGAACTGTGAGATTCACTACGTGCACCACTGGTATTTTGTGGAAAAGCACATGTAAGATTCTGCAACAGTCTCTGCTGATACTCCTGCATGCGTGCATCCCTTTCTATGGCAGGAATAATTTCTGCAAATTTACTTTTGTACCGGGGATCTAACAGTGTGGCAACCCAGTAGTCAGGATTATTTCTAATTCTCACAATTCGAGGGTCATGTTGCAGGTAGTGCAGCAAGAAGGCACTCATGTGTGTTGCGCATCCAGGAGCACCAAGTCCCTGTTGTGTTGGTGGCGAGGTAACAATCATGCTTCCTTCCTGTGTCCTCTCCCCCCAACCTCGCACAACAGAAATGTGATCAAGGTCTCCCTCATCTGATGAGTCTTCCATCAGTTCGTCCTCCACTTCTTCCTGGGCTCCTGCACCTTCCTCACTAGTTTGGCTGCTACCATGCGCCCTGGTAAAACCATCTCCCCCACCCTCACATGCCTGTCGCCTTGGTGCTGCCGACCGTCTGGACCTTGCAGATGTTAGCCCTTCCGCATACAACTCCTCCTCCTCTACTTCCTCCACCTCCTCTTGTGCCACCACCTGACTCCGAATTCTGTTTAACATGTGCTCCAGCATGTAAATCACCGGAATAGTCATGCTGATAATGGCATCGTCAGCACTAAACATCTTCGTCGCCATTTCAAAACTGTGCAGAAGGGTGCATAGGTCCCTGATCTGAGACCACTCCTCCAGCGTGATTTGCACCACCTCTGGATCTCGTTGGCCCAGGCTATACGTCAGAACGTATTGCACCAGGGCTTGTCGGTGCTGCCACAGTCGCTGCAACATGTGCAGAGTTGAATTCCACTGGGTAGGCACATCGCATTTTAGCCGGTGAAGTGGCAGGCCCAACGACTTCTGTAGAGATGTAAGTCGCTGAGCTGCGGGATGCGAACGGCGGAAGTGAGCACACAGCGACCGTGCCCTCTGCAGAAGGCCATCTAGTCTGGGATAGTGGGCTAAAAATTGCTGGACAACCAGGTTCAACACGTGAGCCATACAAGGCACGTGTGTGACATTGCCCCGGCGAAGGGCCGCACCCAGGTTTGCAGCATTGTCGCACACGGCCTTCCCTGGTTTCAGGTCCAGTGGAGACAACCATTCATGAAATTGGTTCTCCAGAGCTGACCACAACTCCTCAGCTGTGTGACTCTCATTTCCCAGACATTTCAATGTAAAAACCGCCTGATGACGTTGAGCCCTACTGCCAGCATAGTAAGGAGGTGTGCAGGATCCCTTCTGCGCAGTTAGAAAGCTTGTGGCATGACCAGACAGGCTTTGGGTGCAGGTGGAAGACCGAGAGGAGGTTGAGGAGGCAGAAGCAGTGGAGGAACTTTGACATAAAGAGGATTGACGCACAACTCGTGGGGACGGCAAGACTTGGACAGCAGCCCCTTGTCCTGCTGTCACCATAGTTACCCAGTGCCCAGTCAGCGACATGTAACGCCCCTGTCCATGCCTACTCGTCCAAGTGTCTGTGGTGAAATGCACCCTATCACACACAGAGTTTCTCAAAGAAGCGGTGATGTTGTGTGCGACATGCTGGTGGAGCGCAGGCACACCTTTCTTTGAGAAGTAGTGCCGACTGGGCATCTGGTACTGGGGCACTACGACGGACATAAGGTCTCGAAAATCCTCTGTGTCCACCAGGCGGAAAGGCAGCATTTCTGTAGCCAAGAGCTTGCAGATGGTGAAATTCAACCTCTTAGCTTTCTCATGGCTAGGAGGAAATGGTCTTTTACTTGTCCACATCTGAGGGACCGAGGGCTGGCTATTGTGCTTAGACGGGGTTGATAAGGGTGTCCCTGGCAAACTGCCGGTCTGTGAGGAAGATGCAGGCGGACATGTTAGGTTGCCTTGATCCAAAGGTGGTGCTATCGATGTCGGACAGCGCTCAACACCAGCTGGTGTTACCACCTCCAAAGAAAATGATGACCTGCCAATCACGCTGGCTGTTGCGGGTAAAGAGGTGGCAGGTCTGCGCCCCAAAACAGGTGTGACTGCTGTCCCCCCAGTCACAGAGGTTGAAGAGGCCGTGGATGCACAAGATATGGCAGACGGTGGTTGGCCCGGCCGGCTAGGCCGCATTGTAGCACACTGAGCTTCCCACTGCAACTTATGCTTCATGTCCATGTGCCGGTTCATGCATGAAGTACTCAAACTATGTATTTTTTGGCCTCTACTTAGCTTTTGCTGACAAATGTTACAGATAACACGAGTTGGGTCATCTTTATCGATCTGATAAAATGCCCAGGCTATGCAAGGCTTAGCACCCATGCGACCTGAAGAGCCACCACGACTTGTGGTGAGAGGCAGAGTTGTGTTTGAGGATGCAGTTGTTGACGTGCTTCCAGTACTACGTCTCTGTCCAGGAAGGCGCAACCTGACCTCGTCGTCACTAGCATCTTCCTCCACCTCCTCTGCTGACCTCATCTCTTGGCTGACTGTGGGTTGACAGTAAGTGGGATCTCCAACCTCATCATCATCACCCTGTGTGTTATCACACCCGTCGTCCTCAGAGCCAACCTGTTCCTGCCCTGACAAAAAACTAAAGTTGTCGCTCCAATCAGGTATTTGAGTCTTATCATCGTCTTCCTCATTGTCTCCACCAACAGGAGTTACAGTTTGGGAATGAGGGTCTACATTATGGTCAGAACCTTCTGCGTCTGGTCCTGGATCCGACTCATAAAGATTCTGGGCATCAGTGCAGATCATTTCCTCGTCTGGATTCACAGAAGCGCTGGAGTCGACCTCTGATTCCCAGGCTATAGTATGAGTAAACAGCTCTGCAGACTCAACCATCTGTTCTACCTCATACTCAGATGGGCAGCTGGAGATTTGGGAGCTGTGAGGAAGCAAGTGCGATTGGGGTGACACCTTTGAGGACTGGAGTATTTGTGATGTTGAAGTTGATGTGGAGGAGAGCCCACTTAAAGGAGCACTTGATATCCGTTGAAGCACCTGCTGTTTTTGTGCCTCATCTGGAATTTGTAGCGATTGGCGTGGCCGTAAGAAAAGGATCTTATCACATTGTCCGCTAAAAGAAGTAGACATTTTAGTTTGGCTGGAAGATGGTCTTTCTTCTGCAGATGTTACTGTTGCTTTAACACCTACCCCACGGACACAACCTTTTTTCCCCTTCCCAACACGCCTATTCCCCTTTCCTCCAGCAGCAGGCCTTTTTCCACTCATTTTGGTGGTTAACTAATTCACAACTCTGGAGTTGTTTGCACAAAAAAACAATGGATGGGAACCGAGCAGAGCTGAGTGGCCAAACTGTGGTATTAGGCCAAAACTATTGGCTGGGTTAGATGCAGAAAAAAATTATATTCAATTTGCAACCTGATGGAGGTCAGTATAGATGGACTAATAGAACAAGTCCCACACACAGCTAGAAGCCCAAATATTTTTTCAGAGGTAGATGCAGAAAATTTTTTTATTCAGTTTGCAACCTGATGGAGGTCTGTATAGATGGATTAATAGAACAAGTCCCACACACAGCTACAAGCCCAATATTTTTTCAGAGGTAGATGCAGAAAAAAAATATATTCAGTTTGCAACCTAATGGAGGTCAGTATAGATGGACTAATAGAGAAAGTCCCACACACTGCTAGAAGGCCAAATATTTTTTCAGAGCTAGATGCAGACAAAAAATTATTTTGAATTTGCAACCTGATGGAGGTCAGTATAGGTGGACTAATAGAACAAGTCCCACACACTGCTAGAAGGCCAAATATTTTTTCAGAGCTAGATGCAGAAAAAAATTATATTCAGTTTGCATCCTGATGGAGGTCTGTATAGATGGATTAATAGAACAAGTCCCACACACAGCTAGAAGCCCAAATATTTTTTCAGAGGTAGATGCAGATAAAAATTATTTTTAATTTGCAACCTGATGGAGGTCAGTATAGATGGACTAATAGAGAAAGTCCCACACACTGCTAGAAGGCCAAATATTTTTTCAGAGCTAGATGCAGATAAAAATTATATTCAATTTGCAACCTGATGGAGGTCAGTATAGATGGACTAATAGAACAAGTCCCACACACAGCTAGAAGCCCAAATATTTTTTCAGAGGTACTGTAGATGCAGATAAAAATTATTTTTAATTTGCAACCTGATGGAGGTCAGTATAGATGGACTAATAGAGAAAGTCCCACACACTGCTAGAAGGCCAAATATTTTTTCAGAGCTAGATGCAGATAAAAATTATTTTTAATTTGCAACCTGATGGAGGTCAGTATAGATGGATTAATAGAGAAAGTCCCACACACTGCTAGAAGGCCAAATATTTTTTCAGAGCTAGATGCAGATAAAAATTATATTCAATTTGCAACCTGATGGAGGTCAGTATAGATGGACTAATAGAACAAGTCCCACACACAGCTAGAAGCCCAAATATTTTTTCAGAGGTACTGTAGATGCAGATAAAAATTATTTTTAATTTGCAACCTGATGGAGGTCAGTATAGATGGACTAATACAACAAGTCCCACACACAGCTAGAAGCCCAATATTTTTTCAGAGGTAGATGCAGAAAAAAATATATTCAGTTTGCAACCTGATGGAGGTCAGTATAGATGGAGTAATAGAACAAGTCCCACACACAGCTAGAAGCCCAAATATTTTTTCAGAGGTAGATGCAGATAAAAATTATTTTTAATTTGCAACCTGATGGAGGTCAGTATAGATGGACTAATAGAGAAAGTCCCACACACTGCTAGAAGGCCAAATATTTTTTCAGAGCTAGATGCAGATAAAAATTATATTCAATTTGCAACCTGATGGAGGTCAGTATAGATGGACTAATAGAACAAGTCCCACACACAGCTAGAAGCCCAAATATTTTTTCAGAGGTAGATGCAGAAAAAAATATATTCAGTTTGCAACCTGATGGAGGTCTGTATAGATGGATTAATAGAACAAGTCCCACACACAGCTAGAAGCCCAATATTTTTTCAGAGGTAGATGCAGAAAAAAATATATTCAGTTTGTAACCTGATGGAGGTCAGTATAGATGGACTAATACAACAAGTCCCACACACAGCTAGAAGCCCAATATTTTTTCAGAGGTAGATGCAGAAAAAAATATATTCAGTTTGCAACCTGATGGAGGTCTGTATAGATGGATTAATAGAACAAGTCCCACACACAGCTAGAAGCCCAATATTTTTTCAGAGGTAGATGCAGAAAAAAATATATTCAGTTTGCAACCTGATGGAGGTCAGTATAGATGGACTAATACAACAAGTCCCACACACAGCTAGAAGCCCAATATTTTTTCAGAGGTAGATGCAGAAAAAAATATATTCAGTTTGCAACCTGATGGAGGTCTGTATAGATGGATTAATAGAACAAGTCCCACACACAGCTAGAAGCCCAATATTTTTTCAGAGGTAGATGCAGAAAAAAATATATTCAGTTTGCAACCTGATGGAGGTCAGTATAGATGGACTAATACAACAAGTCCCACACACAGCTAGAAGCCCAATATTTTTTCAGAGCTAGATGCAGAAAAAAATTATATTCAATTTGCAACCTGATGGAGGTCAGTATAGATGGACTAATAGAATGATGCTATGCCCAAAAGATTTTACTTCACTAGGTGCAGTAAAAAAATTGGTATTCTATACACAGGTGGTATATCTTGCAACACAGATAGGCTACTCCACTGACTAACACACTCTGCAATAGGCCAAAAAGGATTAGCTTTGCTAGATTCAGCCAAATGCTGTGAAAAAAACTTGCACAGCACTGGCACAGACCTGCCTGGCAAAAACTGATAGGAACTGATGTAACCTAGTCCTGAAAAGGACTGCAATTACAATTAGTCTTTACTCCCACAATCTATCTATTTAAGAGCACAGACCTGCCTGATAAAAGTCGTAGGAAATGCTGTAACCTAGTCCTTAAAAGGACTGCAATCACAACTATTCCCTACTCCCAAGCTATCTGTAGATTTGTGCGAAAATTGGCTTGAAATTAACAAGGTATAGCGCACACAGCAACAGCGGTGCCGTCTAACACGCAGCTGCAGCAGTGAGAAAATGGTGGCGACGGGGAAAATGGCTTGGTCTTATAGGGCAAGGACATGTGACATACACTGCCAATGACACATGCCCTTGCTTGTGTGAAAAAAAGCAGTTCGCTCCGTGTGTGCGCTGCTGATAGGCTGACAGATTGCACCTCCCCACTGTAAATGCGGGAAAGAGAAAAAAAAAATGGAGATCTTCATTGTTCCTGCAGAGATCCATCCCCTGCCCCTCCCCCCACCCCGCTGTACACTCAAACTGCGTATTAACATTAATTTTCATCATTACTGAGAAAAAATCCAGTTATGATTTTGGTGCACGAACAGTTATCGAACATAACCTCGAACAGCCGAATTTTTCTCAAATTGTTCGTGTTCGCCGAACGGCTCGAACACCGCCCAAAACAGCTCGAATTTGAGATTGGCGAACAGTTCGAGTAGAACAACGCTCATCTCTACTCTTCACCCCGAAGCCTGTTTTCACTTCTGCCAATATCACTTTCTGAGGTAATACTGTAACTCTTTAACAAATGCCAGTGCAGTGATTCTGAGATTGTTTTTTCATGACATATTGTACTTGATGTCAGTGGTAAATTTAGGTCAATATGATCTGCAATGGGGTGCAATTGAGTATCGAGCAGTACCGAGTATCGCGTGGTGCTTGAGTGCTCGGGTCCCCTGTAATAAACTCATTTGAATCATCTGAACCGCGCGTGGGACTTAAGCTGGAATTCCCCAGCTGGGAGTACTGGGACTCCTCTGTCAGCCGGTATCTTTGTGAGTTGAAGAACTCCAGGAATGTCTTCGTTCTCTCTCGCCGTAAGAAGCTAATTTGAATCATCTGAGACGTGCGCTGCACTGAAGCTTATCTATCTATCTATCTCTCTATCTATATTTATCTATCGATATCTATCTACACTGCTCAAAAAAATAAAGGGAACACTTACACAACAGAATATAACTCCAAGTAAATCAAACTTCTGTGAAATCAAACTGTCCACTTAGGAAGCAACACTGACTGACAATCAATTTCATAAGTTGTGCAAATGGAATAGACAATAGAAAGAAATTATTGGCAATTATCAAGACACAATAAAGGAATGGTTCTGCAGGTGGGGACCACAGACCATATCTCAGTACCCATGCTTTCTGGTTGATGTTTTGGTCACTTTTGAATGTTGGTTGTGCTTTCACACTAGTGGTAGCATGACGGACTCTACAACCCACAGAAGTTGCTCAGGTAGTGCAGCTCATCCAGGATGGCACATCAATGCGAGCTGTGGCAAGAAGGTTTGCTGTGTCTATCAGCATAGTGTCCAGAGGCTGGAGGCGCTACCAGGAGACAAGCCAGTACACCAGAAGATGTGGAGGGGGCCGTAGGAGAGAAATAACCCAGCAGCAGAACCGCTACCTCCGCCTTTGTGCAAGGAGGAACAGGAGGAGCACTGCCAGAGCCCTGCAAAATGACCTCCAGCAGGCCACAAATGTGCATGTGTCTGCACAAACGGTTATAAACCGACTCCATGAGGGTGGTATGAGGGCCCGACGTCCACAGATGGGGGTTGTGCTCACAGCCCAACACCGTGCAGGACGCTTGGCATTTGCCACAGAACACCAGGATTGGCAAAGTCATCACTGGCGCCCTGTGCTCTTCACAGATGAAAGCAGGGTCACACTGAGCACACGTGACAGACGTGAAAGAGTGACAGAGCGATCTGCTGGCTGCAACATCCTTCAGCATGACCGGTTTCGCAGTGGGTCAGTAATGGTGTGGGGTGGCATTTCTTTGGAGGGCCGCACAGCCCTCCATGTGTTCATAAGACATTCAGACCCCTTGTGAGACCATATGCTGGTGCGGTTGGCCCTGGGTTCCTCCTAATGCAGGACAATGCCAGACCTCAGGTGGCTGGAGTGTGTCAGCAGTTCCTGCAAGATGAAGGCATTGAAGCTATGGACTGGCCTGCCCATTCCCCAGACCTGAATCCGATTGAGCACATCTGGGACATCATGTCTCGCTTCATCCACCAACGTCACGTTGCACCACAGACTGTCCAGGAGTTGGCGGATGCTTTAGTACAGGACTGGGAGGAGATCCCACAGTAGACCATCCGCAACCTCATCAGGAGCATGCCCAGGCATTGTAGGGAGGTCATACAGGCACGTGGAGGCCACACACAATACTGAGCCTCATTTTGACTTGTTTTAAGGACATTACATCAAATTTGGATCAGCCTGTAGTGTGTTTTTCCACTTTAATTTTGGGGGTGGCTCCAAATCCAGGCCTCCATTGGTTAATAAATTTGATTTCCATTGACGATTTTTGTGTGATTTTGTTGTCAGCACATTCAACTTTGTACAGAACAAAGTATTCAATGAGAATATTTCATTCATTCAGATCTAGGATGTGTTATTTGAGTGTTCCCTTTATTTTTTTGAGCAGTGTATATCTATTCATGTACAGTTACAGTACAGATCAAAAGTTTGGACACACCTTCTCATTTAAAGATTTTTCTGTATTTTCATGACTTTGAAAATTGTACATTTACACTGAAGGCATCAAAACTATGAATTAACACATGTGGAATTATATACTTAACAAAAAAGTGTGAAACAACTGAAAATAGGTCTTATATTCTAGGTTCTTCAAAGTAGCCACCTTTTGCTTTGATGACTGCTTAGCACACTCTTGGCATTCTCTTGATGAGCTTCAAGAGGTAGTCACCGGAAATGGTCTTCCAACAATCTTGAAGGAGTTCCCAGAGATGCTTAGCACTTGTTGGCCCTTTTGCCTTCACTCTGCGGCCCAGCTCACCCCAAACCATCTCGATTGGGTTCAGGTCTGGTGACTGTGGAGGCCAGGTCATCTGGCGTAGCACCCCATCACTCTCTATCTTGGTAAAATAGCCCTTACACAGCCTGGAGGTGTGTTTGGGGTCATTGTCCTGTTGAAAAATAAATGATGGTCCAACTAAACACAAATCGGGTGGAATAGCATGCCGCTGCAAGATGCTGTGGTAGCCATGTTGGTTCAGTATGCCTTCAATTTTGAATAAATCCCCAACAGTGTCACCAGCAAAACACCCCCACACCATCACACCTCCTCCTCCATGCTTCACGGTGGGAACCAGGCATGTAGAGTCCATCCGTTCACGTTTTCTGCGTCGCACAAAGACACGGTGGTTGGAACCAAAGATCTCAAATTAGGACTCATCAGACCAAAGCACAGATTTCCACTGGTGTAATGTCCATTCCTTGTGTTCTTTAGCCCAAACAAGTCTCTTCTGCTTGTTGCCTGTCCTTAGCAGTGGTTTCCTAGCAGCTATTTTATCATGAAGGCCTGCTGCACAAAGTCTCCTCTTAACAGTTGTTGTAGAGATGTGTCTGCTGCTAGAACTCTGTGTGGCATTGACCTGGTCTCTAATCTGAGCTGCTGTTAACCTGCGATTTCTGAGGCTGGTGACTCGGATAAATTTATCCTCAGAAGCAGAGGTGACACTTGGTCTTCCTTTCCTGTGGCGGTCCTCATGTGAGCCAGTTTCTTTGTAGCGCTTGATGGTTTTTGTAACTGCACTTGGGGACACTTTCAAAGTTTTCCCAATTTTTCGCACTGACTGACCTTCATTTCTTAAAGTAATGATGCCCACTTGTTTTTCTTTACTTAGCTGCTTTTTTCTTGCCATAATACAAATTCTAACAGTCTATTCAGTAGGACTATCAGCTGTGTATCCACCTGACTTCTGCACAACACAACTGATGGTCCCAACCCCATTTATAAGGCAAGAAATCCCACTTATTAAACCTGACAGGGCACACCTGTGAAGTGAAAACCATTTCGGGTGACTACCTCTTGAAGCTCATCAAGAGAATGCCAAGAGTGTGCAAAGCAGTCATCAAAGCAAAAGGTGGCTACTTTGAAGAACCTAGAATATAAGACATATTTTCAGTTGTTTCACACTTTATTGTTAAGTATATAATTCCACATGTGTTAATTCATAGTTTTGATGCCTTCAGTGTGAATGTACAATTTTCAAAGTCATGAAAATACAGAAAAATCTTTAAATGAGAAGGTGTGTCCAAACTTTTGGTCTGTACTGTATATGAAAAAGTTTGGGCACCCCTATTAATCTTAAGCTTAATGTTTTATAAAAATTGGTGTTTTTGCAACAGCTATTTCAGTTTGATATATGTAATAACTGTTGGACACAGTAATGTTTCTGCCTTGAAATTAGGTTTATTGTACTAACAGAAAATGTGCAATCTGCATTCAAACAAAATTTGACAGGTGCATAAGTATGGGCACCCTTATCATTTTCTTGTTTTAAATACTCCTACCTACTTTTTACTGACTTACTAAAGCACTTTTTTTGGTTTTGTTACCTCATTGAGCTTTGAACTTCATAGCCAGGTGTATGCAATCATGAGATAAGCTACTTAAAGTGGCCACTTGCAAGTTGTTCTCCTGTTTGAATCTCCTCTGAAGAGTGGCATCATGGGCTCCTCAAAACAACTGTCAAATCATCTGAAAACAAAGATTATTCAACATAGTTGTTCAGGGGAAGGATACAAAAAGCAGTCTCAGAGATTTAACCTGTCAGTTTCCACTGTGAGGAACATAGTAAGGAAATGGAAGAACACAGGGACAGTTCTTGTTAAGGCCAGAAGTGGCAGGCCAAGAAAAACATCAGAAAGGCAGAGAAGAAGAATGGTGAGATCAGTCAAGGACAATCCTCAGACCACCTCCAGAGAGCTGCAGCATCAACTTGCTGCAGATGGTGTCACTGTGCATCGGTCAACTATACAACGCACTTTGCACAAGGAGAAGCTGTATGGGAGAGTGATGCGAAAGAAGCCGTTTCTGCAAGCACGCCACAAACAGAGTCGGCTGAGGTATGCAAAAGCACATTTGGAGAAGCCAATTTCTTTTTGGAAGAAGGTCCTGTGGACTGATGAAACCAAGATTGAGTTGTTTGGTCATACAAAAAGGCGTTATGCATGGCGGCAAAAAAACACAGCATTCCAAGAAAAACACTTGCTACCCACAGTAAAATTTGGTGGAGGTTCCATCATGCTTTGGGGCTGTGTGGCCAATGCTGGCACCGGGAATCTTGTTAAAGTTGAGGGATGCATGGATTCCACTCAGTATCAGCAGATTCTTGACAATAATGTTCAATAATCAGTGATAAAGTTGAAGTTACGCAGGGGATGGATCTTTCAGCAAGACAATGATCCAAAACACCGCTCCAAATCTACTCAGGCATTCATGCAGAGGAACAATTACAATGTTCTGGAATGGCCATCCCAGTCCCCAGACCTGAATATCATTGAACATCTGTGGGATCATTTGAAGAGGGCTGTCCATGCTCGGCAACCATCAAACTTAACTGAACTGGAATTGTTTTGTAAAGGGAATGGTCAAAAATACCTTCATCCAGGATCCAGGAACTCATTAAAAGCTACAGGAAGCGACTGAAAACAGCAAAAAGAAGAGATGCAAAATAGCAGTGATCACCTAAATAATCAAAAAGTAACCAAATAATTATCAATAATAACCAATAAAAATAAAAATATATCAATTTATTGAATACAAATAATTCCTGACACATATACACAAAATAACAAACCGACAGACAAATAAAACACCATTAAAAATAGTCGTGAGAGAACACCACTATCAAAGGAGCCAGCTGGTACACTGAAAATGAGAAATAGTAAATAATAATGAAATGTGTAACAATACAGAGATAAGAATAAGAAAAGGAAAAAATTGCGTAATATCAAACACACAGGTTCAATATAATATTTGTGATGGTCAATACTGCATAGACCCAGCAGTGCATGTATTAAAGAGGAGAGTAGCTAACAAAAGGCGTGTAAAATACACCAAAGGCTGAAACAGCAAAGTATAGCTTGAGGTCCCTATAGACAGACTAATGCAACCATTATCAATAACAGGGAGCCAAGCCAGTGAAATGACAATGCATACAAAAATGAATAAATGAATAAATAAATTGTCCAGTAGCACAATATCCAAACCACACAATGGAAAATGCCCCCGCAAAAACAAACAAACAAACAAAAAAAAAAAACGGATGCACAGTCGCTGTGGATGGCCTAATTAGCCCCAAAGCTAACCTATGAACATGTCTGCAGCAGGGCCTAAGACACACAGAAAAGGATAATACCGAATGGTGGGAACCAGTGCGTGAGAAGGAACAGCTGGCGCCGCAGTGCCCGACGCGTGTCGCCACTCACGGTGGCTTCATCAGGGGTAAGCGACTAGAGGCTGTTAATTTTGCAAAAGGAGGATCTACTAAATATTAATGTCACTTTTCTGGTGAGGTGCCCGTACTTATGCACCTGTCAAATTTTGTTTGAATGCAGATTGCACATTTTCTGTTAGTACAATAAACCTCATTTCAAGGCAGAAACATTACTGTGTCCAACAGTTATTACATATATCAAACTGAAATAGCTGTTGCAAAAACACCAATTTTTATAAAACATTAAGCTTAAGATTAATAGGGGTGCCCAAACTTTTTCATATAACTGTATCTCTATCTATTTATATCTGTCTATATCTATTTATTTATCTATCTATCTATATATATCTCTACAGTGGCTTGCGAAAGTATTTACTCCCTTGGCTTTTTACCTATTTTGTTACATTACAACCTGTGTTGTAAATATTTTTGTAATCCGATATGTGTGTGATGCATCAGACACTAAATAGTCTAACTTGGTGAAGTGAGAAAAATACAGGTATAAATTTAATTTATGGGATCAAATAACTATAAATTAGCATGTGCATATGTATATGAAGTGCCTAAAAATTTCTGGTGCAAGCAATTACCTTCTTAAGTCACATGCTTAGATAAAGGAAATTCACCTGTGGGCAATCTGTCTCCGGTGTATAAGAAAGACAGGTTATTACACTTGGGGTTATTTAGTTTGGAAAAACGAAGGCTTAGGGGTGATCTTATTACTATGTACAAGCATATGAGGGGACAGTACAAATACCTTTCTACTGATCTTTTTACTCTGAGCCCTGAGACGGGGACAAGGGGGCATCTTCTACGTCTGGAGGAAAGAAGGTTTGATCATAATCACAGAAGCGGATTCTTTACTTTAAGAGCAGTGAGACTATGGAACTCTCTGCCGCATGATGTTGTACAGAGTGATTCACTACTAAAATTTAAGAAGGGCATGGATACCTTTCTTGAAAAGTATAATATTACAGGTTATACATACTAGATTCCTTGATAGGGCATTGATCCAGGGAACTAGTCTGATTGTCATATGTGGAGTCAGGAAGGAATTTTTTTCCCTAATGTGGAGCTTAGTGTTTGCCACATGGTTTTTTTTTGCCTTCCTCTGGATCAACATGTTAAGCTATGGGTTGAACTAGATGGACTTATTCTTCCTTCAACCCTAAAAACTATGTTACTATGTTACATTGTCTGTCAGTAAATACACACCTTTTCTGAAAGGCCACAGAGGCTGGAACACCATTAAGCGAGAGGCACCACTAACCAAACAACACCATGAAGACTAAGGAGATCTCCAAAAAAGTCAGGGACAAAGTTGATGAGAAATACAAGTCAGGGTTGGGTTATAAAAAAAAAAAATCCCAAACTGCTCCAGCTCCTTCAAGTTAAATGGTTTCCTCTGGTGAACAGCAATCTTCAAGTTTGAACAGAGATTCTCAATTGAATTAACATCTGGGCTTTGACTAGGCCACTCCAAAACATTTACACATTTTCCCTTAAGCCACTTGAGTGTTGCTTTAGCAGTATGCTTTGGGTCACTGTCTTGTTGAAAGGCGAAGTTCCGTCTCAGTCTTAAATCACTGACAGACTGAAACAGATTTTGCTCAAGAATATCCCTATATTTTGCATCATCCATCTTCGCCTCGACTCGGACCATTTTCCCTATCTCTGCTGCCAAAAAACATCTCCACAGCATGATGCTGCCACCATCATGTTTCACTGTGGGGATGGTGTTCTTGGGGTGATGAGCTATGTTTGGTTTGGTGCCAGACATAGGGTTTACCTTGGTGCCTAAAATGTTCCATTTTGGTTTCATCTGACCACAACACCTTCCTCCATGCATTTGGGGAGTCTCCCACATGTCTTTTGGCAAACTCAAAGTGAGCCTTACAATATTGTGTGTAAGTAAAGGCTTTTTCCTGGCGAAGTGGCATGGTCCCTATGAGGTAGTTGAAAAGGTTGGCAATGTCAACTATAAAGTCCACCAACCAGCAAGAAGGAAGCCCTACCAGGTGTACCAGGTCAACCTGATTAAGCCATGGCGAGATAAGGAGGCCGTGGAAGCTCCGTGTTTGGTGGTGAAGGCTGAAGCCAACGTTGAAGAGGTCAAGGTGGCAGAGTCACTGTCATTTGCCCAAAAGCAGCAGTGCCAAGACTTGCTACATTGGAACAGAGATCAGTTCTCAGAACTACCGGGTTGTACTCAGATCATAGAGCATGAGGTACTTACGAAGCTTTATGTCTGAGTAAACATGACGCCGTATTGGATTCCCGAAGCCCGCAGAGAGGTTGATCTTGAAAGAGGTGAAGCGGATGCTGAGTCTGGGAGTCATTGAAGAGTCCAAGAGTGGTTGGTCCAGTCCCATAGTCTTAGTGCCGAAACCAGATGGAAAATGCTGCTTTTGCAATGACTATAGAAAGCTCAACGAGGTCTTGAAGTTCGACACCTACCCAATGCCCAGGGTAGATGAACTGATTGAAAGGTTGGGGCTGGCCAGTTACATTACCACCCTTGACCTCAAAAAAGGATATTAGGAAATTCCCATGTCCCAAGATGCCAAGGAGAAGATGGCCTTCTCTATATCAGACGGTTGTTTCCAGTACACAAGAATGCCGTTTGGGTTACAAGGAGCCTGTCTACCTTCCAGAGAGCCATGGATTGGATCCTAGCTTACCACAAGAAGTACGCAGCAGCCTACCTGGATGACATCGTGATCTACAGCCAGGATTGGAGAAGGCATCTGAGCAAAGTCCAAGCAATACTCGATGCCTTAAGGAATGAGGGATTTTCCAAAAACCCAAAGAAATGTGCCATGGAGGAAGCCAAATACTTGGGCTATGTCGTAGGCATAGGCAAAATAAAACCCCAAAAAGAAAAAGTTGATGCGATCGAGAGTTGGCTACAACCCTTCTCAAAGAAGCAGGTCGGGTGTTCCTGGGCATTGTGGGATATTACCGCCGGTTCATCCCTAACTTCACCATGATAGCCGCACTTCTGATGGACCTCCTTAAAGGGACAAAGTCGGCTATGGCTAAGTGGTCTCCAGAAGCTGAGACAGCCTGCTGGGAACTGAAGCCAGCCCTGTGTAAACAGCCAGTGATGGTGGCTCCGGATTTCTCTAAGGAGATTGTGGTCGAGACGGACACATCAGATGTCGGGCTGGGTGCGGTCTTATCACAAGAGGTAAACAGGGAAGAACACCCCATAATGTATCATCCTGCGAGAGGAATTACTTCATAGTGGAGAAGGAATGTTTGGCCATCAAGTGAGCATTGGACACTCTAAGATACTAGGCAGGAAATACATGCTAGTGTCAGACCATGCCCCACTGAGGTGGATGAGGAAGAAGTAGGGGAACAATACCTGAGTGACCAGGTGGCTCCTAGCGCTTCAGGATTTTAGCTTCCATGTAGAGCATAGACCCGGGAAACTGCATGGCAATGCTCGATCTACTGTTTGATAGTGGAAGATGCCAAGCCCCCCGGCCGTAAGATGGCCACCGGACAGGTCTTTGAGGGGAGATATGTATCATCGAGGTTGGTAGCTTTGGTGATGTAAGCCCAGGAAAGCATGCTCCAGCACATAGGGCTAGCTTTTACGAGTAGTCTTAAGAGATGGGTGGAAGTGAATGCTCACATATCCCCACCTCGGGGGCGTGTTTGGTAAATAAAATGGAGACCAAGTGTCTCATTCAGTGTCTGTGGATGGAGGTGAGGAGACCTCCAGTGTGTTTTGCTAAAAGACACTGACCTGAGCGGGCGAACCCACCATATTGTATGGACTGTTTATTTTCTGTTTTCACTCTGTGCCGGAAAAGGCTGTCTTTTTGTTTCCTTATGCTGAGCGGTTTATGAAGTCTGTATAAACCTGCCTGAACATTTTTATGAAATCGCTTCCTGTATTCCTGTGCCTACCTCAACCACAGCTGAGTGAGTAACAAACCCTACAGAGCACATAACATTTTTTGATCACTTTCTATTCAGATTTTTGGGAAGCACAATGAACAAAAAACAGGAATAGTTTTTTCAGGTTTTTTTTATGGCGTTCACCAAGTGGAAAAAGTGATAAGGCAACTTTGTTCTTCGGGTCAGTACAATTACAATGATACAACAATTTTTGCCTTGTTTTTATGATTTGTTGTTTTACACAATAACATTTTTTTTTTTAGAAAAAAAAATTGTTTTAGCATCACTATATTCTGAGAGCTATAGCTTTTTTATTTCTCCACTAATAGAGCAGTATGGCAGCTTGTGATACCATTTTTATTTATATTCAATTTTTTTATTGTGTTTTATTCCACTTTTTGTTCAGCGGAGTGATGAAAAAGCATTGTTTTTTGCAATGTTTTTTTTATGGTGTTTACTGAAGGGTTTAAGTAGCGAGAGAGCTTTATAGGTCATTCCGGATGCAGCGATACCAAATATGTGTACTGTTTTGTTTAGTTTTGTATTTACCTTAATATATGCATTTATTGGTATAATATTTTTTCATTATTTTTGTTCTTTATTTTGTGATTTTTCTTAAATATTTTTACAATTTTTAAAAACTTTTTTTTTTACTTATTTACCTTGTTTCAGGATGGGACATCAACTTTCCTTGCCCTGATCTCTGATATAATACTCTGCAATGCTTTTGCATTGTAGCCTATTAGATCAGTGAATGGCACACAGGAAGGAGACATGTTAGCTCCTGCTCGCAGAAGGAACTTACAGGCCACCATAGTTGCGTGACCCGGCGGCCATCTCTCCAACCGGGTCCCCATGGAGACCATCTGCATAACGTGATCGCAATTGCGTTGTGCCGATCAAAGCAGAAAGGGAGCACCCTCCCTCTGTAAGCCAATCGATGTTGCTGCCGCTATTGACAGCGGCATCAGAGAGGTTAAGCACCTGCGATCAGAGCTAAGACCAATCTTGGGTGTTTCTGCAGGGTGTCAGTTATGATATATACGTTGCTGATGCCCGCTGATGATTGCGCTGGATCTGTGAATATGCCGACACGATCGGGGTGCCATACATGTACGGAGGTTTGCACCTCCCGTGGCACTGTACATGTACGTTGAATGTTGTGAAGGGGTTAACACACACCCTCTAATGATAACTCATTGTTGCTCAGTATCAGGCTTTAGTGAGCTTGTAATGCAATTATAACCCACTTTTTTGTACAGCTTATTTCTACTGCTAAAATGATGGTCAAAATGCATAAATTCAAACAAGGTGGACAAAAAAATTAACTGGTTATGTACTTTCAATGATCTTTTGTTTCTATGTATGTTACTTAGTCCTTGGCCAACTAAATCCAGAATATACTTAAAGTGATGCAACAAGTTTTTTTTCTTTCATCTCTTTTTGTTTTGGATCAAAAAGATAAAACTCACAATTGTAAGAGCAATTAGATAGCAATTAGCAGTCATTTCCCTCAGCGGAAACATTAAAGACTAGTAACTAATAACTATGAAACATTCAAGACCTTTCTTATCAAGTGTACTTTGCTGATTGTATTCTTTATAAACATTCCAGCTATTAGTTGGAATTTTTTGTTTCCCAAGGGCCTTAACTCTTCGATGTTAGATTTTTTTTAAACAATACTACTTCAGAGGCAGGTGCGTAGATATAAATCATGGCCCCCCCCCAGCAAAAAAAAACAATATTCGATGGGGTCACAGAAGAGCATATCTCACAACTTTGAAACCTTTACAAAGTAATTTTCCTGTTACTGAAACCCTAGATTCCTCTTTCATTGCCCCCATAAAGTATGATGCCAACAAAAGTGCCACACAAACACTATATTATACCCCCACGATGAATTCCTCCACAGTACCCTCCACATGCACAGTATGATGACCCTACTGTACCCCACCTCATCTCCCCGGCAAAGTATGGTGCCCCAACACAGTATGATCCCCTAACTGTGTCCCCAATACAGCTCTCCATGCAGTATAATGGTACTACATATAGTATAATGTCCCCTCACCACACTGTATAATGGCCCCCATTAGCCCTCTACACAGTATGATGGACCCCACACAAACCCTCACACTGTATAATTGCTTGCATACAGTATAATGGCCCCCACATAGACCTCCATAAAGTATAAATGCTGCAACATAGCCCTCCAAATATTATAATGGCCCCCACATAGCCCTCCAAATATTATAATGGCCCCCACATAGTCCTCCAAATATGATAATGGCCCCCACATAGCCCTCCAAATATTATAATGGCCCCCACATAGCCCTCCAAATAATATAATGGCCCCCACATAGCCCTCCAAATATTATAATGGCACACACACAGACCTACATGTATTTTAATAGCCCCCACATAGCCCTCTATGTAGTGTAATGGGCCCCATAGTTCTCCATATAGTACAGTATACTGCACCTCATAATCCTCCATACACTATAAAGCACACCCCATAGTCCTCTGTACTTTATAATGCACTCCCCATAGTCCATCATACAATATAATGCACTCCCCATAGTCCTCCATACAGTATAATGTAGTCCCCATAGTCCTCCATACAGTATACTGCACTCCCCATAGTCCTCCATACAGTAGAAGGCACTCCCCATAGTCCTCCATACAGTATACTGCTCTCCCCATATTCCTCCATACAGTATAATGCACTCCGATAGTCCTCCATAGAGTATACTGCACTCCCCATAGTCCTCCGTACAGTATTATGGCCATCACAATTTAAAAACGCAAAATACAATACTCGCCTCTCCTCCTCGTTCCCCCACTGCAGTGAGTGTTCTGAAAGGACGCACATCTCAGTGCAGCAGGTACCATGTAGTGACGGAATTGTGACCTCTTCGCTGAGACGTCAGACGCCGAAGAAGAATGATGAAGGAGGAAGCGTTAGCTGATGAACGTGCGATGAAAGGCAGGAGGGGGTACCCGGTGTCTACGCTGACACTGGGCCCCCTCGGCTCACGGGCCCCATTGCAGCCACGTTACCTGCCGCCAATGGCGGTACACCACTTTTCAGAGGTGTGCAAGTTCTTTTTTTGTTTCAAATTGGACATTTATTTCTACTAATGTACTACTGTTGTTGAATCTAATTTATTCATACGTTTATCTATTCTAGTAAATAATATCAATGTGATAAACAATAACTTACCTTTTATTGGAGAGGACAATTGGAGTTTGATGCTAGTAGTTTCATTCATTTTCTAAACTCTTATAAATAACAGAAAAATAATAGAAGGCAGACTGGTCAAATGGTATTGATTTACTATAACTTTGCTTACTACAAATTATCTGAATTAGCTGCCTGAATATTAGGGATAATTATGACCACTGATATGCCTTAAAGCAGACCTGGGCATCCTTTGGCCCACAGGCCACCTTGGGCAAGTTTGGTGTTACTGTCAGGCCCGCGGGACAGTTAAAGGGCTGATACAATGGCATACTGCACCACGTAGTCACATATAAGCACTGTTATGTATAGCACAAGTGATCGGACGACAGCAACTTCAAGTCTCCTTAGTGGACTATTAAATACAGTAAAAAGTAAAAAAAACGTTTTTAAAAATTTGAAAAGAAAAGCTGAAAAGTTCAAATCATCCCCCCTTTGCCTCATTAAAATTAAAAATACACATATTTGGTATTGCCACGTTCATAAATGTCCAGTCTATCAAAAGCTAAAATAAATTAATCTGATCGGTAAACGTAATGAGAAAAAAAAATCAAAATGTCTGAAAGATGGATTTTTGGTCACCACAACATTGCAATAAAATGCATTAAGAGGCAATCAAAGCATCATATGTACCACATAATGGTATCAATAAAAATGCAAGCTCAGTTTTCAAAAAATAAGCCCTCACATAGTCTCAGATCCTGAAAAATAATAACGTTACAGGCCTCGGAAAATGGCGACAAAAGCTAAAATGTTTTTTTTTTACATTTCTGAATTTTTTTTCACCACTTAAATAAAAAAAAAACAACTATTATGCTTGGTATCTATGTACTTGTACTGATCTGGGGAATCATATTTCCAAGTCAGTTTTACCATATATTGAACATGGTAAACAAAAAACCCAAAAGCCATTGCGGAATTGCAATTTTTTCCCGTTTTTTCCCTTTTTCCAGTACACTATGTGGAAGAATGAATGATGTCATTCAAAAGTACAACTCGTCATGCAAAAAACAAGCCCTCATACGGCTATATGGCTGGAAAAATAAAAATGTTATGGCTCTTGGAAGAACGGGAGGAAAAAACGAAAACAAAAAATGGAAAATCGCCTGAGGGTAAAAGGGCTAAATGGTAAAATGAATGGTATCATTCAAAAGTACAAATCTACCTGCAAAAAACAAGATCTCATATGGCATGTAAGGAAAAATAATAAAGGTATGGCTATTAGAAGAAGAGGAGAAAAAAATGAAGGCACAAAAACAAAAGAGAAGTTGATTAGGGTTTAGGCTGTGTGCCCGCTATGCGTTTTCTAAGCATTTCCGCAGCGGCAGTTCCGCTGCAGAAACAATTAAAAAACACTTGGTAGAAGGTCTGCCATGTTCCCCAATGAAAAATCCGCAGAACTACCAATTATTTTGTGGAATCGTGGCGTTTTCGCCGCCATTGACTTGCATTGAATCGCATAATATCCGCATCACTACATGTGCACATGCGGATATTAAGCAATTCAATGTGCGCATGGTATCTGGGTTTGGAGAAGAGGAGACTCTCCTCCAGACCCGGGTACCATAGTACTTGTAAAAAAAAAAGAATAAAATGAAAAATATACATTATACTCACCTTCTGATGGCCACCAGCCTTCATAGGGATCTGTCAGGTGTCCCCGGCAGCTCGCGATGGTCTAAAAGGACCTACCATGACGTCATTTAGTCATGTGATGGGTCATGCGACCACTGATGTTGGCTGTCGTGTGACCCGTCACATGACTAAATGACGTCATCATGACAGGTCCTTTTAGACCACCGCGGGACACGGGGGACACCGGACGAATCGGATAAGGACACTGGGGGCCATCAGAAGGTAAGTATGATATTTATTATTTACCATTGTTTTACTGTCACACTATATAAATCCATGCCGTTTGCATGGATTTATATAGTGTGACCAAGTTGTCAAGCACATTCCAAGTGATGATAAAATCGCTTGGAAAGCGCTTGACAACCCGCATGTGGAAACGCATGTGAAAAACGCTTGACTTCCGCTTGTCCCTGGCAGGAAAAACAATCCGCATGTACAATCCGCATGTACAATCCACATGTACAATCCGCATGCGTTTTTTCTGCTAGGGAGATGCAGAAACGCTCAGGAAAAATCCGGAGCATTTCTGCATCGTGGGCACATAGCCTTAATGTCAGTGTCTTCAGTTGACTGTTAGTATGTAGTTATTTGTTCTTTAAATCAAATGTATGTAAAGAAAATACATATACATATGCTATCTTGTTCCAATGCTATATTTGCACCAGGTTCATGGTACGCTCCACTTTGAATACTGTCCAAATATTTTTTTGTATTACCTTCCACAGAAATCATAGAGTCAATATATAGGATATTGTGTCTGGGATCCTCATTGATCATTAAAAAGAATGCCTTGGACTAGGGGCACACATATAAATGTTGTGGCCCCATAGCAAAAATCCAAATGGGGCCCCCCATCCACAATAATAAATATTGGATGGAGTAGGCACAGACACAGAAGGGCATACCTTCCATCTATTTTGGCACTTATAAAGTAATTTTGTCACTACTGAAGTCCCTTAGTTTCACAGGCTCGACTCATGGACTCCATAGTGGCCTGCCACTATCAGTGGTAAGCTACTGTTTCATAGAATGATTTTGCTAGCTTTGATTTGCTCCTATTAATATTGGTGATTGCTAACAGTTAAAGGAGAAGTTGTCAGGTTGAACGATGGTCTGACTGATCATTCGGCTGTCAGATATCTTGGCCATCTTTTGCATACACAAAAGTGCTCACTCTGCTGCTGTCTATTCTCTATAAGAGAGAGCCACTGCCAGACATCTCTGGTGCCAGCTTATCTCTAGAGAACTTAAAGGATCGGCAGTACAAAATTGGACATGGCGGATGATTATCTCCCCAACCTTATATGTCGGGGGAGAGTTGGGAAGCCCCCATACACATTAGACTATCAGCTGTGCCTGTTGATATTGGTAAGTTCAGCTGATGTTGATCTAATGTGTATGACGGCCTTTAGGGCTGCTACCTTTTTATACCAAAAGAAATCACCAGTGCCACAGGTTAAAAGTAGAGTAAAACCTATACACCTGTATGTATGTACACACATACAGAACTAAATATTCTTGTAATATCATATTTCTAAAATAATCTGCAGCAGTATTGAGGGTGAATGTAGCTGTATGCATGGTGTGCATACATGGCACCTCTCTTTTCCAGTCTGTACAATGTACAGGACATGTATACCCTGCACTGAGATGCTTAGTCACTTCCAAAGGGGCTTTCCCCAATGCAACAGAGGCATATATGTGACCTGGCGTTCGTGAGGAAGGCCTCTGTACTTGAACACGTACATATGGTGGTGCTCAGTGTAGTGGACACAGAGGGTGGGGAGGAGGTTATTAAGTCTTCTGGAGTACAAGGCCTAAATAAGATATATTTTCCTATCAAAAGATTTGAGGCAGCGCTACAACGTCCCGGAAAACAAAACGTGCTAAAGCCTTTATTCCTCATGCCGCTCTTCTCAAATTATCCCATCTCAAGCTGGAGGACTGCCTCAATTCTTTTTATCTGGAATATTGTGGGATTTTTTCATCCTTCCACTCCACAGAATGTACTTGTCAGATATGCAGTACACACATATATTCCACGAGCACATACATAAATAATATATATATATATTTTTTATTTATGTATGTGCTTGTAAAATATATGTGTGTACTGCATATCTGACAAGCACAGTCTATGAATGAGTATAGGTATATAGTCATTTCCTAGAAGTGTTATATATATATATATATATATATATATATATATATATATATAAAAATCTGTAGCAAATGTATACCCTAGCTATAAATGTCCTGTCATGGGAATTATGGGTATTCCTTCTCTACAGGGGGTGAGGGACGGGTCACCAGAACAGAGCACTGCATATCATGATTTATAGCTAAAATGTAGAAAGGGGTCAGGAACTAGCAGAGCCGGCTGCTCTGCTCACATACAGTATAACTCCTGCCACAGCGGCCTGGAGCCGCCCAAAGTCCGGACATCCACCCCCACCGCTCTGCTGCTTCTACTGTTTGATGATACCAGCTAGTAGTACTGCAGGAGAGTGAGCTCAGCGGGGATTGGATGACTGAACGTCCCACCCCTCCTGTTCTGTGATTTGGATTGGACTCCCAGGCTGCCTATCACATTCAAGCTCCGCCTTCCTACTGCCTCCGAACACTGGCAGGAACTTTACACAGAAAAAACCCCCACAGTCTGTGTTTTTTTGACTCTCGAAGGCTATAGTCGACAGAAAAAAAACACCATGTTTTGATAACTGTTCGTGAAGTTACAAACTGTTGGCAAGCCCGATTCAGGGTCCCCCCATCTCACAGGTCCCATAGTGGCTGAGTGGTCTGCCACTATGGGCCGTACGCCCCTGCCTTGGACAGAATGAAAAGATTTTATAGTGCCCAAATTTGTTGTTCTAGATTAGAAGGTCAATGTGATTATACTGAACTCTTTTTGTTGGAAAATAAAAAGCATGAAACTTTCAATAAGTCTAATAAGCAAATGAGTTAACTAGGAAAGTGAACAACATAGCCTAAAGTAATCATAGCTCTAAATTGTGAATGACCTATTGTTTGAATGTATTTCTTATCTTATTTTTGGTGTGTATATATATATATATATATATATATATATATATATATATATATATATAGATACATATACACACACACACATGACTGATAACACAAGATCCACCATTCATAATAGATGATGTCCAGCTGATCCTGCTCTCTCTCCTTTAACAATGACCTTTGCACAAGGTCATTAAATGCATTGATACATAATGTAGGGTCTGAGTCTGTTCATTGTGGCTAATGTACATGTGAATTTCCTGAAAAAAACAGGTAGAGACTAAAATAAATAAATAATAAAGATTGTGAAATAGAAAAAAAATTTCCAATTTTTTTTAAATACACTTAACGGGAAATTGTCACCAGGTTATTGTCACCTAATGTTATGTAGAGGCAGAAACACTGTTTCCAGTGATGAGTTACTTAATAGGCTGATTGCAGTAGTTTTGATAAAATCATAAAATCACTGTTTTATCATCAGGAGATTATCACTAGAGGACTAGTAAATCTGCTGTCATGTAGTTCTCAATATTCATGAGCTGTGTATAATCCCGCCCCAACCACTGATTGGTAGTTTTATGCCCATGCACTGTGTACATAGAGAGCTGCCAATCAGTGGTGGGGGCGGGGTTGTACAGAGCTCAGTATTCAGAAAACTGATAGATCTACAGCAGAGAAATCAGTGGTTTTATCAAATGACAGCAAGCAGCTCAGTAACAGATACATCACTGGAATCTGGGTCTCTGCCCCTACATTATGCTGCTCTCAGATGTTGTAGAAGAAATCTGCTGACAGATTCCCTTTAACACAAAACCTGATTTAAATAATAAATTATTTTCTGATGACATATTCCCTTTAATGGTTTCTCCATCGGTAAGTAATTTAATGACGGAATGTTTTCACAAATCGGATAGCAGTATTATGTTGGTTATGTGTCTCTGATGACTCGATTACATTACAACTACAGGCAGTTTTGAGAGGGACTGTACATCTATACTTATACTTTTCTACAGAATTTGGATGACAGTGCATCATTTCTACGTATTAAGAATAATAAACTAAAATGATATAATAATCCTATAAGTACAGTCCTGTAATTACAATAATTCAAAGGCCACTTCCAACCAAGATATTTTTCACTTTTTCTGACAGATGGTTTCAGCCAGTCTATATTTAATATTATGATTTGCTATGATTAAATACGAAAAATAGCAAGATGATGGCTATAATACATTATTAAATAGACTTCACTTACTTGGTAATGAAATCATTTACCCAGGGTGTACATGGACACATCCTCTCAGCTGCAGATTTACTTTACTTAGAATCCCACTGGGATTTCTCTCTTGTTGCAGTGTAATGAATGCCAGATCCAATGTCTCAGCATTCGGCTTTTTCCTCTGTTACAGAACACCAACCACACAGAGCTACTAGAACGAATTCCCATAACCCTTTATCAAAGTACATTCAAAGAGCCTGCCTTAAGCAACAATGGTCCTGCTAGGAAACACAGCTCTGCAGCAGAAAAGATTTCACAGGTGAAATTCAATGGAAAGATAAAAGCAGAAAATTCTAGAATTATTAGAAGGAATTTCTAGACCTGACGCACATCTGGCAACTATACAAACCCATATTTTGAGTGCTGTCACTATATATAACTGGGGGAACTATTAGCTATATTACATATTGAGGAGTTTAAGGGGGAATTCCTATTAAAACCATGTGATATATCATAGATATGTCTGAAGATAACATTGATGAAGTCTGTGATCTCAGACCACCAAGATCATTAAAACGGAAAACATTGTACAAGAGCTCAAACCCTTTTGGTACTATTCAGAGATTTGTTACTGGAAATCTGATGAAACATTAAATGCACGCCCGAGCCAATGCACCAGTCATTAATGCTGTGTCAGATTTCTAGTAACTGAAATCTACAAGCAGTACCAAAGGAGACTTGTGACATCGGTATCAAGGCCAGCCCTTCCTGTCTTTACTATTGTCATTGGCCGCTGACAGACCTCCGCTACAATATAACTAATCGATTACAGATACCCTCCAAATAATGGTGGATCAAATGCAAGACCTGACCCAGTTAGTCCAGGATCTAGCAAGGTGGTTTCAGAATCATGAAACTGCTCAGGCCCAAGCTACTACAGCACCTCCCTTGATGTTTTTTTAACCCAAAATCAACCTGCCTGACTGATTTCAGGGAACCGGAGGATTTTTTTTCCTTTAGGGAAAGTTGTTGTATTTCAGGCTCAGCCGACATTCGTCTGATTCTGAGTGATAGTATGTGGGATTCTTCATCTCTCTGCTGCAGGGTGGACACAGGCTTGGACCTTTTATCTATCTCCCGACGCTTCAGAACTTTCCATAGTTGACTCCTTTTTTGAGGTCTTAGGGCTCTTTTATGATGACACTTACCAGTTAGCTTTTGCAGAAGGTAAATTAACTGTCTTCTTTCAGGGGCAATGTACTGCTGAGGAGTACTATACTGAGTTTTGGCGTTTGATCAATGGCTCACAATGGAATGAGCAGGCAATTGATCATCAGTTTCGTACTGGTCTTTTGGACCAAATTCTGGACATATTCCCCCATGATGAAGGGGTCACTTATACAAGCGAAACGTGCGTAGGGGACGTGGGGAATCCTCTCACCAGGCTGAAAGTTCCATTGGCGTCCATCCTCTATTTCTGGGTATTTTTATGAGTCCAACTACTTAGGATATACTTTCCCTTGAGCCTATTGATAGCTACCAGGATAGGTTTTAACATTTGCACTAGGTACTATACTTCTCTCTTTGGTTTAGGGTAGGATCTGTGAACTCATTAGATATTACCAATATGTACTATGTATAGAAATGCCCTTGTGGCATATTTTATCTATCAAGGTATATATGTAATTGGTGCCACTGTTTACTTACAGCCTGAGGTTTGTGTTTATCACATCTTCATGCATTAATGTTATGTGGGTGTTTTTTGTAATTGATTTTAATTTTTATATGTAATAACATTTTGATAATCATTCTAAGCAAATTCACGGCTCCATTTTTCTCTCCGTTATAAACAAATTCTGGACATGTTAGTACAGTTCATTTCTCCTGAAGGTCATGTCTCTGGCAATCTGTGTCATGTCCCACGATTTGGTAATCATACAGTATAGTATAGTATTGTTGATATTGTGTTGCTATGCTGTAAGGTTTGCCTTTTATAAGTTTGTCCTCACTCTCTCCCTGTTTGCCTCCCTAGCTCTGATGTCAAAAATCCCCCTGTTTTTTCTTCTTCCTCATTCTGTGTCAGCCATCTTAAGTAACACATCTTGCAGCTCTGGTGCAGAATAGTCTTTTTTACTTACTGCGGCTGTTACAGCTACTGTTACTGTAATTGTGCATAACTACAAGAATTCAGCTTGAAAATAAATCTTCTTCTGGAATCTTCATACATGTCTCTGCAGTCGAGTTCAAGCTATCTGATGATATATCTACGTGTGAGTAAAGGTACATACTGAGGCAGCCTAAAAACAGTGTCTCAGGCGCCCTTCACTCACAGCCTAGTTATGAAGTCAGAATAATCTTCACCTTCACCTAAGGCCTCATTCACATGTCAGTATTTGGTCAGCATTTTTCATCAGTGTTTGTATGCCAAAACCAGGAGTGAAACTTACAGATAAAAACTATAATTAAAAAACTGACACCTGTTCTGTGTTCTATAGATACTCCTGGTTTTGGTATACAAATACTGATGAAATACTGATCAAAAATACTGTGGCTCAAGTTTTGTGCACCTATTACCCTTACTGGGGAGCCAATGCAGATTGGTTAACTTGGTCCCATCAACAACAGTGGATTTAGTGACACAAACTGGCTCTTTGTAGCAACTGTGGAGAGTCTGGATGTCAGATGTATGCCTGTCTAAGACAATCACTGCCAGAAAAACGCCAGCATTAAAATTAAAAGGAAAGCCACAGAAAAAGGAATTACAATGCCCCCCCCCCTCAAAAAAACAAACGGAAATAACATAACCGTATTTACCAGCAAAGGTCACAGAAACTAATGAACTAACAGGATGCAGATGTCGTCCTTGATAAAGGCAGAGGCAACAACACAGGTGCAAAATACTGGTGAAACAACCAATCACAATCTACCAATTCATGGACAGAATGATTGCTTAGTATTGGAATCGCACGCAGATAAGGCTTGTATAGGGCGCTAGTCAAAAAGATGTAGTTCACAGTGTCTGACTTAGTCTAATGTCGCCAATACTATTAGATTAGGCGGGTTACCCAGCACTATCTAAGTGTACCCCATGAGGACAGACACTCTAGTTTACAATGCCAGCATTGATGGGCTTAGCTGCACCCTATATAAAAATAAAATGTGCAAATTTTTTTTTATAATATATATGAGGTATTGGACGATATTTTGGCCAAAATACACAATCTCACAACCCGCGTCAAGGATCCTCATTGTCTTGTGAGTCCCTATATTAAAACTAAAAGCAAAAATACAGAACAAGGTCCTGGCTGCTTTGGTAGCCCATTGGTGCAATCACATCGTGGGGAGCCTGTGCTCATGTGCATTTAAAATCTGCTGACAGCAACAGTTAAATGGTTAATAGCAACAATCAGAGCTCATCTCCAGCCACCACTGTTAGCCACAGATGCCGGCTATATAACATAGCTGCCATCTACTTAGTTTTTCAGCTCCTCAGCCCCCGCCACACATGGTGACCCCAGCGTTGACATACAAATAGGCAATTTTGTGCTAAGGGGTTAATTCTGTCATCACCATCAGACAAGAGAGTCCTTTATAACATTATAACTATTTTTAGAGGGCCACATTACTTATTTGAAGTATTTAATACAGCAATAAAGTGAGTAATGCCCACAATGAATATGGTGGTATCAGACTCTTCTTTGTGCTGCACATGCCTATAATATTCTTCATTGCTGATGCTTACTAACTAGAGATGAGTGGATCGAACAGTGGAGAATCGTGTTTGTGTGGAATTTCCTGAAATTTATGGTTTCACACGAATTTAAACTTTTTGAGATTTGATTCGCGGGTCAAAAAAAAACTTTTCCGGCACCATTTCCCACATTGCTGAAGATTCAGATGCAGCTATGACAACTTACGGATTATCATGCCTTGTACAATGACGGTCAGTTCCTGGGTCATCAGAGATTACCGGTTTTCAGTGGAGCATAGTTTGTACAACAGAGTTGTTTCCCATCTCCAGAGTCTCTGGTTGTTTCTCTCTCTTCTGTAGAGTATAAACTCTTATAGTCAGCAGGGTCCTCTCCTCTCTTCTGTTAAGTGTAAGTTCTTATGATCAGTTGGGTCCTTTCTTTCAACTGTAAAGTTTAAGCTCTTATGGTCAGGATGGTCCTCTCTTTCCTATAGAGTGTTAGTTCTTGTGATCAGTGGGGTCCTCGCTCTCTCTCCTATACAGTCTTAGCGACGTTCTCTCTCGTTCTCCTTTCCACCATATATATTTTCTGAGCAATTACAAGATTTCCAGTATTGAGATTCAAACTAATTTATTTACCGCAAATCAAATTTTTGGGGAATTCAAGTTTCAAAGATTCATTCGTTTCTATTAGTAACATGTGATTTAGTAATGGAAGCTGTGATTGGTTATGGCTAGAACAAGATTAGCATTCATGCTTTTAAACTATCTAGTTTGTTGTTTGTACATTTTTTTTTACTAGATTTGTCTTTTTTATTAGTTAGTAATTGGAAATGTCTCTAATAATGGCAGTTTCATCTCTTAGATGTCCATGGATAGTAACAAATTTGCATATAAATTAGGTTACACACGGGAGCCCACGTGTCTCTAAATTAGCTTCCACCCCCTCAACATGATCGAGAAGCTGCTGATTGATTGCAATGCCAGCAAAGGTCTATTGATGACACATCTACCATATTAAGTACACCTACTGAGTCCTGCAATACAGAGATATCAAAGTATATTGTAAAAGCAAACAATTTCAGATTCCAACTTAAAAAAGGAAAAGTTTAAAAAACTAGCCAATCCATCCACCAGACTACAGAGATTACACTTCACCCTTGAACCTCTGTACAGGGATCTGGAGATACACAGAGGCCAGTGGGTTGGGTTCAGAAAGTAGTTGCTGGCCATTGATGCAACCTGGCAGAGGATAGTTAGGAAGCCAGGTGGTCTGGAACAAGAGCAAAATGTAAGGAAAAAAAAGTGGTGAAAATACAGGCTGAGATCAAACAACAGAAATCAACTACACAGGGCAGAGGCCACAAATCACTTGTGAACTTGTCAAGCAGAGCTTACAATTGGCAAATGAGACAGGGATTCAGGAGAATAAATAGCTAACAGTCCCACCCAGGGCTACAGGGAGTTAATACTAAACAGAGACAGGGACCTCCTAGCTCCCAGCCACAAGTCTCAGCAAATACACCGCACTGTGTCATCATAGCCCCACATCACCCAGTGCAGAGAAGACATGGATTTCACAAAATATAATAAAAAATAAACATTTGATATCACCGCATTCTTAGTTTAAAATAATACGCAGTTGTTTTTTAAAGGGAATCTGACAGCAGGCTTTTGCTACCTCATCTGAGAGCAGCATTAGGCAAAGAGACCCAGAATCCAAGGATAAAGCAGTTGTGACACCATCAGAGTTCTTGGATTTAGTAATGCAGCAGAGCTGAGAAAGCTAACTCCGCCCTCACAGGCTCTCTATGTACACTGTCTATAGACAGTGAGCTGCTTATCACTCAAATGGGCGGAGTTAGACTAGCATGCACTCCCTGCTTTAGCTGCTGCAGTCTGAACAATGATAATCACCAGGTGATTAAAATCTGCAGTGTAAGTAAACAGCACATAGCCAGACACATCCTTCAAATCTGTGTTTTAACCCCTACCTCATGCTGTCCTCAGACTACATAGAAAAAAACTGCTGACATATTCTCTCTAAGAGGTACATCAGTAAATGCCAATTTTTTTTACAAGGTGCATGAATTTCTGGATTTTGGTCACCAAAATCTTATTGCTCCCAGAATATATCAAGACAAAGCAATTTTCTTTTATAGATTATTAAAAGATTTTTTAAAAAGTAGTTAAAAAACCTATAAAATTTGGTATCACCATAATTGTAGAGTCCCACAGAATAAAATAATTTTTACTGCATGCTGTAAAAACTCAAAAAATAATTGTGAAATCTGCTGTTTTTTTTAAGTACATCATATGGTAAATTAAATTAAATATCATTAACAATTTCAACTTATTCCCTGGAAACAAGCCTATATCAATTATGGGAGTACACCTTTAAACAAGTGTTATATGTTAGGCACAATGTCAGCCTCCTTGCTGAAGGTAATTTACATATTATTAAGAAGTCTCAGCTGCTATGTGGATAAGCAGCATCTCATTATTCTTGGGTGTTTGACGTGGAGGTGCCCAGGAATATTTAATGTTGCATTCATTTTTGAAGAGCTGAAGTGAAACAAGCCTATTGCTAGAGTCACGCCAGGCAGACTAATTATCAGTCAGGTAGTGGTTCATTGACATGAAAAAGTTGCCTTAAGCAATTACTCTTTGTTCAGTAAAATTCTAATACACCTACACTAAGTGAAGCTATGCATTAAGCCTTCAACGTGTCTTCAAAGCTTTTATCAAGCTTCTTTCGATGTCAGATGTATTGCATGATTAACTACAATTGTAATATTTTATACAGACATCTCCAATAACTTTACATCTCCAGCTCCAAATATCTGGATATAAACACTTCTGGAATTAAAGGGCATTGATAAAATCCTTTGTTTCTGGTTGGTTGGGTATAACTTTACAGCAAAATTTTAATACTGTTATTGTGGATTATGATGTGGAAAACCCACTCGCAGAAGTGGCTCATCTTAGTACAAGATGATGGTAGCTGCTCCTCTCCAACCTCAAAAATTATTATGGGGTCAACATTTGGTGCATACTACTTGGTGAATTTAATAACCTGAAAAGGAGATAATTGAGACCTGTATGATTTTGAGAAAGTACAGGGGTTATCCACTACTCAGGCAACATTGTCTCAATCAGCATGTTTGCCCCAAGTAAAATAACAATACTTATGCTCACCTCTGGCACCGTTCCAGCAGGCACTCGCTCATCCGGGGTTTGCGTCACATTATGTCATGTGAGCCCTGCAGCCAATCAGCGCTGGCTTCACTCTCCCTGCCTTCGGATGAATCAAATATTAAGAGGAAGTGAGCGGGCAGCTGCAGCTCTGACTTCCTCTTGATGTCTGATTCATCCAAAGGCAGAGAGTGTGAAGCCAGCGCTGATTGGCTGCAGGACTCACATGACGTAATATGACGTGAACCCCAAATGAGTGAGTGCCAAAATCGCTGGAACAGTGCCGACACTGAAGATGAGTATAAGTGTTGTTACTTTACAGGGGGAAAACATGCTGATTGAAATGGGGTTGTCCGAGTAGTGGACAACCCCTTTAATTACAGACCTAACCAAAAAAATCCAGCAAGTGGATGAGGTTTAATTCATAAAAATAGGTCACAATCCAGGGATGAGTCAAAGTAACTCAAACATTCTATAATGAGTTGCAGTTATAGTCAGCAGGTCATTAACCATGTAGTCTATTTTCTGCATACCTTGAGGAAGGGGAACTGCAGTAATTCCGACTGGGAATCTGCCCTTAGTGGATGAAGTAAAGCTGCAAATGTCTGGTGTGTTATTGTAAAAGAAGACGACCCTGTAGAAAGTTGGATGCTGACTCTCATTGGGGACTAACTGCTATGTAGAGTGGAGTTTGCAACCCAAGGCAGTATAAACAGGCTAATGAGCACCTTGGAAGAGAATCACACCACCATTCACTATGTCTGCTGCTGTTTGTATCATTTAAGCCTCTACTATACCAAAAGATGTAAACGTCAAGCTTTATTTCAAGGTACATGTGCATTTGATTTACTCTCCTCTTCTTCCAGACTCTCACTAACATTTATGATACACCACACAACACGAGCCAGAAGACAGTATAGCCCAGGTGTCACCTACATCTATGTCACATTTTGATAGTAGCATGGAGAATGGGTTTAGCCACCATTATCTCGTTTAGAGGTTTCTGGTTGGTGTACACAATTAGCATTGCGCCCCTCATATTTTACAACTTCAACAGTTCAAAGTCTCATCTAAGACAAATGCCATAAATATCAGATCAGTATGGGTTACATTTCTGGCACCCGTATACATCTCAGACAAATGCCATAAATATCAGATCATTATGGGTTCAATTTCTGGCCCCCCTATATATTAAGCGAAGGGGGGCTCCATAGAACAGGAGATGAGATGGTGAGGTTGCCATGGATGCATGATTCTCTTTCAATTGTCTTTTCTAATATTTGCGAAACACTTTTTCTGTGTTCTTTCAGTAAGTGGTAATTCCAAATGTGGAATCCCCAAGTGTCAGACATTTATGGCTTATGGAAGTGGTACTATGTATCAGGATGGCCCCTCCAGCTTTCTCAAGCATCACCTAAAGATGGATACTGTATAAGCCAGTGGGTATCACTGAGAGTATGCCAGTTTTTTGGTTCAAAGTGCAGTAGTTTCATATTTAAACTTTCATTTATGACCTTGTTTACTCAACCTTTGAGTATCCAGCATCTAGTTCAGCCTTAATCAGCTGATCAAGATGAGCACAGACCACTCCCATCTGGTTCACAGCTGAATGTATTCTGTTACAAATATATTGTGAGCCAGGAGTCTGTGTCAGACTTTAGTCTGTGTCCATCACCTTAAGTGTCCATTGCTTAAGTGTGAGAAATATGAATTAATTCTGAATTGAATCTGAAGTGAACTGAAGGTAACTGGATACTAAGTCACAGTAAACAATGTTTGTGTTTGTTTTCACTCTCACCCCCTTAATCCTTCACTTCTTACAACCACCCCTAATCCCTACACCTAGTAAGGAACTCTTCATCTCTCCCTCTATTCTCCCCACCCATCTCACCTCCTCCTCAGAGCTATTCCTCAACATACAATCCTTTACCTCCAAACACAGATAGCCACCTCATGCCCTCTCCTGCTCCCACCTACTAACGCTTTCTCTGCTCTCACTGCCGGTGACATCTCTCCAAATCCTGGCCCTCCTCACCACATCCCCACAGTCACTTCCACCTCCTACCCACGATCTATCCCATACTCTCGTAACCCTTCTAACCTTATACCCATCCGCCCAGCCCCTGCTTCCCCAGCGGCTGGTTAGTGTGCTGTAAGGTCATGTTCAAATGTAGTGTAAATGCTGCAATTTTTCTGTTGATTTTTAGCTGCATATTTTTTGCAGGTGGCCACACCAAACTACACAATAACAATCTACTCTAACTATTGCATTTTTGCTGCATTTTTTAAGCATTCTCCTTCTTGATGTGTTTTCAGTGCAAATTTGAAGCAGCATTTTTAATGCGTTTTTATAATACAGAGAAGCTTTGATTCTGCCCTTAAGAAAACAACTACGTTTTAATCATGCGGCTTTTTAAATGCTTTTTTTAAAACATGTTTTTTTTTCAAGCTTCTCACTGAAGCTCATAGAAAAAAAAAGCATCAAAACCACACAGTTCAACAATGTCTTTAGACTCACAGTTGGTAACGCTGTTTCAAATCTGTCAAAACACATCATATAAAGGGGAAAAGGCATAAGAAACAACCGACAAAACACAAAAATCAAAGAAGATTTTTTATTGTGTAGTGTGGTGCATACACCTGCAGATAAAAAGCAGGAGAATAAATGCAGCATATACACTATGTGTGAACACAGCCTCAGCATTACATTTGTATTAATTTTTTTCTGGGTTTAATGGAGAAAAAAATTAATCACAGCAGGTTTTTATACCATTTGCCGATCACTGAAAATAATTCACTGTATTGTATGGGTTGTTTTCACTACAGGGATATCAAATGTTTGTTATTGGATGATTTGTGATTTTATTTTTTTTTAAAGTGCACCAAAATGTCATTATTGCAATTGTTTTTCATCATTTTTTAGTAATTTTATAGGAAAAAAAACTCTGACTTTTATTTTACCCCTAGAATTTACTGGTATATAGATATGTAGCTCTATGTACCAGAACAATATGCTTGTAAAGAAGAAGAATACAATGCACATTTAAGTACAGAAAATCCATAGCCATTGCTGTTGCCTCTAATGCTACAGGTTGGAAGTTCGAATCCTGGGGAAGACCACAAAAAAAGTGAAGAATGAGATAATTAAATGAATGTAAGTTTGTGCAGAACACAGACAGATTCCAGCTCCTTCCCCCAGATGAGTAGGGATTACTGAGCAATGAATCAAACAATGCACATTGTGAAGCCTGCATGGCCGGAGATGCAACATTGACTTTGCAGACACAGAGTAAAAGTCAGGATGTAGCCATGACTACCCATTACAGCTTCCCAAAATTGTGACTGAATCATTGGATTTGAGACCGTTGGGATGTGTGTGTGTATGTGTTCGTGTTGTAGCAAAGCTGTGTGTATTTGTTTATGTGTTGATGTAGCAGAGTTGTGTGTGCGTATTTGTGAGTTGATTTAGTAGAGTGTGTGAGCATACACTGTTGGGGCATCATTTTATGTGGGAGGGTCAGTAAGGGCCATCTCACTGTGCGTGAATGGTCTGTTGGGGCATCATACTGCACTGCTATGAGTGTCAATCTTTCTTATTTTTCAATGTTGGGAGGTATGCTACCTCACGTTGAGTGAGGAACCCAGTCGTTGGTTAATCCTGTCAAAATGTAATATACATGGCCAATTTAAAAGTGAGGTTTGTACACAATTGTCTACTTTTTTGTAGGAAAGTTTATTTTCTAACGCACCTGCAGTATCTATAACATTGGACTAGATTCTTCATGAATAATGCATACAGCTATATACACAGAAAACTCATTTATTTGTAGATTGTATAAAGGCAATGAGCTGTGACATTAACTTTCTGTGACACAGAATGAGTACAATTGTGGACTATCTTCATTTTCTGATGGTATGTTAACAGAAATCTTTTAACATGGTAGCATATGCTCAGCCACACATTTGAGTATTTCACATCTCTATTCTAATATTTGTTTTTCACATCTCTCTTGTTAATATTTGTCAAACCAGATATGGTCATGGTTAGTCATGGGGGATAGTGTAAATAAAATGAGTTGGTTGACAGCATGATTTGTAGATAAAGTGGATACCATCTGTTACTGCCTTTTGAAGTTGACCAGGTTTGGACAAGACAGATTAATACTCAATGTACTTAGAAAAAGGCAACCGATGCGTCACATGATATGCGGCCCTGTTTTCATGGCCTATAAGTCTCCTTATGCCAGCCTGGCACTCTCCACAAGGAAAAATGTTCACCCTGAGACCCCCAGTCGTAAACCTCTCACTTAGCCAAATAGGAACTCATGCTTTGCACTGTGGAGGGGCAAACACCCAGAAACACCTTTCTGCAAATGGAGTTTCTGGTTTGGCTTCTTATCCTAAGTCATGTGGTAAGGGTAAAAATTTACTGTTAGGATTGCTACAACCATAAGGTGACACTGGAGTTCTAGTCCTCTTCCTCTCTTGAAGGCTATTTGTATAAAACTCTGTTAACTGAAAATTCATATTGATTCGTAGATTGATATGACCCTTAAAGCATATAAGACATTGGGGCATATTTATGAAAAGTGTCAAGTTTGCACTGTCTAAAATTAGGACTGTGAGTCAAAGTTTTAGACATATTTATGATTCTGACATGCACACATTTATAAATATGTCTAAAAGTATTGATATGTTTTGACCAATTTTTGAGTTAAGATTTGAGCTAAAATGTGTATGATTTGCCAAATTAAATAATTGAAACGCCCCTCAAAACATGTGGACAAAAATAACAAAAAAAAGCATAACATCTCATTAGGTCAATAATGATTTTGATAATAAAGTGAACAAGGATTATAAAATAAGCCTAGAATAACTATATGAATGATAGTGAATTGATTCAGAAGAAACCCCAGCCTAGCTAAGTCAGTATTCCATGGCCGACCTCTGAACCACCCGTTGGCATCGATTTGCTCATTTCTAATAACTAGGAATAATATAAATGTTAAAGTAAATATTTGAATATATATATATATATATATATATATAGTACAGACCAAAAGTTTGGACACACCTTCTCATTTAAAGATTTTTCTGTATTTTCATGACTATCAAAATTGTACATTCACACTGAAGGCATCAAAACTATGAATTAACACATGTGGAATTATATACTTAACAAAAAAGTGTGAAACAAACTGCTTTGCACACTCTTAGCATTCTCTTGAAGAGCTTCAAGAGGTAGTCACCAGAAATGGTTTTCACTTCACAGGTATGCCCTGTCAGGTTTAATAAGTGGGATTTCTTGCCTTATAAATGGGGTTGGGACCATCACTTGTGTTGTGCAGTAGTCTGGTGGATACACAGCTGATAGTCCTACTGAATAGACTGTTAGAATTTGTATTATGGCAAGAAAAAAGCAGCTAAGTAAAGAAAAACGAGTGGCCATCATTACTTTAAGAAATGAAGGTCAGTCAGTCCAAAAAATTGGGAAAACTTTGAAAGTGTCCCCAAGTGCAGTTGCAAAAACCATCAAGCGCTACAAAGAAACTGGCTCACATGAGGACCGCCCCAGGAAAGGAAGACCAAGAGTCACCTCTGCTTCTGAGGATAAGTTTATCCGAGTCACCAGCCTCAGAAATCGCAGGTTAACAGCAGCTCAGATTAGAGACCAGGTCAATGCCACACAGAGTTCTAGCAACAGACACATCTCTACAACAACTGTTAAGAGGAGACTTTGTGCAGCAGGCCTTCATGGTAAAATAGCTGCTAGGAAACCACTGCTAAGGACAGGCAACAAGCAGAAGAGACTTGTTTGGGCTAAAGAACACAAGGAATGGACAATAGGTCTGATGAATCCAAATTTGAGATCTTTGGTTCCAACCACCGTGTCTTTGTGTGACACAGAAAAGGTGAACGGATGGACTTTACATGCTTGGTTCCCACCATGAAGCATGGAGGAGGAGGTGCGATGCTGTGGGGGTGCTTTGCTGGTGACACTGTTGGGGATTTATTCAAAATTGAAGGCATACTGAACCGGCATGGCTACCACAGCATCTTGCAGCGGCATGCTGTTCCATCCGGTTTGCGTTTAGTTGGACCATCATTTATTTTTCAACAGGACAATGACCCCAAACACACCTCCAGGCTGTGTAAGGGCTATTTGACCAAGAAGGAGAGTGATGGGGTGCTACGCCAGATCCTTCTCAGTGTCTGCCGCATGGCAAGCTGGATGGCAGATTTCGGCTGCGATCCAGCCTGTCATCTCGATGTAGCAGAGCTGGAGCCGTCCTGGGAACCATGGAAAGGTAAGGATGATGTTGGTTTATTATTTTACTTTTATTGCAGAAGACATTGGCTTCAGCTGGAATGGGCATGATGGTAAGTATGGTTTAATTTAGAACAATAAAGAATTGTGTGTTTATTTCAATTAAAGGACTTTATTCTGGGTGTTTGTGTTTTTTTTTAACTTTGACTATGGGGTTGACTATGGGGTTAGCATCCTATGGATGCGCCATTTCTGGGGCGGCTGACGGCTGGTGTTTCTAGCCTTGGAGGGGGCCAATATTCATGGCACCCTTCCTGGGCTATTAATATCAGCCCCCAGCTGTCTGCCTAGCCTTTGCTAGCTATTAAAATAGGGGGGACCCCACGTCATTTTTTTTGGGTGTCCCCCATTTTAATAGCTAGTAAAGGGTAGGTATTCAGCTGGGGCTGATATTAGCAGCCTGGGAAGCTCCGTGGGTATTACCCCCTTCCCAGGCTTCAAACATCTGCCCCAGCCGTCTGCTTAACCTCCGCTAGAGACTAAAATTACGGGGAACCCCACGCCAATTTTTTTTTAATAAATCCTTTATTTTAACACTAAATGACAAGTACAGTAATCAACACTATCACTGTACTTTGTTATATATGTGACTGACATGTTTCTATCTATCTAATCTATGTGTGATGCTCTATTCTTTCTGTTCTAAATTGTCGGGTACCGAAGCTGAATTGCCGGCGGCTTTTTTAAAGAGACGGTGCATGAAAACACTATTATTTTTTTTTAATAAATCCTTTAACACTAAATGACAAGTACAGTAACCAACACTGTCACTGTACTTCTTATATATGTGACTGACATGTTTCTATCTATCTAATCTATGTGTGGTGCTCTATTCTTTCTGTTCTAAATTGTCGGGTACCGGTGTATGCCGTTGCTGAATTGCCGGCTTTTCATGTTTCACTGTGAGCACTGTTCCCATCGATTTGGGCAATCACTGTAATGCCACAACCACCACGGCTGTGACATTACAGTGAGTGGCAGACAATCCCTGCATGATGCGAAAAAATCCAGTTACGCTTTTGGTGCACTAACAGTTATCGAACATACCCTCGAACAGCCGAATTTTTTGCAAATCGTTCGCGTTTGTCAAACGACTCGAACACCGCCCAAAACAGCTCGAATTTGAGATTGTTGAACAGTTCTAGTCGAACACCGCTCATCTCTAAACATAACATTGCATGCTAATTAACTTAAAATAAAACAATAAAAAAAGACAATTAGACGTTAAAAACTTGAATTAATATGAGGCCAATGACAGGATTCAAATAATGAATCAATCATATGGAAAAGCTAAATAGTTCTCTTTAGTGTTGAGCAGTCTTTGTAAGTGTTTAACCCTTTAAACGAGCACGCTTGAGTGCTCGGCATCTAGGTTTGATCCGTGGCGGCTGCATGTGTCGTAGCTGTTAGACAGTCGCGACACATGCAGGGATTGCCTGTTTGTTAAGCAATCCCGCATGTGTCGCGGCTGTCTAACAAACCTACTGTAGATGCCGAGCATGCAGCAAATACTCGGCGAGCACTCGAGCATGCTCGTTTAAAGGTTTAAACGAGCACGCTCGCTCATCACTAGTTCTCTTGAGCCACAAACTGACCTGTTAAGTCTATATTTTATAGCTTTATATTCTAAAATGTTGCACCAAGTCAATAAAAACAGCATAATTAAAAACAATTGCTCATGTCCTTCCTCGTCTCAGTCTACCAGCCTACCTGTGCGCTCCGTTCTGCTAATGACTTAAAACTAAAATTCTCCATAATCTGAACCTCCCATCTCCAAGATTTCTTGCGTGCTGCGCCAATTCTTTAGAATGCACTACCCAGGACAATTCGATTAATTCCCAATACCCACAGTTTTAAACGTGCCCTAAAAAACATTTCTTTTGACTGGCCTATTACCTCAACACACTTATCTAACTGTCCCGGTTTGGCCCATATTAAAATCTTCTTCAAAATCATGTTTATACCATCCATGCTCTTAATAGCCTCTGTCTTGACTGTACACATACAGGCTGGCGACCAGTTCATGTAGTGTTATGTACTTACCCTATTTAGTATATTAAGGCTGTATTACAGAATATATGTATATTTTACCGTTTGTGTCTCCCCTATTTCCTTATAGACTGTAAGCTTGCGAGCAGGGCCCTCACTCCTTTTAATATTTGAGTTATGCTTATTCTGTAATGTCTGTATTGTCTGTATAAGTCCCCCCTAAAATTGTAAAGTGCTGTGGAATATGTTGGCCCTATAAAAATAAAAATTATTATTATTATTATGTTAACAAAAAGAAAAAAAAATTCTGAAAAGAGACAAATTTATTACACTTTCAGATTTGCTTGTTGGGGTCAATTGGTATTATTTTATTCTTTTAAAGGCTGTGCAAGTTTTTCCCAACCAAAAAAGTTTAACCTTTAAATTTTTTTTAAAATTGTTATAAGGTGCACTAGTTTTTTTGCGCCAAAAATTAGCTCAATCAGTTCTTAAATGTTATTATTTTATTTTACTCACTTATATAGCGCCATTAATTCCACAGCGCTTTACAGACATTAACACCTACTTTTTGAGCTCTCGAAACAAAAGTGTCTTGATTATCTGAAAAAAAAATATTTCTGAGGAAAACAAATCATAAATATGTCTAATTAATATAACATAAATATAATATAAATATGTATAATAAATTATTATTATTTATTATTATAGCGCCATTTATTCCATGGCACTTTACATGTGAAGAAGGGGTATACATACAAGAACAATCACAATAATCTTGAACACAATGTGATGGCGACTGGTACAGGAGGAGCGAGGACCCTGCCCGCGAGGGCTCACAGTCTACAAGGGATGGGTGAGGATACAGTAGGTGAGGGTAGAGCTGGTCGTGCAGCATTATTTGTGGAGTGGTGGTTACAGCAGGTTGTAGGCTTGTCGGAAGAGGTGGGTCTTCAGGCTCTTTTTGAAGGTTTCCACGGTCGACGAGAGTCTGATGTGTTGGGGTAGAGAGTTCCAGAGTAGAGGAGATGCACAGGAGAAATCTTGTATGCGATTGTGGGAGGAGGAGATTAGAGGGGAGTAGAAAAGGAGATCTTGTGAGGATCGGAGGTTGCGTGCGGGTATGTAGCGGGAGACTAGGTCAGAGATATATGGAGGAGACAGGTTGTGAATGGCTTTGTATGTTATGGTTAGGGTTTTGAACTGGAGTCTCTGGGCAATGGGGAGCCAGTGAAGAGATTGACAGAGAGGAGAGGCCGGGGAATAGCGGGGGCACAGGTGGATTAGTCGGGCAGCAGAGTTTAGGATGGATTGGAGGGGTGCGAGAGAGTTGGAAGGGAGGCCACAGAGCAGGAGGTTGCAGTAGTCAAGGCGGGAGATGATGAGGGCATGCACTAGTGTTTTTGCAGATTCATGGTTGAGGAATGTGCGGATCCGGGAGATATTTTTGAGTTGGAGTCGGCAGGAAGTGGAAAGGGCTTGGATATGTGGTTTGAAGGAGAGTTCAGAGTCCAGGGTTACCCTAAGGCAGCGAGCTTGATGGACTGGGGAGAGTGGGCAGCCATTGACTATGATGGATAGGTCAGTTGGGGGGGTTGAATGAGATGGCGGAAAGATGATGAATTCTGTTTTGTCCATGTTAAGTTTTAGAAATCTAGCAGAGAAGAAGGATGAAATAGCAGACAGACATTGTGGGATTTTGGTTAGTAAGGAGGTGATATCCGGTCCAGAGAGGTAGATCTGTGTGTCGTCAGCATAGAGGTGATAATGAAAGCCATGAGACTCTATGAGCTGTCCCAGGCCTAAGGTGTAGATAGAGAAGAGCAGGGGTCCTAGAACTCAACCTTGGGGGACACCGACAGATAGGGGGTGAGATGAGGAGGTGGTCTGTGAGTGAGAGACACTGAATGTCCTGTCTGTTAGATATGAGGAGATCCAGGATAGGGCCAAGTCTGTGATGCCGAGAAATGAGAGAGTTTTTAGTAAGAGGGAATGGTCCACTGTGTCGAAGGCAGATGACAGGTCTAGGAGGAGGAAGACGGAATATGGTCGCTTAGATTTGGCAGTTAGTAGGTCGTTGGTAACTTTGGTCAGTGCAGTTTCAGTAGAATGGTGCAGTCAGAAACCAGATTGTAGGCGGTCGAAGAGGGAGCAGGAGGAGAGGTGGGAGGACAGCTCAGAATGGATGTGTTGTTCCAGTAGTTTTGAGGCATAGGGGAGAAGTGATATGGGGCGATAGCTAGACAGAGAGGATGGGTCAAGGGAGGGCTTTTTGAGGATGGGTGTGATTGAGGCATGTTTGAAGCATGAGGGTAAGACACCAGTTGTTAGTGACAAGTTGAAGAGGTGGGCTAGGGCTGGGATGAAGATGGTGGTAAGGTGTGGGATGAGGTGGGACAGGATTGGGTCAAGTTTACAGGTGGTGAGGTGTGATTTGGAGAGTAAAGAGGAAAGTTGATCTTCCGTAATGGTGGAGAATGTGGTTTTGGAGGAGGAGGGTTGAGTGGGTGTGGGGAGGGGCTGTGGGGGCTTTAGGCAAAAGCTTTGTCTGATGGCGTCAATCTTCTGTTTGAAGAATGAGGCAAAGTCTTCGGCTGAAATAAGAGGAGAGGAAGGAGGCGCTGGGGGACGGAGGAGAGAATTGAAGGTGTTGAATAGTTGTTTGGGGTTGTGAGACAGGGAGGATATGAGAGATGAGAAGTATGTTTGTTTTGCTGCAGTGAGTGTGGACTTGAAGGTAGTGAGGGACTGTTTGAATGCGATGAAGTGCTCATTGGAGTGGGACCTTTTCCATCTACGCTCAGCAACCCTGGAGGCCCGTCGCAGTTCTTTAGTTAGGCTGGTGTGCCAGGGTTGTCTGTTGATTGTGCGAGCTTTGGTATGTGTGAGGGGGGCGACCGAATCGAGAGCTGCAGCTGTTGTGGTGTTGTATAAAGTGGCAGCAACATCTGCATCATGTAAGGAACTAATGTCTGTAAGAGGGAGAAGGGATTCAGAGAGTGAGTGTAGGTCAAGGTGTTTGAGATTTCTGCGAGGGTGTGCAAGTTTGTGAAGTGGGGATTGTTGCCCTGGAGAGGAGAGGGTAGAAAATGTAAGTAGGTTGTGGTCAGAGAGAGGGAGAGGTGAGTTAGAGAGGTTAGATAGGGAATAGACGCGGGTGAAGATGAGGTCCAGCGTGTGGCCGTCTTTGTGGGTGGGTGTGGAAGACCAATGGGTAAGACCAAAGGAGGAAGTGAGGGATAGAAGTTTAGAGGCGGCTGAGAGGGAAGTGTCAATGGGGATGTTGAAGTCGCCCATGAGGATAGTGGAGATGTCAACGGAGAGGAAATGAAGTAGCCAAGTGGTGAAGTGGTCAAAGAAAGTGGTGGCTGATCCTGGGGGGCGGTAATGACAGCCAGTTGGAGGTTGGAGGGGGAGTAGATGCGCACGCATTGCACTTCAAAAGAGGGGAGAGTAATTGAGGGTTGCAGTGGGATATGGGTGAAGGAGCAGTTATCTGAGAGGAGGAAACCTATTCCTCCACCGTGCTTGCCGGTGGGGCAGGGGGTATGGGAGAGGTGGAATCCGCCATACGAAAGTGCAGCAGGAGAGGCGGTGTCAGAGGGGGTGAGCCAGCATAGTATAGCATGTAGGCAGGGCAGCCACCAGAAATTTCAAGGCCCCATACTGGCAAAATTTTCAGACCCCCTTGAGACTCTGTCCAGGCTCCATCCCAGCTCCACCTCCACCCCAGCTCTGCCTCCACCCCTCGAACCTTCCACAGTCACACCGCCCACTCTTGGAAAAACTCCACTTCTGCACCACGTCCTCACCAATCACATATTAACAGTTCCCATAGAACACCATATCACACACATAGCCAGCAGCTTTTGTTTTGGCCAAAAGATTTTTTAAGCCGCAACCACGACAAGGAGACTCTTTTGGCCGGGCCCTAATCTACTCTAGCCCATTAAACATTTCTTAAAATATTCAATACTCTTTTTAGGTATATTTTTTATTTATTTTTCTTTAAGTGAATGTGTCACATACATTTTTTAAAATGACCAATAATACTACATACAAGGGTATACCGCATATTACCACCACATAATGACCGATTAATACTACATACTGTCATGGGTGTGTCGCCACGAAGATCGTCGCGACTACACAGCCTGACTTCTCGCAGCTGAGTTTTTGGTGCTTTGTGTTTTTTGGTTGTGAGGGAGTTAATTCTCTCTCTCTGTGCTTGACGAGGCTCAGCCTCGCCCAGCTGCAGTTAATGCTGCAGTATTGGGATTCCTTCAAATACCTGCTGGTCTGATAGGGAAGTTGTCGGTGAAAGCATTTCTTGCAGACCTTCAGAGTGGATCGTTGTTTGGTGGAGTTCGGGGCGAGGAGTATGCGGTGTGGTTTGTTCCCTTCCTCCCTTTATCATTTATCTCCTAACCTGTTGTTGTTCCCTCTGTAATTGTGGTGTTAGTTTTTGTATGCAAGGTGGTTTTTGGTTTTCCCCTTGTACTGTCTCGTTTGTCTAGTACTGTGTTTTGGGCATTTTCTATCCTGTTCCCCATTGTTGTGATCGGGATCCTTCTCAGGACTAGATTACTTAGGTTCAGGGATATTCAGGAGTTTAGGGTTACGCTGGCGGCTTGGACCTCTGTACCATTAACAGTACCTCCAGTTTGAGGGATTAGTCAGGGCCCCCGTCTAGGGTCAGCTCAGGCCCCTGACCCCCCTGTACGCTGAGACAGCGTGACATTTTCACCGACCGACAAAAAAATAAATAAATACATTTTTTTTTCCAACCACCATGGATCCAGTAGCCAGTCTAGCTCGGCAGTTTCAGAGTTTGTCCATGGAGTTGGCGGACGTTAAGTCCAAGGTTTTGTGTCCTCTGGAGCAAGCCGGACCAGAACCTAAAGTAGCTCTCCCTGACAGGTTTACTGGGGGGCGGGACAAGTTTTTTGTTTTCCGGGAGGCATGCAAGTTGTACTTTCAGCTGCGGCCTCGGTCATCGGGGAGTGAGGAGCAAAGGGTGGGAATTGTCATCTCGCTCCTACAAGGGGACCCACAATCTTGGACGTTCTCTCTTCCCCCGGGTTCCCCGGCTCTCCAGTCAGTGGATAGGTTTTTCGCTGCTCTGGGACTCGTATATGATGACCCAGATCGGATCTCCCTTGCTGAATCTAAGTTAAGTAGGATCCACCAGCGAGATCGTCCGGCGGAGGAATTCTGTTCGGAGTTCCGTAAGTGGGCCACGGACACCCAGTGGAATGACCCGGCTCTTAGGAGCCAGTTTTGTCAAGGGTTATCTGACAAATTAAAGGATGTGTTGGCACAGTATGACCCTCTCGCCTCACTGGAAGCCGCTATGGCCCTTGCTATTCGCACTGACAGACGGCTTCGGGAGAGGTGCGGGATAACTCCACCTCCTACAAGGTCTCCTCATATGGAGGTTCCCCTGGTCAGTCCAGAGGAGCCTATGCAGTTAGGAGGGACATCTTTCCGGGGGAGGGGACCGGCGGTGCACCACAAGACTGGAAGGTGCTTCTTCTGCGGGAGAAAGGGACATTTTATTGGGGGGTGTCCATCCCGTCCTTTGCAGAATAAAGAGTCGTCGGAAAACTATTGATCCCAGGTTGTGTGGTGGACGGCAATCTGGGAGTAGGTATTTCGTCCCTAGGTTCGTCTCAGTTTCTCGTACCGGCGGAGGTGGTGGTGGGTACGAGAACTGAGAGGATATCTGTTCTTCTAGATAGTGGGGCCGGGGCTAATCTGGTGGACGCTCAGTTTGCCCGGGTTCACGGTATGCTATTGAATATGTTGGCTAAACCCATCCCCATATTTTTGATCGACGCCAGGCCTCTCGGTCAGGGAAGTTTTTTGCAAGTGGTGCATAACGTAAATCTTCAAGTGGGGGCGATACATAAAGAACTGTTGTCTTGTTACGTGTTGGAGGGTCTTCCCACTCCTATTGTGTTGGGCCTTCCTTGGTTAACTAAGCATAATCCGGTTATTAATTGGCAATCCAGAGAGATAAGCCAATGGAGTGAATTCTGTAATAAAAACTGCATGAATACGGTCATCGGTGCTGTCACTCCTAGGGTCTTACCTCCATTTCTGGCGGACTTTGAGGATGTATTCTCGGAGAAAGGGTGTCAGGAACTACCTCCTCATCGCATGTATGACTGTTCTGTAAAATTGCTCCCTGGGGCCAAGTTACCTAAATCTAGGTTGTATAACCTATCTGGTCTGGAGAGGCAGGCCATGAAGGATTATATTTCTGAGAGTCTGGCTAAGGGGCATATTAGACCTTCATCTTCCCCGGTGGCCGCGTGGTTCTTCTTTGTGAAGAAGAAAGATGGAGGCCTACGCCCTTGCCTGAATTTCCGTGAACTTAATCGGATTACGGTCCGAGATCCGTATCCACTCCCACTTATCCTCGATCTCTTTAATCAGATCGTGGGCGCCAAATAGTTCTCTAAGTTGGATCTCAGGGGGGCGTACAATCTGATTAGGATAAAGGAGGGGGATGAGTGGAAGACGGCGTTTAACACTCCGGAGGGGCATTATGAGAACCTTGTCATGCCATTCGGTCTGACTAATGCCCCGGCGGTGTTCCAACACTTTGTTAATGACATTTTTCGCCGCCTGGTGGGTCAGTTTGTGGTCATATATCTGGATGACATCTTAATTTACTCGCCTGATCTTGTGTCTCATCAGGAGCATGTTAGGCAGGTGTTACAGATCTTGCCAGATAATAAACTGTACGCCAAATGGGAGAAGTGTGTGTTCGCCGTACAGGAACTCCAGTTTTTAGGTTTCCTGGTGTCAGCGTCCGGTTTTCGTATGGACCCAGGGAAAGTGCGGGCAGTTCTTGAGTGGGATCTGCCAGAGAATCTTAAGGCACTACAACGTTTCCTGGGGTTTGCTAATTATTACCGGAAATTCATTCGTAATTTCTCATCCATGGTTAAACCTCTCACAGACATGACAAAAAAGGGGACGGATTTTTCTAGGTGGTCTGACAAGGCTTGTCAAGCTTTCTCCTCCTTGAAAAAATGTTTTGCCTCAGCACCCATACTCATTCAACCTGATGCGTCACAGCCGTTCATTGTAGAGGTAGACGCTTCTGAGGTAGGGGTGGGAGCAGTTTTGTCACAAGGTTCGTCCCCTGGTAAGTGGCGTCCGTGCGCTTTTTTCTCCAAAAAATTGTCGTCCGCTGAGAGGAATTACGATGTCGGCAATAGGGAACTCTTGGCTATTAAGTTAGCTTTTGAGGAGTGGCGCCATTTTTTGGAGGGGGCAGTCCATCCAGTCACCGTCATCACTGATCACAAGAACCTGCTTTATCTGGAGTCCGCAAAATGTCTGAATCCCAGACAAGCCAGGTGGTCGTTGTTTTTTACCAGGTTTAATTTTGTCGTTACATATCGTCCTGGGTCAAAAAATGTGAAGGCGGATGCCTTATCTCGTAGTTTCCCTGGGGCCGGGAATACGGATGATCCGGTTCCTATCCTTCAAGAGGGGGTGGTGGTGTCGGCAGTATGCTCTGAGCTTGAGGAGGAGGTATTGGAGGCTCAGGGGGACGCCCCTGTTGGACCTCCAGGGAGACTGTTTGTTCCAGATCAGCTACGACAAAAGGTGATCGAGGCACACCATAACTCAGCTTTGGCAGGACACCCAGGGAGTAAAGCAACTGTGGATCTCCTCTCGCGTCGGTTTTGGTGGCCTAACTTACATAAGGAGGTGGTAACTTTTGTTGCGTCCTGTGGGGTTTGTGCGCGCTCTAAGACCCCACATACCCGTCCGTCTGGGGCCCTCTTACCTTTGAAGATCCCGGAGCGTCCTTGGACTCATCTGTCTATGGACTTTATTACGGACCTCCCGCCGTCCTCGGGTAAAACGGTCATACTCGTTGTAGTAGACAGGTTCAGCAAGATGGCACATTTTATCGCTCTTCCTGCTCTTCCTAATGCTAAAACTCTTGCGCAGGTGTTCATTGGAGAGATTGTGAGGCTTCACGGGGTACCCTCCGATGTGGTGTCGGATCGGGGGTCTCAGTTTGTGTCCAAATTCTGGAAGGCTTTTTGTACTCGGCGGGGGATGCATTTATCGTTCTCATCGGCTTTTCATCCTCAGACCAATGGTCAGACGGAACGTCTAAACCAGAGTTTGGAGACATATCTCCGGTGTTTTGTGTCCGAGAACCAGGAGGACTGGACTTCTTTCTTACCTCTGGCGGAGTTTGCTCTTAATAATAGGCGGAGCGAATCCACTGGTAAGTCCCCGTTTTTTGGTTCATATGGTTTTCACCCCCAGTTTTGTACTTTCAGTAGAGGGGGCTCCTGAGTAGAGATGAGCGGTGTTCGACTAGAACTGTTCGCCAATCTCAAATTCGAGCTGTTTTGGGCGGTGTTCGAGTTGTTCGACGAACCCGAACGATTTGCAAAAAATTCGGCTGTTCGAGGTTATGTTCGATAACTGTTCGTGCACCAAAAGCGTGTCCTGCATGTCTGGCGCTATTTAGAGCACCAATCATGCAGGGATTGTCTGCCACTCACTGTAATGCCACAGCCATGGTGGTTGTGGCATTACAGTGATTGCCCAAATCGATGGGAACAGTACCAACAGTGAAACATGAAAAGCCGGCAATTCAGCAGCGGCATACATACATGAAATAATTAAAAAAAAAATACGTGGGGCTTCGCCCTATTTTTGTGTCCAGCCAGGTACAACTAGGCAGCTGGGGGCTGGAATCTGCAGCGCAGGGAGGCCCAAGCTTTCTGGGCCCCCCCCGCTACAAATTGCAGTCCGCAGCCACCCCGGAAAATGGCGCGTTCATAGAAGCGCCATCTTCTGGCGCTGTACCCAACTCATCCAGGGCCCTGGTGCGGTGGCTCACTGGGTAATAAAGGGGTTAGGGCCAGCTTGGTATTATCAGCTGGCCCCAAGCCCAAAATTCATGGGGTCACGCCAGTATTAGACATGACCGCCATGAATTTCTAGTAAAGTATTTAAAAAAAACACAACACCCAGAATAAAGTCCTTTAATTGAAATAAAGACACAATTCTTTATTGTTCTAAATTAAACCATACTTACCATCACACCCATTCCAGCTGAAGCCAACGATCTCCTGCAATAAAAGAAAAATAATAAACCAACCTCATCCTTACCTTTCCATGGTTCCCACGACAGCTTCAGCTCTGCTACATCGAGATGACTGGCTGGACCGCAGCAGAACGCTGCCATCCAGTCTGTCATCCCGCAGACACTGAGAAGCGCAGGCATGCTTGCGCTCCTCACTGTCTCGCTGTGACGGCATCCAGATGAGCCGAGGTCATGTCCAATGAACTCGGCTCACCTCATGCACGTCACTGACAGCGTGGGAAAATTCTCACGCTGAAGTGCTGAGTGCAGGAGAATTCTCCCACGCTGTCAGTGATGTGCATGAGGTGAGCTCATGTCCAATGAACTCAGCTCACCTCCTGCACGTCACTGACAGCGTGGGAAAATTCTCCTGCAATCAGCGCTTCAGCGTGAGAATTTTCCCACGCTGTCAGTGACGTGCATGAGGTGAGCCGAGTTCATTGGACATGAACTCGGCTCATCTGGATGTCGTCACAGAAAGACGCTGAGCAGCGCAAGCAAGCCTGCGCTTCTCAGTGTCTGCGGGATGACAGGCTGGATGGCAGCGTTCTGCTGCGGTCCAGCCTGTCATCTCGATGTAGCAGAGCTGAAGCTGTCGTGGGAACCATGGAAAGGTAAGGATGAGGTTGCTTTATTATTTTTCTTTTATTGCAGGAGATCGTTGGCTTCAGCTGGAATGGGCGTGATGGTAAGTATGGTTTAATTTAGAACAATAAAGGATTGTGTCTTTATTTCAATTAAAGGACTTTATTCTGGGTGTTTGTGTTTTTTTTAACTTTGACTATGGGGTTAGTAATGGGGGTGTCTTATAGACGCCTCTCCATTACTAACCTGGGCTTGATGTCAGCTGGCATTATAAGCTGACATCAACCCCAACCCTATTACCCCCTGCCACCGCACCAGGGCAGCGTGGAAGAGCGAGGCTAAGTGCCAGAATTGGCGCATCCTATGAATGCGCCATTTCTGGGGCGGCTGACGGCTGGTGTTTCTAGCCTGGGAGGGGGCCAAAATTCATGGCTCCCTTCCTGGGCTATTAATATCAGCCCCCAGCTGTCTGCCTAGCCTTTGCTAGCTATTAAATTAGGGGGGACCCCACGTCATTTTTTTGGGGGGGTCCCCCATTTTAATAGCTAGTAAAGGCTATGTATTCAGCTGGGGGCTGATATTAGTAGCCTGGGAAGCTCCGTGGGTATTACCCCCTTCCCAGGCTTCAAACATCTGCCCCAGCCGTCTGCTTAACCTCCGCTAGAGCCTAAAATTAAGGGGAACCCCACGCCAATTTTTTTAATAATAAATCCTTTATTTTAATACTAAATGACAAGTACAGTAACCAACACTATCACTGTACTTCATATATATGTGACTGACATGTTTCTATCTATCTAATCTATGTGTGATGCTCTATCTTTCTGTTCTAAATTGTCGGGTACCGCTGCTGAATTGCCGGCCGGCTTTTTTAAAGAGACAGTGCATGAAAACACTATTATTTTTTTAAATAAATCCTTTACACTAAATGACAAGTACAGTAAGCAACACTATCACTGTACTTATTATATATGTGACTGACATGTTTCTATCTATCTAATCTATGTGTGAAGCTCTATTCTTTCTGTTCTAAATTGTCGGGTACAGATGCTGAATTGCCGGCCGGCTTTTTTAAAGAGACGGTGCATGAAAACACTAATATTTTTTTTTAATAAATCCTTTACACTAAATGACAAGTACAGTAAGCAACACTGTCACAGTACTTCATATATATGTGACTGACATGTTTCTATCTATCTAATCTATGTGTGATGCTCTATTCCTTCTTGTCTAAATTGTCGGGTACCGGTGTATGCCGCTGCTGAATTTGCCGGCCGGCTTTTTTAAAGAGAGTGTCTTCTGAGCAGTTTGTCAGCTTTTGGACACCTTTGCAGGTGTTTTCTATGTGTTTCTATGTGTTTTTGTTTGCCTGCCATTGGTTTTAACGGTGTTCGACGGTGTTCTAAGGTGTTCGACGAACAGTTCAACGAACAGTTCCTCGAACATCCCGGTGTTCGACGAACCGAACCGAACCCGAACACTACGGGGGTGGCTCAACACTATTCCTGAGGAGGAACGATTTTCGTCATCACTCGCTTCAGTATGGAGAGGGGTACTGAATAATCTGAGTACTATGGGGAACCGATACAAACGTATGGCTGATAGGAGGAGAGTGTCTCGTCCGGACCAAAGTGTGAACGATCGGGTATGGTTGTCTACCAAGAATATTAAACTCAAGGTTCCCTCCTGGAAACTGGGTCCCAGGTTCATTGGGCCGTACAGGATCAGTTCTATAATTAATCCGGTGGCATTCCGTCTTGACCTCCCCCCTACGTTTAAAATTCATAACGTGTTCCACAGATCTTTGCTTAAGAGGTATGTGGCGCCAATGATACCGTCACCTTTACCTCCTCCTCCAGTGGTGGTCAATGGAAATTTGGAGTTTCAGGTATCGAAAGTCATCGATTCACGTTTTAGTCGCCGGTCCCTTCAGTACCTGGTTCATTGGAAAGGGTATGGTCCTGAGGAGAGAATGTGGGTTCCTGCGTCAGATATTAACGCAGACCGGTTAATTCGGGCCTTCCACACGACTCACCCGAATAAACCTGGCCCTGAGGGTCCGGAGGCCCCTCGTAGAAGGGGGGGGTACTGTCATGGGTGTGTCGCCACGAAGATCGTCGCGACTACACAGCCTGACTTCTCGCAGCTGAGTTTTTGGTGCTTTGTGTTTTTTGGTTGTGAGGGAGTTAATTCTCTCTCTCTGTGCTTGACGAGGCTCAGCCTCGCCCAGCTGCAGTTAATGCTGCAGTATTGGGATTCCTTCAAATACCTGCTGGTCTGATAGGGAAGTTGTCGGTGAAAGCATTTCTTGCAGACCTTCAGAGTGGATCGTTGTTTGGTGGAGTTCGGAGCAAGGAGTATGCGGTGTGGTTTGTTCCCTTCCTCCCTTTATCATTTATCTCCTAACCTGTTGTTGTTCCCTCTGTAATTGTGGTGTTAGTTTTTGTATGCAAGGTGGTTTTTGGTTTTCCCCTTGTACTGTCTCGTTTGTCTAGTACTGTGTTTTGGGCATTTTCTATCCTGTTCCCCATTGTTGTGATCGGGGTCCTTCTCAGGACTAGATTACTTAGGTTCAGGGATATTCAGGAGTTTAGGGTTACGCTGGCGGCTTGGACCTCTGTACCATTAACAGTACCTCCAGGTTGAGGGATTAGTCAGGGCCCCCGTCTAGGGTCAGCTCAGGCCCCTGACCCCCCTGTACGCTGAGACAGCGTGACACATACAGGGGACAAATACCGCGACACCATGACCAGACCACATATTACCACCACATAGTGACCGAATACTATAATACTGATCATTAATAAAATACCACATTCTGCCCCAATTTGTCTCCTTTCTGCCCCCATGACATCTTCATTCTGCCTTCATATCATCTCCCGTTCTGCTCCCATAGTGCGGCTTTACAAAAAAGTAAAAAAAAAACGTTTCTCCTTAACTGGCTACAGTCCAGAGGTGTCTCTCCCTCATCGATCTAAGGTGTGGACTCGCCGGCGCTTAGCAGTGATGTCATACACTGGCGACGTGCATGCCGACGTCAACTAATGGCCTGAGATTGGCTGGCGGCTGTTAACTTTTGCCATGCGAGAAGTCACCGGCTTCCCACGCGGCAATAGATTTCAATTGAATTTGTGCCCGAGGATGCATGTTCAGTTCACTGGGGCTTGGTGAGCAGAAGCAGAAAGAGGGGGGGGTCCGGGCCCCCCTCAGCTCACCAGGCCCCAAATGTCAGTAAGGGCAGTAATGCCCTGATGGTAGACCTGCATGTAATATCACTTTATTAAATGAAAAATAGTAATAAAAATGGAAATCTGAAGGCCACCTCTACATTGAATGGTATAGACAGGAACAGACATTCCACTGGTACAACCTGTACAGCCGTACAGGGGCCTGAGAGAGGCAGACCCAAAACTATCAGACATAAGGTCTGGATATGGCCCAAAGCAGTTCCTTTTCATTTTTTTGGCAACTTTTTTTTTCTAATAAAATGACCAGACACCCAACACAGCATCACTGTAGTTATATAATTTTAGAATTGAAATCTATGACCACTTTAGGGATAATAAAATTACAAAAAGTCTGCATCTACTTGTGTTCTTAAGGCCCCGTCACACTAAGCGACGCTACAGCGATCCCGACAACGATACGACCTGTCACGGATCGTTGCTGCGTCGCTATGTGGTCGCTGGTGAGATGTCAAACAGTCAGATCTTCCCAACGATGCAGCAACGATGCGGTGACCCGTAACGATCTGTATAACGATGCACGCCTATGTGTTTTTGTGTCTGAGTCGTTAACAAGGTCGTTGGAAAGGTGTCAAACACACTGATGCATGCTACCCAGCGGGGCCTCAATGGTCAAAGAAATGTCCAGACCTTTCCGACACGACCAGAGATCTCACAGCAGGGGCCTGGTCGCTGCTAAGTGTCAAACGTAACGAGATCGCTACTGAGGTCGCTGTTGCGTCACAAAACTTGTGACTCAGCAGCGATCTCGCTAGCAATCTCGCTTAGTGTGATGGGGGGGCTTTAGTTCATCTTGTACTCTTAAATGGTCATATATCAGACACTGTATTTGGCAAACCTTGACAAAGACAATGGCTTATCTCCCCTGTACATATGATAATCCCACATTAAAAAGACATACCTAAGTGTGTTTGTTTTGCAATTAATCGTCCTGAAACAATATGCCAGCATTAAAGTGAAACATAACAATGCATGCATTACATTAAAGCTATTCTGGGCAGATTTCTGTAGGAGCTGTCCGCCTACCAGCCAGCAACCGTAGTGATATTTTTAGCTCTCTACATAATGAAGCAGAAGACTGCATAAGATCTTTCGCTAAATGTAGAATGATTTTCACTGGAGGGAGGCAGTGGTGGATTTCATTACTCGTAGAGGTGAGCTTACTTGTCACAATCACAATGGTGACGTTGATGGATTACGTTGTACATCCTGGTCATTAATAAGTCTTCAGTTAATAGTTTTACTGGGATAGCTAAATACAACAATTAGCAGCTGCTGTCCTTTTCCAATCACTGTCTGTAATGTGTTAAAAATCAATGGGAATGTACAGAAATGCTAAACAGAAGTAACAAACAGCGCCTTGTAATATCTACATTTGATGTGGTCTTCTAAGCAGTGGTGTAGCATTGGGGGAGTCATAGTGCAGTTACCCAAGGCGTAACAGTCTATAGGGGTGCAAAATTTTGTCCTCCGCCCCAACAGTCAAATGAGTAATGCTTAAAAGTGCATCTTCACTTTAGAACGGTGCAGACACTGCTATTTATACAGAGTGCATAAAGATGACTTTTTCATAGACTGGTCTCAGGAAAATGAAGGGAGTGTTGTCATCTCGGTTGCTGCCTATGCAAAGTGTAGCCAATGACAAACTAATTGTGACCAAGATGACAAGGTAATCAATAAAAACAGAATTGAATCACGTGTACTGCAATAAATACAATAAACCATTTCTATATATTAAATGGTCAATATTACAGTATTGGAGGATGGTTGATGTTATCCTAATATTCAAGAAGACTTAATAGGAGGATCCGTAAGATTGTCATTAGTTCTGTAAGTTTGTCATCAGTGGAATGTAAAATACGTGAAGGTGCACCTTCAGATGACCTGCAAAAGTATATAATAGAGAACAATGGATTCATGAAGGATAAATCGTGCCTAAGGCTATGTGCCCACGATGCAGAAATGCTCCGGATTTTTCCTGAGCGTTTCTGCATCTCCCTGGCAGAAAAAACGCATGCAGATTTTCCATGTGTTTTTTCTGCCAGGTAGAAGTGTTTTTAACATGCGATTTCACATGCGGGTTGTCAAGCGCTTTTCCAAGCGACTTTTGCATCACTTGGAAAAGTGCTTGACAACTTGGTCACACTATATAAATCCATGCAACCGGCATGGATTTATATAGTGTGACCAAGTTATAATGCTGCAAATGCAGCATCAATAGTAAAAAAAAAAAAGAATAAAAATGGTGAAAATAAAAAATAAACATTATACTCACCTTCCAATGGCACCCGGTCTCCTGTACGGTGCGTCCGGAGTCTTCAGCGGCTCGCGGTGGTGTAAAAGGTCCTTCCATGACGTCATTTAGTCATGTGACAGGTCATGTGACCGCCGTCAGCGTTCGCATAACCTGTCACATGACTAAATGACGTCATGGAAGGTCCTTTTACCACTGCGAACAGCCAAAGACACCGGAGAAGGAGACCTGGGGCCATCAGAAGGTGAGTATATGTTTATTTTTTATTTTAATTCTTTTATAACTACAGGTACTATGGTACTCGGGTCTTGAGGAGAGTCTCCTCTTCTCCAGACCCGGGTACCATCCGCGCATTGAATCGCATAATATCCGCATGTGCACGTGTAGTCATGCGGATGTTATGTGGTCCAATGCAAGTCAATGCCGGCTCAAACGCCACGATTCCGCAATGATAATCTGCAGCGCAAATTTCAGACCTTCTACTGAGCATTTTTTAAGCGTTTCTGCAGCGGAATTGCCGCTGCAGAAACGTTTAAAAAAAGCATTGTGGGCACACAGCCTAACCAACAAGCTGTGTTTTCATTAAGAGGAAAGATATATCTGGACTTTGCAAAGGCATTTGATGGAGTACCACATAACCACATTATACTGAAGCTACAGAAAAAGGGACTAGAGCAGAAAAGAAAGCCACTACAAAGTCAAGGTCATGACATATCTATCAGATTTACGATGTAAACAGGCACGTGGATGCAACAGCGCAGAGAAGGATGACTCGATGGTAACTTAACCAACAGATATTCATTTGATTAACACAGATATATGTGGTGCCTATGGCACAATATCAAAAACGTGAAGCAAACAGTAGAATTACAGTAAATTATTATACAGTGTGAATAAAACAATTCGGCAATAATGGGTATTAAGACAATTCTATAAACACACTATTGTTCTGTTATTACAAGTAAATAACTATTATCGTTAGTCGTGTCTTAGACCTAACATCTCCACCAGAAGCGCGTCCCAGTACTATCGTGCCCGTCACCATCGTCTCTGTCACTCTCCAAGCAATTTGGACCTTCGTACAGACCCTACCGGAAGTCTACGATACTCTGCCATTGGCTGCAAGTCCCGTATCAATGAGTCACAGAGGCCCCAATCTCCTTTGTATCATACGTCTACACCGCAAGCTACGGCTCACACGAACGTCCCTCTTCTGCAGCCTGGTTGTCTCTCTCAGCCCTGGTCCTGCTCACTCGGCACAGATATACCAGTTCTGGAGCTCTGGTCTCCCAACTCTGGTTCTGGTCACTCGCCCTGGGATCTGATTACTTGGTTCTTCTCTCGGGCCTGGTCACTCAGTTCCTCACTCAGATCTGGTTACTCGATTCTTCACTCGTAATGGCAGCTGTAAGCCAACTGCTGCACCGTATTTACGACCTACCACAGGTCTAGGCGTTGACTCCTCCCCTTCACTGCCCTCCTGGGTCTTTTATAATTACTAACTGCACCACAGCTATCTCCTGACCTGAGGTCTCCTCCAATTTCTTCCCTAATGGAACATGCACTTCACTCTTCAGTTCCTACTGATATAATTCTCTCTGCTTTGTCTTTTCATATAATCTTTGATCAGCAGATGGTGGTACTCCCTTGCAGACACTCGGTTAGGCATTCACTGTGTGAATCTTCTTACTTGTCCATCTACTGATACTGACACCCAAAATGCGCACTGATCAACTGTTAATAGTTCCCAGGGTTGAGGGTAAACTGTTTAAAGAAAACTGCAAATCTGCAAATAATCTCTAGAGGCAGATTCTCATGCAAATCAGTGTCCTCAGCAGCTCATTTACATATAAGGAAAACATGGATTTCTCAGGAATAAGATGTCAGATTGCAGATATCAAGGCATCACTTCATTTAGCCTCATATGACCCACATGCCCATATAGACGACTTAGGAAGATTGATCCTACAGACAAATTCCCTTTAAAGTGGACTTCCACTGATGTGTAGTTAGCTACCTGATCAGGTATTATATAGTGTAGCTTCTCCAGGGACATAACATTGGTGCAACCTGCGCAGCAGCACAGGGGCCCAAGAGGTAAAAGGTGAAATTGTCTATTATAATGAGCTATTGGACTGCAAAAGGCTTCTATACTGTTCTTGCACAGGGGCCCTTTTTTGTCCATGTCCGCTAGTGAGCTTCTCAGTTATTTTCATCAGCACTAAAAAAAAAATTGATGTATGTGGCTCAATTCCTCAGTTTGAATGCAGCCATATTACTCAACAGTTTCCTCCCTTTCCTCTATTACTGAATCATCAGGAAAAATTATTTCTCACCAGAGGGTGTGCATGATGATGATATCCCTCCAGGTGATTGCAGTTTTATGCTGCATGAGTCATGTTACAATGGGTTTATGGGGGAAAGACATTATACAATATTAAGAAATCTCTATTAAAGGTAACCTGTCACCATGAAAATGCAGCCCAATCTACAGGCACCATGTTATGGTGCAGGAAAGCTACCGTTTTTTTCAGACTATAAGAAGCAATTTTTTCCTTCAAAATTTTGGAGAAAAGTGGGGGGTGCATCTTATAGTCTGAATGTGGGGGTATATATACTGTAAGGAGTGTGGAGGGAGCAGTAGCGGCAGAGGAGCGGGGCACCGGACGCAGCAGCCACCTGCTGCAGCCTACACTGTCCCCGCTGCTAAAGAAAATGAATATTCACTGCTGCTGCTGGGCAATCGCATGTGCCCGCTATTAAAGGGCATGAATATTCACCCCTCTCCTTGCCCATGAGAGTGGAGAGGGGTGAATATTCATGCTCTTTAATAGCGGGCACACGTGACCGTCCGGCCGCCGCAGGAGCCAGGCTGCGGCTACACTATGTGCCGGCTGTTAAGGAGAATGAAGTCACTGCTCCGCACGCACAGTCCCAGCGTGGGGAGCAGTGACTATTCCCGCAGCTGATCTCACCTTGTAAGGGCGCATAGCAGTGACGCCATGCGCGGCTCACATGTTGAGATCAGTGCTGGCAGCAGAGCAGAATGCAGCGCTGGAACACAGGGAAGAAAGGTGAGTAGAAGTGTTTTTTTTTTCATGTGCAGCATGATGGGGATTAGGGGTGCCACGCATACCGGGATAAGGATGAGGAATGCCATGCATACCAGGATAGGGATGAGGGGTGCCATGCATACTAGGATAATAGATTAAGCGCTGCACTGCTGGACACTGGTGCTCGAGTAGGGATCAAACCCGTACAATAGCTGAGAATCACCTCGGCACTCAAAATTTCAATTGCAAAGATTTTTAATGCAGTCCATAAAATAACAAACGTTTCGGTCAATCTGACCTTCATCAGTAAACTGTTGGACATAGATGACATTTTGGACAAACAAAATAAAAGATGGAGTCTCAAGGCAAACAAAAAGACTTCCACATTGCATATGGAAGTTCTGGTGTCATACATGTGTATATTCAATATATAGCCGGAGCAGAATGCAGTATCCAGCGCTAGTTCCAAGCGATGTGTGGGTGGTGGGGTGCAGGTTCCTATCTAAAGAAAAAGGCTGGGACTATTGGTTGAGCCTGACCAATCATCGCAAGCGGCGATACATCGGCCGCGTTAACCAGATGTGCTCATGTGACGTCACCGGAAGTGACGTATCGCTACTCAGAGGGGAAGCTCTATGCGTTCCAAAACCTGGTGAGAATGCGTTCCACAGGAACCTGCACTCCACCACCCACACAACACTTGGAACTAGCGGTGGATACCGCGTTCCACTCCGACTCCAGTCTCTCTTCATATATCCATTTGGGTCTAAGGTACACTATCTATGTGACATTTCTGGCCTTTTTCTGGCACAAATAATCTGTGTACACTTAGCCCTATATCTTGTTTTCTACATAGATTTACGCCACTGGAGACACTGTGTCCTCTTCCTCTGCATTCATCTCTTAGTATCCACAAGCAGTCAGTTAGGTGGTACCTATTCTATGTTTTTTGCTTTTTGCACTATATCAGCATTTATCCGCATACCTGAGGGATATTTAATGAATATACACATGTATGACACCATAACTTCCATATGCATAGGGGAAGTCTTTTTGTCTGCCTTGAGACTCCATCTTTTATTTTGTTTGATGCTGATGTTGCTTTATGTTTTGTGTTCTTTGATTTATTTTGTTTTTTTCTTTTCATCTATATCCAACAGTTTACTGATGAAGGTCAGATTGACCGAAACGTTTGTTATTTAATGGACTGCATTAAAAATCTTTGCAATTGAACTCTTGAGTGCCGAGGTTATTCTCAGTTATGCATACCAGGATAGGGATGAGGGGTGCCATGCATACCAAGATAAGGATGAGGGGTGCCATGCATACCAGGATAAGGATGAGGGGTGCCGTGCATACCAGGATAGGGATGAGGGGTGGCATGCATACCAGGGTAGGGATGAGGGGTGCCATTCATACCAGGACAGGGATGAGGGTGCCATGCATACCAGGATAGGGATGAGGGATACCATGCATAGCAGAATAAGGATGAGGGGTGCCATACATACCAGGATAAGGATGAGGGGTGCCATGCATACCAGGATAAGGATGAGGGATGCCATGCATACCAGGATAGGGATGAGGGGTGCCATGCATACCAGGACAGGGATGAGGGTGCCATGCATACCAGGATAGGGATGAGGGATACCATGCATAGCAGAATAAGGATGAGGGGTGCCATACATACCAGGATAAGGATGAGGGGTGCCATGCATACCAGGATAAGGATGAGGGATGCCATGCATACCAGGATAGGGATGAGGGGTGCCATGCATACCAGGATAGGGTTGAAGGGTGCCATGCATACCAGGATAGGGATGAGGGATGCCATGCATACCAGGATAAGGATGAGGGGTGCCATGCATACCAGGATGGGGATGGGGGCCACGTATAATAGGAAGGGGGGCATATATACCAGGATGGGGGATATTAACAGAATTGGGGAACATTACCCTTATACCAGTGTCAGCAGCAGACCCCCTCCAACTTAACAGTGCATCGGGACCACATTTTTTGCTTACATTTTTTTTCTATTTTCCTCCTCTAAAACCTAGGTGCGTCTTATGGTCCGGTGCGTCTTATAGTCCGAAAAATACGGTAACTAGAAAAATAGATAATTTTGTGAGGAAAGATTCAGTATAACTTGTGTTTTAATCATTTAATCCATTGCTCTTTTTGAGATTTTCGGTCCAGTGGGCGGTCCTATAAGTGATTGACAGCTTTCTATGCATAAGATTGCACACAGAGATAGTTGTCAATCACTGATAGGACCACCCACTGGACCAAAAATCCATAAAGAGCAGATGTATATATGATTAAATCCCAGGTTATACTGAATCTTTATTCACAGAACCATACAGAATATCAATCTATACAGCTCCATTTGCTTTATAACATGGGGCCTGCAGATTGGACTGCATTTTCATGGTGACAGGTTCCCTTTAAATATATAAAGTGACATTTTCTCATTTTAATATCCCACCAGCAAGAACTGGCATATCTGCAGCCTAAGCCCTATAAACCAAGGGGTCATTTTACTGTTCATAAATATTGGCAATTACCATGTTAAAAAAACTGACACACTGGAGCCAGAAGTTCCCAGAGTGCCAAGACAGTGGAAATCTATGATGATCACCATGCTCTTGATCAACCAGCTGCTGGGCAGTAACATAACCATACATTGTTTTTGACACGGAGAACTCTGATTTATTTCTGCCACTGCCGACCAGAATATACAAACTGTATAATATTGTATTTCTTTTCTAACATAATGGTTCTTTTTTTCTTTTCTTTTTGGCATCCCATAGACAGACATATTCAGAGGCAGGGCTTTACTTCCTGGGCCCCATGCAAAATATACAACAGCTTCCTTATTCTTTATGTCCTAGTTGTAATACCAGTGTCTTCTGATGTGCTATTGTGCCTCTTTAGGCTGCAGTGGCTGGCACGGCTGCCACCTCTGAGTCCCCAACTTTTATGCCTCTGCAAATACCGTGTATAGCTTATTGAGCTATAGGCTACATTTATTTTACAGCAGTTTTAGCAAATAATGTATATATTTACATAAAAATTAAAATGGACGAAAAATAGAAACCTACATCCTCCATATGATGGTTCGATGACAGATTTGGGCAGGGATTGCTGAATATGTCACTAAAATCAACAATGTAAAATAGAAGAAATGAAGCAAAGCATTGCAAGAAGTGAAAGGAAATGAGACGTTACTGTGCACACATGACTACAGGATACCTCCCAGTGAGAACCTTGCAATTGAAAGAACTGCTATTGTGCTGTTGGTTTTTCAGCAGCAGCTTAGATTTGTAATTAAGCAATAGCATGAAGTGATGCAATGCGCTAATCACTGTAAACCTCCGCAAATTACACCGAGTATAATTGTCAAAACACAAGTACACTTTATATAAGCTTTTCTGGTAAAGTAATAGTTTTTCGATATGAACTTTCGATGCTGTTGTGGTTCTTCAATCCTCATGAAATCATTGAAGGAAGCAGCTAAACATATCTTTATCTAAGAACCCATGTCAATTTCGGATCCCAGTGCTGGAGCCTTCACAGCAATGCACAGGGGTAAGAAAGCGCCTTAGTTTAAATAAAAAATTTTGAGCACCCGGCTGTGATATTGGAGATCTGTAGCACCCTGAGGATTCGGCTGCTACAGGGGTATTGCACCTCACGCCAGAGGTGTGGTATTCCACTCCCGGGTAAGGATGGAGTGTGGAACTGAGCTAGTAGGCTGCATGCACTACATACATCCCATTTCCGGGGGACAGATCAACGGTACTCCCACCAGTTTATGTGCAGGTACGACAGCGTCTGTCCCTGGCTGGAGTGGGAGGGGGGTGGAACATCCCAGTAGTGTAGGGGCAGATAGGGGGAGTAGTCTGGGTAAAGCTAGGAGCTCATTGGGTGCTGGTCACCTGAGCTCACACATAGAGGGAGTATATAAGGTGGGCACCATCTTAGATCAGAGTTCAGTTCGGGCAGGAGGAGAAGAGGAGAGGAGCTCAGCCAGGAGGGCTGACAGGGAGCTGTGGCTCCGGCTGGGCCCAGTTCCAGAACAGAGCCTGCTGAGAGAGAGAGAGGAGTCAGAAGGACCCAGAGAGGAAACAAGAAGGAACCCCAAGATCCCAGAATAAGGACAGAAGGGTGAAGGGTTGGCGAACAAGGGTACCGGAACCCAAGCTGGCAAAGGCCAAAACGAACCTTAGCCAGGAACCGGAGGTCGTGGTCAGGATCTGCCACGACCCTCACCAAATCCACTAGAAAGGCACACCGAGTATAGGGTCAGGGAGCCCAGAGGAGGCTTGACCACCAAGAGACCCGAGGGAGCCGGCCAAAAGTGGATCCCTGGTGGGAACGGCCAGAGGAAGGGAGAGTCAGAAAGAAGCTCAGGACCACGCTCCAGAATTGCCTGGGGGTTGGCCGAGTCCAGGACCTGGTGGACGCAGCACGGCTCGGGTGGTCACTCAAGGCCAGAGTGACCAAAAGAACACCAGTAAGTAAAAGCCCTGAACTGCATCTCCTGACTCTGAGTCTTCCTTCTGCATCTTCACAACCCCCATCATCTACACCTTCTGCCCTGAGGCCATACCCCTCCCGTTGGGGGTTATACCATCACTGCTGCACATATACCACCGGCCTCAGTGGACTGCTCTGCAGCGGCGGCTTCAAAGCCGCACTCAACGGGTGGCGTAGTCGACAATCAAGTTAACATCTACTGCCATAGACTGCCACTTAGTTTGACACCCTGGGCACGGACCGGGTCACCGCCACAAGGACTACTACCCCCATCGAGATCCGGCTCCGGGTATCCCCTACAGCACTGGCCCAGGGGGCGCGTCAACTTTTGGCGTAGTCGGCAGGATAACGTGCCCGCAACCACCGGGTACTGCGTGCCTGAAGAAAAGTTCGCATTTACCTCAAAAAGAAGTCTCCCGCCGGTTCCGGAGGGTCCCCGCCATCGGACGCCATCTCGGATCGGTTCCCGCCATTTGCCCGTCATCTGCAGTCTTTTCCCGCCATCTGCAGTGTTTCCCGCCACTGGGAGGCGATTCCCGCCATTTCAGAAGATTTCCCGCCCTGGCAGAGTGGACACCATTATGGGCGTGCCGGAGGGTGGCAAGAGGCCACCTCCCATCGTGGGCCAGGTAAAGGAATGGCGCCAAAAGCGGAAACCGCCCCCACCAGCAGAGACTGTGATGTTAGAGATGTCCATCAGCGTGAGGGGTCTGCCCCTGGAACTGACAATCACCAAGTTACCCCAGGACCGCCCTCAGTATGGGCGTAGACAGAACAAAAGAGAGAAGATGGGAGCAGCTTGGAGGAGTCTGGAGGAGCCGTACCCGGAGAAGGAGGGAGAGGCAGGCAGCACCGACCCAGTGGTCAGGAGCCTGTTGCAAGCGACAACCCCAGAAGGCCTGGTGGAGATCCTGGCGCAGCTCCCCAGAGATCGGGAGCATGCACGGACTGCACTGGAGGGCTTGGCTCAGAGGATGGCCCGAGTGCAGCGGGACGTACTGGCCGCATGGAGCAGAGAGATGGCCCAGCAGGCTGGAACCCGCCAGCGAAGCACGCCACCCACAACAAGGAGCATGTCCGCCTCTGAGGACAGTGCAGGAGGGACGACGGCCGGAGACGACGCCGCGGAGGGAGTTGAAGAAAAGGGAGCAGGTAATGGGGACGACAATATCCCGTGCCCGATGGTCGCAAGCCTGCCCCAACTCCCCGTCGCAGAGCCCGAGACCCCATTCACCACTCACGTTGCTGCATCGTCACCGCTCCAAGCTAGGCCTCAAGCGGCAGGAGCCGCGACCACGCCCCCTGTGACGTCACGCGCCTCAACCCTGAGCGCGGCCAATCAGGAGACGCCACCGGCCTGGTCGCAAGGCCGAGTACCCCCGGGCGCCGCAGTACCAACAGCGCCCTCTACCTCCACTGAGCCACCGGCCTGGTCGCTGGGCCAAGTAACCCCGGGCGCCGCCGTCATCACGGTGCCCTTTACATTCAGGGTGCCCCAAGCCTGGTCGCAAGGCCTGGTGAACCCGGGCGCCGCCACCAAAACAGCGCCCTCAACGTCCACAGCGCCACACCTGGGTGAAGACCTATTTGCCCAGCACACATGCCCGGATGGGCAGCCCTTTGTGTGGCCACCGGAGTTCCACCATCCCCGACTCCGGAAAGAAAGACCTCTGGATGAGCCCCTGATCCCGGCTCCGGCGCCCGTCAAGATGACCCCGCTCTCGTTAGAGGAGGCGCAGTTTGAGTGGGACCCCGCAGGAGGACGTCGCCACTGATGTACAGTAGGAGCACTGTAAATAGTTACCCGTGAAGGTACAATAACTGTTACCATTATAGTCCCCGTTGGGACCAGTGAACTGTTCTAGTGTGTCCCATCTCCCCACAGGCTGAGGACTGTGAGCAGCCATCCCTTATTCCCACTGGCCGAGGACTGAGAGCGGCCACCTTCCCTTGTATATAGTTGCGCTTTCTAAGGCGCCCCTACCGGTTTTATAGGAAACTGTTTTTTGTTTTCTACCAGAGACTGTGGCACTTACCTGGTCACAATTTGCATAAGTGGCCAGAGGTCAAAAATGTTTTATAGGAAAAGTTTTATTATGCTGAAAGAGTTAATATTATTATATGATGTGTCCGTAACATTTGATGCTGGTAACATTATAAGTAAGAAGTACCTCCCATAAAGGGATGATTGAAGGATAATGTTTATAATGTTTTACATGTTTATGATGTTTTTAAAAAAAAAAAAAATTGTATGTTTTGGATGTTTATTCTTTTACAGCCCGAGGACGTGCTGTGATTTACCAGGGGGGAATGTAGCACCCTGAGGATTCGGCTGCTACAGGGGTATTGCACCTCACGCCAGAGGTGTGGTATTCCACTCCCGGGTAAGGATGGAGTGTGGAACTGAGCTAGTAGGCTGCATGCACTACATACATCCCATTTCCGGGGGACAGATCAACGGTACTCCCACCAGTTTATGTGCAGGTACGACAGCGTCTGTCCCTGGCTGGAGTGGGAGGGGGGTGGAACATCCCAGTAGTGTAGGGGCAGATAGGATGAGTAGTCTGGGTAAAGCTAGGAGCTCATTGGGTGCTGGTCACCTGAGCTCACACATAGAGGGAGTATATAAGGTGGGCACCATCTTAGATCAGAGTTCAGTTCGGGCAGGAGGAGAAGAGGAGAGGAGCTCAGCCAGGAGGGCTGACAGGGAGCTGTGGCTCCGGCTGGGCCCAGCTCCAGAACAGAGCCTGCTGAGAGAGAGAGAGAGGAGTCAGAAGGACCCAGAGAGGAAACAAGAAGGAACCCCAAGATCCCAGAATAAGGACAGAAGGGTGAAGGGTTGGCGAACAAGGGTACCGGAACCCAAGCTGGCAGAGGCCAAAACGAACCTTAGCCAGGAACCGGAGGTCGTGGTCAGGATCTGCCACGACCCTCACCAAATCCACTAGAAAGGCACACCGAGTATAGGGTCAGGGAGCCCAGAGGAGGCTTGACCACCAAGAGACCCGAGGGAGCCGGCCAAAAGTGGATCCCTGGTGGGAACGGCCAGAGGAAGGGAGAGTCAGAAAGGAGCTCAGGACCACGCTCCAGAATTGCCTGGGGGTTGGCCGAGTCCAGGACCTGGTGGACGCAGCACGGCTCGGGTGGTCACTCAAGGCCAGAGTGACCAAAAGAACACCAGTAAGTAAAAGCCCTGAACTGCATCTCCTGACTCTGAGTCTTCCTTCTGCATCTTCACAACCCCCATCATCTACACCTTCTGCCCTGAGGCCATACCCCTCCCGTTGGGGGTTATACCATCACTGCTGCACATATACCACCGGCCTCAGTGGACTGCTCTGCAGCGGCGGCTTCAAAGCCGCACTCAACGGGTGGCGTAGTCGACAATCAAGTTAACATCTACTGCCATAGACTGCCACTTAGTTTGACACCCTGGGCACGGACCGGGTCACCGCCACAAGGACTACTACCCCCATCGAGATCCGGCTCCGGGTATCCCCTACAGCACTGGCCCAGGGGGCGCGTCAGATCCTTAACCCTTTTGCGCCAGAGCCTGTTTTCACCTTCCTGACCAGGCCAATTTTTTCAATTCTGATTAGTGTCACTTTATGTGGTAATTAGTGATGAGCGCAAGTGCTCGTTACTCGAGTTTGCCTAGGGTGCTAAGGTATGCACTGAGTATCGGTAAGACTTGGGAGGCAAGGAGCGCTATTTGATAGGAATGGGCGGACCAGTGGAAGTTAGGGCTCTGGTACCCGACCCAAACTTTATTTAAAGGTTTGGTTTGGGTACCAGAACAGTACCCGAACTTCAACCAGAACCCGAACCCCATTGAAAATAAAGGTTGCCAGAACTCTACAAGGAAAAAAAAATATTTTCTCTCTCTGCCTCTCTATCTCTCTCCTTACCCCTGGACTCTGAACACAGCAACATGGACTTCCAAAGAAGAGTCCGTATTCAGTGTTCTGCCCCAGACAATAACTGACCTATCTCAACTCTTGGAGAAAACATTTTCGTAGAATATTTTGCACGAAATCTATATACAGAGCCCCTAAGTGTCAGAAGACCAGAATCTCCCGTCAAGAGATCCCATTTTGGACTTGCAACTCTCTGGGAATTTATCTACAGGCACAGTGATGATTTTGACTCCATGGGTATTTTCCAGAAACAAGCAGCAATAGATGTTGCTAAGTGAAAATTGCAAATCTGCCATTGTAGTGCCCTGTACATTGTAATGCCCAGTACATTGTAGTGCCCATACATTGTGCCCAGCTCGTGCTTCTGGAGACAAGCACCCTGTAAATTGAGCGGGATCTCATTGCTACAGAAATGCCATAGATGTGGATGCTAAATGTGCTTTAGGCTATGTGCACACGATCAGGATTTGAAGCAGAAACTCCCTGAGCGTTTCTGCATCTCCTTGGCACGAAAAACGCTGCGGAAATTCCACGCGGTTTTGACATATTTTTTGATGCGGTTTTTGAAGAGTTTTTGTACATCAATGAATGCTTCTTGGAGCTAAATAAAGTTATTTGGTGGGACATTGCTGAAACCCTTGGATTACCGTCAGAACTGGGGTGAGTATATGGGTTAATTTAAATGATTAAAGAATATGTCTGTTGTATTTCAAATAAAGTGTTTACTCTGTGTCTGTGTGTTTATTTAACTCTTTACTTTAATTTCTTCAAAATGTTCCCAGGGTTAGGTCACGTGAGCGATCAGCGCTCCCAGCAGTATACCGCCGGCCGCCAGGGAGAGAGCATCGCTGGGGACCAGGAGGACACCGGGGGGCGCTGGACAGGTGAGTATACATTTTTTTTTTTTAATTTTTACTTCGTTTTTTCTTTTTTACACCGTGTGGTAGCCGGCTTGGCTGGGAAGATTACTGCTCCTCCCAGCCATGCTCCTCTCGCTGTTATCAGTGGGAGCGGTGGTCGGATGAGGGGAGTGGTGGTCGTATGAGGGGAGCAGTAGTCCTCCTCTCCCGACCTGGGTACCACCCGCAGCGCGTTTCCACTGTGAATTCGGGCCATTGGCTTTAATTGAAACGCATCAAATATTATACCTGTGGATTTGATGCGTTTCAATTAAAGCCAATGGCCCAAATTCGCAGCGGAATCGCCCGCACAATGGTCATGCTGCGGCTTTTACCGCAATGGTAATCCTGAGTGGAAATTTCCGCATCATGTGCACAGCACATCCAGATTACCATTGCTATACCTGGCAGACCTATTAACAAGCATTTTTGCGGAAAACCGCAGTGAAAACACATCAAAAATGCTTCATGTGCGCATAGCCTTACACCGGGAACAAGCGGCAGCCACCATCAGCATTTGATCTGCGCAATTGTGAGTGACTCACCGGTGTTGAACTGTATTAGGGTTAAGTGTAGTTTTCCCTTAGTTAGGACGCTGTAGCAGCGTGGTCCGAATAGCAGAAAGCCAGAGAGAGAATTAGCTTAGAGTACTTTTGTGAAACTTGATGTGTACTGTTTGTATTGAGCTTTCATTGCCGTAGCTGGAGCATAGTTTTGTGACTCGCTTCAGCTATTTCTTCCTATGTTCATGTTATTAATATTGTCATTGTAAATACTGTTATTCTCATTACCCGGCATATATCCCTTTGTACATAATAAAGCCGGAGTCTTGTTTCAGCCCTCTCATCATAAATAAAACCAATTCTTCACCTGCTCTTGATTTGTTCATTCTGCTTCTCACAGATCGCAGTAAGGCTCAGCTCACATTTATCCGGCTGTCTATGCTGAGCGCTTACACCAAGGTTTCCGTGTAAATCTCTGAAATACGTGATTTAGACTGAAATCTTGAAAGAAGATTCCTTATAATGAGGCAGATGAAGACATTTTGGACTCTCTCTGGCCTATGATCCAGCGGCGTCTGTCTTTTTAGGTTGCATCAAAGCACAGTCGGCCGCAGTTTTGTGCACCTCTGAAAAAAAAACACCGCTGAACAGAGGTCAGACTGAGTCCTGAGTATTGGTGCTGCCTCGTCATAGTGAATGGATCCCTTGGGGATTTCAACTGAATCACTTCATTCAGAGATTTAGATGGAAATCCCAATCAAGGCTGACGTGAACTCCATCCCCATTACCCCACTCGCCACCGCTACAGGGTAGTGGAAAGAGTGGAGGCCAAGCACCAGATTGGCGCATCTTATGGATGCGCCATTTCTGGGACTGCTGAGGGGTGATATTAATAGCCGTGGAGGGGGCTAGTATCCATGCTTCACTGGCTATTAATATCAGCCTGCAGCTGTCTGTTTAGCATTTGCTGGTTAGATTTTATTGGGGGACCCCACGTTAATTTTTTTATGAGATCCCCCTGTAATCTAGCCAATAAAGGTGAAACAAACAGCTGTGGGCTGATATTAATAGCCAGGGAACATTGTCGGCTAATAGCCTCTTCCCCGGCTACTAATATCAGCCCCCAGCAGTCGGCTTTCCCTCTGCTGGTTATAAAAATGACACGGGAGCCCACACCATTTTTTTTTTTATTTTAGGCTCTGTGCCCACGATCTGGACGTAGCAACCACTGAGCCACCGTGCTGCCCTAATGTGGCAGGTCAGAGCTATCACTTTGCACTGGAATCCCAGCGCTTGCAGGACTCTGGGGGTTCCGAAGGCTCCAAGACCGCTGACTGTAGAGAAAAGTTGGTGCTGCACAAAGCCCAGCAAGCGCCGATGTTTATTGATTGTTGGCAGTCGTGAAGGGGTTAAACGGTATAGATTCTGACAATAACAGCAATAGTAAGTTGTTTGAAAGAGACTTTAGATTATTGAATTTATGCTGATGCCCTGAGTATGCCTTTTTATGTACATTTTTTTAAATCCTCCTCATGGTTCATAAGAATATGCGCTACAGATAATGCCCTCAATGCACATTTTTTGTTCTTAAAGGAAACTTATCATGTCAAAAAATGCTGTTATCCTTCAAATATGGGGTTAATCTGCAGGTTAATAGCATTCTAAATATGTGTGGCTGCCTTACTGAAAGGTTGGCTACTGGGAGAAAATTAACTTTATTCCTCCCGGCAGCCTCGGGCTTTCAGTCATTGAGGTAAGGCTTTAGTCACCACTCAGCTCAGTACATAGAGAGCTGTGGCTGTAACCAGGCGTCAGCATTGACTGACCACCAGTTTTGCAGTGAGTCCTGAGCCAATTGTCAGTCAGTGCCGAGGCATGGTTACTGCTGCTCACTGTATACCCACTTCTATGACTGAAAGGAGGCTGGAGGCTGACATAAGGAATAAAGTTCATTTCTTACCAGTAGCCAGTCTTTCAGTGCAGCAGCCGCACGCCTTTAGAATGATATTAACCTGCATCTTAACCCCACATTTTGAGTATAATAGCATTTTTGACATGACAGGTTCCCTTTAACCAACGGGACATGGCTCACAACTTTCACTGTGGGCATTTCTCTCTGCTTCTCTGTGACAAATAAGGCTGTGAGTTACTCCACTATAGTCAAGAAGAAAAAAAATTCCATTTAAGGTGCACCTATTAAAAAGGACTATGTGTATGAAACCGTGAGGAGGATTTGAAAAAGTAAAAAAAAAAATGAAAAACAAAAATGGCATACTCAATAAAGCTGCTGGAATTAAATGAGCTAAAACTGGCCACTTTTGACCTCATCACAGATCCTCTTTAAATGCAATACCCAACAATATTAGTGTAGGAGTCCTGAAAAATAATATTAGTATTAAATATTTTAGCTGGGGTACAGGAGCAGAACAATTTGACTGCACAGTACAGCAGCAGGTGTGCAATTTATACCACCATGGGGAAGAAGCCTATAATTTAGGGAATGTCATTCTAGGAGAAAGAAATGTCACATTTCTGAATCTAAAAAAATATCTGGACTTATTTCAAATATATAAAAGGAGAACTAAAGTAAACTGAAATCACTGAACTATGTATCTGCTCATTGCTCTAGTCTACTGGCTAATGGGATTGTATAAGTGATGAAGACCTATTATGGTTAGGGACTTTCTTTATAGTAACTGTATACAATATTGCTTTTTATGTATATAATTCTATAGAGATCATAGCTAAGAGCCTAAAAACAAATTGTGATACAGAATAGATAATCAGAAATATGTACAGTGCTTACAGAGCTGGATATTAGTTTATCTGTCATTTACAATATAAACAGGTATTGAGAATGGCTTAACAGGATTTTCCAATAACCATTTGACATTATGACAGGTCAATTAGACATACCATATAACTAAAGGATATGTTTCCTGGGTTTTAGGTACAATATGCAGTAACAAGCATAATTTACCATTGAAATATTGTTAGGCAATTTAGGGGTGTTCTGTACTTGTATTTAAAATTGCAGGACATTTGATTGGAAATTACCTAAAAATTTGGAGAGTTAGGACATTCACTCTCGTAAAATCAACAGCTGGGACAATGTATTATAATGTTCATGTTGTTGTTCTTCCATACCTTGTGTGACACATGGTAGATTATTGTGCTCAGCTCAATACAACTAACAAAAACTGTGTAATGCCACTATTGAAGATGATTACCTTTGTTTAGCCCCTTTACTCCTGGGCAATTTTTTTGCGCTTTTGTTTTTCTCCTCTTCTTCCAAAAGCAATAACTTTTTATTTTTCCATAGATACAGCTGTATGAGGGCTTGTTTTTTATGGTACAAGTTGTAGTTTTGAATGACATTATTCATTTCAGCATCTAATGTACTGAAAAATGGGAATAAAATTTCAACTGTGGTGGAAATCTTAAGTCTTGTACTGCCTGGTGAGGAGTAGAGGATTTGGTGTTCAGTAGAGGTATTTAAAGAGAGTTGTTCTGTGACTGTTGCGTGCTGTTTTGTCCATGTGCATAGTCCCTTACTCTTCTATTTTGTTTACCCTGCTAATCCCTTGGGTGTTTCCCTCTGTTGTCTGTGAGTGCATATTAAGTGTGTTTGGCATTTTCGTTTATCCCTGTATGTCCTTTCCTTGTTTGTCTGGTTTGCGTATTTACATACACTATTCCTCCCCACTTACCTGGGTGGGTGAGGGGACAGATAAGGGCTGATTCAGGACTACAGCAAGGTATGTGGCCCCAGCATCTTCACCATGAGAAGTAACCTGGGAGCAGGGGTGCCCTTAGCGTTAGGGACAGGGCACTCCTGTTATCAGACAACAGTATCACTCCTTTGTTCTTATGTTATTCAGAAAGAGTTTAGCGGAGTAGTTACTTCTACAGTATGATTATGCTTGTATCATTTATATACAGTGAATATAAAAAGTCTACACACCTCTGTTAAAATTACAGGATTTTTTGCATGCAAAAAAATCATACCAAGAAGAATCATTTCAGAACTTATGCTAACTTTAATGTCACCTATAATCCATACAAATCCATTGAGAAACAAAAGGAAATAATTTTGAGGAAATAAAAATGCCAAAACTAAAATAATGTTTCTGAATAAGTGTAAACACCCTTTCATAATTGGAGATGTGGTTGTCTTTAGAATTAGCCAATTACATTTAAAGGGAACCTGTCACCAGGAAAATGGCGTACAATCTGCAAGCATCCTTTTATAGAGCAGGCGGAGCTAAGTAGATTGATATTCAATTTTGTGAGAAAATATTCAGTATAACCCATGTTTTTATAATTTAATCCTCTGCACTTTCTGGGGTTTTCGGCCCAGAAATCAGTGATTGACAGCCATCTCTCTATGTACACTTATACAAGGAAGGCTGTCAGTCACTGATAGGATGAAAATCCAAGAAGGAGCAGAGGTTAAATGATTAAATCATGGTTTATACTTGATCTTTTTTTTCACAAAACTATATATCAATGTGCTATGTTTTCATGCATAGTTGAGTCATTTGGTCTTGCTCCCATATTGAAAGTATGGTTCTTTGCCGCAGTGTTTCCATGAAAACTACTGGCCAGACTTCTCTCAGTAGATGGATGTATCTTGCTCCCACTGGTTGCTGCCAGATCTAAGCTGTTGACCCTTGTTGCAATTTCGAAGAGAAATAAGCATATTAATTTCATCCGCTGCACAAAGTTTTCTTGTCTGACCACTTTGTCTATGGTCCTCAACATAACCCATTTCTTGCTGTTGTTGACGGCAAAGGGTGGTTACTAGTGATGAGCGAGCATGCTCGCCACTGCTCGGTACTCGCCCGAGCATCTCAGTACTTGAGATGCTCGGAGCTCGCCGAGTACTTTCGAGATGTTCGGGAAGGAGCTCGGATCCCCGTCCTGCATGTTTGGCGCTCTTTTAGAGCACCAATCATGCAGGGATTGTCTGCCACTCACTGTAATGTCACAGCCATGGTGGTTGTGGCATTACAATGATTGCCCAAATCGATGGGAACAGTGCTCACAGTGAAACATGAAAAGCCGGAAATTCAGCAGCGGCATACACCGGTACCCAACAATTTAGAACAGAAAGAATAGAGCATCACACATAGATTAGATAGATAGAAACATGTCAGTCACATATATAATAAGTACAGTGACAGTGTGGGTTACTGTACTTGTTATTTAGTGTTAAAATAAAGGATTTATAAAAAAAATAATAATAGTGTTTTCATGCACCCGTCTCTTTAAAAAAGCCGGCCGACAATTCATCAGCAGCATACATCAGTACCCGGCAATTTAGAACAGAAAAAATAGAACATCACACATAGATTAGATAGATAGAAACATGTCAGTCACATATATAATAAGTACAGTGATAGTGTTGATTACTGTACTTGTCATTTAGTGTTAAAATAAAGGATTTATAAAAAAAAAAAAATTGGCGTGGGGTTCCCCGTAATTTTAGTCTCTAGCAGAGGTTAAGCAAACAGCTGGGGCAGATGTTTGAAGCCTGGGAAGGGGGTAATACCCACAGAGCTTCCCAGGCTACTAATATCAGCCCCCAGCTGAATACCTAGTCTTTACTAGCTATTAAAATAGGGGACCCAAAAAAAAATGACGTGGGGTCCCCCCTATTTTAATAGCTAGCAAAGGCTAGGCAGACAGCTGGGGGCTGATATTAATAGCCCAGGAAGGGTGCCATGAATATTGGCCCCCTCCCAGGCTAGAAACACCAGCTATCAGCCGCCCCAGAAATGGCGCATCCATAGGTTGCGCCAATTCTGGCACTTAGCCTCGCTCTTCCCACTGCCCTGTAGCGGTGGCAGTGGGGTAATAGGGCTGGGGTTGATGTCAGCTTATAATGCCAGCTGACATCAAGCCCAGGTTAGTAATGGAGAGGCGTCTATAAGACACCCCCATTACTAACCCCATAGTCAAAGTTAAAAAAAAACACAAACACCCAGAATAAAGTCCTTTAATTGAAATAAAGACAATTCTTTAATGTTCTAAATTAAACCATACTTACCATCATGCCCATTCCAGCTGAAGCCAACGATCTCCTGCAATAAAAATAAAATAATAAAGCAACCTCATCCTTACCTTTCCATGGTTCCCAGGACAGCTTCAGCTCTGCTACCTTCACATGACAAGCTGGATCGCAGCCGAAAGGTGCCATCCAGCTTGCCATGCCGCAGACACTGAGAAGCGCAGGCATGCTTGCGCTCCTCAGTGTCTGCCTGTGACGTCATCCAGATGATCCGAGTTCATGTCCAATGAACTCAGCTCACCTCATGCACATCACGGACAGCATGGGAGAATTCTCCTGCGCATGCGGTGAGCGTGAGAGAATTCTCCTGCGCTCACGGCAAGCGGAGGAGAATTTTCCCACGCTGTCAGTGACGTGCATGAGGTGAGCTGAGTTCATTGGACATGAACTCGGCTCATCTGGATGCCGTCACAGCCAGACACTGAGGAGCACAAGCATGCCTGCGCTTCTCAGTGCCTGCGGCATGGCAAGCTGGATGGCAGCTTTCTGCTGCGATCCAGCCTGTCATGTGAATGTAGCAGAGCTGGAGCTGTCCTGGGAACCATGGAAAGGTAAGGATGAGGTTGGTTTATTATTTTATTTTTATTGCAGGAGATCATTGGCTTCAGCTGGAATGGGCGTGATGGTAAGTATGGTTTAATTTAGAACATTAAAGAATTGTGTGTTTATTTCAATTAAAGGACTTTATTCTGGGTGTTTGTGTTTTTTTTTAACTTTGACTATGGGGTTAGTAATGGGAGTGTCTTATAGACGCCTCTCCATTACTAACCTGGGCTTGATGGCAGCTGGCATTATAAACTGACATCAACCCTAGCCCTATTACCCCACTGCCACCGCTACAGGGCAGTGGGAAGAGCGAGGCTAAGTGCCAGAATTGGCGCATCCTATGAATGCGCCATTTCTGGGGCAGCTGACGGCTAGTGTTTCTAGCCTGGGAGGGGGCCAATATTCATGGCACCCTTCCTGGGCTATTAATATCAGCCCCCAGTTGTCTGCCTAGCCTTTGCTAGCTATTAAAATAGGGGGGACCCCACGTCATTTTTTTTTTGGATCACCCATTTTAATAGCTAGTAAAGGCTAGGTATTCAGCTGGGGGCTGATATTAGTAGCCTGGGAAGCTCCGTGGGTATTACCCCCTTCCCAGGCTTCAAACATTTGCCCCAGCCATCTGCTTAACCTCTGCTAGAGACTAAAATTACGGGGAACCCCACGCCAATTTTTTTTTTAATAAATCCTTTATTTTAACACTAAATAACAAGTACAGTAACCAACACTGTCACTGTACTTATTATATATGTGACTGACATGTTTCTATCTATCTAATCTATGTGTGATGCTCTATTCTTTCTGTTCTAAATTGTCGGGTACCGGTGTATGCCACTGATGAATTGCCGGCCGGCTTTTTTAAAGAGACGGGTGCATGAAAATCGGAGGGCACTAGTGTGTTCCAAGTGCCCTGCTATGTTTTTCATGTACACTCCTATATACCCTACCTGCCTGTCTGCCTATATATTCTGCCTGCCTGATGTTTAATTGAGCACCGTTCCCATCGATTTGGGCAATTTTTGACCTTCTGCAGACAGCCGGGGGGACCACCAGATAAATGCTCGAGTTTCCCATAGACTTACATTGGGCTCGTTGCTCGGGTCGAGCACCCAAGTATTCCAATGTGTTCGACCCGAGCTTCGAGCACCCGAGCATTTTAGTGCTCGCTCATCACTAGTGGTTACACCAAATATTGATTTGATTTAGATTTGTCTATTATTCATTTAAATAGAATCTTTTAACTGATAAAAATAAACTTCTTCTAAAATAAACACTTGTATTATTGAAAGCATTCTTAGTTCGCCGCATTTTTTCCACACCTGCAAAAAACTTTTGCATAGTACTGTACATAGAACACATTTACCCTGGGCACCTCTGGGCACATTTACTCAGACGCAAAGAATAAAGTTGAAGTGAAACCTCAGTTTGTTGTCACTTTAATATCATAAGAACCAATATTGTAGATGTACTCTTTAGAGGAAATCTGTCACTATTATTAGTTATTTTTAGTGCACCATGGTGATGTACCTGCTAAAAGGGTATACATACAAAATGCAAATATAAATTACAACAAACAAAATAATAGTGACAGGCTGTTACAGAAGGGGAGAGGACTCTATCCTCACAGACTTACAGTCTATATGATAATGGGGAAGGGGATAGTAGGTTGGGAGGGTTTCAGGTGATGAGGTGATAGTGAGGTCATTGCAAACCTTAGGCTCTCTTGAAGAGATGGGTTTTTCATTTCTGTGTGAAGGCTCTGAATGTTGGAGACAGTGGGACATGTTGGGGCATGGAATTCCAGAGGATGGGGGATGCTCAGGAGAAGTCTTGAAGGCGATTGGGTGAGGAACATACAATAGCAGAGGAGAGAATGATGTTATGTAATAACCAGAAATTATGTGTGGGTAGATATTGGGAGATTAGTTCAGAGATATATGGAGAAGACAGATTATGGACAGCTTTGTAGGTCAATGTAAGTAGTTTACACTACATCTGTTAGGAAATTGGGAGCCAATGAAGAGATTTTCTGAGTGGAGAGGCGGAGGAGTAGCGAGGGTAGAGGTTGAATAATTGAGTAGTGGAGTTAAGGATGGAATGGAGAGATGTGAGAGTGTTAGTTGGGAAGCCATAGAAGAGGATATTGGAATAGTCGAGGTGCTAGATACTGTGAGTGTGGCAGCATCATATTGTGGGGATGCTTTTCTTCAGCAGGGACAGGGAAACTGTTCAGTGTTGATGGGAAGATAGATGGAGCGAAATACAGGGCAATCTTGGAAAAAAATCTATTAGAGGCTGAAAAAGACTTGAGTGTGGGGCGTAGGTTCACCTTCCTGCAGGACAAGGACCCTAAACATACTGCCATAGCTACAGGGGAATGGTTTAGATCAAAGCATATTCATGTGTTCGAATGGTCCAGTTACATTCCAGGCCCAAATCCTCATGATAATCTGCGGTAAGACTTGAAAATTGCTGTTCACAGACACTCACAATCCAATATCACTGAGTTAGAGCTAGTTTGCAAAAAAGATTGTGCAAAAATTTCAGCCTTTAGATGTGCAAATCTGGTAGAGACATACCCCAAAAGATTTAGGGCAGTAATTGCAGCAAAAGGTGGTCCTACAAAGTAACAGACTACAGGGGGATGAATACAAATAAACATTGGAATTTTCAGATTTATGTTTTTAAAATAGTTAGAAAACCATGTGTCATTTCCTATCCACTTCACAAATACAGTGGGGAAAAAAAGTAATTAGTCAGCCACCAATTGTGCAAGTTCTCCCACTTAAAAAGATGAGAGAGGTCTGTAATTGACATCATAGGTAGACCTCAACTATGAGACACAAAATGAGAAAACAAATCCTGAAAATCACATTGTCTGATTTGGAAAGAATTTTTTTTCAAATTTTGGTGGAAAATAAGTATTTGGTCAATTATTAAAGTTCATCTCAATACTTTGTTATATATCCTTTGTTGGCAATGACAGAGGTCAAACGTTTTCTGTAAGTCTTCACAAGGGTGGCACACACTGTTGCTGGTATGTTGTCCCATTCCTCCATGCAGATCTCCTCTAGAGCAGTGATGTTTTGGGGCTGTGGCTGGGCAACATGGACTTTCAACTTCCTCCAAAGGTTTTCTATAGGGTTTAGATCTGGAGACTGGCTTGGCCACTCCAGGACCTTGAAATGCTTCTTACAAAGTCACTCCTTCATTGCCCTGACGGCGTGCTTGGGCGTGCTTGGGATCATTGTCATGCTGAAAGACTCAGCCACGTTTCATCTTCAATGCCCTTGCTGATGGAGCGAGGTTTGGACTCAAAATCTCACGATACATGGCCCCATTCATTCTTTCATGTACATGGATGAGTCGTCCTGGTCCCTTGGCAGAGAAACAGCCCCAAAGCATGATGTTGCCACCCCAATGCTTCACAGTAGGTATGGTGTTCTTTGGATGCAACTCAGAATTCTTTCTCCTCCAAACACGACGAGTTAAGTTTCTACCAAACAGTTCTACTTTGTTTCATCTGACCATATGACATTCTCCCAATACTCTTTGGGATCATCCAAATGGTCTCTAGCAAACTTCAGATGGGCTCGGACATGTAATGGCTTAAGCAGGAGGATACGTCTGGCACTATGCCTGGTGGCATAGTGTGTTACTGATGCTAGCCTGTGTAACGTTGGTCCCAGCTCTCTGCAGGTCATTCACTAGGTACCCCCGTGTGGTTCTGGGATTTTTGCTCACCGTTCTTGAGATCATTTTGACCCCACAGGGTGTGATCTTGTGTGGAGCCCCTGAATGAGGGAGATTATCAGTGGTCTTGTATGTCTTTCATTTTCTAATTATTGATCCCACAGTTGATTTCTTCACACCAAGCTGCTTGCCTTTTGCAGATTCAGTCTTCCCAGCCTGGTGCAGGGCTACAATTTTGTTTCTGGTGTCCTTCGACAGCTCTTTGTTCTTCACCATAGTGGAGTTTGGAGTGTGACTGTTTGAGGTTGCGGACAGGTGTCTTTTATACTGCTAACAAGTTCAAACAGGTGCCAGTACTACAGGTAATGAGTGGAGGACAGAGGAGTCTCTTAACCACTTTACAGCCTGTGGCGTATTAGTACGCACCAGGCCGTCACCCTCGGTTCAGCGCGGGCTCCGGCGCTGAGCCCACACTGAACCGGGCACATGTCAGCTGATTATTACAGCGGACATGTGCCCGCAACAGCCGCGGGTGGAATCGCGATCCACCCGCGGCTGTTAACATGTTAAATGCCGCTGTCAATCTCTAACAGCGACATTTAACATCGCCGCGCCGGAAGCGCATCACGTACCCCGCCCATCGTTGACCCCGTCACGTGATCATGGATCACCGATGCGTGGGCTTGACAACCCTGGGTTTGCAGCAGACTCCAGTGGTTGTCATGTGCTGATCGCTATGAGCGCCACATAGTGGTCGGCGCTCATAGCACAGGACCATTTCTGCTACATAGAGGTGATCTGCTCATCAAAAAATTCTAAACGCCAGAATTACGTTTTTTGGTCGCCGCAACATTGCAATAAAATGCAATAATGGGCGATCAAAACATCGGATCTACCCCAAAATAGTATCATTAAAAACTTCAGCTCGGCTCGCAAAAAATAAGCCCTTACCTGGCCCCAGATTCTGAAAAATGGAGACGCTATGGGTCTTGGAAAATGGCTCTTTTTTTTTTTTAAGCAAATTTTGGAATTTTTTTTCACCAGTTAAATAAAAAAGAACCTATATATGTTTGGTGTCTATGAACTCGTAATGATCTGGAGAATAAGAATGGCAGGTCAGTTTTAGCATTCACTGAAAGTGGTAAAAAAACTAAGAAAAAACAACATCTGTGGTATTGCTCTTTTTTTGCAATTTCACTGCACTTGGAATTTTTTTCCCGTTTTCCCGTACACGATATGGTAAAACCAGTAATGTCGTTCAAAAGTACAACTCGTCCCGCAAAAGATAAGCCTTCACACGACCATATTGACCAAAGAATAAAAACGCTATGGCTCTGGGAACAAGGAGAGCAAAAAACGAAAATGCAAAAACGGAAAATCCCAGGGTTGCGAAAGGGTTAAAGAAGAAGTTACAGGTTTGTGAGAGCCAGAAATCTTGCTTGTTTGTGATTGACCAAATACTTATTTACCACCAAAAGTTTAAAAAAATTCAAAATCAGACATTGTGATTTTCAGGATTTGTTTTCTCATTTTGTCTCTCATAGTTGAGGTCTACCTATGATGTCAATTACAGGCCTCTCATCTTTTTAAGTGGGAGAACTTGCACAATTGGTGGCTGACTAAATACTTTTTTTCCCCACTGTACTTGCTCTTTAGTGTTGGTATATTACAAAAAATCCCAATACAATACATTTAAGTTTGTGGGTGTAACATAAAAAAATGTGGAAAAGTTAATGGGGTATGAATACTTTTTCAAGGCACTGTATTATAGTCTGTGGGGCTAGTCACATGTCCGAGAATGTTTGCAGACCGAGTCAAGGATCAAATTATCAAGGATCAATGCTATTCTATGGGTCCTTGAAAAAAATTGTACAACATTTGGATGCCATCCATGTGCTGTTCAATTTCCATGCTTGTTTGATAGGAAAAGCTTCTCATACGCAAGAAAAAAAAACACTTGATAAAAATCTAATACTAAAAACTTACAAACTCAGCACACATTAATAAAAATATGATCCAAAACATGATTGAATATTTGTCTGCTTTTTTGCATACAGATAAAATTACTCACGTCTGAGTGAACCCCAAAAAAGTGACATTTTTTTAAAGCTATTAAAAAAAAAGTCAGAAGACAAAACAATTACATTTTCCCTCCTCCAAAGAGTAACATATCATTTTTTTTTATAATTTTGTTCTGCAGGGAAAGTTATGAAACTTTGCAGTTCACTTTCTTAAATCCTGTAATAAATACATGTAAATGGCTTTCAAACCCTTGCTTTTCCTCAGTCTGTTTGCTTTACTACAGCGGCATTGATATCAGTATGTACTCATTTGGAGTATTGATGCTGCCAGTGAAATAAGTGAGCAAAATAAAATAAGGGTCAGCACCTGAGTCCGCCTCTGGGCTTTGTGCTAATCAGAACAATCTTCTGCAGCAGTTTATCCTCATAGTTAGTGAGACACAGATGTTAAGGTGACCAATTCACTGCCATCATTTGTACTCCAAATGAGTACATTCTAATATCAATGCATCTAAAAAAATCAAGAGTTTGGAATAATAAAGTGATTTACAAAGTTTCATTACTTTCGATGCTAGACCAAATTATAAAAAAGTAAGTTATTTACTAGTTAACCCTTTCTTTATTATGAAAAAAGCAAAGTGGTACTATTAAAAAACACAAAAAACAAGCCCTCATTTGACAGTTCTATACCAATCAAAATTAAGACTAAATATTTTACTGTAGGAAGAAACATTACATTTTGTATTCATCCACATGGGAAATGTAATACCTAAAGGGGTTGTCGATTGTAGAAAAGTTTTTTTTTCCTATAAACTGATTCACAAACTGAGCTTTACTCTCCTTTCCCATTACCAGCACTGAGTCTCCACTGCCGATCCTGGTGTCCGTTGTACTCTGCAGCACTGTCGTCGGTGCAACGGCTGGTCAGTTAGCTCAGTGTATTTGAGTGGCTTGTACTGTCTACATCGGCAGAGCTGCTGAGCTCAATTATTGGTTGCAGCGCTGTCTACATATATTCAGCGCTCTAGACATCAACAGACATCGGGGCAGCTGCAGAGACTTAATGCTGGACCCAGGCAGGGTAAGTAAAGAACCATTGTTTTGTTATAGTGCTTATGGGAAAAACTTTTCTGAAAGTGAATAATTCCTTTAAAGCACCACTGGAGTGCTCCTTTAAATTTAAAAGGATTGTCCATTAGTTTATATTACCCCCAATGTATCCCCCCGGGACCCCTAAGGATTTTTGTAATTGGCTTACGTTGCAAGTACTGCCTGTGAGTGGCGCTATCACTGGCCGCTCACAGGCTTCAAGAGACCCCCGGGTGCAGCCGGCGCTGACATCCGCTGATGTCACGACAAGTGCTGGCAGCAGCTGGGGGTCTCTGTCCACGGTGGATGCCAGGCTGTGGGCGGGCATGCCCCCCCGCGTCACACCCGGCATCTGCCTCTCCCCATTCATTGGGAAAGCGCGAAGTGGATGATGAGCGTGACACGGGGGTAACCCCGCCCACAACCCAGCAGCCACTGCAGGGACCCCAGCACTGAGTCACGCCTCACTTGTCGTGACATCAGCGTGGGGTCACGTGATGCCTGTGAGCTGCCAAGGATAGCGCCGCTCACAGGCAGTATCTGCAACATAAGCTAATTACAAAAATCCTTAGGGGCCCCGGGGGGGTAATTGGGGGGTTAATATAAAGTACGGGACAACTTCTTTAAGTCCCCTACCCTGAATCATATACTCCCCTGTCGCCGCTTTCATCAATTTCCCCTTCACTCCGGTCTGTCTCCTGTCAAAAGTAACCTGCCAGCGTGCTCCAGTGTATACTTGAGCGCATCGGAGGTCACTTTTCAATTCAAGTCTATGAGATCGGTGCTGAAAACCGGGGATGAGTATATGACCGAGGGCAGGAGGCTTACACTTAGAGCGCCACTCTAGCACTAAAAAAATGAAACACTGGAGTGGAGCTTTGAGTTTAGGACACAGCTATTAATGTAAATCCAGTCTTTTGGCCGGGTCAGTAATCTGTGACCGCTGGACGGGAGGCTTGTAAATCTCCAAACCTTCTGGCATCCCCAACTCATGTTTTGATTAGCTGGGCTTGCACAATGTTGAGTCTGCGTTACGTCTCAATGATTACGTCATGTACCCTGACTAATCAAAAGTAGAGCCGAGAACACTGGGCGGTAAGGAGATCTGCAGACCTCCTATACAGCGGTCACAGATTACTGACCTGGCCAATGGACCAGTGCCCTTAAAATTCATTCTCCCTTCTCTACCTATTGAGCAAACAAATCTTTGAAGTATGAGAAAGTTCAGACTTCCACATTATCTGCCAGTCATTTGTCACTTCCACCTACTGTAGCTAAAGGCAATCACACAGCTGAGCTCTGGAAATGAGTAATTATTTAAATTGCACATGGATATAGAGAGCAGATGTCCCCAACTCAGAGACTGTAGACATAATAATTTCTTTCCAGGGGCAGCATACCATAAAATATCGGTATAAAATACAATTAAGTAGCTGCTGCAAGGTATCTATGTTTATTTTGGAAAAAAAGTATTTATAAAGACAGTTTATGGTGAGCGTGTATACATTCATAATTGTTGACAGCTGCTGACAGTGTAATATCTATCAAACTCTAAGCTGATGGCTTTCAGAATGACATAGTGACTTGCATGGGAGCTTGATGTAGAAAACTTGGACACATCTTGAAAAAGTGATGTAGCAATCTAGATTTGTGAAAGTAGCAGAGATAATATTGTCATTTTATGTACTTTGATATAATTATTAGTGTTGAGCGAGCATGCTTGACACTGCTGGTTACTTGCCCGAACATCTCACTACTCGGGATGTTCGGCGAGCATCGAGCATTTCCGGGTTACTCGGGCGGGAGCTCGGGTCTCCGCCCTGCATGTTTGTCGCTCTTTACAGAGCCAATGAACATGCAGGGATTGCCAGCCAGTCACTGTAATGCCGCAGCCATGTTGTTTGTGGGCATTACAGTGATTGGCTGGTCGCACAGCGTCACCTCGAGTATTTAAAACCGGGCGCCACCATCTTGGACACAGTCGCTCCGGATCAGACAGTGTAGAGAGGGTGCTGCTGAGTTAGGAAGAGATATATAGTGCGAAATAGGTAGTGTAGGGTCTCTAAAGCCTGCCAAATCAAACAAACAGTCCTTCTCAGGAATAATATCCATCCCAAATATCAGGCAGGCAGCAGGCTGTATAGGAGACGCAGTGGTTATACCAGCAAACGCTGCATTACAGTCCTGTGTGCTCCTGTTGGTCAAATTGCTAGACTTATCACCCCGGTCTCAGGGGCTGGGAAAAATTATTATTTTTTTCATCTAAATCCTGTATTTTTTTTTTCCCTCAGTCAGACTGTACAAATACGCGTCTTATTAACCTTTTGGTATCCCCCCCCCCAAAAAAAAAAAATTGAGTGTGCCTGTGACTGTTCAGACACCAATATATCTGTTTAAAAGAGTCTGGTGTAGGCCAGAAAAATAGAACTGTGGTTTTGCAGTTCCATGGGTCAAATCTCTGTATTATTCTGCTTTTGGCATTTTTTGCCGTAAAAAAAAACTGTAATAGTGTCTCCCTGACTGGTCAGACACCAATATATCTGTTTAAAAGATTCTGGTGTACGCCACATAACTATAACTGTGGTTTTGCAGTTCCACGGGTCAAATCTCTGTATTATCCTGTTTTGGGCATTTTTTGCCGTAAAAAAACTAATAGTGTCTCCCTGACTGGTCAGACACCAATATATCTGTTTAAAAGAGTCTGGTGTAGGCCAGAGAAATAGAACTGTGGTTTTGCAGTTCCACGGGTCAAATCTCTGTATTATCCCGTTTTTGGCATTTTTTGCCGTAAAAAAAAACTGTAATAGTGTGTCACTGACTAGTCAGACACCAATATATCTGTTTAAAAGAGTCTGGTGTAGGTCAGAGGAATAGAACTGTGGTTTTCCTCTTCCACGGTTCTAATCTCCTTTTAATTACCCTTTTTCCATTGATAGTGCGAGTGTAAGTTATTTTACTTCATTTACAATGGGCAAGGCGCGTGGCAAGGGACGTGGAACTGGACGTTCTGGTGATGGTGCGTGTAGAGGACGGGGCCGTGGCCAAGGTGAAAATGTGCCACAACCAACAGACACATTTTCTCGCTCCCACTTCTTGACCGAATTACTAGGGAAGCACACTACAACACCAGTATTGCGAACTGATCAGTGTGAACAGGTTATTAATTGGATAGCAGATAATACTTCCAGTTACCTGGGCACCACCATCTCCGGTATGTCTTCCACACGGTCAAGTTTTAGTAGTCGTGAGTCTCGACCGCATACTCCACCTCACCCTGATGCTCCTTCCTCCCACCATGCCGAGTGTCGTCAGACAGCAACTGATCCCACACTTGGACACTCTGAAGAGCTGTTCACTGGTCCATTTCCATATTTCTGCCCCTCGCCTGCTCCGCTTGAAGTGGTGGAAGAGGAGATCCCATGTAGCGATGGTCAAATATTTGAACAGCCACGGCCACAGGAAGTCGACGCTGGCAATTTGTCACAAGAGGTGGACGTTGACGAGACACAATTGCCACAATGTGAGGAGGAGGATCGTGGTGCTCAAGTGGAAGAGGAGGAGGTAGTGGATCATCTAGTAACTGACCCAACATGGCAGGAGGACACGCAGAGTGAGGCCAGCAGCACACAGGTGGAGGGAGGCAGAGTACCCCAACAGGCAGGAAGAAGCAGTGTGGTGGCTGCACACAGAAGGCGGGCAACAGTTCCCCGTAACACCAACACGAGGGACGCTGCCAGTACAACCGGTAGGTCTTCCAGAGTCTGGAATTTTTTTAAAGACTCTGCTGATAACCCCAAAAAGGCCATTTGTACCACCTGCCATGCCAGCATCAGCAGGGGTGACAAAACTACCAGCCTGACCACCACCAGCATGATCAGGCACATGGCAGCAAAGCACCCAACTTTATGGGGCGAACCCCAGGGTCCACGACCAGTGTCAGCGGGTGTCACCACTGCTTCTTCCGCTGTTGTGCGTGTAATAGAACCCCCTGTTGTGCGTGCAAGGAAATCCCCTGTCCATACTGCATGCAAAGATGCCCCCTCCTCTCAGTCTTCACTTGTTATGGCAGTTTCTCAAGAAACAGCATCAACGTCCACGTCCACGTCCCACCGCAGCGTTCAATTGTCCATATCCCAGAGCTTTGAATGAAAGTGCAAATTCGCAGCCAACGCCCCACAGGCCACAGTCCTAAATTCGCACATTTCACGACTGCTTGCATTGGAAATGCTGCCTTTTAGGCTGGTGGAGACGGAATCCTTCCGCAACCTTATGGCGGTGGCCGTCCCTCGGTACTCGGTCCCCAGCCGACACTATTTTGCCATCCCCGCACTACACAAGCACGTGTCCCAAAACATCTGCCGTGCCTTCAACAACGCAGTTACTGGGAGAGTCCATCTGACAACGGACAAGTGCTTGTGGCCAGGGATGGCACATCTCCCTGACGGCACACTGGTTAAACATAGTGGAAGACGGGACCCAGTCGGACCTTGGGACGGAACACATGTTCCCCACACCGAGGATTGCGGGCCCTATGTCAGTCAGAGTTGCCCCCACAGTGTACAGCTCCTGCGCATCATCCTCCTCCTCCTCCTCATCTTCAGCCTCCATCTCAGATATCACCACATCAGTTACAAGCTGGAAGCACTGCAGTACTGCCTCAGCCAAGCGGCAACAATCTGTGCTGAAACTCATAAGCTTAGGTGATAAACCTCACACTGATTGTGAGTTGTGGACAGCTGTGAAAGAGCAGGCAGATCTGTGGCTGAGACCGCTGAACCTACATCCAGGCATGGTCGTGTGTAACAATGGCTGTAACCTGGTGGCGGCTCTGTGGCGAGGCGAGATCACACACGTACCATGCCTGGCTCATGTGCTTAACCTCGTGGTTCAGCGGTTTCTTAAATCGTACCCCGAGTTGCCAGATCTGCTCGTGAAAGTACGCCGCCTGTCAGCTCATTTTCGCAAGTCGGCTACAGCTTCCGCCGCCCTTGCTGTGTTGCAGCAGCGTTTGCAGCTTCCGGCACACCGACTGGTGTGTGATGTCCCCACACGTTGGAACTCTACCCTCCACATGTTGCAAAGGATTTGTGAGCAGAAGAGAGCAGTTGTGGAGCACCAGCTGCAACAAGGCCGTCGATATTCAGGTCAGACTCCACACATAAGAGCTCAGGAAGGGACCTGGATGTCTGACATATGTACAAACTTTGAGGAGTCCACCAAGATGGTGAGTGGCGATGACGCCATCTTTAGCATCAGCATCCCACTTGTCTGTCTTTTGCAACGCTCTCTGCAGAAAATTAAAGAGGAGGCATTGCAGCCAGAGTATGATAGTTAGATAGTTACATAGTTACATAGTTTATAAGGCCGAAAAAAGACAAGCGTCCATCCAGTTCAGCCTATTTCTTGTGCATTGCAGCTATTCCGCAGCGTTGATCCCGGGGAAGGCAAAAAAAAACCATGCGGTATAGGCCAATTTACATCATTGAGGAAAAATTCACTTCCCGACACCAATCTGGCAGTCAGATTAAATCCCTGGATTAATTAACTAAGCATAAGATGTAATTTTATTGTTCTCAAGAAAGGCGTCCAGGCCTCTCTTGAACTCATTAAGTGAGTTGGACATCACCACTTCCTCTCCCAGAGAGTTCCAGAGTCTCACGGCTCTGACCGTAAAGAATCCCCTTCTATGCTGGTGCAGGAACCTCCTTTCCTCCAGACGCATAGTGTGCCCCCTCGTCTTTGTCACCATCCTTGGTATAAACAGGTCATGGGAGAGATCTCTGTACTGCCCCCTGATGTATTTATACATGTTTAGGAGGTCTCCCCTAAGCCTTCTCTTTTCCAACGTAAATAGGCCTAATTTTGACAACCTCTCTGGGTATTCTAGTCCCTCCATTCCCTTTATTACCTTAGTCGACCTCCTTTGTACCCTCTCTAGCTCCAATATGTCTTTCCTGAGCACCGGAGCCCAGAACTGTGCACAATATTCTAAGTGCGGCCTTACCAGCGCTTTATACAGAGGAAGAACTATGTTCTCATCATATGCCCCTATTCCTCTTCTGATGCATGCCATGACTCTATTTGCCTTCGCAGCTGCTGCCTGACACTGGGCACTCCAATTTAATTTGCTATTTACCAATACGCCCAGGTCCTTCTCCATGTCAGATTTCCCCAATGGTTTCCCATTTAATATGTATGGGTGACTGCTGTTTTTCTTTCCCATGTGCATGACCTTACATTTATCGGCATTGAACCCCATTTGCCATTTTTTGGCCCAACTCCCCAATTTATCTAAATCCTCCTGTAGCTGTGCCCTATCATCATCTGTATTAACTACTTTACAAAGTTTAGTATCATCTGCAAATATTGCTATTTTACTATGCAACCCTTCCACTAGATCATTAATAAATATATTAAATAATATAGGGCCCAAGACAGACCCTTGAGGCACCCCGCTAGTAACCTTGACACACCCTGAGCTTACTCCATTGATAACCACCCTCTCCTTTCTATCACTCAGCCAGCTATTTACCCACTTGCACACATTATCCCCCAGACCAAGCATTCTCATTTTATATACCAACCTTTTGTGTGGCACGGTATCAAACGCTTTGGAGAAGTCAAGGTATACAACATCCACTGACTCTCCCCGGTCCAGCTGTGAGCTCACCTCCTCGTAGAAGGCGATCAGGTTTGTTTGGCAGGAGCGATCCCTCATGAATCCATGTTGATATGCAGTTAGACAGTTATTATCATTAAGATATTCTACAATAGCATCTCTAAGAAATCCTTCAAACAATTTACCCACAACAGACGTTAAGCTGACTGGTCTATAGTTCCCAGGGTCACTTTTAGACCCCTTTTTGAATATTGGTACCACATTTGCTTGGCGCCAGTCTAGTGGGACAGTCCCTGTCCATAAAGATTGCTTGAATATAAGATACAGCGGCCTGTCTATCACATTACTTAATTCTTTTAGTACCTGGGTGTATGTCATCTGGGCCTGACATTATGGGTTCATGATGAGATGGATCAAGAACCCATAATGGGCGATTACACACAGCCCGGCCTCATCTCATCCCAAAGTGCATTGGGGGACAATGAGGGAGAGGAGGAGGAGGAAGAACAGGAGCTGGTATCATGCACTGCAGACGGTAGTACCTGTACAACTGTCATACAGTCGGTTCAGCGAGGGTGGCCAGAGGACAGGGGGGAGGAGGAGGAGGAGGAGAGCAAGGTCAGTCGTCATCTTGGTGAGGACACGGAAGTCTTGCCCGTTACCAGGCTGACTTTATGCTACGCTGCCTTAACCGTGACCCTCGCGTTGTCAAAACGTTGGGTGACAGTCATTACTGGTTGGTGACACTTTTAGACCCCTGCTACAAGGAGAACTTTCACTCTCTTATTCCTAAGGTGGAGAGGTCTACAAAAATGGGGCAGTACCAGAAGGCCCTTGCTGCAGAACTGTTAAAAAAATTCCCATCTGAACACGCTAGCGGCAGAGGTCACAGTTCGTTGACCAACCAAGGCGTACAGGCGAGAGAGACGCAACTCCAATCCAGCAGAGGCAGGGGAACACTGTCAACATTCTGGGACAGTTTTCTGTGACCCGCCCAGCTTACAGGTCCGGAGGTGCGGAGTACTCTCACAAGGAGTGGAAAGTTTCAAAAGATGGTGAAGGAGTACCTTGCCGACCGTACCAGCGTCCCCCGTGATTCCTCTGTGCCTTTTAATTTTTGGGTATCCAAGCTGGACACTTGGAATTAACTCGCTCTGTACGCCTTGGAGGTCCTGGCCTGCCCTGCCGCTAGCGTGCTATCGGAGCGTGTTTTTAGTGCTGCTGGGGGAATTATAACTGATAAGCGCACTCGCCTGTCAACTGACAATGCTGACAAGCTGACCCTTATCAAAATGAACAAGGGCTGGATTGGGCCAGACTTCTCATCACCACCAAATGACAGCAGAGTAACATAAAGTCAAATCCACTGTGTTATTTCGGGAGGTGTATTCCCATGCACCGCTTCACACCCACACATGGGTATACGCTTCCTCATTTCGGCTGTATTTTGCTCTTCTCCTTATCCTCAGCCTCCACCACCACTATACCACCAGGGTGACCGTGGGCCGTGTTGCCAGCATTGCAAGTTCCTCTGTCCTAATTTTTGGCAGCTTTTGCTTGGAAGGCATAGGCAAAGATTATGGGAGACCCACTCCCCAATAATGGGAATAATGCTTTTAATATGCTGTACTGCATGGCTCTTGTAAGGGGCATGAAAACCGTCTTGTTAAACTACTGCGACCTCCACCACTTTTCCCAGGTGCATTGATATTTTCTTTTTATTCAACTGCGACCTCCACCATTCTTTCAAGGGGCATGAAAACAGTCTTGTTAAGCTACTGCGACCTCCACCACTTTTCCCAGGGCATTGATATTGTCTTTTTATTCCACTGCGACCTCCACCACTTTTCCAAGGGGCATTAAAACCGTCTTGTTAAGCTACTGCGACTTCCACCATTCTTCCAAGGGGCATTAAAACTGTCTTGTTAAGCTACTGCGACCTCCACGTCTCTTCCAAGGGGCATTAAAACCGTCTTGTTAAGCTGCTGCCACCTCCACCACTTTTCCCAGGGGCATTAAAAGCGTCTTGTTAAGCTACTGCGACCTCCACCACTTTTTCAAGGGGCATTGATATTGTCTTTTTATTCCACTGCGAACTCCACGTCTCTTCCAAGCGGCATTAAAAATATCTTGTTAAGCTACTGCGACCTCCACGTCTCTTCCAAGGGGCATTAAAACTGTCTTGTTAAGCTACTGCGACCTCCACCACTTTTCCCAGGGGCATTGATATTGTCTTTTTATTCCACTGCGACCTCCACGTCTCTTCCAAGGGGCATTAAAACTGTCTTGTTAAGCTACTGCGACCTCCACCACTTTTCCCAGGGGCATTGATATTGTCTTTTTTTTCCACTGCGACCTCCACGTCTCTTCCAAGGGGCATTAAAACCGTATTTTTAAGCTACTGTGACCTCCACCACTTTTCCCAGGGACATTAAAACCGTCTTGATAAGCTACTGCGACCTCCACCACTTTTCCCAGGGGCATTGATATTGTCTTCTTATTCCACTGCGACCTCCACGTCTCTTCCAAGGGGCATTAAAACCGTCTTGTTAAGCTACTGCGACCTCCACCACTTTTCCCAGGGGCATTAAAACCGTCTTGTTAAACTACTGCGACCTCCACGTCTCTTCCAAGGGGCATTAAAACCGTCTTGTTAAGCTACTGCGACCTCCACGTCTCTTCGAAGGGGCATTAAAACCGCCTTGTTAAGCTACTGCGACCTTCACCACTTTTCCCAGGGGCACTGATATTGTCTTTTTATTCCACTGCGACCTCCACGTCTCTTCCAAGTGGCATTAAAACCGTCTTGTTAAGCTACTGCGACCTCCACCACTTTTCCAAGGGGCATTGATATTGTCTTTTTATTCCACCGCGACCTCCACATCTCTTCCAAGGGGCATTAAAACCGTCTTGTTAAGCTGCTGCCACCTCCACCACTTTTCCCAGGGGCATTAAAACCGTCTTGTTAAACTACTGCGACCTCCACCACTTTTTCAAGGGGCATTGATATTGTCTTTTTATTCCACTGCGAACTCCACGTCTCTTCCAAGCGGCGTTAAAAACATCTTGTTAAGCTACTGCGACCTCCACGTCTCTTCCAAGGGGCATTAAAACTGTCTTGTTAAGCTACTGCGACCTCCACCACTTTTCCCAGGGGCATTGATATTGTCTTTTTATTCCACTGAGACCTCCACGTCTCTTCCAAGGGGCATTAAAACCGTCTTTTTAATCTACTGTGACCTCCACCACTTTTCCCAGGGACATTAAAACCGTCCTGATAAGCTTCTGCGACCTCCACCACTTTTCCCAGGGGCATTGATATTGTCTTTTTATTCCACTGCGACCTCCACGTCTCTTCCAAAGGGCATTAAAACCGTCTTGTTAAGCTACTGCGACCTCCACCACTTTTCCCAGGGGCATTAAAACCATCTTGTTAAGCTACTGCGACCTCCACGTCTCTTCCAAGGGGCATTAAAACCGTCTTGATAAGCTACTGCGACCTTCACTACTTTTCCCAGGGGCACTGATATTGTCTTTTTATTCCACTGCGACCTCCACGTCTCTTCCAAGTGGCATTAAAACCGTCTTGTTAAGCTACTGCGACCTCCACCACTTTTCCCAGGGGCATTGATATTGTCTTTTTATTCCACCGCGACCTCCACGTCTCTTCCAATGGGCATTAAAACCGTCTTGTTAAGCTACTGCGACCTCCACCACTTTTCCCAGGGGCACTAAAACCATCTTGTTAAGCTACTGCGACCTCCACCACTTTTTCAAGGGGCATTGATATTGTCTTTTTATTCCACTGCGAACTCCACCATTCTTCCAAGGGGCATTAAAAACGTCTTGTTAAGCTACTGCGACCTCCACGTCTCTTCCAAGGTGCATTAAAACTGTCTTGTTAAGCTACTGCGACCTCCACTACTTTTCCCAGGGGCATTGATATTGTCTTTTTATTCCACTGCGACCTCCACGTCTTTTCCAAGGGGCATTAAAACTGTCTTGTTAAGCTACTGCGACCTCCACCACTTTTCCCAGAGGCATTGATATTGTCTTTTTATTCCACTGCGACCTCCACGTCTCTTCCAAGGGGCATTAAAACCGTCTTTTTAAGCTACTGTGACCTCCACCACTTTTCCCAGGGACATTAATGTTATGATCTGCTACAAGCACTAAGGAAAGACAGGAGATCTGTCCCTACAATAGAACTAAGCTTGATCCCTACGATGTAACGGGGAACCTGATCCTGCTAATCAGACCCGCTAAAGTCCTCAGCTAGTCTGTACGAAGACCTATAGATGTGAGGGAGGGATCCCTACAAGAACTAGGGACTGGGAGTAAGATGGACACCTCCTAGCAGAAATTGTAGCAGAAAAGGACAAACAAACAACATAGAAAATAGAGGTCAAGAGACCTAGCTAAACTGACGGAGTAAGGTAACAAAGCCTCTGGCTAGCTTAAGAGTTGAAATTACAATGAAGTCCAGAAAGGCCAGAAGGGCGGAGCAGGATTAAATAGGCAAAAAAGGTCATGTGACCAGCAAACGAGAAAAAACCTAACAGGAGAGTTCTAACAATTAAAACCATCTTGTTAAGCTACTGCGACCTCCACCACTTTTCCCAGGGGCATTGATATTGTCTTTTTATTCCACTGCGACCTCCACGTCTCTTCCAAGGGGCATTAAAACCGTCTTGTTAAGCTACTGCGACCTCCACCACTTTTTCCAGGGGCATTAAAACTGTCTTGTTAAACTACTGCAACCTCCACGTCTCTTCCAAGGGGCATTAAAACCGTCTTGTTAAGCTACTGCGACCTCCACGACTTTTCCCAGGGGCACTGATATTGTCTTTTTATTCCACTGCGACCTCCACGTCTCTTCCAAGTGGCATTAAAACCGTCTTGTTAAGCTACTGCGACCTCCACCACTTTTCCCAGGGGCATTGATATTGTCTTTTTATTCCACCGCGACCTCCACGTCTCTTCCAAGGGGCATTAAAACCGTCTTGTTAGGCTACTGCGACCTCCACCACTTTTCCCAGGGGCATTAAAACCATCTTGTTAAGCTACTGCGACCTCCACCACTTTTCCCAGGGGCATTGATTTTGTCTTTTTATTCCACTGCGACCTCCACGTCTCTTCCAAGGGGCATTAAAACCATCATGTTAAGCTACTGCGACCTCCACCACTTTTTCAAGGGGTGTTGATATTGTCTTTTTATTCCACTGCGAACTCCACCATTCTTCCAAGGGGCATTAAAAACGTCTTGTTAAGCTACTGCGACCTCCACGTCTCTTCCAAGGGGCATTAAAACTGTCTTGTTAAGCTACTGCGACCTCCACCACTTTTCCCAGGGGCATTGATATTGTCTTTTTATTCCACTGCGACCTCCACGTCTCTTCCAAGGGGCATTAAAACCATCTTGTTAAGCTACTGCGACCTCCACCACTTTTTCAGAGGGCATTGATATTGTCTTTTTATTCCACTGTGAACTCCACCATTCTTCCAACGGGCATTGCATTTCCTCCTAATTTTAGTCAGCTTTTCCTTTGCAATGCATGGCGAACACTAAGGGAAACCAGCTCCCCAATAATGGGTAGAAGGTTTTTAGTATGCTGTAATCCACGTCAGTTTCAAGAGGCATTGCAGTTCCTCATAATTTTTGGAAAGCCTTCCATTCACTGCTTAGGCCAACTGTGCACAGGAGACCCAATTGTTATAAACGGAAAAAACGGTTTAGTTAAGGCCCTCTGATCTCCATGTCTCTTCCAAGGGGCATTGGAGTGCCTTGAAATTTTTGGTAGGCATTGCACTCACTGCATGCCCTATAACTGTGTAGCTGAACCGCTCCTTTTGGTGCAGAAACATATCCTACAAGACATGTGTGGTTTACTGGCCTGATATTGATGTGAATGGTCCCTGTTCCTCCTGCTCTTTCTCCTTTGCCACCACCTCATCCATCATTCATCACTTGAAGCTTTGTTTTAACGGGAGTCATAGAACTGGGATAGTAGCAGGAAAACATCCAGCAATCCTCGGAAGAGGTAGGATATGCGCCAAAACGCTGACCACCTCAGGCCTAGCCGCTACTACATACATGCATTTGCATTCCAAGAAAACAAAGCAGATGCTAACTTCTATCATCATCATCATGCTCCTCGCCTTGGCACTCTCAACTCCCCTGATGGAGAAGCCAGGGCCCACCGGAGGAGTCTGGTTCTCTGGTGGGCTCGTCCAATGCTGCCCTAAAGCAGGCCGGGCTAAGAAAAGTGTGGGGGGAAGTTCCAAGGAGAAATAGGGGCGGCTGGGAACCGTTTATGGACACCTGGCCGCCCCCAGGCGGCTGGGGACCGTGTGTGGACCCCCGGCCGTGGGGCGGCTGGGGACCGAGTATGGACATCTGGCCGCCCCCTGGCGGCTGGGGACCGAGCGTGGACACCCGGCCGCCGGGCGGCTGGGGACTGAGTATGGATACCTCGCTGCTAAAGCAGCCATGAGGTAGTGGCCAGCTTCGGCCTCCTCCAAACTAAAAGGCCCCATTTCAAGTGCAAGCTAGCAGTATGGTATTGCAGCCTGGGGGTGGTTGGATGGCAGGCTGCATACTTGCGCTTGCATTGCAAGGAATTGGGGAGGTACAATTGAACACTGCCCTGGGACAAGGACTTGCACGGGGATAGTTGCAAGTCTGCATCTTCTGATGCGGCAAGGATCACTTCTGATGGGTACACTTTTAGGCAGTGACCTGGGTGTCAGAAATGCTTCCAGGGGTCTTCCCCATGCTGTTCCCGTGTCTTTTCAGCACTGTATGCATGTGTCACACAGCACATGGCCAGATAAGGTTGTAAAATGTTAAAATGACATTTCCCGGTGAATGCATTTGTCACGGTTGAAAGCAATACAAAAGTGCAAAAACGCATAAAAAATGCTACTTGTGAACATAGCCCAAGGTGTGGAGGAGTATTTTTGTTTTTAGTTATTTATTTTACCTTATACACAAGTCTTTACCCTGGAAAGGAAGTTCCTTAACATATTTCACAGGAAAACCGTTTCAGTTTCGTTTTTGAACGTTTTATTGTGAGCCCGTAAAAGTGGCTTAATACCTCTGACCACATTGTTGACAGCAGTGACCTGGGGGTCAGAAATGCTTCCTGGGGCGATGCTCATGCTGTCCCCATGTCTTTTGAGCATTGTCACTATCGTTTTGGGCACTTTTTAGGCTTTCTACAGACTGTCTGGGGTGCCGCCGCAAAAATGCTCGGGTCTCCCATAGACTAACATTGGGCTCGTTGCTCGGGTCGAGCACCCGAGTATCACGGTGAGCTTGGCCCGAGCTTCGAACACCCGAGCATTTTAGTGCACGCTCAACACTAATGCATTATATAAGGATCCTCACTATTGTCAGGTAATAGTACTATCTGTTTTAGTGTAATTGCATGCAAAATATAAAAAATAATGTACACATAAATGCAATTAAGAACGCAACCAAAGTGCCACCTGACTATAGCTTGTGTCTGGTAATGCAACTCAGCCCCACTGAAATTAATAAAGCTGAGCTGTAATACCACAGACAACACATGACCAGGGGTGGCACTGTTTCTGAAAAAAAGCAGCATGTTTGTCTACTCTTGAACAAACTCCTTAAATTATAAAAATCTGATGGCATGGAGTCACCATTAGGGGAAGAATGATTTATGGATTTCTTTAACTAGTAGTGAAATAACTAGAAGCTGTGAAAATCTGTAAGGCTGAGTTCACATCACGTTTTAGCTACACTTCAATGGCTCCATCGGGACTTCCGTCTGAAGTCTTGAAAAGCAGAATTCAGGTTAATCCTTCAATTGAGTCATTGATTTTAATCAAGCACACAGAGTCACTTTGTGCTTTGCCTGGCCTTCATTTCAGCAGTGTCCTCCTTTTTGAGGTGGGCACAAAAACACAGTAGACCACATTTTTGTGCCCACCTAAAATAGACTGACATTGCCAAAAGAACGGACTGAAATTACCAGACAGAACACAAAGTGACTTTGCTTCATTAACTACTTACAGACTGCCCATAGATGATAAACATCCGAGCTCTCCACATTCTACCCTGCAGTGACGTTCTAAAATGTCATTACTAGTAGAGCAGTTGCACACGATCGTGCAGATACGGGAGTGGGGAGTCGACTGTCAGACCTAGCTCGACTCCCCATAGACAAGGCAGAGACTGTTTATTACTGTCTCTGCCTTCCCGATCATTGTTTACACCTTGCTGAGGAAGTGCTATCTACACAGCCTTTAGCAAGTGCTGATGGCCCTTCTTCCTCCGGACCCAGCGGTCATGTGGTCGCTGGTTGTATGCAGGGAGCAGGGGCTGTTGGGTCTTAGAAGAAACAGTCAGCCAGGAGACTGAATTATTTTTTCCTCTTACTGGGGCTAATCTACCAGACCTAATTAAAGGGGACATTAGGTGGAAGAATAAAGTTTTTAAATGTTGATATGACCCCAAAAACCTTGCATGACATTGTGGGAGGCATATTACATGAAATAAATGAAAAATAAATACAAACATAAATAAAAAGCAGGGAAAAAATTAAATAAAAAAAAGCAACTGCCAATCCAAATTGCTGTTACTAGCCCCACCCCAAAAATAAAATACAATTTTCTGATAAAAATAGTTGTTACAGAAAAAAAAAAGAAAAACAGACAAAAATTTCCTATATTTTTTCACCAATATTGGCAAAGAAATTAAAGTAGAGTATGAAAATTACTATTATTAAATTAAGCCCCACATATCACAAAAAAAGATGTAAAAATTATTTGACTATACAAACGAGTAAAAAATTTATGTATGAAAAAATCCGAAAATGTGCTTGATCAGGAACAGCGGTAAGATGCCTGGTCTTGAACTTGTTAAAGTAAATGGCTCTGCCTGCAGATACACTTGAATTTCTCAGGGCTTTAGATGGAAGGCCTGATGGAGCCACTGACATGTGTGACTAAAACGTGATGTGAATTCGACCTAAGAAGTGAGCTCCAACTATCCATAGCTACAGTAAGACTGTACATACAATATAAAAGTTGGCTGAAATGGCCAATTTGGACCAGAATTAATAATCGTCGGCTATTTTGGTAATTGTGCTCTTTGACAGGTGTCCGACTGACAAACAATAGTTCAAGAAGCCGATCATGCATGTCGGAATTTTTTTGATTGCACTGGTTGCATCATAATAAGCCAAAATAAAACCAAACCAAAAAAAATTATGACCGATAGGGTCTGAAATTTATTTATTTTTTACGACAATGAACAACCAATCATCAGACCGACAAACAATTGGACCATTTTTGTCTTATGTGTATGACGCGCCCCTGGGCCTGTGTCGCGCTGCGTTGCGCACGCGGGAGCTTACCCGGAGCCGGATCTGTTGAGGGTTGTAGTCTCGTGGCGGTGACCCGGTCCGTGCCCAGGGAGTCAAACTGAGCGGCGATGTATCAGCGGTAGATGTTGGACGACTACGCCACCCGTTGAGTACAGCTAAGGAGCTGCTGCTGCAGGGCAGACCGCTGAGGCCGGTGGTAGGATGGTGCAGCGTGATAGTATAACCCCCAACGGGAGGGGTATGGCCTCAGGGCAGCCGACGTGGATGATGGGGGTAGCAGGAACCACTCGGAGACGGTACGGTGTAGTTCAGGGTCTTTACTGGTGACAAAGATAGACACTCCCGGAGTACTGGCTAGCGATTGGGGCCTGGTCAGTCCTTGAGCAGATGGGATCTCCCCTGGCCAGGCGGAGTTGTAGGCCTCCCAAACTAACTGTACTCTTCTGGCTACCTTGCTAGAGGCGGGTATAAGTAGCCCACGTCCCTGAGTGTACCGTGTGGTGCTCACCCGTATGGCCGGTGACTCGGGTTTCTTGGCCAGAGGACCTGGAATCCCCTGCCTGACGGATTCTGCTGCTGGGTAGGAGTTAGTCCCCACAGCCTCGGACTCCGGGTCCGGTAAGAAATCTTCTCAGTCAGGGTGAGCTCTGCAGCTGCCAGCCCCTGACTCCTTGTAACACTGCTCCCACAGAGCTCCTGATGTTCTGTTCCTGTATTTGCTTTTCTCTGTCTCTACTTCTTCTCTACTCCCCAACCCTGCCTCAGCCCTAGGTTTATATAGGGGAAGTTCTTCCCCTCCCAGGACTGGGCAGGAGGTGTGGCATGCATAGGATTCCTGACCAAGAGACCTCCCACCTGCTCTCAGACGTAATATCTCTATCACTGTGGCAACCAGACCCCTGGGGTGTCACATTCCCCCCTAGTGAAATTTAGTACTCCGGGACTAAACATATTTTAGAAAAACATAACAAGATATAACAATAACAATACAATAAAGAAACACATAAAGGTGGTCACGGCATGTCCGTAACCGGGTGCAGTCTTTGAAGAAAGCAAGGTGTCCATTTCACCAAAACAGGGAGACGTAACCAGGTAGGGGTCTGTCCTGCCCCGAGTCCTTAACAGTCTTTAGTCCGTCCTGGGTTACGCTCCAACTATGTACACAGGATTCCCGGTAAATCCACCAAAGACTCCTATAAACAACTAGAAACACATAATTATACACAAGCAACAAGAAAAACAGGTAACCACAAATAAAACAATTTATACACTTCAAATCCTCCAACGTGCGGGTAACTGGCCTCTAGTGGCCCTAGTGGACCTACGGAGCTGACTGTCTGGCCCTGAATTACAGGGTGTAGGAGCTGTCAAGGGTAAATTGGGCAGCTGTCTACGGGCCCTTTGGCTCACTAGGGATATGGCAGGCTCACTGCAAGCAGAGGGTTGATCCTCCTGATCTGCTGGTGTGGGGTCTTCTGCCTCCTGGACCGGCTGTTCTTCCAGCTCTACCTGTTGCTCCGTAGGTGCTTGGGATGCTGGTTGGAGGAAGGTGAGTACGGGTACCACAACTGCACCATTGACTTGAGTCCAAGACCGAGGGAAGTCTCCGAGCACAGTACTAACCATATCTTCCCTTTCCTCTACGGGTCGATGGTCTTCTTGTTCCTCTTCAGGGTTCCGTAGCTGTTCAGGACACTTCTTCAGGTGATCCCGGGATACAATGGCTGTGGTCTCCCCTCCGTCTTTACTGATGGTACAGACCTTCGGGTTCTCGTGGCTTGAGGGCAGTACGGTGTACGGGTCCTTCTCCCACTGGTCGTCCAACTTGTGGAGCCGTCTTTTCCTCTTCAAGACCTGCTCTCCGGGCACCAGGGGAACAGCGGGAGCATACTGGTTGTAAGTTTTCTCTTGTCTCTCCCTAGCCTGACAGAGACTTCGCTCCACGCTCTCCTGTACTTTCCGGTACTGCTGCTGCCTCTCTGTGTCCCAATCTGCTTCTGGTGAAGTGTCCTCGGGTGTCAGGACTCCCATTTCCAGGTCAACAGGTAACTTACCAGGTCTCGCCCTCATTAGGTAAGCCGGGGTACAGTTGGTGGAACCTACCGGGATGTGGTTGTATAGGTCCACCAGATCGGGCAGCTTCTCAGGCCACAGACTGCGTTCTTCAAGGGGCAATGTTTTCAGAAGATCCATTACCACCTGGTTCATTTTCTCACAAAGTCCATTAGTTTGCGGATGATAGGGTGTCGTCCTTATCTTCCGGCAGCCATACAGATTGCAGAATTCCTGGAAGACCTCCGCTTCAAAGGCAGGTCCCTGGTCCATCAGCACTTGGTCCGGGTACCCGTGTGGACAGCAGAAGTGCTGCTGGAAGGCTCTAGCTGCTGTTTGAGCCGTTAAGTCCTTGACGGGGACGACAACCAAGAACCGGGAGTAATGATCCACGATGGTTAACGCGTAGACGTAGCCACTTCTGCTTGGGGTCAGTTTTACATGATCCAAGGCTACCAGTTCCAACGGCTGCCGGGTGACGATGGACTGCAGGGGAGTCTTCTGGCTGGCACGGTCCTTCCTCCTCAGGTTGCACGGGCCACAGTCTCTGCACCACCTCTCGATGGTTCCCCTAATGCCTACCCAATGGAACCGCCCGCGCAGCAGGAACTCCAGCTTCTTCCATCCGAAATGCCCAGCTCCATCGTGGTATGCCTCCATCACCATGGCTGCGTCTCGTCGTGGCACCACTACTTGCCAGATTAGTTCATGCGTCCGGGAGTTAACCATCCTGCGGCACAACTTCCCCTTGTAAAGGAACAGTCTACTCTTTTCTGCCCACAGTTGCTTGGCTTCCTCCGGAGCGTCTGGGTCAAGGCGAGCCTCTGGCCGAGTCAGCATCTCCTTCACCAGCCGGACGGCAGGGTCACTGTCTTGCGTTTCCGCCCAGTTGTAGTGAGGTAAGGGGTTAAGCGTAGCGCCTTGCTTACTCCTTACCCGATGGGAATACTGGATAGTCCCATGACGGTGAAACGCGGGGAGTTCGACTTCTTCCAGTCCCTCTGGATCTTCTCCTACGTCCGGTAGGTTTGGCATCCTGGACAGGGCGTCCGCGTTGGTATTGGAGCGTCCTGCCCGGTATTTGATGGTGAACTCGTAGTTGGACAGGCGGGCCATCCATCTCTGCTCTAGGGCACCGAGTCTTGCCGTGTCCAGGTGTGTCAACGGGTTGTTATCCGTGTACACGACGAACCGGGAAGAAGCGAGGTAGTGCTTAAAGCGTTCGGTGACTGCCCACACCACTGCCAGGAACTCTAGCTTAAATGAGCTGTAATTCTCAGGGTTTCTTTCGGTGGGTCGCAGTTTTCGGCTGGCGTAAGCGATTACTCGCTCTTTCCCCTGCTGGATCTGGGACAGCACGGCTCCTAGCCCGATGTTACTTGCGTCGGTGTAGAGGATAAAGGGCTGGCTGTAATCCGGGTACGCCAGGATTTCATCCCCCGTGAGGGCCATCTTCAGCTGGCGGAAGGACTCTTCTTCCAACTTCTCCCATCTGAAGGGCGGCTTCTGGTTCTTGGCCTTCCGGGAATGGCCTATCAGGAGGTCCTGCATAGGAGCTGCCTTTTTGGTGAAACCGGGGATGAACCTGCGGTAGTAGCCTACCAACCCGAGGAACTGCCGCACTTCCTTTACACTGGAGGGACTTGGCCATTCCTTAATTGCGGTGATCTTATCAGGGTCGGGAGCCACTCCGTCAGCGCTCACCACGTGTCCCAGGTACTGCACCTTTGGTTTCAGGAGGTGACACTTGGAGGGTTTCACCTTTAGGCCGTAGCTTGCCAGAGCTTCGAACACTTCCGCCAGGTGTTTCAGGTGGTCCTCATAAGTCTTAGAATATACGATGACATCGTCCAGGTACAACAGGACCGTCTCGAAGTTTCTGTGGCCCAGACAGCACTCCATTAATCGTTGGAAGGTTCCTGGTGCGTTGCAGAGTCCGAACGGCATACAGGTAAACTCGCTAAGTCCCATCGGGGTGGTGAATGCGGTCTTCTCCCGGTCCGCCTCTGCTACAGGAACCTGCCAGTACCCACTAGTGAGATCCAAGGTAGAGAAGAAGTTAGCAGATCTTAAAGCAGCCAAAGACTCCTCTATCCTTGGTAAGGGGTACGCATCCTTGTGTGTGATACGGTTGATTTTCCGGTAATCTACACACATCCTCATGGTGTTGTCTTTCTTTTTGACTAAGACTAGTGGAGCTGCCCAGGGGCTACAGCTATCCCTGATCACCCCAGCCTCCTTCATGTCTCTAAGCATCCCCTTGGCGTGTTGGTAGTGTGCAGGGGGTACGGGTCGATACCTCTCTTTTATGGGAGGATGGTCTCCCGTGGGTATGTGGTGTTCTACCCCCTTGACTCGCCCGAAGTCTAACGGGTGTTTACTAAACACTCTCTTGTACTCTTGAACCACCCGATAGACTCCCTGTTTCTGGTGTGAGGGAGTGGAGTCAGTACCCAAATGTAGTTGCTGACACCAGTCCTCCATTGTTTTCTTAGAGCCGTTACCTTCCTCCGGGTGAGATGGAGGCAAGGGTTCCACAGATTGTATAGCATTTTGGTTAATGGTATATAATTTGGCTAGCGTGGCATACCGGGGCAGGTACACTTCCCTCTTCCCGATATTGATTATGCAAACGGGCACCCTCCCATGGCGTACATTAACCACCCCCCGTGCTGTCAAGATGGTGGGCCTACTGTCTGAGTAAACTGGTTCTACCATTGCCTGGTAATCTCTACCTCTCAGACCAATAGCTGCCCGGCACCAAATCATCATTTCACTTTTTGGGGGCATGGCAATAGGGAAAGGGTCACACATTCTCACGCTACCAATCTCACCGCCGGAGAGTTCCACCTGTTGCCGTCGCATCAGTGCCCGGATCTCTTTTTGGAGCACTCGCTGCTCGCCGGAGCTGGCGTTTTTGGCAACCTGCTGTAAAAGGAAAATGACCTCTGCAAGACAATTTTCAATTACATTAGTTCCTAGAGTTATCTTTGGGTGACTCTCGTGTTTGTCAATGTCTACAATGATCAGTCCCTGTGCTGCCAGTTCAACTCTACCAATTTTAATGGTCACCTCTTTAAATCTGATCTGTGGCACGGGCTGACCATTGCTGGCGATGATACTCAAGTCGTCGTCAGGGTAGCGGGTAATATCCGAGTCATTCCAGTACTGCTTGAAGAGCACGTACGGGATGGTGGTGACCTGTGACCCGGTGTCCAGTAGGGCACTCATAGGAATGCCATCCAGTACCACAGGCAAGACTGGACGTCCTCCCACATATTTGTCGCGCCAGTTCGATGGGCCTGATGATCTTTTTCCTAGGGGTTGGCCCTCTACCCTAGGTTGTGCCAGTTTAAAGGACAGTACCTTGCCATATGTCCGGGTTGATTACAGCGGCGGCAGATGGGTCGTCCGTCCTCGTTGTATCGGTCGCTGGGTCTTCCTCTGGCCGGTGGGGTCCTCCTTGGTCGACGCCACGGGATGTCCTCCGGTCCGGATGCCAGCTGGATCTTCCCTGGAGTAGAAACCTGTAAAGACTGCACAGTTCGGGTTAGCGCAGCAACGCTTTTAGCTAGCTCTTGGACCTGATGGTGCAGGTCTGGAGCCGGGTCATTGTTCAAAGCCTGCGCATCAGCTCCCACAGGCCCTGCCGACAAGGGCGCCGCCTCCTGGTGGTAAGTGGTAGTGGGGCGTCTGGGGGTCACAACGCCACTTGGTGCCGGTTCTCGAAGCACGCGGATGGCTCTGTCCTTGAACTGTGCAAATCCCAGATGAGGGTCCTGTAAGGCCATTGCCCGCAACTGGGTTCGGTGGGCATTGCAATATAAACCCTCTATAAATTGTTCAGTCAACAGCCTGTCCTCGTCTCCCACGCCGTCAGGGTCGGTCTGCTTAATGGCTCTCAGGGCCTCTTGTAGGTTCAGGGCATAGTCCCTTATACTCTCATGTGCCCGCTGTTTGCACCCGTAGAATCTAAGCTTGATCTCGGCTGAGGTGCGGGTATCAAAGGTGTCCCTCAGCCGAGTTAGTATCCCTGCGACAGTCCTCCCCCCAGGTGGCCAGGACTTTACCTCCCTTCGGGCTGCCCCAGTTAATTGGGCCACCAGGATGCTCACTTTTTGCTCTTCTGTGAGGGGGTACACCTGGAAGAGGCTATCCAGCTTTTCTCTAAAGTCATGCAGGGTATGTGACTCCCCTGAGTACTGGGGTAGCCAGGCCGCTCCCGGGATATAGGGCATGGTGAAAGGCATGACTGCAGCAGCGGTGGCGCTGGCGGGGGTTGAGGCAGTGAAGCTCTCCTCCGTATCCGACATCCTCCTCCCCCCTAGTGGACCGTGGCCTACCTTGCGATGATCCTCTTCCGTAGGCCGCGGCTCCGCAGTAGATCGTCAGGGTTGAGGACCTTCCGTCGCGCTCCTGTGACGTCGGCGTCTGCTGGGCTCCTTCCAGGACCTTACGCGACGTCCGGACGTGAGGCGGGGCTTCAGTTCTCGCGCGCTTTCGGAGTCCACGCCCCTCTTCTTCCCGCGCGACGTCTTCAAGATGGCGTCCAACGGCGGGAAAACTCCACGGAAGGCGGGAAGAAGGCTGGAAATGGCGCCGGATGGCGGGAATCTTCACCAATGGCGGGAAGAAGGCTGAAGATGGCGCCGGATGGCGGGAATCTTCACCACAGGTAAGTTTGAACAGTCTTTTTCAGGCACGCAGTACCCGGTGGTTGCGGGCACGAGATCCTGCCGACTACGCCAAAAGTTGACGCGCCCCTGGGCCTGTGCCGCGCTGCGTTGCGCACGCGGGAGCTTACCCGGAGCCGGATCTGTTGAGGGTTGTAGTCTCGTGGCGGTGACCCGGTCCGTGCCCAGGGAGTCAAACTGAGCGGCGATGTATCAGCGGTAGATGTTGGACGACTACGCCACCCGTTGAGTACAGCTAAGGAGCTGCTGCTGCAGGGCAGACCGCTGAGGCCGGTGGTAGGATGGTGCAGCGTGATAGTATAACCCCCAACGGGAGGGGTATGGCCTCAGGGCAGCCGACGTGGATGATGGGGGTAGCAGGAACCACTCGGAGACGGTACGGTGTAGTTCAGGGTCTTTACTGGTGACAAAGATAGACCCTCCCGGAGTACTGGCTAGCGATTGGGGCCTGGTCAGTCCTTGAGCAGATGGGATCTCCCCTGGCCAGGCGGAGTTGTAGGCCTCCCAAACTAACTGTACTCTTCTGGCTACCTTGCTAGAGGCGGGTATAAGTAGCCCACGTCCCTGAGTGTACCGTGTGGTGCTCACCCGTATGGCCGGTGACTCGGGTTTCTTGGCCAGAGGACCTGGAATCCCCTGCCTGACGGATTCTGCTGCTGGGTAGGAGTTAGTCCCCACAGCCTCGGACTCCGGGTCCGGTAAGAAATCTTCTCAGTCAGGGCGAGCTCTGCAGCTGCCAGCCCCTGACTCCTTGTAACACTGCTCCCACAGAACTCCTGATGTTCTGTTCCTATATTTGCTTCTTTTCTCTGTCTCTACTTCTTCTCTACTCCCCAACCCTGCCTCAGCCCTAGGTTTATATAGGGGAAGTTCTTCCCCTCCCAGGACTGGGCAGGAGGTGTGGCATGCATAGGATTCCTGACCAAGAGACCTCCCACCTATCTCTATCACTGTGGCAACCAGACCCCTGGAGTGTCACATGTACAGGGGCCTTAAGACTGAGTGCCAAAACCACTTTCATCATAGAGCTTAGTAGTTGCATGGTGTACTCTTTTATAGGTAGACCTCTGCACTGTGCTAGTTCTATGCGGTTCTTAAAATATTTATAAAATTTTGAGATCACGATGATTTTAATGTCATAAACTTCGCTGCATTCTGATGGAATATTTTATCACAACATGCTGTAAACATTTTTCTTCTAAGTAAATCTTGCATTAACTTTAGTTTACTGTTGAGATTCTTTAGAATATAAGGTCAAACCAAGTTTGTATAGAGCAAGAGCAGTTTCTAAAACCACATACCGCAAAATGAAGTAAAATGAAAAGAATACATTAACATAATAACGAGCCCAGATGCAAGGTGCATTGGGAATTTAACTAAAGTCCAATTACCATCACAGGTCTTGATTGCTTTGATAAATTAATAACAACAATTAGTGTTTCCATGAAAATGTAATGTAGAGGTTTTTCAAATGAAATCAGATAAATTAACTTACAGTGAGGAGTAAGTTGCACTGCGGAAAAAAAATAATTAAAACATGGGGTGGGGGGACTAGAATTTGGAGCGCTCCATAGAAAATTAAAATGGGCTTCACCATCAAATGACAAGAAACTGAAACAGCAGCAATAGAATAATAATTAAAAGAATGGCTAAAGGAGTTGTTCACTACCTGGACAACCCCTTTTAACAGAAATTACTCCCCTTGTTTGTCCAAGGGAAATGAGTGAACAGCAGCCCAACAGCGATCAACCCCTTTAAAAGTGCCATACTATATATTAGGGAACCAACATAGCAGTGCTAGATAACAGAAAACCATAAAAGTTAAACCCATGATTAAAGGGGTTATACAGATCTTAAATAGTGATAAGCGAGCGTGCTCGTTTAACCCTTTAACTGAGCATGCTCGGGTGCTTACCAAGTTTCTTCGGCGTGCTCATATATTATGTTCGAGTCCCTAGTCTGCATGATTTATGGCTGTTAGACAGCCTCAACACATGTGAGGATTCCCTAACAAACAAGCAATCCCTGCATGTGTTGAGGCTGTCTAACAGCCATAAATCATGCAGACGCAGAGACTCGAACATAATATACGAGCATGCTGAAAATACTCGGTAAGCACTCGAGCATGCTCAGTTAAAGGGTTAAACAAGCACGCTCGCTCATCACTAATCTTACAGCATTTGTTTACCTTTGACACAATTTTACTTTTATATATAATAACAGTTACAATAGAGATACAGTTAAGCCATGTTTACAAGTTTAGGTTGTGTTTTTCTGATGCGGTTTTTATGCCCTGAATGCCACAGTGAGTACAGAGGTATAAAACAATCAAATTTGAGTTCTATCACACTTTCTGTAAACTGCAACATGCTGTTTTTGTCCCATATACCTCTGTGCCGGAAACACAAACAAATGAAACAAGTTATCCAATCATTGTGGAATTTTTCCCATATTTACCCAAGAACTTATTGGCAGGCAGTTGTTAGCTACCATACTTGCCTGTTCTGCCCAATCTCGATCTCTCCCAACTCAGGCGGCAATTCTCCTGCTGCTTGCCACATTACGTCATCAGATCTCTTCTACCTCTTCCTTCTTCTCTGTCGATGGGGCATCACTGCTGTCATCATGTTCACTACCCACTGCCTAACTACAGAACTACGGGGAGCCAGCTGTCAATCATCTTGATATAAGCAGTGACACCCTGTCGACGGAGCAGAATGGAAGAGAAGGAGCTACTACTGTTGACATGACATCACATGAAGCAGAAGAACTGCAGTAAGAAGTGATCGCCAAAGGGCAGAACAAGCAGGTAATTAGCAAATACCTGCTGGTAAGTTCTTAGCCCCATAGGAAAAAATTCCAAGAGCCACCTCTTTAAGGCTTTATTCACACATCATTATTTTTGATCAGTATTTCATCAGTATTTGTATGACAAATGCAGGAATGTCTCCAAAGCACAGAACACTTGTCAGTCTTGCAATTATAGTTTTTCTCTGTCAGTTCCATTCCTGGTTTTGGCATACAAAGACTGATGAAAAATACTGACATGTGAATAAACTCTTAGGCTGCATCAAAAAATTTATCATATATTTACCAACTTACTACATTTTTATGCGTTATCTATCTGTGTTGTCCTGGAATTTTTTTACAGATAAAAATCTGAATATGTGACCTTCGTTTTTTGATCTTCTGCGAATAATTAAAAGGGTTTTCCAGTTTCACCATTATGCACGCCATTAGTGTGCCTGTTGAAAGTGTGCTCTGATACCTAAAATGTTCTTCATAAATACCTATTTTTACGTGCTAAGCACTTTTGACATTTGCTTTACTATAAAATATCCTACACAGTGGTGTAACTTGAACACAGGTCTTAAATAATAATAGTCTTTTCAAATGGGGCGAAGGGACATTTGGGGTTCCCCTAGTGTCCAGCGCCTCGGTGCAACTGCAACCCCTGCACTTATTATTGTTGCCCCTGACCCTACACGTCTACCTATACAACTAATTCCCAAATGCGTGGCATTGCAGCTGTGTATTTCTTACTCCGAAACACTATGGTTTTTAAGAGAAAACATAATTTGAAAATCCATTGGGATCGTGCATCTTAGATGACTAGCCTAAGACCTGTACCCAGTGACTTTTTCCTACCCTGCTCTTTCCAAGACTGACAGGTCCCTCCTTATACACCCATATAGGGCGAGATATGTCAGGGGATAGGGGCGGGGACAAGCTGCTGGGGATCAGCCTCTTGGACTAGTCATTTGAGACGCATAGACCCCTTACGGCTTTTCAAAGTATTTTTTTTCCTGGAAATGCTGCAGCATTACAGAGTAAAACATGCACAGCTGCAAGAACGGAGCCAGTGAAAGATTCATGCTGACCCTGGTTCGGACATCATGAATCTCATGACAGGTTCCCTTTAAACAGTACAACATCAAATATCAGAAGGATGTGCTATATATGTTTCTTAGTGAGTGCCTTTCCCAAGAGCTATGGATATGGAGGTAACACTTTATCTTATTTACATACCATACATAGTTCTAACCTTCTCACATATTTTTTTACCCCACACTTCACATTCATTATCTGTTCATATGATTCATGTTCATCTTTTCCTAACACCAGAATAACTTTTAAATTCCACCCAGAGATAGATAAGGGCATTATTTATTTATTATCTTTTGTATATACAATTATGGCCTTTCTGTCAGTGTGTACTACTGAATGTTATTTTACGTTCTATAGTTAGTATTAGTGATAAGTGAAACAATTTGATGCAAATCGAATTTACGTCAAATTTTATGAAATTTGTAGGTCCTGATGAATTCAAGCTATTTGATCTGCGCAAATCACCAAAATAATGCCCACATTAATTTTACTCCTTGCAGAAGATTACATCAGCTACAAAAGGCTCACATGACCTCAGGCATGACCACGTGGGCTCCTCTACGATGCCTTGAAGCTATCATATCACATGGTTTAGCACAGCCTATCAAGAGTGACAACCATAGCCTACATACAGTGTGAGCCCCAACATTGCTCCTATATACAGCATGAGCCCCACAAAGCCCCCTATATACAGCATCTGCCCCACATAGCCCCTTTATATACAGTATGTGCCCCATATAGACCCTCTATATACAGCATGTGCCCCACATAGACCCTCTATATACAGCATGTGCCCCACATAGACCCTCTATATACAATATGAGCCCCACATAGCTTCTTATGTACATACAAATATCCCAAACACAAGAAAAAACAAGAACACATACTCACCTCGCTCCCGCTCCCCTGGTGCTCTGTTCCTGTCTCAGATGCACTGACTCTCCGCAGTGCATAGCTGATGTTTCTGCTATCTTTTACACTGATTGGAGGAAGATGGAGACGGCAGATGCGGAGAGTAGTGACAGCGAGCGGCGGAGGATGGATGGCAGGCAGGGGCATGGTGCAGCCCATGGGCCACTGTTTCAGCCCTTTGGCTGTCTCGGTCAGTGGGCCAGACTTGAACAGCCAGAGGGCCGGATGTGGCCCGTTGGCTAGACTTTGCCCAGCTCTGATCCAGGCAATAATGTGTTTTACAACTGTAGCACTCAAAAAGCTGAGTGTATTAGTCTGTAAATAATACATACATTCAATTGATTTTTAATGAAATTTAAATTTAGAACTTTGTAAAAATAATTTGGTATGTTATGCCATATTCTGACGCCCGTAACGTTTTTATTTTTCTCTCAATGGAGCTGTAGCATGGCTTGGATTTTTTGTGGGGAGATGCAGTTTTTAGTAGTCCATTCTTGATACATATAATGTTTTGATAGCTTTTTGCTGCATTTATGAAAAGGAGGAGCAGCGACCAAAAAAGGGCAATTAAGGAGCTTTTTTTTCTGTACAGTATTTAACCTACTAGTTGAATCATTTTTTTTAATGTTATTTCAGACTTATGCGGATGTGGCAATACAATATACACTGCTTAAAAAATAAAGGGAACACTCAAATAACACATCCTAGATCTGAATGAATGAAATATTTTCATTGAATACTTTGTTCTGTACAGAGTTGAATGTGCTGACAACAAAATCACACAAAAATCATCAATGGAAATCAAATTTATTAACCAATGGAGGCCTGGATTTGGAGTCACCCCCAAAATTAAAGTGGAAAAACACTACAGACTGATCTAACTTTGATGTAATGTCCTTAAAACAAGTCAAAATGAGGCTCAGTACTGTGTGTGGCCTCCACTTGCCTGTATGGCCTCCCTACAACGCCTGGGCATGCTCCTGATGAGGTTGCGGATGGTCTCCTGTGGGATCTCCTCCCAGACCTGAACTAAAGCATCCGCCAACTCCTGGACAGTCTGTGGTGCAACGTGACGTTGGTGGATGGAGCGATACATGATGTCCCAGGTGTGCTCAATCGGATTCAGGTCTGGGGAATGGGCGGGCCAGTCCATAGCTTCGATGCCTTCATCTTGCAAGAACTGCTGACACACTCCAGCCACATGAGGTCTGGCATTGTCCTGCATTAGGAGGAACTCAGGGCCAACCGCACCAGCATATGGTCACGTCTGTCACGTGTGCTCAGTGTGAACCTGCTTTCATCTGTGAAGAGGACAGGGCGCCAGTGGCGTCTTTGCCAATCGTGGTGTTCTGTGGCAAATGCAAAGCGTCCTGCACTGTGTTGGGCTGTGAGCACAACCCCCATCTGTGGACGACGGGCCCTCATACCACCCTCATGGAGTCGGTTTCTGACTGTTTGTGCAGACACATGCACATTTGTAGCCTGCTGGAGGTCATTTTGCAGGGCTCTGGCAGTGCTCCTCCTGTTCCTCCTTGCACAAAGGAGGAGGTAACGGTCCTGCTGCCGGGTTGTTGCCCTCCTATGGCTCCCTCCACATCTCCTGGTATCTGCTCCATGCTCTGGACACTGTGCTTACAGACACAGCTACCCTTCTTGCCACAGCTCGCACTGATGTGCCATCTTGGATGAACTGCACTACCTGTGCAACGTCTGTGGGTTGTACTGTAGACACCGCCTCATGCTACTGTACCTCTAGGGGTGAGAACAATGGCAAAATGAAAAAGTGACCAAAACAACAGCCAAAAAGGATGAGAACAAGTTATAGGGGGTATCTTGCTAATTGCCTATCATTTCTACCAGTTGTCTGTTCCATTTGCACAACAGCAGGAGAAATTGATTCACAATCAGTGTTGCTTCATAACTGGACAGGTAGATTTCACAGAAATGTTATTGACTTGGAGTTACATTGTGTTGTTTAACCCTAGAACGCATACCTGGGGCCTCGCAGGCCCGCCCTGTTAATTGTTTTCTATTTTCTGCAAGATTACTTTAGTTAGAATTTTGAAACTCTAGGTATTCCTCAGTTATATAGTTGTTTGTCATTTTTGTTTGAGTTATTCCATGTTATTTGCACACGGGCCTAAAAGGCCCCAGGTATGTGAAAGTGTAGATTTTTATGGTCATGCGTTCTAGGGTTAAGTGTTCCCTTTATTTTTTTGAGGGTCAGCTGGGGAGGACTACTACTCCCATTATCCGACCGCCGCTCCAGCTGGTAACAGCGTGAGCGGCGCAGCTGAGGGGAACAGTAGTGTCCTCTATCCTCACCTGTCCGGCGCCCCCCGGTGTCCTCCTGGTCCTCGGAATGTCTTCAGCCCGGCGGCCAGCGGTACACTGCCGGGTGCGCGCTCACGTGACCTCACTTTACAGCACCGATGCTGTGTGGGAACATTCTCAAGAAAGTTCCCACGTACCACTGATCAGAACCACTGATCGGAACTGATCAGCTGATCTTCAGCTGATGAATCCCAGTGACCTCACTCCTGCAGCAGAGCCATGTACACTGACAGGAGTGATTACACCCCTGTCAGTGTACATTGCTGTCTTCTACACCAGTAGAATGGCGGTAATCGTGGACTACGTCGTGACGACAGAAAGGTGAGGATATGGTTGTTTTTTTTGTTTTGTTTTTTTTTACAGAATATCGAGGGCTTCGGGGACTGAGCGTATAATAAAAATATTATTAAAACCGTGTGTATTTTTATTTCATTAAAATACTTTATTCTGGCCTTGTCTTTTATTGAAAAAGTGGTGAAAACTTTACTACGCGGTTAGTAATGGGGCGTCTTATAGATGCCCTCCATTACTAACCTTGGCTTCACATCAGCCACCAATACAAGGCTGACATGAACCCCAACCCCATTACCCCACTCGCCACCGCTACAGGGCAGTGGGAAGAGCGGAGGCTAAGCGCCAGATTTGGCGCATCTTATGGATGCACCATTTCTGGAACTGCTGAGGGGTGATATTATTAGCGTCAGAGGGAGGCAGGATCCATGGACCCTTTCCTGGCTATTAATATCAGCCAGCAGCTGTCTGTTTAGCCTTTTCTGGTTAGATTTTATAGGGGGACTCTACGTCAATTTTTTTCTGGGGTCCCCCTGTAATCTAGCCAGTAAAGGCTAAGCGAACAGCTGTGGGCTGTTATTAATAGCCAGGGAATATTTTTGGCTAATGACTCCTTCCCTGGCTACTAATATTAGCCCCCAGCTGTCGGCTTTCCATCTGCTGGTTATAAAAATGACGGGGGAGCCCACGCCATTTTTTTTTTTTAATTTTAGGCTTTGTGCCCATGCTTCAGACTTAGCAGAGCTTTGGATGCATATTTTTGCTGCATCCAAAATGCTGCATTCTATTGAACGCAGGTAAATCCACATGTGTTCAATGAACCATCCAGATTTACCCCATTATATACATTTTATTGGTCAAATTTCTGTTGCAGACACTAGCGACTCTGCAAGAGAATTTGACATGCTGGAGTCCTGAAAGATGCGCTGCATGTCAGTGTCCACGGGTGATCCACAGCCTCAGATGCACGCATATTGGACATGGGATTTCTAGAGATCCCATCCACTATGCTGCAACATCTGGATGCTGGGTGTTTGACGCTGTATAAACATGTAGCGTCAAAGGCAGCGATCGTGGCCACGTACCCAAACTCACCCGCAGCATGTCAATTTCTGTAGCGGACACGATAGTCTCCGCTGCAGATTTTGACCTATTGAAATGTCATTATATGCGGTGGATTCACATATAAAACAAAAGTGCGGCATTAGAACGTTGCATTTTGAACGCAGCAAAAATACGCTGCATTCAAAGTGCTGCTTGATGCTGTCCGTGGGGACATAGCGGCTAATGAAACAACTGTGAGCTGTTAATAATAACCAGGGACCAAGTTTGCCTAATGGCACCTTCTTAGGCTAAAAGTAGCAGCTCACAACTGCCCCAGAAATTACATGAATGGAAATGTTAATAAAGATTGGGTGAATGGGATTAGCTGACACCTAGCTCTTTTGTTTGGCGATGACAAGGTGTCAATAAGACTCTTTCATCCCCAAACCTAATTAAAGTAAAGTAAAGAGTTAAATAAACACACAGACACAGAGCAAACACTTTATTTGAACTACAACAGACACATTCTTAAATTAACCAATATACTCACCTCCGTTTTGATGGTAATCCAAAGCAATGTCCCACATTCCTTTTCAAATAACTTTATTTTGCTCCAAACCGCATTCATTAAAGGGGTTGTCCACTACTTTTACATTGATGCCCTCAATTGAATGGGAGGCGGGTATGAAGTACACCGCGGGGGCCACTATCACTTGATGGTGGAGCCCCGCAGGTGAGCACTTCCAGCCAGCGGCCGCCGCCGGCACCGATAACAGCTGATCGGCAGGGGTGCCGCGTGCGGGACCCCGGTCGATCATACATTGATGCCCTATCATACGGATAGAGCATCAATGTAAAAGTAGTGGACAACGTCTTTAGTTTACAAAAATGCATCAAAAAACGCATTAAAAAACACTTCAAAAAACGCATCAAAAATGCAGCAAAATGCTAATTAATGGCATATATTGTGGATATGCTATAAAAATGGAAAATGGAAATCTTAAAAGAGGGTTGGGATTGTTTTCCTGGAAAGATATTATAAGCTTGTGGTTGGAAAAAAGAAGCTTAACCTATCTTTTCTTCTAAAGCTTATTTCTCTATTTTTCTAGTCTAAACTCAGGAATGGCAAAATTGGGAAGACAATATAAATGTCTCCAGGAAGCTATGCAACAAAAAAAGAAACACTTTAGATTGTGATTTGAAGCAGAAGAGGTCCATTATTGTTCCTTATTTATCCTTTAATGGTTTACGCAAGCAAAGTAAGAAATTGCTTTATTTCAAAGTAAAAACAACTCAGATGCATCATTTTTAAAATGCACGAATGTGGTAATATAACATTCTAATCATATTTTTAGAATGATTAAAAAGCAAATTGCTCATATTTTATACAGCGATTATTCAAGTTGTGTTCAGCTGGGAGCTGTTAGGAATAAGAGGATTACTCACAACTCTAAAAAGGACAGTCATTATGACAAATTACAATGAAGAAATCCACTTTTCTGTACTTTAGACACTTTTTAAATGTTGCTAGATAAGGGGAGTGGAAAAGGGATGCGGTTTAGCGAAAAGGAGCATGGCTTACAATGTGTCAAGTATATCATACAGCGTGAGTAATGGTGATGAATTTGGTACATCTAATCTAGTTGTAACCTGTCTAATAATAATGGAATTTTACCAAGCTCTTAAATGGATAAAATTGCAAAGTGCTACTAAAAACAAGCAAATTTGCAATTTACCTCTTATTACAAATCCAACAAATCCACTCTGTTCTAGAGAATGAAGAGATTTTTAACTCTATTGTGCTCAGATTATAACACAATTTACTTGCCTCCTTTCAGTCCTCAGATTGGCCAGTTACCTAGCTAATAAGCATGCATGTGACAATGCCGCTAGTCTTAGCTGTCAATCTTCAGAAGCACACTGCTCCTGGCAACCAGGAAGCCAGAAGGCAGGGGAGCAGTGTGGTCCTGAAGACAAGACAATGAGTCACTTTCTGCCAAGGTTTGTAAAATATCTTATACTTTTCTGCACTGACCTAAGAAATCTTAAAAGGCCCCCCTTGCTTACCCAGGTGACGTCTGTTAACATCCTCCAGCGTCCATTTAGGTAATCAAGTGAATCAGGTCTAATCCTCTTCTGCGCAGGTGCTGAAAGTATTCCGTGCATGAGCTTCTGCTGCCTGAGGTCAGAGCCTGAAAACTATCTTGATTAATATGGATATAGTGGTGCTGCCGTCGAATTTACACTGCTGATAGCAGGAGGCTTTAACTTTCAGTGGAATTAGTATAAATATGATTGCTTAGGTTATTACACAACAGTTTAGGACATTGTAGAAATTGACCCAGAAAGCAGTTAACCCTGTTAAGAAAGGATAGGTAAATTGGATCCATTGTGTTCCATTTTTAATGGTGCAATTGGTTACAGAATTATGGAATATGTGGCCTTGTACATTTTCCATTTGTTTTAAACATCAAATGATATTTTAAGGGTTTATTCTGTCGGGAAAGAAAAATTAGAGTTTGAAAATACCTGTAGCATACAGACAAATTGTTAAAATAAAATGAAAACATGAATATAAAATATTGGAAAAGCCAAGATTACAAGGATAAAGCGCACAATAACTTACATTTTACTAAAAATACAATAAATATGTAAAAAGAGGAGCATGTAAACAAAAAAATCACAGAAAACAAAAAAAATAAATGTAAATCATGGTAACAAGAAGCTGACATACCAATAGCAACCATAAACCTACATAACGATTATCCAAAGCCAAATTTCTTAGAAACTGATAAGCATAAACCTATAAATCAAGGTAGACTATCCAAAATATTATACAATTCAATAATCTTCAAGGGAAAGGAGATTCTGTTGTACATCTAGTTAGATTGTAATAAAGCCATCAAAGCAAAGCTATTGTATAAATAAATAAAATGAAAAACTTTGTTCTTGTTTTTTTTTTAATTTATGCAATTGCACTTTATAGTGGCTTTATTACAGACTAACTGTATAATATGACCTTCTTTCCTTTTCTGTATTATTTGTCCTTGTTCTTTAAAGTTTTTATGAACCATATTTACTATAATAAAGATTAATGAATGTTATAATATTGTAGAATAGTCTCCCTTGATTATAAATTTGTATGAACCTATATAAATGATTTGCATTATATATATATATATATATATATATATATATATATATATATATATGTGTATATACAGTACAGACCAAAAGTTTGGACACACCTTCTCATTTAAAGATTTTTCTGTATTTTCATGACTTTGAAAATTGTACATTCACACTGAATGCATCAAAACTATGAATTAACACATGTGGAATTAAATACTTAACAAAAAAGTGTGAAACAACTAAAAATATGTCTTATATTCTAGGTTCTTCAAAGTAGCCACCTTTTGCTTTGATGACTGCTTTGCACACTCTTGGCATTCTCTTGATGAGCTTCAAGAGGTAGTCACTGGAAATGGTCTTCCAACAATCTTGAAGGAGTTCCCAGAGATGCTTAGCACTTGTTGGCCCTTTTGCCTTCACTCTGTGGTCCAGCTCACCCCAAACCATCTCGATTGGGTTCAGGTCTGGTGACTGTGGAGGCCAGGTCATCTGGTGTAGCACCCCATCACTCTCCCTCTTGGTCAAATAGCCCTTACACAGCCTGGAGGTGTGTTTGGGGTCATTGTCCTGTTGAAAAATAAATGATGGTCCAACTAAACGCAAACCGGATGGAATAACATGCCGCTGCAAGATGCTGTGGTAGCCATGCTGGTTCAGTATGCCTTCAATTTTGAATAAATCCCCAACAGTGTCACCAGCAAAGCACCCCCACACCATCAAACCTCCTCTTCCATGCTTCACGGTGGGAACCAGGCATGTAGAGTCCATCCGTTCACCTTTTCTGCGTCGCACAAAGACACAGTGGTTGGAACCAAAGATCTCAAATTTGGACTCATCAGACCAAAGCACAGATTTCCACTGGTCTAATGTCCATTCCTTGTGTTCTTTAGCCCAAACAAGTCTCTTCTGCTTGTTGCCTGTCCTTAGCAGTGGTTTCCTAGCAGCTATTTTATCATGAAGGCCTGCTGCACAAAGTCTCCTCTTAACAGTTGTTGTAGAGATGTGTCTGCTGCTAGAACTCTGTGTGGCATTGACCTGGTCTCTAATCTGAGCTGCTGCTAACCTGCGATTTCTGAGGCTGGTGACTCCAATAAACTTATCCTCAGAAGCAGAGCTGACTCTTGGTCTTCCTTTCCTGGGGCGGTCCTCATGTGAGCCAGTTTCTTTGTAGAGCTTGATGGTTTTTGCAACTGCACTTGGGGACACTTTCAAACTTTGCCCAATTTTTCGGACTGACAGACCTTCATTTCTTAAAGTAATGATGGCCACTCATTTTTCTTTACTTAGCTGCTTTTTCTTGCCATAATACAAATTCTAACAGTCTATTCAGTAGGACTATCAGCTGTGTATCCACCTGACTTCTGCACAACACAACTGATGGTCCCAACCCCATTTACAAGGCAAGAAATCCCACTTACTAAACCTGACAGGGCACACCTGTGAAGTGAAAACCATTTCCGGTGACTACCTCTTGAAGCTCATCAAGAGAATGCCAAGAGTGTGCAAAGCAGTCATCAAAGCAAAAGGTGGCTACTTTGAAGAACCTAGAATATAAGACATATTTTCAGTAGTTTCACACTTTTTTTGTTAAGTATATAATTCCACATGTGTTAATTCATAGTTTTGATGCCTTCAGTGTGAATGTACAATTTTCATAGTCATGAAAATACAGAAAAATCTTTAAATGAGAAGGTGTGTCCAAACTTTTGGTCTGTACTGTATATATATATCTAGAATATGTATGTAGTTTATTCTGTCATCCTCATTGGCGTATTTTCTCTTACGACCCATTGTAAGACAGGAAGCGTAAATCATGATAGCGTATTGTAAAGAAGTATCTGTTCAGCGCGCTGTGACTGACAGAACTTGTTCAGCAAACGTGAGTGAACTACATTGCGCTGTGACTGGGGGTTAAATTCCGCGCCAATATTTCTGATTGGTCGCAGCCAGCGAAGCGGGGTTTAAAGGGGTTGTCCACTACTTTAAATTAACCCCCCAATGTATCCCCCTGGGGCCCCTAATGAATTTTGTAAATACCTCATGTTGCCAATACTGCCTGTGCGCGGCGCTATCGCTTGACCGCGCACACGCAGCTTGTGACCCCTGGCTGCAGCCGGCTCTTGCTTACGTCACGACTATTTACGGCTGCAGCCAGGGGTCTCCTGTTTCTCGTTCCACGGTGAGTGATGGGTTGCGGGCGGGGCTATCCCTCATCGCGTCACACCCGGCATCCACTGCGCGCCCATTCATTGAGAGAGCGCGCAGTGGATGTCGGGTGTGACACGATGGGGGATAACCACGCCCACAACCCGTCACTCACCGTGGAACGCGGAACAGGAGACCCCTGGCTGCAGCCGCAAATAGTCGTGACGTAAGCAGAAGTAAGAGCCGGCTGTAGCCGGGGGTCACGTGCTGCCTGTGCGCAGTCAGCGATAGCGCTACGTACAGGCAGTATTGGCAACATGAGGTATTTACGAAATTCATTAGGGGCCCCGGGGGGATACATTGGGGGGTTAATTTAAAGTAGCTTGGTCGTGGCCGGTCGGGTGCGAGTAAACAGCGAAGCGTGGTTCAAATCCCGCGCCAATTCGCGGCCGGACTGCGCCTGTCCCAGCGACGCGGGATTTCCGTTACAGATAAGCAGACATGATTTGCATTATATATATATATATATATATAATACATAAAATAGAATGTGCTGTGCTTCCTATGACACAAACTTTCTCCTTGTCTACACAAATCCTTTGTATTACCGTGTCTATACATCACTGATTTTGGCAGGATCAGTAAAGTATCTAATGGGGCGACATCCTGACTCTCCTCCTGTGACAGATTTTAGAGAAGAGAATAGTAAAATGCTGGATTTTGACAAACTCAATCCTTTGTTCCTACAGGAGTTACGCCACTGCTAGTTGTGTCTTACAGTGGCTTACTCCCCTATCCTTGAAGAATATTCACGCTCAGCCAAGGGGATTTTCTTCCTTGTGTATCAAAAACGGAGCCTTGAAACAGTTGAGTTTACAAAGTAAAAGACTGCACATAGTCGTTAGTCATAAGGATTCAAGAGCTCAGTCAAATTTTTAGTTTTTGCTAGAGTTATATATAAAAATTGTCTACTGATTCATGAATAAATGTCTAGATTGTTACAGACTGCTATGAACCGCCAAAAGCTCTGTGCAAGGTCTGAGCTGGCATAAATGTGCGCCCCTTTGTAAGACAACAGTCTTAATGTATAAATATGTTACACCAGCTGTGAACACCCATGCATCACCTTCAAGAAAATACTGTCATGCTCTGACAATCCGTATATAAAAGAAGAGTGAATGGAATATTTCATGTACCATTCACATTTGGAGGAAGAGTCTGTGCAGAATTTGTTCACATTGTGGATTTTAAAATCTGCAGCATGCCTGATGAACGCTATGTTGGCATGTCCACAGCAGAAATCCGTGCCTTGGATTGTTGATTTGGATTCTTGGAAAAATTAATGTGTGGAAAGATGAGCAAACCACTGGACTCAAGTTATGAAGAATCTAAGTGGTTTTCCGGGCTTGAGCTAAATTTCTGCATCATGCACACTGTCATGGTTTCATCAATCCTCAATTGCCAGATTGAGTGGGTATGATTTTCTTACTGCTGGTCAAGTGCCAACTAGTATCTCATCCACTTCTCTCAATGTTCGGATGAAACAACACCGTGCCAGAACTACTTTAGGTACTGTGAGTTATGAGATATAAGACATTGCATGTGCGTACACTGAGGATTCAAAAATGTACATTGTAATTTGTGCTTTGCTGTCATCTACTGGTCAATGTATGCCTATGAAAGTTAGTTGATTAATCTCCTCACAATATGCTACCATAAAAACGGCTGGGAAGAGCCTCCCAGCTTAGTTCTAACACATTTCCTGTGAGCTGGTACAACCCAATCTAGCCCTGTCTAGTCAAGACAGAGGACGGAAGCTCCACTGCTCCCTCATTCCATTCCATCCTGAAGGGACATCATTCTCCACATAGTCACCTCCAAAAAGTAGTAAAGCCTTTGTAGCAAAGCCAGGTAGGCTAGGGTAAAATCCTAGCTCTACAGGTTCTGATTAGATCACCTGGCTAGCCCTGCCTATAACTAGGCTAGCAGTTTGCCTTAGTCAGTCAGCTGAAAGAAGCTGACCAGAGTGGATTTGTGTAGCGCTAAAGAGAGATACTGCCTAGGCCGTGTGCACAAAACTAAAAGTATCAGTTGTTGCTATGGATGATAGCTGTTTTGTTTGACTGGATTGGGACTAGCTCAGCTATGTATGAGTAGTCAGGGTCTGTGGTGTTTATTTAGTGCCTGGACAAGGCCAGGGTTTAAGTTTATGGTTTTGTTTGGTACTGTGCAACATGTAAAAAATAAACGTCACATTTTTTTCATATAATCATCCAGTGCCTGTGTGAACGCTACCTACTGCCTACCTGAGAGCGTGAACCCCTACTATTGGGGGATGTAATGCAAGGGTGAAGTCCCACAGAGCACAGACGATTGCAGTTCAAAAATTGAATATCCTGGGTAAAGGCAGCTACAGCATTGGGAACACAGTCTGAAAGCATGGAGGAGCTTGTTAAGCAATTAGTCCAGCAGCAGACCCAACAGAAGAATAAAAAAACCCTGATACAGCAGTATCAACAGCAGCAGCAGGATTTAAAGCAGAAGCAGCAGTTTCATCAGCAGCAGGAGTTGCAGCAGCAGTTACAATGGCAGCAGCAGCAGTTACAGCACGTTCAGCAACAGTATAAGCATCAGATGGCTCTCATGGCTGAAACTGTCAGAGCCAGGGAGATGGCACCAACTACCAGTCAAAGTGAAGGTATCCAGGTGAGGCGAACACCAAGGGAGGCCTTACAGAGGATGACATCGAGGCTTTCTTCTTTGTATCTGTGAGGGTGACAGGCAGAGAGAAACTTGCCCACAAAGCAATGAGCAGAAGTCCTAGCTCCATACCTTGCTGGGGAACCTCAGAAAGCATATTACGACCTTTCCCTGCAGGATGCCAAGAAGTATGACAAGCTGAAAATGGAGATTATGGCACATTTGGGCATCACTCTGGCAGTCAGAGCACAACAGGTGCACCTCTGGTACTACCAAAGGAACAAACCTTCCTGGTCCCAGATTTTCGACCCATTATACCTGGTGCAAAAATGTCTGCAGCCCGAGACCTGCTCTCCAGCACAGATGGTGGAAAGAGTGGTAGTGGACCAATTTACCAAATCACTACCGAAATCCGTACAAGGCTGGGTTGCCCAAGGACATCCCAAGAATGCTGATGACCTTGTGAGCCTCGTGGAAAGATACTTGGCCATGGAGGACTCCCTGAGCAATCCAGGGAGCCGGAGGTCACATTTCTGGTAGACCTAAAAGAAGGGGCCTAACACCATGTCTGAGGAGCGCACAAAGACCCAGAAGGGGTCAGAGCCTCATTCAAGGGGTACATCTCGTAACATTGTCTGCTAGATGTGTCATGCTCCAGGTCATATATCAGACAATTGCCCCATGACCTCAGAGCCAATGGACTGCAGCATAGGCCGACGCTACTCCTATGTTGCTTACCCTACCAGCAGTGTTGTTCCTCATCCTTGCGAGGTGCCTCAGAAATGTGAACAGTGTCCAAGTCATGGGACTTCTGGACTCAGGAAGTTTGGTGACCCTGAAAAGGGCCAGACTTACACATGTGCTAGTCCCAGGGAAAGTGGTGTGAGTAAGGTGTATCCACGGAGAAGACAAAAACTATCCTATGGCCCAGGTCGACATACGCACAGACAGTGGTTTCATGTCCCACCGAATGCCAATTGTCAAGAACTTCTTGAATGCTATTGTTATCAGTAGAGATTTTCCTTTGTTGAGTCGGCTAGGATAACAAGGTCATATGACGTAAATAGTGAATTTCAATTCACTGGCTAGAAAGAAAAATGAGGAAGCATCCCCTGAAGCCAATATCCCTGACCTGGAGGATTGCCAGGACAACTTTGGGACTACCCAACAGTCTCTGGAAAATGTAAATGGTGTTGCACAGGAGACGGGACCAGTCAGTTTCCACAAAGGGCCAGGCATAATGATTTGTTGTGTCATGGAAACAAAGTGAAGGGAAACATAAAAGAGCTACTCCTCAAGGCCCAAGAGGAAAAATCCAGAAGTTAACCAGTCGGCTTGAGTGAGACAACTTAAACCTGGGCATTGGATACTTCTTTTAGTGCCCACAGGGGAGAGCAAGTTCCTTGCAAAGTGGCAGGGGTTCAATAGGGTGGTGGAAAAGGTGGGAGAGGTCAACTATGAAGTACACGCACCAGGGAAAAGGAAGGCCTTTCAAATATATTATGGCTACATACTAAAACTCTGGAATGGAAGGAACCCACTCGAACCCCCTTCTGAAACCAACCTTGCGGGTGTCAAAGTGGCAGGAACTTTGCTGCCTTCAAAATATCAGCACAGCCAAAAATCGGTACCCAAAAATAGGGGCAGGTTCTTGGAGTTACTAGGTCACTCTCATTTCATCATGCATGTGACGCGCCCCCTGGGCCTGTGCTGTGCAGGGGGATACCCGGAGCCGGATCGCTGGGGGTTGTAGTTCTCCATGGCGGTGACCCGGTCCGTGCCCGGGGTGGTCAAACCACTGGCAGTCTATAGGTAAGAACAATGTCCGACTACGCCACCCGTGGATTGCGGTCAGTGGGGACCGCCGCTGCGCTGCAGACCGCCGAGGCTGATGTAGTTTGCGCAGCCGAGTATGGGACAACTCCCCACGGGAGAAGTATTGCCTCAGGGCAGCTAGTGTGAATGCTGGTAGTGATGGTGTGAGCATCCCAGTACTAATGGTGCTGGTGCGGCGATGAAACACAGAGACGTGTGGTTGCAGTTTCCAATGCTTTACTCACAGTTCTTTACTGGTCCTAGTCACCTCGGTACCGGCAGTGACTGCCCAAGCCGTGCTGCGTCCACCAGGCAAGGGGCTCGACCAACTGCCAGGCAATTCCAGAGCGTGGCACAGGACTCCCTTCCTTTCCTTTCTCTGGCCGTCCCCACCAGTGACTCTACGTTTGTCCGGCTGCCTCGGGCCTTCTCTGGGCACGCTGATCTCTGCGTCCCTGACCCTATATGGTGTGCCTTCCTGGTAGGTGTAGTGAGGGGTCGCACCGAGATATAGTCACGACCGCCGGTCTTTGGCTGAGGATTAGTCGCCTCCACCAATTTGGGATCCGGTACCCTGTTCTGCCAACCCGTCACCCGCAATCTCCTGGGTCCTTAAGGTTCCTTCTGCCTTCGTGTCTCTGGGCCTCTCTTGGTGTTCTGTTCCTTTCTTCCTTTCCTTTCTGTCTTTTCTGCTGGCTCTGGCCTCACAGGCTATGCCCGCCTCCGGAGCAGAGCTCCACAGAGGCCCTGCTCTGTCACTTCCTCTCTCAGACTGAACACTGTTCTAAGATGGTGCCCACCTTATATACCTCCTTCTAACACCCGAGCCCAGGTGACTAGCAACCAATGGGCTCCTACCTTTGCCCAGAGACCCACCCCTATCTGCTCCTACACCACTGGGTGTACTTTCCCTCCCCACTCCAGTCAGGGACAGATGCTGTCGTGCCTGCACTTCTATCTTGTGGGAGCACCGTTGAGCTGTCCCTCGGAAATGGGGTGTGTGTGGTGCATGCAGCTTACTGAGTCCTGGTCCACACTCCATCCTTACCCGGGAGTGGAATACCACACCTCTGGTTCGAGGTGTAATACCCCTGTAGCAGCCGAGCCCTCGGGGTGCTACATTCCCCCCTGGTAAATCACAGCACGTCCTCGGGCTGGAAAAGAATAAAACTATTTAAAACATACAAATTTTTTTAGAATGCATTCGCATATAAGACATTTAACCAAAAACTCATCCCTTTATGGGAGGTATTCTTCTCTTTTTAACGTTACTGGTATAAACATCATAAAAACATTAGAAGACTTTCTTCACACACATATAGAATACTATAAACTCCTTTAGCAGCATATGAAACTTTTTCAGTATAAGATATTCTTGAACAAAAACATTTTCAAGTAAAACATTTTCAAGCAGATTCTTGAACTCTGGCCGCTGTGCAACTTGCGACCAGGGAAAGGTGCAACAGTCCATTTAATCTGCCTTGAGGTAGACGTTGCAGTCTTTGTATAAAACCAGTAGGGGGCGCTTTAAGAAGCGCAACTATTTACAAGGGTGGCCGCTCTCAGTCCTCGGCCATTGGGGATAAGGGAGTGGCTGTTCTCAGTCCCCAGCCAGATAAGGGATATAGGGGGTAACTTCTACACAGTTCTATATCAGTCCCAACGGGGACCACACTCCACTCAGCAACAGTTTCTATACCCTTACGGGTAACTATATACAGTTCCATTTACCGTTCACTGGTAACGGTGTCCTCCTGATGCTTCCTTCTTGTACTCTTCAGACCCGTCCGGGCCCTCAGGGTAGTCCATGTCTGGGCGGTACCGCAGTTCCTCCTCTGTTAGATGGTGGACATGGAGGGCATACAGTCCCTTTGCGCCCTTGTGTAGCAGGCCTTGCGACCGGGCCTGGAGAAGGTCGCTGTTAATGACGCCCGGGGTCAGAGGGTGCGACTTTGGGCCTGGGCGCGGGCTGGTGGCGGCAGTGACCAGGGCTGGAGGGCTCGGCAGCAGGGCTTGTTGCGGGGTCTGGAGCAGGTCGGTGTTTGCAGCGCCCGGGATCGGCGGCTCCACCAGGGGGCCCGGGAGCAGGCTGACGCTGGCAGCGTCCGGGACAGGGAGACTCCTCTTACCTGCTCCCGCGACCGCTCCTGCATCACGCGTCTTCTCCTGGCGCTGGTCGGGGCCCGCGACGGCTGGGGCACTGCCGATGCCGGGCAGCTTGGTCTGCTGCCGGTCCGCCATCTTGCTCTCCGTTCCTGGTGTCCTCCTCCCCCCTGGTGGACCGTGGCCTACCTTGCGTTGATCTTCCTCCATAGGCCGCGGCTCCGCAGTCGATCGTCGGGGTTGAGGACCTTGCGTCGCGCTCCTGTGACGTCAGCGTCACTCCCTCTCCCTTCCAGGACCTTACGCAGCGTCGGTGCGTGGGGCGGAGCTTCAGATCTCGCGCGCTTTCGGCGTCCACGCCCCTCTTCTTCCCGCGCGGCGTCCCGAACATGGCGCCCGATGGCGGGAAAACGACTGCGGATGGCGGGAAGACGGCGGGAAAGGACCCAAGATGGCGTCCGATGGCGGGAAACGGTCCAAGATGGCGTCTGATGGCGGGAATCGGCTCCGGATGGCGGGAAACGACTCTGGACGGCGGGAAACTTCGGGAAATGGCGGGAGACTTCTTTTCCAGGTACATGTACAATTTTCTTCAGGCACGCAATACCCGTTTGTGGCGGGTTGGTCTCGATCCTGCCGACTACGCCAAAGTTGACGCGCCCCCTGGGCCTGTGCTGTGCAGGGGGATACCCGGAGCCGGGTCGCTGGGGGTTGTAGTTCTCTGTGGCGGTGACCCGGTCCGTGCCCAGGGTGGTCAAACCAGTGGCAGTCTATAGGTAAGAACAATGTCCGACTACGCCACCCGTGGATTGCGGTCAGTGGGGACCGCCGCTGTGCTGCAGACCGCCGAGGCTGATGTAGTTTGCGCAGCCGAGTATGGGACAACTCCCCACGGGAGAAGTATTGCCTCAGGGCAGCTACTGTGGATGCTGGTAGTGATGGTGTGAGCGTCCCAGTACTAATGGTGCTGGTGCGGCGATGAAACACAGAGACGTGTGGTTGCAGTTTCCAATGCTTTACTCACAGTTCTTTTCTGGTCCTAGTCACCTCGGTACCGGCGGTGACTGCCCAAGCCGTGCTTCGTCCACCAGGCAAGGGGCTCGACCAACTCCCAGGCAATTCCAGAGCGTGGCACAGGACTCCCTTCCTTTCCTTTCTCTGGCCGTCCCCACCAGTGACTCTACATTTGTCCGGCTGCCTCGGGCCTTCTCTGGGCACGCTGATCTCTGCGTCCCTGACCCTATATGGTGTGCCTTCCTGGTAGGTGTAGTGAGGGGTCGCACCGAGATATAGTCACGACCGCCGGTCTTTGGCTGAGGGTTAGTCGCCTCCACCAATTTGGGATCCAGTACCCTGTTCTGCCAACCCGTCACCCGCAATCTCCTGGGTCCTTAAGGTTCCTTCTGCCTTCGTGTCTCTGGGCCTCTCTTGGTGTTCTGTTCCTTTCTTCCTTTCCTTTCTGTTCCTGTCTTTTCTGCTGGCTCTGGCCTCACAGGCTAGGCCCGCCTCCGGAGCAGAGCTGGGTGTACTTTCCCTCCCTACTCCAGTCAGGGACAGATGCTGTCGTGCCTGCACTTCTATCTTGTGGGAGCACCGTTGAGCTGTCCCTCGGAAATGGGGTGTGTGTGGTGCATGCAGCTTACTGAGTCCTGGTCCACACTCCATCCTTACCCGGGAGGTGCAATACCCCTGTAGCAGCCGAGCCCTCGGGGTGCTACACATGAGCCTCACATTCGTTTCTATTTAAAGCCCTGTAGGTTTTGTGTGTTGGCAGATGGTGCCCAGCCCGAGGCCATGTGCACCAAACTGCAAGTCTCAGTGGTTGCTATGGGCAATAGCTGTTTTATTTCACTGGATTAAGACTAGCTCAGCCATGTATGAGTAGTATGAGTAGTCAGCGTCTCTGTTGTTTTTGGACAAGGCTAAGGTTTATGTTTATGGTTTTGTTTGGTACTGGGCAACCTGTGAAAAATAAATGTCACATTGTTTTACTACAAGAATCCAGTGCCTGTGTGAAAGCTACCTACTGCCTATCTGACAGCGTGAACCCCTGTAACTTATACAGTCAGGAGAGATAAGGCTGAGCAAGTGCTCTCCTGCATACTGGTTTTAATATGTGCTTCTAGCCAGAACCGGATAAATTGTTTCGGCCATGCCACAAACTTTGTCTGACCTACCCCCAGCAATAGGGTATGGTAAGGCCAAAATTGTGAGCACTTCCACACTACTAGTGTGTCGCCACAGGAAGCCAACCCGTGAAGGTCCCTCTATCAGTGTCCATTACCTGGGCTAAGCTATTTGTAGTGTGGCAGGCACATATTTAGTTTTTTTTGCCAAAACTGGGATCTAACATTAAAAAATGTTGGTTTTTAAATCATCAGCAACATGTTAGAGTTTGTAAAATAACAAGCAAGTTACATCCCTGGAATCTGAGTAATCAGACCTTGAACAAATAGCAGAACAGGTGCCAAAATATCAGACCACACAACATGCTTTACTTCTGGTTTGACACTGTGGACTATGAGGACAGTCTGTTAGAATTTGCTGGCAGGCTTCTGTGCATTGTGAACATTCAGCCCTTTTTTGGCTAACATCATAGACCTTAAAGGGATGGTGCAATAAAAATGTACTTCAGTCACACTTGTCAAACCAGAAAAGGACGTACTGCAAGCTTTGGTTGCCTACTAATGAAAACAATGATTATTGAAAAATCCCTAGAGGGAAATAAAAACTTTGGCAAAAGACATTTTTCTTTCTAATTTTCCATTTTATGCTCCATTAATGAACATTGCTATTTTTTAATAAAAGAACAGTAATTGCATAGTTTAATGTATAGCATACGGAAAATTTAAAGGGAATCGGTCACCTGATTCATGCTGCCCAAACCATGAGCAGCATGAATCACTGCTAAGCTGCACAACTGAAGCCAGGTAGAGAATCTTCTCTTAAAAGTTTTTGTTTCAGAGAAAAAGTACTATGAGGCCTAGTGCCCACGAAGCAGAAATGCTCCGGATTTTTTCTGTATCTCCCTGGCAGTAAAAAGGCATGTGGATTTTACATGTGTTTTTCCTGCCAGCTAGAAGCGTTTGTCAAGCGTTTTTGCATGCATTTCTGCATGCGGGTTATCAAGTGCTTTTCCAAGCAATTTTAGCATCACTTGGAAAAGTGCTTGACAACTTGGTCACGCTATATAAATCCATACAACCGGCATGGATTTATATAGTGTGACAAACTTAATAGTTAAAAAAAGAATAAAAATAGTAAAAATGTAGTCATTTAGTCATGTGACTATAGCGGTCGTGTGACCTGTCACATGACTAAATTACGTCATGGAAGGCCCTTTTAGCCAGGACGCACCGTACAGGAATTCTTTTTTTTACAGGTACTATGGTACTCGGGTCTGGATGAGAGTCTCCTCTTCTCCAGACCTGGGTACCATCCACACATTGAATCGCTTAATATCCGCATGTGCACATGTAATCATGCGGATATTAAGAGATTCAATGCAAGTCAATGGCGGCAATTACGCCGCGTTTCCGCAAAAATAATGGACATGTTGCGGATTTTTCCACAATGATAATCCGCAGCAGAAATTTCCGCAGCATGTGCACAGCACATGCGGATTATCATTGGGGACCATGGGGCACGTATTACCAAGCGTTTTTTAAGCGTTTTCGCTGCGGAAATTCAGTGGCAAAAATGCTTGAAAAACGCATAGTGGGCACACAGCCTGAAATTCCAGCCAGAGACAATAGCTGGATAAAAGACTAGTCTGACTCTTCTCTTGGCTGACTTCTCCCCACTCAGTTCTTGTGTTATGGGAGAGACCTGTAAATCACCTCCAGCAGTGCTAGGAAAATCTATCTAGGGGCATATCTGTGTGACACAGGTACTTTAGATGCAGTGACAAAGAAACACAGAGCAGCCAGTACAGGGTTAATAAACAGGGGGGATTTATTGTAACAGGGTCAATCTCCACGCAGGGAGTAACAGGGGAAATATGGGGACAACAAGGGGAGTAGCAGGTAACAGACTATAACCGACAATCCACAATTTGGCGAGATGTAGCAGAGTCGACACAGTTGTAATCGGCAGTTCTACACTTAGCTGACTCTTGTTCCCCACAAGGCAGTTGACGGCTGATGCTGGTGTTGTTTTTTTCTGGCTTCCCTGCCTAAACAATGCTCCATCTTCTGGCAGCAGCGGGCGGTCTCCGGTTTGACCCACTGAGCCCCTAGTCCATAACACTGCACCTCACTTGCTCAGCTCCACGGACCCGGCGTCTCTTCTACCTCTAGTGGGGCTTGACCCCAACTGTGAACTCCCTGCTTTCCCGCGCAAACTTCCCTTTTCTCCCTCTTCCTAGACACGCCCCCAGCTCCCCAGTCACCTGACCCCTGAGCTCTGGCTCTGGACACGCCCCCAGCTTCCCGGTCACCTGACTCCTGTGCTCACAGTCTGTCTTCCCTCCAGCCAGAGGCATGGCCTCGGCAGTTCCGGATCCCTTGCTCAGAAAGTACTTACACCACGGTCTTCCCCCTTACACTCCCGCTCTCCTTTAACTCGCCATTCCACGGGCGAGAGTTCCTTCACCAAATGTTCACATTCTTGGACTTCCTGGACGATACGTTGCCATATAAACTGATCTTGTTCGCAGCAGTGAGGAGGCACTCCTGCTGTTGTCCGTTCTGACCGGCGTAACTCAGTTTGACCGATGGGGGGGTGCAGGGACACTTGGATTCCCAATCTCTGCCTGCCCGGTGGCTTCAACCGATGGTGTTCCCTCGCCGCCTGCACTGGGGACTGCAGGTAATCGAGTGCTGGGGCTCGGAGGTAGAATCAACAATTCTTCTTCATCCACATCATGGCTTGGGGCAACTGTGACAGGACCCTCTCTAGAAGCAGGTAATCCTTCTTCATCTTCATCATCTTTAGACAGACAGGGCCGCAGCATACTATGATGAACCACTCTGGTAGGGGCTCCTTCAGCCCCCTCAGGTTGAACTTCATACACAGGTCCTTCAGCGCCAACCCGGCGCTTCACTCGGTGCGGGGTCCGTTCCCACCACCTACTCAATTTGCCTCGGGGCTGCCTGTCTCGAACCAACACCCGCTCCCCGGGCCTCAGAGCTGTCCCTCGAAGAGGCAATGTCTCATGATGTTTGGCTCCCGAAACTTTTGTTGTACCAACCGTTGGAAGGTCTGCAGTCGATGCTGGTGTTCCCGGACCCAGGAAGACATCATTGTCTGTGGGTAGTCCTCCTTGTCCGTGGGTCCAGCTCGAACTCGGTAATCTCTCGCCCCTTTCGCCCGAACAGTAAGGTATAGGGAATGAACCTCGTCGTACTATTCACTTGGTTGTTGTAGACCCACACCAGCTCGGCCACAAACTCAGACCATCATACCTTCCGATCTTCCTCCAACGTGCGGAGCACATTTCCTTGAGGGTGGTAGGGAGTAGACTTCTCAATCCTGTACAACCGATGCAGCTCTTCCATCAACCGGCTCTGGAAGCAGGCACCTTGAATGGAATGAATCCTCTTTGGGTAGCCGTACACCCGAATGAAGTCTCGGCAGATGGCCTGCGCAACTGATTCGGCGGTCTAGTCTCTGGTCGGGGTCACCACCGCAAACTTTGTGAAGTGGTCTGTCATCACCAGACAATGTTCGTACCTGAGATGCGCAGGTCCAACAGTCAAATAGTCGATCATCAGCACCTCCAAGGGGGCAGAAGTCACAATGGTTTGTATGGGGACCCGCTGCTCCGGGGGCTTAACCAGCTCACAGCTCCAACATCTTCGACAAGTGTCTTCTATTGTCACTCGCAGTCAGGGGTGATACACCAGTCTCTGCAACCACTGAAATATCTTCTCTGGTCCGAAGTGAGCCCTTCGTTCATGAGCCTCCTTAGCCACTACTCCGACCAACTTCTCTGGGATCACCACTTGCCAAGTGATCCCGAACTCTCGCAGTAGCTGTACCCGTCGGTACAGCAGCCTGTCTCGCAAACAAAGTCTCTCCCATTGTCCCAGCATTTTCAGGGCCCCTGGGGACAGGGTACTCCTCTCCTTTTGACTGGGGACCTGTCCCATTGACGTAATTGGGCAACTTCTTTGTCAGTCTGTTGAAGTCGGACCCAGTCATCTCTTGGCAGCCATAGCATTTGTTCTTCCGATGCCTCTCCGATCTGCCCTGCGCCGCGACCAGGGACCAGGGACCGAAACTTTGGAAGCTAGGGACCTCATCCGCCTCCAAATCTTCATTGCGGTCATGATCAGGCCGTTCATATGTCACTCTGGAAAGGGCGTCAGCGTGAATATTCTCTGCCTTAGACCGGTAGGTGATCTTATACTGGTACCAGGCCATGTGGGCCACCCATCGCTGCTCCAGGGCCCCCAATTTCGCATTCTCCAGGTAAGCCAGCGGGTTGTTATCTGTTCTCACCAGTACTTCGGACCCGGACAAATACTCTGCGAACTTTTCGGTCATTGCCCAAACCAGAGCCAGCAACTGTAATTTGAAAGAGCTATGATTATCTGGGTTCCTCTCAGAGTCATGAAGGGAGCGACTGGGGTACGCAATCACGCGCTCTTTCCCCTCCTGTACTTAGGATAACACGGCTCCCTGACCATGTAGGCTCCCATCAGTGTGGAGTATGAATGGTTGGGAGTAATCCGCATAGGCAAGTATTGGGGCCATTTTTAGGGCACGGAAGGCCTCTTCCTGGCTGCTTCCCCACCGAATCACCTAATTCTTGGAGCCCGCCGGCACTCCCTTAGGTAGCTCCAGCAATGGGTTGGCTATGCGGGTGAAGTTCTTCACGAATCTTCAGTAGTACCCGGCAAGTCCCAGGAAGGTCCAAACGTCCATCACTGTCTTCGGGGGTAGGCCACTCCTGTACGGCGGCCACCTTTTCCCGGGTGGGCCTGACTCCTTCACCGGACACAGTATGACTGAGATATTCGATCTGTTTGCGGAACAGGTGGTACTTCTGGGGCTTCACCTTTAAGCCATGACTCTGTAGGTGACTCAGTACTTGCTCCAGTCGCTGGAGGTGCTCCTCGAAGGTGGCGGCATAAACAATTATGTCGTCAAGATAAATCAGTGTCGTCTCGAAGTTCAAATCGCCCAGGCACCTCTCCATCAGACGCTGGAACGTACCGGGGGCGTTAGTCAGGCCAAAGGGCATCCGATTGAACTCGAACAGTCCCATGGGTAATATGAACGCCATCTTCGCATGGTCATGTTCGGCCACGGGCACTTGCCAATAACCGCTGGCCAGATCCAAGGAGGAGAAGTATCTTGCCTTACCTAAGGCCGACAGGGACTCTTCCATTCGGGGTAGTGGGTAAGAGTCTCGTACTGTACAGGCATTCAGTCATCTATAGTCCACACAGAACTGCAGGGTCCCATCTTTCTTCCTGACCAGGACAAAAGGGCCTGCCCACAGACTCTGACTCTCCCGTATCACACCATTCTGTAACATATGGGCTAGCATCTCCTTAACCTCTTTATACATCTGGGGAGGTATCTGCCGGTATCTCTCCCGCACTGGGGCAGCGCTCCCCATGGGAATCTCGTGGGTAATGGCTTTGGTGCAACCAAAATCATCCTCATGGCGAGCAAAGACTTCCTGGTACCGCTCCAGTACTTCCTCAACCTGCTGCACCTGTCGAGGTGAAAGTCCCATCAATTCAGCCCGCATTTGTTCTAGGATCCTTCATCCCCCCTTCGCACTAGGACGGTGGGATTCTGGAGGCACGGTGACCGCCAGAGTCCAGGGGTCTCCTCGTACAGCGGACAGCTGTACCATATCAGGTCGCACCAACTTCTCTGGCATTCCCAGAATCTGGGCTATTTTCGCCCTGGGAGGGAGTGTGAGATTACCTTCACCCAGATTAACGCACTGCACTATAACATTGCCACCCTGGATGGTGGCCAGTGTCCGAGCCACCAGGAGTCCGGGGGATACTTTGTCCATCGATGTTGGTTCTATCTGAACTTCGACCCCCTCAAGAGGTGTGCAGGCCCGTGCGGGTAATGTGAGTACAGTTTGTCCTGGCAGTAAGGTGAGCACCGTAGCTGCTGGTACTATTATTTTCCCCAGGACCTTCCCTTCACTCGATGTCTCCTGAGCCTGGGCGGCTCGGATTAATTGTTGAAAAACGTTACTTTGGGAGGTTCGTGGGTCCCAGCGGTCTAGAGGAATCTCCTTCGGCTCACTAATCAGGATTTGCCAGATCTCTTTCAGCACACTCATTCCGAGGGTCACCGGGGCTCCACTTCGGGTTCCCCCTGCAACCAAGATGACCCCTTTTTTTCCCACATCTTTTCCACACACTCTGATCTTCATCCATACCACCCCTGCGACCGAGATGGGTAATTGATCAGCTGCTGTGAGTCTAATTACTGGTCATCATTCAGGCCGCGCTATCTCAGGAAATCGCTGTTGAAAGTAGGCTTCTGTCATCGTAGTCACCTGGGATCCAGTGTCAATCAGGCAGTGAACAGCCCGACCACTTATTTCGGCCCAGACAGTCGGGCTGGTGGAAACTAGGTCCTTGGGACTTCCTCTTTTTCTTTCCCCTTCCTTAGGCTCTGGGCTGTGTCCCCCAAACACGGAGCCCATTAGTTTAACGGCTGCCGCGACAGGGGCCGCCCTCGGCTAGCACAGCCCCTGGCGTAATGGCCTGTGCCTCCACACTTGCTGCAGGTCGTGTCTCTGTCTGTGTAGGGTTGCCTCACTTCTCTACGGAACTCTCCTGCAGGACGGGGTCTGAATTCAATTCTTTCCCTAACTGCAATCGATCCGGGTATCTCTGGTGTCGGTGAAGGAGTCTTCTTGAGACTGGACCATTCACCCCACATCTCCTGTATTTCCTTTCTAGTGATGAGCGAGTATGTTCTGTTAACCCTTTCGGCGAGTATGCTCGGGCCGAGCACCGAGTAGTTACAGCTGCTTGGTGTTATGTTTGAATCACTCCCGTGTGCATGATTTGCGAATGTTTGACAGCTTTAGTACATGTAAGGAATGTCTATTTTTTACACATTCCTCACATGTATTAAAGTTGTCAAAAAGTCGCAAATCATGCACATGGGAGTGATTCAAACATAACACCGAGCAGGTGTAACTACTCGATGCTCGGCCCAAGCATACTCGCTGAAAGGGTTAACAGAACATACTCGCTCATCACTACTCCTTTCGCATCTCTCGAGCCCATTCCGGTTCAGCTGCAGGCGGGGTGGGTACCTCGTTACTCCGGACCATCCCTACCAGGACCATCACCCCCATCTCCTGCTCTCTTACACGTGCCTCCGCCCCCACTTCAGCTGCACATCCCTGAGGCCTGCCACAAATTGGTCCCTTAAGATCACGTCAGGGGGGGCCATTCCCAAATTCCCCATGTTGTCTTTTCTAGTGATATAGGCATGCACCCTCTGTAATGCATTAACATACTGAGTCACAGTCTTCCCCTCCTGCTGCACTTGGTGAAACAGCCGTATGCTCAGCTCTCCTACATTGGTGGGATCCCCATGCATCTCCTCCAACATCCGCACCACTTTTTCTACAGTATCCCGGTCATGAGGAGGGCAGTACATCACGGAGTGCCGGGCCTCGCCGTCCAGGGCCAGTAGGGCTATTTCGGCTTGCATAGCTGGGGTCATCGGATGCACACGTAACATACTCCTAACTCTCTCAACCCAGTCCCACAGCATCATATTGTCCCCGGTGAACTTTGGGAGATTGCTGAGCATGGCCCCCAGTGGCAAGCTAGATCCAGGGGCTCCCAGGATTGGCTGATCGGCAGCGTCTGTGTCTAAAGACTGCATCCTGCCGACTATGCCAAATGTGACACAGGTACTTTAGATGCAGTGACAAAGAAACACAGAGCAGCCAGTACAGGGATAATAAACAGGGAGGATTTATTGTAACAGGGTCAATCTTCACGCAGGGAGTAACAGGGGAAATATGAGGACAACAAGGGGAGTAGCAGGTAACAGATTATAACTGACAATCCACAGTTTGGCTAGATGTAGCAGAATCGACACGGTTGTAATCAGCAGTTCTACACTTAGCTGACTCTTGTTCCCAACAAGGCAGTTGCCGGCTGATGCCGGTGTTGTTTTCTTCTTGCTTCCCCGCCTAAACAATGCTCCGTCTTCTGGCGGCAGCGGGCGGTCTCCGGTTTGACCCGCTGAGCCCCTAGTCCATAACACTGCACCTCACTTGCTTGGCTCCACGGTTCCTGCGTCTCTTCTCCCTCTAGTGGGGCTTGACCCCAACTGTGAACTCCATGCTTTCCCGTGCAAACTTCCTTTTTCTCCCTCTTCCTAGACACACCCCCAGCTCCCCGGTCACCTGACTTCTGAGCTCTGGCTCTGGACACGCCCCTAGCTTCCTGGTCACCTGACTCCTGTGCTCGCAGTCTGTCTTCCCCCTGCAACCAGAGGCACGGACCCGGCAGTTCCGGATCCCATGTTCTGAAAGTACTTACACCCCGGTCTTCCCTCTTACATCTGGACTGGAATCATTTCTGGCTATGGTCCCTAGATGGAGCTTCAAAGTATATTATCTCTAAAATGCCACAAAGTGTTTCAAAGATAAGTATACCAGTCTGCTATCATAAAGCCCGGCTCTGTTTCACGCTGCTCATGGTTTGGACATCATGAATCAGGTGACTGGTTCCCTTTAGATAAATTATGACAGTAATTTGCCATTTTAGTGGAAATTGTTAGAACTCTCCTGTTAGTTTTTTTCTATTTTGCTGGTCACATGACCTTTTTTGCCTATTTAATCCTGCTCCGCCCTTCTGGCCATGCTGGACTTCATTGTAATTTCTACTCTTAAGCTAGCCAGGTGCTTTGTTACCTTTCTCAGTCAGTTTAGCTAGGTCTTTGGACCTCTATGTTCTATGTTGTTTGTTTGTCTTTTACTGCTACAATTTCTGCTAGGAGGTGTCCATCTTTCTCCCAGTCCCTAGTTTTTGTAGGGATCCCTCCCTCACATCTATAGGTCTTCGTTCAGACTAGCTGAGGACTTTAGCGGGTCTGATCGCAGGATCAGGTTCCCCGTTACATCGTAGGGATCTAGCGTAGTTCTATTGTAGGGACAGATCTCCTGTCTTTCCTTAGTGCTTCTAGCAGATCATAACAGAAATGTCACTAGTTCTTTTTTTAACTGCATAAGTTTCATATACACAGTAGTCGTCGAGCCCAACAGGCAGTGTGTATATTGGTCCTGTGGGAAGGGATATCTCAAATTGTAGTCATTTGTAATATGTTCATCTAATCTTATAAAATGTGGAGATAAATAAACAAAAGCAAAGATCAATTGCTAAACTATAAATGGATGATGATTAACATCTTGGAGTAAGACTTCAGGGGGCAGTCATTTTTATCCTGGTAGACGGCTGCGTTGACTTTGATCTTGATAAAACACAGTGGACCTACACCAGCAGATGACATGGCTCCCCAAACCATCACTGATTGTGGAAACTTCACACTAGAGCTCAAGCAGCTTGGATTGTGGCCTCTCCACTCTTCCTCCAGACTCTGGGACCTTGATTTCCAAATGAAATGCAAAATTTACTTAGCATTTACTTAGTGTCAATGACTGTCTTCTGGACATCTCTCAAGTCAGCAGTCTTCCCCGTGATTGCGGAGCCTACTGAAACAGACTAAGGGACCTTTTTAAATGGTTAGAAAGCCTTTGCAGGTGTTTTTTGTTAATTATTCTAATTTACTGAGATAATGACTTTTGTGTTTTCATTGGCTGTAAGCCATAATCATCAACATTAACAGAGATAAAAACTTGAAATAGATCACTCTGTTTGTAATGACTCTACTGTATATAATATATGAGTTTCACTTTTTGTATTGAAGAACTGAAATAAATTAACCTTTTGATGATATTCTAATTTAGTGAGATGCACCTGTACATAATGTCCAAGCAAATAATCAGAAGACTAATGACAGCAACCTCTTTGACCCATGAGTCTAATACACCAGCACTCAAGATGCCAGACACTGAAGGCTGGAGTAGGGATTTTATGTTATGTATTTGTATGATTAATTACCGCATATGTTTCTTTTATATCTCTGGCTGGCACACTGTTGTAGGGATAGCCAGAGTCATATCTTGAAGCTCTTGTGCTCCAATGCATAATCTCCAATAGGGCCCCCAACTATCACAGGACTTTAATAGTATTGGTCTTCACATATTGGCCAAGCCAAGGCAATCCCCCGCTGTGCTCCAGGGCCTGTACAACTACAACCCCTGGACCAACTATAGTTACGCCCATGGCTATTACATGGCTATTACTATTATTACACTATTAGGCTGATGTCAGACAAGCATGTGAACAATCATCCTATTTTCATCCGGAAAACTCAAAGACGATTTTCATCCATATTGTCATCTGTATTCCATCAGTGTGCCATCTGCTTGTCCATATTTTACATCCGTATGCCATACATGTGACACCCGTGTGGCATCCATGCTTCGTATCAACATTTTAAAATGTACATTATCAAATACAGCTTCCTAGGTTAATAATGGCAGTGTAAAAATCGGATGTAATATTTATGATCCGTTTAGGAGCTGATTTTTTTTTTTGCGCACCCAAAGATTTGTATTAGCAAATCTCATCCAAGATACAGAAGAGAATAGTGCATGCATGGTCGTGAGTAAAAACCGTCATCTGAACAGGCCACGTGAATTACGTTGGTCAGCTCACTGTCTGATTTTTACTCAGTAGACATCCGTTTAATACACTCATCTGAACGAACCCCAACAGATACCTCACCACAGGCTGCTATTTTGCTTATAAGACAAAAAAATGGCAGACAAAACATGAGCTGCAGTTTTGTCACTTTCTTATTTTTAAATGTTTCCAAAAATATTTTGGGCAGGTTTGTTACCTATGGAGGACATATTAAAAAAAAAACACATTAAGCAGAATATGTCAGAATATCAATAAGTAGTGAACACGATCCCCTCCCAAAGTGAAAACGATTCACAACTTATGCTCCACTTTCCAGGTCTACAAAATCTCTCTGGCAGAGTATAATGATTCAGAGGACAGGTCTATTTGTCACCAATCACTGAGGAGGCCACACATACCAGGATTGGGGGATTGAGGAGGCCACACATACCAGAATTGGGGGATTGAGGAGGTTACACATACCAGGGATTGTGGGACTGAGGGGGCCACACATTCCAGGGATTGGGGGATTGAGGAGGCTACACATACCAGGGATTGTGGGATTGAGGGGGCCACATATACCAGGATGGGAAATTTAGCTGCTGCTGCATTTCCCACCCTAGGCTTATACTCAAGTCAATAGGTTTTCCCATTTTTATGTGGTAAAATTAGGGGCCTCGGCTTATATTCGGGTCAGTTTATTTAAAATATGCGGTATTTTAAAATCAGTGAGTACGTGGTGCCCATAATACTGCAGGACTGTGGCGTGCATTATACTATATGGGGGCTGCATTTTACCCTATGGGGTGTGTAATATACTGTATGGAGGACTATGGGGAGTGCATTATATTCTATGGAGGACCATGGGAAGTTCATTATACTATATGGAGGATTATGGGGGGGCGCATTATACTATATGGAGGATTATGGGGGTGCATTATACTATATGGAGGATTATGGGGGAGCATTATACTATATGGAGGATTATGGGGGAGCATTATACTATATGGAGGATTATGGGGGTGCATTATAGTATATGGAAGAGTATTGGTAGTGTGTTATACTATATGGAAGGCTATGTTGGGCCATTATAATATTTGAGGGCTATGTGGGGGGCCATTATACTGTATGAAAGCAATTATACAGTGTGAAGGTTTGTGTGGGGTCCATTATACTGTTTGGAGGGCTTTGTGGGGGCCATGAGAGTGTATGGAGGGCTCTGTGGGGTTCACAGTTGGGGGATTATACTGCGTTAGGGTCACCATACTTTGCCGTGGGAGTTGAAGTGGAGAACAATAGGGTCATTATACTGTGCATGTGGAGAAATGCACCATAGGGGTATCATACTGTTTGGGGGGCACTATTGTTGGCATCATACTTTATGGGGCAATGAAAGAGGAATCTACGACTTCAGAAGGAGGAAAAATTCTATGTAAAGGCTGGAAAGTTATGAGATCTGCTCTTCTGTGACACAGACAAATATTTATTTATTTTTTGTGGGGGGGGCCCAATTAGAGCTTCCGCTATGGGGCCCCATGACTTCTATATACGCCCCTGTATGGGATCCTTTGTTGGTTCCATGAGCTTTGCTACTGGCTATCACGATAAATTGTGTAGAATTCCCCTGATACTGCATCGCTTGCAAACAAGGGAGTGAAGAAGATTAGGTCCTTTAGTCAAGACTGCCAAAAATGGCACTAAAATGAGGAGGAGGAATTTTGATATTTCCTATAAAGTCCTCTTCTCTGTACACCAATGTATTTTGTGCTACAGTCCTCCAGTTTTATTAACGTTCTTTAAAGAGTGCCTGCTATTGCCATCTGGATCAAATATCAGCTGGCAAGACTGTTTTTATAGCCCCTGCATTTGTAAAAGAAAACTGAACGGGAAGTCTTCTATGTTGTTAACAATAATGAATAATGTGTTTGTACTAGTTTATTAGCACTAAAACAAAGGAATAGACTTTGCATTTTGAAGCTGAGTTGCAGTGGAAAAGTTATTATAGATTTTGACTTGTGTGTACTTCATGTCAAAGCTTCCCTTCCCTTGCTCCTAGACATTTCTGAAGATTGCTAGACACTAGATGTAATTTATTGCACTCGTTACCTAAAAGCTAATGAGCTCATCATGTACCATACAGAGCAGCAAGCGTTTCCTTTACAGAAGTGCAGGGATCTAGCGGTGAATCAGTGTCTAGCCCAGTTCTGTAAACTTTATTCTCTGGGAGGAAAAGAAAAGCTGATCTGATGGCAAAGTTCTGCTCTGAAGTGCAATGAGAAGAAATAAACCATGGAAAATTGCTTTCAATTAAAACGGATAATACAGTGGTGATCTCCAAAGGTTATAAGACCCTTTAGACAGCAAAATACAATACATTTTAAAGGAGGCTAGTAAAAACTGTAGTTTTGTTTTGTAGTTAAAGAAACAAGCGCATCAAATACTACTGATCTCTGGGGATCCGACTCCTGGAACCCCTGCTGAACCTGAGAAAAAAAATAACAGGGATCCAATGAGCTTTTCTCATGTACCATGGTGATCTGATCAAACCAAGTTAAGGGAGCCTCAAAACTAAAGGAACTTAATAAACTCTGCAGCCTCATCTTTTGAACCCCACAATTGCATATGTCAGCACTTTTTTAGTGGAAATAATTTTAGCATTAGAGAATCCTTTAGACTCTGTAATGACTAATCTCAGTTTCTAGCATTAGGCACGGATACCAGAGTTGACCATACTGGATATTTTTCTTCCTGTGGACATCAGAAAGGTCACAGCCCCATGTATTGTTTATCCACCACCTACACTTGCATTTGCATTATATAAGATAGAGGGCTGCTGTTTCCAGGTATGCAAAGAGTAATAGGTAAGTCATGTTTAGTTTCTTTGTTTGTTTTTTATTTTTTACTGGTATACTAAAAAGAGATAGGCAGGAGAGACAATTGGCGACAGTCATTAAAAACAGTTTTTCCTTTGGTTCAAGCATCCATTATAATCAAATGGAAAGAATATGGTACCACAACAAACCTGCCAAGAGAGGGTCACCCACCAAAACTCTCAGCCCAGGCACAGAGGGCATTAATCAGAGAGGCAGCACAGCCAAAGGTTAACCTGAAGGAGCTGCAGAGTTCCCAAGCTGAGACTGGAGTATCTGTTCATACGACCACAATAAGCTGTACACTCCATAGAGTTGGCCTTAATGGAAAAGTGGGCATAAAAAAGCCTTTATGTACACACAAAAATTGCAAGGCTCATTTTGAGTTTGCCAAAAGACATATGGGAGACTCCACAAATGTATGGAGGAAGATGATGTGGTCAGATGAGACCAAAATTTAACTTTATGGCCACCAAGATAAATGCTATATCTGGTGCCAAACCAACACAGCTCATCACCCCAAGAACACCATCCGTACAGTGAAACATGGTGGTGGCAGCATCATGCTGTGGGGATGTATTTTAGCAGCAGGGACAGGGAAAATGGTCCGAATCGAGAAGATGGATGGTGTGCAATACAGGGATGTTTTTGAGCAAAACCTAATTCAGTCTGTCAGTGATTTGAGATTGGGACAGAGGTTCACCTTCCAACAAGATAATGACCCAAAGCATACTGCTAAAGCAACACTCAAGTGGTTTAAGGGTAAATGTGTAAATATTTTGGAGTGGTCTAGTCAAAGCCCAGGTCTTAATCCAATTGAGAATCTGTGGTCAGGCTTGAAGATTGCTGTTTCCAAGAGGAAACCATCTAACTTGAAGGAGCTGGATCAGTTTGCCTTGAGGAATGGGCAAAAATCCCAGTGGCAAGATGTGGAAAGCTCATAGAGACTTGTCCACAGCTACTTGCAGCTGTAATTGCTGCAAAAGGAGGCTCTGCAAAGTACAGATTTTAGGAGGTGAATAGTTATGCACATTGAAGTTTTCAGTCATTTTGCCCTATTTGTTGTTAGCTTCACAAAAAAAAGAAAAACAAATGTTCACAGTTGTAGGCATGTTCTTTACATGAACTGATGCAAACCATAAAAAAACAGTTAAATTCAAGGTTGTGAGGTAGCAAAGCATGAAAAATGCCAAGGGGTCGAAATACTTTTGCAAGCCACTATAAGTCCATCAAGTTCCACCTATAACTTAACATGTCGATCAAGAGGAAGGCAACGACCTCAAGAGTCAGATGCTAATTCTAATTCTTTTTACCCAATTGAGTGAAGTCCTCAAGAAGACATATGAAAACTATGCCCACTTAGCTAAAAAAGCTAGATTTACATACAAGAAATGATGGCATACATCTCAGTAATGGAGAGGAGCATGAACAAAAGAAAAACAACACTAGATTCAGTAGAACTGACGCATTTACACAAGGTAAAAAAATGGCATATTTATGGCAAGTGATAGTTCCTCTTTAAAGATAATGTCCAATATGGGACATTTGTGGCAATTTTCACAGCTATAAAAATGGTTGGTGAGAGCTGTGAATCCTGACTCTACACCACCAGAGCAACTTCCTCTTAACTGATGCAGTCTTTTGTAGTGCCTGAAGGCAATTAATCACATAGCCTACCAACATGCCATAACTGTGCCAGAAGGGAAAGCTACTTTAAGGTCTTAATGAGCAGTCACCAAAATGTAGGACAAAATTCTCATACTGAATCTCCCAATTTTTTACATTAAGGCTATACTCGCACAATGAAAATGTGGTGAGTTTTTGATGCTGCATATTTTTGCTTTGCAAAAACTGCAATGTATAACAGTTACAAAAAGTTGAGGGGATTTATAGAAATATCATGCTCACTGTGCTGTTTTTTTCACACAGCATAAAACTGACCTGAAATCCCTGAAATCCGCAACATGGCAAAAAAAAAATTGGGGTAAATATGCCTTTTATTTGCGTACTTTCCCAATAGTCTTGAATGATATGCGGAAAATGCGCAAATAAAAATGTATAAGCATTTTTTAGTGCAGTAAAAAATGCGATAAAAATTCACATAATCCACAAATGTCTTTATCAGCGAAGTTTTATCAAAGTTAATTAACAGGAATTATCCAAAACAAGGCAGCTATATTTAAATCACGACATACCAAAATGAGACAAAAACCGCAGGAGAAAAGACGCAAAAGAAAACACATGTATAAAATATACTCAAAAACGCAAAGAAAAATTGCAAGTAACCTAATTTACCTAATAGGTGCAGAAGCGGAAAAGAAAATCTACAATATCAAATACTCACCAAAGACTCTTCGTAGGAACTTTGCCTAAGGCTAAGGTCACAAGACCGTATTTTCTCTCATCCGAGAAAATCAATTCATGTGTGATCCGATTTTCTTGGATGAGGAGAAGATGGAAAAAAAAATTCTCCATCTTCTTCATTCTGTCAGTCCGTAAATATCAGACCGCACTCAGATGTCATCTGAGTGCAGTCCGATGGTTTCCACGGACTCATTGACTTGCATGGCCAAGTGCAATCCGACTACTGGATAGAAATCGTGCATGCTGCGATTTTATTTTGTTTGGACAGACTCTGTCAGAGGAAAAAAATGGACATGTGCATGGCCCCATAGAATAACATTGGTACGAGTGCGAGCTGATGTTTTATTGCATTGCACTTGGACCGAAAATACAGTCATCTGGACAAGCCATAAAACGAACCTGCCATTAAAATCAGAGTCTGGCTGTGCTATTGCAGTCAGGTATGTTTTCAAAAGTTGCGTAATTTCAGAGAAAACATTATTAAAAAGCTGACCCTGGACTTCGCGAGAGACCTGACTAGTCCGATGATGTCCCTGATTGGCTTTTGCCAGCCCCGCTCTAGTTGACTGACAGGTCTCTGATAAGCCTTTCCCATGTTAGTACATATGGCGAAACATGACAATCATCTGGAATGGACTTTTCAAGCTACATTTTCTCTGAAACATTGCAGGGCATCAGAGCAAAATATACCTAGTGGAAATTGCTGAGCCAGGCTGTGCTTCCTGCTGCTTGTGGTTCGGGCAGCATGAATCTAATGACAGGTTCCATTTAAGCATTTGTCCAGAGTGTGAGCTACTTTCGCTTGTATACTCTGTTGCAAGCATAAATTACGCTTCTCTGCAATGTTTTCCTGTGGAAATACACCCATACTGCTTAAAGCAGATCACATGACTGATCCATGTTCTTGTAACACAGAATGGTTACAATGTAACAAAACAAACTTATTTATAAGCACATTAACCATTGTTGTGTAAAAGCATGGCACAGCTGCATAAAACCAGTCTTATGCTTGTACAGGCAGGAATTGTGACCACATTGTGGCTTTGCTTGTGCTTTTTAATGACAAATACCAGGCTCTCTAGCCTGTTATATAGATATGCTCTAATCTTAGTCCCACGTGAGCTTGATATATACAGTGGTCTACCTATAGTCTACGATACCTACTATATCTACAGTGGTCTACCTATAGTCTATGATATCTACTATATGTACAGTGGTCTACCTATAGTCTACGATACCTACTATATCTACAGTGGTCTACCTATAGTCTACGATACCTACTATATCTACAGTGGTCTACCTATAGTCTATGATATCTACTATATGTACAGTGGTCTACCTATAGTCTACCATACCTACTATATCTACAGTGGTCTACCTATAGTCTACGATACCTACTATATCTACAGTGGTCTACCTATAGTCTACCATACCTACTATATCTACAGTGGTCTACCTATAGTCTATACAAATAACCACACAGTGTATTACTAGGGAGAGGAAGGCTGAAAAGTCTGCAGTGGGGCTAGGGGATGTCACCATTTCAGCACTTACCTCCCAGTGATGAACTGACTCCTTGATGGTGAGCAGATGGGTTGTACATAGTAGTTCTCAAGTTTTACTCCTTCAGATGCAAGTTTATCCAGTGTAGGTGTCCTGATCTCAGAGCCATGGTATCCAATATCTCTGTACCCTTGATCATCAGCCAAAATGAATATGATATGAGGCTGGTGTCCAATCTGTTCATCCACGTTTGGGTGCACGATCTCCCTTTCTTCCAGGCTCCCATTATCCCAGGACAGATATCCATAGGTCATGATGCTCACCATAGAGAAAGCAGCCAGAGCCCCCAACATTGTCATGCAGCCCCCCTGCCCCATCCAGCGCTACATCAGCGGTCAGTCCAGCATACTCCCCCAGCCATGTGCTGCCCTGTGGTCAGTGTGCTGCTGTCCATGTGGAGGGCTTCTCACCCACCCCCACCCCAGTATTGGTGATTCACTTAGCCTGCTCCATGCACTTCTGACACTTCTGCAGCCCAGCAGCTCCACATGGACGGCTTTCTTCTCACACACATAGCAGAAGAGAAGGAGTTCGCTTTCCTTGCACTTCCCAGCTGCAAGACTCTGAAGAATGAACTCAGAGCATCTGGGAGTTTTTGGCAATGCCCCCACAGCGGTTACACATGCAGCATGTCCCTTTCTTCCTGCCTTCCGTAGTTCAGTAACCTGTGGTGGAGAGATCACCCCAGGCTAAGCCCCATCAGGACCCTTCATCTAATTAAAGCATAAAATTCAGTCTGTCCTCTCCCATGCAGCCTGCAGACTGAACTCATTTACTGTATGATGCCAGAGGGGAAGGAGAAGTCCCTGGTGAGAGGGTAGGGTAGAGAAAGTTTCAGAAAATTATGATGGATGTCAGCCCTGTGGCCAGTCACTGGAGTTGATACCTCCTCTCTGCTGTCCTCTCCTCCCTGGGAAGTGCTGAATGACCAAGGTGTCAGGGGAACTTGCTCCCCTTCCTGCTGCATAAGGAGGCGAGACTTAAACCTCTCTGTATTACAACTACAGTTCAGTCTATCTATTTGCTGAGAACAAAAGGCATCTGTGGAGTCTTGATCACAGGATTCATAGAAAAAGTTTAAATGTCCAACTAGCTAAACAATCCATTATAGCAGTTTAATAATATTAAATTGAAAAACTGTTTTTTTTGGAGGGCACCCCAAAAAAAGGGATAAACCATAACATACCAATTAAGTACTAAGTATAAGAAAAGAAGAAAAGAAGTATGTATACAATAGTGACCAAGTTAAAATACTTTTTCTCATTGAAAAACAAGCCACAAACAAAAATTAAAAACATTTGAAAGGCACAGCAGAATATGGCCATAATACACAAGAACCGACTCGGTCTGTATAGGACATACAGTGCTGGCCAAAAGTATTGGCACCCCTGCAATTCTGTCAGATAATACTCAGTTTCTTCCTGAAAATGATTGCAATCACAAATTCTTTGGTATTATTATCATCATTTAATTTGTCTTCAATGAAAAAAACACAAAAGAGAATGAAGCAAAAATCAAATCATTGATCATTTCACACAAAACTCCAAAAATGGGCCGGACAAAAGTATTGGCACCCTCAGCCTAATACTTGGTTGCACAACCTTTAGCCAAAGTAACTGCGAACAACCGCTACCGATAACCATCAATGAGTTTCTTACAATGCTCTGCTGGAATTGTAGATCATTCTTCTTTGGCAAACTGCTCCAGGTCCCTGATATTTGAAGGGTGCCTTCTCCAAACTGCCATTTTGAGATCTCTCCACTGGTGTTCTATGGGATTCAGGTCTGGACTCATTGCTGGCCACCTTAGAAGTCTCCAGTGCTTTCTCTAAAACCATTTTATAGTGCTTTTGGAAGTGTGTTTTGGGTCATTGTCCTGCTGGAAGACCCATGACCTCTGAGGGAGACCCAGCTTTCTCACACTGGGCCCTACATTATGCTGCAAAATTTGTTGGTAGTCTTCAGACTTCATAATGCCATGCACACAGTCAAGCAGTCCAGTGCCAGAGGCAGCAAAGCAACCACAAAACATCAGGGAACCTCCGCCATGTTTGACTGTAGAGACCGTGTTCTTTTCTTTGAATGCCTCTTTTTTTCCTGTACACTCTATGTTGATGCTTTTTCCCAAAAAGCTCTATTTTTTGTCTCATCTGACCAGAGAACATTCTTCCAAAAGTTTTAGGCTTTCTCAGGTAAGTTTTGGCAAACTCCAGCCTAGCTTTTTTATGCCTCGGGGTAAGAAGTGGGGTCTTCCTGGGTATCCTTCCATACAGTCCCTTTTCATTCAGACGCCGACGGATAGTACGGGTTGACACTGTTGTACCCTCGGACTGCAGGGCAGCTTGATCTTGTTTGGATGTTAGTCGAGGTTCTTTATCCACCATCCGCACAATCTTGCGTTGAAATCTCTCGTCAATTTTTCTTTTCTGTCCACATCTAGGGAGGTTAGCCACAGTGCCATGGGCTTTAAACTTCTTGATGACACTGCGCACGGAAGACACAGGAATATTCAGGTCTTTGGAGATGGACTTGTAGCCTTGAGACTGCTCATGGTTGCTCATAATTTGGTTTCTCAAGTCCTCAGACAGTTCTTTGGTCTTCTTTCTTTTCTCCATGCTCAATGTGGTACACACAAGGACACAGGACAGAGGTTGAGTCAACTTTAATCCATGTTAACTGGCTGCAAGTGTGATTTAGTTATTGCCAACACCTGTTAGGTGCCACAGGTAAGTTACAGGTGCTGTTAATTTTACGAATTAGAGAAGCATCACATGATTTTTCAAAGGGTGCCAATACTTTTGTCCACCCCCTTTTTTAGGTTTGGTGTGGAATTATATCCAATTTGGCTTTAGGACAATTCTTTTTGTGTTTTTTTCATTGAAGACAAATTAAATGAAGAGAATAATACCAAAGAATTTGTGATTGCAATCATTTTCAGGAAGAAACTGAGTATTATCTGACAGAATTGCAGGGGTGCCAATACTTTTGGCCAGCACTGTAGGTCCACTCCATCTATCTACCTCTGTGAACTATATCTAATTATAACTTTCCACTGACACAATTAGATGAAAATAGATATTAAATATATATATATATAAATATCTGACTGAAATAGTCCCTCTCTGCTAACCCTAATATAAAAAGCCAGTTGATCTTACAATATTAGCACAATACAGGCAATATACACCATTCTGAAGCCAATGTCTGCCGTTTCTTTATCCCTCCAGTCCACTGTTTCCCAAACTCAAGTCCTCACGGCCCCCAACAGGTCATGTTTTCAGGACTTCCTTAGTATTGCCCAGGTGATGGAAGTATCATCAAGGCATCAGGAATTCTCTCTCCTGTGCAATACTATGGAAATCCTGAATACATGACCTGTTGGGGGCCATGAGGACTGGAGTTTGGGAAACTGCTCTAGTAGCTAATCTGCTGCTAAAAGTATCTAACAGCAACTTATCCTTTCTCTCCATTACACATATATGGGTGCTCAAATGTTCAACAACTGCAGAGAAGTGTATGAGTGACCAATTTAAAGGAGTTCTCCGCAGTTAAACTTTTCCATACCTTAGGCTTCTACAGGTTGCTTTACTTGACGCGCCCCCTGGGCCTGTGCGCTGCTGCTGTGCAGGGGGAATACCCGGAGCCGGATCGCTGGGGGTTGTAGTTCTCCGTGGCGGTGACCCGGTCCGTGCCCAGGGCGGTCAAACCAGTGGCAGTCTATTTGTATGGTAATAAGTGTCCGACTACGCCACCCGTGGATTGCGGTCAGTGGGGACCGCCGCTGCGCTGCAGACCGCTGAGGCTGATGTTGTTTGCGCAGCTGAGTATGGGATGACTCCCCACGGGAGAAGTATTGCCTCAGGGCAGCTAATGTGGAAGATGATGGGAGTGATGGTGTGAGGGTCCCAGTGCTAATCGTGCTGGAGCGGCAAGGAATCACAGAGACGTGAGGTGCAGTTCAGGGTCTTTACTGATGGTACAAGGCAGACCCTCCCGGGAGTACTGGCTAGTATAAGGGCCTGGTCAGTCTGCGAGCAAGCAGGAGTTCCCCTGGCCAGGTGGAGTTGTAGGCCTCCCCGTTAATCTGCACTCTTCCTGGCTACCTTGCTGTCAGCGGTTACAAGTAGCCCACGTCCCTGAGTATACCGTGTGGTGCTCACCCGTATGGCTGGTGACTTGGGGCCTTCTGTTAGCCTCCGCTCCTGGATGGCGGCGCTGGTCCCTTCTCTGTGACTGAGCCTCCGGGCTTCTATGGCCAGAGGACCTGGAATCCCCTGCCGGCTGGTTTCTGCTGCTGGGTGTAGATCAGTCCCCACAGCCTCGGACTCCTGTGTCCGGTTTTAGTGTCCTTGTCCAGGGCGAGCTCTGCTCAGCTCCAGCCCCTGGACTTCTGCTACTGCTCCTACAGAGCTCCTAGTTCTTCCTTTCCCTCTCCAGGCTCTGACTGCTCTAATCTCGCCCAGACCCAGTTTATAAGGGCAGATTCCTCCCCTCCCAGGTCTGGGCGGACCATGTTGCATGCTTAGGGATCCTGACCAGAGAAACCTCCCACTTGCTCTCAGACATAATATCTCTATTACTGTGGCAACCAGACCCCTGGGGTGTCACATTCCCCCCTAGTAAATTTTAGTACTCCGGGACTAAACACATTTTTAAAGAAACATAAATACAAGGTATAACAATAACAAGACAACATATTTACAAGAAGCTTTAGTCTGTAGAGGTCACGGCGTTTCCGTGACCCGGTGTCCATATCACCCAAGGTGAAGTTTTAAGGGAAGTAGGGGACCTGTCCAAAGCAAACCCCTTGCGTTGTCCTTGGGCGTGGCTGCAAGGCTGGAGCTAGCTACTTTGGGCCGCAAGTAGGCCACGCCAGACAGGTTTTCTCTTCTGCGGCCGTCTTCGCAAGAGGCACCAAGGTGCAACTATCTACAATGTAGTTACGGTTATTCAGCGTCCATAACCTGTCAGTCCAAATAAACCTGAAGGGTAACTAGAGAAACATAATTAATAAACAGGCAACAAACATAAACCATTTTCAACATTTGCAGTTTACAGGTAAATTCACATTACAGGTTAGATTCTCCAGCGAGCGGGCATCTGACCTCTAGTGACTCTAGTGGACCTACGGAGCTCACTAACTGGTCCTGCACTACAGGGTGTAGGAGGTGTTATGGGCAAGCTGGGCAGCTTTCTGCGCACTCTTTGGCTCACTAGGGGCTCAGCAGGCTCACTACTAGCAGAGGGTTGATCCTCCTGTACTGCTGGTGTGGACTCTTCTGCCTCTTGGGCCGGCTGCTCTTCCAGCTCTACCGGTTCCTCTGTAGGCACTTGCGGGGCTGGCTGGAGAAAGGTGAAGACGGGTACCACGACAGCGCCGTTTACTTGTGTCCAAGACCGGGGGAAGTCTCCGAGTACGGTACTGATCATTTCTTCCCTTTCCTCTGCGGATTGGGGGTTTTCTTGATCTTCTTCAGGGCTTTGCAGCTGCTCGGGACACTTCTTCAGGTGGTCTCTGGAGACAATGGCTGTGGTTTCTCCTCCATCCTTACTGATTACGCAGATTTTGGGGTTCTCATGGCTTGATGGCAGTACGGTGTACGGGTCCTTCTCCCACTGGTCGTCCAACTTGTGGAGCCGCCTCTTCTTCTTCAAGACCTGCTCTCCAGGTACCAGGGGAACAGCGGGAGCATACTGGTTATAAGCCTTCTCTTGCCTTTCTCTAGCTTGAGACAGACTTCGCTCGACGCTCTCCTGCACTTTCCGATACTGCTGCTGCCGTTCTGTATCCCAGTCTGCCTCTGGCGAGGTGTCCTCAGGCGTCAGGACTCCCATATCCAGGTCAATAGGCAGCTTACCAGGTCTTGCTCTCATTAGGTAAGCCGGGGTACAGTTGGTGGAACCTACAGGGATGTGGTTATACAGGTCCACCAGATCGGGCAGTTTCTCAGGCCACACACTGCGTTCTTCCAGGGGCAATGTTTTTAGCAGGTCTATCACCACCTGGTTCATCTTCTCGCAGAGTCCATTGGTTTGAGGGTGATAGGGCGTTGTTCTTATCTTCTTGCAGCCATACAGGTTGCAGAACTCCTGGAAGACCTCCGCTTCGAAGGCTGGTCCTTGGTCTGTCAACACTTGGTCCGGGTACCCGTGTGGATGGCAGAAGTGCTGCTGGAAGGCTCTAGCTGCTGTTTGAGCCGTTAAGTCCTTGACCGGGACCACCACTAGGAACCGGGAGTAATGATCTACGATTGTGAGGGCGTAGACATACCCAGATCTGCTTGGAGCCAGTTTCACATGGTCCAGGGCTACCAGTTACACTTGCTGTCTGGTGATGATGGGCTGCAAGGGAGTCTTCTGGCTGGCACGGTCCTTTCTTCTCAGGTGGCATGGGCCACAGTCTCTGCACCACCTCTCGATGGCTCCTCTCATGCCTACCCAGTAGAACCGTTCACGCAACAAGAACTCCAGCTTCTTCCATCCGAAATGCCCTGCTCCGTTGTGGTATGCCTCCAGAACCATAGCCGCGTCTCGTCTTGGGACCACTACCTGCCAGGTAAACTCATGTGTTCGAGAGTTAACCATTCTCCGGCACAGCTTCTCCCTGTAGAGGAACAGCTTACTTTTCTCCTTCCACAGTTGCTTGGTCTCCTCCGGAGCATCTGAGTCAAGACGGGCATCGGCCTGGGTCAGCATTTCCTTCACCAAATGGACTGCGGGATCACTGTCTTGCGTCTCCGCCCAGTTGTAGTGGGGCAAGGGATTGAACGTCACGGAGCGCCTGTCCTTCACACGGTGGGAATACAGGGTAATCCCATGACGGTGGAACGCAGGGAGCTCAACTTCTTCCAGATCTTCTGGATCTTCCCCTACGTCCGGTAAGTTCGGCATTCTAGACAGGGCATCCGCGTTGGCATTTGAGCGTCCTGCCCGGTATTTGATGGTGAATTCAAAGTTGGACAGGCGGGCCATCCATCTCTGCTCCAGGGCACCGAGCCTTGCAGTGTCCAGGTGTGTCAACGGGTTGTTATCCGTGTACACGGTGAATTTGGAGGAGGCAAGGTAATGCTTGAAACGTTCGGTCACTGCCCACACTAATGCCAGGAACTCCAGCTTGAATGAGCTATAATTCTCAGGGTTCCTCTCCGTGGGCCGTAGCTTTCGGCTGGCGTAAGCGATTACCCGTTCTTTCCCTTGCTGGATCTGGGACAGTACGGCTCCTAGCCCGATGTTGCTTGCGTCCGTGTGGAGGATAAAGGGCTGGCTGTAGTCTGGATATGCCAGGATTTCATCCCCCGTGAGGGCCATCTTCAGCTGGCAGAAGGACTCCTCTTCCAGCTTTTCCCACCTGAAGGGCGGCTTCTGGTTTTTGGCTTTCCGAGATTGACCTATCAGGAGGTCCTGCATAGGGGCTGCCATTTTGGTGAAACCGGGAATGAATCTTCGGTAGTAGCCTACCAACCCGAGGAACTGCCGCACTTCCTTTATGCTGGAGGGTCTTGGCCAGTCCTTAATCACGGTGATCTTATCAGGGTCGGGAGCCACTCCGTCAGCACTCACCACGTGTCCCAGGTATTGCACCTTTGGTTTCAGGAGGTGACACTTGGAGGGTTTCACCTTTAGGCCGTAGTTTGCCAGAGCTTCGAACACTTCTGCTAGGTGTTTCAGGTGGTCCTCGTAGGTCTTGGAATAGACGATGACATCGTCCAGGTATAACAGGACCGTCTCGAAGTTCCAGTGTCCCAGACAGCATTCCATCAACCGTTGGAAGGTTCCTGGTGCGTTGCAGAGCCCGAACGGCATGCAGTTAAATTCACTGAGACCCATCAGGGTGGTGAATGCGGTCTTCTCCCGGTCCGCCTCTGCTACAGGAACCTGCCAGTACCCGCTAGTGAGATCCAAAGTAGAGAAGAAGTTAGCAGATTTTAATGCAGCTAAGGACTCTTCTATCCTTGGTAACGGGTACGCATCTTTGTGTGTGATACAGTTGACCTTCCTGTAGTCTACACACATTCTCATGGTGTTGTCTTTCTTTTTCACTAAGATTAGTGGAGCTGCCCAGGGGCTACAGCTGTCCCTGATTACCCCAGCCTCCTTCATGTCTCTAAGCATCCCCTTGGCGTGTTGGTAGTGTGCCGGGGGTACGGGTCGGTATCTCTCCTTTATGGGAGGATGGTCTCCCGTGGGGATGTGGTGTTCTACCCCCTTTACTCGCCCGAAGTCTAGCGGGTGTTTACTAAACACTCTCTCGTACTCTCGAACCACCCGATAGACTCCCTGTTTCTGGTGTGAGTGGAGTCAGTACCCAAATGTAGTTGCTGACACCAGTCCTCCATTGGTTTCTTAGAGCCGTTACCTTCCTCTGGTTGAGATGGAGGCAAGGGTTCCACGGCCTGTACAGAATTCTGGTTTATGGTGAACAATTTGGCTAGCGTGGCATACCGGGGCAGGTATACTTCTCTCTCCCCGATATTTATGATGCGAACGGGCACCCTCCCATGGCATACATCGACCACCCCCCGTGCTGTCAAAATGGTGGGCCTACTGTCTGAGTAGACGGGTTCTACCATTGCTTGGTAGTCTCTACCTCTTAGACCAATAGCTGCCCGACACCAAATCATCATCTCACTTTTTGGGGGCATGGCAATAGGGAACGGGTCACACATTCTCACGCTACCTATCTCACCACCAGATAGTTCCACCTGTTGCCGCTTCATCAGTGCCCGGATCTCTTTTTGGAGCACACGCTGCTGGCTCGAACTGGCGTTCTTGGCAACCTGCTGTAAAATGAGAATCACCTCTGCAAGACAATTTTCAATCACATTAGTTCCCAAGGTTATTCTAGGGTGACTCTCATGACGGTCTATGTCCACTATTATCAGTCCTTGTGCCGCCAGTTCGACTTTACCTATCTTAATGGTCACCTCTTTGAATCCCACCTGCGGCACGGGCTGACCATTGCTGGCGATGATACTCAGGTCGTCATCTGGGTAGCGGGTTATGTCCGAGTCATTCCAGTACTGCTTGAAGAGCACGTACGGGATGGTGGTCACCTGTGACCCAGTGTCTAGTAGGGCGCTCATAGGAATGCCATCCAGTACTACAGGCAAGATTGGACGTCCCCCTACGTATTTATCACACCAGTTTGATGGGCCTGATGATCTTATGCCTGGGGGTTGGCCCTCTACCCCAGGTTGTGCCCGTTTAAATGACAGTACCTTGCTACATGTCCGGGTTGATTGCAGCGGCGGCAGATGGGTCGTCCGTCCTCGTTATATCTGTCGCTGGGTCTTCCTCTGGCCGGTGGGGTCCTCCTCAGTCGGCGCCACGGGACGTCCTCCGGTCCGGATGCCAGCTGGATCTTTCCTGGAGAAGAGACCTGTAAAGACTGCACAGTTCTGGTTAGCGCGGCAACACTCTTAGTCAGCTCTTGGACCTGATGGTGCAGGTCTGTTGCCGGGTCATTGTTCAAAGCCTGCGCATCAGCCCCCACAGGCCCTGCAGACAAGGGCGCCGTCTCCTGGTGATAAGTGATAGCAGGGCGCCTGTGGGTCACAGCGCCACCTGGTGCCGGTTCTCGGAGCACCCGGATGGCTCTGTCCTTGAATTGTGCAAAGTCCAGGTCAGGGCCCTGTAAGGCCATTGCCCGCAACTGGGTTCGGTGGCCATTGCATAGTAGACCCTCAATAAATTGTTCAGTCAACAGCTTATCTTCATTTCCCACGCTGTCAGGGTCTGCCTGCTTAATGGCTCTCAGGGCCTCTTGTAAGTTTAAAGCATAGTCTCTTATACTCTCATGTGCTCGCTGTTTGCACCCGTAAAATCTGAGCTTTATCTCGGCTGAGGTGCGGGTGTCAAATGTGTCTTTCAGCCGGGCTAGTATCTCTCTGACAGTCCTCTTCCTCCCAAGTGGCCAGGACTTTACCTCCCTTTGGGCTGCCCCGATTAATTGGGCCACCAGGATGCTCACTTTTTGCTCTTCTGTGAGGGGGTACACCTGGAAGAGGCTATCCAGTCTTTCTCTAAAGTCATTTAGGGTATGTGATTCCCCTGAGTACTGGGGTAGCCAGGCTGCCCCCGGGATATAGGGCATGGTGAAGGGCATGACCGCAGCAGCGGTTGCGCTGGCGGTGGCTGTGGCAGTGGAGCTCTCCTCGGTATCCGACATCCTCCTCCCCCCTAGTGGACCGTGGCCTACCTTGCGATGCTCTTCTTCAGTAGGCCGCGGCTCCGCAGTCGATCGTCGGGGTTGAGGACCTGGCGTTGCACTCCGATGACGTCAGCGTCGCTCTTCCTTCCTTCCAGGACCTTGCGCGGCGTCAGCGTGGGGCGGAGCTTCGGATCTCGCGCGCTTTCGGCGTCCACGCCCCTCTTCTTCCTGTGCGGCGTCCCGAAGATGGCGTCCAAAGGCGGGAAGCAGCCGCGGATGGCGGGAAGAAGGCAGAAGACGGCGGGAAACGGTCCAAGATGGCGTCCGATGGCGGGAATCGGCTCCGGACGGCGGGAAACGACTCCGGATGGCAGGAAACTTCACCACAGGTAAGTTCAAAAGTCTTTTTCAGGCACGTAGTACCCGGTGGTTGCGGGCACGAAATCCTGCCGACTACGCCAAAGTTGACGTGCCCCCTGGGCCTGTGCGCTGCTGCTGTGCAGGGAGAATACCCGGAGCCGGATCGCTGGGGGTTGTAGTTCTCCGTGGCGGTGACCCGGTCCGTGCCCAGGGCGGTCAAACCAGTGGCAGTCTATTTGTATGGTAATAAGTGTCCGACTACGCCACCCGTGGATTGCGGTCAGTGGGGACCGCCGCTGCGCTGCAGACCGCTGAGGCTGATGTTGTTTGCGCAGCTGAGTATGGGATGACTCCCCACGGGAGAAGTATTGCCTCAGGGCAGCTAATGTGGAAGATGATGGGAGTGATGGTGTGAGGGTCCCAGTGCTAATCGTGCTGGAGCGGCAAGGAATCACAGAGACGTGAGGTGCAGTTCAGGGTCTTTACTGATGGTACAAGGCAGACCCTCCCGGGAGTACTGGCTAGTATAAGGGCCTGGTCAGTCTGCGAGCAAGCAGGAGTTCCCCTGGCCAGGTGGAGTTGTAGGCCTCCCCGTTAATCTGCACTCTTCCTGGCTACCTTGCTGTCAGCGGTTACAAGTAGCCCACGTCCCTGAGTATACCGTGTGGTGCTCACCCGTATGGCTGGTGACTTGGGGCCTTCTGTTAGCCTCCGCTCCTGGATGGCGGCGCTGGTCCCTTCTCTGTGACTGAGCCTCCGGGCTTCTATGGCCAGAGGACCTGGAATCCCCTGCCGGCTGGTTTCTGCTGCTGGGTGTAGATCAGTCCCCACAGCCTCGGACTCCTGTGTCCGGTTTTAGTGTCCTTGTCCAGGGCGAGCTCTGCTCAGCTCCAGCCCCTGGACTTCTGCTACTGCTCCTACAGAGCTCCTAGTTCTTCCTTTCCCTCTCCAGGCTCTGACTGCTCTAATCCTGCCCAGACCCAGTTTATAAGGGCAGATTCCTCCCCTCCCAGGTCTGGGCGGACCATGTTGCATGCTTAGGGATCCTGACCAGAGAAACCTCCCACTTGCTCTCAGACATAATATCTCTATTACTGTGGCAACCAGACCCCTGGGGTGTCACATACTTACCCCCCTCCTCCGGTGCCAGCTCTCCACCACTGCTCACTGTGATTTTTTATACACGCTGAAGTGGTCATGTCTTAACTTAGCACACACGACCACTGCAGACAGTCACCAGGCTAAGAGGATCTTCTGCTGTAGATGGCGCATGCCTTTGAGACCACTGTAATATGTTTGCTGCATATTATGACATTTTTTTAACACAATGACTTTTTATTGATTGTTTTGCTTACATTATAGAAACAAGGAAAAGAAAACATATAATATTGAAATAAAGACAAGAACGCATAGAAACCCCCTGCAGACCCCCATATACTAATCCCTCATTCACCTATTGTCAATGCTAGCAAACTGAGGAGGATATAAGTAGTAAACCATATAGAAATGACCACCTTATTTGGCGCTAATTGCAAGGACACAGGAAATTCACATACAGAAAATTAAAAAAGTGAAGAGTTTTTTTTATTGTAATTGCTTTGACTCATTTCAGAGATGTACTGACTCCTTCATCGGGCATAATATATGAGACAGTGAAACAAGTATAGGATCACACACTCTGTAGAGCAGTGATCCATAACCTTTTCTTACCTTGAGAGCCACATTCAACTCTGAGAGAAGGTTGTGAGCCACATCCAGCACTGCACCCCCACACAGTAGGAAAACTCAGAGCCCCTCATTACCAGTAAAATGACAGCCAAAGCTTCTCCTTATAAAGCACACTGAGGACATGTGCCCCTATCCTCCTAGGCAGTATACTTACATTCAGGGGCTCCCACCTCACCCCATTCAGTAATCTCGCATCAGGCACACCCACCACACTACGGTATTCAGCATCAAGCACATCTCCAACTGGCAGCTTACCATATATTTGCCCCCTCCTCCTCAACTGTATACGTACATCCAGATCTTCTCTTCTGTGTGGGGCTGATCACAAAGTCACCATCCGGAGACCTTCTTTTCATACCTGTTTCTTTGACCTATTGCTACTGCACCAAGTTGGCAGACAGCAGTGAACCACACACCATGGGCCCACGAACCACATATGGCCCCCGAACTATAGGTTGGGACTCCTGCTGTAGAGGGTAAAATTTGGACCTGCCTTCCCCCACTGTTGGTAAGATGTGTTGGCCCTTCTAGCTTTCTAAATCCTATAAGGACATACGTGTTGCCCCCTCTCCCCATCCTGGGTCCCTTCCAGGTATATATGTCCCCCATCCTGGTATATACAGTGGCATGTCAATGTTTGGGCACCCCTGGTCAAAAGTACTGTTATTGTGAACAGTTAATCAAGTTGAAGATAAAATGATCTTTAAAAGGCCTAAAGTTAAAGCTTACACATTTCCTTTGCATTTTAGGCAAAAAAAAATTGTAATTTTTTACATTTTAAAAATTACAAAAAAGAAAATGGGCCGATGCAAAAGTTTGGGCACCATGAGAGATTTGCGTGCTCAGATAATTTTGACCAAGGTTTCAGACCTTAGTTAGTCTGTTAGGGTTATGGCTTGTTCGTTAGGGAAGGACAGGTGATGTAAATTTCCCAGCTTTATAAAAAACCCAGCCTTCCTCTAACCTTGTGCCAAAAAACAGCAGCCATGGGTTCTTCTAAGCAGCTGCCTAGCACTCTGAAAATTAAAATGGTAGAGGGCCACAAAGTAGGAGAAGGCTATAAGAAGATAGAAAAGCCTTTTCAAGTTGCCCTTTCCTCAGTTCGAAATGTAATTAACAAATGCCAGTTAACAGAAACAGTGGACCTCAAGATAAGGTCTGGAATACCAAGCAAAATTTCAGTGAGAGCTGCTCGTATGATTGCTAGTGAGATGAATCAGAACCCCAACTTGACCGCAAAAGACCTTCAGAAAGATTTAGCAGACTCTGGACACTACTGACACTACTGTTCAGAGACACCTGCACAAATATGGCCTTCATGGAAGAGTTATCAGAAGAAAACCTCTCATGCATCCTCACCATAAAATTCAGCATGAGAAGTATGCAAAAGAACATCTAAACAAACCTGATGCATTTTGGAAACAAGTTCTGTGGACTGACTAGGTTAAAATTGAACTCTTTGGCCACAATGATCAAAGGTATATGTGGAGAAAAAAGGGCACAGAATTTCAGGAAAAGAACATCTCGCCAATCATTAAGCATGGGGGTGGATCAATCATACTTTGGGGTTGTGTTGCAGCCAATGGCACAGGGAATATTTCACAAGTAGAGGGTAGAATGGATTCATTGAAATTTCAGCAAATTCTTGATGCAAATAATACTATCTGTAAAAAAGCTGATGTTGAAAAGAGGATGGCTTCTACAAATGGATAACATTCCTAAACACACGTTAACATCCACAATAGACTACCTCAAAAGGCGCAAGCTGAAGGTTTTACAATGGCACTCACAGTCCCCTGATCTGAACATCATTGAAAATCTGTGGCTAGACCTCAACATAGCCGTGCATGCAAGACAACCCAGAAATCTCACAGAACTGGAAGAATGGATGAAAATCCCTCAAACCAGAACTGAAAAACTCTTTTCTGGCTACAAAAAGCGTTTACAAGCTGTGATACTTTCTAAAGAAGGTGCTACTAGGTACTAATCATGCTGGATGCCCAAAATTTAGCATGGACCCATTTTCCACTTTGTAATTTTTAAAATGTAAAAGATGAAAATATATATTTTTTACTTAAAATACAAAGGAAATATATCATCTTTAACTTTAGGCATTTTAAAGATCATTTCATCTTCAACTTGCTTAACTGTTTACAATATCAGTAATTTTGAGCAGGGGTGTCCAAACGTTTACATGCCACTGTATGCCCCTCATCCTGTGCCCATCTTGGTGTCCCCCATCCTGGTATATATATATATATATATATATCCTCCATTCTGGGCCCATACTGGTATACAAGTCCCCCATTCTGGGCCCTTTCGTGGTATATATTGTTACCACTCTGTTGTCGGGTATCCCGGGACCAGGGGCTCCTTCCTTGTCTTTAACACTAGGGATGCCCTAGCTAGCCCTGTTCCCCAGATTACTTCTAATGGTGAAGACGCTGGGGCCATGTACCTTACTGAGCTCCTGAATCTGCCCTCAGTCTGTTCCCTCCCCCCACCCAAGGAAGAGGGGAGTAGTGGTGGAGAATGTGGGAAAACCCAAAGTAGGAGAAGAAGAGGATTTGCAAACAACCAAAACCATGCAACGGTCTTAGATAAATGCACCAAACGCCTACTCAAACAACAACTCCCCACCAAGTCCTGAACCATGCAGCAATGAAGCTAGCTCTGGCAATGTCTGCTTGCCAGAGTCCAGTACCTATAGGAGAGGGGAGTGACCAACAATGAACAGCTGAGAGCCTTAATGCAGGTAAGCTTCCAGGAGCTCTCAACTGAGCAAATTAACCTTGCACTGCTAGAAGAAACCTGCACCTTTTAATATGAAGAAAAAGTGCTTCTAGTCAGTGCAGGAGTAGGAGAAATCAGACGGCGCATTCTTCTGGCTCATCTGTGTCGCGGTAAACCCGTGACATATAGTGGGGAAAAAAGTATTTAGTCAGCCACCAATTGTGCAAGTTCTCCCACTTAAAAAGATGAGAGAGGCCTGTAATTGACATCATAGGTAGACCTCAACTATGAGAGACAAAATGAGCAAACAAATTCTGAAATTCAAATTGTCTGATTTGGAAAGAAATTTTTTTCAAATTTTGGTGGAAAATAAGTATTTGGTCAATTACAAACAAGCAAGATTTCTGGCTCTCACAGACCTGTAACTTCTTCTTTAAGAGGCTCCTCTGTCGTCCACTCATTACCTGTAGTACTGGCACCTGTTTGAACTTGTTATCAGAATAAAAGACACCTGTCCACAACCTCAAACAGTCACACTCCAAACTCCACTATGGTGAAAGCCAAAGAGCTGTCGAAGGACACCAGAAACAAAATTGTAGCCCTGCACTAGGCTGGGAAGACTGAATCTGCAATAGGCAAGCAGCTTGGTGCGAAGAAATCAACTGTGGGAGCAATAATTAGAAAATGGAAGACATACAAGACCACTGATAATCTCCCTCGATCTGGGGCTCCACACAAGATCTCACCTCGTGGGGTCAAAATGATCTCAAGAATGGTGAGCAAAAATCCCAGAACCACATGGGGGGACCTAGTGACCTGCTGCAGGGAGCTGGGACCAACGTTACACAGGCTACCATCAGTAACACACTACGCCGCCAGGGACTCAGATCCTGCAGTGCTAGAAGTGTCTCCCTGCTAAAGCCATTACATGTACGGGCCCATCTAAAGTTTGCTAGAGAGCATTTGGATGATCCAGAAGAGTATTTGGAGAATGTCATATGGTCAGATGAAGCCAAAGTAGAACTGTTTGGAAGAAACACAACTCGTCGTGTTTGGAGGAGAAAGAATGCTGAGTTGCATCCAAAGAGCACCATACCTACTGTGAAGCATGGGGGTTGCAACATCATGCTTTGGGGCTGTTTCTCTGACAAGGGGCCAGGACCACTGATCCATGTATCGTGAGATTTTGAGTGCAAACCTCGTTCCATCAGCAAGGGCATTGAAGATGAAACGTGACTGGGTCTTTCAGCATGACAATGATCCCAAGCACACTGCCAGGACAACGAAGGAGTGGCTTCGTAAGAAGCATTTCAAGGTCCTGGAGTAGCCAGTCTCCAGATCTAAACCCTATAGAAAACCTTTGGAGGAAGTTGAAAGTCCGTGTTGCCCAGCGACAGCCCCAAAACATCACTACTCTAGAGGAGATCTGCATGGAGGAATGGGACAACATATCAGCAACAGTGTGTGCCAACCTTGTGAAGACTTACAGAAAACGTTTGGCCACTGTCATTGCCAACAAAGGATATATAACAAATTATTGAGATGAACTTTTGTAATTGACCAAATACTTATTTTCCACCAAAATTTGAAAAAAAATTTCTTTCCAATTCAGACAATGTGATTTTCAGGATTTGTTTTCTCATTTTGTCTCTCATAGTTGAGGTCTACCTATGATGTCAATTACAGGCCTCTCTCATCTTTTTAAGTGGGAGAACTTGCACAATTGGTGGCTGACTAAATACTTTTTTTCCCCACTGTATATGTCCCCCATCCTGGTATATACCCCCCATCCTGGACCCTTCCTGATATATATGTCCCTCATCCTGGTATATATATGTCTCTCATCCTGGACCCATCCTGGTATTTATGTCCCCCATCCTGATATATATGTCTCCCATCCTGGGCCCATCCTAGTATATATGTAGCACCCCGAGGGCTTGGTCGCTACAGAGGTATTGTATCTCAGCCAGATGTGCGATATCTCACTTCCAGGTAAGGATGGAGTGTGGATCAGGACCCTGACACCTGCATGCATTACACCACATTTCCGGGGGGCAGGGCGACCGATATGCTCCAAGTAGAACACGACAGTCCCTGTCCCTGGCTGGAGTGGGGGGGGAGGGAACACCGAGGAAGGGGGAACCCTGTAGTGCATAGGAGGGAGAGGGCAGTTCCTGGGTGCACCTAGAAGGAGGTATAAAAGGGGGGCACCATCTTAGAGACAGTGTGAAGTAGGGGAGTTCAGACAGAGAAGAGGAGGGAGCAGGAGGCCGGAGCAGAGGCTCTGCATGGGCTCTGCTCCGCAGGCAGGCCTAAGAGAGAGGCCGGAGCCTGGAGGAAGCAGAAGGAAGGAGAAGGAAAGAAGAAGAGTGGAGGAGGCTCCAGGAACAAGGAACGAAGGAACGAATCTACCTGCGTAGAAGGGTCAGGCCAAAAGGGGTAGACCGGTCCCCGAAACTAGTGGAGGCGGGGAACTACCCTCAGCTAGAAACCAGCGGCTATGACATTTTACGTGGCGCAGCCCCTCGCTACACCCGCTAGGAAGGCACCATATAGGGTCAGGGAAACTGGCACCAAGGTTTACCAGAGAAGGCCCGAGGCAGCTGGACAGAAGCGAGGTCACTGGCGGGGTACGACAGACCAGAGAAAGAACACACAAAGGGGGTCCTGTGAAACGCTCCAAAGTTATCTGGGAGTAGGCCGAGCCCCTCACCTGGTGAACACAGTGCGACATGGGACGTTATGACCAGCTGTAGTAACGTGGATAAAGAACTGTGAGTAAACACCCTGGACTGCATTACAGGACTCTGTGTCGTTACTGCAATATCCCCCGCAGCATCACCCCCAACTTCCACACTTGCTGCCCTGAGGCTATACTCCTCCTTTTACTTCCCTCAGCTGCACCCACAACACCAGCCTCAGCGGTCTGCCCTGCAGCGACGGTTCACTCTGACCGCAATCCACGGGTGGCGTAGTCGGACATTTAATAATCACAAAACCCTATAAATAGAACGCCATTTGAGTTGACTGCCCTGAGCCACGGGACCGGGTCCCCGCCACGCAAGGACTACAACCCCCAGCATCCACAACGGGTCCGGTTCCGGGTATCCCCACACACACGCACGGCCCAGGGGGCGCGTCATATATGTCCCCCATTCTGATATTTATGTCCCCCATCCTGGTACATGTTATGATCTGCAACAAGTACTAAGGAAAGAAAGGGGAAAACTGTCCCTACAGTAAGACTAAGCTGAATCCCTACGATGTAGCGGGCTGCCTGTTCCTAGCGAACAGACCCGCCTTAGTCCTCGGCTAGGGGAGGGGTCCCTAAAAGAACTAAGGTCTGGAACAAAGATGGGACACCTCCTAAACAGAGAAGTTGCTGCAGAACACAAAAAGATAAATTGACAAAAAGGTACTAGAGGTCCCAGAAGGACCAAGCGAACTGAGAGAGAAAGGCACAGAAGCACCTGGCTAGCAAAACAGTCAAACAACACTGAAGTCCAGCACAGCCGAAAGGGCGGAGCTGGAATATAAAGGCAGATGGTCACGTGACCCCAAAACACAAGATGGAAAAAACAAACAGGAGGGTTTTAACATTACAAATATCTCCCATCCTGGTATACATGTCTCCCATCCTGGTAAATATGTCACCCCTCATGGTATATATGTCCCCCATCCTGGAATATATGTTCCCTGTTCTTTAACGCATAGAAAAATTTAACAATTCTATTCACTTACCTCCGCTCCAACGCAACACACCGTCCTATTCTCTAGCCGGTGAAGAAGCCGGCAGCTGACTTCAGCATGCAAGCAACAGGCAGCTCATGATGTCACTGCCATGTGCCGCCAGTGACTTGCATGCCAATGTCAGCTGATGGCCTCTGATTGGCTGGCAGCGTGAGTTGCAGTGGAGGTACCCTATGGGTCTCTGCGCCGCAATGCATGTCAGCTGAATGTGCATCCTTGGACTCACATCTTGCTTAAATATGTGCTGCCATTCGTGGGTCACCCTTTCACACATGCTTGGTCGTGGTCGTACCCTCTGTGACCTTAATCATTATGCACCAGCTGTAAGCTATTTATTGCTGGAGGAAACAAACTCTCCAAAGAGAATGGAGGGTATAGACAGATATTTAGATGAGGGATCCAGCAGACTTTTAGCAATTACAATCCTTGTTTTATTGCAACTTTTCCCAAATGCTTCATTCGTTTATTTATTTATTGAATTCCCTTTACTGAATTCCCATATGGCATGCTAGAAGATAAGAACCCTCTGGTCAGAAACAACTGGCATGTGTCCTAATTGTAGCCATAAACTTAAAATTCCATAGATAACCCAGAAAGATTCCTATAACCAGACTCATGCTCTATGAACTTTGAACAAACCGTTTAAGGGTATAATAATAATAATCTTTATATAGCACTAACATATTCTGCAGTGCTTTACATACATTATTGTCACTGTCCCCATCAGAGCTCACAATCTAGATTCCCTATCAGTATGTCTTTGGAGTGTGGGAGGAAACCGGAGAACCAAAGGAAACTCACACAAACACAGGGAGAACATACAAACTCCTTGCAGATGTTGTCCTTGGTGGGATTTGAACCCAGGACCCCAGCGCTGCAAGGCTGCAGTGCTAACCACTGCGCCACCGTGCCGCCTGGTGTATGTACCCACAATGTCTTTTTCACATGCATTCCATGTGGAATCTGACTTAAAAAGTACCCCAACAGCACAGCAAAAAATAAATATAATACACAGAAATGTCAAAACGACATTGCTGTGCACATGTTCAGTCTTATGTCACTTTTTTAGACAGGTTTGGAAAACTTGAAGTAGTTAACCCCTTTACCCCCGAGGGTGGTTTGCACATTAATGACTGAGCCAATTTTTACAATTCTGACCACTGTCACTTTATGAGGTAATTACTCTGGAACGCTTCAACGGATCCAGCTGATTCTGAGATTGTTTTTTCGTGACATATTGTACTTCATGATTGTGGTAAAATTTCTTCGATATCACTTACGTTTATTTGTGGAAAAAAACTGAAATTTGGCGAAAATTTTGCAATTTTCTAAATTTGAATTTTTATGCCCTTAAATCAGAGAGGTATGTCACATAAAATAGTTAATAAATAACATTTCCTACATGTCTACTTTACTTTACATCAGTACAATTTTGGAACCAAATTTTTTTTTGTTAAGGAGCTATAAGGGTTAAAAGTTGACCCACAATTTCTCATTTTTACAACAAAATTTACAAAACCATTTTTTTAGGGACCACATCACATTTGAAGTGACTTTGAAGGGCCTTTATGACAGAAAATACCCAAAAGTGACACCATTCTAAAAACTGCACCCCTCAAGGTGCTCAAAAACACATTCAAGAAGCTTATTAACCCTTCAGGTGCTGCACAGGAATTTTTGGAATAGGGAAGAAAAATATGAACATTTAACTTTTTTCACAAAAATGTTTCTTTAGACCCAAATTTTTTTTCATTTTTGCAGGGGTAACAGGAAAAATGGACCCCAAAATTTGTTGAAGGGAAGGAGCACCATTTGACTTTTTGAATGTAAAATTTGTTTGAATAATTAGCGGACGCTATGAGCCCCTGATGTGCCGAAACAGTGGAAACCCCCCACAAGTGACACAATTTTGGAAAGTAGACCCCTCAGGGAACTTATCTAGATGTGTGGTGAGCGCCTTGAACCCCCAGGTGCTTCAGAGAAGTTTATAACATGCAGCCGTGAAAATAAAACAATCTAACTTTTTCCACAAAAATGATCTTTTAGCCCCAAATTTTTTATTTTCACAAGGGTAAGAGGAGAAAATGGAACCTAAACACTGTTGTGCAATTTCTCCTGAGTACGCCAATACCCCATATGTGGGAAAAATACACTGTTTGGGCGCACATCAGGGTTCAGAAGGGAAGGAGCACTATGTGACTTTTTGAACGCAAAATTGTCTGGAATCAAGAGCGTATGCCATGTCACATTTCGGGAGCCTCTGATGTGCCTAAATAGTGGAAACCCCTCACAATTGACTCCATTTCGGGACCTAGACCCCTCAAGGATTTTATCAAGGGGTATAGTGTACATTTTGAATCCAGAGGTACGACAGAATTTGATAACATTAGATCATCATATTGAATAAGCTGTCATTAGTCTTGAGCGCAAGTGCTCGCTACTGGAGTTTGCATCGGATACTCGGGTATGCACCATGTATCACAGGTGCTCGAGTGACATGCTTGAGTCCCCGCCCCGCATGTTTCACTTTAGTTAGACACCCAAAAAAAACATGTGGGGATCGCTCGTGCATGGCCGTGAAGCATATGGGGCAGAGACTCAAACATGTAATTCGAGTGTCTCAAGTAGCGAGCACTTGCGCTCAACACCGGACACCATATCGTCATCTTTTTTTTTTCTTTACTTTAGAAAAAATCCCAACCCTAACCCTAACCCTAGCCCAACTCTAACCCCAGCCCAACCCTAACACAACTCTAACCTCAATCCTAATACAACCCCAACCCTAACCCTACCCCAACCCTAACCCTAGCCCAACCCTAACCCTAGCCCAACCTTAACCCAAGCACAACCCTAACCCTAACCCTAGAGTTTATTTTTTACGCCGTTCCTCATGCGGTATAAGTGATAAGACGACATTATTCTCCAGGTCGGTGTGATTACAGCGATACCAGATTCATATCATTTTTTTATGATTGACAGCTGTCACACACTAAAAGATGATTTTTTTTGCAAAGACTAGTTTTTGCATCGCCATATTTTGAGAGCTATAATTTTTCCATATTTTGGCCGACAGAGTCATGTGATGGCTTGCTTTTTGCTGGACAAGTTGACGTTTTTATTGGTACCATTTTTGGATACGTGATATTTTTTGATCGCTTTCTATTCCGATTTTTGGGAGGCAGAATAAACAAAAACCAGCAATTTCTGAATTGTTTTTTTTTTTTTTTTTTTTTTTATGCCGTTTCGCGTGTGGTTAAATTGATGAGGCAGCTTTATTCTTCGGGTCAGTACGTTTACAGCGGTACTGCATTTATATAGTTTTTTTTTATGTTTTGGCACTTTTACACAATAAAAACTATTTTCTAGAAAAAATAATTTTTTTGCATCGCTTTATTCTGAGAGCTATAAATTTATTTTACGGATGATGGAGCTGTATGGCGGCTTGTTTTTTAAGAGAAAAAATTAAGTTTTCAGCGGTACCATTTTTATTTACATTTGTCTTTTTAATCGCGTTATTCCATTTTTTGTTTGGCGGTATGATGCTAAAGCATTGTTTTTTGCTTCATTTTTTTTTACCGTGTTCACTAAATGGGTTAACTAGTGGGACATTTTTATAGGTCAGGTAGTTCCGGATGCGGCGATACCAAATACAGTATGTGTACTTTTATTGGTTTATTTATTTATTTTTTTCATAATAAAAAAATATTATACAGTGCCTACAAGTAGTATTCAACCCCCTGCAGATTTAGCTGGTTGACACATGCGGAATTAACTTGCCATTGTGACATTTGTACTGTAGATCAGCCTGGAAGTGGGAAATGCACTGCAGCAAATTTTATTTATTTTTTTTTTTTTAAAACGTTAAAAGTTAATTCAGAGTGTCATTTATTATTCAACCCCTCAAACCACAAGAATTCTGTTTGGTCCCCCTAAATATTAAGAAGTAGTTCAGGCACCAAGAATAATGAGCTTCACATGTGTGGATTAAAGATCTCTTTTGCCAGCCTTTTCTGACTATTTAAGACCCTCCCCAAACTTGTGAACAGCACTCAGACATGGTCAACATGGGAAAGACAAAGGAGCATTCCAAGGCCATCAGAGACAAGATCGTGGAGGGTCACAAGGCTGGCAAGGGGTACAAAACCCTTTCCAAGGAGTTGGGCCTACCTGTCTCCACTGTTGGGAGCATCATCCGTAAGTGGAAGGCTTATGGAACTACTGTTAGCCTTCCACGGCCAGGACAGCCTTTGAAAGTGTCCTCCCGTGCCGAGGCCAGGCTTGTCCGAAGAGTCAAGGCTAACCCAAGGACAACAAGGAAGGAGCTCCGGGAAGATCTCATGGCAGTGGGGACATTGGTTTCAGTCAATACCATAAGTAACGTACTCCACCGCAATGGTCTCCGTTCCAGACGAGCCCGTAAGGTACCTTTACTTTCAAAGAGTCATCTCAAGGCTCGTCTTCAGTTTGCTCATGATCACTTGGAGGACTCTGAGACAGACTGGTTCAAGGTTCTATGGTCTGATGAGACCAAGATCGAGATCTTTGGTGCCAACCACACACGTGACGTTTGGAGACTGGATGGCACTGCATACGACCCCAAGAATACCATCCCTACAGTCAAGCATGGTGGTGGCAGCATCATGCTGTGGGGCTGTTTCTCTGCCAAGGGGCCTGGCCATCTGGTCCGCATCCATGGGAAGATGGATAGCACGGCCTACCTGGAGATTTTGGCCAAGAACCTCCGCTCCTCCATCAAGGATCTTAAGATGGGTCGTAATTTCATCTTCCAACAAGACAACGACCCAAAGCACACAGCCAAGAAAACCAAGGCCTGGTTCAAGAGGGAAAAAGTCAAGGTGTTGGAGTGGCCTAGTCAGTCTCCTGACTTTAACCCAATTGAAAACTTGTGGAAGTAGCTCAAGAATAAAGTCCACATGAGACACCCAAAGAACCTAGATAACTTGGAGAAGATCTGCATGGAGGAGTGGGCCAAGATAACTCCACAGACCTGTGCCGGCCTGATCAGGTCTTAGAAAAGACGATTATTAGCTGTAATTGCAAACAAGGGTTATTCCACAAAATATTAAACATAGGGGTTGAATAATAATTGACCCACACTTTTATGTTTAAAATTTAATAAAATTCAACTGAGCAACATAACTTTTTGGTTTGTAAGATTTATGCTTCTGTTCATAAAACCTACTCTCGTTTGCAGTTTGAAGGCTCTAACTTATTTGCATCTTATCAAACCAGCTAAATCTGCAGGGGGTTGAATACTACTTGTAGGCACTGTAGGTACAATATATTTTTATTTTTGGGGGATTATTTTTTCATATTTTTACATTTCTTTTTTATTTGTTATTTTTATTTTCCTACACTTTTTTTTACTTTTACACATTGTCCCACTATGGGACTTTCACTTTTTGCTGCCTGATCGGCTGTATAGCATAGAGAGCAGCAGCTCCCTATGCTATGCAGCCTGTCAGCGCTGCACACAGGGAGACTTTACTTTGGTCATGCACCGCGCATGTCCAAAGTAACTTCCTGCCTCCTGGTGACCCGGATGTTGTCATATCGACATCGAGTCATCATGACAACATCCGGGAGCCGACGCAGACATCGCTGGATGTCGGAGAGGAGGTAAGTATCGGCGCCTACCTCCCACCTTACCCCCGCAATGCTGCGATAGACTTTGATCGCAGCATTGCGGGGTTTAATGTGCCAGCAGTGGTTCGGGACCGCTCCTGGCACATAGCACCGGGTGTCAGCTGTGACAATCAGCTGACACCTGGCGGCGATTGCCCCATACGGCTAGTGTGTGGGTGCGATCACAATATGCGTAATAGTACGTAGCTGGTCCATAAGTCTCAGGGCACAGCTACGTACTATTACTGACTTGGTCCAAAAGGGGTTAAAAGAAATAACATGCTCATTCTTTGCTGCCCACTCTATACACATGAGCAAAGGCACCTGTGGCGCAGCCTCTGCAAGAAATCACAGCAAGGTTGCCACTAAAGATGCTTCAGGAAAAATGCTGCCAGCATTTTTCTTAAGAGACTTCACCTTAGGCCACATTCACACGTTCAGTATTTGTTCACTATTTTACATCAGTATTTGTAAGACAAAAACAGGAGTGGGTTGAAAATGCTGAAATGGTGACTTGTTTCTCTTATAATTTTCCTCTGATTGTTCCACTCCTGGTTTTGGCTTACAAACAGGCTTGGACTGGCGCATAGGAGAACAGGAGAATCCTTCGGTCGGCCCCTGTGCAAGAGTAGGCCACCAACCTCTTATTTGAACAGAACTTGGCACAATATACTTGGATCACTATGAACACGCAGAGACAGCATCTTATTCATTTAACAATCTCCCCAGTTCATTGTTATATAACTTTGTGAGTGAAGATAATGTCACATTTGCATGTAGCTGAAAAGTGGGGCCCTGGAGTTGGTTACTGGTTGGTCCTTGGCACCCCAACGTCCGACACTGCTTACAAATACTGATGAAAGATTCTGACCAAATACTGAACATGTGAACTTGGCCTTAAAGAGGTTTTGGGAGCATACCTATGCAGTATGGCCACACAGTTTTTTTCAGGAGTTTTTGGAGCAGAACCTCTCTCACTCTCCAATTAAAACACATGGTTTTCGAACTCATTTGTCGATTTTCTACTCCAAAAATTCCTGAAAAAAACCCATTAATAACATTTCTTTACATGTTGTAGAAGCAAAGAGACTGAAATGCTATGTGGGTGCAATTACTTTTATTTTTTTTCCAGGACGTAAATTAAAGGCGCTGTATTTCAATGCATGAAGAAAAACTTTGGATGGGACATCACTAGTTGCATCACCCCCTATGTATCTGAAGAGAACCTGGACTTCCTTAGCATATGCCCATCAGTTGGTATGTGAATTGGATGGACCAATAGAGTGCTAGGTAGCCTGGATGGGAACAGCTAGTGCTAGCTGAAAATCCAGCACTATGCATTATGGTAGTTATAGGAAAACATAGATGGATGAGATATTTGGAGTGCATTGTTTATGCATTTTATGTAGAGACAAGTGAGGACACTGATTTTAGGGACACTGGTTTCGAAAACTCCTTAAAGTATATCCTTTTTTTACTTATTAAAGAGGTTGTCTCAACTAGACCACCCCTTCACTAATGGAGGGTACACCAGAAATAATTTGATCACTTTCCATCTGGGTGCACTACAGTAATTCTAATAATAAATGGGACAATGTCATTGTAGACACTGACATAAGAGAGTGGTTTGATATCAAAGGTGATTTTCATACTGAATGTCTATCTATTTAATATAATAATCCAATCACTTTTCTAATATATTTAAATTAAAAATTCTCTCCTGTTTCCTTTCTACTGAACTTCCTGTTTGCTTTATTTTTTTCTTTAATTCATTTCCAATGATATTTCATTTGAGAACCCCCAGTGCATGCTAAGATACCCAAACAGGACGTCATGACAGGTTGGAGGCTACAGTCACTGCCGCAGATGCTGTCCCCACCCTGAAGCAAAGCATGATCAGTGATGTTCATTTCAGGCCCTGGGCTAGTCCTTGCTCTAGTGAGCATGTGCCAGTTGTCAATTCCAATGCATGCTTAGTATGTGCTCTCTGACCTATATTCCTTTGAATGCACATTGACAGTGCGCTCCCTCACCAGCTTCAATGAGAAGTGTCTAGCCGGCAAAAGAGCGCACTGTCAGTGACATCTGATTCCGGGGCTGGGCAGGTATCTGTTCTCCCTTCCTAGATTAGGGACCGCATACTGAGCATGCGTCTGAACGGACAACTAGCACATGCCTATTAAAGCAGAAACTGATGACGCTTCATTTCAGGGTGGGGACAGAAATTGCGGCGGTGACTGCAGTCCCAGCACAAAATTAAATAGATAAACATTTAGTATTAAAGTCACCTTTGCTTTAAACCCACCCCTTTAAGGAAAAGCAAGGGGTCCTCTTAATAACTTAATTGGAGATGATTTGCTCAGTTAGGAAAAACTAATCCATGTTAAATTTAACTGCTCCATGAGTTTATTTAACTTAAAAATAAAAGGAAAGTGTGGTTAGAAAAATTTTACCAAAAGAATAGAATCTTTAATATTACAAACTGAAGATGCACTTTACTGGTCCTTTGTTGCTCTTATGCTACCACTTTCTAGAACTTTTGCAGGTCTCTGCATTCAGGTTTAGTGAAATTATGTTTTGACACATTCACATGTCCACATTGAAGTCCAAGATACAGAGACTGGAGGGGAAACCAGAAGGCAAGGATCGGGATTGTGATTTATTCCTCAGATTATTGTTTTATGCCATTCTAAGCTCTTGGCAAGAAAATTCAAGGGGCTGGAAACCTTTTTAAACATAATTTTTAAAGACTTTTGGTGATGCTTTTAAATTTCTATGTCACTAATTTAAAATGAAATACTGAAATTTTATAGTTTTGACTGAGCATCAAAATCAGCACAGACTACAGTGTTCTGTAGAGGTCACTTTTAGCAGTTTTCTCATTATCACAGACAGGTTTACAATGAAATATATAGATAATACATGATCCATAATTCACAAAAGGTGATAGACAATAATACTTGTCCTGTCCCACACTGCACTATAACCTCTGCCAGTGGCGTAACTAGAGTCTGGTGGGTCCCGATGAAATATTTGAACTGGGGGTCCCCTATTCTGGTTTATATATATATATATATATATATATATATATACAGTACAGACCAAAAATTTGGACACACCTTCTCATTTAAAGATTTTTCTGTATTTTCATGACTATGAAAATTGTACATTCACACTGAGGGCATCAAAACTATGAATTAACACATGTGGAATTATATACTTAACAAAAAAGTGTGAAACAACTGAAAATATGTCTTATATTCTAGGTTCTTCAAAGTAGCCACCTTTTGCTTTGATGACTGCTTTGCACACTCTTGGCATTCTCTTGATGAGCTTCAAAAGGTAGTCACCGGAAATGGTCTTCCAACAATCTTGAAGGAGTTCCCAGAGATGCTTAGCACTTTTTGCCCTTTTGCCTTCACTCTGTGGTCCAGCTCACCCCAAACCATCTCGATTGGGTTCAGGTCTGGTGACTGTGGAGGCCAGGTCATCTGGCGTAGCACCCCATCACTCTCCTTCTTGGTCAAATAGCCCTTACACAGCCTGGAGGTGTGTTTGGGGTCATTGTCCTGTTGAAAAATAAATGATGGTCCAACTAAACGCAAACCGGATAGAATAGCATGCCGCTGCAAGATGCTGTGGTGGTAGCCATGCTGGTTCAGTATGCCTTCAATTTTGAATAAATCCAGAACAATGTCACAAGCAAAGCACCCCCACACCATCACACCTCCTCCTCCATGCTTCACGGTGGGAACCAGGCATGTAGAGTCCATCCGTTCACCTTTTCTGCGTCATACAAAGACACGGTGGTTGGAACCAAAGATCTCAAATTTGGACTCATCAGACCAAAGCACAGATTTCCACTGGTCTAATGTCCATTCCTTGTGTTCTTTAGCCCAAACAAGTCTCTTCTGCTTGTTGCCTGTCCTTAGTGGTTTCCTAGCAGCTATTTTACCATGAAGGCCTGCTGCACAAAGTCTCCTCTTAACAGTTGTTGAAGAGATGTGTCTGCTGCTAGAACTCTGTGTGGCATTGACCTGGTCTCTAATCTGAGCTGCTGTTAACCTGCGATTTCTGAGGCTGGTGACTCGGATAAACTTATCCTCAGAAGCAGAGGTGACTCTTGGTCTTCCTTTCCTGGGGCGGTCCTCATGTGAGCCAGTTTCTTTATAGCGCTTGATGGTTTTTGCAACTGCACTTGGGGACACTTTCAAAGTTTGCCCAATTTTTCAGACTGACTGACCTTCATTTCTTAAAGTAATGATGGCCACTCACTTTTTTTTTTACTTAGCTGCTTTTTTCTTGCCATAATACAAATTCTAACAGTCTATTCAGTAGGACTATCAGCTGTGTATCCACCTGACTTCTGCACAACACAACTGATGGTCCCAACCCCATTTATAAGGCAAGAAATCCCACTTATTAAACCTGACAAGGCACACCTGTGAAGTGAAAACCATTTCCGGTGACTACCTCTTGAAGCTCATCAAGAGAATGCCAAGAGTGTGCAAAGCAGTCATCAAAGCAAAAGGTGACTACTCTGAAGAACCTAGAATATAAGACATATTTTCAGGTGCTTCACACTTTTTTGTTAAGTATATAATTCCACATGTGTTAATTCATAGCTTTGATGCCTTCAGTGTGAATTTACAATTTTCATAGTCATGAAAATACAGAAAAATCTTTAAATGAGAATGTGTGTCCAAATTTTTGGTCTGTACTGTATATATATATATATATATATATACAGTACAGACCAAAAGATTGGACACACCTTCTCATTTAAAGATTTTTCTGTATTTTCATGACTTTGAAAATTGTACATTCACACTGAAGACATCAAAACAATGAATTAACACATGTGGAATTATATACTTAACAAAAAAGTGTGAAACAACTGAAAATATGTCTTATATTCTAGGTTCTTCAAAGTAGCCACCTTTTGCTTTGATGACTGCTTTGCACACTCTTGGCATTCTCTTGATGAGCTTCAAGAGGTAGTCACCGGAAATGGTCTTCCAACAATCTTGAAGGAGTTCCCAGAGATGCTTAGCACATGTTGGCTCTTTTGCCTTCACTCTGCGGTCCAGCTCACCCCAAACCATCTCGATTGGGTTCAGGTCAGGTACTGCCAGCGGAGCGGAAGTCTCAGTGACTCACCGACGCTTGCGCAATTCAAGGCTGCGGCGCAATACACAGCCAAACGGGGCCGGAGGGAAACAAAGCATGCTCCATGGCAGCAGCGCTTTGCGCATGCGTGGGAGGGGAGGCAGCGCAAGGCACGTCACAGGGCCTGTCACAGGGCCCTGTGACGTGCAGTGGAGGGGGGAATATGGTAATTTAGCACAGAGGCGGCGATTTAGGGGAATAGTAAGCAGATAGGAGGGGTTTGCTTGGCGTCCCCCGAACGCCAAGCCTCTGGAAAACAGACTTTATAAAACCAGATTTCTCTGCAATCAGACCTCTGCTATAGGCCATACAGGTAAGTATAGATTTACTTTTCTATCACCGGTATGGCCATAGTAGAGGTTTGATATCGCCCGGGGGGGTGACAGATTCCCTTTAATGCATAGAAAAAAATAAACAATTATACTCACCTTTCCCAAGCGCATGACGTCACTGCCTGTTGACCACAGACACGTGAACAGATGTCAGATGCTGTCCTATGATTGCCCGACAGCGTGTGTTGCCACGCATAGTCTCAATGGGTCTCTGCTCTGCAAAACACTTCAGCTGAATGTGCGTCCGAGAATACACATCCAGTTGAAGTTTGTGAAGGCATCAGCAGACCCCTCATCTGCACGGGTTCGGTCGCGGTCGTGACCTCTGTGACTGCGGTTGTTAGGCCCCTGACCTCTGCACTGATCACAGAGCAGACCGACAACACTCTCTCAAACTAATTGTAACATCCCTGGCGGCATGCTAGCATGGCTTACCATCTCTCACCATGCAAGACCGCCAACTTACCTACCAGTCCAGGCTGCGCACTATGCTCCTCTACTTGCTGTGTGCTTGTCTCTTGTCTGCTGGCTTAGGGCGGCGGCACTGAAACTTCCTGATTCTTAAAGTTACAGTGTGCGCAGTCCTAATGCGTCCCCAGCCTATTGCTTTGAGTCACTGGATACTTAAACCTCCTCCACGCAGTGGGAGGTGCCTGAGCAACACTTTCTTACAGTGTGTTCTGTGCAACTGTAAGTTGCCAAGTCCTGTCCTGAATCTTGCCTATTTCTGCCACCCTGGGGGCTGAGTACCCAGGCCCATACCTGTGTCCTGTATCTTTCCTGTTCTGACACCCTAGGGGCTGAGTACCCAGGTCCGTTACCTGTATCTGTGACTTCTAGTCTATTTCCGCCACCCTGGGGGCTGAATGCCCAGGCTCGTTCCTGTGTCAGTTCCTGTCTGAACTGTGTCCTATCCCATTACCCGTTGGTCTCTATGTCCGATCCTTCCCTTTTCCTGCAGTGTCTGAACCGGTACCTAACTCCTACTTGTTGTCTCTGTACTTCTGTGAGTTTTGTGTCCACTCGCTACTTCATAGCAAGTACCTTGTGAGTATCTGGCTCTGCTTTCCCATTTCCCTGCCTCTGTATCTACCTCCTGTGTTCTAGCTATCTTCCTGCGTTTTCCCGTCCCTATTTGTTCCATGTGAACAGAGCCCTATCCTGTCTGGCCGCTCCTACGGCATTCTCGCCTGACCGCACCTGCGGCTCTGCCCTGCTCCACTTCCTGTCCATACCTGCGGCTCTGCTCTGCCCCACTCCACTTTCCGTCTGCACCTGCAGCTCTGCTCTGCCCCGCTCCGCTTCCCGTCCACACCTGTGGCTCTGCTCTGCCTCGCTCCACTTGCCGTCCGCACCTGCGGCTCTGCTCTGCCCTGCTCCCCTTCCCGTCCGCACCTGCGGCTCTGCTCTGCCCCACTCCGCTTCCCGTCCGCACCTGCGGCTCTGCTCTGCTCCGCTCCACTTCCCATCCGCACCTGCGGCTCTGCTCTGCCCTGCTCCGCTTCCCATTCTCACCTGCGGCTCTGCTCTGCTCTGCCCCATTCTGCTTCCCGTCTGCACCTGTGGCTCTGCTCTGCCCCGCTCCGCTTTCTGTCCTCACCTGCGGCTCTGTTTTGCTCTGCACTGCTCCGCTTCCCGTCCGCACCTGCGGCTCGTCTCTGCCCCACTCCGCTTCCCGTCCGCACCTGCGGCTCTGCTCTTCTCTGCCTCACTCCGCTTCCCGTCCGCACCTGTGGCTCTGCTCTGCCCCCCTCCACTTCCCGTCCGCACCAGCAGCTCTGCTCTGTTCTGCCCTGCTCCGCTTCCCATCCGCACCTGTGGCTCTGCTCTGCTCTGCCCTGCTCCGCTTCCCGACCGCACCTGCGGCTCTGCTCTGCCCTGCTCCGCTTCCCGTCTGCACCTGCGGCTCTGCCCCGCTCCGCTTCCCATCCACACCTGCGACACTGCTCTGCCCCGCTCCGCTTCCCGTCCACACCTGTGGCTCTGCTCTGCACTGCTCCGCTTCCTGTCCGCACCTGCGGCTCTGCTCTGCCCCGCTCCGCTTCCCATCCGCACATGCAGTTCTGCCCTGCTCCGCTTCCCATCCGCACCTGTGGCTCTGCTCTGCCCCGCTCCGCTTCCCGTCCGCACCTTTGGCTCTGCTCTGCCCTGCTCCGTTTCCCGTCCGCACCTGCGGCTCTTCTCTGCCCTGCTCCGCTTCCCGTTCGCACCTGCGGCTCTGCTCTGCCCTGCTCCGCTTCCCGTCCGCACCTTTGGCTCTGCTCTGCCCTGCTCCGCTTCCCGTCTGCACCAGTGGCTCTGCTCTGCCCTGCTCCGCTTCCCGTCCGCACCTACGGCTCTGCTCTTCCCGCTCCGCTTCCCGTCCGCACCTGTGGTTCTGCCCTGCTCTGCCCCGCTCTGCTTCCCATCCGCACCTGTGGCTCTGCTCTGCCCCGCTCTACTTCACGTCCGCACCTCTGGCTCTGCCCTGCCCTGCTTCGCTTCCTGTCTGCACCTGCGGTTCTGTTCCTGTATCTCAGTCTGTACCGATCTCTATCGATGCCTGTTTACCTACCTGCCAGTACCCGCCTGTCTGTATACCAGCCGTGCCTGCCAGTCTGCATACCAACCAAACCTGCCCGTTCCTGCATTCCCCGGTGTGGGCCAACAGCTGTGTGACCGAGGTCTGATCTGGAGTAGCACCTAGGCTACCTCCCTCGTCCCTCATCAGACTACGGAGTCGATTAAGCCGCTGTGCGTCAATGGTCAGATGTGGCGAGGCCCCTATTCATGCCCCTCCAGGCACTCCACAGTTCGTGGCCCAGTGGGACCACTAACAAACAGTCTGGGCGTGTGCGTAACACTAGTCAATGAGTCATCTCCAGACTGCAACTTCCTTTGTCCCATGTGGTCACTCTTAATGCATAAACCTGATAGTTTTAAGGCTTACCTGGTGAGGTGGATTCACTAAGACGCAGGTCAGGATGAACACATGGAATGAAGGCAATAGCACAGCTGACAGGACTTTCTTGATGGCATGTGTAACAGCAAGGGACAGAATTAGGGGGAAAACAGGTTAGCAGGCAAGCAGGACACACCAGAAGACAAAGAGCCAGAGATTTAGACCAACATATTGTAACACAGGTGCCGGAATGCAACGTACAGAGACACAAGGCGGGAACAGTCAGAGGTTGATATAACTACTTTATATGTCTAACAACTATTATGCAAGGGGGTTAGCAACAGAGGTAATAAACAACAACTTGGAATAACTATAAGAAATATTTTCTGTGAATAATGGTAAAGTTCTTTGCAAAAGTGTGATGCATCCAGTCATGGGAGTCACCACGTGAGTTCTTTTTATATGGCCCTAGCGGGGTCTCCGCTTCTTCCCGCTAGGCCGCAAGACTCTTCCATATAAAGTCTATCAGATCCCGTTTAGCCTCCCATGCACCAACTGGCCCCCACCCAACCTGAGATCCTAATCCCAACTGTCCCCAGTACCATGAGTGAGAATTGGAAGTGATGGCCCTATTCACTGGCGCGATTCCTCCACGGTTGCTGGCGCGTCTCTCCTGTCACAGTCCTCTCTCAGCTCTTCTTGGCTTGACCGTTGACGGTAGTCTCTCATGCTTGGGGTAAGGAGGTCCAGATCTTGGCTCTTGACAGGCAGCATCGGATCCCGGGAACTTACTCAGTGTGCGGCGCAGGCCCTGTCTCTGACCAACATGCGCAGGGCTCAGTGAGGAGTCCGGAGCCTCTCAGGCGGTGTGTGACTCTGGTGCAGTGCAGGCCTCCGGCTGAGGCCTGTCACGCTGGGCTCTGCGGTCCCTCTGGGGCACGTCTGCTCCATTCTGCAGCCAGGCGCCAAATCTCCCTATGTCTTGGCGCGCTGGACTTTTATATCCAGGAAATCATTCCTGGAGGTCACCTGATCAGGTCTGGCATCTGAATCTGCTCCCCCTTCAACTTCTCTAGCACAACTTGGTTCCGCTTGATTGCGTCTGGCCAGCAGATGGCAATCTCTCTTCATCTCTGGCACATCCTGAAAGAGTTCTTCTGATCGCTTTTTGCCTTCTACCACAATAGTAGTTAAAGAAGTATAGGCAGTCCAGGAGTTGCTGCAGCATGATGTGAACAAGACCAGGGGAGAGTTTGTTAAGTTTACAACTGACAAAGAGTTCATCAGCAAACAAATGGATAGCCGCTGATGGCAGGGATGATCAGTCAAACTTGTTTGAAGAGTCATTTCATTCTGATGCTGCAGCATAGCGTGGATAACTTGTCCAGAGATGAGTTCATTATGCTTAAGCAGATGAAATGTTAATTAGCTAATTTGAGCCAGGAAGTATATGCAGTTTGTAGAAATCACAGGATTTTGCAGAGAAGATAGCCAGCTGGGAAAACTGATGCATACCTCCCAACTTTTGAAGAACAGAAAGAGAGATAAATTTTGACCCGGCCATGGCCATATCCCAATCCACGCTCATTTACCATTTCTTTCTACCCTGGCAGGAGGAGATGTCAGAGGAGCAGTGCCAGTGAGGGACATTCAGCAGATGCCCAAGACTGCAGGCTGTTAACCCAAATCCAGGACTGTCCTCTATATCTGTCATCTAGCTTTTTTGTGTCTGTAAGGTCGTGCTCACGCATTCAGTATTTGGTCAGTATTTCAGCTTTTTATTATTTTCAGTAGTTTTATAGGAGCAAAAAATTTGACTTTTTCTTCACCTCTAGTATACAGGGATATAGAGATACACAGTTATATACTGTACAATGTATCTCTATGTACATGTATAATCGGCTTCTGGGTTCATTGCCTGCAATACAGGTCAAGATTACCAAATTCTCCTAATTACATCTTTATGGGTTTTGGCTCACAGCTAGAACTCCTGCCTGCGAACATAGAAACCTGAGTTGGAAACCCGATCACAAGAGAAGTGTATAGTATAATTGTATTTATTTATCACCCCCAAGAAGGAGGAGTTACAGAGGGATGAAGATGTCAGAGAGAGGTGAGTATTAGAAGTTGGGACAAAGCTGTGGTGGGACTGAGCCCTCAAATTGGGACAGTCCCGCTGAATCCGGGATGGTTGGGAGCTATGCTGTTCTCAGACAATCTCAGGAGTACACAGAAAATGAATATTAGTTCACTCAATGCTCAGACACACAGGAGTGTCAAAATTGAAGTGAATAGAGCCTGACCCTGGAGCTGAGACGTGTGCATAACAAAATGCTTTTAACTGCAGCTGGCCAAGATGGCAGTCCCTATAATCATAAATGGAAAATCAAAATCTACAATCAGAAAATAAAAATACTATAAATAGGACATGCTTCAGTATCAGGTTTTGACTAGTGAAAATACAGTAGGTAACATTCTCTATAAGATTTTTCAAATATGTGCTTATTAGTGTTGAGCGAGCACTAAAATGCTTGGGTGCTCGGAGCTCGGGCCGAGCTTACCGTGATACTCGGGTGCTCGACCCGAGCAACGAGCCCAATGTTAATCTATGGGAGACCCGAGCATTGCCACCCACCCACCCCCAGGCTGCAATACCATACTGCTAGCTTGCTTGCACTTGAAATGAAGCTTTTTAGGCTTGTGGAGGCAGACACCAGCCACCATGTCATGGCTGCGTCGGCGGTCTGGTATCCATACTCCGTGCCCAGCCGCCCGGCAGTCGGGTGTCCACACTCGGTCCCCAGCCACCAGGTGGCAGCCGGGTGTCCATACTCGGTCCCCAGCCGCCCCTATTTGTCCCGGTAACCTTCCCCACACTTTTCTTAGCCTGGCCTGCTTTAATGCAGCATTGGCCGAGCCCACCAGACAACCAGACTCCTCCGGTGGGCCCTGGCTTCTCCATCAGGGGAGTTGAGAGTGCCAAAGTGAGGAGCATGATGATGATGATAGAAGTTAGCATCTGCTTTGTTTTCTTGGAATGCAAGCGTAAGTGTGCAGTCTGCCACCCACCCACCCCCAGGCTGCAATACGATACTGCTAGCTTGCTTGCACTTGAAATGAGGCCTTTTAGGCTTGTGGAGGCCGAAGCTGGCCACCATGTCATGGCTGCTTTGGTGGCCTGGTATCCATACTCAGTCCCCAGCTGCCCAGCGGCCGGGTGTCCACACTCGGTCCCCAGCCGCCAGGGGGCGGCCGGGTGTCCATACTCGGTCCCGAGCCGCCCCACGGCCGGGTGCCCACACACGGTCCCCAGCTGCCTGGGGGTGGCCGGGTGTCCATAACCGGTCCCCAGCCACCCCTATTTGTCCCGGTGCACCTTATACACAAACGCGCATACCAAAACATTACCTGTTCCCCTACCCAGTGCATTTAGTGGGAAGGACAGCCTAACCACAAACACGTGGACAAGTGAATGTGGCCAGGGATGGTCCATCTCACTGAAGCCTTCACACTGGGTTAATATTGTGGAAGCCAGGACACAGTTGGACACTGGGATGCAACACGTCCTCCAGACATAGAGGATTGCGGGTCCTGGGTCAATCATGCTTCAACACAAAGTTCAAAAGGTAGACAGCAGCAGTGGTCGGCCTCCTACACAACGAGTAAATTATTCATGATCATGAGGCCATCCATCTCCTTAGCTTTCTGTTCCTTGGAATGCAAGCGCATGTATGTAGTAGCGGCTAGGCCTGAGGTGGTCAGCGTTTTGGCGCATATCCTACCTCCTCCGAGGATTGCTGGATGTTTTCCTGCTACTTTCCCAGTTTTATGACACCCATTAAAACAAAGCTTCAGGTGATGAATGATGGATGAGGTGGTGGCAAAGGAGAAAGAGCAGGAGGAACAGGTACCATTCACATCAATATCAGGCCAGTCAATCACACATGTCTTGTAGGATATGTTTCTGTACCAAAAGGAGCAGTTCGGCTACACAGTTATAGGGCATACCGTGAGTGCAATGCCTAACAAAAATTTCGAGGCACTCCAATGCCCCTTGGAAGTGACATGGAGGTCAGAGGGCCTTAACTAAACCGTTTTTTCCATTTATAGCAACTAGGTCTCCTGTACACTGTTTGCCTAAGCAGTGAATGGAAGGCTTTCCAAAAATTATGAGGAACTGCAATGCCCCTTGAAACAGACGTGGATTACAGCGTACTAAAAACCTTCTACCCATTATTGGGGGGTGGGTCTCCCTTAGTGTTCGCCTATGCATTGAAAAGCAAAAGCTGACTAAAATTAGGAGGAAATGCAATGCCCGTTGGAAGAGTCGTGGAGGTTAGAGTTAATTAAAAACAACATTTCAATGCCCCTTGGAAGAGCTGTGGAGTTCAGAGTGGTTTAACAAGACGGTTTTAATGCCCCTTGGAAGAGACGTGGAGGTCACAGTAGCTTAACAAGACGGTTTTAATGCCCCTTGGAAGAGTGGTGTAGGTTACAGTGGAATAAAAAGACAATATCAATGCCCCGTGGAAGAGTGGTGGAGGTCGCAGTAGCTTAACAAGATGGTTTTAATGCCCCTTGGAAGAGACGTGGAGGTCACAGTAGCTTAGCAAGATGGTTTTAATGCCCCTTGGAAGAGTGGTGGAGGTCTCAGTGGAATAAAAAGACAATATCAATGCCCTGTGGAAGAGACGTGGAGGTCACAGTAGCTTAACAAGATGGTTTTAATGCCCCTTGGAAGAGTGGTGGAGGTTACAGTGGAATAAAAAGACAATAGCAATGCCCCGTGGAAGAGTGGGGGAGGTCGCAGTAGCTTAACAAGACAGGTTTAATGCCCCTTGGAAGAGACGTGGAGGTCGCAGTAGCTTAACAAGATGGTTTTAATGCCCCTTACAACAGCCATGCAGTACAGCATATTAAAAACATTATTCCCATTATTGGGGAGTGGGTCTCCCATAGTCTTTGCCTTTGCCTTCCAAGCAAAAGCTGCCAAAAATTAGGACGGAGGAACTTGCAATGCTGGCAACACGGACCACGGTCACCCTGGTGGTATAGTGGTGGTGGAGGCTGAGGATAAGGAGAAGAGCAAAAAACAGCCGAAATGAGGAAGTGTATACCCATGTGTGGGTGTGAAGCGGTGCATGGGAATACACCTCACGAAACAACACAGTGGATTTGACTTTATGTTACTCTGCTGTCATTTGGTGGTGATGAGAAGTCTGGCCCAATCCAGTCCTTGTTCATTTTGATAAGGGTCAGCTTGTCAGCATTGTCAGTTGACAGGCGAGTGCGCTTATCATTTATAATTCCCCCAGCGGCACTAAAAACACGCTCCGATAACACACTAGCGGAAGGGCAGGCCAGGACCTCCAAGGCATACAGAGCGAGTTCATTCCAAGTGTCCAGCTTGGATACCCAATAATTAAAAGGCACAGAGGAATCACAGAGGACGCTGGTACGGTCGGCAAGGTACTCCCTCACCATCTTTTTAAACTTTCCACTCCTTGTGAGAGTACTCCGCGCCTCAGGGCCTGTAAGCTGAGCGGGTCTCAGAAAACTGTCCCAGAACGTTGACAGTGTTCCCCTGCCTCTGCTGGATTGGAGTTGCGTCTCTCTCGCCTGTACGCCTTGGTTGGTCAACGAATTGTGACCTCTGCCGCTAGCGTGTTCAGATGGGAAGTTTTTTAACAGTTCTGCAGCAAGGGCCTTCTGGTACTGCCCCATTTTTGTAGACCTCTCCACCTCAGGAATAAGAGAGTGAAAGTTCTCCTTGTAGCGGGGGCTAAAAGTGTCACCAACCAGTAATGACTGTCACCCAACATTTTGACAACACGAGGGTCACGGTTAAGGCAGCGTAACATAAAGTCATCCATGCGTGCCAGACTGGTAACGGGCAAGACTTCCGTGTCCTCACCAAGATGACGACTGACCATGCTCTCCTCCTCCTCCTCCCCCCTGTCCTCAGGCCACTCACGCTGAACCGACGGTATGACAGTTGTACAGGTACTACCATCTACAGCGCATGATACCAGCTCCTGTTCTTCCTCCTCCTCCTCTCCCTCATTGTCCCCCAATGCATGTTGGGATGAGATGAGGCTGGGCTGTGTGTAATCGCCCACTACGGCTTCTTGATCCATCTCATCATACTCTGGCTGCAATGCCTCCTCTTTAATTCTCTGCAGAGAGCGTTGCGAAAGACAGACAAGTGGGATGCTGATGCTAATGATGGCGTCATCACTACTCACCATCTTGGTGGACTTCTCAAAGTTTGTCAGGATGGTACATATGTCAGACTTCCAGGTCTACTCCTGAGGTCTTATGTGTGGAGTCTGACCTGAATATCGACGGCCTTGTTGCAGCTGGTACTCCACAACTGCTCTCTTCTGCTCACAAATCCTTTGCAACATGTGGAGGGTAGAGTTCCAATGTGTGGGGACATCACACACCAGTCGGTGTGCCGGAAGCTGCAAACGCTGCTGCAACACAGCAAGGGCGGCGGAATCTGTAGCCGACTTGCAAAAATGAGCTGACAGGCGGCGTACTTTGACGAGCAGATCTGGCAACTTGGGGTACGATTTAAGAAACTGCTGAACCATGAGGTTAAGCACATGAGCCAGGCATGGTACGTGTGTGATCTCGCCTCGCCTCAAAGCCGCCACCAGGTTACGGCCATTGGCACACACGACCATGCCTGGATGTAGGTTCAGCGGTCTCAGCCACAGATCTGCCTGCTCTTTCACAGCTGTCCACAACTCACAAGCAGTGTGAGGTTTATCATCTAAGCTTATGAGTTTCAGCACAGCCTGTTGCCGCTTGGCTGAGGCAATACTGCAGTGCTTCCAGCTTGTAACTGATGTGGTGATATCTGAGATGGAGGCTGAACATGAGGAGGAGGAGGAGGATCATGTGCAGGAGCTGTACACTGTGGGGGCAACTCTGACTGACATAGGGCCCGCAATCCTTGGTGTGGGGAGGATGTGTTCCGTCCCAAGGTCCGACTGTGTCCCGGCTTCCACTATGTTTACCCAGTGTGCCATCAGGGAGATGTACCGTCCCTTGCCACATGCACTTGTCCACGTGTCCGTTGTCTGGTGGACTCTCCCAGTAACTGCGTTGTTGAGGGCACGGCAGATGTTTTGGGACACGTGCTTGTGTAGTGCGGGGATGGCACACCGGGCAAAATAGTGTCGGCTGGGGACCAAGTACCAAGGGACGGCCACTGTCATAAGCTTGCGGAAGGATTCCGTCTCCAGCAGCCTAAAAGGCAGCATTTCCAACGCAAGCAGTCGTGAAATGTGCGAATTTAGGACTGTGGCCTGTGGGGCGTTGGCTGCGAATTTGCGCTTTCGTTCAAAGGTCTGGGATATGGACAATTGAACGCTGCGGTGGGACATGGACGTGGACGTTGATGCTATTTTTTGAGAAACTGCCATAACAAGTGAAGACTGAGAGGAGGGGGCATCTTTGCATGCAGTATGGACAGGGGATTGCCTTGCATGCACAACAGGTGGTTTTCCTACACGCACAACAGCGGAAGAAGCAGTGGTGACACCCGCTGACACTGGTCGTGGACCCTTGGGTTCGCCCCACAAAGTCGGGTGCTTTGCTGACATGTGCTTGATCATGCTGGTGGTGGTCAGGCTGGTAGTTTTATCACCCCTGCTGATGCTGGCCTGGCAGGTGGTACAAATGGCCTTTTTGGGGTTATCAGCAGAATCTTTAAAAAAATTCCAGACTCTGGAAGACCTACCGGTTGTACTGGCAACGTCCCTCGTGTTGGTGTTACGGGGAACGGTTGCCCGCCTTCTGTCTGCGGTCACCACACTGCTACTTCCTGCCTGTTGAGGTACTCTGCCTCCCTCCCCCTGTGTGCTGCTGGCCTCGCTCTGCATGTCCTCCTGCCACGTTGGGTGAGTTACTAGATGATCCACCACCTCCTCCTCTTCCACTTCCGCACCACGGTCCTCCTCCTCACTTCGTGGCAATTGTGTCTCGTTATCGTCCACCTCTTGTGACAAATTGCCAGCGTCACCTTCCTGTGGCTGTGGCTGTTCAAATATTTGGCCATCGCTACATGGGATCTCCTCTTCCACCACTTCACGCGGAGCAGGCGAAGGGCACAAATATGGAAATGGACCAGTGAACAGCTCTTCAGAGTGTCCAACTGTGGGATCAGTTGCTGTCTGACGACACTCGGCATGGTGGGAGGAAGGAGCATCACGGTGAGGAGGAGTATGCAGTCGAGACTCACGGCTACTAACACTTGACCGTGTGGAAGACAGACTGGAGGTGGTGGTGCCCAGGAGACTGGAAGTATTATCTGCTATCCAATTAATAACCTGTTCACACTGATCAGTTCGCAATAGTGGTGGTGTTGTGTGCTTCCCTAGTAATTCGGTCAAGGACTGGGAGCGAGAAGATGTGGCTGTTGGTTGTTGCACATTTTCACCTTGGCCACGGCCCCGTCCTCTGCACGCACCATCACCAGAACGTCCAGTTCCACGTCCCTTGCCATGCACCTTGCCCATTGTAAATGAAGTAAAATAGCTTACACTCGCACTATCAATGGCAAAAGGGTAATAAAAAGGAGATTTGAACCGTGGAAAAGGAAAAACACAGTTCTATTTCTCTGGCTTACACCAGACTCTTTTAAACAGATATATTTTTGTCTGAACAGTCAGCGAGACACTGAAATTCTTTTTTTTATGCAAAAAAGACAAAAAAGTGGATAATACAGAGATTTGAACCGTGGAACTGCAAAACCACAGTTATAATTTCCTGGTGTATACCAGACTTGTTAAAATAGATATATTTGTGTCTGAACAGTCAGCGACACACTCAAACTGGTTTTTTTTATGGAAAAAAGGCAAGCAGGTTGATAACACCCAGATTTGAACCGTGGAAGAGGAAAACCACAGTTCTATTTCTCTGGCCTACACCAGACTCGTTTAAACAGATATACAGTTATATGAAAAAGTTTGGGCACCCCTATTAATCTTAAGCTTAATGCTTTATAAAAATTGGTGTTTTTGCAACAGCTATTTCAGTTTGATATATGTAATAACTGTTGGACACAGTAATGTTTCAGCCTTGAAATGAGGTTTATTGTACTAACAGAAAATGTGCAATCTGCATTCAAACAAAATTTGACAGGTGCATAAGTATGGGCCCCTCACCAGAAAAGTGACATTAATATTTAGTAGATCCTCCTTTTGCAAAAATAACAGCCTCTAGTCGCTTCCTGTAGCTTTTAATGATTTCCTGGATCCTGGATGAAGGTATTTTTGACCATTCCTCTTTACAAAACAATTCCAGTTCAGTTAAGTTTGATGGTCGCCGAGCATGGACAGCCCTCTTCAAATGATCCCACAGATGTTCAATGATATTCAGGTCTGGGGACTGGGATGGCCATTCCAGAACATTGTAATTGTTCCTCTGCATGAATGCCTGAGTAGATTTGGAGCGATGTTTTGGATCATTGTCTTGCTGAAAGATCCATCCCCTGCGTAACTTCAACTTTGTCAATGATTCATGAACATTATAGTCAAGAATCTGCTGATACTGAGTGGAATCCATGCGTCTCTCAACTTTAACAAGATTCCCGGTGCCGGCATTGGCCACACAGCCCCAAAGCATGATGGAACCTCCACCAAATTTTACTGTGGGTAGCAAGTGTTTTTCTTGGAATGTTTTTTTTGCCGCCATGCATAACACCTTTTTGTATGACCAAACAACTCAATCTTGGTTTCATCAGTCCACAGGACCTTCTTCCAAAAAGAAATTGGCTTCTCCATATGTGCTTTTGCATACCTCAGCCGACTCTGTTTGTGGCGTGCTTGCAGAAACGGCTTCTTTCGCATCACTCTCCCATACAGCTTCTCCTTGTGCAAAGTGCGTTGTATAGTTGACCGATGCACAGTGACACCATCTGCAGCAAGTTGATGCTGCAGCTCACTGGAGGTAGTCTGAGGATTGTCCTTGATTGATCTCACCATTCTTCTTCTCTGCCTTTCTGATGTTTTTCTTGGCCTGCCACTTCTGGCCTTAACAAGAACTGTCCCTGTGTTCTTCCATTTCCTTACTATGTTCCTCACAGTGGAAACGGACAGGTTAAATCTCTGAGACAGCTTTTTGTATCCTTCCCCTGAACAACTATGTTGAATAATCTTTGTTTTCAGATCATTTGACAGTTGTTTTGAGGAGCCCATGATGCCACTCTTCAGAGGAGATTCAAACAGGAGAACAACTTGCAAGTGGCCACTTTAAGTAGCTTTTCTCATGATTGCATACACCTGGCTATGAAGTTCAAAGCTCAATGAGGTAACAAAACCAAAAAAAGTGCTTTAGTAAGTCAGTAAAAAGTAGGTAGGAATATTTAAAACAAGAAAATGATAAGGGTGCCCATACTTATGCACCTGTCAAATTTTGTTTGAATGCAGATTGCACATTTTCTGTTAGTACAATAAACCTCATTTCAAGGCAGAAACATTACTGTGTCCAACAGTTATTACATATATCAAACTGAAATAGCTGTTGCAAAAACACCAATTTTTATAAAACATTAAGCTTAAGATTAATAGGGGTGCCCAAACTTTTTCATATAACTGTATTTGTGTCTGAACAGTCAGCGAGACACTCAATTTATTTTTTTTTTTGGGGGGGGGGAATAACGTGCAGGGCGGAGACCCGAGCTCCCGCCCGAGTAACCCGGAAATGCTCGGTACTCGCCAAACATCCCGAGTAGGGAGATTCTCGGGCGAGTACCCAGAAGTGTCGAGCATGCTTGCTCAACACTAGTGCTTATAATGATTTCACCAAATAAATGTTCTATTTTTGCCCTATGGACTCTTGTCTGCTTAATTATATTGAAAGGAAGTTTAATTATGCTAACTTATTTTTGATCACTTCCTGTTCTAGAATATCCCTGTCATTATCTACCTTCCTCTAAAGTCTCTGCTTCAGTGGAACTCCTGATCAGAGGCAAATCTAGGATTTCCTGCTCCTGGGAAAAAAATAAAATTTGGTGCCTCCTCCTATGCACAGCCAAAGCGGTTTGAGTAATCATCATGTGACCATTCATATGTGATTTGCATACTTTAAGTCATGCGCCGACTAGCTTCTCTTCCTAATTCTCTCAACATCCAGTGAAAAACTACAGCCCCTTCTTCTTTCAGAGAATCAGGAAGAGAAGTTAGTTGACATATTACCGTAAGTATGAAAACTGGATATGAGTGGTCACGTAATGACCTCTGGAACCTGCAAGCAAAGTCAAATCCTGACAGCAAGTATATTACATGCTATTAGTATTTGGCATGCTACAGTGCTTAAACTTATAATTAATGCTCCTAACATAAATATAGATGTAGTAACCCATAACTTGCAATACTTAATTAACATAGCCATGCATCAGGTTATCTGACTAGTTATGTTTTGCTACATGTGTACAGGATCAGAAACAATAACAGTACAGAACAACAGCACCACCAACCACCATCAGTAAAGGAATATATCACCAGAACCACCATCAGTACAAGAGTACTTTAGTACAACGATCAATTATATTGTCAGATCTGCCCCATATACAATGGTATTGCATGCGCCTACAACTCCCAGTATGTCCTTAGCAATGGTAAGAAGATAATTCTCCATATAGTCCAGATGTCATTATGACTTTTCATATCCACAGCTCATCTCTGCTGCCTCCCCTCTTATTTAGTCTTCTGCAGCACATCCCCACATGGTGCCCTTAAATATAACTGTGAGTATAATGCTCCTGAATAAAATATCGGCCGTACACTGTGCCCCTGCATACTTTCCCCACCTTGCTGTACCCTTACACTGTTTCCCCATTCTGTGCCCTCTCTATACTGCCCCCCACATTACCCAGTGTCTAAACTGGTACCTCACACTGTCTCCTCAGTCATACCTCTTCATTCTGCCCTCACACTTTTCTCCCCCCTTACCAACACCTCTCATCCTCCCCATACTGTCCCCTCATGCTTTCTCACATTATACTGTCACCTCACACTTTTCTCCCCCCTTACTGTCCCCTCACAATCCCCCCCATAGTGTTATCTCACACTAGTTCTCCCATACTGTCCCCTCACACTATTCCCTCTATACTGTCCCCTCAATCTATTCTCCCTATACTGCCCCCTCACACAATTCCCCATACCGTCCCCTCACAGTTTTCTTCCCATACGTCACACATTTCTCCCCAAAGTGTCTCCTCACACTTCTCTCATACTGTCCCCTCACACTTTTGCCCAATATTGTCCTTTCACACTCTTGCCCCATACTGTCCCCTCACACTTTTGCCCCATAAAGTCCCTTCTCAGTTCCCCCCATACTGTCACCTCACTCATTCCTCCCCAATACTGTCTCTTCACACTATTCTGAAGCCCCCAATGAAACTCATCTGTATATTTAACCTCATTGGAGTACTTATCTTTTCGCTGACTGTCCTACTCTGTGGCGCAGGACTGACATCAGCAGCTTGATCATACTGCTGACATCGCCCTTACCCTGGAAGTGTCAGCAGTCAAGGCTTGAATTTAAGTCATGCCTGAAAAATGAGACTACAAATGAATGCAGGAAGCCAGCATCTCACATGTTTTCTGAGCCTGCTGTCAGTTTGACAACTGGCTCAGAGAACACTCGAATCCCAATGTGAGGGACGGAAATATCCTGCCACCTGGGAAAGACCTTGGTCTGCCGCATTAGACGGCCAACCAGTGTCCTCCTGCTGGCTGTACCCTGGGCAACTGACCTGCCTCCCACCCCCTTTCCCCTACACACCTCTGTCCAGTTGTCTCTCATTGCATGTCTATTTGACAGCTTTTGGAAGCTTGCTATGCCAATATATTATTTATATAATATAAAAAAAAACAAGACAAGTGCCAAGAAATATTATCAGTGCAAAAAAGAATCAGAATTTAGTAAGTTGAGCTGTTCTCTTAGAAAGTGACTTGTTACTTCTATTCTAGTTTCAGGAGCATGCTGTGCTGAAGGGGGGAGAAATCAAATTAGTAAATTAGATAGTTAAAAAAGTTAAATAAATTTTTTTTAGCAGCGATTAATGGTTCAGTCACTTCTCCTGATCATGACTACATATATCCTTGTGTGCCTGCATACTAATATACATCATGGTAACAGTTGCTCTTATTGTATTCTAAGCTTTCTTGGAAAGTAGAACCATTATGTACACTTTAATTATGGAAAGGAGATGTGGTGCTGGGGTCTTAAAGTTGTGATGTTCACCTCTTTTCACCTTGTTTTTGGTAGAATTCCAAGTATTGGTCTTTCGAGAATTTTCTGGATAAAACACTGTGATACCACAATGAAAATTACAACTATGTCAAAGTTTTAACAAGTAAAGTGAATATCCAAGAAAAAAATTAATGTTTTAGTCATAAAGACAGACAATCCCTATAAATATATTCCGATATAATATTACAATAAAAAAATATTACGATAAAAAAATAATGGTGGATACCTCTATCTACTGTTGGAATACCAGTGACTCACTTCAAAAAGAGGGTAGCATGTATGTGTCTCCAACTCTTTTCACTGTGTAGTATAACCAAACAGAAATCGGGGAATCCCAATTTTGCAGAGAGTTGGGGGTCCCTGGATCTGCATTGCACCAAGTCATTTATGAACAGACTCTGTACAAGCCATTCCACCAATCAGATCTCACATCACCCAGTGTTTTCCCCCTTTAACTTATATACAGGTATCTGGTCTTCGTTCCAGGGGCCCAGTGGCTACATCTAGTGATTTGTGAGTATGGGTTGCGCACACTATCCATATAAACAGTGACTGCCAGAGGCTTTACTACAGAATACTAGATAGGTAAATATGAAATGGATACCTAACTAGGTAGATAGTTAAATAGATAGAACTGGCTTAGGCAATTAGGGTGGTTGGTGGATTTTATCCAGAACCGCAGGTTAGTGGAAGCACCTGGGCACATACTCCTTGTGTTCTCCCTCTGCTTCCTCTGAGCCAGATATACAGCCTTTTATGCCTTGCCTTAGACTGGTAGAAACTATGATTAATACTTCATGTGAAGTTAAATACATTTGAGACTATACTTTCACGGTTACATCTCATGTATACATTTTGCATATTTTCCCCTTTACAAACTTTTGGACAGGTTTCTAGGAACCACTGGTTTTGATTGTCGGTTATGTAAGAACATTTTAATTCAATAGTTGAATTTGCCAAAGACTTGGAAAATGTAAGAGTGCATATTTTACTGTAACCACTGAGCAGTCATCTTTCACTCTGAATTTTAGGTTTTCCAACGGTAATTGTATTTACTTCAATAGCCTATAAAACTTAATAAGAGATGTGATGAAGAATAGCCCAGTCATTCAGGAATAATTGAAAAGTGATGTCCTTATTAATGAAAATTCTGACTGACAATGAAAACTGTTATTCAGACAATACCATTGAGCTAAGGCCTCATTCAGTCATCTATGAAACATGCATTTTTGTTTTAAAAGGCAGAACATTATACCTATTATAGTCTATGTGGTTGATCACATTTCCATTTTTGATCCAAGTCATGGATCATAATTACCCATAGAAGTCTATTGTTTGGTGAAAAATCCTGGACAGCACACACTGTTATTTGTGTGCAGTTCATGTGCTGTTTGTTTTTAACATTGTAGTAGATAGGAAAAGTTTTGCATTTAATTCTATTTTCTTTTTCATATGAGAAAATCACTGAGGGACCACTGACAGAAAAAACTAAAACACTGACCAAACACTGCTGAAAACCAGGTCCAAAATGATGAAAAACTGTTTGTTTTGTGCATTCAAGAATAATCACTGACATCTAAATGAGACCTAACACTTATATTCTGTTCTCTGATTGCTTAATGAATCCCGGCTTTCTATTCATTGTACTGCCTTGTCAACGAACTTGCTTTTGCAAAATTGTCTAAAACATTTTCGACCAAGTTCTTATAAAACTCAACAGATCTGCTGGCATGGTATCAATAAAAATATACATGAAGTTCATCTATGATAATTTCTTTCTAACTTGTGTTTTTCTCCAATTTTATAAACTAGAATATGATTATTGTAATTGGAGTCAGATGTCTATACTGTATGTCTGAAATTATCATGTTTTTTTTTTTCAAACAAGGGAGTCTTCTTTAAGGAGGTTCTCTGCCTAAATATATATTTTCTAAAGGTAAATTTAAGAGGTGGTTCTGATGAATGATTTTTATTGCAGGTGTTTTTGATCCCTCACTTCAGTCCTGAGATGGTCCATGTTCAAGGTAGGGAATTGTCCACACATGTGATTTACTCTTACTCAGATGTATGGAAACAGCTAAGTCTTATCTAGTCATTTTTCTAACCTCGTGGAGTAAATTCTCAAAATACCCATTCCAGAAAACCAGTTCTTGATCAGCTGTGGGAGTTTGTGCTGTTGCAGCAGAGCGGCAAAGTGGTTGTAGTGCGGATCCTGAACCAACGTAGCAGAACTGCTTAAAGGGGTTTTCCCATGAACGAAAGTTCATTTTAATCAATAGATCTTTGAATAATAATAATTTCCATAATTGGATGTGTATAAATAAAATGTTCCTGTGCTGAGATAATCTTATAAATGTGCCCCTGCTGTGTACTGTGAAATGGCTGTGTCTGACCATACAGGAACATGGTCTGATCATACCACATCTCCTGGGCAGGGGAGGAAGAAAAAGAGTATACAGACATTAAAACATGGGATCTCAGGTGATTCTTTTTGTGAAGTAAAACATTTCACTGCCTGTTTTTAACAATGTTTTACTTCAAAGAAAGAATCTGCTGTCATCCCGTGGCTGTAATGTCTGTATACTCTTTTGCTTCCTCCCCTTCACAGGAGATGTGGTATGATCAGACCATGTTCCTGCACGGTCAGACACAGCCATTACACAGTACAAAGAAGGGGCACATTTATAAGGTTTTCTCAGCACAGTAACATTTTATTTAATTACATTAAATTGTGGAAATTATTATTATTCAAAGATCTATTGATTAAATATAACTTTTATTTGTGGGAAAACCCCTTTAATCGATGGCTGGTTTAGCAGAGCTGGATCAATGATGTCTGGAGTCGAAGAGCTGGATCAATGACGTTTGGTGAATTAGGCTGATTCAGTGATATCAAGTGTAGCAAAGTGGAATCAGCGACATATGGTGTGACAGGCTGGATCAACGATGAGTGGTGTAGCAGAGCTAGACTTGTAAAGCAGTATACCTGTCACCATGATGTAGCAGTACTGAAACCGCAGCATAGCAGAGTTGCACTAAGGAGCTTGATTTGGCAGCAGTGGAACCATGAAATAGTAGAGTTGGACAGCTGAGGCTGATGTAGCATGGCAGGAAACAGGGAAAAGTAAAATTGTAAAATTGAGTTTGATGTAACAAGGCTGGAATCATAGAATAACAGAGTTTTACAGTAGAGGCTAATGTAGCAATAATGGAACCATGTGTGGTATCCCAGTACCCAGTCTACTGCTGCTGAGTGAAACAGTTGATGTGTGGCAGTAGATTTGTTCCAGTGTGCCAGAAGATTTGTTCCAGTGTGCCAGAACTACTTTGGGTACTGTGAGTTAAGAGATGTAATACATTGCATGTCCGTACACTGAGGATACATAAATGTCCATTGTAATTTGTACTTTGCTGACATCACTGGTCAATGTATGTGTATGAAAGTTAAGTGATTAATTTCCTAACAAGATGCCATAGAAACTGCTGGGAGGAACCTCACAGTTCAGTTCTAACACACTTCCTGTGAACTGGTACAAACCAGTTTAGTCCTGTCTACTCAAGGCAGAAGAAGGAAGCTCCACTTCTCCCTGAATCCATTCCAGTCCACGCTGAGGGGACATCATTCTCCACATAATTGCCTCCACAAAGGAGTGAAGCCTCAAACAGTCAGGAGAGATAAAGTTGAACAAGTGCTCCCCTGCCTACTGGTTTTCATATGTGCTTCCAGGCGGAAACAAGATCGTGTCTACCACTCAATGAACTTTGTCCTACCAACGCCCTGTAATAGAGAACGGTACGGCCAAAGCCGTGATTACTTCCACACCACTAGTGTGTCACCATGGGGAGCCAACCAGTGAAGGTGCAGCATTACCTGGACCGTGCATAATATTTCCTCCAATAGCAAATGCCGTCCTGAGAGACCCTAAACTTGCTTGTTTCATAATAAGAGGACACCCACTTTTGATACGCACAACATACAGTGTAACCTATACTGTGGACTACCAATACTTTACCTTTATGAGAGAGACTGTACCCTGTTTACTCCCTCAGTAGAGTGTTATGTTTAAAAGTTCACATGTGTGTCTGGCTGTTTGAAGGTGCATGAATATCATGGGCACTCCAATATCTGCACCCAGATACCACCTGTACAGGAGTGCCCCCAGGGGGTCTTATACTATCTCCATAAGTGCCACCTCTGGCTATTCACATTTGTTGTGGACACGAGGGAAGTGTTTAGGGGTCTAGCGACCCACTTCAGCTGCCGTGACATTAAAATTCACTGGCAGTGGACCTACATCTCCCAGCGGCCCCTCTGCAACATCTGGCACCTCAGCATAGCTCATTGCACATGGAATAGAAAAGTTGTACAGTTGAGGATCTAAGTAATGGCAGCATGCCAACTACGTGAAAAATGCCTGCGCTGGGTTAAATTACTGGGCAGGATGTCATAATAGTGGCGCTGGCTGCCCAACTTGCAGATGAGCAGATAGGCCTAAGAGAATATAGGATGGAGCATGCGGCACTGAAGTCTGGAGATGTGAATATCAATAAGTAAGTTCTGGGTGTCAAGTAATGAAGAACCTCAAATTTAAAGAAAGATTAGTAATAGATTGGTTACATTTATTTTGTCATGAGAAGAGATAATCACTTTATAGTAATAAATGATCCATTCAAAAAATACTGTGAACAGCTGTTCATTCTTAGATTGACCCAAAAGAGAAGAAAAATCCCAACTAAAGCAGAAAAGGTTCAGTCTCCAGCAAAAATTACCTTCTTACTTTAGTTGTGTGGCTATTGGTCACTTCATGAAAGATGGGAACCCCTACATTTAAGTGTATGAAGAATGTGGGGGCTGGAAATCGGGGACACCAGACTTTGATTCTCAAATAAGTGAGTGTTCCAGGTGTACATTTCAGGTACATATCACACATATCAGAAAGATATACCATAAATGCAGAAGACGGGAATATTCTAAAGGGGTCTAACTAACATACTTAGTTAAACTGATTGACACTTTTGGTAGGATTTCTTTTTTCTTATTAAGGACTAACTAGACCAAGCATTTCAGGGGTTTTATCGGAAGTTATCAGAAAATTAGTATTACTTATTGTTCAAATCAGGGTTTTGTGTTAAATGTATTTTTTTAATATTTTTGTTAGTTTTTATTTCTTTTAACAAATCACAATATGTATTAAAAAAAATAAAAATATACATTTTGCAATTTTAACATTGGCCACTGGGACTTTTTTAGACTAAAAGAACATACAGTGGTGGCCAAAAGTATTGGCACCCCTGCAATTCTGTCAGATAATACTCAGTTCCTTCCTGAAAATGATTGCAATCACAAATTCTTTGGTATTATTATCTTCATGTAATTTGCTTGCAAGGAAAAAACACAAAAGAGAATGAAGCAAAAATCAAATCATTGATCATTTCACACAAAACTCCAAAAATGGGCCAGACAAAAGTATTGGCACCCTTAGCCTAATACTTGGTTGCACAACCTTTAGCCAAAATAACTGCAAACAACCGCTTCCGGTAACCATCAATGAGTTTCTTACAATGCTCTGCTGGAATTATAGACCATTCTTCTTTGGCAAACTGCTCCAGGTCCCTGATATTTGAAGGGTGCCTTCTCCGAACTGCCATTTTGAGATCTCTCCACAGGTGTTCTATGGGATTCAGGTCTGGACTCATTGCTGGCCACCTTAGAAGTCTCCAGTGCTTTCTCTCAAACCATTTTATAGTGCTTTTGGAAGTGTGTTTTGGGTCATTGTCCTGCTGGAAGACCCATGACCTCTGAGGGAGACCCAGCTTTCTCACACTGGGCCCTACATTATGCTGCAAAATTTGTTGGTAGTCTTCAGACTTCATAATGCCATGCACACGGTCAAGCAGTCCAGTGCTAGAGGCAGCAAAGCAACCCCAAAACATCAGGGAACCTCCGCCATGTTTGACTGTAGGGACCGTGCTCTTTTCTTTGAATGCCTCTTTTTTTTCCTGTACACTCTATGTTGATGCTTTTTCCCAAAAAGCTCTACTTTTGTCTCATCTGACCTGAGAACATTCTTCCAAAACGTTTTAGGCTTTCTCAGGTAAGTTTTGGCAAACTCCAGGCTGGCTTTTTTATGTCTCGGGGTAAGAAGTGGGGTCTTCCTGGGTATCCTACCATACAGTCCTTTTTCATTCAGACGCCGACGGATCGTACGGGTTGACACTGTTGTACCCTCGGACTGCAGGGCAGCTTGAACTTGTTTGGATATTAGTCGAGGTTCTTTATCCACTATCCTCACAATCTTGCGTTGAAATCTCTCATCAATTTTTCTTTTCCGTCCACATCTAGGGGGGTTAGCCACAGAGCCATGGGCTTTAAACTTCTTGATGACACTGCGCACGGAAGACACAGGAACATTGAGGTCTTTGGAGATGGACTTGTAGCCTTGACATTGCTCAGGCTTCCTCACAATTTGGTTTCTCAAGTCCTCAGACAGTTCTTTTGTCTTCTTTCTTTTCTCCATGCTCAATGTGGTACACACAAGGACACAGGAAAGAGGTTGAGTCAACTTTAATCCATGTTAACTGGCTGCAAGTGTGATTTAGTTATTGCCAACACCTGTTAGGTGCCACAGATAAGTTACAGGTGCTGTTAATTACACGAATTTGAGAAACATCACATGATTTTTCAAACAGTGCCAATACTTTTGTCCACCCTCTTTTTTAGGTTTGGTGTGGAATTATATCCAATTTGGCTTTAGGACAATTCTTTTTGTGTTTTTTTCATTGAAGACAAATTAAATGAAGATAATAATACCAAAGAATTTGTGATTGCAATCATTTTCAGGAAGAAACTGAGTATTATCTGACAGAATTGCAGGGGTGCCAATACTTTTGGCCACCACTGTAGGTTAGCAACAATGGTCAGATCCCGACCCAGTCTTTGGTATTGAAGTCTAATATGCTGGTGCAAAAATCATTGTTAAGGGAGAGTCAGCAGAGGTAGCCGTGAATACGCCTATTGCGAATAGTGGATCCTGTGTTATCAGATGTGTATATAGATGGTACCTGTCATTGTAATCCTGTGATAATAAAGATCCTTACTGTAAACTCCTCCTGAAAGGACAGGAAGTTTGACTCTGATTCATCAAAGAAAGTTTGCCAGAATTTTGGCATACATTTGTTTGAAAAGTTGCATAATTTGTAGTTGCGCAAAAATTGTCCAACTTTTGGTGTTTTCATGACAGTTTCTACCAGCTCCGCCAAAATGGGAAGAGGACAGGGGAATGGCAGGGGCATAACGCCACAGCTTGTCTAATTCTGGTGTTCCTTACACCAGAAATCTTATTCCACAATGTGGTGCCTCTTATTTAATCTGTAGCACTTGAATCCTGCATGCACCCTCGTGAAGACTGACGAAAAAATCACTGGTCTTGATGAATTGAGGCCTATGAGTTTAAAAAAGCCGCAGTGGACTGCCTACTGTACGTTCCTGCTTTCTCCATATTAGCGTTTGCTCAGACTTGAAACTATAGGTTGTTTATTTTGAATCATAGAACAGGAGCATAAACCTTTTCTTCCTGTTCTCAAGCACCTTTAGGGTAGATCCATTTATTTTTGTTCTTGGTGCATGTACAATCGAAAACATCAAAGATATGGGGACCAGAATTAGATTCACTATGAATTTGAGAATCAAAGGATCACGATTAGCAACTTACAATTCTTCTGGATATGATGTGGCACCTGATGGAGCATGCCACAATTTTTTTCTGTGTGGAATTGTATGGAATGAAACTGGAGGCATCTGGTGGTACAATAAGGCCCCATACATATCAAAGCGCTCTGTATTACAGATATGTACAACTTTGATATGTGTAGAAATTAATATAATTTATAAACAAAATGCTGGGATCCAAGTCTTATTCAGTCAGTTGGAATTGTTGGCACATTTATATAGAACAATACAATGAAAAAGTAAAGAATGGCCAGCAAAAGTCAATAGCTCTATACAAAATAATAACACTATTCATAGCTTCATCACTGTTTAATCCATTGCTGTTATTCTATATTGAAAGAGATAAGCATAAGAGAATGAATCACTAACAAATATGCTCTGATATCAAAGTAATTCCAGGCTGGCACAGAAATCTAGTTCTCGTGACAGAAAGCTTTATCTCCGGTTATCAAAATCCTGCATTCCTAGACTGTTATTTTTGTTCTCTGCCTGTGAGGTTAATCCTGCACACAATAGGCTGTGAGCAGGTAATGGAAAACTTTATTTGTGAAGCATGGTTTTTCTATAAAATTAGTGTTTAACTAAAATTTCCACCTAAATCCCCTCATTTGATGCTAGGTTTGGGGCAAAAAAAATATTGACTAAATATCTTTTTATGCTAAAAATAATAAAAAAGTGTGATCTTAAAAATACTAAAATAATTCTCTGGCCACTGAGTCCAATAGGTTTCTCTTATGTCTAGGTACCTGCTGTAAAAAATCTGTCTGGAACTGCTATCAACACCTCAAGCAAGATGTCAGTGTCTAGAATAAAAAAAATGACTGATCAAAATATAATAAAAAAGGTAATATATGCTCTTCAAATATATTGCTCTGATTTCTACTTTCCAGATGTTGCAGTTTCTATCAAAGCATCTATAGACATTGACTTGTGGCTTTTCGAAAAACCCTGTATTGTCAATATGCATAGTCAGACAGTAATACATCCCCACTTTGCCACCATATAATTAAGCATATTTTCTGTCCAGATATCTGGAAATAAATAATCAGAGGATACAGGGCGCCAAACTAATTAATTCAAGCAAGATGCATAAGGGCTCTGTTTCTAAAAGTTAACAATCCTTGAGGAAACATGAGTGACACAAGTGATAAAAGTGCCTATTGTATAAATGTCCAGACAGTCATCTCTTATACTAAATAGGGGAGCACACAAAGCTGAATGATCTAGTCTCCGAGTTAGTATTTGTGTATACAGAGAAATGAAGTGCATTATGTAGAAAGGAGTGTGGGAGGGATATTGTTGATTGAAAGAATCAGGTTCTGAAAAATAGTGAGGATAATTGGACAGGTATCAATTTATGAAATTTGATAGGCCTTCCTAAAGGGATACATTTTCTGGGCTCATTTAAAACTGTAGATGTTGGGAATTAATCTGATTGGGGTCAGGAATTCCTGCATCCAAAGAAACATCTTGGACATGGCAGTGGGAGGATTGGATGATGGAGAAGGTTAAATGGAACCTGTCTGACACATGCTGCCCAAACCGTAGGCAGCATTTATCAGCCACTGGCTGTGTGATCACATATAGTCAGAAGCTTGCCAGTCCATGTGAGTGGGCTGGGAGAAGCCGATGGGGACCCGCCTGTACAACTACTCAATGGTGCGGTTATGGTCACAGGTAGCTATTAAAAGTATGTTTTGCTCTGAAACACCGCTGTGTTTCAGAGACAAACATATATGGCTGTGATCACACAGCCAGTGGCTGATACATGATGCCTATGGTTTGGGTAGCATGCATCAGCTGACAAGTTCCCTTTAAAAGGTATTTCATTAACTTGCTTTAGTTAGATAGCATGAAAATAATCAAGTTTCAATTGACTTGCTTTTTGTATCTGCTGTCATTCTCCTGCAATGAAAACTTTTATAATGCATTCTGCACAGTTTCTTTCCAAGGAAAACTGCCACCAGAGCCTTTATTATTTACAGTAGTTAAATTCCAGAAAAGGGATTAACTTCTAAAATCCCAGTCATGTCTCTCTAGTCCATTGATTTCTATACAGCAGTTAGAAGCTCATATCCATCCCACTCCCTTTCAGCTCATGACAGGGCTCTTATCAGTTTTGCATAATCACCTTCCTGGCACCCATCATCAGCAATTTCCAAAGCAGTTCTCTCAATTACAGCTCTCACTTCCCTGAACTGTGTGCTTGTTCCAAGTTCCTGTTATCTCTATATGTAAATTGAATGATAATAGTGTAGACTCAAACACTGACAGACTGTTAATATGTTGTAACAAAATAAAGCTACTCAGCAGAACTGTCACTCAAGAAGGAGTACCTGCCCCCCAAGCAACTAGGAAGTAAGTGTGATGCTGAGTCACTTGTAATGGCCAAGCTGTGAGACAGGATAATCAAAGAGTTTGAGGTCAGAAGCCAGGAGGGTACGTCATAAACAGAAGGAAGAGACAAAGGCATAGTCAGGTAACGTTCTGAGGTCAGAATACCAGGAGGATAGCAGATCAGAGCAGAAGGAGTTAAACAGATGGAACGAGGTCCAAGGTCAGGCAATGAAAGATCTACAAACAGAATTCAAGGCATAGAGAGACAAACCATACAGTAGATGAATGTACGTCTGGCAGAGGTTTGGGAGTAACAGTTGAATTAAATAGCCTTGCAATCACCAAGGACAATGAACACCTGGAGACAGCCAGCACCACCCAGTCTCAGGTTGGATGGCTAAGCTGTCAATCAACACACGAACAACTCAGCGTGCCCCTGCACCAGGCTAGATGACTGAGCTGTCTAAGTACTGAGAGTTTCAGCACTCCCATGTAACAGATTGGATGGGTGAGAGGTTAGTAACTGCATCTCAGACACACTGAGGGGTGGAACTGTGACAGTAAGGAGACTGTAACAGTAAGGAGACTGTAAGGAGGCTTCAGAGCTATGAGCTGCTCAAGGAAGATGTAAAGCGGTGCAACATTGTGGAGAGCTTTATGGGTGTGAGAGAGAATGCCGCCTGACATTAATTCTATCTATTCTTACTCAGCTTTCTTATAAATAAATATAAATGACACAATCATAACAATAAAGTTTATGGTGTAATGAATATTGGAGATGCAAAGGTTATATAAATGATGTGATTGTATCAATAAAATATACGGTGTAATTAATATTGGACATGCAAAAGTTCTGTATAGATTAAATAATTTTCTCTGGTGAACTCTAGGGTTGCAGTCTGCTTTTATTAGCTGATCAAAAAAAATATAACTGTAAAGGAGTCAAGGTTACATTTTCATTATGCTATTATGTATTATTTGTATTATTCTATACAAACTAAATGATTTTCATATTGTGTTTTAAGAAGTTACGGCAATAAAGATCACTATGTGGTACTGTGCCTAGCAGTACTACAACATTTCAAACAATGAACAAAGAGTGCACTCCCGTCTCTAGGATTTTTCTTGTGCGGCACCCGTTTTCTGGAATGCACTGCACCAGAAAATCCGGTTAGTTCCCAGTATCCAAAGTTTTGAGCGTGCCCTAAAAACACATTTCTTTAGACTGGCTTATTACATCACTAATCTAAATAACTATTACCTATCCTCCCTTCATTCACTCAATACCGGTTTGTATCTGTACTTGTACTGTGTCTGGTGACTGGTTCATGTAACTTTATTTGAATGACCCTATTTATTATATTGATGACTGGGCCATACAATACCAGCACTTTATTTTTAACCTTTTGTGCCTTCCCTATTTCCTCATAGATTGTTAGCTTGGGAGCAGGGCCCTCAATCTTCTTGGTATGTATTACTCTGTAATGTCTTATCTTGTTTGCAGAAGTTCTCTCTGAATTGTTAAGTGCTGTGGAATATGTTGGCACTAGAGAAATAAAAATGATTATTAATATGGATACCTTCAAATGTGGAAAAGGAGACATAGGGGAGTAGATAAACAGGACAGAAGGGCTGAAGTTTTTTTCCAGGTCTCCGGTTCGATGTAGTAGGCATGAGACTGTTGATGTTAATGAGTAGGCAACAGTAGCTTTGTCAACAATTATCAGGGGCAGCAGCGAATTGGCTGAACTGAAGCTTTAGAGGGTATTAAAAGGCTCAAATTGTTATTTCTGCACAGACAAAACCTTAAGAATAAAAAACAAGTTAAAGAGGTTGTGCACTACTTTAGAATTGATGTCCTATCCTTATGATAGATCATCAATGTCTAATCGGTCGGGGTCCGACACCCGGCTCCACCGCTGATCAGCTGTTATCGGTGTTGGCGGTGGTGGCCGCCAGCTGAAAATGCTCACTTGCGGAGCTGGGCGTCTTTTAATAGTGGCCAAGACTTGGAACTACACATCCGCCTCCTATTCGAATCAATAGGAGGTGGATTTGTAGTACTGTGCGGTGGATACAGAATCATTATCAGAAGACAGCCAGCTCCGCAAGTGTGGATAGGTCATCAATGCTAAAGTTGTGGACAGCCTATCTAATGGTGAAAAATCCCTTAACCACTTCACCCCGAAGCCTGTTTTCACCTTCCTGACCAGGCCATTTTTTTCAATTCTGACCACTGTCACTATGAGGTAATACCTCTAAAATGCTTTAATGGATTTCACTGATTCTGAGATTGTTTTTGTGACATATTGTACTTCATGATAGTGGTAAAATTTCTTCGATATGACTTGATTTATTTGTGAAAAAAAACGAAAATTTGGCGAAAATGTAGAAAAGTTTGACATATTCATATTTTGAATTTTTATGTCCTCAAATCAGAGTCATGTCACACAAAATAGTTAATAAATAACAATGCTCACATTTCTACTTTACATCAGCACAATTTTGGAAACAAATTTTTTTTTGTTACAAAGTTAGTTAGGTTAAAAGTTAACCAGTGATTTCTCATTTTTACAACAAAACTTACAAAACCATTTTTTTTAGGGGTCTATATGACAGAAAATGCCAAAAAGTGACACCATTCTAAAAAATACACCCCTCAAGGTGCTCAAAACCACATTCAAGAAGTTCTTTAACCCTTCAGGTGCTTCACAGGAATTAATAGAATGTGGAAGGAAAAAATGAACATTTTACTTTTTAGTCACAAAAATGATCTTTTCGCCCCAAATTTATTATTATTACAAGGATAACAGGATAAATTGACACCAAAAGTTGTTGTGCAATTTCTACTGAGTATGCTGATACTTCATATGTGGGGTAAAACCACTGTTTGGGCAGGGCTCAGAAGGGAAGGCGCACCATTTGACGATTTGAACGCAAAATTGGCTGGAATTGAGAGCGGACGCCATGTTGCGTTTGGAGAGCCCCTGATGTGCCTAAACAGTGGAAACCCCCCATAAGTGACCCTATTTTTGAAACTAGACCCCTCAATGAACTTATCTAGATGTGTAGTGAGCACTTGGAACCCCCAAGTGCTTCACAGAAGTTTATAACGTAGAGCCGTGGAAAAAAAAAACACATTTTTTCCACAAAAATTATTTTTTTGCCCAATTTTTTTTTATTTTCACAAGGGTAACAGGAGAAAATGGACAGCAGAAGTTGGTGTAAAATTTCTCCTGAGTACGCTGATACCTTATATGTGGGGTAAAACCACTGTTTCGGTGCACGGCAGGGCTCAGAAGGGAAGGAGCACCATTTGACATTTTGAACGCAAAATTGGCTGGAATTGAGAGCGGACGCCGTGTCGTGTTTGGAAAACCCCTGATGTTCCTAAACAGTGGAAACCCCCCACAAGTGACCCCATTTTGGAAACTAGACCCCCTCAATGAACTTATCTAGATGTGTAGTGAGCACTTTGAACCCCCAGGTGCTTCACAGAAGTTTATAGCGTAGAGACGTGGAAAAAAAAAGGCATTTTTTCCACAAAATTATCTTTTCACCCCAATTTCTTTATTTTTACCAGGGTAACAGGAGAAAATGGACCCCAAAAGTTGTTGTGCAATGTCTCCTGAATATGCTGATACCTCATATGTGGAGGAAAACCATTATTTGGGCACACGGCAGGGCTCGAAAGGGAAGGAGTGACGTTTTGGAATGCAGACTTTGATGGAATGGTCTGCGGGCGTTTTGTCACATTTGGAGAGCCCCTGATATGCCAAAACAGTAGAAACCCCCACAACTGACCCCATTTTGTAAACTAGACCCCCCCAAGGAACTTATCTAAATGTATGGTGAGCACCTTGAACCCCCAGGTGCTTCACAGAAAATTATAATGTTGAGTTGTGAAAATAATAAAATATTTTTTTTTCCACAAAAAGGATCTTTTCACCCTAATTTCTTTATTTTCACAAGGGTAACAGGAGAAAATGGACCCCAAAAATTGTTGTGCAAATTCCCCTGAATATGCTGATACCTCATATGTGGAGCAAAACCACTATTTGGGCACACGGCAGGGCTTGAAAGGGAAGCAGTGACATTTTGGAATGCAGACTTTCATGAATTGGTCTGTGGGCGTTTTGTCACATTTGGAGAGCCCCTGATGTGCCAAAACAGTGGAAATCCCCCACAAGTGACCCTATTTTGGAAACTACACCCCTCAAGGAATTTATCTAGAGGCATAGTTTTATAGTAATGATTATAATGCTTTTGGTTTTACTGGTGTATGAATTCATAATGTGGTATGTGTGAATTGTGCGGAGTACATCAGATTATAAAAGTGTGTTGTGTCAACATGGTAAAAACAAAATTTATTAATTTGAGGACGTGTGGTACGCTTTGAAGCCATCTTTAATGCAAAGCCCAGGTTTCTCAGGGCAGGTTTCACAATGGTAAATTGTGTCTTTTTGGATTCCCCGTTTGGAGCATTCTCTACACCGTTTTAGTGATCTACCCTTCCTCGCAGTTTGGGGAACCTCTCCTGGAAAACGCTGATCTGGGACGATACGGTAACTATCCATTTCAGAAGTACTGGGACCCTCAACTTCCTGAGTGCCAAACATTAGGGTCTTGATAACTGCCTTCTGAAACTGAAGGAAGGTCCCGTATTGCCTGCAGATCTAAATAGCGCAAAAGCATTGTACAGAGCCATCTGTACAATGTGCACGGCTAATTTTTTGTACCATACTTTAGCTTTTCGCATGGCGCTGTATGGTTTGAGGACCTGATCTGAGAGATCTACACCCCCCATGAATTTATTATAATCCAAGATACAATCTGGCTTTGGGACTTGTGTTGTTGTACCTCGGACAGTGACAAGGGAGCTGTTGTCACAGTGTATGGTGGTCAAGATAAAGATAAGGTTGCCCAATTAGTGGCTTATGGAGGCCTCTCTGATTTTCTCGCACGGTGCCGCATGCAACTGTACCTCTAACAAAGAGGGTCTTGAAGAGCAGGATGCTGGCGTAAAAGTTATCAATGTAGAGGTGATAACTCTTATCCAGCAGTGGGTGCAGCAATTCCCACACAATTTTCCCACTCACCCCCAGGAAAGGAGGGCATTCAGCGGGGGGCAATCTGGGTGTCCTTCCCTTCGTAGACCCTAAATCTGTGTGTGTACCCTGAGGTACTCTCGCACAGCTTGTACAGTTTTATTCCACACCTTGCCCTCTTACTGGGCAGGTATTGTCAGAATTTTAGTCTCCCTTTAAAATGAACCAGAGATTCATCTATAGCGATGTCCCTTTGGGGGTTGTACGCTTCAGCAAATTTTCTGCTGAAGTGTTCAACTACTGGCCAAATTTTGTATAGACGATCAAAGTTAGGATCGTCTCGGGGAGGACCCTGCACATTATCATTATAAAATGCAAACATTTTTGGATCGCTTCAAATCGTGTCCTTGTCATGGCCATACAGAATACTGGTGTGCTGTAGAGAATATTAGTACTCCAGTATTGCCGAAGCTCTGGTATTTTGATTATGCCCATGTGTAGCTCAATACCTTAAAATGTCATCATCTCTTCTGCATTTACAGGGGTCCATCTGGCGTATGATGACATTGGGTTTTGGGCGAAAAATTGATGGGCATATAAATTTGTCTGGGCCACCATAACATCTATTATTTTTCTTGCTGAAAAAGAATTTGAAGAAGTCAATTTCAGTGAGGCCTGTAACATCAAATTGGATTCCTGAGTTGCCGATAAAATCCGGAATTACAGGCTGATAATTTTCGGGGGGTGTAGTCCATTTGGCATCAATTGCTGTAGGGGTTGCCTGGGTCTTAGGACGCCTTGCTGGGGGTTCTTCCTCACTAGATGAGGAGGAGGAAGAGGAATAGAGGAAAGTGGGATCTTCCTCACTGCCTGAATCTGTGTCGGAGGCCTCCTCTGGCGAATAGCGTCTTCTTGATGAATAGGCCATTTTTATTTTAATTTAAAAAACACTTGGGATGTGTGTGTAATCGGTGCTTTTACACCATTGTGTGGGGCCTGTGTAAGGGGTACTATTTATTATAAAAAGTAGAGAGAAAAAGAGATAGAAAAAGTAAAAATTTAGAAGAAACACAAAAGAAAAAAATTTAAATTAAAATAAAAATAGATGTAAAAAAAAAAAATTACAGTAACGTTCACTACACTAATGCCCTACCTATAAATTTACCTGACGCTAACTATTCTTTTTTTTTTTGCAAAAAAACGGACGTTACCAACACTGCAACATACTCCCCTAATGCACTCACTAAAAATTTACTCGACTCAAATAATCATTTTTTTTTTCAAAAGAAAAACAGACGTCATCAACACTGTAACATACGCTCTCCTAATGCACTCACTAAAAATTTACTCGATGCAAATAATAATTTTTTTTGCAAAAGAAAAATGGATGTCACCAACACTGTAACGTACGCTCCCCTAAAGCACTCACTAAAAATTTACGAGACGCAAATAATTATTCATTTTTGCAAAAGAAAAATGGACGGCATCAACACTGTAACGTACGCTCCCTTAATGCACTCAGTAAAAGTTTACTCGATGGAAATAATTCTTTTTTTTGCAAAAGAAAAATGGGCGTCATCAAACGCCGCGACGTCCGCTACTCTAATACGCTACCTATAAAACTACTCTGAACTATTTTTTTTTCTCTAGAACAAAATCGGATGTCACCAAATGCTGAGACGTCGGCTACTCTAATACGCTATCTCGCTGTCTATAGAACTACACTATACTAACTACTATTATTTTTTCAAAATAAAAATCAGACGTCACTTACACTGTGACATCCGCTACTCCGCTAACTAACTAAAAAAATTAAAAATCCCTTGGCGCAGACTCTGATCAGCAACGATACTGATCAGAGCGCTGCCGCCACGGAAAGAGCATGGATGCTCAGTGCAGGACGCCACGCACAAAAATAAGTGCAAAAAAAGTGCGCAAAAAATTCAATTGGGAGTGGGGGGAGGGAAAGGGAAGTGGGGAAGTGGGGGGGGGGACTGGAACAGGGACTGGGGAACTGCTGCTGCTGTGATCAAAGGAGTCATGCAGCACACAGCAGCACAGGAGGCAATCTGAGCACACAGCTCAGATCATGCAGGAGATCGCATGATCAGTAGGCTCCACAACACAGCTCTGGATCAGGGAGGATCGCACTAGCCACCAATGATTTTCTCTCTCTCAGGAACAGCAGGGTGGTATACAACCGCTCTGCACGCCAACACTGAGGTTAAGATGGCGTACAGAATTGACCAGCCAATCACAGCGATCGCCTACACGGGTGGGTGTACAGAGTTCCTGAAACAGATAATAGCCAAGTTACGAGGAAATTTTCAGTGGACAGCTGTATTCGTCTTTTCCACTTTGAACTAGTTGGATTTAACTACATTTAGTTTATTGGATAGTTATAGTTTTTACAATTGAATTTAATTCCATGTTTTTACATCTCTTTACTTCAATCTTACATCTTTCTACTTTAAAGAGTAGAGAGATTTTATTGAACTTTTCTAGCAGCCATTGTTTAGAAGAAAATCAATGTTTTAAAATAAATTTTTAGTAAAAAACTCTTCAGGATGTAAAGAGGTCATGCTTTTTTTTTTACCAAGATGAATATGATACTTTATGATGTTCTTTATGTTTCCTATTATAGGTTTAACATATAAAACTTATTCCTTGTCTGTCTAATCTGGGAAGAATGCTAAGCATTTTCCATTCAGAACATATTGGCTTACGCATTTGTGTAGTTTGATTTGGTTCAGTAGTCACGTGAATTTATCAGAGAAATATACAGTATATACATAAACTTTTATTTATTTTATGTGTTCTATGTACTTCTAATGAACTGATCCACGTAATTCAAACAATGATAGCACAGAATGTACTAAAAGCAAAAGACGTAGTTACTTACCGGTAACGGGATTTCTCGGAACCCATGACGGCACCACGAAGAGCGGGGATCCGCCCTTCAAGGACAGGAAACCTACAGATAAAAAGGGCGGCACTTCTCTCCCGCATCAGTTGTTTACAGAGCACAGAGAGGACCCCCAGGTTAGTAACACAAATTTTAACATTTTTAAAAGGAGCTTGCCAGACACACCCTGTGACTAAACATAGGTAATAAGTAAATGTGCACACCCATGTGTGAAGGGAGGGAATGTACGGGTGCCATCATGGGTTCCGAGAAATCCCGTTACCGGTAAGTAACTACGTCTTTCTCTTTCCCCATGACGGCACCACGGAGAGATTTGCAGAGAAGTGTCGTTTAGGGAGGGACCACCGCCTCCAGAACCCTTCTGCCAAAGGTAAGGTCCGAGGAAGAGGTTAGATCCAGCCGATAGTGCTTAAAGAATGTAGAAGGGGAAGACCAGATTGCAGCTCTACATATCTGCTCGATTGAAGCCCCAGCTTTCTCTGCCCAGGAGGCTGCCACTGCCCTAGTCGAGTGAGCCTTTAAATCCTCTGGGGCAGTTTCTCCGCTTGAGGAGTAAGCCAGGGAGATGGTGTCCCTTATCCACCTTGCCAGAGTGCTCTTGGAAGCCTTCCGTCCCTTCCGAGATCCCTGGAAGCACACAAAAAGAGACCTGTCCTTCCTACACTCCCTTGTGGCCTCTAAGTACTGGATAATGCACCTCCTGACATCTAAGGTGTGTAGGACTTCTTCCCCCTTGTTTTTTGGGTTTGAGCAAAAGGAAGGGAGGGTGACCCGTGGAAGAGTGATCCCACCTTAGGAAGGTATGCAGGGTCAGTCCTAAGTGTCACCCTGTCCTCAAGAATTTGCATAAAGGGGGGCCCTGCTGATAAGGCTTGTATGTCGCTAACCCTATGTGCCGATGTGAGGGCTACTAGGAGAGACGTCTTAAGAGACAGAATTTTAAGAGATGCATTCTCTAGAGGTTCAAAGGGACGTTTGGTCAGGGCTGAAAGAACTAAATTTAAGTCCCAAGGAGAAGTATTCTGGGAAGGGATGGGCCTGGACCTATGAGATGCACTGATGAATCTGGAGATCCACCTATCCCTGGCCAGGTCGCAGTTATATAGGGCTCCCAGTGCCGCAACCTGAACCTTTAGAGGGCTTGTGGCCAACCCCCGCTCCAACCCCTTTTGAAGGAACTCTAAGATGGCAGTAATGGGGGCCTCCCCTAATACTTTCGAACCTAAGAATGAGAGGAATTTTTCCCAGGTTTTGCCGTAGAGCCTGGTGGTTACGGGTTTCCTACTCTGCAGTAGGGTGGAGATTAAATTGGGGGAAAAACCTCTATCTCTTAAGAGCACCCTCTTAAAATCTAGGCTGTCAGGTGCAGGTTTGCTACCTGAGGGTGAAGGACTGGTCCCTGAGAGAGAAGATCCGGAATTTCCGGAAGGACCCAGGGGTCGGAGGTGGACATTATCCTCAGCCAGGAAAACCAAGGCCTCTTTGGCCAGAAGGGGGCAATCAGAATTATGTTTGCCTCGTCTTCCCTGATTTTCCTCAGAACTGCCGGAATGAGAGCAATCGGAGGAAGGGCATAAGCTAGCTGGTGGTTCCATGGGATTGAGAAGGCATCTAAAGCTGCTGGGTTCCACTTGGGGTCGATTGAGCAGAATGTGTCCACTTTTTTGTTTTGCCAGTTGGCGAATAGGTCTATGGAGGGGATTCCCCAAGCTTTCGTGATTTGGTTGAACACCAGCTGATTCAGCTCCCACTCGCCCTGTCTCAGCTGGGTCCTGCTCAGGAAGTCTGCCGTGATATTTTCTGCCCCTTTTATGTCGAGTGCCGATAGGGACTCTAGATTGTTCTCTGCTACCTGGAGGATGGAACTTGACACTTGTAGAAGAGAATGGGACCGAGTCCCCCCTGGCGATTTAAGTATGCCACCACTACTTTGTTGTCCAAAAAAACTCTTACATGGTGACCTTGTAGAGTGTTTAAGAATTCTAAGAGGGCATATTTTACCGCCAGAAGTTCCCTCATGTTGGAAGATACCCCTTCCGAATCCTTTGACCAGACTCCCTGAGCTATCTGGTCATTTAGATGAGCCCCCCACCCCCTGGGGCTTGCGTCTGTCGTTAAGACCTGTGACACTGATATTGTCCACGGAACGCCTCTGGCTATATTGTCCCCCTCTGTCCACCATGTTAGGGAAAGCAAGGCTTTTGATGATAAAGTTAGCTGACCTTCTAAGTGCCCTTTTAGTGACTTTTCCGCCCCCAAGATTTCCCATTGTAAGTCCCTGGTGTGCAACTGAGCCCAGCGGACCCCCGGGATGCAGGCAGTCATGGAACCTAGGAGGGACATTGCTCCCCGCAGAGTCATATAGGGATGGTTCTTTACATGGGATACTCGGGCCATCATACTCTGGATTTTCCCTGCCGGGAGATGGCATTCCTGATTCCTTGAATCTAATAGGATAACTAAATACTCTTGCACTTGATCCGGCTCTAACCTGGATTTTTTTAGATTCAGAAGCCAGCCTAAATTCGTCAAGGAACCCATGACTCTTGCTAGATGGTCCTTGCAATGGTTGAACGAGTTGCCTATTATCAGCAGATCATCCAGGTACGGAATTATTAGGATGTTCTGCTCCCTCAGATGGGCCATCACCTCTGCCACTATTTTTGTGAAGACCCTCGGGGCTATCGCTAATCCGAAGGGAAGAGCCACATATTGGTAGTGTTTGATTATGCCTTTCAGCGGTATCGCTACTCTCAGGAACTTCCGGTAGTCTCTGTGTATGGAGACGTGATAATAGGCGTCCTTCAGATCCAGGACAGTCATAAAACAGTCTGGGAACAACAATTTCACTGATGTTTTTATTGATTCCATCTTGAACGATTGTACCTTTAGAAATTTGTTCAATTTTTTTAGGTACACGATAGTCCTGAACGTCCCGTCTGTTTTTTTTCTGAGGAACAGAGGGGAGTAGAATCCTTTGCCTTCCTCCTGATCTGGGACTTCCTGAAGGACTGCTTTGCCTATTAGGCCTAGAACCTCCTTGTCACAAACCGATCAGAGCCACGTGCCCCTGATCCTTCCTCACAACTTCCGTGAGTTCCGGGTTTAGGATAATCTGAAGCGAGCTTATAAATTTTATATATTCATTTACTCAAAAGAGCGATGCTAGGTACAATATATACAAGAGGTTACAAGATATATATATACAGTAGTCAGACAAATACAGTAAGGAAGCAGTAATACGATACAGTAAAATTAAAAGGAATAAAAGTGAATATACCACACTTTCATCAAAGGTCTCTGGACACGGCAGGAAGGGTGCTGTCATGGGTCCAGGGCGGTTCCTAGTGTCTTTCTGCCCATCTGTAGCAACAGGTGACCCTCAACAGAAGACCCCTCCTCTTTCACAGAGGGACACATTTAGACGTAACTTGGGCAGGGCAGAAAATAGGCGATTTACATGTAATCTCCTCTTCCCTTCTATCAGACATTTCATAATCCATTTCCCAGCAATATCCTCATTGTAAGGTGCGCATGGTAATTGATCTAACACAGGAGCTTTCCCCTGACTTCAGAGGTAATTCAATTAGCTATTCCTCATTGCCATGATTCAATTAGCTCCCCCATACTCTTGTCAGGAATAGGCGTTTGCACTACAAAGGTATATATCCTAGCTGACCTGTATTCAATTCTCTCCTGGGGTCCTTTGAAGTCAGACAGACTAGCATGCCTGCTGAGACCTTCATAACTGGGAATATGAATTTCCAGTCCCTGGCCTCACCACACCTCCCCCTTTTAGAGTGCGTTCGGAGGAAGACCTCGTCGGTCATCATCCGCAAGCACTTCAGCTGCCTCCCCTTGCCTGGATAACCCATCTGCGTTACCGTGGGCCCGGCCGGACTTATACCGAACAGCTAGGCTCCAACGCAACAACCTTCCGTTCTCACCGGCTACTCGAGATAGCCAAGTGAGGGGGTTGTGGTCCGTCACCACGGTGAAATGGCGCCCGTACAAGTATGGCTGCAGATGCTGCAGAGCCCACACGATCGCCAGGCATTCCTTCTCCACCGTAGAGTAGGCAACTTCCCTCGGCAGAAGTTTCCGACTGAGGTATTGAACAGGGTGCTCTTGACCTGCTGAGTCAGGTTGGCTCAGCACCGCACCGAGTCCGTAGGTGCTGGCGTCAGTCTGTACTACAAGCGGCGGGGAGTCTTCATACGCCTGGAGTACAGGGGCTGCCACCAGGGCAGCTTTCAAGGCCTGGAAGGAGCGCTTGCAGTCCGCTGTCCAGTTGACAGCTTGCGGCAGCTTCTTCTTGGTGAGGTCTGTCAGGGGCTTGGCCAGGGCACTATAGTCCTGTACGAACTTCCTATAGTACCCGGCCGTACCCAAGAAAGACATCACCTGTTTCTTGGTCCTTGGGGTGTGCCAGGTCGTGATTGCATCCACCTTCCCGGGTTCTGGTCTCAGTTTCCCCCCACCTACCCGGTGTCCCAGGTATTGGACCTCAGTCATGCCCATCTGACACTTTCCCGGCTTGATGGTCAAGCCTGCCCGGTGGATCCGCCCCAGCACCTCTGACAGGTGCCGAAGGTGTTCCTCCCAAGTGGGGCTGAAGACGGCAATGTCATCCAGGTACGCAGCTGCGAACCCTTCGCACCCTGACAGCAAGGTGTTGACCATCCGCTGGAAAGTGGCGGGGGAATTCTTCATGCCAAATGGCATGATGGTGGGCTCATACAGTCCAAAAGGAGTGATAAAGGCTGATTTCTCCTGTGCCTCTGGGGACAGGGGAATCTGCCAGTATCCTCAGCTCAAGTCTATGATGGTCAAGTACTGAGCCTTGCCCAACTGGTCAAGCAGGTCGTCGATGCGCGGCATGGGGAACGCGTCATCGGCGGTAATGGCATTGAGCCCCCTGTAATCCACACAGAACTGGGTCGTCCGGTCCTTTTTGGGTACGAAGACTACAGGTGAGGCCCATGCGCTGGCGGATGGGCGGATCACCCCCAGCTCCAGCATCTCGGCAATCTTCTTCCGCATTTGCTCCTGTACCTCCAAGGAGATGCGCTGGATAGGGGCTTGATTCCCCGTGTCCACTCGGTGGACTGCCAGCTTTGTCCGCCCGGGCTTTCCCAAGAGGAGGCCAGGGAAAGGGCACATGACCTCCTTCAGCTGGGACCGTTGGTCCTCAGACAGAAGGATGTTCATGGGGGCATCCTCCATGGACCCTCCCACACGGGCATGTGCGAGCAGATCCATGAGGTCCTCCTCCTCCCCTTCCTCCGGCAGACTGCACACCGGAAAGGCACAGGCTTCCCTGTCATGATGCGCTTTCATCATGTTGACATAGAAGACCTTCTGCCTGTTCCGGACCGGGTCAATTGTGACCAGGTAATTGACCTTGCTCAGCTGCTGATGCACGTCATAAGGGCCCTCCCATCTTGCCTGAAGCTTGTCCTGGGGCACAGGGACTAGGACCCATACTTTCTGCCCTTCCTGGTATGTCCTCTCCAGAGCATTCTGGTCATACCAGCGCTTCTGCTCTGCCTGGGCCTGGACCATGTTGTCATGCACCAGCTGCGTCAGAGCCTGCATTCTGTCACGGAATCGCAAGACAAATTCAACTACTGAAACGCCCGGGGTGGCTGCTTCTTCCTCCCAGGATTCCCTCACGAGAGCAAGGGGTCCCCATACCCGTCTTCCATACAGGAGCTCGAAGGGGGAGAACCCCGTTGAGGCTTGAGGCACTTCCCAGTAAGAAAATAACAAATGTGGGAGGTGTCGCTCCCAGTCGCGTCCCTGGGACTCGACCAACATTCGGATCATCTGTTTCAACGTGCCATTGAACCGTTTACACAGGCCATCAGTCTGTGGGTGATACGGGCTGGACACCAGATGTTGCACCCCTGTTTGCTTACACAGGCTCTGCATCAAGTCAGACATGAACTGGGTCCCTCGGTCCGTGAGCATCTCCTGGGGGAAACCAACACGGGTGAAGATTTCCAGCAGGGTTTTGGCCACTACGTCTGCCCGGATGGAGGACTGCGCGACAGCTTCTGGGTACCTAGTAGCGTAGTCTACTACCGTTAGTATGTAGCGTTTCCCGGAGCTGCTGGGAATGGGCAGCGGCCCAATGAGGTCCACAGCAATCTGCTGGAAAGGCTCACCTATTATGGGCAGAGGTATCAATGGGGCTTTAGGGCCTGGGCCCGCCTTCCCCAGCCTCTGACAGGTGACACATGAACGGCAGTAGGCAGCTACTGCTGTCCCCATCTTAGGCCAATAAAACAAGTGGGCTAGCCGAGCCTTGGTCTTAGCGACCCCTAGGTGACCAGCCAACGGAATTTCATGCGCGAGCCGTAACAGCTCAGCCTGGTACGGCTGAGGTACCACTAGGTGCCTCTCGCCGCGCCAACCTTCTTGTCCATTTGTGGGCAGTGTTTCCCTATACAGCCTCCCTTGGACCCAGATCAAGCGGTCCTTGTCTGTCTCCAAGGGGGGCTTACCTGCACGTTCCTTCAAGGCTTCCAGGCTGCTATCGGCTTGGACAGCCGCCTGGAACTCCTGGCTGGAGCCCGCTAACAGGGACCTGAAGGCCGCACTCTCGGCGGAACCCTCAGGGAATGGCGCTGGGGGGGTTAACACCAGTGGTCCCAGTCCCAGACCCAGGAGATGGGGTGGAGGAGTCAGGGTGCAAAGCGGCCTCTGCCTCCTGAGCCCTCCTGCTGCGGGTGACCACAGCAATGCCCGGGGTCTCCTCAGGGAGTCCCGGTCCCCTTCCCTCACCTGGATGGGTTGTGGGGTCACTGTGGGTTGCCCAAACATGTGATACACACTTGACAGGTTCACTAGGTTTTGAGCTGCTGGAGGGATCATGTGCAAGCTGACAGTTGGGAGGGGCAGGCAAGGCCCCCACCAGCTCCTCAGCCAAGCCAGAGAGTTCATTAGCACGACAATGAATTACATTAGCATTCTCACTGAAAAGTTCAGAGCTGGACATGTCAGCTGAGAGCAGGAAGGGGGGCTAAATCCCCCCCAGCTGCACTCCTGTCAGCTGGCACGTCACTACAAGGATCAGCATGTAGGGTACCACAAAGTATAATATCACTTACAGATACATTACCACGGGGCAGTGGGGTTGCTCTCTTCCCATACTGAGAGGTGAGAGGCCCCAAGTCTGTCCCCAACAAGACATTAGCAGGGAGACGAGATGTAACCCCGACCTCTACCAGCCCCTTGTCCACACCCCAATCCAGATGCACACAAGCCATGGGTAGAGTTATCTTCTCCGTACCAACTCCGCAGACGGTCAGCGTCTTTCCAGGGATGCTACTCTCTAGGGGTACCAGTTCAGGCTGTACTAGGGTCACATCGGCCCCCGTGTCCCTTAGTCCCATAACCTATTTATTCCCCACAGCCACTTGCTGGAGATTGTCATTGGGCCTGGCCCCACCCCTCTCCACCACATAAACTGTTGGACCGGCTGCTGGGGTTTGGGAAGTAGGGGGGTTCCTCTTCCAGCTAGGGCAGTTCTCCCTGTAATGTCCCGGCTGATTGCAGGCGTGACATCGAAGGGGTCCTCCCTGGGGCTTGGAAGGGGGAACAATGGGGCCCATAGGTTTTCGGGCGGGGGTAGTCTCAAGGGAAACTGCAGGGTTATCCGCAACAGGATTGGTCTTACCCCCCCTCCAGCCGGTGCTGACGGGTCTCCGCGATGTCCGGTTGGCGACGTGCTAATCCGCTAGCTCCGCAGCAGTTCTGGCATCTTGGGGTTTCCGGTCCAGGACATATTGTTGCACTTCATCCGAGCAAATGTTTAAGAATTGCTCCTTGAGGAACAGATCCAAGGTTGCTTCGTTGGGATTGTCTATCTCTCCCTCTGCCCATCTGTGAAGCTGGACACTCATCTGGAGCAGAGTCTCTAGGTGGCTCTCGGTCGGTCATTTTCTCAGGCTGCGGAATTTCACTCTGTACACCTCAGGCGTGAGACGGTACCTCAGGATCAGCGCAGCTTTAATGAGGTCATAGTCCTGGTGCTGGGCTGCAGGGAGAGACGAGAAAGCGTCCAGGGCTCTCCCTCTTAGCCTGGTGGACAGGGTGCGTGCCCAGTCTGCCTTGGGTACCTGGTACTGGAGACACACCTGTTCAAACCCTTTCAGGAAAAGGTCCAGGTCTCTGTCCGATTCCAGGACAGGCAGATCCTCTGAGCGCAGCTTAGCTTTTGGGGCTGCTGGAGTCTGTGCTGTTTGAGCCGGTGGGTCCTGCCGGCTCCGCAGCTGGGCTAACTGTAGCTGGTACTGCCTCTCCTCCTTTCTTTCCTGGGCATCTCGCTCAGCTTGCTCCTTTCTTTCCTGGGCATCTCGCTCAGCTTGCCACTTTCTTTCCTGGGCATCTCGCTCAGCTTGCCACATGTGGAGCACGGCCAGGCTCTGCTTCTGCTGTCCATCTCTCAGAGCCTGGAGGTAGGCCTGCATAAGAGTGTCCAGGGGCCGGGTTACTGGCCCCTCCAGCTGGAGCTGTGGATTGCATAACAGAATGTCCAGGATTTTCGTGGGTGTCGGGGGCACTTCCACCCCCCTCTGACACCTCAGTCTGGTCAGCGACTGGCACCACACTGCCACCTTCCAACTGCTCAGCGTCCCCTCTGGTAGCACTCATCTGGGAACCTTTGCTTCTGAGACAAATAAAAGACAGGAAAGAAAACTAAGAGGGGGAAGGGTACAGTATCGTACACACGCTTTCACTGTATACTATGTCTGATCTACTAACTAGCACCGAGCTCAGTTCACGGATATCCAAATCCCAACCGCTGCCACCAATTGTCACAAACCGATCGGAGCCACGTGCCCCTGATCCTTCCTCACAACTTCCGTGAGTTCCGGGTTTAGGATAAAGTGAAGCGAGCTTATAAATTTTATATATTCATTTACTCAAAAGAGCGATGCTAGGTACAATATATACAAGCGGTTACAAGATATATATATACAGTAGTCAGACAAATACAGTAAGGAAGCAATAATACGATACAGTAAAATTAAAAGGAATAAAAGTGAATATACCACACTTTCATCAAAGGTCTCTGGACACGGCAGGAAGGGTGCTGTCATGGGTCCAATGCGGTTCCTAGTGTCTTTCTGCCCATCTATAGCGACAGGTGACCCTCAACAGAAGACCCCTCCTCTTTCACAGAGGGACACATTTATACATAACTTGGGCAGGGCAGAAAATAGGCGATTTACATGTAAACTCCTCTTCCCTTCTATCAGACATTTCATAATCCATTTCCCAGCAATATCCTCATTGTAAGGTGTGCATGGTAATTGATCTAACACAGGAGCTTTCCCCTGACTTCAGAGGTAATTCAATTAGCTATTCCTCATTGCCATGATTCAATTAGCTCCCCCATACTCTTGTCAGGAATAGGCGTTTGCACTGCAAAGGTATATATCCTAGCTGACCAGTATTCAATTCTCTCCTGGGGTCCTTTGAAGTCAGACAGACTAGCATTCCTGCTGAGACCTTCATAACTGGGAATATGAATTTCCAGTCCCTGGCCTCACCACACTCCTGTTCTAGAGCTAGTTGTTCTACCCCTGAAGACCTCACAGGGGTTATGACAAAATTTGGACGGGGAATGGAGAGGAACTGGAATCTTAGTCCTGATTTTATCAGGTCTAAAATCCAACAACTGTTTGATATTTTCTCCAAGGCTGGGAGGAAATGGAGAAGTCTCCCCCCCACCTGGGGCTGCCTTTCATTGGGCGGGTTTCCTGTTGTCACTGGGGGGCCTATTAAACATAAACCCTTTTGCTTTTTTTTGTCTCCTATCTTCCCACCTGTCCTGGTCTTTGGGGGGTTTCCTATGCATCAACTTCCTGCTCCGAAAGGACTACCTAAATGAAGTACCAGAGAGGACCGGGAAGCGTTTTTTGTTATTCCCGGCTTTATCAAGGATATCATCCAGGGTAGATCTGAATAGGAACTCCCCCTCACAAGGAATGGAGCACAGCCTAGATTTTGTCTGGAGGTCGCCCGGCCAGCATTTGAGCCAGAGGGCCCGTCTAGCTGCGTTAGAAAAACTCCCAGCCCTGGCTGCCAGTCTGACGGAATTGCCTGAAGCGTCAGCCAGAAAAGCTGCTGCGCCCTTCATTACTGGGATGGAGTCTATTATGCTGTCCCTTGAAGTTTTATTTCTTAGTTGCGCTTCTAGCTGATCTAGCCAGATCATTAAAGATCTGGCTGTGCATGTGGCTGCCACTGCGGGTTTCAACCCCCCTCCTGCCGCCTCCCAAGCTCCTTTCAGAAAGGAGTCTGCTTTCTTGTCCATTGGGTCTCTCGGGACCCCCATGTCTTCGAATGGCAGGGAAAATTTTTTAGAGGCTTTGGCTATCGCCACGTCTAATTTAGGCGCCTTCCCCTAGAAGGAGCATACTGGGTCCTCGAAGGGGTATTTCCTTTTAGGCGACAATAATCCTTTCCTCTCTGTTTTTTTCCATTCCCTCTTAATAAGAGAGTGTACCTTATCATTAAGAGGGAAAAATCTCCTTTTCTTTTGTTCCAGGCCGCTAAACATCATATCCTGGTCTGTTTTTTTAGGGCGAGGATCTATGAACCCCATAGTAGACCTAACTGCTTTAATCAGACTATCTGTACCCTCTATAGGGAAACAGCTATGATCCCCATCCCCGGAAGATGACGAAGATGATGATAAGCAGGATGAATCGGAGACCACCCCCTCCTTGTCTGAACTACTAGATTCTGACACCGGGGATAGGTGTCTAGTTTTCCCTTGTTCCCCCCCCCCCCCCTCTGCAGGGACTTAAAGGTATCCTCAACCTGAGACTTAATCAGGGATCTGAGTTCTGAAGCAAACTTAGGGGTCTCCTCACAGATTGTCTGTTCGATGCATGAGTTGCACAGTCTTTTTTGCCACGTGGTGGGCAGATCTTCTGCGCAAAGTGCGCAGGTCCTGTGCTTGCACTTGCCCGAACTCTTCCTTCCCTGAGAAGAAAAGAGAGGGGGGCCCCAAGTTACAAGTGAGCTTTCACGAAGATCACTTACTGACCCGTTGTAAGAGGGAATACCGGATTTGAAGAGGAACCCGTCCCAGTAGCTGGGTCTTTCTTCGAGGTTGACGCCACGCTGGAGTCCTTGCGGCATTGTGAAGACCTGCCAGACCGTCCGCTCCCGCCGTCACCTTGGCTGAGTTGGCGTGGAGGGTCACTGGAGGGTCCTTTTATACGCTTCCCGCGTCTCTGAGGTGATGGTGATGGTGAGTGGGGGTGCAGGGCTGCACCTCCTGTAGCTCCTGCTCGCTCATAGCTGAAGAGTGCCAGAGTCTGCCATTAAGCACTTCCTCTGTGCTTCCCTGGCAATTTAATCTCTATAGGGGTCCGCCCCCCCTCTGGCCTGCCACCTCTGAGCCATGAGGTGCGCCCTCCCTGGCTAGGCCACCGCTGTGTACCTCCATCGTGGGGGACGCCCCCCCCTCGTGCGCGCCGTCCCTCGGTTTCCCGCGTGCGCGTTCAAACGCCGCTCCCAGACGGACCCGCGGCACGCGGCACTTCCGGAGCACGCGCCCAGCCGCGTCAGAGGGGAGCGCCTTCTGCCCAGACAAGCATCCGACCTGGGCCCCAGAGCTCAGGCCTACTCACCAACCTGAGCCCCGGAAGCCCCGCCATACTTACCAACCTGGGCTCCGACACCACTGGAGACCGTGGCGGTCCAATCCCTGCGTCGCGTCTCCCTGCCACCCTGGAGGTCCACTGACCCCAGCGGTGGCGCTACAGGACACCGCACCAGCCGAGGCAGGGAACTCCCGCTGCCTGAACCGGTCTGGCCGGGCCTGGTAAGTCAGTCTTTTCTTTCATCTTCGTTTCTTTCACTTTCTTTCTTTCTTCTAATCTGTAGGTCCCAATCAAGGACAGGAAACCAACTGATGCTGGAGAGAGGTGCCGCCCTTTTTATCTGTAGGTTTCCTGTCCTTGAAGGGCGGATCCCCTCTCTCCGTGGTGCCGTCATGGGGAAAGAGAAAATACTGTATGCAAGATTTGGTGTACAGTGGTGGCCAAAAGTATTGGCACCCCTGCAATTCTGTCACATAATACTCAGTTTCTTCCTGGAAATGATTGCAATCACAAATTCTTTGGTATTATTATGTTCATCTAATTTGTCTTCAATGAAAAAACACAAAAAGAATAGTCCTAAAGCCAAATTGGATATAATTCCACACCAAACCTAAAAAAGTGGGTGGACAAAACTATTGGCACTGTTTGAAAAATCATGTGATGCTTCTCTAATTCGTGTAATTAACAGCACCTGTAACTTACCTGTGGCACCTAACAGGTGTTGGCAATAAATAAATCACACTTGCAGCCAGTTAACATGGATTAAAGTTGACTCAACCTCTTTCCTGTGTCCTTGTGTGTACCACATTGAGCATGGAGAAAAGAAAGAAGACCAAAGAGCTGTCTGAGAACTTGAGAAACCAAATTGTGAGGAAGAATGAGCAATCCAAGTCCATCTCCAAAGACCTGAATGTTCCTGTGTCTTCCGTGCACAGTGTCATCAAGAAGTTTAAAGCCCATGGCACTGTGGCTAACCTCCCTAGATGTGGACGGAAAAGAAAAATTGATGAGAGATTTCAACGCAAGATTGTGCGGATGGTGGATAAAGAACCTCGACTAACATCCAAACAAGTTCAAGCTGCCCTGCAGTCCGAGGGTACAACGGTTTCAACCCGTACTATCCGTCGGCGTCTGAATGAAAAGGGACTGTATGGTAGGATACCCAGGAAGACCCCACTTCTTACCCCGAGACATAAAAAAGCCAGGCTGGAGTTTGCCAAAACTTACCTGAGAAAGCCTAAAACGTTTTGGAAGAATGTTCTCTTGGCAGATGAGACAAAAGTAGAGCTTTTTGGGAAAAAGCATCAACATAGAGTGTACAGGAAAAAAAAAGAGGCATTCAAAGAAAAGAAGACGGTCCCTACAGTCAAACATGGCGGAGGTTCCCTGATGTTTTGGGGTTGCTTTGCTGCCTCTGGCACTGGACTGCTTGACCGTGTGCATGGCATTATGAAGTCTGAAGACTACCAACAAATTTTGCAGCATAATGTAGGCCCAGTGTGAGAAAGCTGGGTCTCCCTCAGAGGTCATAGGTCTTCCAGCAGGACAATGACCCAAAACACACTTCCAAAAGCACTATAAAATGGTTTGAGAGAAAGCACTGGAGACTTCTAAGGTGGCCAGCAATGAGTCCAGACCTGTATCCCATAGAACACCTGTGGAGAGATCTCAAAATGGCAGTTTGGAGAAGGCACCCTTCAAATATCAAGTACCTGGAGCAGTTTGCCAAAGTAGAATGGTCTACAATTCCAGCAGAGCATTGTAAGAAACTCATTGATGGTTACCAGAAGCGGTTGTTCGCAGTTATTTTGGCTAAAGGTTGTGCAACCAAGTATTAGGCTGAGGGTGCCAATACTTTTGTCTGGCCCATTTTTGGAGTTTTGTGTGAAATGATCAATGATTTGCTTTTTGCTTCATTCTCTTTTGTGTTTTTTCCTTGCAAGCAAATGAAATGAAGATAATAATACCAAAGAATTTGTGATTGCAATCATTTTCAGGAAGAAACTGAGTATTATCTGATAGAATTGCAGGGGTGCCAATACTTTTGGCCACCACTGTATAACTGATGAAACAACACTTGTTGCAGTAGAAGAATCTGGCTAATAAATTCAACAGTCATGCATTCTTATCGTGTCATGTTAGCATTGTCAGCAGCATGTTAAGTTCATGCTGAATTTTTATATCGTATTTCATAATAACCCATAATTGTAATATTAATTTTTCTTGCCTTCATCTAGTCAAACCACCCACAATGTAATTTTCTTTGGCTCCAAACAGATTCACGAGCATGGCATTGGGCTGCCGGCCTTATTTCCAGCCACGGGCCTTGTTTTGCGGCCACTGGCCGTTTAGTTCTTCCTTAGAATGTGAGCATGCACATGCAGTGTTCAGTACTGAAAGCTGTGGTGCATTCAAAGTTCACTTTGAGCAGAGTTAGTGCTCTCTGTGCTCCGTTCACTGTAATGAAGGTCACAGTCGGACTGGGGTGTCTGGGGCCCACAGGGGAAATTGACCCTAGGGGCCCACCCTACAGCTATATGTAAATACCTGTTAGTCGTTATCCCTGTTATAGTGGAGCGTCGACTGTAAAACACAGGCGGCTCCTGCACGTCTACTGTGCACCTCTATAACTGGGATGTACAATTACAGTAGTTTATATTATAGGGATTCTTTGATGAAAACAAGTTATCACCGATTCACAGGTTAGGCAGGAGATATCTTATTGATCGGTGGAATCCGACCATTGGAAACCGCACCGATTAGAAGAATGGGGAACTTTTATCCCCATTTTAATATGGAGCGGCAGGTTGGATATCGGACCGCAGCTCTATTCATTCTCTTTGGGGGCTTCCAGAACAAAAAACAAGAGTAGTGCTCACAGCTACTGAGGGTATGAATGGATCGGTGGTCGAGTTGCCCATGAGCTCCAGTCTAATGGGGAGAAAAGCTCCACATTTTACACATAGGTGCAGGTCCCTGCAGTCTGGCCCCCACCAATCAATAACTTATCCTTAGGTCACGTTCACACATTCGGTATTTGGTCAGAATTTTACATCACTTATTTGTAAGCCAAAACCAGGAGTGGAACAATCAGAGGAAAAGTATAATTGAAACACGTCACCAGTTCTGCATTTATCACCCACTCCTGGTTTTGGCTTACAAATAATGATGTAAAATCCTGACTAGTATTGAGCATTCCGATACTGAAATATCGGGTATCGGCCGATATTCGCGGTATCGGAATTCCGGTACTTAATTCCGATACTGTTAGAATATCGTATACCGGAATCGGAAGTTCCCATAATGCAATGAGCCAGTTTCATTTTATTCAGCCATTGAGGATCCTAAGAAGTGTGGGCACATCCTGTTAGGCATGTAGGCATGTTAACTAATGGCATGGCTGTGACTGGCTGCTGAAATGATGTCATGATGCACTATAAAAGCCGCCGCCGCCATTTTGAGCTCACTCTGCTGTGAATTCAGTTAGGGATAGGACGCTGTTGTTCTGAGGGACAGTTTTAGCTACCTATTTGCTCTATTCTGCTTTACCCAAGCTACTTTATAAATCGCTGTGCCTTGCAGCGCTAGTGCACAGTTCTCTGTGCTGTTCAACGCTGTCTGCAAGATCTCTGTGTGTGAGTGCAGCTCACGCTGTAGTGTGTGCTTCAGCCAAGTCTGGTTGTAGTGCGCTCAGCGTGCGTCACTGCCTCATACATTGTCCTTTTTTGCTAATTGATCATTTTTCCTGATTTCTCCTATTAGTGTGGTGGTTCCATCCGTATTCAGCTACATTGGTTCCAAACACACTATATAGGAGTAGATAGAGGAGCCTTTCTGCAGCATTGTGCCCTGCAGCCCCAGCCAGATTAGTATTAGCCTATTTTTTGTAGCCTCATCTATTGCATTGTAGGTTACCTTCCTACATTGTAATAGCTACAAAAAGTTTGTGATACTATCGGTATTACATCTTTGGGCACATCCAGTGTCTTTTTGTGACAAAAAAAACCCTAAATAAAGTTCACCAAACACTCCACTTTACAGTTGTGTAGGCCATATTAGCTCATATTAAAGTCTAGTCCACACTTTATAAAATTAGTGTTTCTTATACCTGTTAGCAGCTGTTCAGGAATAAGCACACTAAGCCCTTAGTACTTTTCTGCCTATCTTTATCAGTCTACCAATATGAAGAAGGCAGGGAGTAAGGCATGTGGTCGTGGGCGTGGAGTTTCTGCAGGGAGAGGACGTGAGGATTCTGTGCCTGCAGGGAGAGGACGTGGGGATTCTGTGCCTGCTGCAGGCACCAGTGACTCAGCATCCCCCAGTTTTACCAGGGAACAGTCCTTTATGTGCAGCTTTGTAGGAGCTAGCCGTACCCCACTGCTGCGGGAGGACCAAATTGAAGCCGTTGTCAGATGGATGGCAGCTAACACATCGACTTCAATTAGATCCAGATCTTCTCAGGTCCTGAGCACTGAAGAGCACCCATCTGTCTCTTCACCACCTGCCAAATTGCCCAGGCAGTCAGAGAGCCCTGGACAGGAGCCATCTCTACTTCTGTTCTCTGAATTTCTTGGCTTGGAAAGAGGGGGCCAGCCAAGCAGAATTTGAGAATTTGAAGAAGAGGTAGTATGCAGTGATGCGCAACCGTTTTGTCTCTCTGAATCTGAAGAGGCGGGTGGGCCAGTGCCTATGGTCAGCAGCACACCTCAGTACGCATCTGATGATGAGACTCAGGTGCCACTTTCTGGTGCGTACTGTGCTGTCGAGACAACCCAGGAGAAGCAGTTGTTTGAAGAGGGTGGTGTAGATGATGAGGTCCTTGACCCATCATGGCGTGAGGGACAGGAAGGTGGTGGGAGCAGCTCTGAGGAAGAGATTCCCGAACGGCCCAAAAAGGAGGGAGAGGGAGGGGGCAGACTTGGTTGCCTGTAGCCTCCACTTCATCACCCATTAGGAGCATGGCTCTTCCAAAATCCAAAGCGGGCGCTCCCAAAACTTGCAGTTCCTGGTCCTTTTTTGACACAGTTGCAGATGACATTTGCTTTGTCGAATGCAAGCTGTCTAATCAGAAGGTGAAAAGAGGGAAAAGTGTCAGCAACCTCAATACCACAAATATGTGGAAACATGTGCGGACCAAGCACGTGGTGGAGTTACAAAACACACTGAAGACCTAGGCCAACCTACAGAGCCACTTACCACCTCTTCAGCTTGTGTTGTAGCCTCTTCCTCCAGCTCACACACAGCTGGTTCGGCTTCCTCACAGGATCGCCATGGAAGAACCTTTGGCACTGTTGTACAGAGACACAGTGTAATTCCACCCACAGCACCACGTTCCCTGTCATCCTCACACTCCCAGGCCAGTCTACAGCCATCATTAGCACAGGCATGGGAGAAAAGGCTCCCATACTCGGCAAACCACCCCCGAGCACAGGCTCTGAATGCTGGCATTGCAAAACTACTGGCCCTTGAAATGCTATCATTCAGGCTGGTGGAGACTGACACCTTCCGTAACTTTATGGCATTGGCAGTCCCACAATACTTCGTGCCCAGCCGCTTTTATTTCAGCAGGCAAGCCGTCCCTGCCCTGCAACAGCATGTGGAGGGAAAAATTAAACATGCGCTACAAAACGCCGTAAGTAGCAAGGTCCACCTGACCACTGATGCGTGGACCAGTAAGCATGGACAGGGATGATACCTTTCCTTCACTGCCCATTGGGTAAATGTTGTGGAGCCGAGTACAGATCTTGAGAGTGGCGCTGTACGTGTTCTGCCAACTCCAAGGATTTCAGGAATCCAGTCTGTACATATTGACTCCTCCTCATACTCCAGTTCCTCTGAATCAGCACTGCAGGAGCCGTCACGGTCTACCTCCACATCGACCCGTGAACGGTTACCTGTTATGATGACCGATATGAGCACAGCCGTGGCCAAACGTCAACAGGCCGTATTAAAATTAATTTCTTTGGGGAATCGAAGCCACACAGCGCAGGAGCTCTGGAATGCCATCAAGCAGCAGAGCGACGTGTGGTTTGTGCCAGCGAATCTCCAGCCAGGTATGGTAGTGTGTGACAATGGCCGAAATCTGGTGGCAGCTCTGGGCCTAGGCAACCTCACTCACATCCCATGTCTGGCACATGTGCTCAACTTGGTCGTGCAGAGTTTTTTGAGGGACTATCCGGATCTTGATGCACTGCTGCACAAAGTCCGCATAGAGTGCGCTCACTTGCGGCGTTTCAGCAACCCAAGATCGCGCATTGCAGCTCTGCAGCGCAGATTACGTCTTCCGGAACATCGCATCATATGTGACCTACCCACCAGGTGGAATTTATTTTTACATATGTTGGAGAGGTTGTGTGAGCAGCAGGCAGCAGTAATGGAGTACCAGCTGCAGCAGGCGCAAACAAGTCGCAGTGCGCGCCGTTCACACTTCACCACCACTGAGTGGGCATTTATGAAGGACATTTGCCCCGTTTTGCGTGCCTTCGATTATTCCACGCAGATGGCGAGTGCAGATGATGCACTAGTCAGCATGACTATCCCCCTTATCTGCCTGCTTGAAAAAACACTGCAAGCACTAAGGGAAGAGGTTTTGGAAGAGGTGGAGGATGAGGAGTCACAAATGCCATCTGCTTCTGTACAGTCTGCGCAATGTGGTTCCTCACAAAGGCCTAGGCAGGGGACACTTTGTGAGGAGGATGAGGAGGAGTCAATGGAGGAGGAAGACATCAGTCCACAGGATAGAGGTACACAATGCTCTAGTAGTCAGTATCTATCTGCCTGGGGTGATGCAGAGCAGGCAGAGATCATGCCTCAAGCAGGGGACAGCGTTTCTTGGCCAGTTGGCAGTCTGCAGCACATGGTTGATTTCATGCTGCAGTGCCTGAGAAATGACCGCCGCATCGCCCACATTCTCAACACGGCTGATTATTGGGTGTCCACCCTCCTAGATCCTCGCTACCGGGACAACTTACAAAGTCTCATAACACCGTTGAACCGGGAGCGTAAAATGCGGGAGTACCAAGACGCACTGGTGCATTCCATCATGTTCTCCATTCCAACCGAGAGCAGTGCTGCTAGTGCTTTACAAAGCAGCTCAGTGAGTCGAGGCAGTGGAGGAAGCTCTGCACAAAAAGGGAGCAGAAGCAGCGCCTCAGCACAAGGCAAGACCAGTATGGCCCAAATGTGGCAAAGTTTTGTGTCCCCGCCGCCATAAATGTCTACACCATCACAGACGGCTCCAGTCAGCAGGAGGCAACGTTTCCGTCAGATGGTTACAGACTACATGTCTTGCCCTCTCAGTGTACTCCCAGACAGCTCTTCCCCCTTCAAGTTTTGGGTCTGTAAGCTGGATACATGGCCAGAGCTTAACCAGTATGCATTGGAGGTGCTGGCTTGTCCTGCTGCTAGTGTATTATCGGAACGAGTCTTTAGTGCCGCAGGTGGTGTACTAACAGACCGTCGCATGCTCCTATCCTCCGATAACGTTGACAGGCTTACTTTTCTGAAAATGAACAAGGCCTGGATCTCGCATGAATTTGCCAGTCCTCTACCAGAATAAATAATTGATTGGCAACAGTATCCAGGTCTCCTCTTGTGTTCATGTTCCTACCACCTGAACTGTAATCCCTGAGCTCCAACACCGACAGTTGCCGCTCAGAAGTGCCGTCTGCACAGTCAACACTTGCTCCAGTGTTATTGGGGTTCAGTAATGTCAGCTGTTCCCCTGCTGTGTGTACGGCAATTTCTCCTGCTCTGTCCACATTCACACTACTACAGATTTTAAAGTTGCTCCAATTAGGCCTCTGGCTCCTCTGTTTTAGGTATTATCCCTGAGCTCCAGCACCGCCAGTTGGCGCTCAGAAGTGCCGTCTGCACAGTCAACACTTGCTGCCGTGTCATTGGGGTTCAGTAACATCAGCTGATCCCCAGCTGTGTGTCCAGCAAATTCTCCTGCTCTGTCCACATCCACTGTACTACAGATTTAAAACTTGCTCCAATTACACCTCTGGCTCCTCTGTTTTCAGTATTTACCCTGGGCTCCAACACCGCTAGTTGCCGCTCAGAAGTGACATCTGCACGGTCAACGCTTGCTCCAGTGTTATTGGGGTTCACTAACGTCAGCTGTTCCCCTGCTGTGTGTACGGCAATTTCTCCTGCTCTGTCCACATTCACACTACTACAGATTTTAAAGTTGCTCCAATTAGGCCTTTGGCTCCTCTGTTTTCAGTATTTACCCTGGGCTCCAACACCGCTAGTTGCCGCTCAGAAGTGACATCTGCACGGTCAACGCTTGCTCCAGTGTTATTGGGGTTCAGTAACGTCAGCTGATCCCCTGCTGTGTGTCCGGCAATTTCTTCTGCTCTGTCCACATTCACACTACTACTGATTTTAAACTTGCTCCAATTAGGTCTCTGGCTCCACTCTGTTTTTAGTATTTACCCTGGGTTCCAGCACCGCCAGCTGTTTCCCAGCAGTGTCTTTGGCACGAGAACTCCCTCCTGCCCAGCCTGGTTCCAGCACGCCAGCTGTTTCCGGGTAGTGTCAACGTCACTTTGCCTCCAATACGTTGTCCTGTCGTGTTGTGGTTGGGTTAGCCGACTCTATGGTGCCTGCAGTTTAGGTAACTCCTATGTGGGCTGCGGGATCTGGCAATGAAGGCTGGTTCCATAGTGCCAATAGGACAAGCACCCCCTGTAGGACTGTGGGTTTCGGTAACTGCGGCCGGCTCGTGGCCTTGCAACTTTATTTTTCATGGGTACTTTCTGCTACCCATCCGGGTTCCAGTACTGTCAGCTGGTTCTCGGCAGTGCCTTTGGCTTAGGTGCCTCGTTCTCGGTATCCAAGTTCCACCAACGTCTGCTGGTCCTTGGTAGTGCTTTCTGGCACAGGTACCTCCTGCTTAGTAACCGAGTTCCAGTACCGTCAGCTGGTCCTCGGTAGTTCCATTGGCTCTTGTACCGTCTGCTAATCATCTGGGTTCCAGTACCGTCAGATGGTTCTCGGCAATGCCTTTGGCTTAGGTGCCTCCTTCTCGGTATCCAAGTTCCACAAACGTCTGCTGGTCCTTGGTAGTGCTTTCTGGCACAGGTACCTCCTGCTTAGTAACCGAGTTCCAGTACCGTCAGCTGGTCCTCGGTAGTTCCATTGGCTCTTGTACCTTCTGCTACCCATCCGGGTTCCAGTACAGTCAGCTGGTTCTCGGCAGTGTCTTTGGCACGGGTACTCCCTCCTGCCCAGCCTGGTTCCAGCACGCCAGCTGTTTCCGGGTAGTGTCAACGTCACTTTGCCTCCAATATGTTGTCCTGTCGTGTTGTGGTCGGGTTTGCCGACTCTATGGTGCCTGCAGTTTAGGTGACTCCTATGTGGGCTGCAGGATCGGGCAATGAAGGCTGGTTCCATAGTGCCAATAGGACAAGCACCCCCTGTCGGACTGTGGGTTTCGGTAACTGCGGCCGGCTCGTGGCCTTGCAACTTTTTTTTTCATGGGTACTTTCTGCTACCCATCCGGGTTCCAGTACCGTCAGCTGGTTCTCGGCAGTGCCTTTGGCTTAGGTGCCTCCTTCTCGGTATCCAAGTTCCACCAACGTCTGCTGGTCCTTGGTAGTGCTTTCGGCACAGGTACCTCCTGCTTAGTAACCGGGTTCCAGTACTGTCAGCTGGTCCTCGGTAGTTCCATTGGCTCTTGTACCTTCTGCTACCCATCCGGGTTCCAGTACCGTCAGCTGGTTCTCGGCAGTGCCTTTGGCTTAGGTGCTTCCTTCTCAGTATCCAAGTTCCACCAACGTCTGCTGGTCCTTGGTAGTGCTTTCTGGCACAGGTACCTCCTGCTTAGAAACCGAGTTCCAGTACCGTCAGCTGGTCCTCGGTAGTTCCATTGGCTCTTGTACCTTCTGCTACCCATCCGGGTTCCAGTACCGTCAGCTGGTTCTCGGCAGTTCCTCAGCCTTCTTGTACCTACTGCTACATTTCCAAGTTGAAGCTTTTTGAAATGGTTCTTGGTAATCACTCTGGATCTCCCTGACGACGACCCTGAAGACAAGGACCCTGAAGACCACCCAGAAGAAGACGAGGACGCCGAAGACAATGACCCTGAAGACGAGGACCATGAAGACCACCCGAAGAAGACGAGGACCCCGAAGATGATGACCCTGAAGACGAGGACCCTGAAGATGAAGACACTGAAGACCACCCCGAAGAAGACGAGGATCCCGAAGACGACGACCCTGAAGACCACCCCGAAGAAGACAAGGACCCCGAAGACGACGACCCTGAAGACAAGGACCCTGAAGACCACCCCGAAGAAGACGAGGACCCCGAAGACAATGACCCTGAATCGACGACCCTGAAGACCACCCTGAAGAAGACGAGGACCCCGAAAACGATGACCCTGAAGACGAGGACCCTGAAGACCACCCGGAAGAAGACAAGGACCCCAAAGATGATGACCCTGAAGACGACGACCCTGAAGACCTCCCCGAAGAAGACCAAGAAGATGACCCTGAAGAAGATGACCAAGAGGACAAAGAACAAGAAGACAACCACCAAGATACAGAAGAACAAGAGACAGAAAACCAAGAAGCAGAAGAACAAGAAGCTGCAGAACAAAAAGCAGAAGAACATTAAGCATAAGACTAAAAATCAGAGCAAAATATATTATCTAAATTATAAGCAGAAGAAGACTAAGCAGTGTATGGGGGTGAGTCCGTTCCTCCTCGTAGTGCCCCTGGAAAAGACCTGCTGCTGCAGGCCAAACTGAACGCGGACAAATCCTGTTGTAAATCTTTTGTGACTGGCAGAACGAAAGGTGTAATCTTCTAACTTTTATAGATAACAACTACAGGAATGCCTGTCACAAATAAGAATATGATGAAGAAGAAGAATATGAAGAAGCTGAAGAAGTAGAATATGAAGAAGAAGAATAGTTGAATAAGAAGAATATGAAGAATGTAAAAAAAAAAGAATAATACGAAGAAGGTGAAGAAGAAGAAGATGAAGAAGATGAAGAAGAAGTTGATGAAAAAGATGCTGATGCTGAGGATGATGAAGGAGAAAGTGTGGGAGAAGTAAAAAAGAAGGTGAAGAGCATGGAAGTAGTGAAACATAAATATCTGACAAAATATAAAAAACTTAACATAGTCAATATTTTTGTAACAAAGAGAAACCAAAGACAAGAAAAATACCCAAATGATTAAAAGTAAAAGTACAAATCGCACAGTGCAAAAATAATAATAAATAATAAAGGGTATTTAGTTAACATAATTTTGATCAAAATAATGTAAAAGCTGTCCCGCCACGTCACGGCATCCCTTGTGGGACAGTCCTAACTCTAATATTAAAAACCTTACCATTTGTCAAGTGACATACATATGAACAAGGACAGAGAGACTGGATCCCTGGTGCAAGCATAAAACCGAGGCAGGATCAGCGTCCCAGCCCAGACAAAGGGCGGCCACACCCTTTTATATGCACTCAAGCATACTAACTGCAAAGAAAAAACCTGAAGGTGTGAACTGGAACATAAATTGATGTGCATGCAAAATGTAAATGCATGTTCACACAGGGCCATTAGACAAAGAGAAACCAAAGACAAGAAAAATACTCAAATGATTAAAAGTAAATGTACAAATCGCACAGTGCAAAAATAATAATAAATAATAAAGGGTATTTAGTTAACATAATTTTGATCAAAATAATGTAAAAGCTGTCCCGCCACGTCACGGCATCCCTTGTGGGACAGTCCTAACTCTAATATTAAAAACCTTACCATTTGTCAAGTGACATACATATGGACAAGGACAGAGAGACTGGATCCCTGGTGCAAGCATAAAACCGAGGCAGGATCAGCGTCCCAGCCCAGACAAAGGGCGGCCACACCCTTTTATATGCACTCAAGCATACTAACTGCAAAGAAAAAACCTGAAAGTGTGAACTGGAACATAAATTGATGTGCATGCAAAATGTAAATGCATGTTCACACAGGGTCATTAGACAAAGAGAAACCAAAGACAAGAAAAATACCCAAATGATTAAAAGTAAATGTACAAATCGCACAGTGCAAAAATAATAATAAATAATAAAGGGTATTTAGTTAACATAATTTTGATCAAAATAATGTAAAAGCTGTCCCGCTACGTCACGGCATCCCTTGTGGGACAGTCCTAACTCTAATATTAAAAACCTTACCATTTGTCATTTGTAACTCAGAACGTCTTAAAAAAAATATTAATTCCTGCTATTCCATTTGATTGGGCTAAACCTCTATGCCTTTATTGTCTCCCCCACCTCCCCCAATACATTCTACATTATTCTTAGTTGTTTTCCTTCATGTAGAATTAACCTACAAGGAAAGAAAGGGTTTATTTTCTTTCCAATATTTGTGTCCCATTGACTTGCATTGGTTTCCGGTATCGGAATCGGCGATATCCGATATTTTTTGGGCATCGGTCCGATCCATATTTCTCGATATCGGAAGGTATCGCTCAAAACTAATCCTGACCAAATGCTAAACGTGTGAATGTGGCCTTAGGATAAGCGATTACTTGTTTTCCCCGGAGAACCTCTCTAAGTGCATATCTGCTATTGTGAATTAGACACAGGACAGGGAGGGGTTAAATGTCAAAGTAATTACTCTCTATTGGAAATAAAGAATCTTCTACTTATTGATATCAGAGAGAACAAGTGAATCCTCCATACACAACATAATCTCCTATATCAAGACCAATAATACCACATAGAAGGGAACAAATACCGTCACACTATTACCAGACCACATATTACCACCACATAGTGACCGAATAATACCACATACAAGGGACAAATACCAACACACCATGACCAGATCACAAATTACCACAATATAGTGACTGAATAACACCACATATAAAAGAGAAATTCCCCCACACTATGACCAGACCACATATTACCATAACATAGCGACCAAATAATACCACATACAAAAGGAACAAATACTGCCACATCGTGACCAGACCACATATTACCACCACATACACGTGACAAATAGCACCATACCATGACCAGACCACACGTTACCATTACATAGTCACCGAATAATACTACCAAATGGATCATTAATAAAAACACAATACTATCGCCTAATACAACTAAGGTGTAAAAAGGAAAAATACAGGAGATCGTTTGTTCCAACAGCTATGGGGGTGTTTAACAAATGTCTGAAAAGCAATGTCTAAAGTATTCCAAATGTTATGTTATCATATGTGTCATGTTCGAGATCTGTGTTCTGCTGCTGTGATACCGCAATTTCCTACGGGATAAATAAAGTATATCTTATCTTATCTTATCTTATCTTATCTTACTAATACACAGGAGCTCTGTATACAGTGTATAGTGTGCATTTACATGTAACACACTGACTCACCAGTGACGTCTCTAGTTGAAGTCCTTTATCTTCGCTTTTCTTCTTCATCTGGCACAGGCCACAATCACTTCTTCCATCCAGGAGTCGTGGCTGCAGAAAATAACACACAGTTATCAATAGCTGATTATTTCTACAGCACATTCCCCACTTATTTCCTAATTTCTACTCTACACCAGATGAAGAAAAAAAGCGACATAGTCCCGACCTGCACAGTAACAGGACCCCTCTTTTGTTACTCCCCCATGGAGAACAGTATCCTCAAAAATAAATTATATTACAGCAGTAATGTCCCCTACAGTAATGATGCAACCATAAACTAATAATACCTCATTCTGGCCCCCATACTGTAATTGTCACCCTTCCTGGCCCCCTTTATTTAATAATATCCGCCGTCCTAGGCTCCCATGTATCTCCCCCCACCCATCTGATGCCTGTATGTATCTCCCACCACCCATCCTGGGCCTGTATGTATCCCCCCCACCCATCCTGGGCCTGTATGCATCATCCACCCATCATAGGCCCCTATGTATCATCCTCCGCATCCCCATCATGGGCCCCTATGTAGCATCCTATCCCCCCTCATCATGTGCCCATATGTAGCACACTCTCCCTCCCCATGATGTGGCCCTATATAGCACCCTCTCCCTCATGTGCCCCTATAGCATCCTCTCCCTCATGCACCCCTATCTAGCAGCCTCTCCCTCATGTGCCCCTATATAGCAGCCTCTCCCTCATGTGCCCCTATATAGCATCATCTCCCTCATGTGCCCCTATATAGCATCATCTCCTTCACGTGCCCCTATATAGCATCATCTCTCTCATGTGCCCCTATATAGCATCATCTCCTTCATGTGCCCCTATATAGCATCATCTCCCTCTCCCTCATGTGCCCTATATAGCATCATCTCCCTCCCCATCATGTGCCCGTATATAGCTTCTCCCTCCCCTTCATAAGCCCCTATATAGCATCTCCCTCCCCATCATGTGCCCCTATATAACATCTCCCTCCCCATCATGTGACCCTATATAGCATCTCCCTCCCCATCATGTGCCCCTATATAGCATTTCCCTCTCCCTCATGTGCCCCTATATAGCATCTCCCTCACCATCATGTGCCCCTATATAGCATCTTCCTCCCCATCATGTGCCCCTATATAGCATCTCCCTCCCCTTCATGTGCCCCTATATAGCATCATCTCCCTCATGTGCCCCTATATAGCATCATCTCCTTCACGTGCCCCTATATAGCATCATCTCCCTCATGTGCCCCTATATAGCATCATCTCCTTCATGTGTCCCTATATAGCATCCTCTCCCTCATGTGCCCCTATATAGCATCATCTCCCTCTCCCTCATGTGCCCTATATAGCATCATCTCCCTCCCCATCATGTGCCCGTATATAGCTTCTCCCTCCCCTTCATAAGCCCCTATATAGCATCTCCCTCCCCATCATGTGCCCCTATGTAGCATCTCCCTCCCCATCATGTGACCCTATATAGCATTTCCCTCTCCCTCATGTGCCCCTATATAGCATCTCCCTCTCCCTCATGTGCCCCTATATAGCATCTCCCTCACCATCATGTGCCCCTATATAGCATCTTCCTCCCCATCATGTGCCCCTATATAGCATCTCCCTCCCCATCATGTGCCCCTATATAGCATCTCCCTCCCCACCATGTGCCCCTATATAGCATCTCCCTCCCCATCATGTTCCCCTATATAACATCTCCCTCCCCATCATGTGCACCTATATAGCATCTCCCTCCCCATCATGTGCCCCTATATAGCATCTCCCTCTCCCTCATGTGCCCCTATATAGCATCTCCCTCCCCATCATAAGCCCCTATATAGCATCTCCCTCCCCATCATGTGCCCCTATATAGCTTCTCCCTCCCCATAATAAGCCCCTATATAGCATCTCCCTCCCCATCATGTGCCCCTATATAGCATCTCCCTCCCCATCATGTGCCCCTATATAGCATCTCCCTCCTCATCATGTGCCCCTATATAGCATCTCCCTCCCCATCATGTGCCCCTATATAGCATCTCCCTCCCCATCATGTGTCCCTATATAGCATCTCCCCCCCCCCATTCACTCACTACCCTGCCCATTCATAAAGGAAAAAAAAAATTCTTACCTTCCTGCGCTCCCCCGGCAGCGTCCTCTGCTTCATGTCAGTGTGGTCTTCTGCAGGGCCGCCGACCGATCAGAGGCTGTGCGCTGACAGCAGCCAGCCGGCCAGAGGCCTCTTAGGCCTCTTCAGATCACTGCTATGTACTGTGCACTGACGTCACCGCCCAGTGCATAGAAGTGAAGTACAATGTCCGCCGGCCTATCAGAGGCTGAACGCTGACACGCGCGGCTTTGATTGGCCGGCGGCCTTTGAACATCACTGCTATGCGTTGTCTGTGTGCAGCGCAAAGCAGAAGACAGCAGATGTTCCTGGCGGCGGCGGTGGAGGCTGCCCCCATCATCAAGAGGAAGGTATGCGCCGTGCGCTGAGCGCGTGGCGGCCTCTAATAGGCCCGTGGTCAGAAAGACCACGGTTACCGGCGGGGGCCCACAGAGGACCTGAGGCCCACCGGGGGATCACTGGGGGATTAGTATATTTACAAATGTGTGTTAGTCATTTAAGAAAAGAAAAGTCAGGCTGAAAAAAGTGGAAATGCCTGCTGTTACCAGAGATGTGCTTAGTGATACGGATATGCTACCTACTGGATAAAAGGCAGGGTTTGGCACCAAAAGGTGTGGCTGGTCTGTGTGGTGTCTGCATTTTGGCCTCTGCTATACCTGTGTCCTGGTCTACCTGGGAAGATTGTAATGTGCTGAAACTTGGTTCTGGATTGGAAACCAAGAACAATAGAGGCCATAAGTTATTGGTGTTGGGCTGGAAACCAGACGGACTAATACAAAACTAAGGAGAGGTGTGCTTCAAGTCTGACTGCTTCACTGAGCAAGGTCTGGTTATCAAGAGAGTAGACAGTGGGCAAATACTGTGACTATTAATCAGGACTGTGTAGTAGGTAAGCCAAACCTCCGACTCCTCAATTTCCATTACACCGACTCCAACTCCGACTCCACGACTCCGACTCCCTCATACATGGCTCACGTTTAAGTGATAAATTTTCTTTGGCACAGATTCATCTCAGCTAAAAGTCTAGACCCTTAGATCAGGAATAGGACAGACATTTATAGGGCATTTCTTAACTTTCCCAAATTCCTATGAAACAAATATTCCCTACAAACTGCATTGAACTACTGTACCCAATTTATTATATATTTTAGGAGTTGAAGTTGGTCCATTTTATACCGACTCCGACTTCACCAAAATGGGCTCCGACTCCGACTCCACAACTCCGACTCCACAGCCCTGCTATTAATATAGTGGCTAGGGAGGCACTATGGTGGATGATGGTGGGTGAGATGCGCTGTGCCCTTATGCCTGAGCATGCTCAAGGAGGTGTGTACTAGAGAAGTAGAACGTTTGTGAGACCATAATCCACGCTATGTTCAGACTCATAAACTTCATACTGACCCTGTTCACTGCTCTGTGCACACTCAGGCAACAAGCTAGTGTTTCATCCTGTGGAGCTGTGCGAGGCAGATTTGATTTTTGAGTAATCAGTTGGCTCTTCAGAACACAGATAAGCACCATTCTGCTATACATTAGGTAGTGCCATTCCTTTAATAATAAATAAGTGAATAAAAGACAGATACTCTTTGAGCAACACTGTCAAACCACATCAAGTTTATTGTGCATCTTAAACTGATAGTAGTTAATAAGCTTTCTGTGCCACTGTATATAAAGAAGAGCGTTGTACTGCTTGAACTACATTGGTCTGCAATTTGTTTTCTTTAAGAGAGGAACCACTTTAGGAAACACCCATGTTACAAGCAATCTATTCACAAAAGAAAGCCTGAATTCTGCTGATGGTGCCCTGAGGGCAATGAGGAATATGATTTCCCCACAGGCCTACATGACCGTGTACGGCCAACCCGGGTTCCACCGTTTAACCTGTTCCTCCCATTTTCCAGCACTCACCTTTTCCCACAAATAAAAACACTGCACCTGTAATTTCTTTGGATAAATTTGGCCACAGCGGCCATTTTATTAACAAACAACATTAACACATTAACAGTGTTATAAATAAATAAGAAGGGAGGGTTCTTGGAGTTAAAAATTAGATCTGGCATAAATTAAACCGAACTGGAACCACCATATTACCCTCAGCCGTCCATCACCAGCTCAAGGGCACCAAAAGCTCCCAGGGTAAAACCCCGTCCAGAGCCCAAAAACCAAATGACAGATCACCCCGCTCAATTAACCAATTGGCTGTAATTTTAACCAAATTATTCCCACCGACACTTCTGTGCCAACTCCAAGAACCCCACCCCCCGCCAAGCCACTGCGACAAACACCCTACCTCATTTTTCTTTATTTTTTATTCACTTTTTTTTTTTAGCAATTATAATAGACATATGTCCATCTTACTCCTTAATGTTTTCCACCATACCACTGCCACTTCCCTCTTATACTTGAACAGATGCAACCAGAAAAAAGGGGGTGGGAACTTTCTCCTGTAACTTCCCTGCCGGACTGAATAATTTCCCGCACTTTTTCTTGATATACTCACCCTCCCACCACCAACTGCCCGCCCCTCAGCTCTAATACCCAATCCTGATCCTTTATCTCAAAAATTCCACCCTCGTGGCCCATCCTGGTCATGTGGGGCTTCCATCCAGCTTCCCTTGCTTCCAGCCCCTTTCTTGAATATTGTCTGAATCATGCAGCTTGTAAAATAATGTTCTCAAGACTAACATTACATGGGGAAAATGCTTGTAATGCACTTCTCCGATATAATATATAAAGGGGCTCCAAATTGTGGCTTCTATTTTGTATTAAATATCTAGTTACAAAGGAAAAAAATAAGTTTCAAGTAATGAAAAACTGAAGGGTTATCAAAATAGTGTGATATGTGCGGAATTAATGAATTTACAGTGCCAGCAACATGGCTTCAATCCTAATCTCTTAATTCAGTGTATCAATAGTGCAATAATAAAGTGGATATTTTATACTTGTTTTTATCATTAAAAAGTTTACTTATAAATTTGCGGTGAAATAACTGACATGAGAATTAGTGAGGGGAATTCAGTTCGGCAGCTTTTCTTGAATGGAGGAAAGCTGATCCCAGAATCATGTAATGCAAGAGTGCATCAATAAGTGTCTATTAGTAAAATGCAAGTTGTAAGAAGGATTGGTGAAAACTCTGGCTCCTAGGTGACTGTGGCAAATAAGCTTTTCTTTTTCTGCTTCTGTTTAACTAAAACCTGGCGCTGTCTTTAACTTTTTTCCTTGCTACCTCAATGAAAGAGAGTCTGTTGTGATTTTTATGAATGAGGTTTGTTAAATTATAATCCGTAGTGATGATGTGCAATGAAGATTATATTTAAATGGGAAATGCTAGGCAGAACATTTAGACACTGAGTCATTAGCACTGGCATTGTCATGCCAGTCTTAATAGACAGTGTCATGGCAGTAAGATGTGTCTAATTCAGTAATGACACTTTTTGAATTAGGCACATGATACAGGTGCCCTGGACTGGAGTACATTTCTGTAGTAAATCATACCAGTATAGCAGCATAAATTTTCGTAAATTTAATGAACGTTCATATCCGTACCCCATCACATATTGTCATGGGTGGCCATGACTGGCTTGACAATGTCAAAAGTCACAATGTTTTTTTTCAACTTCAGAATTACGCAAAAATATTGCAATTTATTAAGGTGTTTACACCAGAATTCTGGCATTGACACCTTAACAAATCTCAGTCTTAGTGTAAATTCATCAAATTTATAAAGACAGAGGTGAACTGAATGCAAAATAATGAGTGATAATATGAATACACAAAAGATAGTAAAATTAGAATTATCTTTTATACTGTATGTCCATCACTTAACTAAACCCATCTAAATGGGTTTGTAAGGATATGTTAAAACTTTGTCATGTTTACTGATCATAATGGAAATCACTGATGCTAAAAGGACCCTATTGACTTACACTGACTCTCTTTAATCACAGTTTTTATTAAATTTTAAATTGGTCCAAAATGCTGTGTAAGTTATCTCTCTAGGGTTTGTGATTCATTTTTCTGCGGAATGCTCTGTCGAAAGAGCAATAGAACCCTTGTAACAAAAAAAACTGCAGACAAAGTCTATAAATCAAAACTGAAAAAAAAGCCAGCACATGTCACTTGTAGGTATAAGTGTAATGTGTACGTGCACATTAACACTGTGGCCATGAACAGACAAAATAACCTAGAATAAAAACAATGAGCAGCTATTCAGCAGTAATTAGTAATAATACATGCAAAAAGAATAAGGTACTTAGTTGACATTCTATTGATCAAGAAAGTGTAAAAGCCATGTGTGATGGCACAGCATTTAATCTTAATTATACAGATATAAATTCAGTAGGCCAGGAGACATACACTATTATCTTTATGTTGACTTTTGAATTTATGTGTTTTTCTTTAGTTGGTCAAGAAACTATTATTTGCATAAGCCTGAATATTGATACTTGAGTTGATATTTACTGCAACTTATTGTCTGCTACCTTTGCAAGACAGGCACACATTGAACAATGGATGTTTGCTAAATATGTTAATTAACCATTGTATGGACCCTTGTTGATCGGCAAAACAAGGGAGGACAAACTATTCACCTCCCCCCCTGACCTGTGGATGACGACATGAACCACAGATATGGATATAAAAGGGACCACTATCCTTCTGGGAGGGACCTTTACAAAATCACAGCCAAGAGAGACTCTTCAGAAAAGCAACCAGGATACATGGCTCCATCAAGAGGTACACAGATTTGACTCTACAGGATGTCAGCTTAGGGGTCCACAGCCCCAGCTGGAAGAACACAGATCTGTTTCTTTGAATATCACTGAACCCAGGGATGTATTTGGGGTAGCCAGGTTGGGACCCTCCGGTCACCTGGAACCCACTGAAATGTTTGGGGTAGCCAGGTTGGGACCCTCCAGGCACCTGGAACCCATGGTTATGCTTGGAGAAGCCAGATTGGGATCATCCTGTCACCTGGTCCCATGGAGACGTTTGGAGAAGCCAGGTTGGGACCTTCCAGTCACCTGGACACGTACCTCAATGGACTGTCAGCTTTCTAAGCTTGTCATTACCTCCTCTCTGTAGGTGCCCGCAAAAAGCGGGGTGCCATTGGTGAGGGTAGTTGGCACTGGAAGCCCCGGAGTCACAGCTGCTCTAATCCTGGCGAGTCAATGGAAGGGTGAGACTCTGTAATTTGCACCATCTTGGATATTTTGCTGGGGCTGTTCTTTATGTTATTGTCTGTTTGGTGGATCAATAAAGTATTGCCACACTGTTTTACGATCACCCTGTGTTCTCTGAGTAGTATTATGCCCACGGGAGACCCTCATGTCTCCACACCATGCCACAGTGTCAAGGTATGCCCAATCAGGATGGTCCCTAACTCTAGTAACTCACCTTGCTACTTTCCTGCAGGCCTCAAAATAGATGGGCATAGAGCAGGACCTAGGCCTGACTGTTTTACACTTACCTGTGGAAGGTTAAATAGATTAGGTGCACAGCCCAAATGAAGGGTGAGGGCATACCCCCATATGTACAAAGTAGTACAATAAACAAAGCATACAAACTAGGCAAGACATCCACCAAATCAACATTTTTTTTATTTGAAATGGGACAAAAATTAATTTCTATGCAAATAATTTTATGACATATCATTGGGCTCCATTTTTCTACCTGCTACAAAGCTTTTTTGTGGAGGGGGGCATTTTTGGAGCTATGTTTTTAGTAGAAATTAATCAAATTGCAGAATCTATTTCTTATAGTTAACATAATTAAACAAATTACAAGCACCATGTCTCAGAAAACAGTGGCATTGTTTTAGTAAGAACAATGGTAAAAACTATAATAAGTTTTTCAGGAATTAAATGTTAATTATTTATCCATTATTAACTCAAAATCAAGAAGTACTACATTCAAATTATTATTAGAACAGGAAGGAAAGCATACTGTGATTTATATTATCAGAGATCTGTAATTAAAATCAGTGGGACTTCTAACCAATTATGTCACAACTAAAATGGTTATGCATCACTGAGCATTTCAAAAAAATCTTGGAAAACCCAGTTATTACAAAGTATTAATTGAGGATTAGCGAACCATTAACATTAAGTAATTACAGTCATGTTTATAAAGGGTCATCAAACTTAGAGAAAAAGGATTATCTAATATCAATTCAATTGCCAAACAAAAGCTGAAGCTGAGTTTTGAATGAGGATACTACATAGTCTTCATTATCAAAGCAATTTTCAACAAGAGTAAGGGAGAGAGAAGGGTCACTTGATGCAGCTTACAGCTTGGACCCCAATTTCAATGAGCCATGTATAATACTGATGTCTTCTTAAGTGGCAAAAAGGCCTTTAGATCTCTCAGGCACCAGAACTGAGTGCCAATGCTACCTCAGTACATCACATAAGTAAGTATGCTTCGAATTCTGAGCTTGCAAGGGTAGTGAGGCTGTATACAGAAAAGCTTTATGAAGTGAAAAGTTTGGCAATCTAGTTACTTAAAGGGAAACTGTCAGCAGGATTTTGCTAAGTAAACTACAGGCAGTGTCATGTTGGAGTTGCACTGATTAATATGATACCTGAGGTGAAGAAATCCTTCTTGTGGTTATTGTGTAATCAGTGTTAGAAGTTTTGAGTTAATGATATGCCTGTGCTCTAGGTCGGGACTGTAGGCAGGGCCTTGGAGCTGTAGGCCAGATCAGCAAGAAAAGACCTGCACACAGGCCTGCCCCTATCTGGTTCTGGTTCCCTGACTGGCTGTTTCCATGATGAGGAACATACTTGTGCTTCAGGATGGATCTGTGGGTAGATCTTATCTTGCTGATCTGGTCTAGAGCACCAAGGAAAGACCCTGCCTACAGTCCTGCCCCGGAGCACGGGCATATCAGTAACTCAAGACTGAAAACACTGATTACACAAGAACCACAAGAGGGATTTCTTCACCTCAGATATCACATTAATCAGTGCAGCAACCCCAACATGTCAATGCCTGTAGTTTACTTAGCAAAATCTTGCTGACAGGTTCGCTTTAAAGGGGTGGTCTGGCACCTTAAATATATTTCTTACGATCTATCCTTACACTATAACCACTTTTGTAATTTGCTTTATTACACAATGCCCCACACTTTTCCTTATCTAGCTAATCCCTGAATGTATTTTTTTAATGTACTTCATGTGATATTTTGTTTGAGAGGAGTCTTAAACGTGATGTTACAGAAAGCTGGATTTGCACTCCCTGCAGCGTCCATCATCCCTCCTGGGACAGAACGTTATCAAGGGGCAGCGCTGCAGTTACTAGTTTATTGCATCCCTGCCCTTTCTGAAGATGTGCTGGATTCTGGGTGATTGACACTGTGGGAAATGTGAGTGCTTCTATCTCCACCACTGTATGGAGGACTATGTGGTGCCCATAATATTCTATGGAGGACTATGTGGTACCCATAATACTGTATGGAGGACAATGTGGTGCCCATAATACTGTATGGAGGACTATGTGGTACCCATAATACTGTATGGAGGACTATGTGGTGCCCATAATATTGTATGAAGGACTATGTGCCCGTAAATTTTTTCTTTTATACAGTATGTTCATGTATATCCCCCAGGGGTAAATGTTTGACAGCCCATACACTTAGTGCATGGGCATTACAAGTATAAGAGATCCCCTCCTTTCTAATGGGAATATTTTTTATGAGGCCCTCCTCCACGTCTTTTCCGAGGTGTATTGGAGTGCCTCCCAATTTTTGGCAGCCCTTGCATTCACTGCATAGGCCAACACTATGGGTGACACACTTCCTAATAATGGGAACATTTTTTCATGAGGCCATCTACATCTCTTCCAAGGGGCATTGGAGTGCCTCCCAATTTTTGGCAGCCTTCGCATTCACTGCATAGACAAACACTATGGGAGACTCACTTCCTAATAATGGGAACAGTTTTTCATAAGGCCCTCTACGTCTCTTTCAAGGGGCATTGGAGTGCCTCCCAATTTTTGGCAACCCTTTCTTTCACTGCATAGGCAAACACAATGGGAGATTACTTACTAATAATGGGAACATTGTTTTCAGGAGGCCCACTGACCTCCAGGTCTCTTCCAAGGGGCATTGGAGTGCCTCCAAATTTTTGGCAACCCTTGCATTCACTGCATAGGCAAACACAATGGGAGACCCAGTTCCTAATAATGGGAACATTTTTTTTCCAGGAGGCCCTCCTCTACGTCTCTTCCAAGGGGCATTGGAGTAGGTCCAAATTTTTGGCAGCCCTTGCATTCACTGCATAGGCAAACAGTATGGGAGACCCACTTCCTAATAATGGGAACATTGTTTTCAGGAGGCCCTCCTCTAAGTCTCTTCAAAGGGGTATTGGGGTGCGTCCAAATTTTCAAAGGGGTATTGGGGTGCGTCCAAATTTTGGGCAGCCCTGCCACTCACTGCATATGCAATAACAGTATAGGAGACCCACTCTTTAGTAATGAGAACAACAAAGCATAGCCGGCTGATGGCTCTCTAAGAATAGTGAAGGCCTACTGCTGGCCCTTTAAGAATAGTTAAGGCCCCCAGATGGCCCTATAAAAATAGGCTTTGTGACTTTCAGAGTCCCTCCTTCATAAATGAAACAAGATGTGTCTGATCATGTCTCACACACCACATGGCCAGATAAGGTTGTAAAATGTTAAAATGACATTTCCCGGTGATAGGTCACAGTTGAAAGCAATGCAAAAGTAGAAAAACGCACCAAAAACGCTACGTGTGAACATAGCCCAAGGTGTGGTGGAGTATTTTTGTTTTTGGCCATTTGTTTTGCCATATATACAAGTCATTACCCTGGAAAGGATGTTCCTTAACATATTTCCCAGGAAAATCCATTTTGGTTTCGCTTTTGTATGTTTTATTGTGAGTCCGTAAAAGTGGCGTAATACCTCTGACAATGTTGTTGACAGCAGTGACTTGGAAGTCAGAAATGCTTCCAGGGGTCTTCCCCATGCTGTTCCTATGTCATCTGAGCACTGTTCCCATGTCATTTGAACACTGTTCCCATCGATTTGGGCAATTTTTAGGCCCTCTGCAGACAGCTGGGGGGAGCCGCTTGAAAAATGCTTGAGTTTCCCATAGACTTACATTGGGCTCGTTGCTCGGGTCGAGCACCCGAGTATTCCAATTTGCTCGACCCGAGCATCGAGCACCCGAGCATTTTAGTGCTCGCCCATCACTAAACAGATTGCCTTTTTCACTGTACCCAACCTCTTTAACACAGGATATAAGTAGTATTCTCTATTTGGTCGAAAGCTGTTGTTTGTCTTAGACTTGCTTGTACAGGAAGAAAATCAGGTATAACGTTAAAGGGATCCTGTCATGTTCCCAAATGCTGTTAACCTGATATAGGGGTAATCTGCCTGCTCCTGGGAGAAATAAAGTTAATTTTCTCCTGATAGCTGCACTTTCTGTGACGTGGCCAGGCTGCATTGTAATGTTATTAACCTGTAGATTAACCCTAAATCTGCAGGTTAATAGTATTTGGGGACAATGCAGGTTCCCGCTGCTGTAAATGCAGCAAAGTATCTAAAATGTATCTAGAGTTGTAGACAAATTGACTGCAATTGACTGCATTGTATAATTCAGAGGATACAATATTAATAATTAACATTATAATTATTTATATTTGTTTGCAGGTTTTGATTCTGTTCAGCTATATAGCTAAACCAATATGTTCCATTAGTTACAGGATTGAGTCAAGTCATAGAAATGTTTTAAAGTAATTCTGTCATCATCAGTTTCATGTGGACTAAATCATAAACACGCCGTAAACCTTGGAAAGCAATTTAAAAGAAAGTCAGGGATAGACTTGTAATCCCATCTGACATAAGCTGTCAAAAGCAGAAATTTAACACTGGCCAAATATATTTCAAATTCCATGTAATTTGTCAAGTCACATACCATAGTGATTGGATACATTAGGCTTAAAGGGTTATTCCCAAATTTACTACTTATTAAAATTTCCTGCTATTCTTAAGAAATTAATATTTTTATCTTGTTTACAGCTCGTTGCCTAGGAGACAGACCACCGCTGCGGTCTAGCTTTCAGTGGGGAAAATAAGTATCTGATACACTGCCGATTTTGCAAGTTTTCCCAACCTACAAAGAATGGAGAGGTCTGTAATTTTTATCGTAGGTACACTTCAACTGTGAGAGAAAGAATCTTAAAAAGAATCCAGAAAATCGCATTGCATGATTTTTACATAATTAATTTGCATTTTATTGCAGGAAATAAGTATTTGATACGATAGAAAAACAGAGCTTAATATTTGATACAGAAACCTTTGTTTGCAATGACAGAGGTCAGACATTTGCTGTATTTCTTGACCAAGTTTGCACACACTGCAGCAGGGATTTTGGCCCACTCCTCCATGCAGATCTTCTCCAGATCTTTCAGGTTTCGGGGCTGTCGTTGGGCAACATTGAGTTTTAGCTCCCTCTAAAGATTTTCTATTGGGTTCAGGTCTGGAGACTTGCCAGGCCACTCCAGGACCTTGAAATTCTTCTTACGGAGCCACTGCTTAGTTGCCCTGGCTGTGTGTTTTGAGCATTATGTTCTGCCACTTAGAACTAAGGAATAGGAGGGAAAAGCTGTCCCTGCACTGAGACTCAGCTTTACTCTACGCTGGGGTGGGTGCACTATTCCTTATGAATAGCCCCACCGAAACTCCTGCACTGAACTCAAACAAAGACCTGTAGGAAAGGGAAGGAGTCCCTAAAAGATCTAAGGACTGGGAGCAAAAGCAGGAGACCTCCTAACAGAAAAGTTAGTTGCAGAAACGAAAATTAAAGGAAACAAAACTGGTGGAACAAGAAGTCTCAGGATAAAAATAGTCCAAAACAAGAACAACTAAACCAGGCTATTTAGCCAGAGCACGAGCGTTACAACACTGATGTCCAACAGGGAATGGGGGCCAGGTGCTGGGTAATAAAGAGTTCAGAGATCACATGACCAAGAAACCCAGCACCAGAGGAAAAGACTAGAAGCCAGCAAACCACAACAAGTTGGCCGATAGTGAAACAACATAGATTCTAACATTGGGTCACTGTAAAGCTGGAAGACCCAGCCATGACTTATTTTCTACGCTCTTACTGAGTGAAGGAGGTTGTTGGCCAAAATTTCGCGATATAAGACCCCATCCATTCTCCCTTCAATATGGGTGCAGTTGTCCTGTCTCCTTTACAGAAAAGCACCCCCAAAGTATGATGTTTTCCCCACCATGCTTCATGGTGGGACAGTGTTCTTGGGGTTGTACTCATCCTTCTTCTTCCTCCAAACACTGAGAGTGGAGTTGATACCAAAAGTTGTATTTTTGTCTCATTCGACCCTGCGACCTTCTCCCATGCCTCCTCTGGATCATCCAGATGGTCATTGGTGAACTTCAAACAGGTCTGGACATGTGCTCGCATGAGCGGGGGATCTTACGTGCCGTGCAGGATTTTAATCCATGATGGTGTAAGGGTGTGACAAGGGCTGTCATATGCCTCTTCGTCTCTAAACTGTGTTTGTATAAAATGTGTGTTGATTTGTGACTGTTATACTATGTAAATCTACATATAGTTTCATAGGCACTAATGTATGCAGATAATGTAATGTATTGTGATTAATGTATAAAGTTAGTCATGTATAGTGTATAGGTAAAGCATAGGATATAGTTTAGGGTTTAGTTAGTGATAGATAGGCAGTGGTGGGCCTATTAGTGTATAAGAGATAAGGTATAGTTTAGAACATATGAGGTTTAGTGAGTGCAGTAGGGTAGTAAAGGGGAAGTTTTGCCCAGCAACTGAACAAGAGTTGGTGATTGGTCCAGTAAAAAGGGGGATGAGTTTGGGCCAGAGTAGAGCAACGTTTTTTCTTTTTCCAGTCAGTCAGAGATGTAGTTGTTGGTTTTAACGTGGCAAAGTTCAGGGCCAGTTGGCTGAAGGTCGACAGTGATATAACAAGAGGCAGAGAAAGAGAGAAGCAGCACTATAGAAAAAGAAGTGGTAAACTGCAAGGAAACTTCACTAAATGTCCTGTGGCCTACAGCTCAGAGAAGGCATGGAGGAGCCAGCTTTACTTCCCAAGAAGGAGAAACAGATGGTGAAGTCGCTATAGGAAGCAGAACCGGGTTCTGGAAAACTGCTCTACTGGGTGAATCGTACATGGGGAACAAAGAGTTAAGAGTGAAGAAGGTATTGAAGAAAGCTAAAACTGTGTCTGTTGCACCCCAATGTGCTGTATCTGAGACCAAAAACTGAACTGAACGTTTACAGAAAAAAATGGTTTTGTTAAGAAACAATCAAGAGTCAGAGCTTGACTGTGTGCCTGCCTCTGAGAAAGGGACAGAGTATCAGATGAGACCCTCAACGGAAAACATAAGTGTTATCTACTACATAGAGCCAACATGAAGAATAAGACTTTATTTTTTATTTGTGGGGAGCCAGGTTGTGGGAGAATAACAGCAACCCCTCACTATGATTACCAACCTGTACCCCTCACAATAGCATAGTGTGTTACTAACGGTAATGTTTGAGACTTTGGTCCCAGCTCTCTTCAAGTCATTGACCAGGTCCCCCCATTTACCTCTGGGTTGATTTTTGACCTTTCTCAGAATCAACCTTACCCCACAAGGCGAGACCTTGCATGGAGCCCCAGACCGAGGAAGATTGACAGTCATCTTGTGCTTCTTCCATTTTCTAATAATTGTGCCCACAGTTGTTGCCTTCTCACCAAGCTGCTTGCCTATTGTCCTGTAGCCCATCCCAGCCTTGTGCAGGTCTACAATTTTGGCCCTGGTATCCTTAGACAGCTCTTTGTTCTTGGTTATTGTTATAATCTGCAACATGTACTAAGGAAAGATAGGAGAAAGCTGTCCCTACAGTAAGATTAAGCTGAATCCCTACGATTTAGTGGACTACCTGTTCCTAGCGAACAGACCCCCCTTGTCCTCGGCTAGACTGAACGAAGACCTATTTAGGACTAGTGTTGAGCCACCCCTGTAGTGTTCGAGTTCGGTTCGGTTCGTCGAACACCCGTGTGTTCGCCGAACTGTTCGTCGAACTGTTCGTCGAACACCGTTAAAACCAATGGCAGGCAAACAAAAACACATAGAAACACATAGAAAACACCTTCAAAAGGTGTCCAAAAGCTGACAAACTGCTCAGAAGACATAACTAACACATGGAAAAGTGACAAGTACATATAGTCATGCGAAAATAAAAGAGGTGGAGGAGTAAAAGGAGGGGGAGACACAGATATAGGCATGTCATGCCCTTCTAAAATCCAAAAAGTGAGAAGCAGACACGGCCAGTCCGCTCCTGCCCGTGCCACCTCCGTGTCGCCGGGTTTGTGCCAGAGCCGCGGTGAACCCTGACGGCCAGACCCCCTCTCCCAATACTGGTGCCTGTCCGCTGGTGGGTCGAGCGAGCCCCCCTGTGGTGGAGGCAGCTCTAAGCTTTTTAATTTAAATTGTCTCTCTAATTTGAATGAATACACTTTAAATCCATTTACAAGGATCTATTGGAGGGCAAGTCTCATGCCAGCAGCCGCGGTAATTCCAACTCCAGTAGCGTCCACTAAAGCTGCTGCAGTTAAAAAGTTTTTATAAGGATCGAGCTCGGCTGTCCACCGCAAGGCATCCTACTGCCAGTCCCAGCCCCTATGCCTTGGGGTGCCTCCTGATGCTCTTCACTAAGTATCCCATGGTCCCGAAGCATTTCCTTTGAAAAAATTAAGTGTCTAAACTACAGGTGGTGCAGCTTGCTTAACAGCCGGGATAATCCGCTGACTAGCAGACACTGCTACTAGGCACAAAGTATTTCCTGGGCTAGATGCAGTTAAAAATTTGTAATTAGATACTCTCGTTGGATGCTGAGAAAGCATTCCATAGAGTCTCCTGGCACGCCATATATGATTCTCTTAAAAAGCTTGGGGTAGGGGTCTAGGGGACCCTTTTATAGCCAAAATCACGGCCCTGTATCGCAATACGTCACCTAGGCTGAAGATAAATGGAACTGTAGCACCCTGAGGGCTCGGTTGCTACAGACGTATTGCACCTCACCCAGAGGTGTGATATCTCACTCTCAGGTAAGGATGGAGTGTGGATCAGGACCCGACACCTGCATGCATTACACCACATTGCCGTGGGGCAGGGCGACCAATATGCCCCTGAGATGGGCACGACAGTCCCTGTCCCTGGCTGGAGTGGGGGGAGGGAACACTGAGGAAGGGGAACCCTGTAGTGCAGGAGCAGGGAGGAAGCAGTTCCTGGGTGCATTGAGAAGGGAGTATAAAAGGTGGGCACCATCTTAGTTCAGTGCAGAGAAGTCTGAGCAGAAGTGGCAGGGAGCAGGGGCTCTGCATGAGCTCTGCTCCGGAGGCAGGCCTAGTAACAGAGGCCCAGGCCTGGAAGAGGGAGAAGGAAGGAAGAGGAGCGGAGAAGGCTCCAGGAATGAGGAATGAAGGGATCCCAGGGGTGCGGACGGGCGAGTCGCCACCGCACACCCGAATCCACCTGCGTGGAGGGGTCAGGCCAAAGGGGGAGACCGGTCCCCGAACTAGTGGAGGCAGGAAACGACCCTCAGCTAGAAACCGGAGGCTCTGACATTTTATGTGGCGCAGCCCCTCGCTACACCCGCTAGGAAGGCACCACATAGGGTCAGGGAAACTGGCGCCAAGTTTACCAAGAGGAGGCCCGAGGCAGCCGGACAGAAGTGTTGGTAAGAAAGGCCAGACAAAGGACACACAAAGGGGGTCCTTTGAAGTGCTCCAAAGTTAACTGGGAGTTGTCTGAGCCCCTCACCTGGTGAGCACAGTACGACGTGGGCAGCCGTTACCTGCAGACGTGGTCTGGATAATAAGAACTGTGAGTAAAGGCCCTGAACTGCATCACTGACTCCGTGTCGTTACTGCTGCTGCCCTGCACCATCACCCCCATCCTCCGCATACACTGCCCTGAGGCTATACTCCTCCCGTGGGGAGTTATGCTACGCTCTGCTGCACCCACAACACCAGCCTCAGCGGTCTGCCCTGTAGCGGCGGTTCACTCTGACCGCAATCCACGGGTGGCGTAGTCGGACATTTAAACATCAAAACCACATAAATAGTTCCGCCACTGGTTTGACCGCCCTGAGCCACGGAACCGGGTCCCCGCCACGAAGACTACAACCACCAGCATCCACCAAAAAGGGTCCGGCTCCGGGTGTCCCAAGGCCCAGGGGGTGCGTCAGAACATTTTCATCACCTTTCACAATCACCAATGGGACAAGGCAGTGATGTCCTCTGTCCCCTCTCTTATACATCCTAGTGACGGAGCACCTGCTCTCATCAATTCGCCATAACCCCAATATTAGGTGGATTGAGGTGGGAGGCACCGAGTACAAGTGCTCTCTATTTGCTGATGATGTCCTAGTATATATCACTCAATCACATATATCCATCCATGCTGTTATGGCTGAAATAGATCACTTTGTTACATGGTCAAATTTTAAAATCAATGCAGCGAAGTCTGAGGCCCTCGATGTCTCCCTCCCCAAATCCATATAGGATTCCATCCAGTCCAACTTTCCCTTTGCCTGGCCCTCACAGGGTATCAAATACTTAGGAATTCCTATTCATAGAGACCTCTCCCGTCTATGTTATCTTAATTTTGGGCCCTTTATTGAACAACTCCATACAGACCACGGTTGGCAAGTTAGAACTGTAAGATTCACTACGTAAACCACTGGTGTTTTGTGGAAAAGCACATGTACACTGTGTTCCAAATTAATATGCAAAAAGTGTTTAGGAGTGATAAGGGAAGAATTTGTTTGTTTGTCAGTTAAACTCATTGATGGTGATGTGTGTCAGGGCTCTTTATATCACTGTAAGCAATTGCAGAAACCTGTGCTAATTAGTTTGGCAGGTGTGTCCAATGAAAGGCAAGACTACTTAAGAAGGCTCTCTCACATTATTAAGCAGCCTACATTTTCTGCCAAAATGGGAAAGAAAAAGGATGTGTCGGCTGCTGAGAAGCAACAAATTGTGGAGTGTTTAGGTCAAGGCATGACTACAATCAACATTGTGCGATGATCAGGATGAAGTGTCTTGGCAATCAAGAAGTATGTAGCTGATTAACAGTACACACGTGTGCGTGCTGATAAGGGCAAATTGAGGACTCTTTCCTACAGGCAATTACGTCAGGTTGAAAGAGCAGCGGCAAAAAAGCCTTGTCATAGCAGCAGACAAGTTTTTGAAGCTGCTTGTGCCTCCAACGTCCCCCGAACAACAAGATGCAGGGTCCTTCTGAGGTTTGCAGCTGTGCATGCGCCATCCTGTCGACCTCCTCTATCCACTTCACACAAGCAGAAACGACTCCAGTGGGCCAAACATTACATGAAGACTGATTTCAAAACTGTTTTGTTCACGGATGAGTGCCGTGCAGCGCTCGATGGTCCAGATGGATGGAGTGGAGGATGGCTGGTTGATGGACACCCCACGCAAACACGGCTACAGCGCCAACAAGGAGGAGGTGGAGTAATGTTTTGGGCTGGAATCATGGGGAGAGAGATTGTCGGCCCCTTTAGGATCCCTGAAGGCGCTAAAGATGAACTCCATAATGTATGTGGATTTTCTCAAACAGCACTTCCTGCCATGGTTCAAGAAGAAGAACCGTGTATTTCACAGCAAGATCATTTTTCTGCATGATAATGCACCATCTCATGCTGCACATAAAACATCTGCATCTCTGGCTGATATGGGCATAAAAGGGGACAAACTTATGGTGTGACCCCCATGCTCCCCTGACCTCTACCCCATTCAGAACCTTTGGAGCATCATTAAAAGGAGTGTCTATGATGGCGGGAGGCAGTTCACATCTAAGCAACAGCTCTGGGAGGGTATTCTGTCCTCATGCAAAACAATTGAAGCAGAAACCATCCAAAACCTGACAAATTCAATGGACGAGAGAGTTCAGAAGCTCCTTTCGAACAAGGGGTCCTATGTGAAAATGTAACATCACCTAGAATAAAGTTTTGAGTTGAAAACTGTTTGATTTCAGTTTCTAACAACCTGCTAATGCTTATAATTTCAAAAATGACCATTTTTTTGGTCTTTATTAAAATGAAAAGGTTGATCGAAAAGTTTGGGGGATCTAAGAGTGTGGCAACCCAGTAGTCATGATTACTTCGAATTCTGACAATATGAGGGTCATGCTGCAGGTAGTGCAGCAAGAAGGCACTTATGTGTCTTGCGCATCTCGGAGCCCCAAAATTATTTTCCGGGCTAGATGCAGCTAAAAATTATTTTTAATTTTAAATCTGGTGAAGCTTTAGTATAGATGGCCTAATAGGATCAGTGCTGCACACTGCTACAAAGCCCAAATTATTTTCCAGTCAAGATACAGATAAACATGATTAGTAATTTGAAAGCTTAAAACGGTTGGTAGGGTGATTTTAACCAATCATCAAGCTTTTACTCTCCCCAGGATGACACAGGGGTAGAAAAGTCGTTTCGGATCCATGATTTGTTCATCTTTATGAATGGGAGTCTGTCTACATTATCAGTGGAGAGCCGCGTGCGCTTATCTGTCAGCACACCACCAGCAGCGCTGAACACACGTTCAGACAGAACGCTGGCTGCGGGGCATGACAAGATCTCCAAGGCGTAAGTGGCTAGCTCCGGCCATTTATCCAGATTGGAAGCCCAAAAAGAGCAAGGGTCCAGTGACACAGTCGTGGCTTCAATGTTTACTTGGAGATACTCCTGTACCATCGTCTCTAGGCGTTGACTATGTGTCAGACTTCTTGTCTCCTGTGGCCTTGCAAAGGATGGGCTAAAAAAGTGGTGAAATGATTCCGCAAAATTGATGTTACCAGCAGATACTGTGGTTCTGTTACGGTTTGAGTGCTGAACACTTGACGGTCCCACGGTTGGCAAGTTGGAACTGTGAGATTCACTACGTGCACCACTGGTATTTTGTGGAAAAGCACATGTAAGATTCTGCAACAGTCTCTGCTGATACTCCTGCATGCGTGCATCCCTTTCTATGGCAGGAATAATTTCTGCAAATTTACTTTTGTACCGGGGATCTAACAGTGTGGCAACCCAGTAGTCAGGATTATTTCTAATTCTCACAATTCGAGGGTCATGTTGCAGGTAGTGCAGCAAGAAGGCACTCATGTGTGTTGCGCATCCAGTAGCACCAAGTCCCTGTTGTGTTGGTGGCGAGGTAACAATCATGTTTCCTTCCTCTGTCCTCTCCCCCGAACCTCGCACAACAGAAATGTGATCAAGGTCTCTCTCATCTGATGAGTCTTCCATCAGTTCGTCCTCCACTTCTTCCTGGGCTCCTGCACCTTCCTCACTAGTTTGGCTGCTACCATGCGCCCTGGTAAAACCATCTCCCCCACCCTCACATGCCTGCCGCCTTGGTGCTGCCGACCGTCTGGACCTTGCAGATGTTAGCCCTTCCGCATACAACTCCTCCTCCTCTACTTCTTCCACCTCCTCTTGTGCCACCACCTGACTCCGAATTCTGTTTAACATGTGCTCCAGCATGTAAATCACCGGAATAGTCATGCTGATAATGGCATCGTCAGCACTAAACATCTTCGTCGCCATTTCAAAACTGTGCAGAAGGGTGCATAGGTCCCTGATCTGAGACCACTCCTCCAGCGTGATTTGCCCCACCTCTGAATCTCGTTGGCCCAGGCTATACGTCAGAACGTATTGCACCAGGGCTTGTCGGTGCTGCCACAGTCGCTGCAACATGTGCAGAGTTGAATTCCACCGGGTAGGCACATCGCATTTTAGCCGGTGAAGTGGCAGGCCCAACGACTTCTGTAGAGATGTAAGTCGCTGAGCTGCGGGATGCGAACGGCGGAAGTGAGCACACAGCGACTGTGCCCTCTGCAGAAGGCCATCTAGTCTGGGATAGTGGGCTAAAAATTGCTGGACAACCAGGTTCAACACGTGAGCCATACAAGGCACGTGTGTGACATTGCCCCGGCGAAGGGCCGCTCCCAGGTTTGCAGCATTGTCGCACACGGCCTTCCCTGGTTTCAGGTCCAGTGGAGACAACCATTCATGAAATTGGTTCTCCAGAGCTGACCACAACTCCTCAGCTGTGTGACTCACATTTCCCAGACATTTCAATGTAAAAACCGCCTGATGACGTTGAGCCCTACTGCCAGCATAGTAAGGAGGTGTGCAGGATCCCTTCTGCGCAGTTAGAAAGCTTGTGGCATGACCAGACAGGCTTTGGGTGCAGGTGGAAGACCGAGAGGAGGTTGAGGAGGCAGAAGAAGTGGAGGAACTTTGAGATAAAGAGGATTGACGCACAACTCGTGGGGACGGCAAGACTTGGACAGCAGCCCCTTGTCCTGCTGTCACCATAGTTACCCAGTGCCCAGTCAGCGACATGTAACGCCCCTGTCCATGCCTACTCGTCCAAGTGTCTCTGGTGAAATGCACCCTGTCACACACAGAGTTTCTCAAAGAAGCGGTGATGTTGTGTGCGACATGCTGGTGGAGCGCAGGCACACCTTTCTTTGAGAAGTAGTGCCGACTGGGCATCTGCTACTGGGGCACTGCGACGGACATAAGGTCTCGAAAATCCTCTGTGTCCACCAGGCGGAAAGGCAGCATTTCTGTAGCCAAGAGCTTGCAATTGGTGAAATTCAACCTCTTTGCTTTCTCATGGCTAGGAGGAAATGGTCTTTTACTTGTCCACATCTGAGGGACCGAGGGCTGGCTATTGTGCTTAGACGGGGTTGATAAGGGTGTCCCCGGCAAACTGCCGGTCTGTGAGGAAGATGCAGGCAGACATGTTAGGTTGCCTTGATCCAAAGGTGGTGCTATCGATGTCGGACAGCGCTCAACACCAGCTGGTGTTACCACCTCCAAAGAAAATGATGACCTGCCAATCACGCTGGCTGTTGCGGGTAAAGAGGTGGCAGGTCTGCGCCCCAAAACAGGTGTGACTGCTGTCCCCCCAGTCACAGAGGATGAAGAGGCCGCGGATGCACAAGATATGGCAGACGGTGGTTGGCCCGGCCGGCTAGGCCGCATTGTAGCACACTGAGCTTCCCACTGCAACTTATGCTTCATGTCCATGTGCCGGTTCATGCATGAAGTACTCAAACTATGTATTTTTTGGCCTCTACTTACCTTTTGCTGACAAATGTTACAGATAACACGAGTTGGGTCATCTTTATCGATCTGAAAAAATGCCCAGGCTATGCAAGGCTTAGCACCCATGCGACCTGAAGAGCCACCACGACTTGTGGTGAGAGGCAGAGTTGTGTTTGAGGATGCAGTTGTTGACGTGCTTCCAGTACTACGTCTCTGTCCAGGAAGGCGCAACCTGACCTCGTCGTCACTAGCATCTTCCTCCACCTCCTCTGCTGACCTCATCTCTTGGCTGACTGTGGGTTGACAGTAAGTGGGATCTCCGACCTCATCATCATCATCACCCTGTGCGTTATCACACCCGTCGTCCTCAGAGCCAACCTGTTCCTGCCCTGACAAAAAACTAAAGTTGTCGCTCCAATCAGGTATTTGAGTCTTATCATCGTCTTCCTCATTGTCTCCACCAACAGGAGTTACAGTTTGGGAATGAGGGTCTACATTATGGTCAGAACCTTCTGCGTCTGGTCCTGGATCCGACTCATAAAGATTCTGGGCATCAGTGCAGATCATTTCCTCGTCTGGATTCACAGAAGCGCTGGAGTCGACCTCTGATTCCCAGGCTATAGTATGAGTAAACAGCTCTGCAGACTCAACCATCTGTTCTACCTCATACTCAGACGGGCAGCTGGAGATTTGGGAGCTGTGAGGAAGCAAGTGCGATTTGGGTGACACCTTTGAGGACTGGAGTATTTGTGATGTTGAAGTTGATGTGGAGGAGAGCCCACTTAAAGGAGCACTTGATATCCGTTGAAGCACCTGCTGTTTTTGTGCCTCATCTGGAATTTGTAGCGATTGGCGTGGCCGTAAGAAAGGGATCTTATCACATTGTCCGCTAAAAGAAGTAGACATTTTAGTTTGGCTGGAAGATGGTCTTTCTTCTGCAGATGTTACTGTTGCTTTAACACCTACCCCACGGACACAACCTTTTTTCCCCTTCCCAACACGCCTATTCCCCTTTCCACCAGCAGCAGGCCTTTTTCCACTCATTTTGGTGGTTAACTAATTCACAACTCTGGAGTTGTTTGCACAAAAAAACAATGGATGGTAACCGAGCAGAGCTGAGTGGCCAAATTGTGGTATTAGGCCAAAACTATTGGCTGGGTTAGATGCAGAAAAAAATTATTTTGAATTTGCAACCTGATGGAGGTCAGTATAGATGGATTAATAGAACAAGACCCACACACAGCTAGAAGCCCAATATTTTTTCAGAGGTAGATGCAGGAAAAAAATATATTCAGTTTGCAACCTGATGGAGGTCAGTATAGATGGACTAATACAACAAGTCCCACACACAGCTAGAAGCCCAAATATTTTTTCAGAGGTACTGTAGATGCAGATAAAAATTAGTTTTAATTTGCAACCTGATGGAGGTCAGTATAGATGGACTAATAGAGAAAGTCCGACACACTACTAGAAGGCCAAATATTTTTTCAGAGGTAGATGCAGAAAAAAATATATTCAGTTTGCAACCTGATGGAGGTCAGTATAGATAGACTAATAGAGAAAGTCCGACACACTACTAGAAGGCCAAATATTTTTTCAGAGCTAGATGCAGAAAAAAATTATATTCAGTTTGCAACCTGATGGAGGTCAGTATAGATGGATTAATAGAACAAGACCCACACACAGCTAGAAGCCCAATATTTTTTCAGAGGTAGATGCAGAAAAAAATATATTCAGTTTGCAACCTGATGGAGGTCAGTATAGATGGACTAATACAACAAGTCCCACACACAGGTAGAAGCCCAAATATTTTTTCAGAGGTACTGTAGATGCAGAAAAAAATTATATTCAGTTTGCAACCTGATGGAGGTCAGTATAGATGGACTAATAGAGAAAGTCCGACACACTACTAGAAGGCCAAATATTTTTTCAGAGCTAGATGCAGAAAAAAATTATATTCAGTTTGCAACCTGATGGAGGTCAGTATAGATGGATTAATAGAACAAGACCCACACACAGCTAGAAGCCCAATATTTTTTCAGAGGTAGATGCAGGAAAAAAATATATTCAGTTTGCAACCTGATGGAGGTCAGTATAGATGGACTAATACAACAAGTCCCACACACAGGTAGAAGCCCAAATATTTTTTCAGAGGTACTGTAGATGCAGATAAAAATTAGTTTTAATTTGCAACCTGATGGAGGTCAGTATAGATGGACTAATAGAATGATGCTATGCCCAAAAGATTTTACTTCACTAGGTGCAGTAAAAAAATTGGTATTCTATACACAGGTGGTATATCTTGCAACACAGATAGGCTACTCCACTGACTAACACACTCTGCAATAGGCCAAAAAGGATTAGCTTTGCTAGATTCAGCCAAATGCTGTGAAAAAAAACTTGCACAGCACTGGCACAGACCTGCCTGGCAAAAACTGATAGGAACTGATGTAACCTAGTCCTGAAAAGGACTCCAATTACAATTAGTCTTTACTCCCACAACCTATCTATTTAAGAGCACAGACCTCCCTGATAAAAGTCGTAGGAAATGCTGTAACCTAGTCCTTAAAAGGACTGCAATTCCAACTATTCCCTACTCCCAAGCTATCTGTATATTTTTGCGAAAATTGGCTTGAAATTAACAAGGTATAGCGCACACAGCAACAGCGGTGCCGTCTAACACGCAGCTGCAGCAGTGAGAAAATGGTGGCGACGGGGAAAATGGCTTGGTCTTCTAGGGCAAGGACATGTGACATACACTGCCAATGACACATGCCCTTGCTTGTGTGAAAAAAAGCACTTCGCTCCGTGTGTGCGCTGCTGATAGGCTGACAGATTGCACCTCCCCACTGTAAATGCGGGAAAGAGAAAAAAAAATGGAGATCTTCATTGTTCCTGCAGAGATCCATCCCCTGCCCCTCCCCCCACCCCGCTGTACACTCAAACTGCGTATTAACATTAATTTTCATCATTACTGAGAAAAAATCCAGTTATGATTTTGGTGCACGAACAGTTATCGAACATAACCTCGAACAGCCAAATTTTTCTCAAATTGTTCGTGTTCGCCGAACGGCTCGAACACCGCCCAAAACAGCTCGAATTTGAGATTGGCGAACAGTTCGAGTAGAACAACGCTCATCTCTCTTTAGGACCCAGTTTTTTAGAGGGAATCCTCAACCGCAGGTTCTTCGAGGACAACCAAACCATGTCACCCCCAGTAAACAAAACCTCCTTACGTTTACTGTCAAAATAGTTCTTGGACTTCTTGTTAGCCTCTTGAAGGTTGCAACGTACATTAGTCCAAACTCTCTCCAAATCACCGGAAAAATTCTCCTCCTCCGGCACCGCCGACCCCAATTTGGAGAACGAACCAAAAGACGGATGTCTCCCAGTACAACAAAAAAAAGGAGAACACCCAGCAGAGGAGGATGTATGATTGTTAAGAGCAAATTCTGCGAGAGGCAGAAACTCAGACCACACCTCTTGATTGTCCGCCACAAAACAACGCAAAAACTGTTCTACATCCTGGTTCTTTCTTTCAGTCTGTCCATTAGACTCAGGATGATAACCAGATGAAAATGACAAATGGATTCCCAACCTGTCACAAAAAGCACTCCAAAAGCGAGCCACAAACTGAGGTCCTCTATCAGAAACAATATCCGTAGGAACGCCATTGAGCTTGACAATCTCCTTAACAAACGCCTTAGCGAGTGTCTTGGCGCAGGGCAACTTAATGAATGGAACCTAATGACACATCTTACTAAAACGGTCCACGACCACCCAGATGACCGTAAAACCCTCGGACACAGGAAGATCAGTAATAAAATCCATTGTGAGATGCGTCCAAGGCACACTAGGAACCTCCAGAGGGCAAAGCAACCCCGCAGCAGGAGTATGTGAAGCCTTTGACCTAGCAAACACAGTAATCTGACGCACCCACTTGATGACTTCCTTCTGCCATCCAGGCCACCAAAAACTGCGACTGATAAGTCTCTTAGTCTCCAAGATTCCTGGATGACCTGCCAACTGAGACTCATGACACTCCACAAACAAATCTCTCCTAAAGGCTCTAGGCATGAACAACCTCCTATGGGGAGTGTTAGATGGAGCTTCATCTTGAGCTTTCAGAATCCCATTCTCCAAAACGAAGTCCAATGCCGCCATGTAAAATGCTCTCCTCCTCCTCGGCACCGACCGTAGGAGAGAAGCTGCTAGATAAAGTATCGGCTTTAACATTCTTAGTAGCAGGGATATAAGTAACAGAAAAATGAAACCGAGAAAAAAAAAGTGCTCACCTAGCTTGACGGGCATTCAAGCGCTTGGCAGCATCCAGATAGATCAAATTCTTATGATCTGTGAAAACCTGAATAGGAAATCTCGCGCCTTCCAAAAAATGACGCCAATGTTCAAATGCGAGTTTAATAGCCAGCAACTCCCGATTTCCAACATCATAATTCAGTTCGGTTTCCGAAATTTTTTTCGAAAAGAAGGCACAAGGATGTACGCCACCCTTGTTCTCCTGAGACAAAACTGCTCCGACCCCCACCAATGAAGCATCGACCTCGACCAAAAAAGGCTTGGTCTCATCAGGCTGCATAAGGATAGGGGCAGAACTGAACCTCTCTTTGAGATACTCAAACGCTTCAATGGCCTCAGTAGTCCACTGGGCCGTATTCGCACCTTTCCTGGTGAGATTGGTTAGAGGTTTAACAATTACAGAAAAATTCTTAATGAATTTCCTGTAATAATTGGCAAAACCCAAAAATCTCTGTATAGATTTCAAACCAATAGGCCTAGGCCATTCCTGCGCAGCCTGAACCTTCACAGGGTTCATCTCAAAGCCCTCGCTGGAGACAATGTAGCCCAAAAAACTAATTTTCTGCACAGCGAACTCACATTTCTCCAGCTTAGCAAAGAGTGAATTATCACTCAATAACTGCAAAACTTCACGTACACTCTGCCAATGGGACTCTAAATCTGGTGAGTAAATCAAAATGTCATCCAAATACACAACCACATTCTTACCAATCAAAGGTCTCAGGATGTCATTAATAAGGTTCTGAAAAAATGCAGGTGCATTGGTAAGACCAAAAAGCATCACCAGAATCTCAAAATGACCTACCGGAGTGTTAAAAGCAGTTTTCCATTCATCACCCTCCTTCACACGTAACAAATTGTATGCCCCTGGAGATCAATTTTAGAGAATCACTTGGCCCCCACTAACTGGTTAAACAAGTCAGGAATTAACAGCAATGGGTAGGAATTGCGCATGGTAATCTTATTAATTTCACGAAAATCCAGACATGGACGTAAACCCCCATCCTTTTTTTTAACAAAGAAAAATACAGCTGCCACAGGCGACTTAGAAGGTCTAATGTGACCAGCAGCCAGGCTAGTCTGTATGTATTCCTCCAAGGCCTTTCTTTCAGGGATAGTCCGATTAAACAAGCGACTCTTGGGAAGATTAGTTCCCGGAACAAACTCAATGGTGCAATCATAATCCCTATGAGGAGGTAAAACTTGCGACTCCTCCTCCGAAAAGCTCTCCAAAAATCTTGAATAGGTACAGGTAATTACCCTTTTTCCACAGCCGCAATGCAACCATTACAACATTTATCATAGCACTTCGGACTCCAAGACTTAATCACATTAGTAGACCAGTCCTGTAAAGGATTGTGCAGTTTTAACCAAGGCAATCCTAGAACAACCAGAGAGGGTAAATTATCTAAAACAACCAAGTCCAAAATTTCTTGGTGAACTCCATTGATAGTGAGGGAAAATGCAGCAACCTTGTGAGTAATACATTTCAAGGGAATGTTATCAATTGCAATCACAGAAATAGGTGATGACAAAAGTTTGGATTTCAATTTAAGGTTTTCCAAAAACCCTTTATCAATCACATTAAGTGTTGAACCACAATCCACAAATACCTGAAATTCAATCAAATCTCCCTGCAAAGTAGTACTCCCAGAAAGAAATACTCCTGCAGAGCGTAAACAAGCTATACGGGCGTAACTGACCTTTTTTTTTTCTTTACTTAAATGACGCTCACAATACTTAATCAAATGGTCAGCTTTACCACAGTAAAGACACAATCACTCGGCGAACCTCCGGTCTCTTTCCTGACAGGGGAGTGACATCGCTCCAACCTCCATCGGTTCTCCGACATCTGAGCAGATTTTCTGGGGACTAGGAACTGACATTACAGGAGTCTTTACCTCATTCAGCCTGCACCTCAGCCTCCTGTCCACAGGAACAGCTAATTGCATGGCATCCTGCAGAGTCTCAGGTGCAGGGAATGCAATTAGCAGATCCTTAACCCTTTCACTCAGACCAGCAAGAAATAAACAGTTCAGTGCAGGATCATGCCATTTAACTTCTGAGGCCCATCTCCTGAAGTGTGTGCAATAATTTTCAACATCACCTGACCCCTGATTCAAATGCCTGTGTTCTGCTTCAGCAGATGAGATTCGATCAGGATCGTCATATAATAGCCCCATAGCAGAAAAAAATTCTTCAACAGACCTTAAACACGGATCATTATGTTGGAGAGAAAAGGCCCACCCCTGTTGCACAAAAGTGACATAATAAAAACAAATGCGCTGTGATTCATTCCCAGAGGACCTTGGTCTCAAACAAAAATATAACAAACAAGCATTTTTAAAGGAAAAAAAAATCTTGCTGTTTGCCATAAAAAACATCAGGCAGTCCTACCTTTGGTTCGACAAAATGCGCTCCAGAACAGCTACTCACGTGTTGCTGAAGCTCGGCCACCTCCAGAGACAATCCCTGCAGGCGTTGAGCCAAATCCTGGATGGAAACCATATTGATCTTCGAATTTCTTTCCTTTTAGTTTTTTGGGCTGGACTTACTGTTATGATCTGCAACATGTACTAAGGAGATGTACCACAGAATTATCTGCATTAAATCACAAAGCAATAATACTTGGACAAAAGGATAGAAATAAACAGGGCATCGCAGATAAGACATGAAGGATTTGGAGGAAAAATAAAGCGACATCAAGGCTCCAAATATGAAAAGACAAATTTTATTCAATATGCATATACAAAAGAAGTATGTAAATTACATAGAGCTTCCGGGCACCAAGTGCCACATGTGCTGGTTAAAAGAAAAGACACCACAAAACCCCCAAGGAAATTTTGCTAATAGTGAAAGGTCCAATATAGGAACACCAGGGCCAGATATAAGAATTCATTTATATCAAAGGAAACAATTCCCGAATGCCAAATCACAATACAAAAGGGATGAAACTTAACTGATAAGTTACATATAGGAAACCCCTATGCCACTAGTAAAATTATGCACGCCTGCAAAATGAAGGAAATCAAGGGGCAGCAAAACAGGAGTGGTCAGCAAAAAGGGGGATATGTGCCACATGTATAATTACCTAAGTAGCAGGCACCAACAGAGACCCTGTTTGCACTTTGCATTAATTAGTGAAAAACACCTGAAGGGTTAATAAACTGCCTGACAGTAGTTTTGAATGTGAGGAGGGGTGCTCTTTTTTTTAAAATGGTATCACTTTTAGGGTTTTTCCAATATGTAGGTCCCTCAAAGTCACCTCAAAACTGAATAGGTCCTTAAAAAATAAGTGTTGTAAGTTTTCTTGAAAAAATAAGATCTAAGGGATAACATTTTGTTACACGCACACTGCTAGGTTCAGATAGGGGCGAGACAGGTTACATGAATTCTTTGGAATCCTGGGGGAACCGTTACTCAGGGCGACCATAGACCATGTGCTGCAGCTTCTCTCAGGCACACAAGGGGATTGACCCTCAGATACAGACACGTAGGTTGTTTCACTTGCTGACCAAACACACTTGACAAGAGTCCTCATAAACAGTAGAACAGTAGCATTTAATAAGAAACCGCACAGCCAGTTAAGTCTTATGAGCAACAGGCTCCAGTGACAAACAGTACAGTTTCCTTAGCATCACAGCAGTTCACAGTCTTCCCAGTAGTACAAGACAGCACAGCTCTAATGCAAAGGCACATTAATGAACACAGCAATCTTTACAGCACTATGAGATGGAGGATGGGGGGAGGGTTTGCTGAGGGAGATGATCCCTGTGACACCATTTCTTCCAGTCCTTATCTTTATGCCTGACAATACTCTGCACTGCTTGTTCAGGAGCTCTACCTGACCTGTTCTTAGCTTCACTCCTGACTTGAATCCTTTTCACTTGCAGGGGCACTTCTGTGGGATACAGAACACACACACACACACACCACCTTTCTCTTCGGCTCCAGCCAGACAGTAAACAGCTTCCCCACAATCTCCCTGGGGCTCTGCTAAAACACTCCCCTTCTCCTGTGACTGTATTGACCCCTCTAGTTGCTGGATGCTTTAAAAGCACCAGCACTACTTCTGCATGTCACACTCAGCAAAAGCACTATTTCTTTCTCCTTATGGAGAGTGACAAACCAGGCTTGGAAAGTCAGAGTGAGGAGACTTATATACGCCATACGTGCTCCTCTGGGAAATTAAATATACAAATTGCCTCTTCAGAGAGAAAGAGAACTAGAACTGTGGTGCTACCTATTGGAAGTAGCAATCCTAAAAGTCAATATCGACACTTTAATGAGCCTTGTCATATGACTTAGGATAAAAACCAAATCAGAATCTCAATTTGCAGACAGTGTTTCGGGGTATTGCCCCTCGTCAGTGCAAAGTATGAGATCTGATTTGTCTATGTGAGAGGCATAAGACTGGGATCTAAGGGGTTACGTTTCTTCTTGTAGAGAATGACAAGCCAGGCCTGGCATGCCAGAGTGAGGAGACTTATATACGCCATTTTTATTATATCCCAACCCTGACTTGTACTTCTCAACAACTTTGTCCCTGACTTGCTTGGAGATTTCCTTGGTCTTAATGGTTTTGTTTGGTTAGTGGTGCTTCTTGCTTAATGGTGTTGCAACCTCTGTGGCCTTTCAGAAAAACTGTGTATGTACTGACAGACCATATGACAATTAGATTGCACACAGGTGGACTTTCTTTCACTAAGCATGTAACTTATGAAGGTAATTGCTTGCACCAGAAACTTTTGGGAGCTTCATCAAAAAAGCGGTTAATACATATGCACATTTCAATTTTTAGTTATTTGATCCCATAAATTTAATTTATGACTATATTTTTGTCACTTCACTTCACCAACTTAGACTATTTAGTGCTGATGCATCACACACAAATCGGATTACAAAAATATTTTAACACAGGTTGTAATGTAACAAAATAGGTAAAAAGCCAAGGAGGGGGTGAATACTTTTGCAAACCACTGTATACCTCAATTCAAAGAACAACTGAACAAACCCTTGTTTGTTGTTAATGGTTTATTATTTAATGGTGGACAATAAAATCATTGTTTACTTGTGGCAAAACAAGAACGTAAACAAGAATGTGCTGTAGACAATAAAGAAGCAGTATGAGAATGAAGAATCACACAATAACAATTATTCAATCATACACAGTGCCAATAATGGCTAACCAATCGACTTTTTGCAAATATTTGCATGTGAAAAATACTGTAGCAGCATAAAACGTTGATAGCCTTAAAATTAGGGATCAACAGAACCGTGGATGTTGGGGTTCGGCGGGTTCGGCTGAACTGTAGTTCAAAGTTCTGTTCGGGCATCAGAAATTGACCCCAACTTGACCCCAAACCCAAACCCAATAGAAGTCAATGGTAAATAACATAGAATAAAAAAAAATAATAATAATAATCCTGGACCAGGATGTGGACAAGGAGGTTGAGGTGGGGGTGGAGATGGACATGGAGTTGTCAGTGGAAGAGTAGGTAGCCAACACTGTTTTTGTGGAGGGTTTTTGTATTTTTTTAGGGAAATTACTAAAAATAAGAGTAAAAAAAATAACAACCTTGAACCAGGATAATGAGGTCCAATTGGAGGAGGAGATGGAGGTGGAAGAAGCAAAGGTAGCCAACACTATCTTTGTGGGTTATTTTTGGATTTTTTATGGAAATGACTAAAAATAACAGAGTAAAAAAAAAGAAATAACATTCTTGAACCAGGATGTGGAGGTACAAGTGGAGGAGTAGGTTGAGGAGGAAGTGGAGATGAACGTGGCATTGTAGGTGGAAGCGGAGGATGTAACCAACATTATTTTTGTTTTTGTTTTTTTCCTTTTTATTTTTTTAAATTTGGGGAGGCCCTAAAACATTAGGAATGGAAAATAGAGCAAACAAACTGGAATATAACAATTCCTGAGTGTGGCCCGTCTACTTTTCTAGTCAGTAAAAAGTATGGACAAGTCCTGTGGGATCTACTCCTGGTTCATTTTAATGAATGTGAGCTTGCCCACATTGGCTGTGGACAGGCGGATGCTCTTGTCTGTGATCACACCCTCTGCTATGCTAAACACATGTTCCGACAGTATACTTGCCGCAGGGCAGGCCAGCATCTCTAAGGCGTAAAGGGCAAGCTCAGGCCATGTTTTCAATTCATAGACCGAGAACTTAAATAGGGCAGACCCATCATTCAGTACATGGAGACGTGTGGACACGTACTCTTCCACCATGTTGTTGAAACGCTGTCTCCTGCTGATATGGATGGTAACACATGCCGGATGTTGTGGCATGCTGAGGAAAGATTTCCACATTTTGGACATGCTAACCCTTTCTTCTGAGGTGGTGCCTATGCCCCAGCTGTGTTGGCGACTTTATCCTTGTATTTTCACTGAGTCTTTGCTATCAGGTGGGTATGCTGTCAGTAGTACGTTTACCAGTGTGCCCGCATTTTGCGATACCGCTCAAGTGATGGAAGTAAAGATGGTATTTTGTCCTTGTAGCAGGGATCCAGCAGGGTGGCCACCCAGTAATCAGAAGGTAACAATCCGGGCAACTTGGCAGTTGTTGCATAGTCACAGCAGCATGTATTGGGTCATGTGTGCCAGGCTGCCCAGAGGCAATGACAAGCTGTCCTCAGTCGGCGGTACAGTATAGACCAAAAGTTTGGACACACCTTCTCATTTAAAGATTTTTCTGTATTTTCATGACTGAAAAGAGTGTGCAAAGCAGTCATCAAAGCAAAAGATGGCCACTTTTAAGAACCTAGAATATAAGACATATTTTCAGTTGTTTCACACTTTTTTGTTAAGTATATAATTCCACATGTGTTAATTCATTGTTTTGATGTCTTCAGTGTGAATGTACAATTTTCAAAGTCATGAAAATACAGAAAAATCTTTAAATGAGAAGGTGTGTCCAAACTTTTGGTCTGTACTGTATATCGTCTGGGTCCTCTGTAACCCCAAGCCATGTTCCAGTGATGCCCGTGAGCTGCTTTGAGTGCCACTCTGCTGTGAACAAGATTGTTCCTCCTCCTCGTCCTCCAAAACTGTCCTCTAGCTGGACAGTTGTGTACCTGGCTGCTGTTGGTACAGGAGCCCACCCTCCGAGCCATATGTGGATGACTGGCCTGATAATGGTATGAATCCTCCTCCTCTAAAAAGTGCAAAACATAGAAATACGATATAAATGTGGTACCGCTGTAAATGTACTGACCCGAAGAATAAAGCTGCCTTATCAATTTTACCACACGCGGAACAGAATAAAAAAAAAAAAAAAAAAAAAAAAAACAATTCCTGAATTGTTGGTTTTTGTCTATTCTGCCTCCCAAAAATCGGAATAGAAAGCGATCAAAAAATGTCACGTGCATGAAAATGGCACCAATAACAACGTCAACTCATCCCGCAAAAAAAAGCCGTCAAATGACTGTCTGCCAAAATCTAGAAAAATTATAGCTCTCAAAATATGGCGATGCAAAAACTAGATTTGACAAAAAATGCGTCTTTTAGTGTGTGACAGCTGTCAGTCATAAAAACCCCATATGATTCTGGTATCGCTGTAGTATCACCGACCAGAAGAATAAGGTCGTCTAATCACTTATACCGCATGAGGAACAGCGTAAAAAATAAACTCTCAGGTTAGGGTTGTGCTAGGGTTAGGGTTGTGCTAGGGTTAGGGTTGTGCTAGGGTTAGGGCTGGGGTTGGGGTTAGGGTTGGGGTTAGGGTTGTGATGGGGTTGGGATTTTTTTCAAAAGTAAGAAAAAAAGATGACGATATGGCGACTAGTGTTGAGCAAAAGTGCTCGCTACTTGAGTTTGCATCGGGTGTTCTGGTATGCATTGAGTATCGTGGGTATTTGAGTGACATGCTCGAGTCTCCGCCCCATATGCTTCACGGCCCAAAAAACTTTGCGGGGATTGCCTGCCATGCACGAGCGATCCCCGCATGTTTTTTTTTGGGTGTCTAATAACCGTGACACATCCGGGCTGGGACTCGAGCATGTCACTCGAGCACACGCAGTACATGGTGCATACCTGAGTACCTGATGCAAACTCAAGTAGTGAGCACTTGCGCTCAAGACTAATGACAACTTATTCAATATGATGACCTAAGGTTATCAAATTCTGTGTCGTACCTCTGGGTTCAAAATGTTCACTATACACCTTAATAAAATCCTTGAGGGCTATAGTTTCCAAAATGGGGTCACTTGTGGGGGAGCTCCACTGTTTAGGCACATCAGGGGCTCTCCAAACGCGACATGGTGTCCGCTAACAAATTGAATGGAAAATCCGCTCAAATTGTTAGCGGACGCCATGTTGCGTTTGGAGATCCCCTGCGTGCCTAAACTTTGGAGCTCCCCCACAAGTGACCCCATTTTGGAAACTAGACCCCCCAAGGCACCTATCTAGATGCATAGTGAGCACTTGGAACCCTTAGGTGCTTCACAAATTGATTCGGAAAAATGGAAAAGTATTTTTTTTCCACTTTTTCATTTTTACGAATCAATTTGTGAAGCACCTGGGGGTTCCAAGTGCTCACTATGCATCTAGATAGGTGCCTTGGGGGGTCTAGTTTCCAAAATGGGGTCACTTGTGGGGGAGCTCCAATGTTTGGGCACACAGGGGCTCTCCAAACGCAACATGGCGTCCGCTAATTATTCAAGCAAATTTTACGATCAAAAAGGCAAATGGCGCTCCTTCCCTTCCGAGCCCTGCCGTGCGCCCAAACAGTGTTTTTTCCCCACATATTAGGTATCTGCGTGCCCAGGGGAAATTGCACAACAAATTTGGGGGTCCATTTTTTCTTGTTACCCCTGTGAAAATAAAAATTGGGTCTAAAGTAACATTTTTGTGAAAAAAGTTAAATGTTCATTTTTTTCTTCCACATTCCAAAAATTCCTGTGAAGCACCTGAAGGGTTAATAAACTTATTGAATGTGGTTTTGAGCACCTTGAGGGGTGCAGTTTTTAGAATGGTGTCACTTTTGGGTATTTTCTGTCATAAAGACCTCTCAAAGAGACTTCAAATGTGATGTGGTCCCTTAAAAAATGGTTTTGTAAATTTGGTTGGAAAAATGAGAAATCGCTGGTCAACTTTTAACCCTTATAGCTCCCTAACAAAAAAAAAATTTTGGTTCCAAAATTGTGCTGATGTAAAGTAGACATGTGGGAAATGTTATTTATTAACTCTTTTGTGTGACATATCTCTTTGATTTAAGGGCATAACAATTCAAATTTTGAAAATTGCAAAATTTTCAAAATTTTCGCCAAATTTCCGTTTTTTTTCACAAATAAACACAAGTCATATCGAAGAAATTTTACCACAATCATGAAGTACAATATGTCTCAAAAATACAATCTCAGAATCAGGGGGATTCGTTGAAGCGTTCCAGAGTAATTACCTCATAAAGTGACAGTGGTCAGAATTGTAAAAATTGGCCTGGTCATTAACGTGCAAACCACCCTCGGGGTTTAAGGGGTTAAAGGGGTTGTTCACTACTTTAGATTACCCCCCCCAATGTATCCCCCCGAGACCCCTAAGACTTTTTGTAAATACCTTCCGTTGCAGTTAATGCCTGTGAGCGGCGCTATCAGTGGCCACTCACAGGCATCACGTGACCCCCGGCTGCAGCCAGCTCTGTCTTAGGGGCTCCGGGGGGATACATTGGGGGAATAATATAAAGTAGTGCACAAATTCTTTAATGCTATACATATTGAGAAGTAAAAAGTAGTTTTTTATCACTTTTTTATTTGCTTGGATTAATTTCAGTTTCAATGGAAAGTTTTTTGGATGGCTGTGATATGTCTTTGTGTTGTCAGAGTTTGGCTCAATTAACAGATGGCTGTGTGAGTGAAAAGTAATTTGCCTACATGGAACAAGCAATGGCTATGAATGTTTTATGCCAAGCATTATAAAGATCCTGTTATTTTATAGGCCAAGAAATCTTATAGTGCAGATTTGAGGAAACCAGTACAAGGAGCAAAAAGATTATCCAACGTCTAAAATAATTCAGTATGTAGACTAGAGTAAAAGTTAAAATTGTTTCTGGTTAGAAAAACTCAAAATCTGATTTTCCCTGTGTCCCTTGTTCTCCCTTTGCACTTTCAACTCTCTTTTATTTCAATTTTCCTTTTCTTCATTTTTGTTTTTTTCCTCCTGTTCTTCCAAAAGCCCTAACTTTTTATTTTTCTATCAATATACTGTAGCATTATGAGGCCTTGTGTTTTGCGGGACGAGTTGTTGTTTTGAATGACACCATTCATAGTGTACTGGAAAACGGGAAAAAAATTCTAAGTCTATAGAAATTGCAAAAAAAAAGTGCAATTCCACAACTGTTTTTTGGGTTTTCAGTTTACTATATTCACTATATCGTAAAACTGACCAAGCAATATGATCCTCAAGGATATTAGGAGTACGCAGATGCAGAACATGTATATATTTTTATTATATATGTGGTGAAAAAAATACGAAAAACTGTAAAAAAAAATTGCCTTTTGTCACTATTTTCCAAGACCAGTAACATTTCCAGTTTTCAGGATCTGTGGCTATATGATGGCTTATTTTTTGAGGACTATGCTGATGTTTTTACTAATACCATATAGGGGGAGATACAATGTTTTGATTGCCTCTTATTGCATGTTATTGAAATGCTTGGGCCGCCAAAAAACATAATTTTGTAGTTTAGATTTTCTCGTTACATCATTTACCAATCGGATTCATTCACTTTATATTTTGATAGATCAGACTTTTACGAATGCAGGGATACTAAAAAAGGTGTATTTTTAATTTTTTCTTTGTTTTCTTTTTAATGGGACAAAAGGGGGTGATTTGAACTTTTGTGCTGTATTTGTTAGTCTCCTTAGGGGACATAAAGCTGAGATCATGCAATTGCTTGTGCTATACATAGCAGTGCATCAGCAATGTTATGTATAGAGAAAATCATGATCTCCAATACATGGGCTGGCTTTCACAGGAGGATCATAATGACAGGTACGAGGGTCATTAGCAAACCCCTGGCTGTCATGACAACCCATCAGAGCGCTGATGGGAGCGAAGAACGACGCTCCCCCTGCTGGCGCGTGTGAGAGGGAAAATAAACTGTTAACGTGGGCATACAGGTTATAGAATGCTGAAAAAAGTCATCCCTGTCTGCCTCATATCAGATGCCTTGTTGTTAATAAATCAACTTTTATCACTTTATATAAATTACCTCTTCCAAGCTATGGATTGGATGCTGATTTGCATGAGAATCTGCCTCCAGAGATTATTTTACATGAAGGGGGAGTTACCAGTGTGATGTGTTCTCCTGATGTCACTGCAGAGCTGTGTGTGATTATACCTAACTAGTGATGAGCGAGCACTAAAATGCTCAGGTGCTCGAAGCTCGGGTCGAGCACATTGGAATACTCGGGTGCTCGACCCGAGCAACGAGCCCAATGTAGGTCTATGGGAAACTCGAGAATTTTTCTGGCGGTCCCCCCCGGCGGTCTGCAGAAGGTCAAAAATTGCCCAAATCGATGGGAACAGTGCTCAATTAAAAGTCAGGCAGGCAGAATATATAGGCAGACAGGCAGGCAGGGTATATAGGAGGGTGCATGAAAAACATAGCAGGACACTTGGAACACACTAGTACCCTCCGATTTTCATGCACCCTTCTCTTTAAAAAAGCTGGCCGGCAATTCATCAGCGGCATACACCGGTACCTGACAATTTAGAACAGAAAGAATAGAGCATCACACATAGATTAGAAAGATAGAAACATGTCAGTCACATATATAAGAAGTACAGTGATAGTGTTGATTACTGTACTTGTCATTTAGTGTTAAAATAAAGGATTTATTAAAAAAAAATTGGCGTGGGGTTCTCCGTAATTTTAGTCTCTAGCGGAGGTTAAGCAGATGGCTGGGGCAGATGTTTGAAGACTGGGAAGGGGTTAATACCCACGGAGCTTCCCAAGCTACTAATATCAGCCCCCAGCTGAATACCTAGCCTTTACTAGCTATTAAAATGGGAGACCCCCAAAAAAAATGACGTGGGGTCCCCCCTATTTTAATAGCTAGCAAAAGTTAGGCAGACAGCTGGGGGCTGATATTAATAGCCCAGGAAGGTGCCATGAATATTGGCCCCCTCCCAGGCTAGAAACACCAGCCGTCAGCCGCCCCAGAAATGGTGCATCCATAGCCTCGCTCTTCCCACTGCCCTGTAGTGGTGGCAGTGGAATAATAGGGCTGGGGTTGATGTCAGCTTATAATGCCAGCTGACATCAAGCCCAGGTTAGTAATGGAGAGGCGTCTATAAGACACCCCCATTACTAACCCCATAGTCAAAGTTAAAAAAAACACAAACACCCAGAATAAAGTCCTTTAATTGAAATAAACACACAATTCTTTAATGTTCTAAATTAAACCATACTTACTGTATCGCCCATTCCAGCTGAAGCCAATTACTTCTGCAATAAAAGTAAAATAATAAACCAACCTCATCCTTACCTTTCCATGGTTCCCAGGACGGCTTCAGCTCTGCCACATTCACATGACAGGCTGGACCGCAGCAGAACGCTGCCATCCAGCTTGCCATGCCGCAGACACTGAGAAGCGCAGGCATGCTTGCGCTCCTCAGTGTCTCGCTGTGACGGCATCCAGATGAGCTGAGTTCATGTCCAATGAACTCAGCTCACCTCATGAACGTCACTGATAGCGTGGGAGAATTCACCTGCGCTCAGCGCTTGAGCAGGAGAATTCTCCCACGCTGGGATGGCATTGAGATGACAGGCTGGATCGCAGCTGAGCGCTGCCATCCAGCATGCCATCCTTCATAGACACTGCAGAGCGCAGGCAGTGTCTCTGAAGGATGACAAGCTGGATGGTAGCGCTCAGCTGTGATCCAGCCTGTCATCAGAATGCCATCCCAGCGTGGGAGAATTTTCCTGCTCCTGCTGGAACGGGCGTGATGGTAAGTATGGTTTAATTTAGAACATTAAAGGAATGTGTGTTTATTTCAATTAAAGGACTTTATTCTGGGTGTTGTGTTTTTTTTAAATACTTTACTAGAAATTCATGGCGGTCATGTCTAATATTGGCGTGACCCCATGAATTTCGGGCTTAGGGCCAGCTGATAATGCCAAGCTGGCCCTAACCCCTTTATTACCCAGTGAGGCACCGCACCAGGGCCCTGGATGAGTTGGGCACAGCAGCAGAAGATGGCGCTTCTATGAACGCGCCATTTTCTGGGGTGGCTGCGGACCGAAATTTGCAGCGGGGAAGGGGGGGGCAGAAAGCTTGGGCATCCATGCGCTGTGGATTCCAGCCCCCAGCTGCTTAGTTGTACCTGGCAGGACACAAAAATAGAGCGAAGCACTTGAGGGGTTAATAAAGATGCAGTCCCTAAATTATTATTATTTTTTTAATTTTTTTATTAATTTTTCCCAAAAATTTTGGCGTGGGCTTCGCCATATTTTTGTATGCCAGCCAGGTACAGCATCCAGGAACGGGCTGCCCATTTGTACCTGGCCGGACACAACAATATAGGGAAGCCCTTTTTTTTTTTTTTTTTTTTTTTTTTTATTATTTCATGAATTTCATGAAATAATTAAAAAAAAAAATATGTGGGGCTTCACCCTATTTTTGTGTACAGCCAGTTACAACTAGGCAGCTGGGGGCTGGAAACCGCAGCGCAGGGAGGCCCAAGCTTTCTGGGCCCCCCCCGCTGCAAATTGCAGTCCGCAGCCACCCCAGAAAATGGCTCATTCATAGAAGTGCCATCTTCTGGCGCTGTACCCAACTCATCCAGGGCCCTGGTGCGGTGGCTCACTGGGTGATAAAGGGGTTAGGGCCAGCTTGGTATTATCAGCTGGCCCTAAGCCCGAAATGCATGGGGTCAAGCCAATATTAGACATGACCGCCATGAATTTCTAGTAAAGTATTTAAAAAAAACACAACACCCAGAATAAAGTCCTTTAATTGAAATAAAGACACAATTCTTTATTGTTCTAAATTAAACTATACTTACCGTCACGCCCATTCCAGCTGAAGCCAATGTCTTCTGCAATAAAAGTAAAATAATAAACCAACCTCAACCTTACCTTTCCATGGTTCCAAGGACAGCTTCAGCGTTGCTACATTGACATGACAGGCTGAATCGCAGCAGAAAGCTGCCATCCAGCTTGCCATGCCGCAGACATTGAGAAGCGGTGGCATGCTTGCGCTCCTCAGTGTCTCGCTGTAATGGCATCCAGATAAGCCGAGTTCATGTCCAATGAACTCAACTCACCTCATGCATGTGACTGACAGCATGGGAGAATTCTCCTGCGCTCAGCGCTTGAGCAGGAGAATTCTCCCACGCTGGGATGGCATTGAGATGACAGGCTGGATCGCAGCTGAGCGCTGCCATCCAGCTTGTCATCCTTCAGAGACACTGCAGAGCGCAAGCATGCCTCCACCTACGGCTGTTAAAGGCACATGGCAGCACGATGGCTCAGTGGTTAGCAATGCAGCGCTGGGGTCCTAGGTTCAAATCCCACCACGGACAACATCTGCAAGGAGTTTGTATGTTCTCCTCGTATTTGTGTGGGTTTCCTCCAGGTTGTCCGGTTTCCTCCCACACTCCAAAGACATACTGATAGGGAATTTAGATAGTGAGCCCCAATGGGGACAGTGCCGATAATGTCTGCAAAGCGCTGTGGAATTAATGGCGCTATATAAGTGAGTAAAGTAAAATAAATAAATAAAAAATAAATAATGGCTGTTTAAATCAGCTATCATGTGTGAGGAGAGACGCGGGCTCACACGCTGAGGGAGTGACACGACTTATGAATTACAAGTAGGTGATATGTCGTTAAGGGGTTAATTTGCTTCTCCAGAACAATGGGATGAAAAAAGGCAAGTGGAAAATTTATGCAGAATTTAGCATGAAGGGTGTGTATAACTGGTGGTGAAAAGGTTGAGCTTTCATCCAATATAACTATGGATGTGTACAGACTGTGTACAGTTTTGGTCTCCAGTGTATAAGAAAGACATAGCTGAACTAGAGAGGGTGCAGAGAAGAGCAACCAAGGTTATTAGAGGACTGGGGAGTCTGCAATACCAAGACAGGTTATTACACTTGGGGTTATTTACTGTGGAAAATCAAAGGCTTAGGGGTGATCTTATTACTATGTACAAGTATATGAGGGGACAGTACAAAGACCTTTCTACTGATCTTTTTACTCTGGGGCCTGAGACGGGGACAAGGGGGCATCTTCTACGTCTGGAGGAAAGAAGGTTTAATTATAATCACAGACGTGGATTCTTTACTGTAAGAGCAGTGAGACTATGGAACTCTCTGCCGCATGATGTTGTAATGAGTGCTTCACTATTAAAATTTAAGAAGGGCATGGATGCCTTTCTTGAAAACTATAATGTTACAGGTTATATATACTAGATTCTTTGATAGGGCATTGATCCAGGGAACTAGTCTGATTGTCGTATGGAGTCGGGAAGGAATTTTTTTTACCCAATGTGGAGCTTAGTGTTTGCCACATGGGTTTTTTTTGCCTTCCTCTGGATCAACATGTTAGGCTATGGGTTGAACTAGATGGACTCAGTCTTCCTTCAACCTTAAAACTATGCATGTAAACTTGTAGATATAATGAGGGCCACCATCAGGGCATTACTGCTCTTACTTGTGTATGGGGCCCAGTGACCAGAAGCAAGGAGGAGGGCCTAGACTGGGCCCCCCCTCTTTTTGCTCCTGCTCACTGGGCCCCAGGGGCAGGATTCGGCCGATTCACGGATGCACATTCAGCTGAAATCTATTGCCATGCAGGAAGCCACTGGCCATCTCACATTGATAATTACCCCTTTAATTTAAAACAAGCTCTGGATGCAGATTCTCATGCACATCAGTGTCCGGCCCATAGATCTGACCAGTTCATTCACATATAAGAAAAACATGAATCTCTCTGGAATTCAAACATCGGATCACAGATATTAAGGTATAATTTTTTTCAGCTTCCTATGACCTGCATGGTCTTATAGATGGCTTAGGAGAGGTGATCCTACTGACAGATTCTCAATAAGAAATTTGGTACATATAACTCTAGATTGCTTTTGTTCAAGATCAATGCAAAAAACACAGGTATTGATTAAATTCCCCTCATTTTTCATATTGTATTAGAAATAGAAAGACCAAAATAAATGACTGTTGAAAATGTTAAGAAAAGGTTATTTCTCTAAAGGTGTTGTCCAGGTTTCTGACATTGATGACCTATCATTTTGATAGGTAATGAATGTTAGATCAGCTGGAGTCTGACACCCTGCACCCCCACCAGTCAACTGTGTTCAGATCCGATGGCAGGTGATGTAAATAGTTTATGGAGCTGTGCTGTTCTGGCTTTATTCACAGTTTACATCTGGCAGCCAAAGGAGCGTAAACCAGTAGATCAGTGGGGGTGTCACGTGTCAGACCCCCACTAATCTGCTAATCTGATATTGATGACATATCGCTTAAGATAGGTCATCAATATAAAAAATATGGACATCCCCTCTAAGCCTTCTGGACATGATTATTTTTTTAGTCATGATGTCATAAACTTTGGGTCATTAAGCATCACATTTTACAATCATTTACTGAAATCTGTGTATTCAAACATGAGCACTGAACCCCACCGTTAGTATCCCATACAATTTTAGATGGCATTGTTGTATTTTGAACTCAAATTCATAAATCCATTCTTGTAAAACAATTTTTAGGCCCTTAGTATTAGAGCAGTAGCTCTCAACTCCAGTCCTTAAGATCCATCAACAGGTCATGTTTTCAGGATTTCCTTAGTATTGCACAGGTAATATATGAAACAAGAGGGGATTATAGGGAGAGAAAAGAGGAAGCGCAGGTTTCTAAGTGTAGAAGTTGGATTCCAAGGGTATATACTCAATATAAATTCACTCACCTATTTGGTGTCTTGAGGTACTGCATGTAGATGCAATCAGTGGATCACTCCATTCCTCTTTCCATTCAGTTTGCTGCAGAAATCTGGGAGCTAATGAGAGCACTGGACAGAGATTTCATGGGCGATACCACTTTGTAAATATTTTTCCCAGCAATATGCGCTCCTGAATGATGATGATGGAGCTCGATATTCGGATTCGAAGATAGTTTAGAATAAAAATTAAAATACAACTGGTTTCGACTTCTTAGAGCCTTCCTCAGGTATAATATCATGCACATAAACAAATCTATCTAAACACATTTTATAGCAGATATCCCTGCTTGTCATTTTGGGTGGGGACTGAAAGATCTGTTTTTCAGACACACCCAGATACTCCGATATGCAGGATTTTGCACTCTGAGGAATGTAACAAAACCTTTATACTAAATGACTTTTATGCACAGTTTTTTTCCCCCCTTTTTTTTCTCTCAAAAATTTTTCACACAGAAATTTTTTTCTTTTCTAAAAAAACTATAAACATAATTTCTTTTAAATTGTTATTACACATGCTAAAAGTGTGATTTCATACAAAAATGTAAGATCCTACAAACATATACATTATGACAAAATTTAAAACCTTTTCTGTCTTCATATTATAGCCATTTCCAAATACCAAATAGAATTTTTCGATATTCCATTCATATACAGTTATATGAAAAAGTTTGGGCACCCCTATTAATCTTAAGCTTACTGTTTTATAAAAATTGGTGTTTTTGCAACAGCTATTTCAGTTTGATATATGTAATAACTGTTGGACACAGTAATGTTTCTGCCTTGAAATGAGGTTTATTGTACTAACAGAAAATGTACAATCTGCATTCAAACAAAATTTGACAGGTGCATAAGTATGGGCACCCTTATTATTTTCTTGTTTTAAATACTCCTACCTACTTTTTACTGACTTACTAAAGCCCTTTTTTTGGTTTTGTAACCTCATTGAGCTTTGAACTTCATAGCCAGGTGTATGCAATCATGAGAAAAGCTACTTGAAGTGGCCACTTGCAAGTTGTTCTCCTGTTTGAATCTCCTCTGAAGAGTGGCATCATGGGCTCCTCAAAACAACTGTCAAATGATCTGAAAACAAAGATTATTCAACATAGTTGTTCAGGGGAAGGATACAAAAAGCTGACTCAGAGATTTAACCTGTCAGTTTTCACTGTGAGGAACATAGTAAGGAAATGGAAGAACACAGGGACAGTTCTAGTTAAGGCCAGAAGTGGCAGGCCAGGAAAAACATCAGAAAGGCAGAGAAGAAGAATGGTGAGATCAGTCAAGGACAATCCTCAGACCACCTCCAGAGAGCTGCAGCATCAACTTGCTGCAGATGGTGTCACTGTGCATCCGTCAACTATACAACGCACTTTGCACAAGGAGAAGCTGTATGGGAGAGTGATGCGAAAGAAGCCGTTTCTTCAAGCACGCCACAAACAGAGTCGGCTGAGGTATGCAAAAGCACATTTGGAGAAGCCAATTTCTTTTTGGAAGAAGGTCCTGTGGACTGATGAAACCAAGATTGAGTTGTTTGGTCATACAAAAAGGCATTATGCATGGCGGCAAAAAAACACAGCATTCCAAGAAAAACACTTGCTACCCACAGTAAAATTTGGTGGAGGTTCCATCATGCTTTGGGGCTGTGTGGCCAATGCCGGCACCGGGAATCTTGTTAAAGTTGAGGGACGCATGGATTCCACTCAGTATCAGCAGATTCTTGACAATAATGTTCAAGAATCAGTGACAAAGTTGAAGTTACGCAGGGGATGGATCTTTCAGCAAGACAATGATCCAAAACACCGCTCCAAATCTACTCAGGAATTCAAGCAGAGGAACAATTACAATGTTCTGGAATGGCCATCCCAGTCCCCAGACCTGAATATCATTGAACATCTGTGGGATCATTTGAAGAGGGCTGTCCATGCTTGGCGACCATCAAACTTAACTGAACTGGAATTGTTTTGTAAAGAGGAATGGTCAAAAATACCTTCATCCAGGATCCAGTAAATCATTAAAAGCTACAGGAAGCGACTAGAGGCTGTTATTTTTGCAAAAGGAGGATCTACTAAATATTAATGTCACTTTTCTGGTGAGGTGCCCATACTTATGCACCTGTCAAATTTTGTTTGAATGCAGATTGCACATTTTCTGTTAGTACAATAAACCTCATTTCAAGGCAGAAACATTACTGTGTGAAACAGTTATTACATATATCAAACTGAAATAGCTGTTGCAAAAACATCAATTTTTATAAAACATTAAGCTTAAGATTAATAGGGGTGCCCAAACTTTTTCATATAACTGTATATACACAGGGTGGTCCAAAAGTAGGTGGCCAGAAAATAATAACATTTATTTTGATTTATATATAAAATTATATTTACTAACACAAGCATAACATTGACAATTACATTTTATTCTGAACAATAATACAAAAGCCCTTACATTTTATCAACGCAGGTGCTTAAACTGTTTTCCATTACAATTTGCACAGCTTTGAAGTCTGCCTCTTACGCTTCAACAAACTTTTTTGCACAAGTCTCTTTGGGTATTAATTTCTTGAAATGCATCTCATATGTAATTTTTCAAATCACTGACACTTTTTTGTTTTTCGACTATAAACTTTATCCTTGAGTACTCCCCAAAAGAAAAAATCCATTGGGGTCAAGTCTGGTGAACCTGCCGGCCAATCAAGTGGGCCTCTTCGGCCAATCCATTTATTAGGAAATGTTTCATCAAGATACTCGCGGACTACTCTTGAATAATGTGGAGGGGCCCCATCTTTTTGGACATAAAGGTCATTTGAATTAGGCTGTTACTGTAACTGGGGAACATCTTGATTCATTAGAATTTCGAGATACTTATCTCCTGTGACTGTTCCATCAAAAAATATTGGTCCTAAAATACCAAAACTTGAAATACCACCCCAAACATTGACACCAGGCTCATTTAGTTGTTGCTCTAATGTTAAATGCATGTTCTCATTATACCAGTAAATACAATTATGTCTGTTAATGTGGCCGGATAATTTGAAAGAAGCTTCATCACTCCACATAATGTTATCTAAAATTACTGGATTTTCTTCAATTTCGTTAAGCATAATCTCACTAAATTGCAGCCGCCTGTCTGGATCATCCTCCAATAAACCATGAATTAGACGTGGACGATAAGCTTTCCACCCAATAGATTTCAGGATTCCCAATTCCAAAGAGGCTCTTCTGGTGGACTTTTTTGGACTCTGAACAAATGTTTCAGCAACAAGTTGTTTATTATCTTCTGTACAGATTGTTTTGGGTCGACCAGTTTTTGGAGCATTAAGGATTCAGCCAGTGGCATTGAATTTGTCACGAGTGCGGTAAATGGTTTGTCTCTTTGGGGCTTGAGTACCAAATGTTTCAACCCAATTTGCTCTAATGGTTTCAGCATTTTGAGATTTTCAATACTCTGTTAAAATCCATTTTCTTTGATCTGTATTTAAATTATTTGTCATTATGTGTTATCTGAATTATCTGAAAAGAAAACAGATTTGGGGGAGATCTATCCGTGAAAACTAGATCTGTGAAACTGGGTCAGTTGCCTTTAGCAACCAATCAGATTCCACCTTTGATTTTTTCCAAAGAGTCTGTGAGGAATGAAAAGTGGAATCTAATTGGTTGCTAAGGGCATCTGAGCCAGTTTCACTTTACACCATGTTTGATAAATCTTCCCCTTCATAACCTTATTACACTTTCTGTCCACCTACTTTTGGACCACCCTGTATATATATATATATATATATATATATATATATATATATATATATATATATATATATATATATATATATATATATATATATACACATACACAGTACAGACTAAAAGTTTGGACACACCTTCTCATTTAAAGATTTTTTTGTATTTTCATGACTATGCAAATTGTACATTCACACTGAAGGCATCAAAAATATGAATTAACACATGTGGAATTATATACAGTGCCTACAAGTAGTATTCAACCCCCTGCAGATTTAGCTGGTTTGATAAGATGCAAATAAGTTAGAGAGTAGGTTTTATGAACAGAAGCATAAATCTTACAAACCAAAAAGTTATGTTGCTCAGTTGAATTTTATTAAATTTTAAACATAAAAGTGTGGGTCAATTATTATACAACCCCTATGTTTAATATTTTGTGGAATAACCCTTGTTTGCAATTACAGCTAATAATCGTCTTTTATAAGACCTGATCAGGCCGGCACAGGTCTGTGGAGTTATCTTGGCCCACTCCTCCATGCAGATCTTCTCCAAGTTATCTAGGTTCTTTGGGTGTCTCATGTGGACTTCATTCTTGAGCTCCTTCCACAAGTTTTCAATTGGGTTAAGGTCAGGAGACTGACTAGGCCACTCCAACACCTTGACTTTTTCCCTATTGAACCAGGCCTTGGTTTTCTTGGCTGTGTGCTTTGGGTCGTTGTCTCGTTGGAAGATGAAATTACGACCCATCTTAAGATCCTTGATGGAGGAGCGGAGGTTCTTGGCCAAAATCTCCAGGTAGGCCGTGCTATCCATCTTCCCATGGATGCGGACCAGATGGCCAGGCCCCTTGGCAGAGAAACAGCCCCACAGCATGATGCTGCCACCACCATGCTTGACTGTAGGGATGGTATTCTTGGGGTCGTATGCAGTGCCATCCAGTCTCCAAACGTCACGTGTGTGGTTGGCACCAAAGATCTCGATCTTGGTCTCATCAGACCATAGAATCTTGAACCAGTCTGTCTCAGAGTCCTCCAAGTGATCATGAGCAAACTGTAAACGAGCCTTGACATGACGCTTTGAAAGTAAAGGTACCTTACGGGCTCGTCTGGAACGGAGACCATTGCGGTGGAGTACGTTACTTATGGTATTGACTGAAACCAATGTCCCCACTGCCAGGAGATCTTCCCGGAGCTCCTTCCTTGTTGTCCTTGGGTTAGCCTTGACTCTTCGGACAAGCCTGGCCTTGGCACGGGAGGACACTTTCAAAGGCTGTCCTGGCCGTGGAAGGCTAACAGTAGTTCCATAAGCCTTCCACTTACGGATGATGCTCCCAATAGTGGAGACAGGTAGGCCCAACTCCTTGGAAAGGGTTTTGTACCCCTTGCCAGCCTTGTGACCCTCCACGATCTTGTCTCTGATGGCCTTGGAATGCTCCTTTGTCTTTCCCATGTTGACCATGTCTGAGTGCTGTTCACAAGTTTGGGGAGGGTCTTAAATAGTCAGAAAAGGCTGGCAAAAGAGATCTTTAATCCACACATGTGAAGCTCATTATTCTTGGTGCCTGATCTACTTCTTAATACTTTTGGGGGACCAAACAGAATTCTTGTGGTTTGAGGGGTTGAATAATAAATGACACTCTGAATTAACTTTTAACGTTTTTAAAAAAAAAAAAAAAAAAAAAAATTTGCTGCAGTGCATTTCCCACTTCCAGGCTGATCTACAGTACAAATGTCACAATGCCAAGTTAATTCCGCATGTGTCAAGCAGCTAAATCTGCAGGGGGTTGAATACTACTTGTAGGCACTGTACTTAACAAAAAAGTGTGAAACAACTGAAAATATGTCTTATATTCTAGGTTCTTCAAAGTAGCCACCTTTTGCTTTGATGACTGCTTTGCACACTCTTGGCATTCTCTTGATGAGCTTCAAGAGGTAGTCACCGGAAATGGTTTTCACTTCACAGGTGTGCCCTGTCAGGTTTAATAAGTGGGATTTCTTGCCTTATAAAAGGGGTTGGGACCATCAGTTGTGTTGTGCAGAAGTCAGGTGGATAAACAGCTGATAGTCCTACTGAATAGACTGTTAGAATTTGTATTATGGCAAGAAAAAAGCAGCTAAGTAAAGAAAAACGAGTGGCCATCATTACTTTAAGAAATGAAGGTCAGTCAGTCCGAAAAATTGGGCAAACTTTGAAAGTGTCCCCAAGTGCAGTTACAAAAACCATCAAGCGCTACAAAGAAACTGGCTCACATAAGGACTGCTCCAGGAAAGGAAGACTAAGAGTCACCTCTGCTTCTGAGGATAAGTTTATCCGAGTCACCAGCCTCAGAAATTGCAGGTTAACAGCAGCTCAGATTAGAGACCAGGTCAATGCCACACAGAGTTCTAGCAGCAGACACATCTCTTCAGCAACTATTAAGAGGAGACTTTGTGCAGCAGGCCTTCATGGTAAAGTGGCTGCTAGGAAACCACTGCTAAGGACAGGCAACAAGCAGAAGAGACTTGTTTGGGCTAAAGAACACAAGAAATGGACATTAGACCAGTGGAAATCTGTGCTTTGGTCTGATGAGTCTAAATTTGAGATCTTTGGTTCGAACCACCGTGTCTTTGTGCAACGCAGAAAAGGTGAACGGATGGACTCTACATGCCTGGTTCCCACCGTGAAGCATGGAGGAGGAGGAGGAGTGATGGTGTGGGGGTGCTTTGCTAGTGACACTGTTGGGGATTTATTCAAAATTGAAGGCATACTGAACCAGCATGGCTACCACAGCATCTTGCAGCGGCATGCTATTCCATGAGGTTTGCGTTTAGTTGGACCATCATTTATTTTTCAAAAGGACAATGACCCCAAACACACCTCCAGGATGTGTAAGGGCTATTTGACCAAGAAGGAGAGTGATGGGGTGCTACGCCAGATGACCTGGCCTCCACAGTCACCAGACCTGAACCCAATCGAGATGGTTTGGGGTGAGCTGGACCGCAGAGTGAAGGCAAAAGGGCCAACAAGTGCTAAGCATCTCTGGGAACTCCTTCAAGATTGTTGGAAGACCATTTACGGTGACTACCTCCTGAAGCTCATCAAGAGAATGCCAAGACTGTGCAAAGCAGTCATCAACAAATATTTCAAAGGAAGAAAAAGAAGCCTTAATAAAACTAAAGGACAATGAAAAAATTGTGATTAGATGGGCAGATAAAAGAGGGGGTATTGTTATTCAGTACCGAGATGACTATTTAGAGGAAGCATACAATATATTATCGGGTGCAAAATATTACAAAAAATTAGATGTTGACCCTTCCAAAAAACATATTGAAGAATATCATAGGTTGATAGACACTGCCTTTAAACAAGACATAAATAAAAGGGAAAAACGGTTCCTGACTAACAAAAATCCAAATACAGCCCTCTTTTATCACCTACCAAAGGTGCATAAAAACCCTGTGAGATGTCCCGGACAACCGATCATTTCGGGTATAAGGTCACTAACCAGTCAACTGTCGCATTACATCGATCTGCACTTACAGGATCTAGTTAGAAAATTACCTTCTTTTCTCCTAGACTCCAGTCAATTAATAAAAGAATGTGAAAAGTTTGTATGGGAAGAAGATTACATGTTTATAACCTTAGACGTATGTGACACGCCCCCTGGGCCATGTGGGGAACCCGGAACCGGGCCTTTTTGTGGATGCTGGGGGTTGTAGTCACCGTGGCGGTGACCCGGTCCCGTGGCTCAGGGTGGTCAAACCAGTGGCAGTCTATTTATGTGGTTTTTATTATTATTAAATGTCCGACTACGCCACCTGTGGATTGCGGCTAGGAGGAACCGCCGCTGCTGGGCAGGTCGCTGAGGCTGATGAGGTGTGCAGCTAGATGGTGTGACTCCCCACAGGAAGAGTATTGCCTCAGGGCAGCGTGAATGGATGATGAGAGTTATAGTGCAAGGGCGCAGCAGAAACGACTCAGAGTCTTTGCAGTGCAGTCCAGGGTCTGTACTCACAGTTGTTAATCCAGATTATTACGGCCGGTCATAATCTCCCACGTCGTACTGCGTTCACCAAGTGAGGGGCTCGGCCGACTCCCAGATATCTTTGGAGTACTTATCAGGACCCCCTTCATGTGTCCTTTCTCTGGCCCTTCATGCCTCACACCTAACACCGCTTCTGTCCAGCTGCCTCGGGTCTTGGCGGGCGACGTGTGTTCCGTCCCCTGAACCCTATGTGGTGCCTTCCTAGCGTGGACTGTGAGGGGCTGTGACACATGCAATGCCACAGCCTCCGGTGACTAGCTGAGCGTGGTTTCTGCCTCCACTAGTTAAGGGAACCGGTTCCCTGTCTTGGCCTGACCCCCCTACCTCCTGGTAGCGGCGGACGTACTGCCGGCTTGCTGCACGACCCGTACCCCTGGGGTCCCTTCACTCCTTCTCCTGGAGCCTTTCCTGCTCCCTCTCCTCTCTTTCTCTTCTCAGTCTTGGGCCTCTCAGGCTAGGCCCGCCTCCTGGAGCAGAGCTCCACAGAGCCCTGCTCTTTCACTTCTCCCCTCTGACTGAACACACTTCCTAAGATGGCTCCCCTCTTTATACTCCTACTCAGTGCACCCAGGATCTGCACTCTCCACCCACACACCACTGGGTTCCCCCTTTCCTAGGTGACCCCTCCCCATTCCAGCCAGGGATCAGGGACAGTTGTGCTCTCCCATGGGAGCATTGTCGCCCTGTCCCCCGGAAATGTGGTGTAGTGCATGCAGGTGTCAGGGTCCTGAGCCATACTCCATCCTTACCTGAGAGTGAGATATCACACCTCTGGGTGAGATGCAATACCTCTGTAGCGACCGAACCCTCGGGGCGCTACATATGTAACTGGCCCCGACTACTAACGGCGGGGGTAAGATTCTGTTTTGATACAGTGATGCCAATGACAGGACAGATGAGCTTCAAAAGAAAAACGGTGGTAACACAATAACTAGATTTATTGTAACAAAACTCACCCCTGTTTGTATGGGGAAGAAAAGTGAATAAAATAAACAGTAAAATTTTTAATACAACAACTCGTACAAAAGAATTGTGTTTTATTTTTCTTACCAGGAGAACAGCCACATATCCCTGGTCTCAGTAAGGGGATGTCTTCCCTTGGGCCAATAATGCCACCCCTCTCCCCTAAATGTGTCCAGACTTAAACAGGTCTTGTTCCTAAGGGGAAGCTGTAATATGTGTCTTTTCTCCTGCTTCACAATCTTAATACTATTCCCAATCAATAAACTTTCGGGAAACCCAATATGACCAAACTCAGCTGTACAGCTAGGCGTATTACAACCCAAGTTCACCTATCAGGAATAACATAAAATAAACAACCATATTCAATTCCCATTTACAAGAACACAGATGATAGCAAATTCATTTGATTAGCATGCTCTGCGGGAAATTCAATCCAGACAGAATTGGGAGCTTCACCACGGACTGTGGCCTTTCTGAACTTCAACAGTCGTTCACAAGATGAACACAGTTCACCTCACTGACACTGTCCCATAGAGACTAGTCATTTAGATTGGTCTCAACACCTAGCTGACCCTAACTAACTCGTTGGACCGGTCAAGGAGAATTTAAAATAAGAATAAGAACATGAGGTACCTCATCCTTGTTTAAAACATGGGGTGCTTTACCCTCCGCGGGCGCTGTGTCACACTTCACAAGATGGCCGGCTCTTTTCAATGCTATCCCACTGTTGCACTTCCCCGCGCTCTTCACCAAACAGAAATAGAGGATTATTGTCCCAGATGTCACCAATCACAGGAGCACGAAACCGCTGCACTCCAAGGGGGAACCAAGTTTGCCTACTCCGGACCTTCCTTTTTTTTCTCATCCACCAGAGGCTCCCAGACCACATGCATCACATCTCAGCTCCGTCTCCCTGGCAACCCAACCCCTCTCCACCAAACAAACTTTATCCATCCAGTTTGAGTGGCAGAGCAATGATGCAATGAAAGTATTTTATAACTCAAGCAGCAAAATTGCATTTTCACTGCACAGTTCGTCTCTTATTTGCATCGCAGCATTCATGAAATTATTCAATTATTGTTTTGTTAACACTTAATAAAATTTAGATCAACAGTAAGTGTCACTGACATCTAGTGGTCAGATGTCATCTTTACAGGTGTTGTCTCCACTCACAGTCATCACCAACACACATATCTCTATACACCTTCTTACACGTACATGCTCTTTACTCCAATATTGAACACATATTGGGAATCAATTCAGTTTTACATTATTTGAATGGGATAGTAGATATGCAAGAAAATCAGAGACAATTTTTAATAATGGGTCTAAAATTCATATTGGAACAAAACTTTCTTACTTTCCAGGGGCAATTATATATACAGCGGCTTGGCACAGCGATGGGCACTCGGGTAGCCCCAAGTTTAGCAAACCTTTTCATGGGGTGCTTAGAGTCTTCATCGCCCTTTGTCAGCACCCCTAATACAATAATATATTATACTATCGTCGCTTTATTGACGATTTAATCATTTCCTGGAAAGGTACTGAAGTTGAAGCTTAAGAATTCATTGCGGCATTAAACAGTAATGACTGGGGCATTACCTTTTCCGCACAGGTTAATAAAGAAAAAATAAATTTCCACGATTTAGAAATATCCCATAAAAATGAAAAAATCAGCACTAAAACATACTTTAAGAAAACCGATACTAATGGTTTCCTCGATTATCAGAGCGCACACAATCAAAAATGGAAACAAAACATTCCTTATAGCCAATTTCGTCGCATTAGGAGAAATAATACAAATAAGGAAGATTATGTGGGACAATCAAAAATTCTAATTGATAGGTTTACAGATAAGAAATATCCAAAACGATTAATTATGGAAGCATACAGAACTAATCTAGAAAGAACTCAGCAGGAGTGCTTATCTAGAGAGAATAACAAAAATAAGGAAGTGAAGGAGAGGATAACTAAGGAAGGAGGAGGAAAACCTGAGCAGATAATTAATAAAAATAAAAACAAAAAAAAGAATAAGGAAAGAAAAAAAGATGGGTAGCAGTATAATTTTATTACTGCTTTTAATCGTAGTAATACGGAGATAAGAAACATTTTAAATAAATATTGATACTTGTTGAAAAAGGATACATTTTTGAAAAAACATTTACCACAGAGACCCTATATCCTTTCGTAGGGGCCAAACAGTGAAGGGTATAATTGCCCCTAGTAATCTCAGAAAGACCAAAGATGGGGAATGGGAATGTATAAAGAAAGAAAAAATTAAGATAAACAAAATGGATGCTTTCAAACTGGGTGTCAATCAATGTGGTTCCCGAAAATGTTGTACCTGCAAAATCATCAATCATATTACTCAGTACATTACATCGTACAGTATGGGTGAAACCATAGCAATCACACAAAAATTAACGTGTGATAGTGATTTTGTGATATATGTTATTACCTGTGCCTATGGCCTGCAATACATGGGTCAGACGATCCAGTCCCTACGATACCGTATGAATGGCCACAGGCACAATACCAAAAATGTTTTTTTAAAACAGAGCTTATCCCGGCACTTATGTTTGAAGCATAATAAAACATTCAATATTTCCGTGACCCCGTTGGAGCAAATACCTTTGAATTGTACTAATAGGGTACAAAAGTTAAATCAGAAAGAATCACGTTGGATCTTCCGTCTGGGTACATTATACCCAGATGGATTTAATGATATTTGTGAGGAGCTGCCCACTTACTAAAGAATATGATATTGTGTCAGCAACGGACCACCATTTTTGTCAATATTATTATGTGTTTTATTAGTGATTTACTTGTTTTGTTTTATATAGTTCTGCTAACTTGTCAGTATGTGCACTAGATTCACTTGTAAAATGTCCAGCATTCCACTAATCGGTATCTCAGGATATATGTTCTCAGGAGTATCTAACCATTGTTCCAACAGCCAATAATCTCATTATGTGTGTGAAGATTGTAGACACAGTAGAGCCGTCACCACAGGGGGTCTTACAGGCAGTCTCAGATGAAGGCTTCTAGAATATTCTTCATTGTTTTAGAGAACAGTGAATGTTTAAGGGCGAGGGTGTGATCACTTCTGACCTGGGAAGGGACTGATCCCAGTGAAAGAAAGGAGAGACATGTTTTAGAGAGTGGTGTGGAAGGATTGAAGGAAGAGGATGGAGACCGTGGACTTGGAAGGATGGATGGATAAACATGTTACCATTATGGATTATGTCATTTGGATTTAAACTTTCTTAAAAGGACTGCTGCTACTGGATACCTGTACTTTCATCATTTTATCTGCCATCTAGAGGACTGTGGCTACAGACTAAACCAAAAGTTGGGAGACAGTGAGTATGGCCTGATACAAAGCCAGTGAAACTACTGAACCCAGATTGGGAGCTTGAGGACTGAGAGAACTGTATTTTGGCCATTTACCTGGAATTGCTTTATTACTATGGCTGTGATCAATAAAATATTGTTGCATCGTTAACCTGCGTAGGTGATTACTTACAACACACAACCGCAGATCTTTACAATATTATAAAGGGCATATGACATATAAAATAAACATTGACAGGTATAAAATTGCTTCTTATATTTATTTAGGATTTTTTAAATTTTTTTTTATTTTTATATATGAATGGAATATCGAAAAATTCTATTTGGTATTTGGAAATGGCTATAATATGAAGAAAGAAAGGGTTTTAAATTTTGTCATAATGTATGTTTGTAGGATTTTAAATTTTTGTATGAAATCACACTTTTAGCATGTTTAATAACATTTTAAAAGAAATTATGTTTATAGTGTTTTTAGAAAAGAAAATACTTTCTGTGTGAAAATTTTTTGTGCAAAAAAATTTTTGAGAGAAAAGAAAAAGGGGAAAAAACTATGCATAAAAGTCCTTTAGTATAAAGGTTTTGTTAGACTCCTCAGGCTATGTGCCCACGTTGCGGAAATGAAGCGGAAAATTTGCGCTTCATTTCCGCATGTCCTTTCCCGGAAAAACGCATGCGGAATTTCGCAAGCGTTTATCGCGCGTTCTTCGCACTTTTTCGACATGCGTAATTGCCTTGCTTTTTTTATTGCATTGAAAAGGCAATTCCGCATGCGGAAACGCAAAATTAATTGACATGCTGCGGATTTTTGTGCGCATCAAAAACGCAGCATGGACATAGAACTTGCGGATTCTCATTGGGGACCATGGGGTGCGGATTACCAAGCGTTTTACAAGCGTTTCCACTGTGGAAATTCCGCATCAAATACGCTTGTAAAACGCTACGTGGGCACATAGCCTTAGAGTGCAAAATCCTGCATATCTAAGTATCTGGGTGTGTCTGAAAAACAGATCTTTCAGTCCCCACCCAAAATGACAAGCAGGGATATCTGTTATAAAATGTGTTTAGATAGATCTGTTTATGTGCATGATATTATACCTGAGGAAGGCTCAAAGAAGTCGAAACTGGTTGTATTTTAGTTTGAAATAAAAATTATCTTCGAATCCGAATATCGAGTTTCACCATCATCCTTCAGGAGCGCATATTGCCGGGAAAAATATTTACAAAGTGGTATTGCACAGGTAATGGAATTATTGCCTGTGTAATACTAAGGAAATCCTGAAAACATGATCTGTTGGTGGACCTTGAGGACTGGAGTTGAGAACCACTGTATTAGAGGAAGGGGAGCAAATATATTGTACTTCATAAGAAAGCTAAAACTTGTTGTATACAGAGGAAATGCATATAGTGGGGAATGGGGAAGGCTCCTGCTGTAGCAAGCTGCCAATGCCACCTTGTTAATTTGGATTTGATTTTAATTATGAGCTGTTGCAGGAGACACTATTTGGATTGCATTATGGAACAGAAGAAATTCAACAGAGGGAGAATATCCCATTTTAATTCTTAATTTCATTACAGCATATGAAAAATGTATACATTTTCTCTTATATTAATTCCTTGCACCCCTCTTATAGCTCATTTATGTGTTTGACTTAGTTTTCTAAAAGACTATTTTTCATATAAATTGAGGAAATGGATCATTAAATCCACCAGAGAGAGTTTCATATCCAATCATTAGACATTTGGCAAGAAGCTAAGAACTACAATGTAAGTGGGGGCATCAAAGAAAAAAAAATGCTCTTGAAATTATAGTTATAAATGCTAGATCAAAGTGCAAGTAATGTTTTTCTTTCTTTATCTCCTTTTGATTTTTGTTGAATGTGCAGATTTTACAAAGTAAGATAATGTGTAGTTTGGAGAAATAATCATCGTATAAGGAGACAGTGCCTTATATAGGTCTATTATTGGTTATATAAATATATATATTGTAGTGTTTCACTCTCTCTGGTATGCATTAGGCATTAGACCTTAGGTAGCGTTCACACAGGCAGTGCAGCTTTGGTCCAAACACGTGCAGTTTTTATTGCTTTCCACAGGTTGCACAATACCAAAGCAAAATTTTAAATATAAATCCCTAGCTTTGTCCAGGTGCTAACTAAACAGTTTAAGCTCTAACTAGAGATCAGCGAACCCAAACTGTAAAGTTTTGAACTCCGAAGTCTGTTTTACAATTCGGGAGTCCAGGGAGGAGAGAGAGATTTTCCAGCTCCAAAGTTTGGGTCACCATTGCTTTCTATGGGGTTCAGGTTCAGGTTCAAGTTCGGGTACAGTTCTTGTATCCAAACCAAACTTTGGACCAAAGTTCAGTTGAACCCGACAAACCCGAACTTCCACGGCTCCTCTCATCCCTAACCATGACTACTGCAGACACCATTGAGCTACCCTCGGGTCAGTCAAACAAAACTGCTATCATCCATAGCAACCACTGATACTTGCAGTTTATGGCTTGTTTCTTCTCTTCAACTTCAACTTCAAGACACTACCAGACTGCTCGACCTCACAGCAGAATGACTTAGATGAACACCGAGCCTGTTTATATGCAGAGCTAGCCAGGTGTACTAATCAAGGACTGGAGAGCTAGGACTGGACCCTAGCCTACATGGCTAATTTATATATATATATATATATATATATATATATATATATACACATATATATACACACTCTAGCTATTGAATCCATTCTATGCCCAGGTGGCGAGCATTTATATTGGTACATTTCCGGCGCCCTTTTTTTTCTTAAGACACTGTGTCTGTGAATTCGCATATACAGTGTCTTCAATAAAATGGCATTGGATAGCGTGGTATGTGCATGCGTTGACTCCGGCACCATTTTATTGAAGTAATGTATTATAACGTCAACATAGCAGTGCGCACTCGGCGGCTATTGGGGTAATAGAGATGGCTGCTCTGTATTCTCAAAGCAATGACTGAACTGGCACTCGGCCAGACCCCATGACTGAAACCAAATGCTCCCTCATCCTGTTATATGCTTCCCCATCCTGGTCCCCCATTCTGGTGTATGCTCCCCCATCCGGGTCCCCTATCCTTGTGTATGCCCCCCCATCCAGGTCTCCCATCCTAGTATATGGTCCCCCCATCCTGGCATATGGTCCCCTTATCCTGGTTCCCATCCTGGTATATGCTCCCCTCCCATCCTGGTATATGCTCCCCCATCCGGGTCCCCCATCCTGGTATATGCTCTCCCATCTGGGTCCCCCATCCTGGTATATGCTCCCCCATCCTGGTGCCACATCCTGGCATATGCTCTCCCATCCTGGTATATGCTACCCCATCTTGGTATATGCTCCCCCATTATATTCCTCCAGCCTGGTGTATGCTCCCCATCCTGATATATGCTACCCTATCCTGGTATATGCTCTGCCATCCTGGTCTCCCATTCTGGAATATGCTCCCCCCCATCCTGGTATAGGCTCCCCCATCCGAGTCCCCATCCTGGTATATGCTCCCCCATCCTAGTCCCCCATCCTGATATATGCTCCCCCATCCTAGTCCCCCATCCTGGTATTTGTGCCCCATCCTGTTATGTGCACCCCAATCCTGTTCCCTCATCCTGGTATATGCTCCCCCGTACTGGTTCACCATCCTGCCTGCTCTGCTGGTCTTCAATTCATACAAAAAAAACTCCTACTCACCTTTTCCCCTCTTCCCATCCTTGTGTATGCTCCCCCATCCAGGTCTCCCATCCTAGTATATGGTCCCCTCATCCAGGTATATGGTCCCCTTATCTGGGTTCCCATTCTGGTATATGCTCCCCTCCCATCCTGGTATATGCTCCCCCATCCGGGTCCCCCATCCTGGTATATGCTCTCTCATCTGGTTCCCCCATCCTGGTATATGCTCCCCCATCCTGGTGCCACATCCTGGCATATGCTCCCCCCATCCTGGTATATGCTACCCCATCTTGGTATATGCTCCCCCATTATATTCCTCCTGCCCGGTGTATGCTCCCCATCCTGATATATGCTACCATATCCTGGTATATGCTCTGCCATCCTGGTCTCCCATTCTGGAATATGCTCCCCCCCATCCTGGTATATGCTCCCCCATCCTGATATATGCTCCCCCATCCTAGTCCCCCATCCTGGTATTTGTGCCCCCATCATGGTCCATGTGCCCCCATTCTGATCCCCCATCCTGGTATTTGTGCCCCATCCTGTTATGTGCGCCCCAATCCTGGTCCCTCATCCTGGTATATGCTCCCCCGTCCTGGTTCACCATCCTGCCTGCTCTGCTGATCTTCCATTCATACAAGAAAGCTCCTACTCACCTTTTCCCCTCTCCCTATCCTTGTGTATGCCCCCCCATCCAGGTCTCCCATCCTAGTATATGGTCCCCCCATCCTGGTATATGGTCCCCTTATCCGGGTTCCCATCCTGGTATATGCTCCCCTCCCATCCTGGTATATGCTCCCCCATCCGGGTCCCCCATCCTGGTATATGCTCTCCCATCTGGGTCCCCCATCCTGGTATATGCTCCCCCATCCTGGTGCCACATCGTGGCATATACTCCCCCCATCCTGGTATATGCTACCCCATTATGTTCCTCCAGCCTGGTGTATGCTCCCCATCCTGATATATGCTACCCTATCCTGGTATATGCTCTGCCATCCTGGTCTCCCATTCTGGAATATGCTCCCCCCATCCTGGTATATGCTACCCCATCCGGGTCCCCCATCCTGATATATGCTCCCCCATCCTAGTCCCCCATCCTGGTATTTGTGCCCCCATCATGGTCCATGTGCCCCCATCCTGGTCCCCCATCCTGGTATTTGTGCCCCATCCTGTTATGTGCGCCCCAATCCTGGTCCCCCGTCCTGGTTCACCATTCTGTCTGCTCTGCTGGTCTTCCATTCATACAAAAAACTCCTACTCACCTTTTCCCCTCTCCCTTGAAGAGTGTCCTTGATCTCCGGCAAGGCAGGAGGAGGAGTGTGGTGCCGGAGTTCACACCTGCACCATTTTGTTGAAGACAAATTTGCACACAGTGTCTTCAACAAAATGGCGCCATGAAATTAATTGATGCAAAATATTAATACCTAACATCAAAAACTACTACATCTAGTTTTTTGTAAGAATTCCAAAATTTTTAAGGACAGCACCAAATCTTCTTGGCATGGAATGAACAAGTTGGCGACATATTGCAACATTTATCTTTTTCCATTCTTCAAGAACAACCTCTTTAAGGGCCTGGATGCTGGATGGAGGGTGATGCTCAACTTGTCTTTTCAGAATTCCCCATTAGTATTCAATTGGATTCTGAAAAGGAGACATACTTGACCACTGAATCATTTTCAACCTGTTCTTATTCAGAAATGCAACAGTAGCCTTAGATGTGTGTTTTGGATCATTGTCATGTTAGAAAAGTGCACATCTAACAAGATCACGGAGTGATGGTAGCCTCTTCTCTTTCAATATAGAGCAGTACATCTGTGAATTTATGATACCGTCAATGAAATATAGCTCATTGACACCGGCAGCTCTCATGAAGCCCCGCACAAGAACACTGCCACCATTATTCATTCTAGGCAACATGCATTTTTCTAAGTATTACTCACCTTTGTGACGCCAGACAGTTTTGAAAACATCATTCCCAGTAGTCTTCATTAGTATTGAGCGAGCACTAAAATGCTCGGGTGCTCGAAGCTCGGGCCGAGCTCGCCGTGATACTCGGGTGCTCGACCCGAGCAACGAGCCCAATGTTAGTCTATGGGAGACTCGAGCATTTTTGCGGTGGCACCCCCGGCAGTCTTTTAAAAGCCTAACAAGTGCCCAAAACGATAGTGACAGTGCTCAAATGACAGGGGGACAGCATAGGGATCGCCCCAGGAAGCATTTCTGACCCCAAGGTCACTGCTGTCAACAATGTGGTCAGAGGTATTAAGCCACTTTTACAGGCTCACAATAAAACGAAAGTGAAACTTTTTTCCTGTGAAATATGTTAAGGAACATCCTTTCCAGGGAAAAGACTTGTGTATAAGTTAAAATAAATGACCAAAAACAAAAATACTCCTCCACACCTTCGGCTATGTTCACAAGTAGCATTTTTTATGTGTTTTTGCACTTTTGTATTGCTTTCAACTATGACAAATGCATTCACCGGGAAATGTCATTTTAACATTTTACAACCTTATCTGGCCATGTGCTGTGTGACACATGAATAAAGTGCTGAAAAGACATGGGAACAGCATGGGGAAGACCCCTGGAAGCATCTCTGACTCCCAGGTCACTGTCTAAAATTGTGCCCATCATAAGTGATCCTTGCCGCATCAGAAGATGCAGACTTGCAACTATCCCCATGCAAGTTCTAGTCCCAGGGCAGTGTTCAATTGTACCTTCCCCATTCCTTGCAATACAAGCGCAAGTATGCAGCCTGTCACCCACCCACCCCCAGGCTGCAATACCATACTGCTTGCTTGCTTGAACTTGAAATTGGGCCTTTTAGGCATGTGGAGGCGGAATCTGGCCACCACGTGATGGCTGTGTTGGCGGCCTGGAATCCATACTCAGTCCCCAGCCGCCCGGCGGCCGTGTGTTCCATACTCAGTCCCCAGCCGCCCCGCGGCCGAGTGTCCACACGGTCCCCAGCCGCCTGGGGGCAGTCGGGTGTCCATAAACGGTCCCCAGCCGCCCCCATTTCTCCTTGGAACATCCCCCCACACACTTTTCTTAGCCCAGCCTGCTTTAGGCAGCATTGGACGAGCCCACCAGAGAACCAGACTCCTCCGGTGGGCCCTGACTTCTCCATCGGTGGAGTTGAGAGTGCCAAGGTGAGGAGCATGATGATGATGACAGAAGTTAGCATCTGCTATGTTTTCTTTTAATGCAAGTGTAAGTGTGCAGGCTGCCACCCAACCACCCCCAGACTGCAATTCATACTGCTAGCTTGCACTTGAAATGGGGCCTTTTAGTAGAGATGAGCGTTGTTCTACTCGAACTGTTCGCCAATCTCAAATTCGAGCTGTTTTGGGCGGTGTTCGAGCCGGTCGGCGAACACGAACAATTTGAGAAAAATTCGGCTGTTCGAGGTTATGTTCGATAACTGTTCGTGCACCAAAATCATAACTGGATTTTTTCTCAGTAATGATGAAAATTAATGTTAATACGCAGTTTGAGTGTACAGCGGGGCGGGGGGAGGGGCAGGGGATGGATCTCTGCAGGAACAATGAAGATCTCCATTTTTTTTTCTCTTTCCCGCATTTGCAGTGGGGAGGTGCAATCTGTCAGCCTATCAGCAGCGCACACACGGAGCGAAGTGCTTTTTTTCACACAAGCAAGGGCATGTGTGATTGGCAGTGTATGTCACATGTCCTTGCCCTATAAGACCAAGCCATTTTCCCCGTCGCCACCATTTTCTCACTGCTGCAGCTGCGTGTTAGACGGCACCGCTGTTGCTGTGTGCGCTATACCTTGTTAATTTCAAGCCAATTTTCGCACAAATATACAGATAGCTTGGGAGTAGGGAATAGTTGTGATTGCAGTCCTTTTAAGGACTAGGTTACAGCATTTCCTACGACTTTTATCAAGCAGGTCTGTGCTCTTAAATAGATAGATTGTGGGAGTAAAGACTAATTGTAATTGGAGTCCTTTTCAGGACTAGGTTACATCAGTTCCTATCAGTTTTTGCCAGGCAGGTCTGTGCCAGTGCTGTGCAAGTTTTTTTCACAGCATTTGGCTGAATCTAGCAAAGCTAATCCTTTTTGGCCTATTGCAGAGTGTGTTAGTCAGTGGAGTAGCCTATCTGTGTTGCAAGATATACCACCTGTGTATAGAATACCAATTTTTTTACTGCACCTAGTGAAGTAAAATCTTTTGGGCATAGCATCATTCTATTAGTCCATCTATACTGACCTCCATCAGGTTGCAAATTAAAAATAATTTTTTTCTGCATCTAGCTCTGAAAAAATATTTGGGCTTCTAGCAGTGTGTGGGACTTGGTCTATTAGTCCATCTATACTGACCTCCATCAGGTTGCAAATTAAAAATAATTTTTTTCTTCATTTATCTTTGAAAAAATATTTGGGCTTCTAGCAGCGTGTGGGACTTGTTCTATTAGTCCATCTATACTGACCTCCATCAGGTTGCAAATTAAAAATAATTTTTTTCTGCATCTAGCTCTGAAAAAATATTTGGGCTTCTAGCAGTGTGTGGGACTTGGTCTATTAGTCCATCTATACTGACCTCCATTAGATTGCAAATTGAATAAAAAAAATTTCTGCATCTAGCTCTGAAAAAATATTTGGGCTTCTAGCGGTGTGTGGGACTTGGTCTATTAGTCCATCTATACTGACCTCCATCAGGTTGCAAATTAAAAATAATTTTTTTCTTCATTTATCTCTGAAAAAATATTTGGGCTTCTAGCAGCGTGTGGGACTGGTTCTATTAGTCCATCTATACTGACCTACATCAGGTTGCAAATTAAAAATAATTTTTTTCTCCATCTAGCTCTGAAAAAATATTTGGGCTTCTAGCAGTGTGTGGGACTTGGTCTATTAGTCCATCTATACTGACCTCCATCAGGTTGCAAATTAAAAATAATTTTTTTCTTCATTTAGCTCTGAAAAAATATTTGGGCTTCTAGCAGTGTGTGGGACTTGTTCTATTAGTCCTTCTATACTGACCTCCAGCAGGTTGCAAATTGAATATAATTTTTTTCTGCATCTAGCTCTGAAAAAATATTTGGGCTTCTAGCGGTGTGTGGGACTTGGTCTATTAGTCCATCTATACTGACCTCCATCAGGTTGAAAATTAAAAATAATTTTTTTCTGCATCTAGCTCTGAAAAAATATTTGGGCTTCTAGCAGTGTGTGGGACTTGGTCTATTAGTCCATCTATACTGACCTCCATCAGGTTGCAAATTGAATAAAAAAATTTTCTGCATCTAGCTCTGAAAAAATATTTGGGCTTCTAGCGGTGTGTGGGACTTGGTCTATTAGTCCATCTATACTGACCTCCATCAGGTTGCAAATTAAAAATATTTTTTTTCTGCATCTAACCCAGCCAATAGTTTTGGCCTAATACCACAGTTTGGCCACTCAGCTCTGCTCGGTTACCATCCATTGTTTTTTTGTGCAAACAACTCCAGAGTTGTGAATTAGTTAACCACCAAAATGAGTGGAAAAAGGCCTGCTGCTGGTGGAAAGGGGAATAGGCGTGTTGGGAAGGGGAAAAAAGGTTGTGTCCGTGGGGTAGGTGCAGAAGAAAGACCATCTTCCAGCCAAACTAAAATGTCTACTTCTTTTAGCGGACAATGTGATAAGATCCCTTTCTTACGGCCACGCCAATCGCTACAAATTCCAGATGAGGCACAAAAACAGCAGGTGCTTCAACGGATATCAAGTGCTCCTTTAAGTGGGCTCTCCTCCACATCAACTTCAACATCACAAATACTCCAGTCCTCAAAGGTGTCACCCAAATCGCACTTGCTTCCTCACAGCTCCCAAATCTCCAGCTGCCCGTCTGAGTATGAGGTAGAACAGATGGTTGAGTCTGCAGAGCTGTTTACTCATACTATAGCCTGGGAATCAGAGGTCGACTCCAGCGCTTCTGTGAATCCAGACGAGGAAATGATCTGCACTGATGCCCAGAATCTTTATGAGTCGGATCCAGGACCAGACGCAGAAGGTTCTGACCATAATGTAGACCCTCATTCCCAAACTGTAACTCCTGTTGGTGGAGACAATGAGGAAGACGATGATAAGACTCAAATACCTGATTGGAGCGACAACTTTAGTTTTTTGTCAGGGCAGGAACAGGTTGGCTTTGAGGACGACGGGTGTGATAACGCACAGGGTGATGATGATGAGGTCGGAGATCCCACTTACTGTCAACCCACAGTCAGCCAAGAGATGAGGTCAGCAGAGGAGGTGGAGGAAGATGCTAGTGACGACGAGGTCAGGTTGCGCCTTCCTGGACAGAGACGTAGTACTGGAAGCACGTCAACAACTGCATCCTCAAACACAACTCTGCCTCTCACCACAAGTCGTGGTGGCTCTTCAGGTCGCATGGGTGCTAAGCCTTGCATAGCCTGGGCATTTTTTCAGATCGATAAAGATGACCCAACTTGTGTTATCTGTAACATTTGTCAGCAAAAGCTAAGTAGAGGCCAAAAAATACATAGTTTGAGTACTTCATGCATGAACCGGCACATGGACATGAAGCATAAGTTGCAGTGGGAAGCTCAGTGTGCTACAATGCGGCCTAGCCGGCCGGGCCAACCACCGTCTGCCATATCTTGTGCATCCGCGGCCTCTTCATCCTCTGTGACTGGGGGGACAGCAGTCACACCTGTTTTGGGGCGCAGACCTGCCACCTCTTTACCCGCAACAGCCAGCGTGATTGGCAGGTCATCATTTTCTTTGGAGGTGGTAACACCAGCTGGTCTTGAGCGCTGTCCGACATCGATAGCACCACCTTTGGATCAAGGCAACCTAACATGTCCGCCTGCATCTTCCTCACAGACCGGCAGTTTGCCGGGGACACCCTTATCAACCCCGTCTAAGCACAATAGCCAGCCCTCGGTCCCTCAGATGTGGACAAGTAAAAGACCATTTCCTCCTAGCCATGAGAAAGCTAAGAGGTTGAATTTCACCATCTGCAAGCTCTTGGCTACAGAAATGCTGCCTTTCCGCCTGGTGGACACAGAGGATTTTCGAGACCTTATGTCCGTCGCAGTGCCCCAGTACCAGATGCCCAGTCGGCACTACTTCTCAAAGAAAGGTGTGCCTGCGCTCCACCAGCATGTTGCACACAACATCACCGCTTCTTTGAGAAACTCTGTGTGTGACAGGGTGCATTTCACCACAGACACTTGGACGAGTAGGCATGGACAGGGGCGTTACATGTCGCTGACTGGGCACTGGGTAACTATGGTGACAGCAGGACAAGGGGCTGCTGTCCAAGTCTTGCCGTCCCCACGAGTTGTGCGTCAATCCTCTTTATGTCAAAGTTCCTCCACTGCTTCTGCCTCCTCAACCTCCTCTCGGTCTTCCACCTGCACCCAAAGCCTGTCTGGTCATGCCACAAGCTTTCTAACTGCGCAGAAGGGATCCTGCACACCTCCTTACTATGCTGGCAGTAGGGCTCAACGTCATCAGGCGGTTTTTACATTGAAATGTCTGGGAAATGTGAGTCACACAGCTGAGGAGTTGTGGTCAGCTCTGGAGAACCAATTTCATGAATGGTTGTCTCCACTGGACCTGAAACCAGGGAAGGCCGTGTGCGACAATGCTGCAAACCTGGGTGCGGCCCTTCGCCGGGGCAATGTCACACACGTGCCTTGTATGGCTCACGTGTTGAACCTGGTTGTCCTTCAATTTTTAGCCCACTATCCCAGACTAGATGGCCTTCTGCAGAGGGCACGGTCGCTGTGTGCTCACTTCCGCCGTTCGCATCCCGCAGCTCAGCGACTTACATCTCTACAGAAGTCGTTGGGCCTGCCACTTCACCGGCTAAAATGCGATGTGCCTACCCGGTGGAATTCAACTCTGCACATGTTGCAGCGACTGTGGCAGCACCGACAAGCCCTGGTGCAATACGTTCTGACGTATAGCCTGGGCCAACGAGATTCAGAGGTGGGGCAAATCACGCTGGAGGAGTGGTCTCAGATCAGGGACCTATGCACCCTTCTGCACAGTTTTAAAATGGCGACGAAGATGTTTAGTGCTGACGATGCCATTATCAGCATGACTATTCCGGTGATTTACATGCTGGAGCACATGTTAAACAGAATTCGGAGTCAGGTGGTGGCACAAGAGGAGGTGGAGGAAGTAGAGGAGGAGGAGTTGTATGCGGAAGGGCTAACATCTGCAAGGTCCAGACGGTCGGCAGCACCAAGGCGGCAGGCATGTGAGGGTGGGGGAGATGATTTTACCAGGGCGCATGGTAGCAGCCAAACTAGTGAGGAAGGTGCAGGAGCCCAGGAAGAAGTGGAGGACGAACTGATGGAAGACTCATCAGATGAGGGAGACCTTGATCACATTTCTGTTGTGCGAGGTTGGGGGGAGAGGACAGAGGAAGGAAGCATGATTGTTACCTCGCCACCAACACAACAGGGACTTGGTGCTCCTGGATGCGCAACACACATGAGTGCCTTCTTGCTGCACTACCTGCAACATGACCCTCGAATTGTGAGAATTAGAAATAATCCTGACTACTGGGTTGCCACACTGTTAGATCCCCGGTACAAAAGTAAATTTGCAGAAATTATTCCTGCCATAGAAAGGGATGCACGCATGCAGGAGTATCAGCAGAGACTGTTGCAGAATCTTACATGTGCTTTTCCACAAAATACCAGTGGTGCACGTAGTGAATCTCACAGTTCCAACTTGCCAACCGTGGGACCGTCAAGTGTTCAGCACTCAAACCGTAACAGAACCACAGTATCTGCTGGTAACATCAATTTTGCGGAATCATTTCACCACTTTTTTAGCCCATCCTTTGCAAGGCCACAGGAGACAAGAAGTCTGACACATAGTCAACGCCTAGAGACGATGGTACAGGAGTATCTCCAAGTAAACATTGAAGCCACGACTGTGTCACTGGACCCTTGCTCTTTTTGGGCTTCCAATCTGGATAAATGGCCGGAGCTAGCCACTTACGCCTTGGAGATCTTGTCATGCCCCGCAGCCAGCGTTCTGTCTGAACGTGTGTTCAGCGCTGCTGGTGGTGTGCTGACAGATAAGCGCACGCGGCTCTCCACTGATAATGTAGACAGACTCACGTTCATAAAGATGAACAAATCATGGATCCGAAACGACTTTTCTACCCCTGTGTCATCCTGGGGAGAGTAAAAGCTTGATGATTGGTTAAAATCACCCTACCAACCGTTTTAAGCTTTCAAATTACTAATCATGTTTATCTGTATCTTGACTGGAAAATAATTTGGGCTTTGTAGCAGTGTGCAGCACTGATCCTATTAGGCCATCTATAATAAGCTTCACCAGATTTAAAATTAAAAATAATTTTTAGCTGCATCTAGCCCGGAAAATAATTTTGGGGCTCCGAGATGCGCAAGACACATAAGTGCCTTCTTGCTGCACTACCTGCAGCATGACCCTCATATTGTCAGAATTCGAAGTAATCATGACTACTGGGTTGCCACACTCTTAGATCCCCCAAACTTTTCGATCAACCTTTTCATTTTAATTAAGACCAAAAAAATGGTCATTTTTGAAATTATAAGCATTAGCAGGTTGTTAGAAACTGAAATCAAACAGTTTTCAACTCAAAACTTTATTCTAGGTGATGTTACATTTTCACATAGGACCCCTTGTTCGAAAGGAGCTTCTGAACTCTCTCGTCCATTGAATTTGTCAGGTTTTGGATGGTTTCTGCTTCAATTGTTTTGCATGAGGACAGAATACCCTCCCAGAGCTGTTGCTTAGATGTGAACTGCCTCCCGCCATCATAGACACTCCTTTTAATGATGCTCCAAAGGTTCTGAATGGGGTAGAGGTCAGGGGAGCATGGGGGTCACACCATAAGTTTGTCCCCTTTTATGCCCATATCAGCCAGAGATGCAGATGTTTTATGTGCAGCATGAGATGGTGCATTATCATGCAGAAAAATGATCTTGCTGTGAAATACACGGTTCTTCTTCTTGAACCATGGCAGGAAGTGCTGTTTGAGAAAATCCACATACATTATGGAGTTCATCTTTAGCGCCTTCAGGGATCCTAAAGGGGCCGACAATCTCTCTCCCCATGATTCCAGCCCAAAACATTACTCCACCTCCTCCTTGTTGGCGCTGTAGCCGTGTTTGCGTGGGGTGTCCATCAACCAGCCATCCTCCACTCCATTCATCTGGACCCTCGAGCGCTGCACGGCACTCATCCATGAAAAAAACAGTTTTGAAATCAGTCTTCATGTAATGTTTGGCCCACTGGAGCCGTTTCTGCTTGTGTGAAGTGGATAGAGGAGGTCGACAGGATGGCGTATGCACAGCTGCAAACCTCTGAAGGACCCTGCATCTTGTTGTTCGGGGGACGTTGGAGGCACAAGCAGCTTCAAAAACTTGTCTGCTGCTATGACAAGGCTTTTTTGCCGCTGCTCTTTCAACCTGACGTAATTGCCTGTAGGAAAGAGTCCTCAATTTGCCCTTATCAGCACGCACACGTGTGTACTGTGAATCAGCTACATACTTCTTGATTGCCAAGACACTTCATCCTGATCATCGCACAATGTTGATTGTAGTCATGCCTTGACCTAAACACTCCACAATTTGTTGCTTCTCAGCAGCCGACACATCCTTTTTCTTTCCCATTTTGGCAGAAAATGTAGGCTGCTTAATAATGTGAGAGAGCCTTCTTAAGTAGTCTTGCCTTTCATTGGACACACCTGCCAAACTAATTAGCACAGGTGTCTGCAATTGCTTACAGTGATATAAAGAGCCCTGACACACATCACCATCAATGAGTTTAACTGACAAACAAACAAATTCTTCCCTTATCACTCCTAAACACTTTTTGCATAATAATTTGGAACGCGGTGTACATGTGCTTTTCCACAAAACACCAGTGGTTCACGTAGTGAATCTTACAGTTCTAACTTGCCAACCGTGGTCTGTATGGAATTGTTCAATAAAGGGCCCAAAATTAAGATAACATAGATGGGAGAGGTCTCTATGAATAGGAATTCCTAAGTATTTGATACCCTGTGAGGGCCAGGCAAAGGGAAAGTTGGACTGGATGGAATCCTATATGGATTTAGGGAGGGAGAGATCGAGGGCCTCAGACTTCGCTGCATTGATTTTAAAATTTTACCATGTAACAAAGTGATCTATTTCAGCCATAACAGCAGGGATGGATATATGTGATTGAGTGATATATACTAGGACATCATCAGCAAATAGAGAGCACTTGTACTCGGTGCCTCCCACCTCAATCCACCTAATATTGGGGTTATGGCGAATTGATGAGAGCAGGTGCTCCGTCACTAGGATGTATAAGAGAGGGGACAGAGAACATCCCTGCCTTGTCCCATTGGTGATTGTGAAAGGTGATGAAAATGTTCTGACGCACCCCCTGGGCCTTGGGACACCCGGAGCCGGACCCTTTTTGGTGGATGCTGGTGGTTGTAGTCTTCGTGGCGGCGATCCGGTTCCGTGGCTCAGGGCGGTCAAACCAGTGGCGGAACTATTTATGTGGTTTTGATGTTTAAATGTCCGACTACGCCACCCGTGGATTGCGGTCAGAGTGAACCGCCGCTACAGGGCAGACCGCTAAGGCTGGTGTTGTGGGTGCAGCAGAGCGTAGCATAACTCCCCACGGGAGGAGTATAGCCTCAGGGCAGTGTATGCGGAGGATGGGGGTGATGGTGCAGAGCAGCAGCAGTAATGACACGGAGTCAGTGATGCAGTTCAGGGCCTTTACTCACAGTTCTTATTATCCAGACCACGTCTGCAGGTAACGGCTGCCCACGTCGTACTGTGCTCACCAGGTGAGGGGCTCAGACAACTCCCAGATAACTTTGGAGCGCTTCACAGGACCCCCTTTGTGTGTCCTTTGTCTGGCCTTTCTTACCAACACTTCTGTCCGGCTGCCTCGGGCCTCCTCTTGGTAAACTTGGCGCCAGTTTCCCTGACCCTATGTGGTGCCTTCCTAGCGGGTGGAGCAAGGGGCTGCGCCACATAAAATGTCAGAGCCTCCGGTTTCTAGCTGAGGGTCGTTTCCTGCCTCCACTAGTTCGGGGACCGGTCTCCCCCTTTGGCCTGACCCCTCCACGCAGGTGGATTCGGGCGTGCGGTGGCGACTCGCCCGTCCGCACCCCTGGGATCCCTTCATTCCTCGTTCCTGGAGCCTTCTCCGCTCCTCTTCCTTCCTTCTCCCTCTTGCAGGCCTGGGCCTCTGCTACTAGGCCCGCCTCCGGAGCAGAGCTCATGCAGAGCCCCTGCTCCCTGCCACTTCTGCTCAGACTTCTCTGCACTGAACTAAGATGGTGCCCACCTTTTATACTCCCTTCTCAATGCACCCAGGAACTGCTTCCTCCCTGCTCCTGCACTGCAGGGTTCCCCTTCCTCAGTGTTCCCTCCCCCCACTCCAGCCAGGGACAGGGACTGTCGTGCCCATCTCAGGGGCATATTGGTCGCCCTGCCCCACGGCAATGTGGTGTAATGCATGCAGGTGTCGGGTCCTGATCCACACTCCATCCTTATCTGAGAGTGAGATATCACACCTCTGGGTGAGGTGCAATACGTCTGTAGCAACCGAGCCCTCGGTGCTACAGTTCCATTTATCTTCAGCCTAGGTGACGTATTGTGATACAGGGTCGTGATTTTGGCTATAAAAGGGTCCCCTAGACCCCTACCCCAAGCTTTTTAAGAGAATCATATATGGCGTGCCAGGAGACTCTATGGAATGCTTTCTCAGCATCCAACGAGAGTATCTACTTACAAATTTTTAACTGCATCTAGCCCAGGAAATACTTTGTGCCTAGTAGCAGTGTCTGCTAGTCAGCGGATTATCCCGGCTGTTAAGCAAGCTACACCACCTGTAGTTTGGACACTTAATTTTTTCAAAGGAAATGCTTCGGGACCACGGGATACTCAGTGAAGAGCATCAGGAGGCACCCCAAGGCATAGGGGCTGGGACTGGCACTAGGATGCCTTGCGGTGGACAGCCGAGCTCGATCCTTATAAAAGCTTTTTAACTGCAGCAGCTTTAGTGGACGCTACTGGAGCTGGAATTACGCGGCTGCTGGCATGAGACTTGCCCTCCAATAGATCCTTGTAAATGGATTTAAAGTGTATTCATTCAAATTAGAGGGACAATTTAAATTAAAAAGCTTAGAGCTGCCTCCACCACAGGGGGGCTCTCTCGACCCACCAGCGGACAGGCACCAGTATTGGGAGAGGGGGGCTGGCCGTCAGGGTTCACCGCGGCTCTGGCACAAACCCGGCGACACGGAGGTGGCACGGGCAGGAGCGGACTGGCCGTCTCGGCTTCTCACTTTTTGGATTTTAGAAGGGCATGACATGCCTATATCTGTGTCTCCCCCTCCTTTTACTCCTCCACCTCTTTTCTTTTCGCATGACTATATGTACTTGTCACTTTTCCATGTGTTAGTTGTGTCTTCTGAGCAGTTTGTCAGCTTTTGGACACCTTTGAAGGTGTTTTCTATGTGTTTCTATGTGTTTTTGTTTGCCTGCCATTGGTTTTAACGGTGTTCGAAGGTGTTCGACGAACAGTTCGACGAACAGTTCGGCGAACACACGGGTGTTCGACGAACCGAACCGAACTCGAACACTACGGGGGTGGCTCAACACTACCTTTTAGTTAAGAGGAGGCCGAAGCTGGCCACTACCTCCTGGTGTGCCTTATACATAAGATTAAGCGCGTATACCAAAACATCACCTGTGCCCTCCCCAGTGCATTTAGTGGGAAGGAGAGCCTATTCTGCTGTAGTGTGTGCATGCCAAACCCCTGTTCATGGTACATGCGAAGTAGCCTCCCACCTTGCACCTGTCGTTGCAGACTTGCAACTATTCCCATTCAAGTCCTTGTCCCAGGGCAGTGTTCAATTGTACCTCTCCCATTCCTTGCAATGCAAGAGCATGTATGCAGCCTGCCACCCACCCACCCCCAGGCTGCAATACCATACTGCTTGCTTGCTTGCACTTTAAATTGGGCCTTTTAGGCATGTGGAGGTGGAATCTGGCCACCACGCCATGGCTGTGTCGCCGGCCTGGTATCCATACTCAGTCCCCAGCCGCCTTGTGGCCGGCTGTCCCCGCTTGCTCCCCAGCCTCCAGGGGGTGGCCGGGTGTCCATACTCGGTCCCCAGCCACCCCTATTTGTACCGGTAACCTTTCCCACACTTTTCTTAGCCTGGCCTGCTTTAGGGCAGCATTGGCCAAGCCCACCGGACTATCAGACTCCTCCGGTGGGCCCTGGCTTCTCCATCAGGGGAGTTGAGAGTGCCAAGGTGAGGAGCATGATGAGGATGATAGAAGTTAGCATCTGCTTTGTTTTGTTGGAATGCAAGCGCATGTATGTAGTAGCGGCTAGGCCTGAGGAGGTCAGCGTTTTGGCGCATATCCTACCTCCTCCGAGGATTGCTGGATGTTTTCCTGCTACTATCCAAGTTCTATGACTCCCGTTAAAACAAAGCTTCAGGTGATAAATGATGGATGAGGTAGTGGCAAAGGAGAAAGAGCAGGAGGAACAGGGACCATTCACATCAATATCAGGCCAGTCAACCAGATATGTCTTGTAGGATATGTTTCTGTAACAAAAGGAGCGGTTCGGCTACACAGTTATAGGGCATACAGTGAGTGCAATGCCTACCAAAAATTTCGAGGCACTCCAATGCCCCTTGGAAATTACATGGAGGTCAGAGGGCGTTAACTAAACCTTTTTTTCCATTTATAGCAACTGGGTCTCCTGTGCACTGTTGGCCTAAGCAGTGAATGGAATGCTTTCCAAAAATTATGAGGTACTGCAATGCCCCTTACAAGAGCCATGTGTGGCACCCCAGGGGTCTGGTCACCACAGTAATAGAGATTACGTCGGAGAGCAAGTGGGAGGTTTCCTGCTCAGGATCCCTTAAACATGCAACATCCTCCTGCCCCAGTCCTGGGAGGGGAGAATTCTGCCCTTATAAACTGGATCTGGGGTGGGGTTGAGTGAGTCAGAGAACAGAGAACAGTCAGAGTCAGAGTGAGAGCAAGGGAAAGTAACAGCAAGGAGCTCTGTAGGAGCTAGGAGCTAAAGACGAGGGGCTGGAAGCTGAGCAGAGCTCGCCCTGGCAGAAGACCATAGGAACCGGACACAGGAGTCCGAAGCTGTGAGGACTTATATATCCAGCAGCAGAAACCAGCCGGCTGGGGATTTCAGGTCCTCTGGCCATAGAAGCCCGGAGGCTCAGTCACAAGCAAGGGACCAGCACCGCCGTCGTGGAGCGGAGGCTAACAGAAGGCCCCAAGTCACCAGCCATACGGGTGAGCACTACACGGTACACTCAGGGACGTGGGCTAGAGTGCAGACAGACGGGGAGGCCTACAACTCCACCTGGCCAGGGGAACTCCTGCTTGCTCACAGACTGACCAGGCCTCTTATGCTAGCTAGTACTCCCAGGAGGGTCTACCTTATCATCAGTAAAGACCCTGAACTGCACTGCAAAGACTCTGAGTCATTCCTGCTGCGCTCGTGCACCATCACCCCCATCATCCACACTCACTGCCCTGAGGCTATACTCCTCCCGAGGGGAGTTATCCCATTTTTATGCTGCGCACACAACACCAGCCTCAGCGGTCTGCCTCGCTGCGGTGGTACTCCCTGACCGCAATCCACGGGGGGCGCAGTCGGACAATTAACCTCAAAACCTAAGAAAGATTGCCACTGGTTTGACCAGCCTGAGCCACGGGACCGGGTTACCGCCACGGAGACTACAGACCCCAGAGACCCGGCACCGGGTATCCCACACACGTGTACACACGGCCCAGGGGGCGCGTCACATGCAGTACAGCATATTACAAACATAAGTCCCATTATTGGGGAGTGGGTGTCCCATAGTATTTGCTTATGCCTTGCAAGCAAAAGCTGCCAAAAATTAGAACGGAGCAACTTGCAATGCCCCTTACAAGAGCCATGCAGTACAGCATATTACAAATATAAGTCCCATTATTGGGGAGTGGGTCTCCCATAGTATTTGCTTATGCCTTGCAAGCAAAAGCTGCCAAAAATTAGGACGGAGCAACTTGCAATGCCCCTTACAAGAGCCATGCAGTACAGCATATTACAAACATAAGTCCCATTATTGGGGAGTGGGTGTCCCATGGTATTTGCTTATGCTTTCCCAGCAAAAGCTGCCAAAAATTAGGACGGAGGAACTTGCAATGCTGGCACCCTGGTGGGATAGTGGTGGTGGAGGCTGAGGATAAGGAGAAGAAGATTAAACAGCCGAAACGAGGAAGCGTATACCCATGTGTGGATGTGAAGCGGTGCATGTGAATACACCTCCCGAAATAACACAGTGGATTTGACTTTATGTTACTCTGCTGTCATTTGGTGGTGATGAGAAGTCTGGCCCAATCCAGCCCTTGTTCATTTTGATAAGGGTCAGCTTGTCAGCATTGTCAGTTGACAGGCGAGTGCGCTTATCAGTTATAATTCCCCCAGCGGCACTAAAAACACGCTCCGATAACACGCTAGCGGCAGGGCAGGCCAGGACCTCCAAGGCATACAGAGCGAGTTCATTCCAAGTGTCCAGCTTGGATACTCAATAATTAAAAGGCACAGAGGAATCACGGAGGATGCTGGTACGATCGCCAAGGTACTCCCTCAACATCTTTTGAAACTTTCCACTCCTTGTGAGAATACCCCGCGCCTCAGGGCCTGTAAGCTGGGCGGGTGTCAGAAAACTGTCCCAGAACGTTGACAGTGTTCCCCTGCCTCTGTTGGATTGGAGTTGCATCTCTCTCACCTGTACGCCTTGGTTGGGCAACGAACTGTGACCTCTGCCGCTAGCGTGTTCAGATGGGAATTCTTTTAAGAGTTCTGCAGCAAGGGCCTTCTGGTATTGCCCCATTTTTGTAGACCTCTCCACCTCAGGAATAAGAGAGTGAAAGTTCTCCTTGTAGCGGGGGTCGACAAGTGTCACCAACCAGTAATGACTGTCACCCAACATTTTGACAACGCGAGGGTCACGGTTAAGGCAGCGTAACATAAAGTCAGCCATGCGTGCCAGACTGGTAACGGGCAAGATTTCCATGTCCTCACCAAGATGACAACTGACCATGCTCTCCTCCTCCTCCTCCTCTTCCTCCTCCCCCCTGTCCTCAGGCCACCCATGCTGAACCGACGGTATGACACTTGTACAGGTACTACCGTCTACAACGCATGATAGCAGCTCCTGTTCTTCCTCCTCCTCCTCCTCCTCTCCCTCATTGTCCCCCAATGCACGTTGGGATGAGATGAGGCTGGGCTGTGTGTAATCGCCCGCTACGGCTTCTTGATCCATCTCATCATACTCTGGCTGCAATGCCTCCTCTTTAATTCTCTGCAGAGAGCGTTGCAAAAGACAGACAAGTGGGATGCTGACACTAATGATGGCGTCATCGCCATTCACCATCTTGGTGGCCTCCACAAAGTTTGTCAGGATGGTACATATGTTAGACATCCAGGTCCACTCCTGAGGCCTTATGTGTGGAGTCTGACCTGAATATCGACGGCCTTGTTGCAGCTGGTACTCCACAACTGCTCTCTTCTGCTCACAAATCCTTTGCAACATGTGGAGGGTAGAGTTCCAACGTGTGGGGACATCACACACCAGTCGGTGTGCCGGAAGCTGCAAACGCTGCTGCAACACAGCAAGGGCGGCGGAAGCTGTAGCCGACTTGCGAAAATGAGCTGACAGGCGGCGTACTTTCACGAGCAGATCTGGCAACTCGGGGTACGATTTAAGAAACCGCTGAACCACGAGGTTAAGCACATGAGCCAGGCATTGTACGTGTGTGATCTCACCTCGCCTCAGAGCCGCCACCAGGTTACGGCCATTGTAACACACGACCATGCCGGGATGTAGGTTCAGCGGTCTCAGCCACAGATCTGCCTGCTCTTTCACAGCTGTCCACAATTCACAAGCAGTGTGAGGTTTATCACCTAAGCTTATGAGTTTCAGCACAGCCTGTTGCCGCTTGGCGGAGGCAGTACTGCAATGCTTCCAGCTTGTAATTGATGTGGTGATATCTGAGATGGATCCTGAACATGAGGAGGAGGAGGATGCGCAGGAGCTGTACACTGTGGGGGCAACTCTGACTGACATAGGGCCCGCAATCCTCAGTGTGGGGAGGATGTGTTCCGTCCCAAGGTCCGACTGGGTCCCGGCTTCCACTATGTTTACCCAGTGTGCCGTCAGAGAGATGTACCGTCCCTGGCCACAAGCACTTGTCCACGTGTCCGTTGTCAGGTGGACTCTCCCAGTAACTGCGTTGTTGAGGGCACGGCAGATGCTTTGGGACTCGTGCTTGTGTAGTGCGGGGATGGCACGCCGGGCAAAATAGTGTCGGCTGGGGACCGAGTACTAAGGGACGGCCACCGCCATAAGATTGCGGAAGGATTCCGTCTCCACCAGACTAAAAGGCAGCATTTCCAATGCAAGCAGTCGTGAAATGTGCGAATTTAGGACTGTGGCCTGTGGGGCGTTAGCTGCGAATTTCCGCTTTCGTTCACAGGTCTGGGATATGGACAATTGAACGCTGCGGTGGGACGTGGACGTGGACGTTGATGCTGTTTCTTGAGAAACTGCCATAACAAGTGAAGACTGAGAGGAGGGGGCATCTTTACCTGCAGTATGGACAGGGGGTTCTATTGCACGCACAACAGTGGAAGAAGCAGTGGTGACACCCGCTGACACTGGTCGTGGACCCTGGGTTTCGCCCCACAAAGTCGGGTGCTTTGCTGCCATGTGCCTGATCATGCTGGTGGTGGTCAGGCTGGTAGTTTTGTCACCCCTGCTGATGCAGGCATGGCAGGTGGAACATATGGCCTTTTTGGGGTTATCAGCAGAGTCTTTAAAAAAATTCCAGACTCTGGAAGACCTACCGCTTGTACTGGCAACGTCCCTCGTGTTGGTGTTACGGGGAACGGTTGCCTGCCTTCTGTCTGCGGCCACCACACTGCTTCTTCCTGCCTGTTGGGGTACTCTGCCTCCCTCCCCCTGTGTGCTGCTGGCCTCACTCTGCATGTCCTCCTTCCACGTTGGGTCAGTTACTAGATCATCCACCACCTCCTCCTCTTCCATTTGCGCACCACGATCCTCCTCCTCACTTCCTGGCAATTGTGTCTCGTCATCGTCCACCTCTTGTGACAGATTGCCAACGTCGACTTCCTGTGGCCGTGGCTGTTCAAATATTTGGGCATCGCAACATGGGATCTCCTCTTCCACCACTTCAAGCGTATCAGGCGAGGGGCCCAAATATGGAAATGGACCAGTGAACAGCTCTTCAGAGTGTCCAAGTGTGGGATCACTTGCTGTCTGACGACACTCGGCATGGTGGGAGGAAGGAGCATCAGGGTGAGGAGGAGAATGCGGTCGAGACTCACGGCTACTAAGAGTTGACCGTGTGGAAGACAGACCGGAGGTGGTGGTGCCCAGGTAACTGGAAGTATTGTCTGCTATCCAATTAATAACCTGTTCACATTGATCAGTTCTCAATACTGGTGTTGTTCTGTGCTTCCCTAGAAATTCGGTCAAGAAGTGGGAGCGAGAAGATGTGGCTGTTGGTTGTGGCACATTTCCACCTTGGCCACGGCCCCGTCCTCTGCACGAACCATCACCAGAACGTCCACTTCCACGTCCCTTGCCACGCGCCTTGCCCATTGTAAATGAAGTAAAATAGCTTACACTTGCACTATCAATGGAAAAAGGGTAATAAAGAGTAGATTAGAACCGTGGAAGAGGAAAACCACAGTTATTGTTTACTGGGGTATACCACACTTTTTTAAATAGAGATATTTGCGGCTGAACAGTGAGCGACACACTCAAACTGCTTTTTTTTTAGATACCAAAGGCCCAAAACTGGATAGTACAGCGATTTGACCCGTGGAACTGCGAAACCACACTGGGATGTCGGGCCTACACAAGACTATTTTCAACAGATATATTTTTGTGTCACAACAGTCAGGAGACACTACTGTTTTTCTTTACGGAAAAAACTGTCAAAACCTGAATAATAAAGATTTTTTACCGTGGAACAGCAAAACCACAGTTATAATTTACTGGTGTATACCAGGCTTTTTAAAATATATATATATTTGCGGCTGAACAGTGAGCGACACACTCAAACTGTTTTTTTTAGATACAAATGGCCCAAAAGTGGATAATACAGAGGTTTGTACCGTGGAACTGCAAAACCACACTTGTATTTCTCGGGCCTACACCAGACTATTTTCAACAGATATATTTGTGTCTGAAAAATCAGGGAGACACTATTTTTTTTTTTTTTACAGCAAAAAATGCAAAAAGCAGGATAATAGAGATTTTTTTACCGTGGAACAGCAAAAGCACACTTCTGTCTCTCTGGCCTATACCAGACTATTTTCAACAGATATATTTGTGTCTGAAAAATCAGGGAGACACTATTATTATTTTTATACAGCAAAAAATGCCAAAAGCAGGATAATAGAGATGTTTTACCGTGGAACATCAAAACCACAGTAATAATTTACTGGTGTATACCAGGCTTTTTAAAATATATATATATTTGCGGCTGAACAGTGAGCGACGCGACACACTCAAACTGTTTTTTTTTAGATACAAATGGCCCATAGAACTACAAAACCACACTTCTATTTCTCTGGCCTACACCAGACTATTTTCAACAGATATATTTGTGTCTGAAAAATCAGAGGCACACTTTTTTTTTGGGGGGGGGGGGGGGCACCAAAAGGTTAATAAGATGGGTATTTGTACATTGTGAAGGAGGAAAAAAAAAAGAGGATTTAGATAAAAAAAAAAGGAATTTTCCTGGCCCCCAGGACCTGGAGCTAAGTCCAGCAATTTCAGCAACAGGAGCAGCACACAGGACTGTAATGCAGCGTTTGCTGGTATAACCACTGCGTCTCCTATACAGCCTGCCTGCCTGCCTGCCTGATATACCTGGGATGGATATTAGTCCTGAGAAGGACTGTTTGTTTGATCTGGCAGCCTTTACAGACCCTACACTAACTATTTTGCAGGATATATATCTCCCTAAATCAGCAGCGCTGTCCCTACACTGTCTGATCCGGAGTGACTGTGTCCAAGATGGCGGCGCCCGGTTTTAAATACTCGAGGTGACGCTGTGCGGCCAGCCAATCACTGTAATGCCCACAAACAACATGGCTGCGGCATTACAGTGACTGGCTGGCAATCCCTGCATGTTCATTGGATCTGTAAAGAGCGCCAAACATGCAGGGCGGAGACCCGAGCTCCCGCCCGAGTAACCCGGAAATGCTCGGTGCTCGCCGAACATCCCGAGTAGCGTGATGCTTGGGCGAGTACCGAGCAGTGTCGAGCATGTTCGCTCAACACTAGTCTTCATATTTTTCAGCATGGGTCCTGAAAATTTGTGGGCTTTTTTATGCATAGGCTTTAGGAGCGGCTTCCTTTGTGGACGACACTTATACATACCATTTCCTCTCCAGTGTACGCCGTATTGTTTCACGGGAAACAGTCACCCCGGTATGGCTTTCTACGTCTTTAACTGCAATGTACTTGCATGTCAATTTTCTTCAACCATTCTCATCAGAAGACACTCCTGTTTAGGTGATAATGTCCATAGGCTGCCTGGACATCTCTGTGAGATGGCTGTTGCAGTTCCATCTTTGTTAAAATCGTTGTATCACTTTTGCTTCAGTATTCTGACTAATAGGTAAAGCTTTGCTGTTCTTCTTCTAGTCTTTACCTTTCTTGTGTAAAGAAATTATTTTCTTTCTTAGGTCTTGAGACATTTTTCTTCCATTGCTGACAGCATGAAATAGAAAGATTTTGTTTTGTTAAATAACACCTTTTTATAGTCACCTGTCTCCTGGACATCTGATTAGTGAATAGTTAGACTTACCTAGAATTTTGTAGTTTTTACTTTATCTCTGTTCCTAACACTTTCATTAGGGTGCACTCATTTTTTCAACATGGTCTTGAATGAATTTGTTAGAAAAATTACCTTTTTGGGGTGCGTAAACTAAAAAATCTTGTTTGCAATTAATGGCCGACATTTGTGGGAGTAATTTGTAGTATGGTATTCCATAGAAAATGTTGATACTCAAAGGAAACTAAAAGTTTTCTGACAAATCTGTTGGTGTCAACGCATTCAGGGCAGCACAGTGACTCGGTGGTTAGGAATGCAGCCTTGCAGCGCTGGGGTCCTGGGTTCAAATCCAACCAAGGACAACATCTGCAAGGAGCTTGTATGTTCTCCTGTGTTTGCGTGGATTTCCTCTCAGTTCTCCAGTTTCCTCCCATACTCCAAATAGGAAATTGTGAGCCCCAATAGGGACAGTGCCAATCATGTCTGCAAATCGTCTGAATTGTAAAGCGATGCGGAATGTGTTGGCGCTATATAAATAAAATGATTATTATTATTATTATCATTTATGCTGAGCACTGTATATATATTGCTTCAGCCATTATTCTTATTCTTCTGAAGCCAAGTAACTGTAGGTTAGTAGCCATATTTTTATTTATTTGGAAAATATATTTATTTTTGGTGCAAACATTTACAATGAATATGTAGACAGTTAAAATCAATACATCCTATTCATATGAAGAAACCTCGGCACTCAAAATGGCTATTTTTCAACAAAAATTTTTAATGCAGTCCAAGAAAAAAACAAACGTTTCGGCCAATTAGGCCTTCATCAGTGTAATCTAAATAAACAGAACAAAATAGATGAATGAAAATTAACAATGAAAAATAAAATATATACATAGATAATCAATAAAGTGTCTAATTCTTAGATAAGACCTCCCAACAATGCATCAGAAGGCAGACCAATATGACAAGGTGAAGTGAAAGAACCTACCCGACCACTGGAGAAATCAGGTGTAGAGAGGGAGGAGGGACGCAGTGTCTCTGGTAGTGAAGGTCACATGAATCTATATAAAGGCATGGTGGAAATAGCCCATTAGAAATAGTGATGTCAAGCCTGCCCCCTTCGGTCAATGCAATAGCGGCGATTGGCCGCGCACACAGGAAATTAGCGGCAATAGGCCACTTTACAGGCTGATCACGCCCACCTCCACTGAACCCCACGCTAGTGGCCATCAGCTTTCTGATAAGCCCCGCCCCTTATACATTTAAACAGGCCGGTGGGGGGCACACATCAGGGCAGACACTTTAACTAGCGGTGGATGCCGCGTTCTAGCCCCACATTCCCCTGATATGAGAGACACAGGTATGCAACAGGCTCCAACCCATCCCATACCCAGCTTGACATCACTATTTCTAATGGGCTATTTCCACCATGCCTTTATATAGATTTGTGTGACCCTCGCTACCAGAGACACTGTGTCCCTCCTCCCTCTCTTCACCTGATTTCTCCAGCGGTCGGGTAGGTTCTTTTACTTCACGTTGTGTTACTGGTCTGCCTTCTGATGCATTGTTGGGAGGTCTTATCTAAGAATTAGACACTTTATTGATTATCTATTTAAATACTTTATTTTTCATTGTTATTTTTGATTCATATATTTTGTTCTGTTTATTTAGATTACACTGATGAAGAACTAATTGGCCGAAACGTTTGTTGTTTTCTTGGACTGCATTAAAAATTTTTCTTGAAAAAAAGCCATTTTGAGTGCTGAGGTTTCTTCGTACAAGTTTGGGTTTGGACCCTACTGGAGCAACTTTCCGGTAGTGCTGCGTTCTTTCTCTAATTACATCCTGTTCATATCTTAGCTTTTCATACTACTGAAACTTTTTCTCATTTTAAAAAAAGTGCATTGCATTTAAACCACGCAATGAACACCATTGTTGACTTTTTCAAATTGATGTGTCTTGCCTTCTGCACTGTTTCCATGAATGGCCATGTTGCTTTTGTTTATCAGCATGTTACTTTGTGCTTGTTCATTAGGTTTGGACAGCACATCTGGAAACTCCTGTCTGCCTGGGAATTTCTCTGTGGGAGAGACCTTGCTGATGAAGGATGCCAACTTAAAAACTTGTCTGTATGTTCCTCCTTTCATAACATACCAATAAATAAATGTTTGAAGATATCTGGATAATTTTTGCACTAAAATCAAAGACATAAAATAAACTAATAAAAATTTGTAGAAAGAAGTCTAATGTGCCTAACACTTTGAACAGTAGAATGTATTAGATATGAGCAGATCAATCCGCTGTAAATAAAATTTGATTGTAATTTTTCTGAAATGTGAAGGTGATGGCAAATTCAAACAATTTGAGATTTGATTTGAGAGGATTGCAAAAAAAAATGCTTGGCACCATTTCACACAAGTGCTGACATTTGAATCAGCCAAAGAGTGACCTCATATCGTCAAGCGTGGCCGCAAAGGCTTCCCCATAATATCTAGCAGCTATCACATCACATGGTATAGTTAAACAGTTGAACTATCACAGGTGCTATAAAGATGAGAGAAGGGAAATAAATGGCCATTTTAGAATTTTACAGCCTATGGACAGGTTGTCAGAATGCATAGCTCATCATGACAGATAAAGGATAAAAAAAAGCCTAAGTCTGATTGTGATGTACTACTTTAGTGCTGAAAAACATTGAAGATGGGAGTGGTAGTCTCAGTCTGTGAATAGTATTACAAAGATTTAAGTAATAGGAAGGTACTGGACCTGCAGAGTCTGTGTGACTGTGAATTGATTGATCTGTGATATATATTTCAGTACAGAAACAGCACTTTAATAACACCTAATTTTATCATTATTGATGAAGTGCAAACAAGGAGGGCAGTTTAATACTCCTCTGTCTTATTTTTGTGTTTGCGTTAAATATTTCACACTGTTATACATGGCTTTTGTGTGAAAGTTTTATTGTCTCCTGATTGAGGTCTAGTCCATGGTTGTGATGCCCCCACAAAGACCTCAATCAGAGGACAATAAAAGTTTCTCACTCCTTATCTATTAAATACTCCAATATTTACTGCCACAACTGATTCTCCCCTTCCCATATTGATAGTTCTGCTTCACGTCTTATTTAGTGCATTATCCCTGTATCCTGTTGTGTATAAATATGTGAGGCCTCAGATTTTGTTTTATAGTGAGCCTGATGAAGAGACCTGAGTAGTCTCGAAAGCTTGCTATTTGTTAGGCTGTGTGCCCACGATGCGGATTTAATGCGTTTCCGCTGCGGCATTTCTGCCACGAAAATGCATTAAAATCGCTTGTTAAGATGATGTCTGCCATGTGTCCCAATGATAATCCGCATGTGCTGTGCACACGCTGCGGAAATTTCCGCTGCGGATTATCATTGCGTAAAACTCCGCAGCACAACCAATTTGGGCGCGATTTCATGGCGAAATCACGCCCATTGACTTGCATTGAACTGCATAAAATCTGCATGTATAGATTTATACATGCGGACAATGCGCAGATGGTACCCGGGTCTGGAGAAGAGGAGACTCTCATCCGACCCAGATACCATCGTACCCACAAGTTAAAAAAAATATATAAAGTAAAAAATAAAAAAAAATATTCATATTCACCTCTCCGGCGGCCCCCAGTCTCCTCCGGGCGGCGATCCTCTGTCCTCGGCGGCCCGCTGTGTACTGGCAGGACCTGCGGTGACATCAATTAATCTGCTGATGGTCACGCGACCATCACCTGACCGCTGACCACTGATGCGGTCAGGTGATGGTCATGTGACCATCAGCTGATTAAATGACGTCACCGCAGGTCCTGCCAGTACACCGCGGGCCGCCGAGGAGACAGGATCGCCGCTAGGAGGAGACCGGAGGCCGCCGGAGAGGTGAGTATAAGGTTTTTTTTCATTCTTTCTACTCTTTAATTCTTTTTTTTTAGTATAGATGCACTATTTGAATGCAGAACTCTCCTCATAAGTTGGTCACACACTATAAATGCAGTTGCATGGATTTATATTGTGTGACCAACTTATATTGTCAAGCCCCATTCCAAATGCATGAGTGATGCTCAAAATCACTTGGAAAACCGCTTGAAAAAATGCATGCATAAACGTATGTAAAAACGCTTAAAAAACGCAATATAATCCGCATGCGTTTTTTTTCTACCAGGGAGAGGAAAAAAACGCTCAGGAAATTTCTGCTTCAAATCTGCATTGTGGGCACATAGCCTTACCATCCTTTCAGTTAGCCAGTAAAAGGTATCAACCACTGAGGACTCTCAAATTTTAATATTTTTTTATCTTCTGGCTAACAAGCTACAAATATATATTTTTCGTAGTAAAAAGACAAATTCTTAAAAATTTCCATATTGTCGCAAATTGGGTGAACTACAACAAAAGAAAATAAAAATACAATTTGTATGCATATTATAAAGATGAGTAAATATCGATGGATAAAAAAAGTACCTTATTCTTAAAGTGATTACCAGCCCAGCTTATGGTGTTATGCATGAATTTGGGAGACATAAAAAAATTCTGCATGTGACATGAGATGTTTGATATAACGCACTGGGAATGCTAGACACACTTTTCTTCTTTACGCCATCTAATGACTAGCACTTATGGACAACAATAGTTGGCAATAATATGTCTTTAAAGAGTTATCTAAACACAATCTTATTTTTAAAAATATGTTCACCAGGGCACAGATTTTCATTGCAGCAGCCATTAAGGTGAACATGTACTACTACATAATGACCAGTCAAACGGGTAGCTTCTGTGCTTTGGTTCAAAAAGCAGTGGACCTTTCTGCTATAAAGTCCATTTGCCCAGTGATATGTGGACATAGTGAGCATGTGCTGGTCACATGGAGGAGATTGTTCAATTTCTTTCCTTGTCCCCAGCTGTCAACACTTTCTGCTGGCAACACCATCTGTCATCATCAAGCTGCTTTAGAAACCTGGAGTTTCTTGTTATTAGCTCTTGGTCCACTAGGACCAAAAGGCATTTCTTGTAATACATGAATATTGTAAGTTATTTTTATACTCCATGCAATGGACAAGAATTAGAGATTCACTTTCTCCTGACTCGTGTCAGAAACTTCTCCTATACTACAGATCTACTAAACCTGGCAAAGTTATATTTAGCTTTAGTATAATACTAATAATTGAATTCTTTGGCCAGCAGAACTGAACAACTCTAAACTCCAGATGTTTCACTCTCATTGTAAAAACCAGGAAAACTTCTAAACGTCTGTATTCTGCCATTCTAAAATGTAGTTTATTCCTGTAGTGATGCGTTCATGACATAGTTAAGGATTCATAGAACATTTGTGGTGGGCTGGCATCTTCTAGTAAACATGTTGCATAATCCATTATGTCTGTATTACATTTACAATCTAAATGCTACATTATAAAAACGTTGTACTTACAACTTCCAGCTGGAAAAAGTCACAAAAGTCTTAAACATTTTACACTAGAGATCACAGCTGGAGGACTCACAATGTTTAGGAAACCAATGAATATCTCAGGAGATGACGTTCATTGTAGATTTTACTCTTCTGATGAGGACACAGATGGACTGTGCAGGGCCTGGGACTATGTATGTAAAACTGTGGTTAGTTTATATTAATACCAGTCCTTCAGAAGCTTACACAGTGAAATACATCCACTGAAACACCACATCCTGCTGAAAATCAGTTTCAAATATTCATATTAAATAATTACTAAAATCTTCTGCCACAAGGGTTTTGTACATGCACACAATGTTCTAGCTTTTGGAATTCAGTGATCCCAACAATGATTTGTCTTCTTTCCCACATGCCAGTTCTTAGGTGGCCCTGGAATAAAGCTGTTGAGGCTGAACACTGGCATAAAACCAGTAATATTAAAGAGGTTGTCCACTACTTTTACATTGATGCCCTATCCTCTCCGCCTCCTATTCAATTCAATAGTAAGTATATCCGGCCGGTGGCCGCCGCCACCACCGATAAAAGCTGATCGACGGAGGTGTCAGGTATCGGACCCTGGCCGATCAGACATTGATGCCCTATCCTGAGGATAGGGCATCAATGTAAAAATAGTGGACAACTTCTTTAAGTAAAAATCTGCAGTAAAATCATGTGAATGTACTGACTCGATTATACAAACCGTACTCCGTCTAAATTATAGACCTCAATTCCAGTAGTGCATCATCCAGGAGGTGAGGTAAGTATCACTTCATCTTAATTGGCAGTATTAACTGGAAGGGATAGAGGTTTTGGTAAATATGCCATCATTCCATATGTGTTCTTGCTTCACAGAAGCCCAATCAGCTCCTGGCAATAAAAAAGCTAGAAAAAAATGTTGGTGCAAATCGATTGGCAGGACCACATCTACCGGCCACATTTGTAATCTGTGGCTGCTGGAGCCCTGACAACCACCTCTTACTTGATGCAATCATGGTGTGACACAGATTAACTAAATACTTTGGTCACATGTTGATATGTTTGTTATACAATTAAAGAGAACCTGATTACTGCAGATATTATACTGTAGCAAAACCTACAAAAGACAAAAAATATATCTCATACCCTACCATCATTATATATAAATGTAAATGAAAGTTGCATATTAAATATAGGGTACTTAGTGAACTATTTTTGATCAAAAAAAGTATACAAGCCGTCCCACCAGCGACAAGGTGACCCTAAATTGGGACGGTACCTACACTGTCTATATTAAAAACCTTACTGTATATCAAAGTTGAAGTAATGCATATAAAAGGGTAGACAAATAGGACCGGGTCCCAACTTCAGACCACCTAGGCCCGTGGTAAGCTACATATATACTAATCAGCTCAACAAAGGGGATGCCATACCCTTAATTTGCACAGAATGCAAACAAGACAAAAAACCAAGCAATGTGAACTGAGGTCTAAAATGGTACACATGCAAGAAATAGGAGCATGTTCACACTAGCAAAAAGAAGCAAAACCTACAAAAGACAAAAAATATATCTCATACCCTACCATCATTATATATAAATGTAAATGAAAGTTGCATATTAAATATAAGGTACTTAGTGAACTATTTTTGATCAAAAAAAGTATACAAGCCGTCCCACCAGCGACAAGGTGACCCTTAATTGGGACGGTACCTACACTGTCTATATTAAAAACCTTACTGTATATCAAAGTTGAAGTAATGCATATAAAAGGGTAGACAAATAGGACCGGGTCCCAACTTCAGACCACCTAGGCCCGTGGTAAGCTACATATATACTAATCAGCTCAACAAAGGGGATGCCACACCCTTAATTTGCACAGAATGCAAACAAGACAAAAAACCAAGCAATGTGAACTGAGGTCTAAGATGGTACACATGCAAGAAATAGGAGCATGTTCACACTAGCAAAAAGAAGCAAAACCTACAAAAGACAAAATATACATCTCACACCCTACCATCATTATATATAAATGTAAATGAAAGTTGCATATTAAATATAGGGTACTTAGTGAACTATTTTTGATCAAAAAAAGTATACAAGCCGTCCCACCAGCGACAAGGTGACCCTAAATTGGGACGGTACCTACACTGTCTATATTAAAAACCTTACTGTATATCAAAGTTGAAGTAATGCATATAAAAGGGTAGACAAATAGGGCCGGGTCCCAACTTCAGACCACCTAGGCCCGTGGTAAGCTACATATATACTAATCAGCTCAACAAAGGGGATGCCACGCCCTTAATTTGCACAGAATGCAAACAAGACAAAAAACCAAGCAATGTGAACTTAGGTCTAAGATGGTACACATGCAAGAAATAGGAGCATGTTCACACTAGCAAAAAGAAGCAAAACCTACAAAAGACAAAAAATATATCTCATACCCTACCATCATTATATATAAATGTAAATGAAAGTTGCATATTAAATATAGGGTACTTAGTGAACTATTTTTGATCAAAAAAAGTATACAAGCCGTCCCACCAGCGACAAGGTGACCCTAAATTGGGACGGTACCTACACTGTCTATATTAAAAACCTTACTGTATATCAAAGTTGAAGTAATGCATATAAAAGGGTAGACAAATAGGACCGGGTCCCAACTTCAGACCACCTAGGCCCGTGGTAAGCTACATATATACTAATCAGCTCAACAAAGGGGATGCCACACCCTTAATTTGCACAGAATGCAAACAAGACAAAAAACCAAGCAATGTGAACTGAGGTCTAAGATGGTACACATGCAAGAAATAGGAGCATGTTCACACTAGCAAAAAGAAGCAAAACCTACAAAAGACAAAAAATATATCTCATACCCTACCATCATTATATATAAATGTAAATGAAAGTTGCATATTAAATATAGGGTACTTAGTGAACTATTTTTTATACTATTTTTTATACTGTAGGTAGCATTATTGCAGCCATGTACATTATGTTCTGCTTTGGAACCCCGTGGTGTTTCAGGAAAACCCAGGAAAAGGCAGGATGGTCGTTACTCCGTATGGTTCTTGTGGTGCACGTGGAGGAAATGCAGATCAAACCAATTAGGATCCCGGCACTCACATGTAAAATAATTAGCCGTTTATTGTTGTCTCAACATACAAGTCATCATGATGACTTGTATGTTGAGACAATAATAAACGGCTAATTATTTCACATGTGAGTGCCGGGATCCTACTTGGTTTGATTTTCAGGAAAAGCATACTCTTAAAACCAGGGCAGGAATATGTATCTCAGAAATCTAGTCCAAAAGGCTGGCATTCGGCCACTTCTCCCTTCTCTGCTTCCCTAGACAGATAGGTCAGTGAAGCCACTGGATACCACCGTCTATGGTCATCCGAAACACATCATCCCAGGTTGGCTTTTAAAAGTATATACACTCTTAAATCCCATAGCTATTGTGCTCCTAATTAGAGATGAGCGGTGTTCGACTAGAACTGTTCGCCAATCTCAAATTCAAGCTGTTTTGGGCGGTGTTCGAGTTGTTCGACGAACCCGAACGATTTGCAAAAAATTCGGCTGTTCGAGCTTATGTTCGATAACTGTTCGTGCACCAAAAGCGTGTCCTGCATGTCTGGCGCTATTTTGAGCACCAATCATGCAGGGATTGCCTGCCACTCACTGTAATGCCACAGCCATGGTGGTTGTAGCATTACAGTGATTGCCCAAATCGATGGGAACAGTGCCAACAGTGAAACATGAAAAGCGGCAATTCAGCAGCGGCATAGACCGGTACCCAACAATTTAGAACAGAAAGAATAGAGCATCACACATAGATTAGATAGATAGAAACATGTCAGCCACATATATACGAAGTACAGTGACAGTGTTGCTTACTGTACTTGTCATTTAGTGTAAAGGATTTATCAAAAAAAATAATAGTGTTTTCATGCACAGTCTCTTTAAAAAAGCGGGCCGGCAATTCAGCAGCGGTACCCGACAATTTAGAATAGAAAGAATAGAGAATCACACATAGATTAGATAGATAGAAACATGTCAGTCACATATATGAAGTACAGTGACAGTGTTGCTTACTGTACTTGTCATTTAGTGTAAAGGATTTATTAAAAAAAATAATAGTGTTTTCATGCACTGTCTCTTTAAAAAAGCCGGCCGGCAATTCAGCATCGGTACCCGACAATTTAGAATAGAAGGAATAGAGAATCACACATAGATTAGATAGATAGAAACATGTCAGTCACATATATATGAAGTACAGTGACAGTGTTGCTTACTGTACTTGTCATTTAGTGTTAAAATAAAGGATTTATTTAAAAAAAAATTGGCGTGGGGGTCCCCATAATTTTAGGCTCTAGCGGAGGTTAAGCAGACGGCTGGGGCAGATGTTTGAAGCCTGGGAGGGGGGTAATACCCATGGAGCTTCCCAGGCTACTAATATCAGCCCCCAGCTGAATACCTAGCCTTTACTAGCTATTAAAATGGGGGACCCCCCCCAAAAAAATGACGTGCGGTCCCCCCTATTTTAATAGCTAGCAAAGGCTAGGCAGACAGCTGGGGGCTGATATTAATAGCCCAGGAAGGGTGCCATGAATATTGGCCCCCTCTCCCAGGCTAGAAACACCAGCCGTCAGCCGCCCCAGAACTGGCGCATCCATAGGATGCGCTAATTCTGGCACTTTGCCTCGCTCTTCCCACTGCCCTGTAGCGGTGGCAGTGGGGTAATAGGGCTGGGGTTGATGTCAGCTTATAATGCCAGCTGACATCAAGCCCAGGTTAGTAATGGAGAAGCGTCTATAAGACACCCCCATTACTAATCCCATAGTCAAAGTTAAAAGAAAACACAAACACCCAGAATAAACTCCTTTAATTGAAATAAAGACACATTCCTTTATTGTTCTAAATTAAACCATACTTACCACCACGCCCATTCCAGCTGAAGCCAACGATCTCCTGCAATAAAAGTAAAATAATAAAGCAACATCATCCTTACCTTTCAATGGTTCCCACGACAGCTTCAGCTCTGCTACATCGAGATGACAGGCTGGACCGCAGCAGAACGCTGCCATCCAGCTTGCCATGCCGCGGACACTGAGAAGCGCAGGCATGCTTGCGCTCCTCAGTGTCTCGCTGTGACGGCATAAAGATGAGACGAGTTCATGTCCAATGAACTCAGCTCACCTCATGCACGTCACTGACAGCGTGGGAAAATTCTCCTGCACTCAGCGCTACAGCGTGAGAATTTTCCCACGCTGTCAGTGACGTGCATGAGGTGAGCTTATTCATGTCCAATGATCTCAGCTCACCTCATGCACGTCACTGACAGCGTGGGAGAATTCTCACGCTGTAGCGCTGAGTGCAGGAGAATTTTCCCACGCTGTCAGTGACGTGCATGAGGTGAGCTGAGATCATTGGATATGAACTCGTCTCATCTTTATGCCGTCACAGCGAGACACTGAGGAGCGCAAGCATGCCTGCCCTTCTCAGTGTCTGCGGGATGACAGGCTGGATGGCAGCGTTCTGCTGCGGTCCAGCCTGTCATCTCGATGTAGCAGAGCTGAAGCTGTCGTGGGAACCATGGAAAGTTAAGGATGAGGTTGCTTTATTATTTTACTTTTATTGCAGAAGACATTGGCTTCAGCTGGAATGGGCGTGACGGTAAGTATTGTTTAATTTAGAACAATAAAGAATTGTGTGTTTATTTCAATTAAAGGACTTTATTCTGGGTGTTGTGTTTTTTTTAAATACTTTACTAGAAATTCATGGCGGTCATGTCTAATATTGGCATGACCCCATGAATTTCGGGCTTAGGGCCAGCTGATAATGCCAAGCTGGCCCTAACCCCTTTATTACCCAGTGAGCCACCGCACCAGGGCCCTGGATGAGTTGGGTACAGCGCCAGAAGATGGCGCTTCTATGAACGCGCCATTTTCCGGGGTGGCTGCGGACTGCAATTTGCAGCGGGGGGGACCCAGAAAGCTTGGGCCTCCCTGCACTGCAGATTCCAGCCCCCAGCTGCCTAGTTGTACCTGGCTGGACACAAAAATAGGGCGAAGCCCCACGTATTTTTTTTTTTAAATTATTTCATGAAATTCATGAAATAATTAAGAAAAAAAGGGCTTCCCTATATTGTTGTGTCCAACCAGGTACAAATAGGCAGCTGGTGGTTGGGGGCAGCCCGTTCCTGCCTGCTGTACCTGGCTGGACACAAATATAGTGCGAAACCCCACGTCAATTTTTTTTTAAATTATTTCATGAAAGTAGATGGTGGCCCGATTCTAACACATCGGGTATTCTAGAATATGTATGCGGCAGACCCGGCGCAATCAGCAGAGCGGTGTTTAAATTTGGCGCCAAAATCGCTGACTGGTCGCGGCCAGCAACCGCGACCAATCAGCAAAGCGGTGTTGAAATTTGGCGACTATATCGCTGATTGGTCACGGCCGGCGGTTGCGACTAATCAGCAGAGCGGGGTTTAAATTTTGCGCCAATAATACTGATTGGTCGCGGTCGCGAACAATCAGCAAAGCGGTGTTTAAATTTTGCGCCAATAATGCTGATTGGTTGCGGTTGCGACCAATCAGCAAAGCGGTGTTTAAATTTGGCGCCAATAACGGTGATTGGTCATGACCGCGACCATTCAGCAGGGTGGTGTTTAAATTTGGCGGCAACAATGTTGATTAGTCGCGGCCGGCGGTCGCGACCAATCAGCAGAGCGGGGTTTAAATTTGGCGCCAATAATGCTGATTGGTCGCAATCGCCGGCCGCGACCAATCAGCAGAGCGGTGTTTCAATTTGGCGCCAAAATCGCTGATTGGTCGCGGCCGGCAACCGTGACCCATCAGCAGAGCGGGGTTTAAATTTGGCACCAATACTGCTGATTGGTCGCGGCCGGCAACCGTGACCAATCAGCCGAGCAGGGTTTAAATTTGGCGCCAATACTGCAGATTGGTTGCGGACGGCGACCGCGATCAATCAGCAGAGCGGTGTTTAAATTTGGCGCCAATAATGCTGATTAGTCACGGCCGGCATCCGCGACCAATTAGCAGAGCGGGGTTTAAATTTGGCGCCAATCTCTCTGATTGGTCGCGGCTGGAGTCCGCGACCAATCAGCAGAGCATTGTTTAAATTTGGCGCCAATCTCACTGATTGGTCGCGGCCGCTATTTAAATGTGGCGCCCAAATCGGTGATTGGTCGCGGGCAGTTTCCGCGACCAATCAGCAGAGCGGTGTTTAACTTTGGCGCCAAGATCACTGATTGGTCGCGTGCGGAGAGCGCGACTAATCAGTGAATCGTATTGGTGAGGACCAGGAAGCGCCACTGCCTGGTCGGATACTTCCGCTGCGAGAAGCCGGGAGATGAGCGACTGCTCGCAGCAGATGTATCCCGACCCGCAGCTCCGCTCCCCGGTCCTCCCTTGACACCCTAGCCGCTGATCTCCCTACAGCATCCGCATGGTGTTACAAAGATCCGGACATTTGTGTTAAAAATCGCTGATTGGTCGCTGGCGCTGCCCGCGACCAATCACTGATTTGGGCGCCAAATTTAAATATCGGCCACAACCAATCACCGATCTTGGCTCCACATTTAAACACCGATGTGCTGATTGGTCGCCGACGCTGGGCGCGACCAGTCACCGATTTTGGCGCCACATTTAAATAGCGTCCGCGACCAATCAGTACAGCGGTGTTTAAATGTGGAGCCAAGATGGGTGATTGGTCGCGGACGATATTTAAATTTGGCGCCCAAATCGGTGATTGGTCGCGGGCAGCGCCAGCGACCAATCAGCGATTTTTAACACAAATGTCCGGACCTTTGTAACACCATGCGGATACTGTGGGGACATCAGCGGCTAGGGTGTGAAGGGAGGACCGGGGAGCGGCGCTGCGGGTCAGGATACTTCTGCTCCGAACGCCCGCTCATGTCCCGGGTTCTCGCAGCGGAAGTATCCGCACAGGCAGCGCCGCTGACATCCATGCGGCTAGGGCGTGAAGGGAGGACCGGGGAGCGGCGCTGACATCCAATTGGTCGCGGCCGCTATTTAAATGTGCCGCACAAATCGGTGATTGGTCGCCGTCTTGACCGCGACCAATCGCTGATCTTGCCGCCAAAGTTAAACACTACTGTGCTGATTGGTCGCGGACGCTGCCCGCGACCAATCACCGATTTGTGCGCCAAATTTAAATATCAGCCTCATGCACGTCACTGACAGCGTGGGAAAATTCTCCTGCACTCAGCGCTTCAGCGTGAGAATTCTCCCACGCTGTCAGTGACGTGCATGAGGTGAGCTGAGCTCATTGGACATGAACTCGTCTCATCTTTATGCCGTCACAGTGAGACACTGAGGAGCGCAAGCATGCCTGCGCTTCTCAGTGTCCGCGGCATGGCAAGCTGGATGGCAGCGTTCTGCTGCGGTCCAGCCTGTCATCTCGATGTAGCAGAGCTGAAGCTGTCGTGGGAACCATGGAAAGGTAAGGATGATGTTGGTTTATTATTTTACTTTTATTGCAGGAGATCGTTGGCTTCAGCTGGAATGGGAGTGATGGTAAGTATGGTTTAATTTAGAACAATAAAGAATTGTGTGTTTATTTCAATTAAAGGACTTTATTCTGGGTGTTTGTGTTTTCTTTTAACTTTGACTATGGGGTTAGTAATGGGGGTGTCTTATAGACGCCTCTCCATTACTAACCTGGGCTTGATGTCAGCTGGCATTATAAGCTGACATCAACCCCAGCCCTATTACCCCACTGCCACCGCTACAGGGCAGTGGGAAGAGCGAGGCTAAGTGCCAGATTTGGCGCATCCTACGGATGCGCCATTTCTGGGACAGCTGACGGCTGGTGTTTCTAGCCTGGGAGGGGGCCAATATTCATGACACCCTTCCTGTGCTATTAATATCAGCCCCCAGCTGTCTGCTTAGCCTTTGCTAGCTATTTAAATAGGGGGGACCCCACGTCATTTTTTTGGGGGGGTCCCCCATTTTAATAGCTAGTAAAGGCTAGGTATTCAGCTGGGGGCTCATATTAGTAGCCTGGGAAGCTCCGTGGGTATTACCCCCTTCCCAGGCTTCAAACATCTGCCCCAGCTGTCTGCTTAACCTCCGCTAGAGACTAAAATTACGGGGAACCCCACGCCAATTTTTTTTTAAATAAATCCTTTATTTTAACACTAAATGACAAGTACAGTGATCAACACTATCACTGTACTTCTTATATATGTGACTGACATGTTTCTATCTATCTAATCTATGTGTGATGCTCTATCTTTCTGTTCTAAATTGTCGGGTACCGAGGCTGAATTGCCGGCCGGCTTTTTTAAAGAGACGGTGCATGAAAACACTATTATTTTTTTAAATAAATCCTTTACACTAAATGACAAGTACAGTAACCAACACTGTCCCTGTACTTATTATATATGTGATTGCCATGTTTATATCTATCTATGTGTGATGCTCTATTCTTTCTGTTATAAATTGTCGGGTACCGCTGCTGAATTGCCGGCCGGCTTTTTTAAAGAGACGGTGTACGAAAACACTATTATTTTTTTTTATAAATCCTTTACACTAAATGACAAGTACAGTAAGCAACACTGTCACTGTGCTTCTTATATGTGTGACTGACATGTTTCTATCTATCTAATCTATGTGTGATGATCTATTCCTTCTTGTCTAAATTGTCGGGTACCGGTGTATGCCGCTGCTGAATTGCCGGCCGGCTTTTTCAAAGAGAGCGTCTTCTGAGCAGTTTGTCAGCTTTTGGACACCTTTGAAGGTGTTTTCTATGTGTTTCTATGTGTTTTTGTTTGCCTGCCATTGGTTTTAACGGTGTTAGACGGTGTTCTAAGGTGTTCGACGAACAGTTCGACGAACAGTTCCTCGAACATCCCGGTGTTCGACGAACCGAACCCGAACACTACGGGGGTGGCTCAACACTACTCCTAATTAACTGTCCAGAACCATTATGGTGACGTTTATCCTTAAATTAAGGAAAATTGAGGTTAATTCATAATATGTGCAGTATATACAGTACAGACCAAAAGTTTGGACACACCTTCTCATTTAAAGATTTCTCTGTATTTTCATGACTATGAAAATTGTATATTCACACTGAAGGCATCAAAACTATGAATTAACACATGTGGAATTATATACTTAACAAAAAAGTATGAAACAACTGAAAATATGTCTTATATTCTAGGCTCTTCAAAGTAGCCACCTTTTGCTTTGATGGCTGCTTTCCACACTCTTGATGAGCTTCAAGAGGTAGTCACCGGAAATGGTCTTCCAACAATCTTGAAGGAGTTCCCAGACATGCTTTGCACTTGATGGCCCTTTTGCCTTCACTCTGCGGTCCAGCTCACCCTAAACCATCTCGATTGGGTTCAGGTCTGGTGTCTGTGGAGGCCAAGTCATCTGGCGTAGCACCCCATCACTATCCTTCTTGGTGAAATAGCCCTTACACAGCCTAGAGGTGTGTTTGGGGTCATTGTCCTGTTGAAAAATAAATGATTGTCCAACTGAATGCAAACCGGATGGAATAGCATGCTGCTGCAAGATGCTGTGCTAGCCATGCTGGTTCAGTATGCCTTCAATTTTGAATAAATCCCCAACAATGTCACCAGCAAAGCACCCCCACACCATCACACCTCCTCCTCCATGCTTCACGGTGATAACCAGTCATGTAGAGTCCATCCGTTCACCTTTTCTGCGTCGCACAAAGACACAGTGGTTGGAACCAAAGATCTCAAATTTGGACTCATCAGACCAAAGCACAGATTTCCACTGGTCTAATGTCCATTCCTTGTGTTCTTTAGCTCAAACAAGCCTCTTCTGCTTGTTGCCTGTCCTCCTTAGCAGTGGTTTCCAAGCAGCTATTTTACCATATTTTACCATGCACAAATTCTCCTCTTAACAGTTGTTGTAGAGATGTGTCTGCTGCTAGAACTCTGTGTGGCATTGACCTGGTCTCTAATCTGAGCTGCTGTTAACCTGCGATTTCTGAGGCTGGTGACTCAGATAAACTTATCCTCAGAAGCAGAGGTGACTCTTGGTCTTCCTTTCCTGGGGCTGTCCTCATGTGAGCCAGTTTCTTTGTAGCGCTTGATGGTTCTTGCAGCTGCACTTGGGGACACTTTCAAAGTTTTCCCAATTTTTCGGACTGACTGACCTTCATTTCTTAAAGTAATGATGGCCATTAGTTTTTCTTTACTTAGCTGCTTTTTTCTTGCCGCCATAATACAAATTCTAAGTCTATTCAGTATGATTATCAGCTGTGTATCCACCTGACTTCTGCACAACACAACTGATGGTCCCAACCCCATTTATAAGGCAAGAAATCCCACTTATTAAACCTGACAGGGCACACCTGTGAAGTGAAAACCATTTCCGGTGACTACCTCTTGAAGCTCATCAAGAGAATGCCAAGAGTGTGCAAAGCAGTCATCAAAGCAAAAGGTGGCTACTTTGAAGAACCTAGAATATAAGACATATTTTCAGTTGTTTCACACTTTTTTGTTAAGTATATAATTCCACATGTGTTAATTCATAGTTTTGATGCCTTCAGTGTGAATGTACAATTTTCATAGTCCTGAAAATACAGAAAAATCTTTAAATGAGAAGGTGTGTCCAAACTTTTGGTCTGTACTGTATACTACAAGATTTTAAAGTGCTAAACATAGCAGTCCCAAAACCATCCCTTATGTAGAAGGAGTAGCACTCAACAATGACTAAAACCATACTGACCCTTACGACTATGAGTCTTTGAGGATCAAGAAGTAAAAGTATACACTATATAAAAGACTAGATTTTTATTAGTAAACTACAATAATTCAATACATAAAAATGAAATGATATGAAAAGGTGCATCAAGCCAAGAGGGAGCACAGCTACAGAATCGTGAATAACAAACTATATGCTAAATAACTATGGTTATATAGGTGCACTTACAGTGGGTACGGAAAGTATTCAGACCCCTTTAAATTTTTCACTCTCTGTTTCATTGCAGCCATTTGTTAAACTCTAAAAAGTTCATTTTTTTCTCATTAAAGTACACTCCACACCCCATCTTAACTGAAAAAAACAGAAATGTAGAAATTTTTGCAAATTTATTAAAAAAGGAAAACTGAAATATCACATGGTCATAAGACCCTTTGCTCAGACGCTCATATTTAAGTCACATGCTGTCCATTTCCTTGTGATCTTCCTTGAGATGGTTTTACTCCTTCATTGGAGTCCAGCTGTGTTTAATTAAACTGATAGGACTTGTTTTGGAAAGGCAGACACCTGTCTATATAAGACCTCACAGCTCACAGTGCATGTCAGACCAAATGAGAATCATGTTCTCAAAGGAACTGTCCAAGGAGCTCAGAGACAGAATTGTGGCAAGGCACAGATCTGGCCAAGGTTACAAAATAATTTCTGCATTACTCAAAGTCCTAAGATCACAGTGGCCTCCATAATCCTTAAATGGAAGAAGTTTGGGACCACCAGAAGTTTTCCTAGACCTGGCTGTCCAGGCAAACTGAGCATTCGTGGGAGAAGAGCCTTTGTGAGAGAGGTAAAGAAGAACCCCAAGATCACTGGGGCTGAGCTCCAGAGATGCAGTAGGGAGATGGGAGAAAGTTCTACAAAGTCAACTGTCACTGCAGCCCTCCACCAGTCGGGGCTTTATGGCAGAGTGGCCTGACAGAAGCCTCTCCTCAGTGCAAGACATATGAAAGCCCGCATAGAGTTTGCTCAAAAACTCATGAAGGACTCGCAGACTATGAGAAATAAGATTCTCTGGTCTGATGAGACGATGATAGAACTTTTTGGTGATAATTCTAAGCGCTATGTGTGGAGAAAACCAGGCACTGCTCATCACCTGCCCAATACAATCCCAACAGTGAAACATGGTGGTGGCAGCATCATGCTATAGGGGTGTTTTTCAGCTGCAGGAACAGGATGACTGGTTGCAATTGAAGGAAACATGAATGCGGCCAAGTACAGAGATATCCTGGATGAATACCTCTTCCAGAGTGCTCTGGACCTCAGACTTGGCCGAAGGTTCACCTTCCAACAAGACAATGACCCTAAGTACGCAGCTAAAATAACAAAGGAGTGGCTTCAGAACAACTCTGTGACCATTCTTGATTGTCCCAGACAGAGCCCTGCCCTAAACCCAATTGAGCATCTCTGGAGAGACCTGAAAATGGCTGTCCACCAAAGTGCACCATCCTACCTGACGGAACTGGAGAGAATCTGCAAGGAAGAATGGCAGAGGATCCTCAAAACCAGGTGTGAAAAACTTGTTCCATCATTTCCAAGAAGACTCATGGCTGTACTAGCTCAAAAGGGTGCTTGTACTCAATACTGAGCAAAGAGTCTGAATACTTATGACCATGTGATATTTCAGTTTTTCTTTTTTAATAAATTTGCAAAAATTTCTACATTTCTGTTTTTTTTCAGTCAAGATGGGGTGCAGAGTGTACTTTAATGAGAAAAAAATAAACTTTTCAGAATTTTACCAAATAGCTGCAATGAAACAAAGAGTGACAAATTTAAAGGGCTCTAAATACTTTCCGTACCCACTGTATAAGCAGTCTTAATACATCTTGGTCTATAAACTTTGCATACAGAGGTAATATTCAGTGTGCATATAAATGATATTCATCTATGTAATAAACAAAGTTCTTGCACACTAATAGTTAATGTACAATTTTTTTACTCCCTTTTAATGCTTATAGTAACTATCTTTTATAACATGTGCATGTCTAGACCTAATATGGCTGTCATACAAACTGCCAACAGTAAATTAATATGCCCATAGCATATTACCATATCAGCATGTTAACATCCACCTTTCGTGTCTCCCCTATTTCCTCATAGATTGTAAGCTTGCAATCTTGTAAAATTCCTCATAGATTGTAAGCTCACTCCTCTTGGTATCTGCTGATTTATGTGATTGTTATTCTGTAATGTCTTTTATTGTCTGCACAAGTCCCCTCTAAAATGTAAAGTGCTGCGGAATATGTTGGCGCTATAGAAGTAAAATTATTATTAATTATTATATGCATCTAAATCCTATTTATAGTGTTGACAAAATGTAGGTCTTAGATAGGTCAGATACAGAAACAGAATATAATTACCCAAATAGTAAGTGTGCTGGACCCCTTTGACACGCCCCCAGAAGAAGCAAGGTGAAACGTGCGTTGGAGTGGGGGGACGCAGCTCTACAGTCATGGCCAAAAGTTTTGAGAATGACACCAAAATTATATTTTCACATGATCTGCTGGCCTCTGGTTTTTATTAGTGTTTGTCTGATGTTTATATCACATACAGAAATATAATTGCAATCATATTATGAGTACCAATAGGTTATATTGACAGTTAGAATGAGTTAATGCAGAAAGTCAATATTTGCAGTGTTGCCCCTTCTTCTTCAAGACCTCTGTAATTCTCCCTAGCATGCTCTCAATCAACTTTTGGACCAAATCCTGACTGATAGCAGTCTATTCTTGCATAATCAATGCTTGCATTTTGCCAGAATTTGTTGGTTTTTGTTTGTCCACCCGTCTCATGATGATTGACCACAAGTTCTCAATGGGATTAAGATCTGGGGAGTTTCCAGGCCATGGACCCAAAATCTCTATGTTTTGTTCCATGAGCCATTTTGTTATCACCTTTGCTTTATGGCAAGGTGCTCCATCATGCTGGAAAAGGCATTTTTGTGCGCCAAACTGCTCTTGGACGGTTGGGAGAAGTTGCTCTTGGAGGACATTCTGGTACCATTCTTTATTCATGGCTGTGTTTTTAGGCAAGACTGTGAGTGAGCCGATTCCCTTGGCTGAGAAGCAACCCCACACATGAATGGTTTCAGGATGCTTTACAGTTGGCATGAGACAAGACTGGTGGTAGCGCTCACCTCTTCTTCTCCGAATAAGCTGTTTTCCAGATGTCCCAAACAATCGAAAAGGGGATTTATCAGAGAAAATAACTTTGCCCCAGTCCTCAGCAGTCCACTCCCTGTACCTTTTGCAGAATATCAGTCGGTCCCTGATGTTTTTCCTGGAGAGAAGTGGCTTCTTTGCTGCCCTCCTTGAAACCAGCCCTTGCTCAAAGAGTCTCCGCCTCACAGTGCATGCAGAAGCACTCACACCAGCCTGCTGCCATTCCTGAGCAAGCTCGGCACTGCTGGTAGTCCGATCCTATAGCTGAAACAGTTTTAAGATATGGTCCTGGCGCTTGCTGGTCTTTCTTGGGCGCCCTGGAGCCTTTTTGACAACAATGGAAGCTCTCTCCTTGAAGTTCTTGATGATGCAATAGATTGTTGACTGAGGTGCAATCTTTGTAGCTGCGATACTCTTCCATGTTAGGCCATTTTTGTGCAGTGCAATGATGGCTGCACGTGTTTCTTTAGAGATAACCATGGTTAACTGAAGAGAAACAATGATACCAAGAACCAGCCTCCTTTTAAAGTGTCCAGTGATGTCATTCTTACTTAATCATGACTGATTGATCGCCAGCCCTGTCCTCATCAACACCCACACCTGTGTTAATGGATCAATCACTAAAACGATGTTAGATGCTCCTTTTAAGGCAGGACTGCAATGATGTTGAAATGTGTTTTGGGGGTTAAAGTTCATTTTCTGGGCAAATATTGACTTTGCAAGTACAGTAATTGCTGTTAAGCTGATCACTCTTTGACATTCAGGAGTATATGCAAATTGCCATTACAAAAAATGAAGCAGTAAACTTTGGAAAAATTACTATTTGTCTCATTCTCAATACTTTTGGCCATGACTGTAGTCTTTTCTGCAGATTTGACCCACACACTTACTATTCAGGTAATTAACACCATGATAACTTCTGTTAAGGGTACTTGCACATAATGTCTTTTCCAGGCGGGTGAATCCTCCAAGTGTTTCAAGAGGACGACGCTTTAAGAAATGCCTGCGTTTTTTCCGTAAACATTTTTATTCGCTTTTTTGGTCATTTCCTGAGTGCTTTTTTAAACATTTTTGACTGCATTTTTCCAGTATTTTTGTGGTGTCTTTCTTACTGGCATTTTCCAGACTTTTTTAACTCCTTTCAACAATGACAAAAGTGCTAGCAGTTTTTTAAGCACTGGAAAATACTGGCAAAGCATTTAAAAAGATACCTGGGACTCTTCCAGATATCTTTTGAATCTTCCATTTAACTTGCATTGTAAAGTAGGAGAGTGTTTTCAGAGCAGATAATGTCTGAAGATTGGTCCACTTCTTTAAGCCGTTTTTGTAAACCTGAGGCAGTTTACATAAACAGCCTGAACATATGAACAGCAAGATGTTTTTACATAGATAAGCATATGATGATTCTTTTGAGCATTTTGTGGGTGGTTTTTCAGCCAAATTTTGGAGCAGATCTACTTGAAAAAGATGTTGTGTGCAGTTCTCAAAAACTAACAATTTATATATATATATATATATATATATTTTGTAAATTGGACTAGTAATACAGATGCAAAACATTAACTTTTTTCTTTTTTTTTTATAATTAGCCTACCATTGATCAAAAATGCAACATAGCCCTAAAATGCTATGCTGATATGTAGCTATAAAGAGGATCTTGCCAGGAAATGAACATGTGGCAACAGCATGCGGCATAGTCTTGGAGTTTATAGTTGCTAAATTGGACTATTAAAACAGATATTCAAAAATTTAAATGTGTCTGTTTTTAACCCCCCCCCCCAAACAAAAAAAACAAAAATTAAAGCATTTACCAAAAAAGGATGAGACAAGTACAGCTAGGTAGGTTCACTTCCCAAATGTAAGCACCTGCAACAATAGCCTGATATCAAGAGCCTGCTGCAGTGTTCAGCGGTGTGTGAAATGCCATTGGGCATTTTGTTTGCGATTGTCATGAATCAAATCAAAAATTGTTCAAATTTGCCAGGACTTGCAGTTTTTAAGAAATTTGATTCGAAGTTGATTAGCTATGGATCGATGCGCTCATCTCTGATAAAGATGTAAAGGTTAATGTACAACCATTAGATAATGCGAGCTTCTGCAGCAACTCCAGTCAATTAAGAACTGTATATATGATGTACACTGCTCAAAAAAATAAAGGGAACACTCAAATAACACATCCTAGATCTGAATGAATGAAATATTCTCATTGAATACTTTGTTCTCTACAAAGTTGAACGTGCTGACAACAAAATCACACAAAAATCAACAATGGAAATCAAATTTATTAACCAATGGAGGCCTGGATTTGGAGTCACCCCCAAAATTAAAGTGGAAAAACACACTACAGGCTGATCCAACTTTGATGTAATGTCCTTAAAACAAGTCAAAATGAGGCTCAGTATTGTGTGTGGCCTCCACGTGCCTGTATGACATCCTTACAGCGCCTGGGCATGCTCCTGATGAGGTTGCGGATGGTCACCTGTGGGATCTCCTCCCAGATCTGGACTAAAGCATCCGCCAACTCCTGGACAGTCTGTGGTGCAACGTGACGTTGGTGGATGGAGCGAGACATGATGTCCCAGATGTGGTCAATCGGATTCAGGTCTGGGGAACGGGCGGGCCAGTCCATATCTTCAATGCCTTCATCTTGCAGGAACTGCTGATACACTCCAGCCACATGAGGTCTGGCATTGTCCTGCATTAGGAGGAACCCAGCGCCAACTGCACCAGCATCTGGTCTCACAAGGGGTCTGAGGATCTCATCTCGGTACCTAATGGCAGTCAGGCTACCTCTGGTGAGCACATGGAGGGCTGTGCGGACCTCCAAAGAAATGCCACCCCACACCAATACTGACCCACTGCCAAACCGGTCATGCTGAAGGATGTTGCAGGCAGCAGATCGCTCTCCATGGCATCTCCAGACTCTGTCACGTCTGTTGCATGTGCTCAGTGTGAACCTGCTTTCATCTTTGAAGAGCACAGGGCGCGAGTGGCGACTTTGCCAATCTTGGTGTTCTGTGGCAAATGCCAAGTGTCCTGCACGGTGTTCGGCTGTGAGAACAACCCCCATCTGTGGACGTCGGGCCCTCATACCATCCTCATGGAGTCGGTTTCTAATCGTTTGTGCAGACACATGCACATTTGTGGCCTGCTGGAGGTAATTTTGCAGGGCTCTGGCAGTGCTCCTCCTGTTCCTCCTTGCACAAAAACAGAGGTAGCGGTCCTGCTGCTGGGTTGTTGCCCTCCTATGGCCCCCTCCACGTCTCCTGGTGTACTGGCCTGTCTCCTGGTAGCACCTTCAGCTTCTGGACACTACGCTGACAGACACAGCAAACCTTCTTGCCACAGCTCGCATTGATGTGTCATCCTGGATGAGCTGCACTACCTGAGCAACTTCTGTGGGTTGTAGAGTCCGTCTCATGCTACCACGAGTGTGAAAGCACAACCAACATTCAAAGGTGACCAAAACATCAGCCAGAAAGCATTGGTACTCCTTTATTGAGTGTGTCTTAATAATTGCCAATAATTTCCATCTATTGTCTATTCCATTTGCACAACAGCATGTGAACTTGATTGTCAATCAGTGTTGCTTCCTAAGTGGACAGTTTGATTTCACAAAAGTTTGATTTACTTGGAGTTATATTCTGTTGTTTAAGTGTTCCCTTTATTTTTTTGAGCAGTTTATACAATTGCTACCCATATAGAATTATGTTGACAAGTTTGTTCACTGCATTTGGTAGAATATAGAAATTATGTGTTTACATGCAAATAAGACATGTGTAGCAAAACCGTGATTCATACTGTAGCATAGGGGTCAATATTCAGCTGAAAGCTTGGTAGAAATTGATATCAGCAATAATAACTATATTTCCTATTATAACTGACATTTTTACACTTTTTCATTATTAATCCAATGCTTCATGCATTTTTTCACTTTATTTTTCAGTATTAATCTAATGCCTCATGCATTATTTATTAATAATGTTGAATTCTGCCCATGTAACAACTGGTGTCTCGAGAGATTTGCATACATTAATTTTGCTATTCTTGGAGTTTATGATATGTGGGATAAATGGCTGGTTGAACATTCCTGAAACACTTTAAAGTGATTACACGAGACTAGTATTATTATCTTTCAAGATTGTCCATTGCCACAGGTGTGTAAAATCCAATTCTTAGCCATGTAGTCTGCCTATGCAAACATTTGTGAAAGAATGGTTCATCCTGAAGAGCTCACTGAATTTGAGTACGATACTGTAAAATGATGTAGCCTATGACATTTACAAACATTTGTGAAAGAATGAGTCATTCTAAAGAGCTCACTAATTCGAGTGTGGTACTGTAATGGGATGTTGGTATCGCAAATGAGCTCATGACATTTCTTCCTTCCTAAATATTCCATGATCAACTGTGAGCGGCATTATTACAAAGTGGAAGCATTTAGGAATCATGGGCAGCACGGTGGCTCAGTGGTTAGCACTGCAGCCTTGTAGCACTGGGGTCCTGGGTTCAAATCCTACCAAGGACAACATCTGCAAGGAGTTTGTATGTTCTCCCTGTGTTTCTGTGGGTTTCCTCCAGATTGTGAACCTCAATGTGGACAGTGATGATAATGTCTGTAAAGTGCTGTGGAATTAATGGCGCTATATAAGTGAATAAGATAGATAGATAGATCATGTAAAGTTACAGAATAGGGTTGGGGAGTGCTAAGGAATATAACACAAAAAGTTCCAATCCTTTTCTGATATAGACATCAGCACAAAAACTGTGCACTGAAAAAAAAATCATGGGTTTCAATGGTCAAGCAGCTGCTTGCAAGCCTCACATCACCAAGAAAATGCAAGATGGAATTTTATAGCTGTGAAAACGTGTTGAATTTGGCAGGTTGAAGGACGAGTCTGGAGTCGGCAAATGGCAGGATAGTGTTACCTGCCTGGCTGCATTGTGCCAACTGTAATCTTTGGTGGAGGGGAGCTAATGCTATGGGGTTGGCTTTCAGACATTGCCCTAGACCTTTAGTTCCAGTTAAGGACAATCTTAATGCTTCAGTATAACAAGATATTTAGGGTCAATCCTATGCTTCCAAATTTGCTACAAATTGATATATATATTTTTAAATTTGTTCATCTTGAATTTAAATGTCTATAGATTTGATCATCTCTACTATTAAAACTTCTAAGTTTGAATGCACTTATAGTTTTCAGCATGTTTTACACACCTGCCTAAAACATTTATGCAGTGCTATGGAGAAGAAGATACAATATGTCTTTCACCATCACCTAGTATTAGACACTTTCCAATAAAAAGCAATGCTGAACAAGATCGAGGATGAATTTAACAATTAAATTCTCTATGTATTACATTCCTGTTAAAAAGACATTTCTTAATAGAGTATATTACCCATAAGAATTTGGCAGCAAATACTCCCCTGAGTAAAAGGGTAAAGATTGTCTGTTGTGTTAAGATTACATTTAGCTCTAAATTTACTATTAACGAAGGCTTTTTCTCAATGAAATGAAAATGTTCTTCAGCTTGAACTATGAATTTATTGTTTCTGGGTAAAAGCTCCATTTATTCAAAATGGCAATGGATTTTATAAGAGGCAGAGAAACATGTTTTCTTTCAATGTTTGGCCTAAAAAATAGAGCGGACCTCTGGAAAACAGGACAGAAAGCTAAGTGTTAAGGAACACTTTGTAGTCAGTTTTGCAATACTTTCATTCATTCAGACGACTTTATGAATGTTACACTAAGGGAACTTCCCTTCTCTATGGTTTATGTTTTCCTATTAAAAGTGATAGATTGCAGATCCTTGTACAGTAGAGAATTTGCCCTGCGCTCAGCTGTAGCTGCAGTGTGTTATCTGCAAGTAACCATACAACACTGATTTGTACAAAAACAGCATACAAGATTGAATTATGCAACCACAAGCCGCCGACTGGACTGGGATTTAATTAAAATGAATGTAAACAAAAAAGCAGAGAAGGCAAGGATCCTTTGTGTGTAAGACAAAGTCATCAGCAGATAAAGACCAAGGACTTAGGAAATAATGGACGCCGTTGTTTAATAGCATGCTAGCTTGATTTGTATACAATTTTATAAAGAGCTTCCATCTGTTAATGTTAGGGCGTATTGCTAGAATATAACATAGCACCATTGCTCCATGATTTCTATGACCACCACAAATCCTGAGAATAAAGTGGATAAATCCCTTCTAGAGATGATCAAATCAATCTGCTGTGAACAGACTTCAAGTCGAATTTCATGATGTTCACAGTTCCCAGTAAATTTGAACAATTTGCAATTTCATTTGCATGGATCGGCCCCCGTCCTTCAAAAAAAATTCCAGGCACCATTTAACACATTGTTGAAGATTCCATCAGCCAGAGAGCAGACTCACATGACATAAGGGGTGGACGAATGGGCTTTCCCATAATGTCTTGAAGCAATCACATCACAAGGACTAACACAATCAATCAGGGGGAGCTATTCCAGCCAATAATAATGATGAGGGCAGGGAATGAAGTTGTCATTTTGGATTCAGCTCATCATTACAGATAGTGAAATAGAAATGCCTTAATCAGAGTGAGATGTACTACTGCAGTGCTAAATAACATAGAAATTTGGAGTGGTAGTCTCAGTCTCTGAATAATAATACACCGATTCAAGGGATTAATCCACCTCTTCTCTCACTACTTCTCTGACTCTCCCTTCTGCAAATTCATCATTGGCTTTCAATTCTCCAGCGAAACCAGTTTAAATGACTAGTAATGACTTACAAGGGTGTCTATAATCTGTCTCTTTCCACCATACATCTCCAAACTCATCTCCCAATAACTTCGTAGATGTTATCTCCCATTCTCATAAGACCTCCTTGACTCCTCCACCCTTGTGTTTTCCTCACTTAATCACCTCCAAGATTTTTCCTGAGCATCCCCTAATCTCTGGCATTCAGTGCCCCAACACTTCTGATTGTCTCCCACAATTGAAATGTTCAGCTGCAACCTAACCACTCATCTCTTCAGGAAAGCCTACAACCTAAAATAACCCTGCTGCCACCTTACTGCCACCGGAGCTGTTACAGCCCCCCGACCTACTGTATCTTTCCCCCATTACCCTGTAGTCTGTAAACCTGTAAAGGCAGGGCCCTCTCCCATTCTGTACCAGTATGTCACTATTAGTTTTTTTTACTGTACTTGCATTATATGTATCCAAAGAAAAAAAAAATCTCCAGCAAAGGATTCAGCCAGATAAATATAAAATATACCTCTTTAAAAGCAGGTACACGCAGTTACTCCAATATCCTCAAACCAACACGTTTCGGCTATGCCTTACTCATGACCCTTATAGCACTCTAAATCCTATAAAGACATACGTGACATATGTGTGGCCCCCCCATCCCTCATTATGTAGAAATGTCCCCCATCCTGGGCCTTTTCTGGTATATATGTCCCTTATCCTGTGCCCCTTCCTGATATATATGTTCCCCATCCTGGTATATATGCCTCCTATCCTGCTATATATGTCCCCCATCCTGGTATATATGTCCATCATTCTGGGCCCACCCTGGTATACAGTACAGACCAAAAGTTTGGACACACCTTCTCATTTAAATATTTTTCTGTATTTTCATGACTATGAAAATTGTACATTCACACTGAAGGCATCAAAACTATGAATTAACACATGTGGAATTATATACTTAACAAAAAAGTGTGAAACAACTGAAAATATGTCTTATATTCTAGATTCTTCAAAGTAGCCACCTTTTGCTTTGATGACTGCTTTGCACACTCTTGGCATTCTCTTGATGAGCTTCAAGAGGTAGTCACCGGAAATGGTTTTCACTTCACAGGAGTGCCCTGCCAGGTTTAATAAGTGGGATTTCTTGCCCTATAAATGGGGTTGGGACCATCAGTTGTGTTGTGCAGAAATCTGGTGGATACACAGCTGATAGTCCTACTGAATAGACTGTTAGAATTTGTATTATGGCAAGAAAAAAGCAGCTAAGTAAAGAAAAATGAGTGGTCATCATTACTTTAAGAAATGAAGGTCAGTCAGTGTGAAAAATTGGGAAAACTTTGAAAGTGTCCCCAAGTGCAGTTGCAAAAACCATCAAGCGCTACAAAGAAACTGGCTCACATGAGGACCGCCCCAGGAAAGGAAGACCAAGAGTCACCTCTGCTTCTGAGGATAAGTTTATCTGAGTCACCAGCCTCAGAAATCGCAGGTTAACAACAGCTCAGATTAGAGACCAGGTCAATGCCACACAGAGTTCTAGCAGGAGACACATCTCTTCAACAACGGTTAAGAGGAGACTTTGTGCAGCAGGCCTTCATGGTAAAATAGCTGCTAGGAAACCACAGCTAAGGACAGGCAACAAGCAGAAGAGACTTGTTTGGGCTAAAGAACATAAGGAATGCACATTAGACCAGTGGAAATCTGTGCTTTGGTCTGATGAGTCCAAATTTGAGATCTTTGGTTCCAACCACCGTGTCTTTGTGCGACGCAGAAAAGGTGAATGGATGGACTCTACATGCCTGGTTCCCACCGTGAAGCATGGAGGAGGAGGTGTGATGGTGTGGGGGTGCTTTGCTGGTGACACTATTGGGGATTTAATCAAAATTGAAGGCATACTGAACCAGCATGGCTACCACAGCATCTTGCAGCGGCATGCTATTCCATCCGGTTTGCGTTTAGTTGGACCATCATTTATTTTTCAACAGGACAATGACCCCAAACACACCTCCAGGCTGTGTAAGGGCTATTTGACCAAGAGGGAGAGAGATGGGGTGCTACGCCAGATGACCTGGCCTCCACAGTCACCAGACCTGAACCCAATCGAGATGGTTTGGGGTGAGCTGGATCGCAGAGTGAAGGAAAAAGGGCCAACAAGTGCTAAGCATCTATGGGAACTCCTTCAAGATTGTTGGAAGACCATTTCCAGTGACTACTAGTGTTGAGCCACCCCCGTAGTGTTCGAGTTCGGTTCGGTTCGTCGAACACCCGTGTGTTCGCCGAACTGTTCGTCGAACTGTTCGTCGAACACCTTCGAACACCGTTAAAACCAATGGCAGGCAAACAAAAACACATAGAAACACATAGAAAACACCTTCAAAGGTGTCCAAAAGCTGACAAACTGCTCAGAAGACACAACTAACACATGGAAAAGTGACAAGTACATATAGTCATGCGAAAAGAAAAGAGGTGGAGGAGTAAAAGGAGGGGGAGACACAGATATAGGCATGTCATGCCCTTCTAAAATCCAAAAAGTGAGAAGCCGAGACGGCCAGTCCGCTCCTGCCTGTGCCACCTCCGTGTCGCCGGGTTTGTGCCAGAGCCGCGGTGAACCCTGACGGCCAGCCCCCCTCTCCCAATACTGGTGCCTGTCCGCTGGTGGGTCGAGAGAGCCCCCCTGTGGTGGAGGCAGCTCTAAGCTTTTTAATTTAAATTGTCCCTCTAATTTGAATGAATACACTTTAAATCCATTTACAAGGATCTATTGGAGGGCAAGTCTCATGCCAGCAGCCGCGTAATTCCAGCTCCAGTAGCGTCCACTAAAGCTGCTGCAGTTAAAAAGCTTTTATAAGGATCGAGCTCGGCTGTCCACCGCAAGGCATCCTAGTGCCAGTCCCAGCCCCTATGCCTTGGGGTGCCTCCTGATGCTCTTCACTAAGTATCCCGTGGTCCCGAAGCATTTCCTTTGAAAAAATTAAGTGTCCAAACTACAGGTGGTGTAGCTTGCTTAACAGCCGGGATAATCCGCTGACTAGCAGACACTGCTACTAGGCACAAAGTATTTCCTGGGCTAGATGCAGTTAAAAATTTGTAAGTAGATACTCTCGTTGGATGCTGAGAAAGCATTCCATAGAGTCTCCTGGCACGCCATATATGATTCTCTTAAAAAGCTTGGGGTAGGGGTCTAGGGGACCCTTTTATAGCCAAAATCACGGCCCTGTATCACAATACGTCACCTAGGCTGAAGATAAATGGAACTGTAGCACCGAGGGCTCGGTTGCTACAGACGTATTGCACCTCACCCAGAGGTGTGATATCTCACTCTCAGATAAGGATGGAGTGTGGATCAGGACCCGACACCTGCATGCATTACACCACATTGCCGTGGGGCAGGGCGACCAATATGCCCCTGAGATGGGCACGACAGTCCCTGTCCCTGGCTGGAGTGGGGGGAGGGAACACTGAGGAAGGGGAACCCTGCAGTGCAGGAGCAGGGAGGAAGCAGTTCCTGGGTGCATTGAGAAGGGAGTATAAAAGGTGGGCACCATCTTAGTTCAGTGCAGAGAAGTCTGAGCAGAAGTGGCAGGGAGCAGGGGCTCTGCATGAGCTCTGCTCCGGAGGCGGGCCTAGTAACAGAGGCCCAGGCCTGCAAGAGGGAGAAGGAAGGAAGAGGAGCGGAGAAGGCTCCAGGAACGAGGAATGAAGGGATCCCAGGGGTGCGGACGGGCGAGTCGCCACCGCACGCCCGAATCCACCTGCGTGGAGGGGTCAGGCCAAAGGGGGAGACCGGTCCCCGAACTAGTGGAGGCAGGAAACGACCCTCAGCTAGAAACCGGAGGCTCTGACATTTTATGTGGCGCAGCCCCTTGCTCCACCCGCTAGGAAGGCACCACATAGGGTCAGGGAAACTGGCGCCAAGTTTACCAAGAGGAGGCCCGAGGCAGCCGGACAGAAGTGTTGGTAAGAAAGGCCAGACAAAGGACACACAAAGGGGGTCCTGTGAAGCGCTCCAAAGTTATCTGGGAGTTGTCTGAGCCCCTCACCTGGTGAGCACAGTACGACGTGGGCAGCCGTTACCTGCAGACGTGGTCTGGATAATAAGAACTGTGAGTAAAGGCCCTGAACTGCATCACTGACTCCGTGTCGTTACTGCTGCTGCCCTGCACCATCACCCCCATCCTCCGCATACACTGCCCTGAGGCTATACTCCTCCCGTGGGGAGTTATGCTACGCTCTGCTGCACCCACAACACCAGCCTTAGCGGTCTGCCCTGTAGCGGCGGTTCACTCTGACCGCAATCCACGGGTGGCGTAGTCGGACATTTAAACATCAAAACCACATAAATAGTTCCGCCACTGGTTTGACCGCCCTGAGCCACGGAACCGGATCGCCGCCACGAAGACTACAACCACCAGCATCCACCAAAAAGGGTCCGGCTCCGGGTGTCCCAAGGCCCAGGGGGTGCGTCAGAACATTTTCATCACCTTTCACAATCACCAATGGGACAAGGCAGGGATGTCCTCTGTGCCCTCTCTTATACATCCTAGTGACGGAGCACCTGCTCTCATCAATTCGCCATAACCCCAATATTAGGTGGATTGAGGTGGGAGGCACCGAGTACAAGTGCTCTCTATTTGCTGATGATGTCCTAGTATATATCACTCAATCACATATATCCATCCCTGCTGTTATGGCTGAAATAGATCACTTTGTTACATGGTAAAATTTTAAAATCAATGCAGCGAAGTCTGAGGCCCTCGATGTCTCCCTCCCTAAATCCATATAGGATTCCATCCAGTCCAACTTTCCCTTTGCCTGGCCCTCACAGGGTATCAAATACTTAGGAATTCCTATTCATAGAGACCTCTCCCATCTATGTTATCTTAATTTTGGGCCCTTTATTGAACAATTCCATACAGACCACGGTTGGCAAGTTAGAACTGTAAGATTCACTACGTGAACCACTGGTGTTTTGTGGAAAAGCACATGTACACCGCGTTCCAAATTATTATGCAAAAAGTGTTTAGGAGTGATAAGGGAAGAATTTGTTTGTTTGTCAGTTAAACTCATTGATGGTGATGTGTGTCAGGGCTCTTTATATCACTGTAAGCAATTGCAGACACCTGTGCTAATTAGTTTGGCAGGTGTGTCCAATGAAAGGCAAGACTACTTAAGAAGGCTCTCTCACATTATTAAGCAGCCTACATTTTCTGCCAAAATGGGAAAGAAAAAGGATGTGTCGGCTGCTGAGAAGCAACAAATTGTGGAGTGTTTAGGTCAAGGCATGACTACAATCAACATTGTGCGATGATCAGGATGAAGTGTCTTGGCAATCAAGAAGTATGTAGCTGATTCACAGTACACACGTGTGCGTGCTGATAAGGGCAAATTGAGGACTCTTTCCTACAGGCAATTACGTCAGGTTGAAACAGCAGCGGCAAAAAAGCCTTGTCATAGCAGCAGACAAGTTTTTGAAGCTGCTTGTGCCTCCAACGTCCCCCGAACAACAAGATGCAGGGTCCTTCAGAGGTTTGCAGCTGTGCATATGCCATCCTGTCGACCTCCTCTATCCACTTCACACAAGCAGAAACGGCTCCAGTGGGCCAAACATTACATGAAGACTGATTTCAAAACTGTTTTGTTCACGGATGAGTGCCGTGCAGCGCTCGATGGTCCAGATGAATGGAGTGGAGGATGGCTGGTTGATGGACACCCCACGCAAACACGGCTACAGCGCCAACAAGGAGGAGGTGGAGTAATGTTTTGGGCTGGAATCATGGGGAGAGAGATTGTCGGCCCCTTTAGGATCCCTGAAGGCGCTAAAGATGAACTCCATAATGTATGTGGATTTTCTCAAACAGCACTTCCTGCCATGGTTCAAGAAGAAGAACCGTGTATTTCACAGCAAGATCATTTTTCTGCATGATAATGCACCATCTCATGCTGCACATAAAACATCTGCATCTCTGGCTGATATGGGCATAAAAGGGGACAAACTTATGGTGTGACCCCCATGCTCCCCTGACCTCTACCCCATTCAGAACCTTTGGAGCATCATTAAAAGGAGTGTCTATGATGGCGGGAGGCAGTTCACATCTAAGCAACAGCTCTGGGAGGGTATTCTGTCCTCATGCAAAACAATTGAAGCAGAAACCATCCAAAACCTGACAAATTCAATGGACGAGAGAGTTCAGAAGCTCCTTTCGAACAAGGGGTCCTATGTGAAAATGTAACATCACCTAGAATAAAGTTTTGAGTTGAAAACTGTTTGATTTCAGTTTCTAACAACCTGCTAATGCTTATAATTTCAAAAATGACCATTTTTTTGGTCTTTATTAAAATGAAAAGGTTGATCGAAAAGTTTGGGGGATCTAAGAGTGTGGCAACCCAGTAGTCATGATTACTTCGAATTCTGACAATATGAGGGTCATGCTGCAGGTAGTGCAGCAAGAAGGCACTTATGTGTCTTGCGCATCTCGGAGCCCCAAAATTATTTTCCGGGCTAGATGCAGCTAAAAATTATTTTTAATTTTAAATCTGGTGAAGCTTATTATAGATGGCCTAATAGGATCAGTGCTGCACACTGCTACAAAGCCCAAATTATTTTCCAGTCAAGATACAGATAAACATGATTAGTAATTTGAAAGCTTAAAACGGTTGGTAGGGTGATTTTAACCAATCATCAAGCTTTTACTCTCCCCAGGATGACACAGGGGTAGAAAAGTCGTTTCGGATCCATGATTTGTTCATCTTTATGAACGTGAGTCTGTCTACATTATCAGTGGAGAGCCGCGTGCGCTTATCTGTCAGCACACCACCAGCAGCGCTGAACACACGTTCAGACAGAACGCTGGCTGCGGGGCATGACAAGATCTCCAAGGCGTAAGTGGCTAGCTCCGGCCATTTATCCAGATTGGAAGCCCAAAAAGAGCAAGGGTCCAGTGACACAGTCGTGGCTTCAATGTTTACTTGGAGATACTCCTGTACCATCGTCTCTAGGCGTTGACTATGTGTCAGACTTCTTGTCTCCTGTGGCCTTGCAAAGGATGGGCTAAAAAAGTGGTGAAATGATTCCGCAAAATTGATGTTACCAGCAGATACTGTGGTTCTGTTACGGTTTGAGTGCTGAACACTTGACGGTCCCACGGTTGGCAAGTTGGAACTGTGAGATTCACTACGTGCACCACTGGTATTTTGTGGAAAAGCACATGTAAGATTCTGCAACAGTCTCTGCTGATACTCCTGCATGCGTGCATCCCTTTCTATGGCAGGAATAATTTCTGCAAATTTACTTTTGTACCGGGGATCTAACAGTGTGGCAACCCAGTAGTCAGGATTATTTCTAATTCTCACAATTCGAGGGTCATGTTGCAGGTAGTGCAGCAAGAAGGCACTCATGTGTGTTGCGCATCCAGGAGCACCAAGTCCCTGTTGTGTTGGTGGCGAGGTAGCAATCATGCTTCCTTCCTCTGTCCTCTCCCCCCAACCTCGCACAACAGAAATGTGATCAAGGTCTCCCTCATCTGATGAGTCTTCCATCAGTTCGTCCTCCACTTCTTCCTGGGCTCCTGCACCTTCCTCACTAGTTTGGCTGCTACCATGCGCCCTGGTAAAATCATCTCCCCCACCCTCACATGCCTGCCGCCTTGGTGCTGCCGACCGTCTGGACCTTGCAGATGTTAGCCCTTCCGCATACAACTCCTCCTCCTCTACTTCCTCCACCTCCTCTTGTGCCACCACCTGACTCCGAATTCTGTTTAACATGTGCTCCAGCATGTAAATCACCGGAATAGTCATGCTGATAATGGCATCGTCAGCACTAAACATCTTCGTCGCCATTTCAAAACTGTGCAGAAGGGTGCATAGGTCCCTGATCTGAGACCACTCCTCCAGCGTGATTTGCCCCACCTCTGAATCTCGTTGGCCCAGGCTATACGTCAGAACGTATTGCACCAGGGCTTGTCGGTGCTGCCACAGTCGCTGCAACATGTGCAGAGTTGAATTCCACCGGGTAGGCACATCGCATTTTAGCCGGTGAAGTGGCAGGCCCAACGACTTCTGTAGAGATGTAAGTCGCTGAGCTGCGGGATGCGAACGGCGGAAGTGAGCACACAGCGACCGTGCCCTCTGCAGAAGGCCATCTAGTCTGGGATAGTGGGCTAAAAATTGCTGGACAACCAGGTTCAACACGTGAGCCATACAAGGCACGTGTGTGACATTGCCCCGGCGAAGGGCCGCACCCAGGTTTGCAGCATTGTCGCACACGGCCTTCCCTGGTTTCAGGTCCAGTGGAGACAACCATTCATGAAATTGGTTCTCCAGAGCTGACCACAACTCCTCAGCTGTGTGACTCACATTTCCCAGACATTTCAATGTAAAAACCGCCTGATGACGTTGAGCCCTACTGCCAGCATAGTAAGGAGGTGTGCAGGATCCCTTCTGCGCAGTTAGAAAGCTTGTGGCATGACCAGACAGGCTTTGGGTGCAGGTGGAAGACCGAGAGGAGGTTGAGGAGGCAGAAGCAGTGGAGGAAAAATGACATAAAGAGGATTGACGCACAACTCGTGGGGACGGCAAGACTTGGACAGCAGCCCCTTGTCCTGCTGTCACCATAGTTACCCAGTGCCCAGTCAGCGACATGTAACGCCCCTGTCCATGCCTACTCGTCCAAGTGTCTGTGGTGAAATGCACCCTGTCACACACAGAGTTTCTCAAAGAAGCGGTGATGTTGTGTGTGACATGCTGGTGGAGCGCAGGCACACCTTTCTTTGAGAAGTAGTGCCGACTGGGCATCTGGTACTGGGGCACTGCGACGGACATAAGGTCTCGAAAATCCTCTGTGTCCACCAGGCGGAAAGGCAGCATTTCTGTAGCCAAGAGCTTGCAGATGGTGAAATTCAACCTCTTAGCTTTCTCATGGCTAGGAGGAAATGGTCTTTTACTTGTCCACATCTGAGGGACCGAGGGCTGGCTATTGTGCTTAGACGGGGTTGATAAGGGTGTCCCCGGCAAACTGCCGGTCTGTGAGGAAGATGCAGGCGGACATGTTAGGTTGCCTTGATCCAAAGGTGGTGCTATCGATGTCGGACAGCGCTCAAGACCAGCTGGTGTTACCACCTCCAAAGAAAATGATGACCTGCCAATCACGCTGGCTGTTGCGGGTAAAGAGGTGGCAGGTCTGCGCCCCAAAACAGGTGTGACTGCTGTCCCCCCAGTCACAGAGGATGAAGAGGCCGCGGATGCACAAGATATGGCAGACGGTGGTTGGCCCGGCCGGCTAGACCGCATTGTAGCACACTGAGCTTCCCACTGCAACTTATTCTTCATGTCCATGTGCCGGTTCATGCATGAAGTACTCAAACTATGTATTTTTTGGCCTCTACTTAGCTTTTGCTGACAAATGTTACAGATAACACGAGTTGGGTCATCTTTATCGATCTGAAAAAATGCCCAGGCTATGCAAGGCTTAGCACCCATGCGACCTGAAGAGCCACCACGACTTGTGGTGAGAGGCAGAGTTGTGTTTGAGGATGCAGTTGTTGACGTGCTTCCAGTACTACGTCTCTGTCCAGGAAGGCGCAACCTGACCTCGTCGTCACTAGCATCTTCCTCCACCTCCTCTGCTGACCTCATCTCTTGGCTGACTATGGGTTGACAGTAAGTGGGATCTCCGACCTCATCATCATCACCCTGTGCGTTATCACACCCGTCGTCCTCAGAGCCAACCTGTTCCTGCCCTGACAAAAAACTAAAGTTGTCGCTCCAATCAGGTATTTGAGTCTTATCATCGTCTTCCTCATTGTCTCCACCAACAGGAGTTACAGTTTGGGAATGAGGGTCTACATTATGGTCAGAACCTTCTGCGTCTGGTCCTGGATCCGACTCATAAAGATTCTGGGCATCAGTGCAGATCATTTCCTCGTCTGGATTCACAGAAGCGCTGGAGTCGACCTCTGATTCCCAGGCTATAGTATGAGTAAACAGCTCTGCAGACTCAACCATCTGTTCTACCTCATACTCAGACGGGCAGCTGGAGATTTGGGAGCTGTGAGGAAGCAAGTGCGATTTGGGTGACACCTTTGAGGACTGGAGTATTTGTGATGTTGAAGTTGATGTGGAGGAGAGCCCACTTAAAGGAGCACTTGATATCCGTTGAAGCACCTGCTGTTTTTGTGCCTCATCTGGAATTTGTAGCGATTGGCGTGGCCGTAAGAAAGGGATCTTATCACATTGTCCGCTAAAAGAAGTAGACATTTTAGTTTGGCTGGAAGATGGTCTTTCTTCTGCACCTACCCCACGGACACAACCTTTTTTCCCCTTCCCAACACGCCTATTCCCCTTTCCACCAGCAGCAGGCCTTTTTCCACTCATTTTGGTGGTTAACTAATTCACAACTCTGGAGTTGTTTGCACAAAAAAACAATGGATGGTAACCGAGCAGAGCTGAGTGGCCAAACTGTGGTATTAGGCCAAAACTATTGGCTGGGTTAGATGCAGAAAAAAATTATTTTTAATTTGCAACCTGATGGAGGTCAGTATAGATGGACTAATAGACCAAGTCCCACACACCGCTAGAAGCCCAAATATTTTTTCAGAGCTAGATGCAGAAATTTTTTTTATTCAATTTGCAACCTGATGGAGGTCAGTATAGATGGACTAATAGACCAAGTCCCACACACTGCTAGAAGCCCAAATATTTTTTCAGAGCTAGATGCAGAAAAAAATTATTTTTAATTTGCAACCTGATGGAGGTCAGTATAGATGGACTAATAGACCAAGTCCCACACACTGCTAGAAGCCCAAATATTTTTTCAGAGCTAGATGCAGAAAAAAATTATTTTTAATTTGCAACCTGATGGAGGTCAGTATAGATGGACTAATAGACCAAGTCCCACACACCGCTAGAAGCCCAAATATTTTTTCAGAGCTAGATGCAGAAAATTTTTTTATTCAATTTGCAACCTGCTGGAGGTCAGTATAGATGGACTAATAGACCAAGTCCCACACACTGCTAGAAGCCCAAATATTTTTTCAGAGCTAGATGCAGAAAAAAATTATTTTTAATTTGCAACCTGATGGAGGTCAGTATAGATGGACTAATAGACCAAGTCCCACACACTGCTAGAAGCCCAAATATTTTTTCAGAGCTAGATGCAGAAAAAAATTATTTTTAATTTGCAACCTGATGGAGGTCAGTATAGATGGACTAATAGAACAAATCCCACACGCTGCTAGAAGCCCAAATATTTTTTCAGAGATAAATGAAGAAAAAAATTATTTTTAATTTGCAACCTGATGGAGGTCAGTATAGATGGACTAATAGACCAAGTCCCACACACTGCTAGAAGCCCAAATATTTTTTCAGAGCTAGATGCAGAAAAAAATTATTTTTAATTTGCAACCTGATGGAGGTCAGTATAGATGGACTAATAGACCAAGTCCCACACACCGCTAGAAGCCCAAATATTTTTTCAGCGCTAGATGCAGAAAAAAATTATATTCAATTTGCAACCTGCTGGAGGTCAGTATAGAAGGACTAATAGAACAAGTCCCACACACTGCTAGAAGCCCAAATATTTTTTCAGAGCTAAATGAAGAAAAAAATTATTTTTAATTTGCAACCTGATGGAGGTCAGTATAGATGGACTAATAGACCAAGTCCCACACACTGCTAGAAGCCCAAATATTTTTTCAGAGCTAGATGCAGAAATTTTTTTTATTCAATTTGCAACCTGATGGAGGTCAGTATAGATGGACTAATAGACCAAGTCCCACACACTGCTAGAAGCCCAAATATTTTTTCAGAGATAAATGAAGAAAAAAATTATTTTTAATTTGCAACCTGATGGAGGTCAGTATAGATGGACTAATAGACCAAGTCCCACACACCGCTAGAAGCCCAAATATTTTTTCAGAGCTAGATGCAGAAAAAAATTATATTCAGTTTGCAACCTGATGGAGGTCAGTATAGATGGACTAATAGAATGATGCTATGCCCAAAAGATTTTACTTCACTAGGTGCAGTAAAAAAATTGGTATTCTATACACAGGTGGTATATCTTGCAACACAGATAGGCTACTCCACTGACTAACACACTCTGCAATAGGCCAAAAAGGATTAGCTTTGCTAGATTCAGCCAAATGCTGTGAAAAAAACTTGCACAGCACTGGCACAGACCTGCCTGGCAAAAACTGATAGGAACTGATGTAACCTAGTCCTGAAAAGGACTCCAATTACAATTAGTCTTTACTCCCACAATCTATCTATTTAAGAGCACAGACCTGCCTGATAAAAGTCGTAGGAAATGCTGTAACCTAGTCCTTAAAAGGACTGCAATCACAACTATTCCCTACTCCCAAGCTATCTGTATATTTGTGCGAAAATTGGCTTGAAATTAACAAGGTATAGCGCACACAGCAACAGCGGTGCCGTCTAACACGCAGCTGCAGCAGTGAGAAAATGGTGGCGACGGGGAAAATGGCTTGGTCTTATAGGGCAAGGACATGTGACATACACTGCCAATCACACATGCCCTTGCTTGTGTGAAAAAAAGCACTTCGCTCCGTGTGTGCGCTGCTGATAGGCTGACAGATTGCACCTCCCCACTGCAAATGCGGGAAAGAGAAAAAAAAATGGAGATCTTCATTGTTCCTGCAGAGATCCATCCCCTGCCCCTCCCCCCGCCCCGCTGTACACTCAAACTGCGTATTAACATTAATTTTCATCATTACTGAGAAAAAATCCAGTTATGATTTTGGTGCACGAACAGTTATCGAACATAACCTCGAACAGCCGAATTTTTCTCAAATTGTTCGTGTTCGCCGACCGGCTCGAACACCGCCCAAAACAGCTCGAATTTGAGATTGGCGAACAGTTCGAGTAGAACAACGCTCATCTCTAGTGACTACCTCTTGAAGCTCATCAAGAGAATGCCAAGAGTGTTCAAATCAGTCATCAAAGCAAAAGGTGGCTACTTTGAAGAACCTAGAATATAAGACATATTTTCAGTTGTTTCACGTTTTTTTGTTAAGTATATAATTCCACATGTGTTTATTCATAGTTTTGATGCCTTCAGCGTGAATGTACAATTTTCATAGTCATGAAAATACAGAAAAATCTTTAAATGAGAAGGTGTGTCCAAACTTTTGGTCTGTACTGTATATGTTCCCCATTCTGGTATATGTTCCCCATCCTGGTCCTGTATATATTTCCTCCGTCCTGGTAAATACGTTCCCAATCCTGGACCCATCCTGGTATATTTGTCCCACATCCTGGGCCCTTCCTGATACATGTGACTTCCAACCTGGGCCCATCATGTGATAAATGACCTCATGCTGGGCCCATCCTGGTATCTATTAGTGATGAGCGAGCATGCTCGCCACTGCTCGGTACTCGTTCGAGCATCTCAGTACTCGAGATGCTCGGAGCTCGCCGAGTACTTTCGAGATACTCGGGCGGGAGCTCGGGTCCCCGTCCTGCATGTTTGGCGCTATTTAGAGCACCAATCATGCAGGGATTGTCTGCCACTCACTGTAATGTCACAGCCATGGTGGTTGTGGCATTACAGTGATTGCCCAAATCGATGGGAACAGTGCTCACAGAGAAACATGAAAAGCCGGCAATTCAGCAGCGGCATACACCGGTACCCGACAATTTAGAACAGAAAGAGTAGAGCATCACACATAGATTAGATAGATAGAAACATGTCAGTCACATATATAATAAGTACAGTGACAGTGTTGGTTACTGTACTTGTTATTTAGTGTTAAAATAAAGGATTTATTAAAAAAAAAATAATAGTGTTTTCATGCACCCGTCTCTTTAAAAAAGCCGGCCGGCAATTAGATAGAAATATGTCAGTCACATATATAATAAGTAGAGTGACAGTGTTGGTTACTGTACTTGTCATTTAGTGTTAAAATAAAGGATTTATTTAAAAAAAAATTGGCGTAGGGTTCCCCGTAATTTTAGTCTCTAGCGGAGGTTAAGCAGACGGCTGGGGCAGATGTTTGAAGCCTGGGAAGGGGGTAATACCCACGGAGCTTACCAGGCTACTAATATCAGCCCCCAGCTGAATACCTAGCCTTTACCAGCTATTAAAATGGGGGACCCGAAAAAAAAATGACGTGGGGTCCCCCCTATTTTAATAACTAGCAAAGGCTAGGCAGACAGCTGGAGGCTGATATTAATAGCCCAGGAAGGGTGCCATGAATATTGGCCCCCTCCCAGGCTAGAAACACCAGTCGTCAGCCGCCCCAGATATGCCGCATCCATAGGATGCACCCATTCTGGCACTTAGCCTCGCTCTTCCCACTGCCCTGTAGCGGTGGCAGTGGGGTAATAGGGCTGGGGTTGATGTCAGCTTATAATGCCAGCTGACATCAAACCCAGGTTAGTAATGGAGAGGCGTCTATAAGACACCCCCATTACTAACCCCATAGTCAAAGTTAAAAAAAACACAAGCACCAAGAATAAAGTCTTTTAATTGAAATAAACACAATTCTTTAATGTTCTAAATTAAACCATACTTACCATCACACCCATTCCAGCTGAAGCCAATGTCTTCTGCAATAAAAGTAAAATAATAAACCAACCCCACACCAATTTTTTTTTAATAAATCCTTTATTTTAACACTAAATGACAAGTACAGTAATCAACACTATCACTGTACTTATTATATATGTGACTGACATGTTTCTATCTATCTATCTATCTATCTATCTATCTAATCTATGTGTGATGCTCTATTTTTTCTGTTCTAAATTGTCTGGTACCGGTGTATGCTGCTGATGAATTGCCGGCCGGCTTTTTTAAAGAGACAAAAACACTATTATTTTTTTTAATAAATCCTTTATTTTAACACTAAATGACAAGTACAGTAACCAACACTGTCACTCTACTTATTATATATGTGACTGACATGTTTCTATCTATCTAATCTATGTGTGATGCTCTATTCTTTCTGTTCTAAATTGTCGGGTACCGGTGTAAGCCGCTGCTGTATTGCCGGCCGGATTTTTTAAAGAGACGGGTGCATGAAAATCGGAGGGCACTAGTGTGTTCCAATTGCTCTGCTATGTTTTTCATGCACCCTCCTATATACCCTGCCTGCCTGTCTGCCTATATATTCTGCCTGTCTGACGTTTAATTGAGCACCGTTCCCATCGATTTGGGCAATTTTTGACCTTCTGCAGACCGCCGGGGGAGGCCGCCAGAAAAATGCTCGAGTTTCCCATAGACTTACATTGGGCTCATTGCTCGGGTCGAGCACCCGAGTATTCCAAAGTGCTCGACCCGAGCATTTTAGTGCTCGCTCATCACTAGTATCTATGTCTCACATCTTGGTCCCATCATGGTATATATGTCCCCTATTCTGGTATATATATATCCTCCATCCTGGGCCCATTTTGGTATGCAAGTCCCCCATCCTGGGCCACTCTGGTATATATGACCCCTATACTGGTATATATGTCCCCCATCCTGGGCCCATCCTCGTATATTCTTCCCCCATCCTGGGCCCATCCTGGTATATATGTTCCCTGTCCTGCTGCTGTTCTTTAATGAATAAAAACCACAAAAAAACTATTCTATTCACCTTCTCCCACTCCAGCGATGCGTGGTGTCCTCTTCTGTGTGCAAGTGACGGGCAGCACATGACATCACTGCCATTCACCTCCAGTAACTTGCACGCTGAAGTCAGCTGCCAGCCTTTGATTGGCTGCCAGTGGGTATTGCAGTCCAGGGACCCCGCGGTTCCTTGCACTGCAATGCATTTCAGCTGAATGTGCGTCCGAGGACACACATCCAGCTCAAATATTCGCTCCTGCCCGGCCATATACTATTGGATTTAAATCATACACTTGAGGCCATACAATTTAAACAGTTGATGTTCAATTCTCATTGAGCTGATGGTTGTTCCTACCAAATGCCCTAAAGAAATGTCTAATTCTTGTTTTCTTCAATATCTGGCAAGAGTTTGCCCTAATGTGTATGAGCACCTCAAATTTGTTGACAGTGCCAGTCAAAATTAGTGGGTTCAGTTGGCAAAAATACGAGGGGTGTTCATTAAAGATTTCCCATGACCCACTTCTATTTATCACAGGACGCTGAAACTTCATGTGTGTAATGATATAAGTCTCTATAGGTTACGTGCAAATTTGCAACTCAGAACTGATAATGGTCTTGATTTTACAGGTGCTGAAGTGGTGTGAGGTTTGATAATGGATCCAGTGGAATACAGAGCAGTCATCAAGTTCCTTTACTTGAAAGGCCGTGCACCAAAGGAGATGTTCGATGAGATGAAAAAGGTTTATGGTGATGATTCCCCGTCATATGATGTAGTCAAGAACTGGCATCGTCAATTGAAATGTGGTCGGACTTCGGTGCGAACAGCTCCAATTCCAGGGCGACCCCACTCTGTTATTGATGAACACACCAATCAGCAAGTGGAGGTCACCATTTTGGAAAATCGCCACGTAACCATTCGCCACCTAGCCCAAAATGTCAAGATTAGTGTGGGGTCCGTGGAAAAAGTCATCCAAGACCATCTTCACATGCATAAGGTATCCGCTCGCTGGGTTCCCCGGCTGCTCACACCTTTCCAGAAGCAGGAACGAGTCGAATGCTCTCAGGCTCTATTAACGATGTGCCATGGAAACCAGGAGGACTTTTTCAACAGACTGATCACAGAGGATGAAAACTGGGTCCATCACTATGATCCTGAAACTAAAGTCCAGTCGATGCAATGGAAGCATCATGACTCACCGCCTCCAAAGAACGCACGTGCCCAACGCTCGGCAGGCAAGGTCATGCTCACAGTATTTTGGGACCAGAACGTAGTAGTATTGATGGATTTCCTAGTAAAGGGTAGTATGATCACTGGGGCATACTATGCTTCACTGCTGCGGAAATTGCGGGAGGCCATCAAAACCAAGAGACGTGGCATGCTTACCAATGGTGTCTGTCTTCTGCAAGACAATGCACCAGTTCACAACTCACATGTTGCCCAAATGGAAGCATGCTCATGTGGCTTTGAAATTCTATCGCATCCCCCTTATTCACCCGACCTCGCACCATCGGACTTCCACCGCTTTCCAAAAATGAAGTTATTTTTGAAGGTCAAGCATTTTCCATATGATGAGACTCAGATTTCCAAAGTCACAATGTGGCTTTTGGAACAACCTGTCGATTTCTACAAGCGAGGTGTTTACAGTTGCTTAAAAAGATGGGAGAAGTGTGCGTCCCTAGGTGGCACCTATGTAGAGAAGGACTAATAACTGTGCCAAGTTTCATTGCTCTCAGTCCACATGAAGTGGGTCAAGGGAAATCTTTAATGAACGCTCCTTGTATTTAGCCACCTTAAAGGGAATCTGTTCGTAGGGTCAACCCTCCTAAGCCGTTTATATGAACGTGCAGGTCATAGGAAGCTGAATAAAATGATTGATATCTGCTATCCAATGTGTTATTTCAGAGAAATCCATATTTTTCTTATATATAAATGACTACTTCCAGGCTTTGAGGAGGATGTTGCCTAGAAGATAACTCTGCATCCAGAGCTTATGTAAATGGAAGGGGGCATTACCAGTGTGAGACAAGTAACTAATAGTGTTGAGCCACCCCCGTAGTGTTCGAGTTCGGTTCGGTTCGTCGAACACCCGTGTGTTCGCCGAACTGTTCGTCGAACTGTTCGTCGAACACCTTCGAACACCGTTAAAACCAATGGCAGGCAAACAAAAACACATAGAAACACATAGAAAACACCTTCAAAGGTGTCCAAAAGCTGACAAACTGCTCAGAAGACACAACTAACACATGGAAAAGTGACAAGTACATATAGTCATGCGAAAAGAAAAGAGGTGGAGGAGTAAAAGGAGGGGGAGACACAGATATAGGCATGTCATGCCCTTCTAAAATCCAAAAAGTGAGAAGCCGAGACGGCCAGTCCGCTCCTGCCCGTGCCACCTCCGTGTCGCCGGGTTTGTGCCAGAGCCGCGGTGAACCCTGACGGCCAGCCCCCCTCTCCCAATACTGGTGCCTGTCCGCTGGTGGGTCGAGAGAGCCCCCCTGTGGTGGAGGCAGCTCTAAGCTTTTTAATTTAAATTGTCCCTCTAATTTGAATGAATACACTTTAAATCCATTTACAAGGATCTATTGGAGGGCAAGTCTCATGCCAGCAGCCGCGTAATTCCAGCTCCAGTAGCGTCCACTAAAGCTGCTGCAGTTAAAAAGCTTTTATAAGGATCGAGCTCGGCTGTCCACCGCAAGGCATCCTAGTGCCAGTCCCAGCCCCTATGCCTTGGGGTGCCTCCTGATGCTCTTCACTAAGTATCCCGTGGTCCCGAAGCATTTCCTTTGAAAAAATTAAGTGTCCAAACTACAGGTGGTGTAGCTTGCTTAACAGCCGGGATAATCCGCTGACTAGCAGACACTGCTACTTGGCACAAAGTATTTCCTGGGCTAGATGCAGTTAAAAATTTGTAAGTAGATACTCTCGTTGGATGCTGAGAAAGCATTCCATAGAGTCTCCTGGCACGCCATATATGATTCTCTTAAAAAGCTTGGGGTAGGGGTCTAGGGGACCCTTTTATAGCCAAAATCACGGCCCTGTATCACAATACGTCACCTAGGCTGAAGATAAATGGAACTGTAGCACCGAGGGCTCGGTTGCTACAGACGTATTGCACCTCACCCAGAGGTGTGATATCTCACTCTCAGATAAGGATGGAGTGTGGATCAGGACCCGACACCTGCATGCATTACACCACATTGCCGTGGGGCAGGGCGACCAATATGCCCCTGAGATGGGCACGACAGTCCCTGTCCCTGGCTGGAGTGGGGGGAACCCTGCAGTGCAGGAGCAGGGAGGAAGCAGTTCCTGGGTGCATTGAGAAGGGAGTATAAAAGGTGGGCACCATCTTAGTTCAGTGCAGAGAAGTCTGAGCAGAAGTGGCAGGGAGCAGGGGCTCTGCATGAGCTCTGCTCCGGAGGCGGGCCTAGTAACAGAGGCCCAGGCCTGCAAGAGGGAGAAGGAAGGAAGAGGAGCGGAGAAGGCTCCAGGAACGAGGAATGAAGGGATCCCAGGGGTGCGGACGGGCGAGTCGCCACCGCACGCCCGAATCCACCTGCGTGGAGGGGTCAGGCCAAAGGGGGAGACCGGTCCCCGAACTAGTGGAGGCAGGAAACGACCCTCAGCTAGAAACCGGAGGCTCTGACATTTTATGTGGCGCAGCCCCTTGCTCCACCCGCTAGGAAGGCACCACATAGGGTCAGGGAAACTGGCGCCAAGTTTACCAAGAGGAGGCCCGAGGCAGCCGGACAGAAGTGTTGGTAAGAAAGGCCAGACAAAGGACACACAAAGGGGGTCCTGTGAAGCGCTCCAAAGTTATCTGGGAGTTGTCTGAGCCCCTCACCTGGTGAGCACAGTACGACGTGGGCAGCCGTTACCTGCAGACGTGGTCTGGATAATAAGAACTGTGAGTAAAGGCCCTGAACTGCATCACTGACTCCGTGTCGTTACTGCTGCTGCCCTGCACCATCACCCCCATCCTCCGCATACACTGCCCTGAGGCTATACTCCTCCCGTGGGGAGTTATGCTACGCTCTGCTGCACCCACAACACCAGCCTTAGAGGTCTGCCCTGTAGCGGCGGTTCACTCTGACCGCAATCCACGGGTGGCGTAGTCGGACATTTAAACATCAAAACCACATAAATAGTTCCGCCACTGGTTTGACCGCCCTGAGCCACGGAACCGGATCGCCGCCACGAAGACTACAACCACCAGCATCCACCAAAAAGGGTCCGGCTCCGGGTGTCCCAAGGCCCAGGGGGTGCGTCAGAACATTTTCATCACCTTTCACAATCACCAATGGGACAAGGCAGGGATGTCCTCTGTGCCCTCTCTTATACATCCTAGTGACGGAGCACCTGCTCTCATCAATTCGCCATAACCCCAATATTAGGTGGATTGAGGTGGGAGGCACCGAGTACAAGTGCTCTCTATTTGCTGATGATGTCCTAGTATATATCACTCAATCACATATATCCATCCCTGCTGTTATGGCTGAAATAGATCACTTTGTTACATGGTAAAATTTTAAAATCAATGCAGCGAAGTCTGAGGCCCTCGATGTCTCCCTCCCTAAATCCATATAGGATTCCATCCAGTCCAACTTTCCCTTTGCCTGGCCCTCACAGGGTATCAAATACTTAGGAATTCCTATTCATAGAGACCTCTCCCATCTATGTTATCTTAATTTTGGGCCCTTTATTGAACAATTCCATACAGACCACGGTTGGCAAGTTAGAACTGTAAGATTCACTACGTGAACCACTGGTGTTTTGTGGAAAAGCACATGTACACCGCGTTCCAAATTATTATGCAAAAAGTGTTTAGGAGTGATAAGGGAAGAATTTGTTTGTTTGTCAGTTAAACTCATTGATGGTGATGTGTGTCAGGGCTCTTTATATCACTGTAAGCAATTGCAGACACCTGTGCTAATTAGTTTGGCAGGTGTGTCCAATGAAAGGCAAGACTACTTAAGAAGGCTCTCTCACATTATTAAGCAGCCTACATTTTCTGCCAAAATGGGAAAGAAAAAGGATGTGTCGGCTGCTGAGAAGCAACAAATTGTGGAGTGTTTAGGTCAAGGCATGACTACAATCAACATTGTGCGATGATCAGGATGAAGTGTCTTGGCAATCAAGAAGTATGTAGCTGATTCACAGTACACACGTGTGCGTGCTGATAAGGGCAAATTGAGGACTCTTTCCTACAGGCAATTACGTCAGGTTGAAACAGCAGCGGCAAAAAAGCCTTGTCATAGCAGCAGACAAGTTTTTGAAGCTGCTTGTGCCTCCAACGTCCCCCGAACAACAAGATGCAGGGTCCTTCAGAGGTTTGCAGCTGTGCATATGCCATCCTGTCGACCTCCTCTATCCACTTCACACAAGCAGAAACGGCTCCAGTGGGCCAAACATTACATGAAGACTGATTTCAAAACTGTTTTGTTCACGGATGAGTGCCGTGCAGCGCTCGATGGTCCAGATGAATGGAGTGGAGGATGGCTGGTTGATGGACACCCCACGCAAACACGGCTACAGCGCCAACAAGGAGGAGGTGGAGTAATGTTTTGGGCTGGAATCATGGGGAGAGAGATTGTCGGCCCCTTTAGGATCCCTGAAGGCGCTAAAGATGAACTCCATAATGTATGTGGATTTTCTCAAACAGCACTTCCTGCCATGGTTCAAGAAGAAGAACCGTGTATTTCACAGCAAGATCATTTTTCTGCATGATAATGCACCATCTCATGCTGCACATAAAACATCTGCATCTCTGGCTGATATGGGCATAAAAGGGGACAAACTTATGGTGTGACCCCCATGCTCCCCTGACCTCTACCCCATTCAGAACCTTTGGAGCATCATTAAAAGGAGTGTCTATGATGGCGGGAGGCAGTTCACATCTAAGCAACAGCTCTGGGAGGGTATTCTGTCCTCATGCAAAACAATTGAAGCAGAAACCATCCAAAACCTGACAAATTCAATGGACGAGAGAGTTCAGAAGCTCCTTTCGAACAAGGGGTCCTATGTGAAAATGTAACATCACCTAGAATAAAGTTTTGAGTTGAAAACTGTTTGATTTCAGTTTCTAACAACCTGCTAATGCTTATAATTTCAAAAATGACCATTTTTTTGGTCTTTATTAAAATGAAAAGGTTGATCGAAAAGTTTGGGGGATCTAAGAGTGTGGCAACCCAGTAGTCATGATTACTTCGAATTCTGACAATATGAGGGTCATGCTGCAGGTAGTGCAGCAAGAAGGCACTTATGTGTCTTGCGCATCTCGGAGCCCCAAAATTATTTTCCGGGCTAGATGCAGCTAAAAATTATTTTTAATTTTAAATCTGGTGAAGCTTATTATAGATGGCCTAATAGGATCAGTGCTGCACACTGCTACAAAGCCCAAATTATTTTCCAGTCAAGATACAGATAAACATGATTAGTAATTTGAAAGCTTAAAACGGTTGGTAGGGTGATTTTAACCAATCATCAAGCTTTTACTCTCCCCAGGATGACACAGGGGTAGAAAAGTCGTTTCGGATCCATGATTTGTTCATCTTTATGAACGTGAGTCTGTCTACATTATCAGTGGAGAGCCGCGTGCGCTTATCTGTCAGCACACCACCAGCAGCGCTGAACACACGTTCAGACAGAACGCTGGCTGCGGGGCATGACAAGATCTCCAAGGCGTAAGTGGCTAGCTCCGGCCATTTATCCAGATTGGAAGCCCAAAAAGAGCAAGGGTCCAGTGACACAGTCGTGGCTTCAATGTTTACTTGGAGATACTCCTGTACCATCGTCTCTAGGCGTTGACTATGTGTCAGACTTCTTGTCTCCTGTGGCCTTGCAAAGGATGGGCTAAAAAAGTGGTGAAATGATTCCGCAAAATTGATGTTACCAGCAGATACTGTGGTTCTGTTACGGTTTGAGTGCTGAACACTTGACGGTCCCACGGTTGGCAAGTTGGAACTGTGAGATTCACTACGTGCACCACTGGTATTTTGTGGAAAAGCACATGTAAGATTCTGCAACAGTCTCTGCTGATACTCCTGCATGCGTGCATCCCTTTCTATGGCAGGAATAATTTCTGCAAATTTACTTTTGTACCGGGGATCTAACAGTGTGGCAACCCAGTAGTCAGGATTATTTCTAATTCTCACAATTCGAGGGTCATGTTGCAGGTAGTGCAGCAAGAAGGCACTCATGTGTGTTGCGCATCCAGGAGCACCAAGTCCCTGTTGTGTTGGTGGCGAGGTAACAATCATGCTTCCTTCCTCTGTCCTCTCCCCCCAACCTCGCACAACAGAAATGTGATCAAGGTCTCTCTCATCTGATGAGTCTTCCATCAGTTCGTCCTCCACTTCTTCCTGGGCTCCTGCACCTTCCTCACTAGTTTGGCTGCTACCATGCGCCCTGGTAAAACCATCTCCCCCACCCTCACATGCCTGCCGCCTTGGTGCTGCCGACCTTCTGGACCTTGCAGATGTTAGCCCTTCCGCATACAACTCCTCCTCCTCTACTTCCTCCACCTCCTCTTGTGCCACCACCTGACTCCGAATTCTGTTTAACATGTGCTCCAGCATGTAAATCACCGGAATAGTCATGCTGATAATGGCATCGTCAGCACTAAACATCTTCGTCGCCATTAGAGATGAGCGGTGTTCGACTAGAACTGTTCGCCAATCTCAAATTCGAGCTGTTTTGGGCGGTGTTCGAGTTGTTCGACGAACCCGAACGATTTGCAAAAAATTCGGCTGTTCGAGGTTATGTTCGATAACTGTTCGTGCACCAAAAGCGTGTCCTGCATGTCTGGCGCTATTTAGAGCACCAATCATGCAGGGATTGTCTGCCACTCACTGTAATGCCACAGCCATGGTGGTTGTGGCATTACAGTGATTGCCCAAATCGATGGGAACAGTGCCAACAGTGAAACATGAAAAGCCGGCAATTCAGCAGCGGCATACACCTGTACCCGACAATTTAGAACCGAAAGAATAGAGCTTCACACATAGATTAGATAGATATAAACATGTCAGACACATATATACGAAGTACAGTGAAAGTGCTGCTTACTGTACTTGTCATTTAGCGTAAAGGATTTATCAAAAAAAATAATAGTGTTTTCAGGCACCGTCTCTTTAAAAAAGCCGGCCGGCAATTCAGCATCTGTACCCGACAATTTAGAATAGAAGGAATAGAGAATCACACATAGATTAGATAGATAGAAACATGTCAGTCACATATATAAGAAGTGCAGTGACAGTGTTGATTACTGTACTTGTCATTTAGTGTAAAGGATTTATTTAAAAAAATAATAGTGTTTTCATGCACTGTCTCTTTAAAAAAGCCGGCCGGCAATTCAGCAGCGGTACCCGACAATTTATAACAGACAGAATAGAGCTTCACACATAGATTAGATAGATAGAAACATGTCAGTCACATATATATGAAGTACAGTGACAGTGTTGGTTACTGTACTTGTCATTTAGTATTAAAATAAAGGATTTATTATTAAAAAAATTGGCGTGGGGTTCCCCTTAATTTTAGGCTCTAGCGGAGGTTAAGCAGACGGCTGGGGCAGATGTTTGAAGCCTGGGAAGGGGGTAATACCCACGGAGCTTCCCAGGCTACTAATATCAGCCCCCAGCTGAATACATAGCCTTTACTAGCTATTAAAATGGGGGACCCCCCCAAAAAAATGACGTGGGGTCCCCCCTAATTTAATAGCTAGCAAAGGCTAGGCAGACAGCTGGGGGCTGATATTAATAGCCCAGGAAGGGAGCCATGAATATTGGCCCCCTCCCAGGCTAGAAACACCAGCCGTCAGCCGCCCCAGAAATGGCGCATTCATAGGATGCGCCAATTCTGGCACTTAGCCTCGCTCTTCCACGCTGCCCTGGTGCGGTGGCAGGGGGTAATAGGGTTGGGGTTGATGTCAGCTTATAATGCCAGCTGACATCAAGCCCAGGTTAGTAATGGAGAGGCGTCTATAAGACACCCCCATTACTAACCCCATAGTCAAAGTTAAAAAAAACACAAACACCCAGAATAAAGTCCTTTAATTGAAATAAAGACACAATCCTTTATTGTTCTAAATTAAACCATACTTACCGTCACGCCCATTCCAGCTGAAGCCAACGATCTCCTGCAATAAAAGAAAAATAATAAAGCAACCTCATCCTTACCTTTCCATGGTTCCCACGACAGCTTCAGCTCTGCTACATCGAGATGACAGGCTGGACCGCAGCAGAACGCTGCCATCCAGCCTCTCATCCCGCAGACACTGAGAAGCGCAGGCTTGCTTGCGCTGCTCAGCGTCTCTCTGTGACGACATCCAGATGAGCCGAGTTCATGTCCAATGAACTCAGCTCACCTCCTGCACGTCACTGACAGCGTGGGAGAATTCTCCTGCACTCAGCGCTTCAGTGTGAGAATTCTCCCACGCTGAAGCGCTGAGTGCAGGAGAATTTTCCCACGCTGTCAGTGACGTGCATGAGGTGAGCCGAGTTCATTGGACATTAACTCGGCTCATCTGGATGCCCTCACAGAGAGACACTGTGGAGCGCAAGCAAGCCTGCGCTTCTCAGTGTCTGCGGGATGACAGGCTGGATGGCAGCGTTCTGCTGCGGTCCAGCCTGTCATCTCGATGTAGCAGAGCTGAAGCTGTCATGGGAACCATGGAAAGGTAAGGATGATGTTGCTTTATTATTTTTCTTTTATTTCAGGAGATCGTTGGCTTCAGCTGGAATGGGCGTGATGGTAAGTATGGTTTAATTTAGAACAATAAAGAATTGTGTGTTTATTTCAATTAAAGGACTTTTTTCTGGGTGTTGTGTTTTTTTTAAATACTTTACTAGAAATTCATGGTGGTCATGTCTAATATTGGCGTGACCCCATGAATTTCGGGCTTAGGGCCAGCTGATAATGCCAAGCTGGCCCTAACCCCTTTATTACCCAGTGAGCCACCGCATCAGGGCCCTGGATGAGTTGGGTACAGCGCCAGAAGATGGCGCTTCTATGAACGCGCCATTTTCCGGGGTGGCTGCGGACTGCAATTTGCAGCGGGGGTGGCCCAGAAAGCTTGGGCCTCCCTGCGCTGCGGATTCCAGCCCCCAGCTGCCTAGTTGTACCTGGCTGGACACAAAAACAGGGCGAAGCCCCACGTCAATTTTCTTTAAATTATTTCATGAAATAATTAAGAAAAAAAGGGCTTCCCTATATTGTTGTGTCCGGCCAGGTACAAATAGGCAGCTGGTGGTTGGGGGCAGCCCGTTCCTGCCTGCTGTACCTGGCTGGACACAAATATAGTGCGAAGCCCCACGTCAATTTTTTTTAAATTATTTCATGAATTTCCTGAAATAATTTAAAAAAATTGAAGTGGGGCTTCGCACTATATTTGTGTCCAGCCAGGTACAGCAGGCAGGAACGGGCTGCCCCCATCCACCAGCTGCCTATTTGTACCTGGCCGGACACAACAATATAGGGAAGCCCTTTTTTTCTTAATTATTTCATGAATTTCATGAAATAATTAAAAAAAATTGAAGTGGGGCTTCGCACTATATTTGTGTCCAGCCAGGTACAGCAGGCAGGAACGGGCTGCCCCCATCCACCAGCTGCCTATTTGTACCTGGCCGGACACAACAATATAGGGAAGCCCTTTTTTTCTTAATTATTTCATGAATTTCATGAAATAATTAAAAAAAATTGAAGTGGGGCTTCGCACTATATTTGTGTCCAGCCAGGTACAGCAGGCAGGAACGGGCTGCCCCCAACCACCAGCTGCCTATTTGTACCTGGCCGGACACAACAATATAGGGAAGGCCTTTTTTTCTTAATTATTTCATGAATTTCATGAAATAATTAAAAAAAAAGTACGTGGGGCTTCGCCCTATTTTTGTGTCCAGCCAGGTACAACTAGGCAGCTGGGGGCTGGAATCTGCAGCGCAGGGAGGCCCAAGCTTTCTGGGCCCCCCCCCCGCTACAAATTGCAGTCCGCAGCCACCCCGGAAAATGGCGCGTTCATAGAAGCGCCATCTTCTGGCGCTGTACCCAACTCATCCAGGGCCCTGGTGCGGTGGCTCACTGGGTAATAAAGGGGTTAGGGCCAGCTTGGTATTATCAGCTGGCCCCAAGCCCAAAATTCATGGGGTCACGCCAGTATTAGACATGACCGCCATGAATTTCTAGTAAAGTATTTAAAAAAAACACAACACCCAGAATAAAGTCCTTTAATTGAAATAAAGACACAATTCTTTATTGTTCTAAATTAAACCATACTTACCATCACACCCATTCCAGCTGAAGCCAACGATCTCCTGCAATAAAAGAAAAATAATAAACCAACCTCATCCTTACCTTTCCATGGTTCCCACGACAGCTTCAGCTCTGCTACATCGAGATGACTGGCTGGACCGCAGCAGAACGCTGCCATCCAGTCTGTCATCCCGCAGACACTGAGAAGCGCAGGCATGCTTGCGCTCCTCACTGTCTCGTTGTGACGGCATCCAGATGAGCCGAGGTCATGTCCAATGAACTCGGCTCACCTCATGCACGTCACTGACAGCGTGGGAAAATTCTCACGCTGAAGTGCTGAGTGCAGGAGAATTCTCCCACGCTGTCAGTGATGTGCATGAGGTGAGCTCATGTCCAATGAACTCAGCTCACCTCCTGCACGTCACTGACAGCGTGGGAAAATTCTCCTGCAATCAGCGCTTCAGCGTGAGAATTTTCCCACGCTGTCAGTGACGTGCATGAGGTGAGCCGAGTTCATTGGACATGAACTCGGCTCATCTGGATGTCGTCACAGAGAGACGCTGAGCAGCGCAAGCAAGCCTGCGCTTCTCAGTGTCTGCGGGATGACAGGCTGGATGGCAGCGTTCTGCTGCGGTCCAGCCTGTCATCTCGATGTAGCAGAGCTGAAGCTGTCGTGGGAACCATGGAAAGGTAAGGATGAGGTTGCTTTATTATTTTTCTTTTATTGCAGGAGATCGTTGGCTTCAGCTGGAATGGGCGTGATGGTAAGTATGGTTTAATTTAGAACAATAAAGGATTGTGTCTTTATTTCAATTAAAGGACTTTATTCTGGGTGTTTGTGTTTTTTTTAACTTTTACTATGGGGTTAGTAATGGGGGTGTCTTATAGACGCCTCTCCATTACTAACCTGGGCTTGATGTCAGCTGGCATTATAAGCTGACATCAACCCCAACCCTATTACCCCCTGCCACCGCACCAGGGCAGCGTGGAAGAGCGAGGCTAAGTGCCAGAATTGGCGCATCCTATGAATGCGCCATTTCTGGGGCGGCTGACGGCTGGTGTTTCTAGCCTGGGAGGGGGCCAATATTCATGGCTCCCTTCCTGGGCTATTAATATCAGCCCCCAGCTGTCTGCCTAGCCTTTGCTAGCTATTAAATTAGGGGGGACCCCACGTCATTTTTTTGGGGGGGTCCCCCATTTTAATAGCTAGTAAAGGCTATGTATTCAGCTGGGGGCTGATATTAGTAGCCTGGGAAGCTCCGTGGGTATTACCCCCTTCCCAGGCTTCAAACATCTGCCCCAGCCGTCTGCTTAACCTCCGCTAGAGCCTAAAATTAAGGGGAACCCCACGCCAATTTTTTTAATAATAAATCCTTTATTTTAATACTAAATGACAAGTACAGTAACCAACACTATCACTGTACTTCATATATATGTGACTGACATGTTTCTATCTATCTAATCTATGTGTGATGCTCTATCTTTCTGTTCTAAATTGTCGGGTACCTCTGCTGAATTGCCGGCCGGCTTTTTTAAAGAGACAGTGCATGAAAACACTATTATTTTTTTAAATAAATCCTTTACACTAAATGACAAGTACAGTAAGCAACACTATCACTGTACTTATTATATATGTGACTGACATGTTTCTATCTATCTAATCTATGTGTGAAGCTCTATTCTTTCTGTTCTAAATTGTCGGGTACAGATGCTGAATTGCCGGCCGGCTTTTTTAAAGAGACGGTGCATGAAAACACTATTATTTTTTTTGATAAATCCTTTACACTAAATGACAAGTACAGTAAGCAACACTGTCACTGTGCTTCTTATATGTGTGACTGACATGTTTCTATCTATCTAATCTATGTGTGATGCTCTATTCCTTCTTGTCTAAATTGTCGGGTACCGGTGTATGCCGCTGCTGAATTTGCCGGCCGGCTTTTTTAAAGAGAGTGTCTTCTGAGCAGTTTGTCAGCTTTTGGACACCTTTGCAGGTGTTTTCTATGTGTTTCTATGTGTTTTTGTTTGCCTGCCATTGGTTTTAACGGTGTTCGACGGTGTTCTAAGGTGTTCGACGAACAGTTCGACGAACAGTTCCTCGAACATCCCAGTGTTCGACGAACCGAACCGAACCCGAACACTAGGGGGGTGGCTCAACACTAGTCGCCATTTCAAAACTGTGCAGAAGGGTGCATAGGTCCCTGATCTGAGACCACTCCTCCAGCGTGATTTGCCCCACCTCTGAATCTCGTTGGCCCAGGCTATACGTCAGAACGTATTGCACCAGGGCTTGTCGGTGCTGCCACAGTCGCTGCAACATGTGCAGAGTTGAATTCCACTGGGTAGGCACATCGCATTTTAGCCGGTGAAGTGGCAGGCCCAACGACTTCTGTAGAGATGTAAGTCGCTGAGCTGCGGGATGCGAACGGCGGAAGTGAGCACACAGCGACCGTGCCCTCTGCAGAAGGCCATCTAGTCTGGGATAGTGGGCTAAAAATTGCTGGACAACCAGGTTCAACACGTGAGCCATACAAGGCACGTGTGTGACATTGCCCCGGCGAAGGGCCGCACCCAGGTTTGCAGCATTGTCGCACACGGCCTTCCTTGGTTTCAGGTCCAGTGGAGACAACCATTCATGAAATTGGTTCTCCAGAGCTGACCACAACTCCTCAGCTGTGTGACTCACATTTCCCAGACATTTCAATGTAAAAACCGCCTGATGACGTTGAGCCCTACTGCCAGCATAGTAAGGAGGTGTGCAGGATCCCTCTGCGCAGTTAGAAAGCTTGTGGCATGACCAGACAGGCTTTGGGTGCAGGTGGAAGACCGAGAGGAGGTTGAGGAGGCAGAAGCAGTGGAGGAAAAATGACATAAAGAGGATTGACGCACAACTCGTGGGGACGGCAAGACTTGGACAGCAGCCCCTTGTCCTGCTGTCACCATAGTTACCCAGTGCCCAGTCAGCGACATGTAACGCCCCTGTCCATGCCTACTCGTCCAAGTGTCTGTGGTGAAATGCACCCTGTCACACACAGAGTTTCTCAAAGAAGCGGTGATGTTGTGTGCGACATGCTGGTGGAGCGCAGGCACACCTTTCTTTGAGAAGTAGTGCCGACTGGGCATCTGGTACTGGGGCACTGCGACGGACATAAGGTCTCGAAAATCCTCTGTGTCCACCAGGCGGAAAGGCAGCATTTCTGTAGCCAAGAGCTTGCAGATGGTGAAATTCAACCTCTTAGCTTTCTCATGGCTAGGAGGAAATGGTCTTTTACTTGTCCACATCTGAGGGACCGAGGGCTGGCTATTGTGCTTAGACGGGGTTGATAAGGGTGTCCCCGGCAAACTGCCGGTCTGTGAGGAAGATGCAGGCGGACATGTTAGGTTGCCTTGATCCAAAGGTGGTGCTATCGATGTCGGACAGCGCTCAAGACCAGCTGGTGTTACCACCTCCAAAGAAAATGATGACCTGCCAATCACGCTGGCTGTTGCGGGTAAAGAGGTGGCAGGTCTGCGCCCCAAAACAGGTGTGACTGCTGTCCCCCCAGTCACAGAGGATGAAGAGGCTGCGGATGCACAAGATATGGCAGACGGTGGTTGGCCCGGCCGGCTAGACCGCATTGTAGCACACTGAGCTTCCCACTGCAAATTATGCTTCATGTCCATGTGCCGGTTCATGCATGAAGTACTCAAACTATGTATTTTTTGGCCTCTACTTAGCTTTTGCTGACAAATGTTACAGATAACACGAGTTGGGTCATCTTTATCGATCTGAAAAAATGCCCAGGCTATGCAAGGCTTAGCACCCATGCGACCTGAAGAGCCACCACGACTTGTGGTGAGAGGCAGAGTTGTGTTTGAGGATGCAGTTGTTGACGTGCTTCCAGTACTACGTCTCTGTCCAGGAAGGCGCAACCTGACCTCGTCGTCACTAGCATCTTCCTCCACCTCCTCTGCTGACCTCATCTCTTGGCTGACTGTGGGTTGACAGTAAGTGGGATCTCCGACCTCATCATCATCACCCTGTACGTTATCACACCCGTCGTCCTCAGAGCCAACCTGTTCCTGCCCTGACAAAAAACTAAAGTTGTCGCTCCAATCAGGTATTTGAGTCTTATCATCGTCTTCCTCATTGTCTCCACCAACAGGAGTTACAGTTTGGGAATGAGGGTCTACATTATGGTCAGAACCTTCTGCGTCTGGTCCTGGATCCGACTCATAAAGATTCTGGGCATCAGTGCAGATCATTTCCTCGTCTGGATTCACAGAAGCGCTGGAGTCGACCTCTGATTCCCAGGCTATAGTATGAGTAAACAGCTCTGCAGACTCAACCATCTGTTCTACCTCATACTCAGACGGGCAGCTGGAGATTTGGGAGCTGTGAGGAAGCAAGTGCGATTTGGGTGACACCTTTGAGGACTGGAGTATTTGTGATGTTGAAGTTGATGTGGAGGAGAGCCCACTTAAAGGAGCACTTGATATCCGTTGAAGCACCTGCTGTTTTTGTGCCTCATCTGGAATTTGTAGCGATTTGGCGTGGCCGTAAGAAAGGGATCTTATCACATTGTCCGCTAAAAGAAGTAGACATTTTAGTTTGGCTGGAAGATGGTCTTTCTTCTGCACCTACCCCACGGACACAACCTTTTTTCCCCTTCCCAACACGCCTATTCCCCTTTCCACCAGCAGCAGGCCTTTTTCCACTCATTTTGGTGGTTAACTAATTCACAACTCTGGAGTTGTTTGCACAAAAAAACAATGGATGGTAACCGAGCAGAGCTGAGTGGCCAAACTGTGGTATTAGGCCAAAACTATTGGCTGGGTTAGATGCAGAAAAAAATTATTTTTAATTTGCAACCTGATGGAGGTCAGTATAGATGGACTAATAGACCAAGTCCCACACACCGCTAGAAGCCCAAATATTTTTTCAGAGCTAGATGCAGAAAATTTTTTTATTCAATTTGCAACCTGATGGAGGTCAGTATAGATGGACTAATAGACCAAGTCCCACACACTGCTAGAAGCCCAAATATTTTTTCAGAGCTAGATGCAGAAAAAAATTATTTTTAATTTGCAACCTGATGGAGGTCAGTATAGATGGACTAATAGACCAAGTCCCACACACCGCTAGAAGCCCAAATATTTTTTCAGAGCTAGATGCAGAAAAAAATTATTTTTAATTTGCAACCTGATGGAGGTCAGTATAGATGGACTAATAGACCAAGTCCCACACACCGCTAGAAGCCCAAATATTTTTTCAGAGCTAGATGCAGAAAATTTTTTTATTCAATTTGCAACCTGATGGAGGTCAGTATAGATGGACTAATAGACCAAGTCCCACACACTGCTAGAAGCCCAAATATTTTTTCAGAGCTAGATGCAGAAAAAAATTATTTTTAATTTGCAACCTGATGGAGGTCAGTATAGATGGACTAATAGACCAAGTCCCACACACCGCTAGAAGCCCAAATATTTTTTCAGAGCTAGATGCAGAAAAAAATTATTTTTAATTTGCAACCTGATGGAGGTCAGTATAGATGGACTAATAGACCAAGTCCCACACACCGCTAGAAGCCCAAATATTTTTTCAGAGCTAGATGCAGAAAAAAATTATATTCAATTTGCAACCTGCTGGAGGTCAGTATAGAAGGACTAATAGAACAAGTCCCACACACTGCTAGAAGCCCAAATATTTTTTCAGAGCTAAATGAAGAAAAAAATTATTTTTAATTTGCAACCTGATGGAGGTCAGTATAGATAGACTAATAGACCAAGTCCCACACACTGCTAGAAGCCCAAATATTTTTTCAGAGCTAGATGCAGAAAAAAATTATTTTTAATTTGCAACCTGATGGAGGTCAGTATAGATGGACTAATAGACCAAGTCCCACACACCGCTAGAAGCCCAAATATTTTTTCAGAGCTAGATGCAGAAAAAAATTATTTTTAATTTGCAACCTGATGGAGGTCAGTATAGATGGACTAATAGACCAAGTCCCACACACCGCTAGAAGCCCAAATATTTTTTCAGAGCTAGATGCAGAAAAAAATTATATTCAATTTGCAACCTGCTGGAGGTCAGTATAGATGGACTAATAGACCAAGTCCCACACACTGCTAGAAGCCCAAATATTTTTTCAGAGCTAGATGCAGAAAAAAATTATTTTAATTATTTTTACTTTGCAACCTGATGGAGGTCAGTATAGATGGACTAATAGACCAAGTCCCACACACTGCTAGAAGCCCAAATATTTTTTCAGAGCTAGATGCAGAAAAAAATTATATTCAGTTTGCAACCTGATGGAGGTCAGTATAGATGGACTAATAGAATGATGCTATGCCCAAAAGATTTTACTTCACTAGGTGCAGTAAAAAAATTGGTATTCTATACACAGGTGGTATATCTTGCAACACAGATAGGCTACTCCACTGACTAACACACTCTGCAATAGGCCAAAAAGGATTAGCCTTGCTAGATTCAGCCAAATGCTGTGAAAAAAACTTGCACAGCACTGGCACAGACCTGCCTGGCAAAAACTGATAGGAACTCATGTAACCTAGTCCTGAAAAGGACTCCAATTACAATTAGTCTTTACTCCCACAATCTATCTATTTAAGAGCACAGACCTGCCTGATAAAAGTCGTAGGAAATGCTGTAACCTAGTCCTTAAAAGGAATGCTATCACAACTATTCCCTACTCCCAAGCTATCTGTATATTTGTGCGAAAATTGGCTTGAAATTAACAAGGTATAGCGCACACAGCAACAGCGGTGCCGTCTAACACGCAGCTGCAGCAGTGAGAAAATGGTGGCGACGGGGAAAATGGCTTGGTCTTATAGGGCAAGGACATGTGACATACACTGCCAATCACACATGCCCTTGCTTGTGTGAAAAAAAGCACTTCGCTCCGTGTGTGCGCTGCTGATAGGCTGACAGATTGCACCTCCCCACTGCAAATGCGGGAAAGAGAAAAAAAAATGGAGATCTTCATTGTTCCTGCAGAGATCCATCCCCTGCCCCTCCCCCCGCCCCACTGTACACTCAAACTGCGTATTAACATTAATTTTCATCATTACTGAGAAAAAATCCAGTTATGATTTTGGTGCACGAACAGTTATCGAACATAACCTCGAACAGCCGAATTTTTCTCAAATTGTTCGTGTTCGCCGACCGGCTCGAACACCGCCCCAAACAGCTCGAATTTGAGATTGGCGAAGAGTTCGAGTAGAACAACGCTCATCTCTAGTAACTAACACAGAATACGAGAAATAAACTTTTTGCAAACACATTTTTTGCAGCTCTGCTGTATTGCAACAGTATTACAACCCTGTCTGCCTGTGAGCTGGAAGCTGAGAGGAACCTGCAGATGTGTCAGGTGTAATCACACACAGCTCTGCAGTGAAATCAGGAGAGCAGAGAGCGGCCATTACACATCACACTGGTACCTCCCCATTCATGTATAATAATCTCTGGAGGCATCTATCTTCCAGACAGCATCCGCCCCATAGCCTGGAAGAGCTCATTTACATAAAGTAATAAAAGATGATTTTTCAACAACAAGGCATCTGATATGAGGTATCCGGGTTGGACTTTTTTCAGAAGCCTATAACCTGTATGCCAATATTAAAGAAGTTGTCCAGTACTTTATATTACCCCCCCAATATATCCCCCCGGGGCCCCTAAGGATTTTTGTAATTAGCTTACGTTGCAGATACTGCCTGTGAGCGGCGCCATCCTTAGCTGCTCACAGGCATCACGTGACCCCGCGCTGACGTCACGACAGCAGCTGACGTCACCCAGCAGCGCTGGGGTCCCCACGGTGGCTGCTGGGTTGTGGGTGGATTTACCCCCCGAGTCACACCCAGCATCCACCACACGCTTTCCCAATAAACGCAGAAGACAGAGATCCCCGGCTGCTGCCAGCACTTGTTGTGACGTCAGTGGATGTCAGAGCCGGCTGCAGCCGGGAGTCACGTGATGCCTGTGAGCAGCCAGCGATTGCGCCGCTCACAGGCAATATCTGCAACGCAAGCTAATTACAAAAATCCTTAGGGGCCCCGGGGGGGATACATTGGGGGGGGGGGTAATATAAAGTACTGGACAACCCCTTTAATAGTTTAGATAGGTCAAATGTGGTGATAGATTCCCTTTAACACCCATTTATGTAAGGATAATGTGTAGACTTCTATATTGGTGTCAGATGCCCACTTAAACTTAAAGATACCTTTAAATAACAGCTAATCTGCTACTCTCCACCATTCTTTGAAGGTTTTCATATGTGGTTGATTTTAATGGAGAGTTTATCAAGAAGCTGTCTTTTCTTTGCAAATAAGGACAGGAAACCCATTGCTTTCTTTTAGGATAGTTATAATTTAGGGTCCAAAAACCATCGTTTCCCATGTCCGCAGCAGTATTCCCTTTGCTTGAGCTCAGTTATATTAAAGTATAAATTATCTACATAAGACTTTATTTGTGGATTTTTTTTTATAAGTGATGCCTACTGAGATGTATGAGTATAATCATGTAATTCTTTAATTCATGTGTATAAATCATATTATGAATATTATTGTTCTCCGCTTTTGAAATCATAAGAATACAATTACATGTTAAAACGGTTATTTATTCTCAGAATAAAACAAGACAGACTCCTTTTTCCAATCAGCCAGCATTAGTAATCCACAAAGATTGTATGTGTAATCCTGTTCTTTTCTGCCCAGCTGCAAACTGTTACAGAAAGTACAAGCATTACATGGAAAATGTTCTGGCAACTGGAGCAAAGGACATACAAAAACACAACAGACATGTTTCACAAATGTCTTGCCCTCAATCTTAAGAGATATAAGACTTCCTCAGGACATATGTTGTCTATATAGACTAAATATAGGATATCTTTAAATAGATCCCATGTTATGAGCTCTTACTTGAATATATACCATCGAAACCATATGTTCTCCACAGGGATGAATTGTAGGCAACCCAAGCACATTCATTGGAAGTCAAAGTTTAGGTAGCAGTATGGAAATTGGAGAATCAACACTTTATTTCTTCTTTTCATTTTGCTTCATTTTTTGCAAAATGGTTTTACTAACAGCTGATTATTATCACAAGTCATAATAGAGAATGAAGTAGAATAACTTCTATGGAGCCCAGCAGCTAAGGATATGTATAAATCTAGATTGTGTCCACCTACCTAGCTGATGTTGGTTCCAGCAGGGGGGTCTACATTTAGTATCAACGGAGCTTCAGAGTTGAAGGGTAGAGTTAGTTGAGATGAGTGAATTAGTTTGAGTGGAATCAAATTCTAATCCGATTATACAAAAATCTGCATTTCCCAAAACGTGAAATTTTTGTAATTCGCTTCTACGCAAATTCAGTAAAAGGGCAGCCGTTTGCTTCCTTTTGTCTGAACTATAAATGGCTATCAAAAGGTTAAAAAAGTAAAATAATCCTTATACTCACTTCTCCAACCCCTTTTCTACTCACCGCCATTCATCCGGTGCTTGCTGCATCTTCTGATACCCCGCCACTTTTGCTGTCACCTTTTGTGCACTTATACAGAACCCTCCAAAGCCTCATCAAAGCTGGAAGTGCTGGTTGAGCTTGAAAGCCCAGGGCTTTCTGTGCCTCTTCACCAGTAAGGCACATGTAGAATTTTCTTGGTTTGGAGACTTATTTTCTGCTGTCAGACTCACATTAAAGTCTATGCACTATCTGTCTAGAAGTATCTCTCTAACATAAAGTGCAATAATACATGTCCTGTGCTGGGTGGTCGTTGTATTCCTCATATCACATTATGGGTAAACAGTTACTATTCAAACAAAGTATGGTCTCACTTTTCCCAACTTGTATCAATACCAGACTGTTTATTTGAATGGCAGCCATCTTTAATATGTTATAGTTGTGAATAATGACCCTTTTACTGTCTTTAACACTGTCTTTACTTGAGACTTCCTCTTTGAACCCCATGTTTGTGTAGTAAGTCTAAAAACTTTTCTTAATTATGTTCAATAAAATGTATTGAATTTATGTATGGGTGGTTTAGTGGATACCTCAGTATTCATATGTAGGTACTAATATTGGAGTAACCCACTCCCTCTATTTTCCATATACTGATGGAGAGACTAACATCAATATGTCTCTAGCTAAAGTGAATATTTATATGTGCTTTTTGAATATTTGTGTTGTAAACTGTGGTATTGCAGTAAATAGTGCAAGTGATTAGACAATAGCAGGTTCAATAAACAATAAAGTAAAAAAATAAATATTCTTAAAAATCTAAAAAAAAAAATATTCAAATCATTCCCTGTTCCACCATTAAAAATATGGAAAAAATAACATATTTGGTTTTGCTGCGTCCATAAAAGTATGATTTGTAAAAATATTAAACCAATTAACCCGATCATGAAATGCTATAAAAGGAAAAAGAATTGAAACATTAGAATTGCGTTTTTTTGGTCTCCATAATTCCACCAAAAATGCAATACAGTAAGAAGTGATCAAAACATCATATCTACTCCAAAATTGTATCAATGAATACTTCAGTTTGTGTTGGAAAAAACAAGCCATACACTGCTTAATCTAAATAAAACTGAAAACTTTACAGGTTTTGGAAAATGGGGACAGAAGTAGAGATGAGCGTTGTTCTACTCGAACTGTTCGCCAATCTCAAATTCGAGCTGTTTTGGGCGGTGTTCGAGCCGTTCGGCGAACACGAACAATTTGAGAAAAATTCGGCTGTTCGAGGTTATGTTCGATAACTGTTCGTGCACCAAAATCATAACTGGATTTTTTCTCAGTAATGATGAAAATTAATGTTAATACGCAGTTTGAGTGTACAGCGGGGCGGGGGGAGGGGCAGGGGATGGATCTCTGCAGGAACAATGAAGATCTCCATTTTTTTTTCTCTTTCCCGCATTTGCAGTGGGGAGGTGCAATCTGTCAGCCTATCAGCAGCGCACACACGGAGCGAAGTGCTTTTTTTCACACAAGCAAGGGCATGTGTGATTGGCAGTGTATGTCACATGTCCTTGCCCTATAAGACCAAGCCATTTTCCCCGTCGCCACCATTTTCTCACTGCTGCAGCTGCGTGTTAGACGGCACCGCTGTTGCTGTGTGCGCTATACCTTGTTAATTTCAAGCCAATTTTCGCACAAATATACAGATAGCTTGGGAGTAGGGAATAGTTGTGATTGCAGTCCTTTTAAGGACTAGGTTACAGCATTTCCTACGACTTTTATCAGGCAGGTCTGTGCTCTTAAATAGATAGATTGTGGGAGTAAAGACTAATTGTAATTGGAGTCCTTTTCAGGACTAGGTTACATCAGTTCCTATCAGTTTTTGCCAGGCAGGTCTGTGCCAGTGCTGTGCAAGTTTTTTTCACAGCATTTGGCTGAATCTAGCAAAGCTAATCCTTTTTGGCCTATTGCAGAGTGTGTTAGTCAGTGGAGTAGCCTATCTGTGTTGCAAGATATACCACCTGTGTATAGAATACCAATTTTTTTACTGCACCTAGTGAAGTAAAATCTTTTGGGCATAGCATCATTCTATTAGTCCATCTATACTGACCTCCATCAGGTTGCAAACTGAATATAATTTTTTTCTGCATCTAGCTCTGAAAAAATATTTGGGCTTCTAGCAGCGTGTGGGACTTGTTCTATTAGTCCATCTATACTGACCTCCAACAGGTTGCAAATTAAAAATAATTTTTTTCTGCATCTAGCTCTGAAAAAATATTTGGGCTTCTAGCAGTGTGTGGGACTTGGTCTATTAGTCCATCTATACTGACCTCCATCAGGTTGCAAATTAAAAATAATTTTTTTCTTCATTTAGCTCTGAAAAAATATTTGGGCTTCTAGCAGTGTGTGGGACTTGTTCTATTAGTCCTTCTATACTGACCTCCAGCAGGTTGCAAATTGAATATAATTTTTTTCTGCATCTAGCTCTGAAAAAATATTTGGGCTTCTAGCGGTGTGTGGGACTTGGTCTATTAGTCCATCTATACTGACCTCCATCAGGTTGCAAATTAAAAATAATTTTTTTCTGCATCTAGCTCTGAAAAAATATTTGGGCTTCTAGCAGTGTGTGGGACTTGGTCTATTAGTCCATCTATACTGACCTCCATCAGGTTGCAAATTAAAAATAATTTTTTCCTTCATTTATCTCTGAAAAAATATTTGGGCTTCTAGCAGCGTGTGGGACTTGTTCTATTAGTCCATCTATACTGACCTCCATCAGGTTGCAAATTAAAAATAATTTTTTTCTGCATCTAGCTCTGAAAAAATATTTGGGCTTCTAGCAGTGTGTGGGACTTGGTCTATTAGTCCATCTATACTGACCTCCATCAGGTTGGAAATTAAAAATAATTTTTTTCTGCATCTAGCTCTGAAAAAATATTTGGGCTTCTAGCAGTGTGTGGGACTTGGTCTATTAGTCCATCTATACTGACCTCCAGCAGGTTGCAAATTGAATAAAAAAATTTTCTGCATCTAGCTCTGAAAAAATATTTGGGCTTCTAGCGGTGTGTGGGACTTGGTCTATTAGTCCATCTATACTGACCTCCATCAGGTTGCAAATTAAAAATAATTTTTTTCTGCATCTAGCTCTGAAAAAATATTTGGGCTTCTAGCAGTGTGTGGGACTTGGTCTATTAGTCCATCTATACTGACCTCCATCAGGTTGCAAATTAAAAATAATTTTTTTCTTCATTTAGCTCTGAAAAAATATTTGGGCTTCTAGCAGTGTGTGGGACTTGTTCTATTAGTCCTTCTATACTGACGTCCAGCAGGTTGCAAATTGAATATAATTTTTTTCTGCATCTAGCTCTGAAAAAATATTTGGGCTTCTAGCGGTGTGTGGGACTTGGTCTATTAGTCCATCTATACTGACCTCCATCAGGTTGCAAATTAAAAATAATTTTTTTCTGCATCTAGCTCTGAAAAAATATTTGGGCTTCTAGCAGTGTGTGGGACTTGGTCTATTAGTCCATCTATACTGACCTCCATCAGGTTGCAAATTAAAAATAATTTTTTTCTGCATCTAGCTCTGAAAAAATATTTGGGCTTCTAGCAGTGTGTGGGACTTGGTCTATTAGTCCATCTATACTGACCTCCATCAGGTTGCAAATTAAAAATATTTTTTTTCTTCATTTAGCTCTGAAAAAATATTTGGGCTTCTAGCAGTGTGTGGGACTTGTTCTATTAGTCCTTCTATACTGACCTCCAGCAGGTTGCAAATTGAATATAATTTTTTTCTGCATCTAGCTCTGAAAAAATATTTGGGCTTCTAGCGGTGTGTGGGACTTGGTCTATTAGTCCATCTATACTGACCTCCATCAGGTTGCAAATTAAAAATAATTTTTTTCTGCATCTAGCTCTGAAAAAATATTTGGGCTTCTAGTGGTGTGTGGGACTTGGTCTATTAGTCCATCTATACTGACCTCCATCAGGTTGCAAATTAAAAATAATTTTTTTCTGCATCTAGCTCTGAAAAAATATTTGGGCTTCTAGCAGTGTGTGGGACTTGGTCTATTAATCCATCTATACTGACCTCCATCAGGTTGCAAATTGAATAAAAAAAATTTCTGCTTCTAGCTCTGAAAAAATATTTGGGCTTCTAGCGGTGTGTGGGACTTGGTCTATTAGTCCATCTATACTGACCTCCATCAGGTTGCAAATTAAAAATAATTTTTTTCTGCATCTAACCCAGCCAATAGTTTTGGCCTAATACCACAGTTTGGCCACTCAGCTCTGCTCGGTTACCATCCATTGTTTTTTTGTGCAAACAACTCCAGAGTTGTGAATTAGTTAACCACCAAAATGAGTGGAAAAAGGCCTGCTGCTGGTGGAAAGGGGAATAGGCGTGTTGGGAAGGGGAAAAAAGGTTGTGTCCGTGGGGTAGGTGCAGAAGAAAGACCATCTTCCAGCCAAACTAAAATGTCTACTTCTTTTAGCGGACAATGTGATAAGATCCCTTTCTTACGGCCACGCCAATCGCTACAAATTCCAGATGAGGCACAAAAACAGCAGGTGCTTCAACGGATATCAAGTGCTCCTTTAAGTGGGCTCTCCTCCACATCAACTTCAACATCACAAATACTCCAGTCCTCAAAGGTGTCACCCAAATCGCACTTGCTTCCTCACAGCTCCCAAATCTCCAGCTGCCCATCTGAGTATGAGGTAGAACAGATGGTTGAGTCTGCAGAGCTGTTTACTCATACTATAGCCTGGGAATCAGAGGTCGACTCCAGCGCTTCTGTGAATCCAGACGAGGAAATGATCTGCACTGATGCCCAGAATCTTTATGAGTCGGATCCAGGACCAGACGCAGAAGGTTCTGACCATAATGTAGACCCTCATTCCCAAACTGTAACTCCTGTTGGTGGAGACAATGAGGAAGACGATGATAAGACTCAAATACCTGATTGGAGCGACAACTTTAGTTTTTTGTCAGGGCAGGAACAGGTTGGCTCTGAGGACGACGGGTGTGATAACGCACAGGGTGATGATGATGAGGTCGGAGATCCCACTTACTGTCAACCCACAGTCAGCCAAGAGATGAGGTCAGCAGAGGAGGTGGAGGAAGATGCTAGTGACGACGAGGTCAGGTTGCGCCTTCCTGGACAGAGACGTAGTACTGGAAGCACGTCAACAACTGCATCCTCAAACACAACTCTGCCTCTCACCACAAGTCGTGGTGGCTCTTCAGGTCGCATGGGTGCTAAGCCTTGCATAGCCTGGGCATTTTTTCAGATCGATAAAGATGACCCAACTCGTGTTATCTGTAACATTTGTCAGCAAAAGCTAAGTAGAGGCCAAAAAATACATAGTTTGAGTACTTCATGCATGAACCGGCACATGGACATGAAGCATAAGTTGCAGTGGGAAGCTCAGTGTGCTACAATGCGGTCTAGCCGGCCGGGCCAACCACCGTCTGCCATATCTTGTGCATCCGCGGCCTCTTCATCCTCTGTGACTGGGGGGACAGCAGTCACACCTGTTTTGGGGCGCAGACCTGCCACCTCTTTACCCGCAACAGCCAGCGTGATTGGCAGGTCATCATTTTCTTTGGAGGTGGTAACACCAGCTGGTCTTGAGCGCTGTCCGACATCGATAGCACCACCTTTGGATCAAGGCAACCTAACATGTCCGCCTGCATCTTCCTCACAGACCGGCAGTTTGCCGGGGACACCCTTATCAACCCCGTCTAAGCACAATAGCCAGCCCTCGGTCCCTCAGATGTGGACAAGTAAAAGACCATTTCCTCCTAGCCATGAGAAAGCTAAGAGGTTGAATTTCACCATCTGCAAGCTCTTGGCTACAGAAATGCTGCCTTTCCGCCTGGTGGACACAGAGGATTTTCGAGACCTTATGTCCGTCGCAGTGCCCCAGTACCAGATGCCCAGTCGGCACTACTTCTCAAAGAAAGGTGTGCCTGCGCTCCACCAGCATGTCGCACACAACATCACCGCTTCTTTGAGAAACTCTGTGTGTGACAGGGTGCATTTCACCACAGACACTTGGACGAGTAGGCATGGACAGGGGCGTTACATGTCGCTGACTGGGCACTGGGTAACTATGGTGACAGCAGGACAAGGGGCTGCTGTCCAAGTCTTGCCGTCCCCACGAGTTGTGCGTCAATCCTCTTTATGTCATTTTTCCTCCACTGCTTCTGCCTCCTCAACCTCCTCTCGGTCTTCCACCTGCACCCAAAGCCTGTCTGGTCATGCCACAAGCTTTCTAACTGCGCAGAAGGGATCCTGCACACCTCCTTACTATGCTGGCAGTAGGGCTCAACGTCATCAGGCGGTTTTTACATTGAAATGTCTGGGAAATGTGAGTCACACAGCTGAGGAGTTGTGGTCAGCTCTGGAGAACCAATTTCATGAATGGTTGTCTCCACTGGACCTGAAACCAGGGAAGGCCGTGTGCGACAATGCTGCAAACCTGGGTGCGGCCCTTCACCGGAGCAATGTCACACACGTGCCTTGTATGGCTCACGTGTTGAACCTGGTTGTCCAGCAATTTTTAGCCCACTATCCCAGACTAGATGGCCTTCTGCAGAGGGCACGGTCGCTGTGTGCTCACTTCCGCCGTTCGCATCCCGCAGCTCAGCGACTTACATCTCTACAGAAGTCGTTGGGCCTGCCACTTCACCGGCTAAAATGCGATGTGCCTACCCGGTGGAATTCAACTCTGCACATGTTGCAGCGACTGTGGCAGCACCGACAAGCCCTGGTGCAATACGTTCTGACGTATAGCCTGGGCCAACGAGATTCAGAGGTGGGGCAAATCACGCTGGAGGAGTGGTCTCAGATCAGGGACCTATGCACCCTTCTGCACAGTTTTGAAATGGCGACGAAGATGTTTAGTGCTGACGATGCCATTATCAGCATGACTATTCCGGTGATTTACATGCTGGAGCACATGTTAAACAGAATTCGGAGTCAGGTGGTGGCACAAGAGGAGGTGGAGGAAGTAGAGGAGGAGGAGTTGTATGCGGAAGGGCTAACATCTGCAAGGTCCAGACGGTCGGCAGCACCAGGGCGGCAGGCATGTGAGGGTGGGGGAGATGATTTTACCAGGGCGCATGGTAGCAGTCAAACTAGTGAGGAAGGTGCAGGAGCCCAGGAAGAAGTGGAGGACGAACTGATGGAAGACTCATCAGATGAGGGAGACCTTGATCACATTTCTGTTGTGCGAGGTTGGGGGGAGAGGACAGAGGAAGGAAGCATGATTGTTACCTCGCCACCAACACAACAGGGACTTGGTGCTCCTGGATGCGCAACACACATGAGTGCCTTCTTGCTGCACTACCTGCAACATGACCCTCGAATTGTGAGAATTAGAAATAATCCTGACTACTGGGTTGCCACACTGTTAGATCCCCGGTACAAAAGTAAATTTGCAGAAATTATTCCTGCCATAGAAAGGGATGCACGCATGCAGGAGTATCAGCAGAGACTGTTGCAGAATCTTACATGTGCTTTTCCACAAAATACCAGTGGTGCACGTAGTGAATCTCACAGTTCCAACTTGCCAACCGTGGTCTGTATGGAATTGTTCAATAAAGGGCCCAAAATTAAGATAACATAGATGGGAGAGGTCTCTATGAATAGGAATTCCTAAGTATTTGATACCCTGTGAGGGCCAGGCAAAGGGAAAGTTGGACTGGATGGAATCCTATATGGATTTAGGGAGGGAGACATCGAGGGCCTCAGACTTCGCTGCATTGATTTTAAAATTTTACCATGTAACAAAGTGATCTATTTCAGCCATAACAGCAGGGATGGATATATGTGATTGAGTGATATATACTAGGACATCATCAGCAAATAGAGAGCACTTGTACTCGGTGCCTCCCACCTCAATCCACCTAATATTGGGGTTATGGCGAATTGATGAGAGCAGGTGCTCCGTCACTAGGATGTATAAGAGAGGGGACAGAGGACATCCCTGCCTTGTCCCATTGGTGATTGTGAAAGGTGATGAAAATGTTCTGACGCACCCCCTGGGCCTTGGGACACCCGGAGCCGGACCCTTTTTGGTGGATGCTGGTGGTTGTAGTCTTCGTGGCGGCGATCCAGTTCCGTGGCTCAGGGCGGTCAAACCAGTGGCGGAACTATTTATGTGGTTTTGATGTTTAAATGTCCGACTACGCCACCCGTGGATTGCGGTCAGAGTGAACCGCCGCTACAGGGCAGACCGCTAAGGCTGGTGTTGTGGGTGCAGCAGAGCGTAGCATAACTCCCCACGGGAGGAGTATAGCCTCAGGGCAGTGTATGCGGAGGATGGGGGTGATGGTGCAGGGCAGCAGCAGTAACGACACGGAGTCAGTGATGCAGTTCAGGGCCTTTACTCACAGTTCTTATTATCCAGACCACGTCTGCAGGTAACGGCTGCCCACGTCGTACTGTGCTAACCAGGTGAGGGGCTCAGACAACTCCCAGATAACTTTGGAGCGCTTCACAGGACCCCCTTTGTGTGTCCTTTGTCTGGCCTTTCTTACCAACACTTCTGTCCGGCTGCCTCGGGCCTCCTCTTGGTAAACTTGGCGCCAGTTTCCCTGACCCTATGTGGTGCCTTCCTAGCGGGTGGAGCAAGGGGCTGCGCCACATAAAATGTCAGAGCCTCCGGTTTCTAGCTGAGGGTCGTTTCCTGCCTCCACTAGTTCGGGGACCGGTCTCCCCCTTTGGCCTGACCCCTCCACGCAGGTGGATTCGGGCGTGCGGTGGCGACTCGCCCGTCCGCACCCCTGGGATCCCTTCATTCCTCGTTCCTGGAGCCTTCTCCGCTCCTCTTCCTTCCTTCTCCCTCTTGCAGGCCTGGGCCTCTGTTACTAGGCCCGCCTCCGGAGCAGAGCTCATGCAGAGCCCCTGCTCCCTGCCACTTCTGCTCAGACTTCTCTGCACTGAACTAAGATGGTGCCCACCTTTTATACTCCCTTCTCAATGCACCCAGGAACTGCTTCCTCCCTGCTCCTGCACTGCAGGGTTCCCCTTCCTCAGTGTTCCCTCCCCCCACTCCAGCCAGGGACAGGGACTGTCGTGCCCATCTCAGGGGCATATTGGTCGCCCTGCCCCACGGCAATGTGGTGTAATGCATGCAGGTGTCGGGTCCTGATCCACACTCCATCCTTATCTGAGAGTGAGATATCACACCTCTGGGTGAGGTGCAATACGTCTGTAGCAACCGAGCCCTTGGTGCTACAGTTCCATTTATCTTCAGCCTAGGTGACGTATTGTGATACAGGGCCGTGATTTTGGCTATAAAAGGGTCCCCTAGACCCCTACCCCAAGCTTTTTAAGAGAATCATATATGGCGTGCCAGGAGACTCTATGGAATGCTTTCTCAGCATCCAACGAGAGTATCTACTTACAAATTTTTAACTGCATCTAGCCCAGGAAATACTTTGTGCCTAGTAGCAGTGTCTGCTAGTCAGCGGATTATCCCGGCTGTTAAGCAAGCTACACCACCTGTAGTTTGGACACTTAATTTTTTCAAAGGAAATGCTTCGGGACCACGGGATACTTAGTGAAGAGCATCAGGAGGCACCCCAAGGCATAGGGGCTGGGACTGGCACTAGGATGCCTTGCGGTGGACAGCCGAGCTCGATCCTTATAAAAGCTTTTTAACTGCAGCAGCTTTAGTGGACGCTACTGGAGCTGGAATTACGCGGCTGCTGGCATGAGACTTGCCCTCCAATAGATCCTTGTAAATGGATTTAAAGTGTATTCATTCAAATTAGAGGGACAATTTAAATTAAAAAGCTTAGAGCTGCCTCCACCACAGGGGGGCTCTCTCGACCCACCAGCGGACAGGCACCAGTATTGGGAGAGGGGGGCTGGCCGTCAGGGTTCACCGCGGCTCTGGCACAAACCCGGCGACACGGAGGTGGCACGGGCAGGAGCGGACTGGCCGTCTCGGCTTCTCACTTTTTGGATTTTAGAAGGGCATGACATGCCTATATCTGTGTCTCCCCCTCCTTTTACTCCTCCACCTCTTTTCTTTTCGCATGACTATATGTACTTGTCACTTTTCCATGTGTTAGTTGTGTCTTCTGAGCAGTTTGTCAGCTTTTGGACACCTTTGAAGGTGTTTTCTATGTGTTTCTATGTGTTTTTGTTTGCCTGCCATTGGTTTTAACGGTGTTCGAAGGTGTTCGACGAACAGTTCGACGAACAGTTCGGCGAACACACGGGTGTTCGACGAACCGAACCGAACTCGAACACTACGGGGGTGGCTCAACACTAGACAGAAGCGACATTTTATTTTTAATTTACAAATTTCCAAATTTTTTTTTTCACCATTTAAATAATAATAAAGAAAAACTATACACGTTCTCTGTAATTGTACTGACTTGGAGAATCATATTGCTGCAGTGTTTAAACAAAAACATATCTGTCTGCAATCGCACAGTCAGGTGCTGATTCATGCTGAGTGGGATTTGGGCAGCATGAATCTATGGTTATGACAGGTTCCCTTTAGGCTACCCCCTTGTATACTACTGTATATTAGGGTGGCTTTATTTTTCGATATACTGTGTGCGCAGTACATGATCTAGGAAGATCCAGAACCTACTGATCACTACATAGAAGGTGATTTCCAGCATCTAGAAACTCTTGATCTGAATATTATACATCATTTACAGTCTTGCTTTATCTCCATAATGTTTCATGTATATTCTTGTTTTATATGCATCTTTTTCTTTAAAACGTATCTGGAAATTCTATTTAAAAAAAAATCACCAAAAGCATTGTACTCTCCAGCCATCCTCTTCATGGCTTACAGACAATACTAAGACATATTTATAATGTCTTATTTGAATCATTATGCTTGTTAAAGTACTTGTTGTCCTTTGCTGCCATCTACTGGCCATTGTTATTATATGTTCTTAGGTATTGCAGCTGTAATTTCCCATCATTTCTTTCTGGTCAGTGCCATCTTGGCAGAAACTTGCATCAGAGCTGGAGAGAGGATTTTCTTGTTACCTCTATCCTCCATCCTCCATCTTCTACCTCATCCTCATCTCTTCATCTTCTCTAGACACCTCTGCTTCATCGTTTGTCAAGATATTGTCAATTAATTACCTAAAAGTTTGTTGAATGCATCCTCCTTCCTGGACTATCTAAATGCAGCAGGTCAGACAAAAAAGGAGAGCATAGCGAGTAACTTGTACAGAGATCGGTGCTCACATTCCTCAGACACAGCTCACATACGAATAAGCATGGTTTTCCAGCCTACATCCTTCACAAGAAGTTAAAACTGTTTTTGGTGCACCTACCAGTCCATTATGTCCAGGAAATGTCCAGATTCTCATGTGCTGTACCTAGCTTGTTACTCTTTATGAGTGGGCTGTTCCTGCCCATTGATATTCAAACAATTTGAAAGGTGTCAGAACTTCCTTTTTCTCACCTTCAAGAATGCATTGTGCTTACCATTGTGAACTAGCTTGCCTTCCACAAACTGAAAGCAGACCACACTGTTTTCAGTTTGATAAACTGGAGAGCAGCATCAGATAGACCTGCCCCCACTTACTTGGCATCTCAGCAGCTAGAGATAAATTGTCAAAGTCTATGGACAATAAGGTGCTGAAAGGAAATGCCCTAATGCCTTAGTCCCTGTTGGGTCCACTAAAAGAGTACTGGGCCATTTGACTTATCTAATTGTATGGTTGTGACCAATAGACTATAAACGGGCATACAGCACTACATGTATCTGCGTGATTGCCACCTTATAAAAAGCCTTAACCATTTTCATCTATAGTGCAAGGCAACCATCACCCATAATTGGTAGGTGGTTGTTTGATCATTGTTTGGCTCCGTGTTTTATTATGAGGGCTTGCTGCATCCTGTAGTGTCCGGTGACCAGTTAAAGGTAAGTATAGCTACTTTTTTTTCTGTGATTTTTTTTTTTTAGATGTCCTAGTGCCTGGAAATTTGGAGTGATCTTTCATGCTGAAAACTTCATTTCTTGGATAAATAAAGAACTCTATAATGTTGTTTATCATTGCAATCGCCATTAGATGAGCCCAAGTATTTTAAAATTGTAGAGGCCATTTTCATTGTTATTTTCTTCTATTTAGGGTTAATATTTTGGCAACATTGGAAACCAGCTGCCAGATTTCTAAAGAAATATATTCTTATTTTACAATAGTTATGTATTAAAGTGGTCATCCTAGAAAAAATACTGTTACATAAATAATCGCTGTATGAGTGTCATCCTTTATGTCAAAGTAGTCAACCTTTGTGCTCATTCACATGGCTGTATTTTTGGTCTGAGTGCAATCCGGCAAAACATCGCATAACACTCGGACCAATGTTATGCTATGGGGCCATGCATATGGCAGGTTTATTTCCTCGGACTGACACAGTCCGAGGAAAAAAATTACTGCATGCGTGTGCTTGATCCGATATTCGGATCGCAGTCTGCCATGCAGGTCAATGAGTTTGTGGAAAATATCAGACTGCACTCTGATGACATCTGAGTGCAGTCTGATTTCCACAAACTAACCAAATGGAATAAAAATTAGATTTTTTTTCTCCATCTTCTCCTTATCTGAGAGAATTGGATCACACTATGATCACACTCTGATCAAACTCTTATCTGAACTTGATCAGAGTATGATTTGCAGAATTGACCCAAGTCTTTTGGGCGAGACTTGACCCAGTCTTTTGTCTGCATCTAGAATTTCTGAAGATCTGTCAAATAGCAGTTCAAGTGAACTCTTAGTAAGCATCTGTTGTATGTGTGTGAGGGTGTGAGGGTGTGTGCCTCCCTTAGTGGGGTCTGGTATCATTATGGATGCATTCTCTGTACTGTAATGCTAAACATGTTGATGCTATAAAACATAGACACTCTAAGGGAGGGGGAAGAAGTAAAGATGTGAATAAAGTAAAAAATAAAATTAATATTTATTGGGAATGTTATTAAAATGGATAATTCTAAAATTTGCAAATCACACGTATCTACAGATGCATATAGGGTCACCGTCTAAGACGATAACCAACAAAAAATCCCGGTGCATAGAAATGTGAGAAAGATGTTTTTAGGAATGCCTAACCCAGTCCCTATGTAATAAATGGGTTATGGCTGTATGTTATACACGTACATTTTTCCCCTGATATGAATAAATAATGGCTGTATATATTAGGATTAATATTCCATCAGAGATGTTATATATGCACTTTAATTACTGTCCCATCAGACAAACAAACCTCCATGTGTAACCCAAATATGTCACATACATGGAATACAATATGTATTGTTTGTCATAGATTAAATTCCCACAAAGGTAAGGGACTTTATTAACTGGACAAATCAGCTGTATAGTATGGTCACACTCATTTCAGAGTGCAAAAACCATATAATCGCGAGTGTAGTCAGTGTGTATGCAGCTCTAAGCACATCGAGTCAATGATAATCTCAGGTGATATAGCCTCATTGCTCACAGATCACGTCATAGGTCTGGTTAATAGCCTGCAGCACGCGGTCAATATGTCAAACCGCATGACCTAGTCAGCACATCTTATCCCTGCTGGTGAGTGGAATACATGTATTGCATGTATGTGACATATTTGGGTTACACATGGAGGTTTGTTTGTCTGATGGGACAGTAATTAAAGTGCATATATAATATCTCTGATGGAATATTAACCCTAATATATACAGCCATTATTTATTTATATCAGGGGAAAAATGTACGTGTATAACATACAGCCATAAGCCATTTATTACATTCAACGTTCCCAATAAAGATTAATTTTATTTTTTACTTTATTCACATCTTCTCTTCTTCCCCCTCCCGTAGAGCGTCTATGATCTTTAGGTGGTGTACATCTGTGAATACAGGTCTATTGAGATTTGACTTATATCTTTTGTGCTATAAAACATAAGCAGGAATTGAAATAAATAAATGAAAAGATATTTTACAAGTTGCCATTCCAAATGAAACATTATACTACATTAGTCTTCTTAATCTGGATCCGCTGGCATGTATCAAGTCAGTTTGATATGATTAGATATTAGTATAGTATTCTCTCTCCTGCATTCAATAAAATAGAACTTGGCAAGCACTTTCTCCATTCATATTATTGAAGCCATGATCATTTTTGCAGAGGGTTTAACCCCTATTGCTGTAGTGTATGAACACATTTTTGGCTCAAACTGAAAGATTATTATTTGCAGATCATAATATTCTAAGCTGAAAAAAAAAAAAACTTATAAACTTACAAAATGAAAGGAAATTCCTTTAAAATCGCTTATGCGAGCTTTTGATCTTAGAAATTGTTTACATAAATGTAATTGTATTTTGCAAAGGCAGCATAACAACATGAGCCCCATAATTTACCAAAGTCATAGCTGTTATTACCAGGATATAGCGTAGAGCTAAACAATTCAACAATTTTAATGCATAAAATATGTTTAGATCGTTACAGAAATTAAATACACTTTACTGAATAGACCAGGTTATACATAACACGCACATGTGTTACCATGTGGATACAGTCAGCATATGCACGCCATTAGTAGCCACCACATGGTGAGAATGTCTGTCTTCCTTGGAAAAGAAATGTGCACACTTTTCTTTTTGTATATCTTGGAGAGGTCAAGAATTGGTTAATGTCTCTTTGTTTTATTCTCAGTACCTGAATATTGCAAATTATTCCCTGGAGTATCTTAAATGTCAAAAGGGATGATGAAATCAAACAAACAAAGGAAAAAAAACACAATCATATTTCCAGCAGAGAGACAAATTCATTACTGTCATGGCAATTGCAAAGCCTGGCTGTTATTGATGAGAATTTACATTAGTGACCTTTGTGAGTGTTTTCTATGCAGTTGGCATTAATGAGGCAGTGAATGGAGAGTGGATGCAATTATATGGAGAATAGGCAATATTTTTAGAAAAACTGAGATTCCAATATTCTGTGCTATGGAAATGTTATTAAGGAGCCATGGTGGCTGACCAAAAAAAGAATATTGTAATTTGATTTTGTGTATTATTTTGAAAACTGACAGCCTCTATCTTTCTTAACTAGTTATACTAGACAGTAGGTGTGACTTGAAATAGGAAACTATCAGCTTGTCTCTCTTCTATTCATTTTCCTTAAAAAAACCCCATTCACATCAAAGTTTTTATCCTCTTAATATATTGCAATCATCATATTATATAGCACTGTGTACTTACGATTGCTTAGTTCTCTTGCATAAAATACCTTGATATGTTGAAAAAGTTGCAAATGTTGTACAAAGATTTTCCACTTTTTGTTGTTTTTACTCCAGAATGGGCAGAGCTTGGATGTTAAGGGACGAGGCAAAGCCCTCCTGGCAATATTATCAAAATTTACTTTAATGGCATAAATTACAACCAGAAATGTACTCCAGTCCCTGACTGGAGTAACATTTTTGGCAGAGGATGTTGTAAGTTGCGTTAAATACATTGAGAGGCATGCGTCAAATGAATGAAGGCACATATTACTCCAGCCGTGCCTTCATTGAGATTGGCATGCACAAGACCAGTCTTAATGAATCGGTCCCAATATCTATTGTATACTATGCTATAATACATCATATGCTTCAGATTTGCGGACAATACACAAACATACACATTTCGATATCAAAGAGTAGTACCATCATACAGGAACAACAGTCTAACCCCTGTATGCCAACACTGGGTCAATTCTCAATTTCTGATTCTTTTACTCTCTGCAGTTCAGAGGTTCTTCAGGGGAATAAACGAGGCTAAGGCGTATGATGAAGCATAGGGGACCCAGTCATTCCACTACAGAAAACAGCAGCTGTGATCCCATGCTGTAATATCTGTATACTCTTTTGCTTCCTCCCCTGCCCAGGAGATGTGGTATGATCAGACCATGATCCTCTACGATGATTTAAAGGGGTCTAAATACTTTCCGTACTCACTGTACTTTGTTCATAGGTAAACTCCTTTAAATGAGAGAAGCGAAACAAATTGCTCTTCTAAACACCACTGAATGATCTTACTTCTCAAATTATTTCTTTTTTTTCTGTAGAACATTTGTATTTTTGGATAGCTGAGCTAAGCCTTGGCCAAAGCACACATGACACTCGGATTTATTTCCTGTGAGATCATGTACTTATTTGCTTATTTTTGTACAAATATTTTGAGCCTGTGTGTATAGAGTACAATAAATGTAAAGAATATGGAAACGGCTATAAATAATATGAATATCTTATTGCTGCCCAGACCTAAGCGAGTTACTTTTATGTGTTTGCTGGATATTTAACAACTTTTTTAGTTCACTACTAGAGATGAGCGTTGTTCTACTCGAACTGTTCGCCAATCTCAAATTCGAGCTGTTTTGGGCGGTGTTCGAGCCGGTCGGCGAACACGAACAATTTGAGAAAAATTCGGCTGTTCGAGGTTATGTTCGATAACTGTTCGTGCACCAAAATCATAACTGGATTTTTTCTCAGTAATGATGAAAATTAATGTTAATACGCAGTTTGAGTGTACAGCGGGGCGGGGGGAGGGGCAGGGGATGGATCTCTGCAGGAACAATGAAGATCTCCATTTTTTTTTCTCTTTCCCGCATTTGCAGTGGGGAGGTGCAATCTGTCAGCCTATCAGCAGCGCACACACGGAGCGAAGTGCTTTTTTTCACACAAGCAAGGGCATGTGTGATTGGCAGTGTATGTCACATGTCCTTGCCCTATAAGACCAAGCCATTTTCCCCGTCGCCACCATTTTCTCACTGCTGCAGCTGCGTGTTAGACGGCACCGCTGTTGCTGTGTGCGCTATACCTTGTTAATTTCAAGCCAATTTTCGCACAAATATACAGATAGCTTGGGAGTAGGGAATAGTTGTGATTGCAGTCCTTTTAAGGACTAGGTTACAGCATTTCCTACGACTTTTATCAGGCAGGTCTGTGCTCTTAAATAGATAGATTGTGGGAGTAAAGACTAATTGTAATTGGAGTCCTTTTCAGGACTAGGTTACATCAGTTCCTATCAGTTTTTGCCAGGCAGGTCTGTGCCAGTGCTGTGCAAGTTTTTTTCACAGCATTTGGCTGAATCTAGCAAAGCTAATCCTTTTTGGCCTATTGCAGAGTGTGTTAGTCAGTGGAGTAGCCTATCTGTGTTGCAAGATATACCACCTGTGTATAGAATACCAATTTTTTTACTGCACCTAGTGAAGTAAAATCTTTTGGGCATAGCATCATTCTATTAGTCCATCTATACTGACCTCCATCAGGTTGCAAACTGAATATAATTTTTTTCTGCATCTAGCTCTGAAAAAATATTTGGGCTTCTAGCGGTGTGTGGGACTTGGTCTATTAGTCCATCTATACTGACCTCCATCAGGTTGCAAATTAAAAATAATTTTTTTCTTCATTTATCTCTGAAAAAATATTTGGGCTTCTAGCAGTGTGTGGGACTTGGTCTATTAGTCCATCTATACTGACCTCCATCAGGTTGCAAATTGAATAAAAAAAATTTCTGCATCTAGCTCTGAAAAAATATTTGGGCTTCTAGCAGTGTGTGGGACTTGGTCTATTAGTCCATCTATACTGACCTCCATCAGGTTGCAAATTAAAAATAATTTTTTTCTGCATCTAGCTCTGAAAAAATATTTGGGCTTCTAGCGGTGTGTGGGACTTGGTCTATTAGTCCATCTATACTGACCTCCATCAGGTTGCAAATTAAAAATATTTTTTTTCTGCATCTAGCTCTGAAAAAATATTTGGGCTTCTAGCAGTGTGTGGGACTTGGTCTATTAGTCCATCTATACTGACCTCCATCAGGTTGCAAATTAAAAATAATTTTTTTCTGCATCTAGCTCTGAAAAAATATTTGGGCTTCTAGCAGTGTGTGGGACTTGGTCTATTAGTCCATCTATACTGACCTCCATCAGGTTGCAAATTAAAAATAATTTTTTTCTACATTTATCTCTGAAAAAATATTTGGGCTTCTAGCAGCGTGTGGGACTTGTTCTATTAGTCCATCTATACTGACCTCCATCAGGTTGCAAATTAAAAATAATTTTTTTCTGCATGTAGCTCTGAAAAAATATTTGGGCTTCTAGCAGTGTGTGGGACTTGGTCTATTAGTCCATCTATACTGACCTCCATCAGGTTGCAAATTAAAAATAATTTTTTTCTGCATGTAGCTCTGAAAAAATATTTGGGCTTCTAGCGGTGTGTGGGACTTGGTCTATTAGTCCATCTATACTGACCTCCATCAGGTTGCAAATTAAAAATAATTTTTTTCTGCATCTAGCTCTGAAAAAATATTTGGGCTTCTAGCAGTGTGTGGGACTTGGTCTATTAGTCCATCTATACTGACCTCCATCAGGTTGCAAATTGAATAAAAAAATTTTCTGCATCTAGCTCTGAAAAAATATTTGGGCTTCTAGCAGTGTGTGGGACTTGGTCTATTAGTCCATCTATACTGACCTCCATCAGGTTGCAAATTGAATAAAAAATTTTTCTGCATCTAGCTCTGAAAAAATATTTGGGCTTCTAGCGGTGTGTGGGACTTGGTCTATTAGTCCATCTATACTGACCTCCATCAGGTTGCAAATTAAAAATAATTTTTTTCTGCATCTAGCTCTGAAAAAATATTTGGGCTTCTAGCAGTGTGTGGGACTTGGTCTATTAGTCCATCTATACTGACCTCCATCAGGTTGCAAATTAAAAATAATTTTTTTCTGCATCTAGCCCAGCCAATAGTTTTGGCCTAATACCACAGTTTGGCCACTCAGCTCTGCTCGGTTACCATCCATTGTTTTTTTGTGCAAACAACTCCAGAGTTGTGAATTAGTTAACCACCAAAATGAGTGGAAAAAGGCCTGCTGCTGGTGGAATGGGGAATAGGCGTGTTGGGAAGGGGAAAAAAGGTTGTGTCCGTGGGGTAGGTGCAGAAGAAAGACCATCTTCCAGCCAAACTAAAATGTCTACTTCTTTTAGCGGACAATGTGATAAGATCCCTTTCTTACGGCCACGCCAATCGCTACAAATTCCAGATGAGGCACAAAAACAGCAGGTGCTTCAACGGATATCAAGTGCTCCTTTAAGTGGGCTCTCCTCCACATCAACTTCAACATCACAAATACTCCAGTCCTCAAAGGTGTCACCCAAATCGCACTTGCTTCCTCACAGCTCCCAAATCTCCAGCTGCCCATCTGAGTATGAGGTAGAACAGATGATTGAGTCTGCAGAGCTGTTTACTCATACTATAGCCTGGGAATCAGAGGTTGACTCCAGCACTTCTGTGAATCCAGACGAGGAAATGATCTGCACTGATGCCCAGAATCTTTATGAGTCGGATCCAGGACCAGACGCAGAAGGTTCTGACCATAATGTAGACCCTCATTCCCAAACTGTAACTCCTGTTGGTGGAGACAATGAGGAAGACGATGATAAGACTCAAATACCTGATTGGAGCGACAACTTTAGTTTTTTGTCAGGGCAGGAACAGGTTGGCTCTGAGGACGACGGGTGTGATAACGCACAGGGTGATGATGATGAGGTCGGAGATCCCACTTACTGTCAACCCACAGTCAGCCAAGAGATGAGGTCAGCAGAGGAGGTGGAGGAAGATGCTAGTGACGACGAGGTCAGGTTGCGCCTTCCTGGACAGAGACGTAGTACTGGAAGCACGTCAACAACTGCATCCTCAAACACAACTCTGCCTCTCACCACAAGTCGTGGTGGCTCTTCAGGTCGCATGGGTGCTAAGCCTTGCATAGCCTGGGCATTTTTTCAGATCGATAAAGATGACCCAACTCGTGTTATCTGTAACATTTGTCAGCAAAAGCTAAGTAGAGGCCAAAACATACATAGTTTGAGTACTTCATGCATGAACCGGCACATGGACATGAAGCATAAGTTGCAGTGGGAAGCTCAGTGTGCTACAATGCGGCCTAGCCGGCCGGGCCAATCACCGTCTGCCATATCTTGTGCATCCGCGGCCTCTTCATCCTCTGTGACTGGGGGGACAGCAGTCACACCTGTTTTGGGGCGCAGACCTGCCACCTCTTTACCCGCAGCAGCCAGCGTGATTGGCAGGTCATCATTTTCTTTGGAGGTGGTAACACCAGCTGGTGTTGAGCGCTGTCCGACATCGATAGCACCACCTTTGGATCAAGGCAACCTAACATGTCCGCCTGCATCTTCCTCACAGACCGGCAGTTTGCCGGGGACACCCTTATCAACCCCGTCTAAGCACAATAGCCAGCCCTCGGTCCCTCAGATGTGGACAAGTAAAAGACCATTTCCTCCTAGCCATGAGAAAGCTAAGAGGTTGAATTTCACCATCTGCAAGCTCTTGGCTACAGAAATGCTGCCTTTCCGCCTGGTGGACACAGAGGATTTTCGAGACCTTATGTCCGTCGCAGTGCCCCAGTACCAGATGCCCAGTCGGCACTACTTCTCAAAGAAAGGTGTGCCTGCGCTCCACCAGCATGTCGCACACAACATCACCGCTTCTTTGAGAAACTCTGTGTGTGACAGGGTGCATTTCACCACAGACACTTGGACGAGTAGGCATGGACAGGGGCGTTACATGTCGCTGACTGGGCACTGGGTAACTATGGTGACAGCAGGACAAGGGGCTGCTGTCCAAGTCTTGCCGTCCCCACGAGTTGTGCGTCAATCCTCTTTATGTCAAAGTTCCTCCACTGCTTCTGCCTCCTCAACCTCCTCTCGGTCTTCCACCTGCACCCAAAGCCTGTCTGGTCATGCCACAAGCTTTCTAACTGCGCAGAAGGGATCCTGCACACCTCCTTACTATGCTGGCAGTAGGGCTCAACGTCATCAGGCGGTTTTTACATTGAAATGTCTGGGAAATGTGAGTCACACAGCTGAGGAGTTGTGGTCAGCTCTGGAGAACCAATTTCATGAATGGTTGTCTCCACTGGACCTGAAACCAGGGAAGGCCGTGTGCGACAATGCTGCAAACCTGGGTGCGGCCCTTCGCCGGGGCAATGTCACACACGTGCCTTGTATGGCTCACGTGTTGAACCTGGTTGTCCAGCAATTTTTAGCCCACTATCCCAGACTAGATGGCCTTCTGCAGAGGGCACGGTCGCTGTGTGCTCACTTCCGCCGTTCGCATCCCGCAGCTCAGCGACTTACATTTCTACAGAAGTCGTTGGGCCTGCCACTTCACCGGCTAAAATGCGATGTGCCTACCCGGTGGAATTCAACTCTGCACATGTTGCAGCGACTGTGGCAGCACCGACAAGCCCTGGTGCAATACGTTCTGACGTATAGCCTGGGCCAACGAGATTCAGAGGTGGGGCAAATCACGCTGGAGGAGTGGTCTCAGATCAGGAACCTATGCACCCTTCTGCACAGTTTTGAAATGGCGACGAAGATGTTTAGTGCTAACGATGCCATTATCAGCATGACTATTCCGGTGATCTACATGCTGGAGCACATGTTAAACAGAATTCGGAGTCAGGTGGTGGCACAAGAGGAGGTGGAGGAAGTAGAGGAGGAGGAGTTGTATGCGGAAGGGCTAACATCTGCAAGGTCCAGACGGTCGGCAGCACCAAGGCGGCAGGCATGTGAGGGTGGGGGAGATGGTTTTACCAGGGCGCATGGTAGCAGCCAAACTAGTGAGGAAGGTGCAGGAGCCCAGGAAGAAGTGGAGGACGAACTGATGGAAGACTCATCAGATGAGGGAGACCTTGATCACATTTCTGTTGTGCGAGGTTGGGGGGAGAGGACAGAGGAAGGAAGCATGATTGTTACCTCGCCACCAACACAACAGGGACTTGGTGCTCCTGGATGCGCAACACACATGAGTGCCTTCTTGCTGCACTACCTGCAACATGACCCTCGAATTGTGAGAATTAGAAATAATCCTGACTACTGGGTTGCCACACTGTTAGATCCCCGGTACAAAAGTAAATTTGCAGAAATTATTCCTGCCATAGAAAGGGATGCACGCATGCAGGAGTATCAGCAGAGACTGTTGCAGAATCTTACATGTGCTTTTCCACAAAATACCAGTGGTGCACGTAGTGAATCTCACAGTTCCAACTTGCCAACCGTGGGACCGTCAAGTGTTCAGCACTCAAACCGTAACAGAACCACAGTATCTGCTGGTAACATCAATTTTGCGGAATCATTTCACCACTTTTTTAGCCCATCCTTTGCAAGGCCACAGGAGACAAGAAGTCTGACACATAGTCAACGCCTAGAGACGATGGTACAGGAGTATCTCCAAGTAAACATTGAAGCCACGACTGTGTCACTGGACCCTTGCTCTTTTTGGGCTTCCAATCTGGATAAATGGCCGGAGCTAGCCACTTACGCCTTGGAGATCTTGTCATGCCCCGCAGCCAGCGTTCTGTCTGAACGTGTGTTCAGCGCTGCTGGTGGTGTGCTGACAGATAAGCGCACGCAGCTCTCCACTGATAATGTAGACAGACTCACGTTCATAAAGATGAACAAATCATGGATCCGAAACGACTTTTCTACCCCTGTGTCATCCTGGGGAGAGTAAAAGCTTGATGATTGGTTAAAATCACCCTACCAACCGTTTTAAGCTTTCAAATTACTAATCATGTTTATCTGTATCTTGACTGGAAAATAATTTGGGCTTTGTAGCAGTGTGCAGCACTGATCCTATTAGGCCATCTATAATAAGCTTCACCAGATTTAAAATTAAAAATAATTTTTAGCTGCATCTAGCCCGGAAAATAATTTTGGGGCTCCGAGATGCGCAAGACACATAAGTGCCTTCTTGCTGCACTACCTGCAGCATGACCCTCATATTGTCAGAATTCGAAGTAATCATGACTACTGGGTTGCCACACTCTTAGATCCCCCAAACTTTTCGATCAACCTTTTCATTTTAATAAAGACCAAAAAAATGGTCATTTTTGAAATTATAAGCATTAGCAGGTTGTTAGAAACTGAAATCAAACAGTTTTCAACTCAAAACTTTATTCTAGGTGATGTTACATTTTCACATAGGACCCCTTGTTCGAAAGGAGCTTCTGAACTCTCTCGTCCATTGAATTTGTCAGGTTTTGGATGGTTTCTGCTTCAATTGTTTTGCATGAGGACAGAATACCCTCCCAGAGCTGTTGCTTAGATGTGAACTGCCTCCCGCCATCATAGACACTCCTTTTAATGATGCTCCAAAGGTTCTGAATGGGGTAGAGGTCAGGGGAGCATGGGGGTCACACCATAAGTTTGTCCCCTTTTATGCCCATATCAGCCAGAGATGCAGATGTTTTATGTGCAGCATGAGATGGTGCATTATCATGCAGAAAAATGATCTTGCTGTGAAATACACGGTTCTTCTTCTTGAACCATGGCAGGAAGTGCTGTTTGAGAAAATCCACATACATTATGGAGTTCATCTTTAGCGCCTTCAGGGATCCTAAAGGGGCCGACAATCTCTCTCCCCATGATTCCAGCCCAAAACATTACTCCACCTCCTCCTTGTTGGCGCTGTAGCCGTGTTTGCGTGGGGTGTCCATCAACCAGCCATCCTCCACTCCATTCATCTGGACCATCGAGTGCTGCACGGCACTCATCCGTGAACAAAACAGTTTTGAAATCAGTCTTCATGTAATGTTTGGCCCACTGGAGCCGTTTCTGCTTGTGTGAAGTGGATAGAGGAGGTCGACAGGATGGCATATGCACAGCTGCAAACCTCTGAAGGACCCTGCATCTTGTTGTTCGGGGGACGTTGGAGGCACAAGCAGCTTCAAAAACTTGTCTGCTGCTATGACAAGGCTTTTTTGCCGCTGCTGTTTCAACCTGACGTAATTGCCTGTAGGAAAGAGTCCTCAATTTGCCCTTATCAGCACGCACACGTGTGTACTGTGAATCAGCTACATACTTCTTGATTGCCAAGACACTTCATCCTGATCATCGCACAATGTTGATTGTAGTCATGCCTTGACCTAAACACTCCACAATTTGTTGCTTCTCAGCAGCCGACACATCCTTTTTCTTTCCCATTTTGGCAGAAAATGTAGGCTGCTTAATAATGTGAGAGAGCCTTCTTAAGTAGTCTTGCCTTTCATTGGACACACCTGCCAAACTAATTAGCACAGGTGTCTGCAATTGCTTACAGTGATATAAAGAGCCCTGACACACATCACCATCAATGAGTTTAACTGACAAACAAACAAATTCTTCCCTTATCACTCCTAAACACTTTTTGCATAATAATTTGGAACGCGGTGTACATGTGCTTTTCCACAAAACACCAGTGGTTCACGTAGTGAATCTTACAGTTCTAACTTGCCAACCGTGGTCTGTATGGAATTGTTCAATAAAGGGCCCAAAATTAAGATAACATAGATGGGAGAGGTCTCTATGAATAGGAATTCCTAAGTATTTGATACCCTGTGAGGGCCAGGCAAAGGGAAAGTTGGACTGGATGGAATCCTATATGGATTTAGGGAGGGAGACATCGAGGGCCTCAGACTTCGCTGCATTGATTTTAAAATTTTACCATGTAACAAAGTGATCTATTTCAGCCATAACAGCAGGGATGGATATATGTGATTGAGTGATATATACTAGGACATCATCAGCAAATAGAGAGCACTTGTACTCGGTGCCTCCCACCTCAATCCACCTAATATTGGGGTTATGGCGAATTGATGAGAGCAGGTGCTCCGTCACTAGGATGTATAAGAGAGGGGACAGAGGACATCCCTGCCTTGTCCCATTGGTGATTGTGAAAGGTGATGAAAATGTTCTGACGCACCCCCTGGGCCTTGGGACACCCGGAGCCGGACACTTTTTGGTGGATGCTGGTGGTTGTAGTCTTCGTGGCGGCGATCCGGTTCGTGGCTCAGGGCGGTCAAACCAGTGGCGGAACTATTTATGTGGTTTTGATGTTTAAATGTCCGACTACGCCACCCGTGGATTGCGGTCAGAGTGAACCGCCGCTACAGGGCAGACCGCTAAGGCTGGTGTTGTGGGTGCAGCAGAGCGTAGCATAACTCCCCACGGGAGGAGTATAGCCTCAGGGCAGTGTATGCGGAGGATGGGGGTGATGGTGCAGGGCAGCAGCAGTAACGACACGGAGTCAGTGATGCAGTTCAGGGCCTTTACTCACAGTTCTTATTATCCAAACCACGTCTGCAGGTAACGGCTGCCCACGTCGTACTGTGCTCACCAGGTGAGGGGCTCAGACAACTCCCAGATAACTTTGGAGCGCTTCACAGGACCCCCTTTGTGTGTCCTTTGTCTGGCCTTTCTTACCAACACTTCTGTCCGGCTGCCTCGGGCCTCCTCTTGGTAAACTTGGCGCCAGTTTCCCTGACCCTATGTGGTGCCTTCCTAGCGGGTGGAGCAAGGGGCTGCGCCACATAAAATGTCAGAGCCTCCGGTTTCTAGCTGAGGGTCGTTTCCTGCTTCCACTAGTTCGGGGACCGGTCTCCCCCTTTGGCCTGACCCCTCCACGCAGGTGGATTCGGGCGTGCGGTGGCGACTCGCCCGTCCGCACCCCTGGGATCCCTTCATTCCTCGTTCCTGGAGCCTTCTCCGCTCCTCTTCCTTCCTTCTCCCTCTTGCAGGCCTGGGCCTCTGTTACTAGGCCCGCCTCCGGAGCAGAGCTCATGCAGAGCCCCTGCTCCCTGCCACTTCTGCTCAGACTTCTCTGCACTGAACTAAGATGGTGCCCACCTTTTATACTCCCTTCTCAATGCACCCAGGAACTGCTTCCTCCCTGCTCCTGCACTGCAGGGTTCCCCTTCCTCAGTGTTCCCTCCCCCCACTCCAGCCAGGGACAGGGACTGTCGTGCCCATCTCAGGGGCATATTGGTCGCCCTGCCCCACGGCAATGTGGTGTAATGCATGCAGGTGTCGGGTCCTGATCCACACTCCATCCTTATCTGAGAGTGAGATATCACACCTCTGGGTGAGGTGCAATACGTCTGTAGCAACCGAGCCCTCGGTGCTACCGTTCCATTTATCTTCAGCCTAGGTGACGTATTGTGATACAGGGCCGTGATTTTGGCTATAAAAGGGTCCCCTAGACCCCTACCCCAAACTTTTTAAGAGAATCATATATGGCGTGCCAGGAGACTCTATGGAATGCTTTCTCAGCATCCAACGAGAGTATCTACTTACAAATTTTTAACTGCATCTAGCCCAGGAAATACTTTGTGCCTAGTAGCAGTGTCTGCTAGTCAGCGGATTATCCCGGCTGTTAAGCAAGCTACACCACCTGTAGTTTGGACACTTAATTTTTTCAAAGGAAATGCTTCGGGACCACGGGATACTTAGTGAAGAGCATCAGGAGGCACCCCAAGGCATAGGGGCTGGGACTGGCACTAGGATGCCTTGCGGTGGACAGCCGAGCTCGATCCTTATAAAAGCTTTTTAACTGCAGCAGCTTTAGTGGACGCTACTGGAGCTGGAATTACGCGGCTGCTGGCATGAGACTTGCCCTCCAATAGATCCTTGTAAATGGATTTAAAGTGTATTCATTCAAATTAGAGGGACAATTTAAATTAAAAAGCTTAGAGCTGCCTCCACCACAGGGGGGCTCTCTCGACCCACCAGCGGACAGGCACCAGTATTGGGAGAGGGGGGCTGGCCGTCAGGGTTCACCGCGGCTCTGGCACAAACCCGGCGACACGGAGGTGGCACGGGCAGGAGCGGACTGGCCGTCTCGGCTTCTCACTTTTTGGATTTTAGAAGGGCATGACATGCCTATATCTGTGTCTCCCCCTCCTTTTACTCCTCCACCTCTTTTCTTTTCGCATGACTATATGTACTTGTCACTTTTCCATGTGTTAGTTGTGTCTTCTGAGCAGTTTGTCAGCTTTTGGACACCTTTGAAGGTGTTTTCTATGTGTTTCTATGTGTTTTTGTTTGCCTGCCATTGGTTTTAACGGTGTTCGAAGGTGTTCGACGAACAGTTCGACGAACAGTTCGGCGAACACACGGGTGTTCGACGAACCGAACCGAACTCGAACACTACGGGGGTGGCTCAACACTATTCACTACATCAATTTATAAAGACAAACATAAAATTCTCATATGATGCAAAAGTTTTAAGTCAAATATAACTACAAAAGAATGAACTTAAAAGTATGTTGCTTGATAATGGAAGTCAAGATGCAGCAGTTTGTAGATAGTGCTTAACCCCTTAAGAATTCAGGATTTTTTTGTTTTTGTGCTTTTTTTTCCCTCTCCTTATTCTAAGAGCCATAACTCTTTTATGGTTCCGTTGAAATTAGCCATATTAGGACTTTTTTCTGTGGGAAGAGTTGTAGTTTCAAATTACTCCATTCATTTTACCATTCAATGTACTGGAAAATTAAAAAGGTTAAAGGTTTATATTTGGATTAAAGCCTTTGTGTTCAGCAAGATAACTACAGGCAACTTAAAATATATAATGAATTAATAACTAGAAAGACAACATTTCATACATCTCATACGTTTCATACATCTATAATTAACAGCAATTGGTTTTATTTATATTCTTTTGTAGTAAAGCTTCTTAGCCTCAGGCAAGACATGCAATTTAAAACTATATATCGATCTATCTGGGAGCTGCACACATGCTGGAGGCACCACATCCCAGTGTAAATAAAATATACACAGCTACATAAGGCTATGTGCACACGATGCAGAAATGCTGTGGATTTTTCCTGAACGTTTCTGCATCTCCCTGGCAGAAAAAACGCATGCAGATTTTACATGCGTTTGTTCTGCCAGGTAGAAGCGTTTGTCAAGCGTTTTGAACATGCGATTTCGCATGCGGGTTGTCAAACGCTTTTCCAAGCGAATTTAGCATCACTTGGAAAGTGCTCGACAACCTGGTCACACGATATAAATCCATGCAACCGGCATGGATTTATATAATGTGACTAAGTTACGATGCTGCAAATGCAGCATCAATAGTAAAAAAAAAATAAAAAAAATCATTATAGTCACCTTCACATGGCCCCCGGTCTCCTCAGCGATGCGTCCGGTATCTTCGGCAGCTTCCGGTGCTCTAAAAAAGACCTTCCATGACGTCATTTAGTCATGTGATGGTCACGCAACCATCACCTGACCGCTGACGTCATCAGTCACATCACCGTCATGTGACTAAATGACCTCGCAGAAGGTCCTCGCAGACCACCGCTGGAAGCCAAGGAGACAACAGCGCCACTCAGAGGAGACTGTGGGGTGCCAGAAAGGTGAGTATAAGGTTTTTTTTTTATTTTAATTATTTTTTAACTACAGGTACGATGGTACTCGGGTCTGGAGGAGAGTCTCCTTTTCTCCAGACCAGGGAACCATCCGCGCATTGAACCGCATAATATCCGCATGTGCACGTGTAGTCATGCGAATGTTATGCGGTTCAAAGTAAGTCAATGTTTACGCACAAGAAATGGTTGTGCTGCGGACTTTTCCGCAATGAAATTTCCGCAGCATGTGCACAGCACATACGGATTATCACTGGGGAACATTGCAGACCTTCTACCAAGCGTTTTTTAAGCGTTTCCTCGGCGAGAATTGCCGCTGCGGAAACGCTTAAAAAATGCATAGTGGGCACACAGCCTAAATAAGAAAGCAGAACTTCAGAAATGACAGACATTTAAAGAGTAACCGTCATTTTAATTTATATTACACAATCAGCAGTACACATGAAAATAAATTCTAAACTCCCGAGTAAAATCTGTATTCAGTGAAGACAGATTTTTACATTATTGAAATAGGAGATGGCAGTTGCTACTGATAAGATTGTATGAAGACAGGAGGGGTTAGGACAAAGTAGGAGCTCCGCGTGTAGCTCATCCTCCCCTCTACATAAAATTAGTAGCAACTGCCATCTTCTATCTCAGTAATGTAAAAATCTGTCTTCACTGAATACAGATTTTATCCCTGAATTGAAAATTTTTAGATAGTGTAATCAATCCATCAAGAAAACAAGAGAAAGAAGCACATTTCAATGATAAGACATATTACAAAGTTTCTTATTTTCATGTGTACTATTGATTTATTAAAGACAACCTGTCATATCCATGTTAAATTTAAAGGTTTGGGCAGAATGGCGCTGTCATATTGATTTAATACACGCCTTTAGTGTAAAAATCTGCAGCCTGGTTTTCGTTAAATCATCATGATACATTTCGGTTTCTTCATCTCTTTGTGCTTTGGGGTGGGACTTGTGGGTGGGACTGTGGGTAGGGTGTTCGGCTCAGAGGGCTCAGCCATGGCCCCTCTGCTGCCTCTGTTGTATTCATCATCTTCGTCATTTAAATTTTGGGCTGGCGCCGTCCTAGCTGTGGACGGTGCTCTCGCAGATTCAGCTGGTGGCGGTCTTCATGAAAATGGCGCCAGCACATGTGCAGATCGACCTCTGGAGGTCTTCAATGATGAGTAAAGATGTCATTTTGCGCATGCACCACCTCCGGCGCCTTTTTCCTGAGGACTGCCAGAGGCCAATCTGACAATATGACCTTTGTCATTCCATGAAAACATTATTGCATAGGTGCTAAGTTTATTGATGTGCCTTCAAGACTGTAAAGATTTGCTTACACACACACTGCTTCCAAACATACCTTTCAAAAAAAAGGAGGTGGAAAAACCCCCTCCTCCCAGATGGAGTTGGAATTAGCAGGTCGGAAGTTAAAAGGAGGTTGAGGGCCACTCAAACTCTATATTCTATGCTACAACTGGCTAAGTTGCAAGATATACACATTTTTGACATTCTGTTAGCAGCAACTAACTAGTTGTATACCAAAGAAAACAAAATGTGTAAGCATGTTCCAAAGTATGTGATTCCATAGTTCTTTAAAGCTACATTTTCTACCTACTCCTGTGGAGTAAGTGATTTAGTTCATAGGGCTAGGTAATTTAAGTGTATCTCTTCTCTCATTGTCATAGCAGGCAGCTTTATTGTCTTCAATTTGAAGAATATTACATTGCTTACATTATTGTGGCACAATACAGTATATTCTCCTGCAACATAACTGTGAGTTTTTAAAAAGGATAATGACTTTAGTGTGGCATTCCCAAAGGCCCTCCCTTTGCTTGAGTCATGCTGGCGTCTCGCACGCCTTCTCAACGCCGCCCTACTCACTGCACTCACCTCTCTGTTTTCCCAGAGTTAAATAAAATAGTTATGGCTCTAGGAGAATGGTCGGAATTTTCCTTAAGCTGTTAAAAACATTAGGAAATCCTTTTGGACTTTCAAAGGGTTGTCCACTACTCAGATAACCTCTTCTGAATCCCTATACTTCCTACCAGTAAAATAATAACACTTATACTCACCTCCGGGGTGCTGTCACTGTTCAAGTGGTGTCGGCACTGGAACTCCCGGGGACCACGTGACAATCAACGCTGGCTTCACTCTTCTCTCCTATGGACATAATTAGCATCTGGAGGAAGTGAGAGCTGCATCTTTCTGCGGATGTCTTGATTTGTCTAAAGGAGGGGAGAGTGAAGCCAGCTCTGATTGGCCGCATTGATCATGTGACATTGAGCCCCATGAGAGCCAGTGCTGATACCACTAGAACTCCGCCGACACTGGAAGTGAGTATAAGTGTTATTATATTACTGGGGGTAACATAGGGACTCAGAAGGGGCTGTCCGAGTAGTGGACAACCCCCTTAAAATGTTGGTTAATAGATTACTCCCTGTGGCGACCCACATTGTTCATTAGGATATGTCTGGTTTCAGCAAAATAAGATTATATCTATCAAACTGTAGATAAGAAATCAAGAATTCATTGATTTAGAAATCACTTATAGCCATATTTTATTCACAAAAGAACACAGAACACATATCAGAAGTTGACAGTTAAAAATTTTTCCACTTCATTTGAAAAAAGTAACTTTTGTAGAAATTGATGGCAGCAGCACATCTCAAAAAGATTGAACACGGTTAACATAAGGCTGGTAAAGTGAGCGGTACAGATTAAAAACAGCTGGAGGGTCAATTTTCAACTACACGTATCTGTGGATAAAAATAATACGTTAGAGAGACAGACTCTCTCAGAAGCAAAGATGGTCAAAAGGTTACCAATCTGTGATCTAACATGTCCAAAAATTGTGGAATGATTTTAGAAAAACGTTCCTCAAGGTAAAATTGAAAAGAGTTTGAAACTTTGAATATCCCACAATCTACAGTACATTGTATCATCAAAAGATTCAGACTTTTTTTTAGAAAATCCATATGCACAAGGGTCAAGGCGGACAATCGATATTGGATACTATAATCCATGTGCCCTGTTAGATGGCGCTGCATTAAAAACATTGATTTGATCATGCAAATCACTGCATGGGCTCAGGGATACTTCCAGTAGTCATTGTCTGTGAAAACAGTTCGCCAGGCAATTCACAAATGACAGTTAAAGCTCTTCTATCATGCAAAGAAGAAGCCATATTAACAATGCTGACAGTCTTCTGTGGGCCAAAACTCATTTAAAATGGACTGAGACTAAATGGAAAACTAGAGGCGAAGAAGGAAATCACCAGCTCACCCTTTGCTAGGGAGTGATCGATTGAAAACAGGACATACATTAACCCCTTTCTGACCCAGGGCGTATTAGTACGTATCTGTGCCCTGGGCCTTATGGGCCTGATATGTATAAATACGCCCTGGCGATTTCGCCTGCACACAAGCGGTGCGGGCGAGATCGCCGCCAGGTTCAGCTGATTGTTACAGCTGACACCCGGTACTATGTGCAGGGAGTGGTCCCGCATCTCTCCCGGCACATTAACCCCCGAAATGCTGTGATTGAAGTCCATCGCAGCATTCCGGTGGCAAAAGGAGGTAAGCGCAATACTTACCTTCTCTGCCGGCGTCCAGCGGCGTCTGAATCCGGTCCCGGATGTTGCCATGGTGACCCGACGTCATCATGACAACATCCGGGACACCAGGAGGCAGGAAGTTGCTTTGGTCATGCGCAGTGCACGACCAAAGTAACTTCTCCCTGTGCAGCGCTGACAGGCTGCATGGCATAGGGAGCTGCTGCTCTCTATGCCATGCAGGCGATCAGGCTGCAAAAAGTGAAAGTCCCATAGTGGGACAATGTGAACAAGTAATAAAAATGTCAGAAAGTGAAAAAAAAAAAAAAAATTGTAAAAATATTTAAAAAAAAAATGAAAAAAATAATAATAAAAATATATATATATTGTACCCATAAATAAATAATCTTATGGAAAAAAAAATAAACCAAAAAAAAGTACACATATTTGGTATCGCCGCGTCCGGAATGACCTGACCTATAAAACTGTCCCACTAGTTAACCCCTTTAGTGAACACGGTAAAAAAAACAAAAAAAAAACGAAACATAAAACGATGTTTTATCATCATACCGCCAAACAAGAAATGGAATAAAACGTGATCAAAAAGACGAATGTAAATAAAAATGGTACCGCTGAAAACGTCATCTTGTCCCGCAAAAAAGAAGCCACAATACAGCTTCAACAACAGAAAAATAAAAAAGTTATAGCTCTCAGAATAAAGCGATGCGAAAACAATTCTTTTTTTCTATAATAAAGTTTTTATTGTGTAAAAGCGCCAAAATATATATATAAAAAAAAAAAATGCAGTACCGCTGTAAATGTACTGACCCTAAGAATAAAGCTACCCTATCAATTTTACCACACGCAGAACGGCATTAAAAAAAAAAAAAAACAATTCCTGAATTGTTGGCTTTTGTTTATTCTGCCTCCCAAAAATTGGAATACAAAGCGATCAAAAAATGTAATTTGCCTGAAAATGATACCAATAAAAACGTCAACTTGTTCCGCAAAAAACAAGCCGTCACATGACTCTGTCGGCCGAAATATGGAAAAATTATAGCTCTCAAAATATGGCGATGCAAAAACTAGTCTTTGCAAAAAAATGCATCTTTTAGTGTGTGACAGCTGTCAATCATAAAAGCCCGATATGAATCTGGCATCACTGTAATTGCTCCGACCCGAAGAATAACGTCGTCTAATCACTTATACCACACAAGGAACGTCGTAAAAGATAAACTTTAGGGTTAGGGTTGTGGTGGGGTTAGGGTTGTGCTATGGTTGTGCTAGGGTTTGGGTTAACGTTGGACTAGGGTTAGGGTTGGGCTAGGGTTGGGGTTAGGGTTGGGGTTAGGGTTGGGCTAGGGTTGGGGTTAGGGTTGGGCTAGGGTTGGGCTAGGGTTAGGGTTGGGCTAGGGTTAGGGTTGGGCTAAGGTTCGGGTTGGGATTTTTTCAGAAGAAAAAAAAATGACGACGATATGGCGACTAGTGAGCGTGAGCACTGGCACTCAAGACTAATGACAACTTATTCAATATGATGACCTAATGTTATCAAATTCTGTGTCGTATCTCTGGGTTCAAAATGTTCACTATACCCCTTGATAAAATCCTGGAGGGGTGTAGCTTCCAAAATGGAGTCACTGGGGGGAGGGTGGGGTGGTTTCCACTATTTAGGCACATCAGGGACTCCCCAAACACAACCTGTTACCCTTGTGAAAATGCAAAATTGGGGGCTGAAAAACATTTTTGTTGAAAAAATGTGAAAATATTATTTTTACGATTCAATGTTATAAACTTCTCTGAAGCACCTGGGGGTTCAGGGTGCTCACCACACATCTAGATAAGTTCCCTAAGGGGTCTAGTTTCCAAAATGGTGTCACTTGGGGGGGTTTCCACTGTTTAGGCACATCAGGGGCACATCCGCTAATTATTCAAGCAAATTTTACGTTCAAAAAGTCAAATGGTGCTCCTACCCTTCCGAACTCTGCCGTGCGTCCAAACAGTGGTTTTCGCCCACATATCGGGTATCGGCTTACTCAGGAGAAATTGCACAACAAATTGCATGGTGCAATTTCTCCTGTTACCCTTATGAAAATGCAAAATTGGGGGCTGAAAAACATTTTTGTTGGAAAAATGTGAAAATTTTATTTTTACGGCTCAATGTTATAAACTTCTGTGAAGCACCTGGGGGGTTCAAGGTGCACACCACGCATCTAGATAAGTTCCCTAAGGGGTCTAGTTTCCAAAATGGTGTCACTTGTGGGGAGTTTCCACTGTTTAGGCACATCAGTGGCTCCCCAAACGCAACATGGCGTCCGCTAATTATTCAAGCAAATTTTATATTCAAAAAGTGAAATGGCGCTCCTTCCCTTCCGAACCCTGCCTTGCACCCAAACAGTGGTTTTCCCTCACATATGGGGTATCGGCTTACTCAGGAGAAATTGCACAACAAATTGCATGGTGCAATTTCTCCTGTTACCCTTATGAAAATGCAAAATTGGGGGCTGAAAAACATTTTTTTGGGAAAAATGTGAAAATTTTATTTTTACGGCTCAATGTTATAAACTTCTGTGAAGCACCTTGGGGTTCAAGGTGCTCACCACACATCTAGATAAGTTCCCTAAGGGGTCTATTTTCCTAAATGGGGTCACTTGTTGGGGGTTTCCACTGTTTAGGCACATCAGGGGCTCCCCAAACGCAACATTGTGTCCGCTAATTATTCAAGCAAATTTTACATTCGAAAAGTCAAATGGCGCTCCTTCCCTTCCAAACCATGCCATGCGCCCAAACAGTGCTTTTTCCTCACATATGGGGTATCTGCGTGCTCAGGGGAAATTACACAAATAATTTTGGGGTCCATTTTTCCTATTACCCCTGCGAAAATAAAAAAAATTGGGTCTAAAGTAACATTTTTGTGAAAAAAGTTAAACGTTCATTTTTTTCTTCCACATTCCAAAAATTCCTGTGAATCATGTGAAGGGTTAATAAACTTCTTGAATGTGGTTTTGAGCACCTTGAGGGGTGCAGTTTTTATAATGATGTCACTTTTGGGTATTTCTGTCATAAAGGCCCCTCAAAGTCACGTCAAATGTGATGTGGTCTCTAAAAAAATGGTTTTCTAAATTTTGTTGTTAAAATGAGAAATCGCTGGTTAACTTTTAACCCTTATAGCTCCCTACTAAAAAAAAAAAATTGTTCCAAAATTGTGCTGATGTAAAGTAGACATGTGGGAAATGTTATTTATTAACTATTTTGTGTGACATATCTCTTTGATTTAAGGGCATAAAAAATTAAATTTTGAAAATTGCAAAATTTTCTAAATTTTCGCCAAATTTCCGATTTTTTCACAAATAAACGCAAGTGATATCGAAGAAATTTTACCACTATCATGAAGTACAGTATGTCACGAAAAAACATTCTCAGAATCAGGGGGATCCGTTGAAGCGTTCCAGAGTAATTACCTCATAAATTGACAGTGGTCAGAATTGTAAAAATTGGCCTGGTCATTAACGTGCAAACCACCCTCGGGGGTAAAGGGGTTAATCCAGCTTGATTCAAATATGTTAAAATTAGCAATTTATTTAAAATATTTAAAATCTATAGAAGACTGGTGAATGGATACTGATCATCAACTTATTTCTAATGCAATATGCGTTCTTCATCAAGGTGAAATATCGTTTTATCATGATTAAGAATGATTATGGCATTAGAAATGCATTGATTTGGATCAAGATTGACTAACCAACCTCCTGTTTCCAAAATGGAAAACTGTTCTGCGGCCAGATATATCAAAATTTGAATTATGAAACGAAAAATTCAGCAAAGAAGACCTAGAACTATAGAGCAGCTAGAATCAGTGGCGTACCGCCAATGGCGGCAGACCATGCGACTGCTATGGGGCCCGTGAGCCGGGGGGGGCCCCATAGCAGTCCAGGGGTGGACATACCACCGCCGGTGCAGCTGCGCTGGGTCCCCACCATGCAGCTGCACCAAGGGGCCCGCAAGATGCAGCTGCTCCCTGCACGCGACGGTCAGGGAGCGATCCCTGCAGCTCCGCTGCTGTCAGGAGGAGAATAGCAGCGGAGCTGGAGGGTTCATCCTGTGCTTCCTCCCTCACCCAGGCGCGCGCAGCTTGATGATGTCATCATGCAGCGCGCGCCTGGGTCAGGAAGAAAGCTGCCGGCAACCAGGAGGATGCTGCTGCAGGGGAGTGACCTGAGGTAAGTTGTTGTTTTTTTTTTGCTTTTTTTTACTGAAATGCTGGGGAGGGGAGGAGGCGGGAGAGCAATAGTGGGATGGTGGGGCTGGGGAGAGGAATGATGGGGCTGGGAAGAGCAATAATGGGGCTGATGGGACTGGGGAGAGAAATATTGGGGCTAGGGAGAGGGCTGATGGGGCTGGGGAGAGGAATAATGGGGTTGATGGGGCTGGGGAGAGCAATAATGGGGTTGGTGGGGCTGGGGAGAGGAATAATTGGGTTGATGGGGCTGGGGAGAGCAATAATGGGGCTGATGGGGCTGGGGAGAGGAGTGATCCGGCTTGGTATAGGAATAATGCGACTAATGGGGCTGGGAAGAGCAATAATGGGGCTGGGGAGAGGAATGATGGGGTTGATAGGGCTGGGGAGAGGAATAATGGGATGGTGGGGCTAGGGAGAGCAATGATGGGGCTGGGAAGAGGAATGATGGGGCTGGGGAGAGCAATGATGGGGATGGTGGGGCTGGGGAGAGCAATGATGGGATGGTGAGGCTGGGGTGAGTATTAATGGGGCTGATGGGGCTGGGGAGAGGAATAATGGAGTTGATGGGGCTGGGGAGAGCAATAATGGGGCTGATGGGGCTGGGGAGAGGAATGATGGGGCTGGGAAGAGCAATAATGGGGCTGATGGGGCTGGGGAGAGGAATGATGGGGCTGGGGAGAGGAATGATGGGGATGGTGGGAAAGGGGAGAGCAATGACGTGTTGCTGGGAGAGAGCAATGATGGGGGTGCTGGGAGCGAGCAATCATGGGGGTGCTGGGACAAAGCAATGGTGGGGGGCTGGGAGAGAGCAATTATGTGGGGCTGGGAGAGAGCAATGATGGAGGTGCTGGGACAGAGTAATGATGGGGGTGCTGAGAGGAAATGATGGGGGTTCTGGGAGAGCGCAATGATGGGGGTGCTGGGAGAGAGCAATGATGGGAGTGCTGGGAGAAGCAATGATGGAGGTGCTGGGACAGAGCAATGATAGGGGGCTGGGAGAGAGCAATGATGGAGGTGCTGGGACAGAGCAATGATGGGGGTGCTGGGACAGAGCAATGATGGGGGCTGGGAGAGAGCAATGATGGGGGTGGTGGGACAGAGCAATGATGCGGGTGCTGAGAGAGAGCAATGATGGGGGTGCTGGGAGAGAGCAATGATGGGGGTGCTGGGACAGAGCAACGATGAGGTTGCTGGGACAGAGCAATGACGGGGGTGCTGGGACAGAGCAATGACGGGGGTGCTGGGAGAGAGTAATGATGGGGGTGCTGAGAGAGAGAGCAATGATGGAGGTGGTGGGAGAGAGCAATGACGGGGGTGCTGGGAGAGAGCAATTATGGGGGTTTCACTTTACTTGTACTGTGAGGCTGAGTTCACACGATGCGTATTTAATGCGTTTCTGCGGCATTTTTGCAGCTGCGTAAATGCCGCGGAAACGCATTAAAAACGCATGGTAGAAGGGCAGCAATGTTCCCCAATTGAAATCCGCATGTGCTGTGCCCATGATGCGGATTTTTCCGCAGCGTAAACGCTGCGCTCAAAAATCCGCAGCATGTCAATTAATTTTACGTCAATTAATTTTGACTTGCATTAGAACGCGGCAATTCCGCAAGACTGCATTTGTACTTGCGTCATTGGCGCGTTCTAATGTGCGGATGGTACCCGGGTGTGGAGGAGAGGAGAGTCTCATCCACACCCAGGTACCATTAAAAAAGCTGTAAAACAAGAATAAAATAAAAAATAAATGTATACTTACCTTCTGTCGGCCCGCACAGCGCTCCTGCTTGGTTCCCGGCACTTTGCAGTGAGTTGTAGGACCTGCGCTGACGTCAGAGTCATGTGACGGGTCACGTGACGCTGACGTCGGCAGGTCTTTCAATTCAAAGTTGCCGGCAGCCGGGAGAACGGATTGAGCAGGACAGCGCGGGCCATCGGAGGTAAGTATATGCACTCTCTCGGGTCACACTATATAAATCCATGCCGTTTGCATGGATTTATATAGTGTGACCTAGTTGTCAAGCACTTTCCAGGTGATGCTAAAATCGCCTGGAAAGCGCTTGTCAATCTGCATGCGGAAACACATGTGAATCCGCATGTGGATCCGCATGTATTCTGCAGGAAAAACGCATGCACAATCTGCATGCGTTTTTTTCTGCCAGGGAGATGCAGAAATGATGCAGAAATTTTCTCCTTCATTTCTGCATCGTGTGCACATACCCTGAAGCCTTGTATGTTTTCCGTGTGCACATAGCCTTACAGTTAATTGGGGAGAGTCACAGAGACTGAATAATTTATATTATTGGCCGGTGCAGATTATAGTTAATGGGGAGCACAGTGCTGCTTATCACTTTATATTTTGATTACTAAGTGGCTAATAGTATATTAATGGTTGGGGTTACGTATCTGTATTCGAGGACACAGAGCGGGGGAGACACATGTATTCATACAATATGTGACCTTGTTATTTTCTAGGCTGGAGATCATAGTGACAAGACGAGTCGTGGCTGGGAGATGTCGACATGAAGGTCTGACCAGATAGAGAAGAAGCAGCAGAAACCGTCTCTGATCAGTGAGACATCAGCAGTAAGTGCCTGGATGTAAATATTATTCTATATCTGCACTGTGTGACTTGGAGTGATAAAGTTATCTGTAACATCCCTTAGGCCACATTCTCACATTTGTGTGAAATGTCCGTGTGCTGCCAGATCTTTTTATCGGATAGTCCACGGACTCGTACAGTTTTATAGATCCATTCACACATCCATGAAAATCACGTATCTGAGAATGAGATCTAAGAGGGTCAGAGAATATCCTGTTCTGATCCGATTTTGAGGATTAGAATAGGACATGCTCAATGCGTCAGTAAAACAGGGCAGCACACTGACACTGCACACAGATGCAGGAATGTAGCCTTATTATGTATAGCACAGTCCCTTAGTATATAGTGTACTCACTTATTATGTATAGCGCCATCCTTAGTTATATAGTTTCCTCTTTTATTATGTATAGCGCCGTCCCTTATTATGTACCATCCTCTCTAGCGGCTCACAGTTGGGGGATCATACTGTGTTGGGGTCAGCATACTTTACCCTGGGAGTTGAGGTGGGGTACAGTAGGGTCATTATACTGTGCATGTGGAGGAATTCACCATGGGGGTTTCATACTGTGTTTGGGGGGCCCTTTTATTGGCATCACACTTTATGGGGCAATGAAAGAGAGATCTAGGACGTCAGCAGGAGGAAAATTGTAAATGTAAAGGATGGAAAGTTGTGAGATCTGATCTTTGGTGACCCCGATAATTATTTAATTTTTTTTTTTGGGGGGGGGGGGCCCATGATCCCTATGTACGCCCCTGGCTAGAATCCTACATAAGACAAGAATAAGACATCAATCCTCTCCCAAAACTCCAACAATTGGTCTTCTCTTTTCCCAGACATTTACAGAAGAGAGCATCTACACAATAGTAGACACGGCTCTGTCACAACTTTATGAGATGTGTTGCTGCCATCTATTTCTAAATGAGTATATATTTTCAAATGAAATGGAAAAATGTCTAACTTTCAATTTCTCTTCTGTGTTCTAATCTGTTGTGAATAAGATATGGCTATAAGAGATATCCAAATCACCGCATTCTAATTTTCTTTCCATTTTTACACAACGTATGAACTTTTTCAGAATTGACATTGTAATTGCATTGGATTATTGTTATGTAAATATATCTCAAGTATACACATAATGTATGTTACATTATGTACAATGAATATCAAATAATAATTAGGCTCATGCTAGTGCTAAAGGATTGCACTCTGTAATTGTTAATTACTTAATTGTTCCGTAGGAGACAGTTTGAAAAATACCAATGGAGTCTAGAACCACAACAGGAGAGAAAAGCACCCCATGTTAAATTATACTCCTCCAACTTTGAAATTCAGGAAAGAGGCAAACGTAGTGCGATAGTGTGCTTTGGCATTTTTTATCTTACATTAAGCCACTTCTAAACCTCACTCAATTCTTTATATGTGCCCACACAGAAATATTTCTCCAATTGAAGCCTATCAGACTTCTCATTCACAATGATATTCCCACAGTGCCCACCCAGTGGGATGTCCATCAAGGTCTCCTATACAGTGTGATATCTTTACAAATGGTATGAGACCCCTCACATTTGCCACATTATTATGATGCCCCAAAAGTAACTCCACACACATTATGATGTCCCCACAGCCCCCCACATAGTGTGAATCCCCCACAGCCCCTCCACACATCACTACAGTTCACCATACAGTATAATTCTCCCACATTATGATGCCCCTATATCCTTCCAACACTATAATTCCCCCATAGTGTCCACACACACAGTATGATATCCCAATACTCCACCACATTATGATGCCCCAACAGCCCCCACACACATATTATGATGCTCCCACAACATTCCCATACAGTATAAAGCCCTCACAACCCCCCACAGTATAATGTCCTCATAGCACCATCACACAGTAGAATGTCCCCACAGTCCTCCACACACAGTATGGTGCTCTCACACACATTCCATTTGCTTGCTTACCTGCTCCACTGACTGAATTGATCTTGGTCTCTGCTGCCAAATAACATGGTCTAAGAATGTCAAGTGACCTGAAGGTCCTAACAGGGCCTTCAGTCTTTGCAAACTGTAGACTGAGTAGTTAGGAATGGTATTTGGTCAGTTCCTACAGGTTAGCTCGGAGTACTTGTTAAAATGATAGCTGGCTAGTAGAACCAGTAGAACACAGAAGGCCGAACCAGTCTCCTGCTTCCTGGATTCATCTTTAGTCGCATCTTTAAAGGGGTATTTTCAAGTTGAATCTTGAGCAGCTCAGAGCTACAGTATGTGGTGTCTCCTTTCTTCCTGGTTGTTTCGAAGGTGGGTGCTCCTCCTTGAATGATAGTTGAGGTGCGCAGTTTCATTGCTCAACCACTAAATTATACTGTATCTATGTCCTGAGCATACTGATACAGGTGAAGTTGGAATAATACCCTCCACCTCCAGGGACAGCAGGACAGCTCACTAAATTTGGGACTCTATTGCTAGATCTGGGACGGTTGTTAGGTATGTATTAAATAGTGCTAAAATACAGAAAACTTATGTTAGCCAGAGGCTTAGATTTTTTCTTAGTTCGTATTCAATGCATGGGCCAGACTGACCATAGAGGAAATTGGGCATTGCCTTAGTCTACATAGTATCACAGCATTTAATTTTACCTATTAGGTCATATGAACATCATAGAGCAGGGTCCCTTGCTTGGAGTTGACCTTTGAGTGGAAGGCTGCAAATTCAAAAACTCAAGATAACTAAGCATTACATTTGAATGGCTGCCATTTCTTAACGTCAGTGCCTTTCAGCCAATTAATAACACTTTGATTTGTAACATCACTAATGATAGCTTTAAACTGAATTGTAAAGCCATTCTATATAGACTTTTTGTTGGGTTTACTTGTTCGTGGATACACTGACATAAAGCAATGGCTGAATTTTATGTGGTTGCTTGGCAACATATAGCTATTAGTAAGTCAATCTTAGTTAACTCCTATTAGGGCTTAAGGTCAAAGGCCACTTGACAGTACTCAAAATATAAACCTCATTAGAGCTGGGAAATATGCAGAGAAAATTCTTCAGGAGCAATATCTATATTCTGTAGTAGTTCATTTACATTCGCAGGATAGTAAAGTGGTTATATTTTTTGAGAATTTACAATTGTGAGCAATTTTAATCTTCAAGAAATGTCTAACTTGCAGCAGTCCCAGTTCACAGCCCACGATGGCAGCTGAATTTGTTATATTTAAAGTGATACATCAATGTATCATCAGCCATCACTCCCAAGACCCTGAATGCTTGATGATACATGAAAATGATACATGTACATATATTAAACTGATTTTTATCAAGATTCCTAAGGTCATTTAAATGAAATGTATATTTTTAGTTATAACTAAAAACAGATACCAAAATACATTTTTATTTCTGTCTGTATGTTTTTATTTTCAGATTATTTTGCTTCACTTTTCTACACATGATTATGAAGACTGGCCATCTTGTCTGAGCTACTACTCTGCTCTGTTTATCAATGTTAAGAAATAGATATGATTTGTATAAGCTATATGGAAGAAAGGAAACAATAGACAGAATATGCACATTAACTTCTATTAGAGAGTTCTCAAAGCGAGCACAAAGTTAGAAATGGTATTTGGTCAGTTCCTACAGGTTAGCTCGGACTACTTGTTAAAATGATAGCTGGCTAGTAGAACCAGTAGAACACAGGAGGCCGAACCAGTCTCCTGCTTCCTGGATTCATCTTTAGTCGCATCTTTAAAGGGGTATTTTCAAGTTGAATCTTGAGCAGCTCAGAGCTACAGTATGTGCTGTCTCCTTACTTCCTGGTTGTTTGGAAGGTGGGTGCTCCTCATTGAATGATAGTTGAGGTGCACAGCTTCATTCTATTGCTTAATGGGCTGTCAGTGTTTGCTCTAAGTCTACACTGCTATCACTGTATTTACATAAATAGATAACAGGGCATTTGAACAAGCACTGTGTTACCTCTGTGTGTATTTGTGGCACCCTGCTACACACAGGTACCACAGGACCCAAAAGGGTGCATGGACAGACTTCTCCACAAGAGGCCCTTAGTATACACAGACACCTTCACCCTTCCACCTCATACCACCAGAGGGAGCCCTGTTAGGGATATATATACAGGAGGGTGGAGTTAGGTAGGGAGAGTGTGCTGGCACTTGAGATCAGTGAAGAGGCAGCACCTGTTGAGCTGCTGTGCTGAGGGCAATCCAAGACCTAAAGCACGTTCTGAAGCCTGAGGACCTAGAGCGTGGCCGGAGGCAAGGAGAGAGGAGTTATGGGGGGCAGAGGAGCATCTTAAGCTCACCCCAGAACACAAGCTGGACACCGGGTATACGCCTACACGGTTCTCTATGCCCAGTAGGAATAACCGGTATACCAGGAGGATTCCAGACCCCTGGTCAACCTCAAGCTACAAACATCTACAGAACTAGGAACCACGAAGGCCCCAGCGTCCAGTGATAGTGGTAGCCAGAGAAAAATTCTTACTACCAAGCAGACAGGTGAGAGAGTGAAACAGAACGGAAGCTAGGCCTAGTTCCAGGCTGGTCAGGAGCTTCAGAGAGAGAGAGGAAGAAACGGATCAGGAGGCCTACTACCCGCTCACTGGGGAGAGTCCAGAAGTGCACCCTTCCTATTAAGTACCCTGGACCATACCTGCCGTCTACACAAGTAAAGGTACTGAAGCGAATCCCCTGTGTGCGGGCCTTTTATTCTCCCCTGATGCGGCCGGGCCACCTCTCACCTGCATCCCTTCCATCAACCCTGCCCCGGGGCCCGCTCCGCCTGTGGGGAGCAGAAACATCTCAGCTGCCATCCCATCACCCCCGGAGGTCTGCAGCAGGGCTGGTACCCATTACCAGGAACCACAGGTGGCGTCACGAGACAAAACCGTTTATCATCCCTTCAAGCAACAACCCCTTTTTAAGAGTGACCCCAGGGTACGGGCCCGGGAGCCGACCGCCGTGACATCCCAAGAAGGTAAAGGCCCGGGTACCGAGTCCCCCATATCCCCTTGGGCGAGTCATACTGATAATGTAATATATGTTATACAAGTATCTCATGAGATTACATAATCTACTTAGATTATACAGGACTATTTCCACTATTGTCATGGGTGACTTCAGCTTCCCTATTGACATTTCCCACTCAGCTGTCTCCAAGTTTCTAACATTCACTTCCTCCTTCGGCCTCGCTCAATTGTCCTCCACATCCACTCACAAAGATGGCCATACACTGGACCTCATCTTCTCTGTTCCCTATCTAATCTCTCTAACTCACCTTTCCCCCTGTTTGATTACAACCTACTCACATTCTCTTCCCTCTCCTTTCCAAGTGCACAATCCCCACGCCACAAACTTGAACACCCTCGCAGAAAACGTAAACACCTTGATTTACACTCACTTTCTGAGTCCCTTCTCCCTCTTGCAGACATACAGTGAGTTTCTTATATGACGCAGATGCTGCTGCCACTTTATATAATGCCACAACAGCTGCAGCTCTCACATCGGTTGCCCCTCTCACATATACTAAAGCTCGCACAATCAATAGGCAACCCTGGCACACCAGCGTGACTAAAGAACTGCTGCATGCGTCCAAGGTTGCTGAGTGGAGATGGAAAAAATCTCATACCAATGAGCACTTCATCACTTACAAACAGTCCTTCACCATTTTCCAGTCCACACTCACTGCTGCAAAACAAACACACTTCTCATCTCTCATATTCTCCCTGTCTCACAACCCTAAACAGCTATTTAACACTTTAGATTTTCTCCTCCATCCTCCAGCACCTCCCCCTTCTTTAATTATCTTAACTAAAGACTTTGCCTCAGTCTTCAAGCAGAAGATAGACAACTTCAGAGAATGCTTTGGCCTACAGTCCCCACAGTCCCTCCTCATAACTACTCAGCCCTCTTCCTCCAAAACCAGCTTCTCTGCCATTACAGAAGATGGACTTTCCTCTCTACTGTACAGATCACATCTCACCACCTGTGCACTTGACAAAATCCCGTCCCAGCTCATTCAAAACTTCACCATAGTTTTCATCCCAACCCAAACCCATTTCTTCAACCTATCACTAACAACTGGTGTCTTCCCCTCATGCTTTAAACATACCTCGATCACAATCACACCCATCCTCAAAAAGCCCTTCATTGACCCATCCTCTGTATCTAGCTATTGCCCCATATCACTTCTCCTGTATGCCTCAAAACTACTGGTGCAATATGTCCATCTTGAACTGTCCTCCCACATCTCCTCCTGCTTCCCTTTTGACCGGTTACAATTTGGCTTCCGACCACATCATTCAACTGGAACTGCCCTAACTAAAGTTACCAATGACCTACTAACGCCAAAGTCAAGCTACACTGCTCTGTCCTCCTGGACCTATCCTCTGCCTTCGACACAGTGTATAAGTACATATCTCTTTTGAAAATGACAAGCTGCCACCATGAGTAACTTACTACATCTAACACCTATATCCAAAACTCCAGTTTACATAAAATGTAGAGTACTTGCACTTTAACTTAACCTATTTATGTATTAAACTCTGCTGTGAAAATATTTTAAAGGCTATTAGGTTGTTACTGATTTGTATGTATTGCTATATCCATATCAACAAGTGTCTGGGATTATCAGTTGGCTACACTTTGGAAAGTCCTTGTTTATTCTTTTAAAATTGATTTTCATTTTTTTCTACAATGAAAATTAAATATTTTAAAGTTAATTAGTACATGAGCGCCTTCTTAATCTGAGTGTGAGTATCTCAGTTTGTGTTGTTATGCTTATTTTCCTCTTGCAGACCTTGCACACTGCTAAAGATCTATTGTCTGAAAACTTGAAAAATAATTTCCATACCCGCGTTGACTGTACTTAGCACTTTCATCAGTAGCGTAACTAGAGTTCGATGGGCAATATTTGGACCAGGGGCATCCCCCATCCTGGTATATAAATATGTCCCTCGTCCTGGCCCCATCCTGTTATATACAGTATATATATGCCTTCCATAAATATATATGTCTCTCATCTAGGCCCCATTCTAGTATATATATATGTCCTCCATCCTAGTATATATGTCCCTCATCCTGGCCCCATCCTAATATATTTATGTCCTCCATCCTGGTACAGTGGGGAAAAAAATTATTTAGTCAGCCACCAATTGTGCAAGTTCTCCAACTTAAAAAGATGAGAGATGCCTGTAATTTACATTATAGGTAGACCTCAACTATGAGAGACAAAATGAGAAAACAAATCCTGAAAATCACATTGTCTCATTTGGAAAGAATTTTTTTTTAAATTTTGGTGGGAAATAAGTATTTAGTCAACAACAAACAAGCAAGATTTCTGGCTCTCACAGACCTGTAACTTCTTCTTTAAGAGGTTCCTCTGTCCTCTACTCATTACCTGTAGTACTGGCACCTATTTGAACTTGTTATCAGTATAAAAGACAACTGTCCGCAACCTCAAACAGTCTCACTCCAAACTCCTCTATGGTGAAGACCAAAGAGCTGTCGAAGGACACCAGAAACCAAATTGTAGCCCTGCACCAGGCTGGGAAGACTGGATCGGCAATAGGCAAGCAGCTTAGTGTGAAGAAATCAACTGTGGGAGCAATAATTAGAAAATGGAAGACATACTCGTCCACTGATAATCTCCATCGATCTGGGGCTCCACACAAGCTCTCACCCCGTGGGGTCAAAATGATCTCAAGAGCAAAAATCCCAGAACCACACGGGGGGACCTAGTGAATGACCTGCAGAGAGCTGGGACCAATGTTACACAGGCTACCATCAGTAACACACTATGCCGCCAGGGACTCAGATCCTGAAGTGTCAGCTGTGTCCCCCTGCTTAAGCCATTACATGTCCGGGCCCGTCTGAAGTTTGCTAGAGAGCATTTGGATGATCTAGAAGAGTATTGGGAGAATGTCATATGGTCAGACGAAACCAAAGTAGAACTGTTTGGTAGAAACGCAACTCGGCGTGTTTGGAGGAGAACGAATGCTGAGTTGCATCTAAAGAACACCATAACTACTGTGAAGCTTAGGGGTGGCAACATCATGCTTTGGGGCTGTTTCTCTGCCAAGGGACCAGGACGACTGATCCATGAACATGAAAGAATGAATGGGGCCATGTATCGTGAGATTTTGAGTGCAAACCTCCTTCCATCAGCAAGGGCATTGAAGATGAAACATGGCTGGGTCTTTTAGCATGACAATGATCCCAACCACACCACCAGGGCAACGAAGGATTGGCTTCGTAAGAAGCATTTCAAGGTCCTGGAGTGGCCTAGCCAGTCTCCAGATCTAAACCCTATAGAAAACCTTTGGAGAGAGTTGAAAGTCCATGTTGTCCAGCAACAGCCCCAAAACATCACTGCTCTAGAGGAGATCTGCATGGAGGAATGGGCCAACATACCAGCAACAGTGTGTACCAACCTTGTGAAGACTTACAGAAAACGTTTGACCTCTGTCATTGCCAACAAAGGATATATAACAAAGTATTGAGATGAACTTTTGTAATTGACCAAATACTTATTTTTCACCAAAATTTGAAAAGAAATTCTTTCCAAATCAGACAATGTGATTTTCAGGATTTGTTTTCTCATTTTGTATCTCATAGTTGAGGTCTACCTATGATGTCAGTTACAGGCCTCTCTCATCTTTTTAAGTTGGAGAACTTGCGCAATTGGTGGCTGACTAAATACTTTTTTTCCCCACTGTATATATGTCCCTTATACTGGGCCCCATTCTGGTATACAGTACCATCAAGAGAATGCCAAGAGTGTGCAAAGCAGTCATCAAAGCAAAAGGTGGCTACTTTGAAGAACCTAGAATATAAGACATATTTTCAGTATATTCCCACTTTTTTGTTAAGTATATAATTCCACATGTGTTACTTCATAGTTTTCATGCCTTCAGTGTGAATGTACAATTTTCATAGTCATGAAAATACAGAAAAATCTTTAAATGAGAAGGTGTGTCCAAACCTTTAGTCTGTACTGTATATATCCCCCATCCTGGTTAAAGATGACACATTTCCTTTGCATTTTAGGGAGAAATATATATATATATACAGTACAGACCAAAAGTTTGGACACACCTTCTCATTTAAAGATTTTTCTGTATTTTCATGACCATGAAAATTGTACATTCTCACTGAATGCATCAAAACTATGAATTAACACTTGGAATGATATACTTAACAAAAAAGTGTGAAACAACTGAAAATATGTCTTATATTCTAGGTTCTTCAAAGTAGCCACCTTTTGCTTTGATGGCTGCTTTGCCCACTCTTGGCATTCTCTTGATGAGCTTCAAGAGGTAGTCACCGGAAATGGTCTTCCAACAATCTTGAAGGAGTTCCCAGAGATGCTTAGCACTTGTTAGCCCTTTTGCCTTCACTCTGCGGTCCTGCTCACCCCAAACCATCTCCATTGGGTTCAGGTCTGGTGACTGTGGAGGCCAGGTCATCTGGCGTAGTACCCCATCACTCTCCTCCTTGGTCAAATAGCTCTTACACAGCCTGGAGGAGTGTTTTGGGTCATTGTCCTGTTGAAAAATAAATGATGGTCCAACTAAACGCAAACCGGATGGAATAGCATGCCGCTGCAAGATGCTGTGTTAGCCATGCTGGTTGAGTATGCCTTCAATTTTGAATAAATCCCCAACAGTGTCACCAGCAAAGCACCCCCACACCATCACACCTCCTCCTCCATGCTTCACGGTGGGAACCAGGCATGTAGAGTCCATCCGTTCACCTTTTCTGCATCGCACAAAGACACGGTGGTTGGAACCAAAGATCTCAAATTTGGACTCATCAGACTAAAGCACAGATTTCCACTGGCCTAATGTCCATTCCTTGTGTTTTTTAGCCCAAACAAGTCTCTTCCGCTTGTTGCCTGTCCTTAGCAGTGGTTTCCTAGCAGCTAGTGGTTACCATGAAGGCCTGCTGCACAAAGTCTCCTTTTAACAGTTGTTGTAGAGATGTGTCTGCTGCTAGAACTCTGTGTGGCATTGACCTGGTCTCTAATCTGAGCTGATGTTAACCTGCGATTTTTGAGGCTGGTGACTCGAATAAACTTATCCTCAGAAGCAGGGGTGATTCTTCGTCTTCCTTTCCTGGGGCGGTCCTCATGTGAGCCAGCTACTTTGTAGCACTTGATGGTTTTTGCAACTGCACTTGGGGACACTTTCAAAGTTTGCCCAATTTTTCGGACTGACTGACCTTCATTACTTAAAGTAATGATGGCCACTCGTTTTTCTTTACTCAGCTGCTTTTTTCTTGCCATAATAAAAATTCTAACAGTCTATTCAGTAGGACTATCAGCTGTGTATCCACCAGACTTCTGCACAACACAACTGATGGTCCCAACCCCATTTATAAGGCAAGAAATCCCACTTATTAAACCTGACAGGGCACACCTGTGAAGTGAAAACCATTTCCGGTGACTACCTCTTGAAGCTCATCAAGAGAATGCTAAGAGTATGCAAAGCAGTCATCAAAGCAAAAGGTGGCTACTTTGAAGAACCTAGAATATAAGACATATTTTCAGTTGTTTCACACTTTCTTGTTAAGTATATAATTCCACATGTGTTAATTCATAGTTTTGATGCCTTCAGTGTGAATGTACAATTTTCATAGTCAAGAAAATACAGAGAAATCTTTAAATGAGAAGGTGTTTTCAAACTTTTGGTCTGTACTGTATATATACATATATATATATATATATATATATATATACATATATATTTTTTCATCTTTTACATTTTAAAAATTACAAAAAGGAAAATGGGCCGATGCAAAAGTTCGGGCACCCTGCATGGTTAGTACCTAGAAGCAACCCTTTTGCAAATATCACAGCTAGTAATCGCTTTTTGCAGCCATGCAAGTCTTTCAATTCTTGTTTGAGGGATTTTCATCCATTATTCCTTGGAAAATTCATCCAGTTCTGTGAGATTCTTGGGTCGTCTTGCTTGCACTGCTATTTTGAAGTCTAGCCACAAATTTTCAATGATGCTCAGATCCGAGGACATTGTAAAACCTTCAGCTTGCACCTTTTGAGGTAGTCTATTGTGGATTTTGATGTATATTTATGATCATTATCCATTTGTAAAAGCCATCCTCTTTTCAACTTCAGCTTTTTTTACTTATGGTGTTATGTTTGCATCAAGAATTTGTTGAAATTTCATTGAATCCATTTTTCCCTCTACCTGTGAAATAGTCCCTGTGCCATTGGCTGCAACACAACCCCAAAGCATGATTGATCCACCCCCTTGCTTAATGGTTGGTGAGATGTTCTTTTCCTGAAATTCTGTGCCCTTTTTTGTCCACACATATCTTTGATCATTGTGGCCAAAGAGTTCTATTTTAAACTCATCGGTCCACAGAACTTGTTTCCAAAATGCATCAGGCTTGTTTAGATGTTCTTTTGCATACTTCAGACACTGAATTTTATGGTGAAGATGCAGGAGAGGTTTTCTTCTGATGACTCTTCCATGAAGGCCATATTTGTGCAGGTGTCTTGGACAGTAGAACAATGTACCATAACTCCATAGTCTGCTATATCTTTCTGAAGGTCTTTTGCAGTCAAGCGGGGGTTCTGATTTGCCTCTCTAGCAATCCTACGAGCAGCTGTCACTGAAATTTTGCTTGGTCTTCCAGACCTTATCTTGACCTCCACTGTTCCTGTTCGCTACCATTTCTTAATTACATTTCGAACTGAGGAAAGGGCAACTTGAAAATGCTTTGCCATCTACTTATAGCCTTCTCCTGCATTGTGGCCCTCCACCATTTTCAGAGTGCTAGGCAGCTGCTTAGAAGAGCCCATGGTTGCTGTTTTTTGGCACAATGTTAGAGGCTAGGTTTTGATAAAGCTGGGAAATTTGCATCACCTGGCCTTTCCTAATGATGATAGTGAACAAGCCATAACCCTAACAGGCTAAATAAGGTCTGAAACCTTGGTTAAATCTGAGCACACAAATCTCCAAAGGTCCCCAAACTTGTGCATCGGCCCATTTTCTTTTTTGTAATTTTAAAATGTAAAAGATGAAAATATTTATATATTTTTTTGACTAAATACAAAGGAAATGTGTCATCTTTAACTTTAGACCTTTTAGAGATTATTTCATCTTCAACTTGCTTAACAATAAAAGTAATTTTGACCAGGGGTGACAAAACTCTTACATGCCACTGTATGTCTTTTAACCTGGGCCGCATCCTGGTATATATATCCCCCATCCTGTTATAGATTTTCCCCATCCTCTTATATGTCCCCTGTTCTGCTGCTGTTCTTTAATGAGCATAAAACAATTAACAATTATACTCACCCTCCCTCCGCTTCCCCACTGCACGGTATCCTCTTCTGAAGCCGGCAGCCGTTGCAACAGGCGAACATTTTTCTTTGCTAACCAATTTTTTACTAAATTGGATATGTGCTTGGGATCATTGTCTTGCTGGAATTTCCATCCCCTGCCTACTTTGGTTTTACCATGTGGCAGCATTACATTCTCCAGTATATCCTTGCACATAGTAGCATTCATGTTTCCATCAATTCTATGCAAAGGGCCAATGGCAGATGCAGAAAAGCTGCCCCACAACATGACATTGCCAACACTATGTTTCACTGTAGGTATTTGGTACCTTACATCATTACGTTATCAAATTGGGCGGTATATACAGTTATATGAAAAAGTTTGGGCACCCCTATTAATCTTAAGCTTAATGACATTCACTTTCTGACTCCGGAGGGTGTGGACATGCCTGTCTGCCTCTCTGCTAGATTGTGGAGACAATACGGCGCCGGACTACTGGCAGCCCATTGCAGCAGCAGAAGCTTCTACTTTATTTTAGTTACAGTTTTGTTACAGTTATTTTATTTTATTACCTTCTCTGGATTGCAACGTTCCTGTATACTCGTCTATTGGGGATGGAAGATACAACACTTCCCACACTATCAACTGCTGCTGGGCACACAGCACGAGATCTGCACCTGGATCTTCTTCCACCACTTACAAGTCTCCTGCAGGTACAGACACTCTGGGGCAAGCAATACGGACCATCTCAGCTAATGCTACTGAAGGATGCATGCTGCTACCCACAGCCTGTGACAGGGATACAGCCATATGTGAGCGGTGGAGGTCACTGTATACGATTTGCCATGGAGAGGACTGGTGTGACGGGTGGGAATAATGACGGGATGGTGGACCCTAGGTCTGTTGCTAAACGAGCAGTGTATTCTAGGGATCGTCTTCTGGAACTGCGCAGGATAAAGTCTTCTCCAGCAGTGGCAATACTGAATGTTCCACGGGAAATAAGGAGACCTTTCAGAGGCTGCAGAGCAGGCAAGAAGATCAAGTCCTGGAGGAGAAGGTTTAAACCAGTGGTCCCATCCATTATCATGGGTAACGTACGATCGCTGGGAAATAAGTCGGATGAACTGCTGGCTCTGAGTAAGACCCAGAAGGAGTTTAGGGAATGCAGTCTCATGTGCTTTACAGAAACCTGGCTGCATGAGGAGGTCCCAGATTCATGTGTCTCGGTACCAGGGTTTCAAATGGTTCGGGCTGATAGAGAGAGAGTTAGATGCGGCAAGAAAAAAGGTGGAGGAGTGATACTCTACATTAACAACAGATGGTGCAATCAGGGGCATGTAACTGTTAAGGAGAAACATTGCTGTCCAAATATTGAACTGTTAGCAGTGGGCCTCAGGCCTTACTATCTGCCTAGAGAATTCACTCTTGTTATTGTAGTTGTGATGTATATACCACCATCTGCGAACCCAGAGGCTGCTGGGGATGTGTTGTCAGGGGTGATGGCCCGGCTTCAGACTAAACACCCAAACTCTCTAACTGTAATTTCTGGGGATTTCAATCGAGTAAAGATCTCATCTGCAATACCAAAGTTCTATCAATATGTCAAATGTCCTACACGGGACAACAACACACTGGATCTCCTCTTTGCTAATGTTAAGAATGCTTATTCATCGGCTGCATTACCCCCCCTGGGGAAATCTGACCACAACCTCATACTATTGTCTCCTGCTTACCAACCAGACGTCCGCAAACAACCAGTGACAATTAAAAAGATAAGGAAGTGGTGTCCAGCAGCAGAGGAGGCGTTACAAGACTGCTTTGACTGTACAGACTGGGAGGTGTTGTGTACCATGAAAGAGAAATGTAATGTTAATGAGATTACTGGCAGAGTTACTGATTACATCAACTTCTGTATGGACATTGTAGTACCTGTTCAAGAGATTCGGTGTTATGCAAACAATAAGCCATGGATTACAAAAGAGTTGAAACATTTACTAAACATGAAAAAACTGGCTTTTAAAAGGAAGGACAAGGAGGCATTGAAAATTATACAGCGAGACCTAAAGGGGAAAATTAAGATTGCCCGTGAGGCATTCAGAGTTAAATTAGAAAATCAATTTGCACAAAAAAGCTTCAGAGAGGTGTGGGCTGGAATGAAGCTAGTGACTGGGTTTAAGGCAAGGTCGGAGCAGGGGGGTGGTGGACTTACAATGGCTAATGAAATGAATCAGTTCTTCAATAGATTCAGCAATAAAGGTGCGGTAGCAGCAGGGAAGGGGGAGGAGGCCGGGGAACAACTAGCTAAATTAACAGGGGGTGAAATAGATCATTTCTCGGTCTCCAAAAATGACGTGAGGGACCAGTTTAGTAAGCTGGCCATTGGCAAAGCAGCAGGGCCTGACGGTCTCAGTCCACGTGTCCTCAGAGTGTGTGCAAATGAGTTATGTACTGTCTTCCAGCATCTCTTTAACCAGAGCTTACAATCAAAGAGAGTACCAGTGCTATGGAAGACTTCCTGCCTGGTGCCGATTCCCAAGACTACCTTCCCGGCTTCCCCGGGGGACTATAGACCGGTGGCCTTAACATCGCATGCGATGAAGTCCTTGGAGAGAATAGTACTTGCTCACTTGTGTCCGAGGGTGATGGCGCATACTGATGCTCTTCAGTTTGCGTACCGGCAGGGACTGGGTGTGGACGATGCTGTAGCGTCTCTGCTACAAACAGTACATTCCTTTTTGGACAATGATGGAACCACAGTGCGTGCTTTGTTCTTTGATTTCTCTAGTGCGTTCAACACATTACAGCCACTCTTACTGCGAGGAAAGTTGATTAAAATGGCGGTGGATGAGGGACTTGTGAATTGGATAATTGACTACCTGTCGGATAGGCCACAGTTTGTTAGGTGGGGGACGGCTACATCAGATAGTGTACTGAGCAGTGTCGGAGCCCCGCAGGGAACAGTGCTGTCGCCATTCCTCTTTACATTGTACACAGCTGACTTTCAGTATAAATCAGACCGTTGTCACCTCCAGAAGTACTCGGATGACTCTGTGATAGTTGGCGGTATTGGGAAGGACCAGGACGAAGAGGAATATAGAAGGGTGGTTGCGGACTTTGTAGTATGGTGCCAGGCTAACCATCTAGAACTAAATGTTAAGAAAACCAGGGAGTTGGTGATGAGCTATGGAAGGTGCAAGAAGGTATGCCTACCTGTTACCATTGACGGTCAGGATGTGGAGATGGTGGACAGTTTCAAATATTTGGGGGTTTACCTGGATAGCAAGCTAGAATGGAAGTGCCACATGGAGAAGGTCTACAAGAAGGGGATGAGTAGATTGTACTTCCTAAGGAAGTTAAGGTCTTTTAATGTGTGTGGCAAAATGCTTGAGGTGTTCTACCAATCCATTGTGGCTAGTGCCACCTTTGCGGCAATAATTTGCTGAGGTAACAGTGTGCGTGTTGCTGACGCCAACAAGCTCAACAAACTTATAAAGAAGGCTAGCGCGACGGTGGGCCTACAGCTTGGGACTTTTGAAGAGGTGGTAGAGGATAGGATTAAGAAGAAGTGCAGAGCTATAATGGGCAACAACACACACCCGCTTTATGAACTGTTTGCGAAACAGAAGAGCACATTCAGCAATCGCCTAATACAACTAAGGTGTAAAAAGGAAAAATACAGGAGATCGTTTGTTCCAACAGCTATGGGGGTGTTTAACAAATGTCTGAAAAGCAATGTCTAAAGCATTCCAAATGTTTTGTTATTATATGTGTCATGTTCGAGATCTGTGTTCTGCTGCTGTGATACCGCAATTTCCTCCGGGATAAAATAAAGTATATCTCTTATCTTAATGTTTTATAAAAATTGGTGTTTTTGCAACAGCTATTTCAGTTTGATATATGTAATAACTGTTGGACACAGTAATGTTTCTGCCTTGAAATGAGGTTTATTGTACTAACAGAAAATGTGCAATCTGCATTCAAACAAAATTTGACAGGTGCATAAGTATGGGCACCTCACCAGAAAAGTGACATTAATATTCAGTAGATCCTCCTTTTGCAAAAATAACGGCCTCTAGTCGCTTCCTGTAGCTTTTAATGATTTCCTGGATCCTGGATGAAGGTATTTTTGACCATTCCTCTTTACAAAACAATTCCAGTTCAGTTAAGTTTGATGGTCGCCGAGCATGGACAGCCCTCTTCAAATGATCCCACAGATGTTCAATGATATTCAGGTCTGGGGACTGGGATGGCAATTCCAGAACATTGTAATTGTTCCTCTGCATGAATGCTTGAGTAGATTTGGACCGGTGTTTTGGATCATTGTCTTGCTGAAAGATCCATCCCCTGCGTAACTTCAACTTTGTCACTGATTCTTGAACATTATTGTCAAGAATCTGCTGATACGGAGTGGAATCCATGCGTCCCTCAACTTTAAAAAGATTCCCGGTGCCGGCATTGGCCACACAGCCCCAAAGCATGATGGAACCTCCACCAAATTTTACTGTGGGTAGCAAGTGTTTTTCTTGGAATGCTGTGTTTTTTTGACGCCATGCATAACACCTTTTTGTATGACCAAACAACTCAATCTTGGTTTCATCAGTCCACAGGACCTTCTTCCAAAAAGAAGTTGGCTTCTCCAAATGTGCTTTTGCATACCTCAGCCGACTCTGTTTGTGGCGTGCTTGCAGAAACGGCTTCTTTCGCATCACTCTCCCATACAGCTTCTCCTTGTGCAAAGTGCGTTGTATAGTTGACCGATGCACAGTGACACCATCTGCAGCAAGTTGATGCTGCAGCTCTCTGGAGGTGGTCTGAGGATTGTCCTTGACTGATCTCACAATTCTTCTTCTCTGCCTTTCTGATATTTTTCTTGGCCTGCCACTTCTGGCCTTAACAAGAACTGTCCCTGTGTTCTTCCATTTCCTTACTATGTTCCTCACAGTGGAAACTGACAGGTTAAATCTCTGAGACAGCTTTTTATATCCTTCCCCTGAACAACTATGTTGAATAATCTTTGTTTTCAGATCATTTGACAGTTGTTTTGAGGAGCCCATGATGCCACTCTTCAGAGGAGATTCAAACAGGAGAACAACTTGCAAGTGGCCACTTTAAGTAGCTTTTCTCATGATTGCATATACCTGGCTATGAAGTTCAAAGCTCAATGAGGTTACAAAACAAAAAAAAGTGCTTTAGTAAGTCAGTAAAAAGTAGGTAGGAGTATTTAAAACAAGAAAATGATAAGGGTGCCCATACTTATGCACCTGTCAAATTTTGTTTGAATGCAGATTGCACATTTTCTGTTCGTACAATAAACCTCATTTCAAGGCAGAAACATTACTGTGTCCAACAGTTATTACATATATCAAACTGAAATAGCTGTTGCAAAAACACCAATTTTTATAAAACATTAAGCTTAAGATTAATAGGGGTGCCCAAACTTTTTCATATAACTGTACAGTGCTTGCCATCACTACCAAACAGAATGAACTTGGATTCATCTGACCACAACACCTAGACCAATCTGTCTCTTTCAATTGGCTGTGTTCCTTGGCAAACTCAAGTCGGACCTTCTGGTTCTTTGCAGGGATTAAAGGCTTCTTGACTGGAACTCGTGCATTCAACCCTACTGCTCTTTGCCGTCGCACCACAGTTTGGCGACTCACTTTGACCCCATATTCTTAGTTTATTTCTTGCGAAATCTGTACAGATACTGACTTTTTTTAATAATGTGATCAACTCTGGAGGAAGTTTTCCGTGGTCATCCACTTGTAGGTTTGTCAGCTGTTCCATAATCTTCTTTTTCTTTCTTTAATATAAGTGACATTTGACTCTGAGAACAATTGAATTCCATAGCTACTTCTTTTTGGCTTTTGCCTGACTTCACTCTCAGAATAATAAGCTTCCTGACATCTGGTGATACATTTGGTTTTGTCTTTGCCACAATTTTTGTCCTGATAGCTGACAACTATTTTCTTTCAGTTTACTAAAATCACCAGGAAAATGGCATCACAACAACCAGACAGAAGTAATCAAACTTTTAAAAAAAATGCTAAACTTTTGGTCTTCACTGTATTAGTGAAGATAAAATGGTAACATATTGGAGCCACTCATTGACATCTTATTGTATATACAATAAGATTAAAAGCAAATCCACAAAAAGAGGAATTCAAATCCCCCCTAAAATTCAAGAATTAACACAGCATAAAAGGTCAGCAGTATTTACCTGCCCAGGTCACAGAACTAATGCAATATCAGGATGCAGCAAATATATAATAAAGATGGCAACAACACAGGTGCAACATACTGATGAGACAACCACTCACAACCTACCAATTCATGATTATTCAGGGCACCGCCAAGCCCATGAATGTTGGCCTTGTAAACTAGAGTGTCTGTCCTCACAGGGTGAACTTACAGTGAAGGAAATAATAATTTGATCCCTTGCTGTTTTTGCAAGTTTGCCCACTGACAAAGACTTGAACAGTCTATAATTGTAAGGGTAGATTAATTTTAACATTGAGAGATGGAATATAAAAAAAAAATCAAGAAAATCACATTGTACAAAATAGATAAATTTATTTGCATTTTGCAGTGAGAAATAAGTATTTGATCCCCTACAAACCATTATGAGTTCTGGCTCCTACAGACCAGTTAGACGCTCCTAATCAATTCGTTACCTGCATTAAAGACAGCAGTCTTACATAGTCACCTGTATAAAAGACTCCTGTCCACAGACTCAATTAATCAGTCAGACTCTAACTTCTACAACATGGGCAAAACCAAAGAGCTTTCTAAGGATGTCAGGGACAAGATCATAGACCTGCACAAAGCTGGAATGGGCTACAAAACCATAAGTAAGACGCTGGATGAGAAGGAGACAACTGTTGGTGCAAGAGTAAGAAAATGGAAGAAATACAAAATGACTGTCAATCAACATCGGTCTGGGGAACCATGCAAAATCTCACCTCGTGGGGTATCCTTGATCGTGAGGAAGGTGAGAGATCAGAAACTATATGGGGGGGAACTTGTTAATGATCTCAAAGCAGCTGAGACCACAGTCACCAGAAAACCATTGGTAACACATTACGCCTTAAAGGTTTAAAATCCTGCAGTGCTCGCAAGGTCCCCCTGCTCAAGAAGGCACATGTGCAGGCCTATCTGAAGTTTGCCAATGAACACCTGGATGATTTTGTGAGTTATTGGGAGAAGGTGCTGTGGTCAGATGAGACAAAAATTGAGCTCTTTGGCATTAACTCAACTCGTCGTGTTTGGAGGAAGAGAAATGCTGCCTATGACCCAAAGAACACCGTCTCCACTGTCAAGCATGGAGGAGGAAACAATATATTTTGGGGATGTTTCTCTGCTAAGGGCACAGGACTACTTCACCGCATCAATGGGAGAATGGATGGAGACATGTACCGTAAAATCCTGAGTGACAACCTCCTTCCCTGGGCCAGAACATTAAAAATGGGTCGTGGCTGGGTCTTCCAGCAAGACAATGACCCAAAACATACAGCCAAGGCAACAAAGGAGTGGCTCAAAAAGAAGCACATTAAGGTCATGGAGTGGCCTAGCCAGTCTCCAGACCTTAATCTCATAGAAAACATATTGAGGGAGTTGAAGCTCTGATTTGCCAAGCGACAGCCTCAAAATCTTAATGATTTAGAGATGATCTTGCAAAGAGGAGTGGACCAAAATTCCTCCTGACATGTGCGCAAACCACATCATCAACTACAAAAACGTCTGACTGCTGTGCTTGCCAGCAAGGGTTTTGCCACCAAGTATTAAGTGTTGTTTGCCAGAGGGATCAAATACTTATTTCTCACTGCAAAATGCAAATAAATTTATCTAATTTATACAATGTGATTTTCTTGATTTTTTTTGGATATTCTATCTCTCAATATTAAAATTAACATACCCTTAAAATTATAGACTGTTCATTTCTTTGTCAGTGGGCAAACTTACAAAAACAGCAAGGGATCAAATAATTATTTCCTTCAATGTATATAGTGCTGGGCAGCCCTCCTAATCTAATAGTATTGGCGTCACTAATATGCTGTAAGCCAGGCACTGTGAACTACTTGTGTGTGACCAGCGCACTATACAAGCTTTTTTTGTGTGCAATTTTAATGCTAGGCAATCACCCCCTCCATGAATTGGTAGGTTGTGAGTTGTTGTCTCATCAGTATTTTGCACCTGTATTGCCGCTATCTTTATTGTTTGGGCTTACTGCATCCTGATAGTGCATTAGTTTTGTGACCTGGGCAGGTAAATACTGTTGCCATTTTTTGCTATGTTAATTATTGTATATACACCATAGGATGTTATACACTATGTACTTTTGGTTTCTAAGGAATTTGCACTGTTTATATCCCCTGGACACAGAAGAGTATATTTGTTTCTATATAAAGAAATGCTTACTCTATGTAATTATTTAAAAATGTGACTAACAGCATCTTTAACGTAATATTAATCCATTATTATAAGAGGATATCAAGAATCCTAAAATTCTTGAAAATAACACATTTTGTGGTAAAGGTTTTCAATAACAAAACTAGTATTTAGACATATGGGAGCCATAGTCTTAATGTGGTTTCCCCCTACATATTTGCTTTGATACTTAATTGAATACATTTAGTAAGCCAAAGTACATAAACAGTCAACTACTGTTAGTTTCTATGGCTGTGCTTAAAATAAAGTATGTGTAGCTCACATAGATTTCCAGGCTGAAATTAAAGGTAATAAAATATGACTATGTAGCACCACAATGTTAACCAGCACAAGACTGTACTGAGCTTTTCAGTCAAAAGTCTTGTTGTCAAAAAGGTTCTTTTAACTCCTTCCTGACGTGTGACGTACAAGTATTCACAAGTCAGGCACTCAGGTATGGAACGGGCTTAGGAACTGAGCTCGCTCCGCACACAACCGATGTCAGCTGTACTATGCAATGTTACATTAAAATTAGTAGCAATATTTTAACAATTGATATATTCCAAAGGTTTTCACTATAAGGATCTTTCATGAACTTTGGTAGAGTATCTAAAGGGATGCACACAAAGCATGCCTAACAGACTTTAAAGGAAACCTGTCATATAATGCTGTTATACTGTAGATGTGGGGTTAATCTGCAGGTTAATAGCGTACTGAACCAGCCCTGAACCCGTATTTAGACCCCCGCTGCCGGGAGGAAATGAGCTTTATTCCTCCCATCAGTATTTGGCTTCCAGGCATAGGGAAGGCACCAGCCCAGTTTCAGTCACCGCTCTGTATATAGTGAGAGTCACTTTAGTGTGACCTGATTCTCTTGCATGAGAGTATAGCATCACAAGAGACGAAGAACCTAATTTCTCCAACTTCTCCATTGAGTGTACATCAGATTGCACTCAATAACATCCTAATGCAGTCTGATGTTTCCCACACACCTTTAGACTTGTATGAGTGCGTGTGATCTGATTATCAGAGGCACCTGCAGAATGCTGGGATGGTTTTCCAATGCCAAATTGGCATGAGAAAAAAAATCGCAGATCTGCACTGCCCCATAGTATAACATTGGGTCAAGTGCTATCTGGTAAAACATTGTATAGCACTCGTCCAAGTTATACGCCTGTGTGAGCGCGCTCTAATACTGTGCTAACTGTTAGTCAATGCTGGGGGAGCTTTTACAGTCGACACTCTCTATACACAGAGCGGTGAATGAATCCATGCCGACGCCTCCCCTATGACTGGAAGCTGAACGCTGACAAGAGGAATACAGTTAATTTCTTTCCAGCAGCGGGGCTCTAAGTGCGAGCGCCTTAGAGTGTCAGAACACTATTAACCTGAAAATTAACCTCATATCTGGAAGTTAATAGTGTCATTTCACATGACAGGTTCCCATTAATTTATTATTAAAGTTATAACAAGCCATCTTTCTACAATTTATGCAGTCAATGCATGAACAGAGAGAAATCTGTGGCAGATATGCCATAAGGACTGCCATATACAGTGGGGTAAAAAAGTATTTAGTCAGCCACCAGTTGTGCAAGTTCTTCCACTTAAAAAGATGAGAAGCCTGTAACTGACATCATAGGTAGACCTCAACTATGAGAGACAAAATGAGAAAACAAATCCTGAAAATCACATTGTCTGATTTGGAAAGAATTTTTTTTCAAATTTTGGTGGGAAATAAGTATTTGGTCACCTACAAACAAGAAAGATTTCTGCCTCTCACAGACCTGTAACTTCTACTTTAAGAGGCTCCTCTCCTCTATCTTACACTCATTGCCTGTAGTACTGGCACCTGTTTGAACTTGTTATCAGTATAAAAGACACCTGTCCGCAACCTCAAACAGTCACACTCCAAAACTCCACTTTGATGACGACCAAAGAGCTGTCGAAGGACACCAGAAACCAAATTGTAGCCCTGCACCAGGCTGGGAAGACTGAATCTGCAATAGGCAAGCTGCATGGTGTGAAGAAATCAACTGTGGGAGCAATAATTAGAAAATGGAAGACATATAAGGCCACTGATAATCTCCCTCGATCTGGGGCTCCACACAAGATCTCACCCCGTGGGGTCAAAATGATCTCAAGAATGGTGAGCAAAAATCTCATAACCACACGGGGGGACCTAGTGAATGACCTGCAGAGAGCTGGGACCAATGTTACACAGGCTGCCATCAGTAACACACTATGCCACCAGGGACTCAGATCCTGCAGTGCCAGACATGTCCTCCTGCTTAAACCATTACATGTCCAGGCCCGTCTGAAGTTGGCTAGAGAGCATTTGGATGATCCAGAAGAGTATTTGGAGAATGTCATATGGTCAGATGAAACCAAAGTAGAACTGTTTGGTAGAAACACAACTCGGGGTGTTTGGAGGAGAAAGAATGCGGAGTTGCATCCAAAGAACACCATGCCTACTGTGAAGCATGGGGGTGGCAACATCATGCTTTGAGGCTGTTTCTCTGCCAAGGGACCAGGACGACTGATCCGTGCACATGAAAGAATGAATGAGGCCTTGTATCATGAGATTTTGAGTGCAAACCTCCTTCCATCAGCAAGGGCATTGAAGATGAAACGTGGCTGGGTCTTTCAGCATGACAATGATCCCAACCACACCGCCAAGGCAACGAAGGAGTGGCTTTGTAAGAAGCATTTCAAGGTCCTGGAGTGGCCTAGCCAGTCTCCTGATCTAAACCCTATAGAAAACTTTTGGATGGAATTGAAAGTCTGTGTTGCCCAGCGACAGCCCCAAAACATCACTGCTCTAGAGGAGATCTGCATGGAGGAATGGGCCAACATACCAGCAACAGTGTGTGCCACCCTTGTGAAGGCTTACAGAAAACCTTTGACCTCTGTCATTGCCAACAAAGGATATATAACAAAGAATTGAGATGAACTTTTGTAATTGACCAAATACTTATTTTCCATCAAAATTGGAAAAAAATTTCTTTCCAAATCAGACAATGTGATTTTCAGGATTTGCTTTCTCATTTTGTCTCTCATAGTTGAGGTCTACCTATGATGACAATTACAGGCCTCTCTCATCTTTTTAAGTGGGAGAACTTGCACAATTGGAGGCTGACTAAATACTTTTTTCCCCACTGTATTTAGGTGGAATGGTCATTGTAATTACATCTGTGCCTGTGTAAATTTACTGCGCTGATTTATGATGGCAGCCACAGGGTGAAGGTAGAACAAATGTTACATTCTCTCATACATATAACTATAAAATAGGGCAGCAATTGATCATGTTATAGCCAGAATACTGGTAGGGAGAGGCATTAGATATAACTAGAACCAACAAGGCTTTGCAGGGAAACCGTTCCATGCTTCCCAAGCCGGGGGCAGCATGAAATATAGACAGACTACCTCATTATTACTGTTTTACTCTAAATTGTTCTGTGAGGACAATGTCTTGTTGAAAAGGAGCTCTTAAAAAAACAGTATCATCTGCAAAAAAAAAAGTTTTCATGAAGACTGAACCAGACTTTCCTCTAGAATTTCACTGTATTTTCATTCAAAGGTTATGTGCACACAATATCTTTTAAACTCAAGCAAACCCTCAGAGATTTTTTAGGTCGTTTTTGTTCGGAAGCGTCTTTTGTATCATTTTTTCAGTCATTTCTTAAGCATTTGTTCAACAGTTTTTGCTGCTGAAGGTTTTCCCATGGTTTTTGTGATGCCTTTTCTACTATCGTTTCTAGTTGTTTTTTTCACAACAGTAATGAGTAATCAGTTTTTGAAGCCAAAATGGTCTGAAAACGCTCAAAAAAACATTTGGGTGTCTTTTAAAATTTTCCATTGACTTGTATTGTAAAGTCTTCCGAGCTGAAGAGAACAAACATGTTACTTCTTTTCACCTTATAGTGGTTTTAGAAACTACCGCAATTAAAAGATGTTCAAAACCCTGAACATACGGACACCGAGTTGTTTTCATGTAGAAATTCATATGTTCATTCTTTTTAGTGTTTTCTGATAGATCTTGCATGCACATACCCTAACTTCACTTGCCTTTCAGACTTTTCTGCTTAGAAACATCCCATTATTCTTTTGGGACAATGATATGCAGTTTTAGTGCTATGTGCTTTTTAACTTATTTTAAAGTAGTTTTCAAAAAAGAAATATAAAAATATGTTACAATTGATATTAACATTAAATTACATCCAAAGTGCAAAGTTTAAACAAAAGGAATTATAAAGAAGTGATAGATCATGACAAAAGCTCATACAACCATTTGTACGGAAATGATGAATTTTCTGTTATATTAACATTAAATACTGTATTTATTCTGATCCTTCATTTTTAAACTCTAGAAAAGGCAAAGTGCAGACTAATGTCAAGTCTTTTATTTGTTGTACTAATGAACGACTTTAAAAATGAAACCAGATGGGCTTACCTAAATACTAAAGATATAAAATAACAGAATGGTCCATTGAAGCACAGACAGTTTTCAATGGTTTGTGTAACAGACTTGTAAAAACTCTCTGACCTCATGCTCATGAACGCCAATCTAACATTTGAAGAGATACAGAATATGAAAGGGTGATTTTCTTACAACATACTTATAGTATTATCTATATTTCATTACCTAACATGTACCTTAACTATTACTGATCAGCATTTTAGAAAATATGAAGGTATTGTTAACTGAAACAATTAATGTTCTAGCTGAGAACAATGATATATCTATAGATCTGACTGTATTCAGGCGACTTCTGTGCAATGCAAGAATTATATTTATGTGCATATGTGAAGAAATTGTCAAAAGTGTCAATAAAAGGCCTTCTGATGGTTCCATTCATCCTCTTGAAAACTGCAATTAAAGGGGTATTCCCTACCTTAAAGCACTATCCCATTATTTAGTAGGTGTATTAATAATATTGGCAAATACCAACAATTAGAAATGTAGTATAGTTCTCCTGAAAACTTATGTTACATACCCCATGTGCAGGGTATTGCAGTAGTTTAGCTATCCATGGTTTTGACCACTAACAGCTAACTAACTTTTAATATATAAGTGGTCGTAACCATGGATACCTAAGCTACTGCAATACCTTGCACATGGGGTAAGCGATATAGTGTATCAGAAGAACTATACTACATTTATAATTGAAGGTATTTGCTAATGTTATTATTAAAATTACACCTGCTACATATTAGTATAGCATATTGGAGATGGGAAATCTACTTTAACCCCTTTACTCCCGAAGACTGTTTGCACCTTAATGACCAGACCAATTTTTACAATCCTGACCACTGTCAATTTATGTGGTAATAACTCTGGAACGCTTCAACAGATCCCACTAATTCTGAGACTGTTTTTTCGTGACATATTGTACTTTATGATAGTGGTAAAATTTCTTTGATATGACTTGTGTTTATTTGTGAAAAAAATGGAAATTTGTTAAAAATTTTGAAAATTTAGCAGTTTTCAAACTTTGAATTCTTGTGCCCTTAAATCAGAGAGATATGTCACACAAGATAGTTAATAAATAACATTTCCCACATGTCTAACTTACATTAGCGCAATTTTTAAAACATTTTTTTTTTAGGAAGTTATAAGGGTTAAAAGTTGACTAGTGATTTCTCATTTTTCCAACAAAATTTACGAAACCATTTTTTAGGGACCGCATCACATTTGAAGTGACTTTGAGGGGTCTATAGGACAGAAAATACCCCAAAGTGACACCATTCTAAAAATTGCACCCCTCACTGTGCTAAAAACCACATTCAAGAAGTTTATTAACCCTTCAGGTGCTTCGCAGAAATTTTTGTAATGTGGAAGAAAAAAATGAACATTTAACTTTTTTTCACAAAAATTTTACTTTAGACCCAATTTTTTTTTAGTTCTGAAAAGATACAAAGAAAAAATGGACCCCAAAATTTGTTGTGCAATTTCTCCTGAGCCCTCATATGTGTGAAAAAAACCCACTGTTTAGGCTCACAGCAGGGCTCGGAAAGGAAGGAGTGCCATTTGACTTTTTGAATGCAAAATTTGCTGGAATAATTAGCGGGCGCCACGTTGCGTTGAGAGCCCCTGATATGCCTAAACAGTGGAGACCCCAACAAGTGACACCATTTTGGAAACTAGACCCCTCAGGGAACTTAATTAGATTTGTGGTGACCACCTTTAACCCTCAAGTGCTTTACAGAAGTTTATAACATTGAGCCATGAAAAAAAAAAGTCACATATTTCCCACAAAAATGCTTTTTAGCTCCAAATTTTTCATTTTAAGAAAGAGTAAGAGGAGAAATAGAACCATACAATTTGTTGTGCAATTTCTCCTGAGTACACTGATACCCAATATGTGGAGGAAAACTACAGTTTGGGCACACAGCAGGCCTCGAAAGGAAAGGAGCGCCATTTGACTTTTTCAATGCAAAATTTTCTGCAATTAGTTGTTGCATTTGGAGAGCCCCTGATGTGCCTAAACAGTGGAGACCCCCTAAAAGTGACACCATTTTGGATACTAGACCCCTCAGGGAACTTATCTAGATGTGAGGTCAGCACCTTGAACCCACATGTGCTTCACAGAATTTTACAACGTTGATCTGTGAGAATGGAAAATAAATATTTTCCCCACAAATATGTTGTTTTAGCCCCCATATTTTTTCATTTTCACAAGGATAGCAGAAGAAAATGGACCCCAAAATTTGTTGTGCAATTTCTCCTGAGTACGCCGATACCCCATATGTGGTCGAAAACTACTTTTGATGCATATGGGAAAGTTCAGAAGGGAAGGAGCACCATATTGGAGTTCATATTTTGCTGGACTGGTTTCACAGTGCCACGTCACATTGACAGAGCCCCTAAGGTGTCAGAACAGCAGAATTCCCCCCATAAGAAACCCTATTTTACAAAATACACCTCTCAATGAATACATCAAGGGGTGCAGTGAGCATGTTGACACCACAAGTGCCTCAAAGAATTTTACACCATTGGGTGGTGAAGAAAGAATAATTACATTTTTACCACCAAAGTTTTGTTTTAGCCCCAGATTTTACATTTTCAAACTGGGAAATGGGTAAAAATGGCACCAAATTTTGTCACATAATTTTTGCTGAATGTAGAAATACCCCATATGTTGCTGTGCAGTACTGCTTAGCCACACGGCGAGACTCGGGAGGGAATGAGCGCTCTTTGCCTACTGGAGCACAGATTTTCCTAGAATAGTTTGCGGACTCCATATACTGAGACCTTAAATACTAGAAGAGCAGAATTCCCCCTCACGTGACCCGACTTTGGAAATTATAACCCTTGGGGAATTTATCTACAGGTGTGGTGAGGATTTTTAACTACATGGGTGTTTTATAGTGATAAGCGAGCACTCATTGTTTGAGTCGAGCAAATTGGAATACTCGAGTGCTCAGTCCGAGTAATGTAAGTCTATGGCAAACTCGAGCATTTTTCCAGAGGCTCCCCCCGGCGGTCTGCAGAGGGCCTAAAAATTGCCCAAATGGATGGGAACAGTGCTCAAATGACATGGGAACAGCATGGGGAAGACCCCTGGAAGCATTTCTGACTCCCAGGTCAATACTGTCAAGAATGTTGTCAGAGGTATTATGCCACTTTTACGGACTCACAATAAAACATATAAAAATGAAATATGGGAAATATGTTAAGGCACATCCTTTCCAGGGTAATGACTTGTTTATAAGGCAAAATAAATAACCAAAAACAAAAATGCTCCTCCACACCTTGGGCTATGTTCACATGTAGCGTTTTTGATGCGTTTTTTGCACTTTTGCATTGCTTTCAACCAAGACAAATGCATTCACAAGGAAATGTCATTTTAACATTTTACAACCTTATCTGGCCATGTGGTATGTGACACATCATCAGACACATTCTGTTTCATTTATGATGGAGGGACTCTGAAAGTCACAAAGCCTATTTTATAGGGCCATCAGGTGGCCTTTACTATTCTTAAATGGCCAGCAGTCGGCCCTCGTTATTGTTAGAGAGCCATCAGCCGGCTATGCTTTGTTGTTCCCATCATTAACGAGTGGGTCTCCTATACTGTTATTGCATATGCAGTGACTGCAAGGGCTGCCAAAAATTTGGTGCAACCCAATACCCCTTTGAAGAGGCATATAAGGCAGCTTTAATCTTCTGGTCGGTATGATTACAGCGATACCACATTTAAAAAAATTATATATGTTTTGGAGCTTTTACACAATAAAAACTATTTATTAGAAAAAATAATTATTTTTGCATCACTTTATTCTGAGAGCTACAACTTTTTTATTTTTTGGCTGATGGAGCTTTATGGCAGTTTGTTTTTTACGCGACAAGATGCCGTTTTCAGTGATACCATTTTTATTTACATTTGTCTGTTTGATCGTGTTTTATTCTGCTTTTTGTTCGGTGGTATGATGATAAAGCATAGTTTTTTCCTCGTTTTTATTTTTTACGGTGTTCACTAAAGGGGTTAACTAGTGGTACAGCTTTATAGGTCAGGTTATTCCAGATGCGGCGATACCAAATATGTGTACTTTTTTGGGTATTTTTTTTTCATAATAATATTTATTTATGGGTACAATATATTTTTTATTTATTTTCTATTATTTTCTGATTTTTTAAAAAAATATCTTTACAATTTATTTTTTACTTTTTGTACTTTTTTACTTAGTCACACTATGAGACTTTCACTTTTAGTAGTCTGATCACAGTTATAAAGTACCGTATAGCATTGCAAGATCACTGTTATACTTCATAACTGTCAGTTCTGCACTGACACAAGTTACTTAGATCATGCACGGCACATGATCTAACTAACTTACTAGTGCCTGGTGACCCGAATGTTGTCATGATGACATCGGGTCACCATGGCAACCATCTGGACCCTGCGTTGACGTCACGGGGTCTCCCATCCAAGAGCAGAGGGGCTTCTGTCCTTCTGCTCACGTGCTAAATGCTGCGATTGCAGTGATCGCAGCATTTAGGGGGTTAAAATGCCGGGAGCGGTACGGGCACCACTCCAGGCACTGCACAGCAATCTGTGTGCCTCAGTGTGCGCAAATTGCCTGGACGTATCCATATGTCCCATGTCGGTAAGTACCAGGCTACAGAGACGTATAGATACGTCCCATGTAAGAAAGAGATTAAGCAAAATGTTCCCAAGTTGAAATTTTAATTATTTAAATTAATTATCCATAACCAGAAAACATGGCTTCATTCTTAAAAAAAAAAATAAAAAAAAAATGCCACACCTGTCCATAGATTGAGTGTGGTATTGCTGCTCAATCCCATTAACTTCAATTAATTGAACTGATGATTTGTGTCTAGGCCTTCGTGCTTTTAATGACGCCACATTACTCACATATAGCCCACGTCACATATTACATAGTAATGAGTCTGCACACTCATTACTACAGGAGCTTCTTCAAGTTGCAGGGAGGTATTGAGAATTGTCAAGACTTTCCCTCTTCATTTTCTTCCTCCTTTCATCTCTACCATACTTACCAATTATTACTGTACATCTGGGAAGTTATAATAATAATAATAATTTTTATTTATATAGCGCCAACATATTCCGCAGCACTTTACAATTAAGCGGGGGCATATACAGACAATAAATTCAATACAATTTAAGACAGTTTAAACAGTTACATTAGGAGTGATGTCCCTGCTCGCAAGCTTACATTCTACAAGGAAATTGGGGGGACAAAATATGTGAAAATGCTTGATATTTCAGGTCTGGCAATTATAATAAATAGGGATTTTCATATAAAGCAGTATGATCCGGTCATCAGCCTGTATGTTTAAGTGCAATACTCAAGTATCGAGTGCATGGATGGTGTGGAGACAGACGAAGAGTAGGGAATAGATTCTGAATAATATTTAGAAGGAGCGAACACAGGAAAGTTAATTTACTGAGTAGTTAAGGTGTTACGGATCCGGGGGGGGTGGAACCTCTGCGCTGCGGTGCAAGGAGGGACCAGAGGGGCGTGATTAAGTATCTACTCGGCCTGACCAAGGTCGCACGGCGGCTTAGTCGACTCCGTGAACCAGGGAGGGACTGAGCAAAGGGACCAGGTGCCACTCTGGGACCAACCTTGTATGAGAGCAAGTGACTCCCATGGGTCAGAAGGCAGGAACCGACTGGTACAGCGGAAGAGCACGGCAGGCAGGCTGATGGGTGGTCCAGGTAGTCAGGCAGGCTGATTCAGCTGATAGCCAGACAGGTGCTCCGGGTAGGCAAGCTGGCGGGCACAACAGGTAACTGGCAGGTGCTTCCAGGTACGCAGGCAAGCGGGCACGGCTGGTAGCAGGCAGGTGCTTCCAGGTAAGCAGGCGGGCGGGCATGGCAGTTTACTGGCAGGTGCTTCCAGATAAGCAGGTGGGTGGACACGGCAGGTGACAGGCAGGTGCTTCCAGGTAAGCAGGCAGGAAGAGCCCATAGACAAACTGGCGGACTGGACTGTAGACAGACTGTCAGGCTGGAGAGTAGTCAGACTGGTGGACTGGACTGAAGAACAGACTGGCAGACAGAACTGACTTGCAGAGGACCTGAGGGATGAAGCAAAGTAAGAGTAACAGAGCAACAACCTTGCACGGGCACCTCCATATTGGAGGAGGTGCCTTTTATAGAGAAAGCCCTCCGGTCATTGGTCGGGGACTTTTTAAGACGGCGCGCGCGGCCCCTTTAAGAGGGAGGGAGCACGTGCGCACCCTAAGCACAGTGCCAGGGAAGCTGCGTGCACCAGCAGCAGCAGCAGGGAGGCCGGAACATGCCAGAGCAGGACTGCGGCGGTAGGGGGGGCGGCGTCTCTGCCTGGCAGGGGGCAGAGACGCCAATGCTACAGTATCCCCCCTTTACGCCCCCTTTTTTTTAGGCCAGCAAGAAATTATTTAAGAAGAAGAGAGGCATGGATGTTCTCCCTGGGTTCCCAATAACTCTCCTCCGGGCCAAGCCCTTCCAGTCCACCAGAAAAAAGGTTTTTCCTCTTACCCTTTTGGTGGCCAAAATGTTCTCTACCTCATAGATGTCCTCAGTGGAGACTGGAGCTGGAGTGGTACCTGGATCATCAGAAAAAGAAATAAGAACAGCTGGTTTGAGGAGAGATACTTGGAAGGAGTTGGGAATCCGTAAGGTGGCCGGGAGTTTTAGCTTGTAAGCCACGGGATTAATTTGCTTGAGAACCTCAAACGGACCGATGAACCGCGGACCCAACTTATACAATGGTATTTTGAGCCGAACATGTTTGGAGGAGAGCCAGAACCTGTCTCCCGGACGGAATTGAGGTGGATCCAGACGTCTCTTATCGGCATGTTTCTTCATCCGCTCAGAGGACAGAAGAAGTGTGGATCTAGTGTAATCCCAAATGGTAGAAAATTTGCTGACCAGAGACTCCGCGGCAGGATTGTCCACAGAAGCGGATACGGGAAATGGAATCCGGGGGTGTTGGCCGTAGACCACAAAGAATGGGGATTTGGAAGATGACTCATTCTCATGGTTGTTATAAGAGAACTCGGCTCAGGGCAGGAGCTCTACCCAATCGTTATGGTGAGCATTGACGAAATGCCGGAGAAAGCTGGTGAGGACCTGGTTGATAGGTTCCACTTGACCATTGGACTAGGGATGATAAGCAGAGGTGAAGTCCAGAGTGACATCCAGCAGCTTACACGTAGCTCTCCAGAAGCGCCAAGTGAACTGAACCCCGCGATCAGACACAATGTGGAGGGGAAGGCCGTGGAGATGAAAGATGTGATGGATGAAGTCCTTAGCCAGCTCAGATGCGGACGGGAGACCAAGCAGAGGAATGAAGTGGGCCATTTTAGAAAAGCGGTCAGCGACCACCCAAATGACCGTACAACTGGCAGAAACAGGGAGATCCGTAATAAAGTCCATAGCTATGTGTTGCCACGGGGCAGAAGGTACGGGTAAAGGCAGGAGACGGCCGACGGGAAAATGCTTGGGAACTTTGTTACGGGCAGAGGAGGAACAATCCGAGACGAAATCCGCAACATCCTTGCATAGAGAGGGCCACCAGTAATGCCGGGCGATGAGCAGGAAAGTCTTCCTCTGGCCTGCATGGCCGGCTAGTTTGGACGAATGACCCCAGAGAAGAACCTTCTTACGATCCGGAACAGCTACAAAAGTCTTAGCGGGTGGAAGACGAGACAGGTCAAACGGGGCAACAGGCATTACTCTGGAGGGGTCGATGATATGGAGAGGCTCCTCCTCTTGGTCGGAGGACAGAAATGAGCGGGATAGAGCATCGGCTTTAATGTTCTTGTCCGCAGGGCAGTAGTGTAGAGTAAAGCAGAATCGGGCAAAGAACAGAGACCACCGTTCCTGATGTGGATTGAGTCTCTGGGCGTTTTGTAAATAGGCCAGGTTTTTGGGGTCTGTGTAGAAAACTACCAGGTGCAAAGCCCCTTCCTGCATGTAGCGCCACTCCTCCAGCGCCAATTTGATGGCAAGCAACTCACGATCTCCTATGGAGTAGTTGCGCTCGGATGAGCAGAAGAGTTTGGAGAAGAAGCTGCAGGTTATCATTCTTCCGGACGGGGATTTCTGGGTGAGCACCGCTCCGGCTCTGGAGGAGGAAGCATCAACCTCCAGGAAGAACTGCTTGTTGCAATCCAGACGGTGCAGCACAGGAGCAGAGGAGAAGGCTTGTTTTAGGGAGACGAAGGCCTCCTCCACTTCGGATGTCCATTCCTTGGGATTTGCTCCCTTACGGGTGAGCGCGGAGATGGGAGCGGTCCGGGAGGAGAAATGAGGGATGAAGAGGCGGTAATAATTTGCGAAGCCCAGGAATCACTGAATCGCCTTCAACCCCTCTGGTCGGGGCCATTTTAAGACGGCAGAAACCTTCTCGGGATCCATCCGAAGACCAGTCTCAGAGATAATATATCCCAGGAACGGAAGGGAAGTCTGCTCGAAGAGACATTTCTCAAATTTTGGGTAGAGACGATTCTGCCGGAGCCTTAGCAGAACCTGACGAGCATTCCTCCGGTGTGTGGGCAGATCTGGAGAGAAGGCTAAGATATCGTCCAGGTACACCACTACGCAAGAATATAAGAGATCTCGGAAGATGTCGTTATCCAGCTCCTGGAAGACGGCTGGAGCATTACAGAGACCAAAGGGCATCACGCGATATTCATAGTGACCGTCCCGGGTGTTGAATGCCGTCTTCCACTCGTCTCCCTGGATGATCCGGACCAAATTGTACGCCCCACGAAGATCGAGCTTGGTGAAAATCCTCGCACCTTTAAGGCGGTCGAACAGCTCCGAGATGAGAGGCAAGGGGGACTTATTCTTGATGGTAATCTGGTTTAGGCCCCTGTAGTCGATAGATGGCCGTAGTGAGCCGTCTTTCTTTTTAGCGAAGAAGAATCCTGCTCCAGCCCGGGAAGTAGATTTCTGAATGAACCCCCTAGCAAGATTCTCCTTAATGTACTCAGACATGGCCCGGGTCTCAGCCAGCGACAAGGGGTAGATACGCCTGTGGGGAGGAGAAGCACTGGGTACCAAGTCAATGGGGCAATCATAGGGCCCATGGGATGGAAGAGTCCCAGCCTCCTTCTTGTCAAAGACATCCGCATAGGACCAGTAGGGTGGCGGCAGACCAGGTAGATTAGCCGAAGACGGAGGTCGAGCCGGACGAACCGGAACCAGGCAGGTCTCATGGCAATCCTGCCCCCAACGGAGCACCTCACCAGATCGCCAATTCAGGACAGGTTCATGTCTCTGTAACCAGGGTAGACCTAGCAATAGGGAATGAGAGAGTCCAGATAGCACATGAAAGGAGATCCTCTCCGTGTGCACCATTCCCACCTGAAAGGTTACTGGCTCTGTGATGAGCAAGATGGTCTCGGAAGAAGTCTCCCATCCACGGAAGCAACTGCCAATGGTTTGGTCAGACGTTTAGTAGGAATCTGATACCGCTCCACAAGGGCCTGAGAAATGAGATTCCCAGCGGCTCCGGAATCCAGGTGGGCGGTCTCAAAGAAGCGGGTCTCACCACTGGAAATAGAAACGGATAGAGTCAAGGACGGAGAGGATTTACTCTTGCCTAGGACGACTTCTCCGAGCGGTCCTAGACACTGGAGTTTCCCGGCTTCACTGGACAGGAACGGATCAGATGCTTCTTACTGCCACAGTAGAAGCAGCTCCCCTCGGCTCGGCGCGTCTCTTGGCGAGACTTGGCCATCTTGGTCTGGTCAATCTGCATGGGTTCAGGCGAGCGTGACCGGGGAATTGCTCTTTGGGAGGCAGGTTTCTGGAATACAGGAGCGAGACGAGGTAATCTTCTCTCCCGGGTAGTCTCCTTAACTCGTTCCAAGAAACGGATGTCAATCCAGGTAGCTAGTGACAATAGGTCATCCAAGGTGGAAGGGACGTCATGACCGGCTAGCTCATCCTTGATCCGTCCGGAAAGACCCTCCCAGAAGGTGGAGACCAGGGCCTTGTTGTTCCAGGCAAGCTCAGATGCGAGGGTACGGAACTGTATGGCATACTGGCCCACGGTGAGACTCCCTTGGCGGAGACGGAGAAGGGAGGAGGCAGTAGAATTCTTTTGTCCGGGCTCATCGAAGACCTTCCGGAAGGCAGTGAGGAAAGCCGGAAGATCGGACAGCGGGGGATCCCCTCTCTCCCATAGAGGGTTTAGCCATACCAATGCCTCCCCGGTGAGGTGAGACATAATGAACGCCACCTTGGCCTGGTAAGAGGGAAACTGATGTGCCAGGAGTTCAAAGTGCAGTGTGCACTGGTCCAGGAAGCCCCGACATAAGACAGGGTCACCACCAAAACATGGGGGTGCAAAGAACCGGGGTCCAGAGCCGTGTGCCATAGCGCCAGTGGGTTGAGGTGCCGCCGGAGCGGGTGCCACTCAGCTGGAGACCGACACAGACAGGGTGGACAGCGTGTCCAGGCGGGAGTTGACAGACCGCAGGTAGGTCAGTATAGTTTCCTGTTGGGATCTCTGACGAGAAACCTCCTGGTACAGGTCAGAAAGTGAAGGAGCCTGGGGGCCACTGGGTTCCATGGCCCGTGCAAACTGTTACGGATCCGGGTGGTGGAACCTCTGTGCTGCGGTGCAAGGAGGGACCAGAGAAGTCTTGGAGACGGTGGTGCGAGGTTCGGATTATGGGGGATGTTAGTCTTAGGTCATTTGTAGAACGGAGGGCACGTGTAGGGCAATAGGCAGAGATGAGAGAGGAGAAATAAGGCGGTGCAGAACTGTGGAGAGCTTTGTGGGTGAGAGCGATGAGTTTATATTGGACCCTGTAGCGGAAGGGCAAACAGTGTAAAGACTGGCACAAGATGGAGGCATCGGTGAAGCGGCTGGACAGAAATACGACCGTGGCTGCCGCATTCAGGACGGATTGGAAAGTTTGGTAAGAGGGAGACCGATCAGAAGAGAGTTACAGTAGTCCAGACGAGCGTGAATAAGAGCGACAGTCAGAGTTTTAGCAGTTTCAAAGGTGAGAAAAGGTCGGATTTGGGAGATGTTTATACGGTGCAGGTGACAAGAGCGAGTGAGTGATCAGATATGGGGAGTAAAGCAAAGGTTAGTGTCGAATATGACCCCAAGACAGTGGGCTTGCTGCTTGGGAGTTATGGTTGGACCCTCCAAGGTAATTTCGATGTTAGGTAGAGTTGGGTTAGTAAAGGAGAGAAACACAAGAAGTTCAGTTTTAGAGAGATTCAGTTTAAGATAGAGGGAGGACATGATGTTAGAGGCAGCGGACAGACAATCTTTGGTATTTTGTATTAGGGTAGAGGTGATGTCAGGTGAAGAGGTGTATAGTTGGGTGTCGTCAGCATAGAGATGATACTGGAACCCAAATCTGCTGATTCTTTGTCCAATAGAGGCAGTGTATAGAGAGAAGACGAGAGGGCCTAGGACTGAGCCCTGCGGGACCCCGATATTAAGGGGACAAGGAGAGGAAGAGGAGCCGGCAAAAGATACAGTGAAGGAGCAGCCAGAGAGGTAGGAGGAGAACTAGGAGAGAACGGTGTCCTTGAGGCCTATAGAGTGTAACATAGTGAGGAGGAGCTGGTGATTCACAGTGTCAAATGCAGCAGAGAGATCCAGGAGAATCAGCAGGGAGCAGTGACCTTTGGATTTAGCTATTAGTAGATCATTAGAGACTATAGTGAGGGCAGTTTCAGTGGAGTGTAAGGAGCAGAAACCAGATTGTAGAGGGTCAAGGAGAGAGTTATCTGAGAGATAGCGGATTAGACGGGAGTGGACCAAGCGTTCCAGGAGTTTAGAGATGAAAGGAAGGTTAGAGACATGTCTGTAGTTAGCAGGGCAGTTCTGGTCCAGGGATGGCTTTTTAAGTAAAGGGGTTATGATAGCATGTTTAAATGAGGAGGGAAAGATACCTGAAGAAAGAGAGAGGTTAAATATTTTAGTCAGGTGAGTGGTGACCACCGGTGAGAGAGACTACAAGAGATGTGAAGGAATGGGGTCACTGTTGCAGGTTGTAGGACAAGAAGAAATGAGGAGCTGGGTAACTTTTTCTTCTGTAACAGGCTCAAAGATGGCTAGTGAGCTTGAAGTGCGGCAGGGAAGGGGATCCAGGCACTGGGGAGATTGGGCTGAGATGTCCTTATGGATGTGGTTGATTTTTTCTAGGAAATAAGTGTCCAGATCCTACCCGCTGAGGTTGGTGGTGGGGGCCTGTGCTTTAGGTTTCAGGAGGGAGTTTAAGGTTTCAAAAAGTCGTTTTGGATTGTTGGACAGTGAAGTGATGAGAGTGGTGAAGTACTATTGTTTGGCAAGATGAAGGGCAGAGTTATAGGTTTTGAGCATGAATTTATAGTGGATGAAGTCCTCTGCTAAAAGAGATTTTATCCACTGACGCTCAGCACACCTTCAGCAACGCTGAAGAAAGCGCGTTTGCATTGTGTGCCAGGGCTGCCATTGTCTGTGTCGGGTCTTTCTGCGTGTAGAAGGTGCTGCTTCATCTAGGGCGCTCTTCAGTGTATTATTGTAGTGTGACAATGCTAAGTCCAGACAGGAGAGGGAGGATATGGGGGCTAAAGATGTGTGGAGATTGTCCATAAGCTGCTGGGTATTAATGGTACGTGTATTCCTATAAGTATGGTAAGTGGGGGTGTCCCGGGTGAGGAGACAGTTCTTGACAGAGAAGGAAAGAAGGTTGTGGTTCGAGAGCGGGAGAGGGGAGTTAGGAAAGTCATGCAGTGAGCAGAAACGGGAGAAGACCAGGTCCAGAGTATTCCCGTCTTCATGTGTAGCAGAATTAGTAAATTGTGAGTGACCGAATGAAGAGGTTAGAGAAAGTAGATGAGAGGCAGAGTGGGAGAGGGGATCATTGATGGGGATGTTAAAGTCTCCCATGATGATGGTTGGGATGTCACAGGATAGAAAGTGAGGAAGCCAGGTGGCAAAGTGATCCAGGAACTGGCGGGAGGAGCCAGGAGGGCGATACACAACCACCACTCACAGGGAGAAGGGTTTGAAGAGTCTGATGGTGTGGACTTCAAAGGAAGGAAACATAAGTTAGGTAACTGGGGGAATGACCTGGAAAGCACAGTGTGGTGAAAGGAGCAAACCAACACCTCCACCCTGTCTATTCTCAAGTCTGGCGTTATGTGAAAATTTCAGCCCACCAAATGAGAGAGCAGCAGCTGCGGTGATGTCTGAATGCTGGATCCAGGTTTCAGTAATAGCCAGAAGGTTAAGGGAATTAGAGAGGAAAAAATCATGAATGTAAGTTAGTTTGTTACACACAGACCGTGCGTTCCAGAGACCACAGTGGAAAGCAATAGGAGAGGGCATGCACTGAATGTTAATGAAATTAGCAGGGTTTCTATAGGCAGCTGGAGGAGAGTGGTGTATGCTAGTGGGGGGAGGCCCAGGATTGGGGGAGATGTCGCCAGCAATTAGGAGAAGGAGAAAAAAGAGAAAAAGCAGGTGGTGCAATGATTTGTATGAACGTTTTGAGTGCTGTATGGAGGTAGTGGATGGTTTGGAGTGGGTGAGAAATGTCAGTAGAGCCTCAAAGTTATACATGGGAGAGGGGAGAAGGGAGGGGTGGATATGGAGAGAGTGCACAGAATGTGTTAAAGGGCAGGCGAGATGTGAGAAGTCAGAAGTTAAAACAAGTATGAAGCAGATTGCTATGACCAATGCATAATGCAATATAACTGACCAAGAAGCAGCATGTTTGTATGAATATCTTATGCACCTTACCTGTCTCCTGCCCTGTCCAACTGCCGTTGTATAACTGCTTATTAAAAGCTATTAAAAGCTATTGCACTTAAAGTCTGTTGCACACGTGACTCAGCACGTGTGCTATCCTGAGCCAGAGCTGAATATATATGGTTATCGAAATAAGTGTCTCCTAGGTCCAACTATTCCGCAATGGACCAGAAACCCACTATTCTGGGAAGTTTCTTCATTCAGGGCAGCAAGGAATGGGGCACAGAAAGGTGGGGAAAAGAGAATGGAGAGATGGAGAATGGATGTGGATCAGGTGTGGCTACACCTGAAATTTGTAGATTTACACATCACATACGGTGCTCTTCCCAGAGTTTGTAAACACTGAACAATGATCTCAATCAGCTTCCTCTTCCTATCCTGCACAGACCATAGAGATACAAGGAGGATGTAGAGAGAACTATGGCGCTGTAAATGAACAACTGCAGCCCTCTCTCTATGATTAACAGCGCACTTAAGAAACACTCTGCCCAATAACAAAGGGCAGAAATGTGAAATCCTTTCAGGCATAGAGATCTGCTCTTTGAGAAAATTATTGTTAAACAAATTACATGCCAAGTACATCTTAAGCTCGTTCCAATAAACTTCCTTTTACAAAACCAGAGATCCCCCTTAAAACACAAAAAGAGTCAATTTAGTTAAAGAGAATGCAATGAAAATAATACTGGCACGTGAGAAGAATACGGTGGATGAGATCCAGTGCTAGATTGTGAACTATTAACAATTTATTATATATATTTTTCTTACACAGGGGTTAAGAAGGAAGGGGAAATATTTTGTCTTTGGTTGAGCCTATTTTCGTTTATATAGCAGTAAAATTTATATTAATTGTTTATGATGGATTGCTGAAAATTGCCTAATTTTACTCTTTGCTAAGTAATCTTATACTCCACTATTATAACTTTGTTATATCGTGCTGAGTGTACAAGTCATAATTCGGCAGTCTCGGAGTGGGGAATATTTCAATAAGCTGGTTTTCCCTGGTCTAATATCTGTAAGGGGACACCTAAGGAGAGTTGGAGTTCAAATCTAGGACACAAGTCTATATTACTCTCAGAAAATGGGACAACAAATTGCCCTCTATATAATGAGCCAAACTCTTTATGTTCCTTCTCAGAAAACACAGAAAAACAATTGTTGTGCTAAAACAAAAGTAAGTGGCAAAAACAAAGCGGCGACAATCTCTGTTATTATCTCTGTATCTTTTTATATCTATCCTAATATATAAAGCAGTCTTTATACATAAGTAAAACATCAATACATAATATATAATGGACTTGTGAGGGACTCATGTCAACCTCCTTCCTGTGCATGTTTGTTGAAGTTATGATTTAGTGTTAAAAAACTACATACACAACAATTGTACTTTATGAATTGTTCATGAATGCTAGTTGTGTTGTTGTCTAATTTAAATAGTATGGCAGTAAAAGAGGCTGTGTCTGCTTAGGGTTCAACAGATTTTTCTCTCAGCCACCTTGGTTTGTCATTAGATAGTCATTATAAGGATTCTTGGTCAGTTTTATCATATCCTCTAATATGTACATTTTACATAGTAGATTAATTTACTGTGAGGTGTGATCATTAGAGATGAGACCATAAGAGCTTACACTCTACAGGAGAGAGAGAGGACCCCCTTGACCTTAAGAGCTTACTCTCTACAGGAAAGAGAGATGACCCTGCTGATCATAAGAGTTTACATTATACTGGACAGAGAGCGAGGAATCCGCTGACCATAAAAGCTTACACTCTACAGAAGTGAGAAACTTACCCAGCAATTCTGAGGATGGAAAACGACTCTGCAGTATAAACTGTGCTCCACTGGGAACCACTGATCTGTGATGGCTGAGGTACTGACATCCACTGTGCAAGGTATAATAATCTATAAGATGTCATAAAGGCAGGGCATTATGGAGAATACCATGTGGCAATGAAAAATTATGTTTGACTGCTCTTTTTGATGCTTCAGCAGGGTGGGAAATGTTGAAAGACAAGTTATATGTTTTCGTGAAACGCAAATCGAGACTCAAAGTGTTCAAATTCGAATGAAACTGAATTTCAGGAAACTTGACTCAAGCTCAAACCTACGTTAATTGATCCACTCAACTCTAGTGATCATGCTGTAAAAAGAGCCTAGGGAATAAAACACGTAAAATAATTTAAGAATGTCAAACACAAAACAAAATGAAAAAGAAAAAATGAATTAAAAAAGATGAAAACATGAAACAAAAGCATGTACAGCATTTACTGACATGTAGCATTAACGGACCTGGACTCTGTTCTGTAACTTAAATGTTTAGTTGATGGAGAAGTATGGTATAAAATTTCTATTACAGATGTTGATTAGATAGATTACATTATTGATGGTATATATTCTTTATATTTTCAATAGATGATAAATGACTTGTCTACCAATTATAGGAAAAAGGTAGATAAATAAATTGAAAACAAAAATAAATCACTGTTTCTCATTGTGGTATTCATCAGTTTTGCTTTTTTTTCTTTAGGGAATAAGGAGTAATGACATCCTGCACGTTACATTTCCAGTCCTTACTTTAAGGCAATTTTTGATCCTCCGAACCATCTTGTCACTGGTGTGTCAGAGGTGACAGACAGTCGCCCTGCAGTGGTTTGCAGGAGGTCTCCACGTTTGGCAATGCAGACAGCAGCATAGATAGGAGGCTGTGTTTAGGGCCCAGCGACTACATCCCTTTAGTCTGGGTGTATATATACCTGGTGTGTCTAGGTGGGCGTCACCGGTTATACTCATTTCTACTTGGAACTTGGCTGAAGCAGCATCACATCCTTTCTGGAATCTTGAGGTCGTGTGCCCTGTTGGAGTTCTTCTAATCTAAGTTATTATTTCCCTGTGTTGTCTTCCCCTTTTGTTTTTAGCGTGCCAGCGGAGGTTGACTAGTGCTCATCTCCATCATCCCCAGCTTTAGCCTTTCGCCAGAGATAGTAGGGCGAGGCACGTGATCGGTGACAGCTGCAGAAGCTGTATAGGGACGTTAGGGGGAGACAGGGTGATGCTAGTTCAAATTAGGAGGTCACCTCTTCCCCCTTTCCCTAGTGTCTGGGCTCCCTTTCCCTTTCCCCTTTGTGTTGCACTCACACCTGGCGTGACTCTCTGTATTGAACTCACACCTGCTGTGACACCTCTATTTCAATGTCATCTTAGAATTATCTTCTTTCTACCATCATCTATTCTATGTAACTTTCACCTATATATGATTCTGATATTATCTTAGCCAACTAACTTCTCCTCATCCACCACTGCTCTTGAGCATCAACCAAAAGGGAATCATAATGAAACACCCAGATTCAAAACTATAGAATCACAGCAAAAATTTGCAAATGGTCCACACCTAAATTTTAGATTAGGAGTAGTGTTGAGCGATACCTTCCGATATCGGGAAATATCGGATCGGATTGGATCGGACCGATACCCAAAAAATATCGGATATCGCCAGGGGAGGAGTCCTGAGGAGATAATTTGCATATTCCCACTGCATTTTGGGGTAAGTGAAGAGTCTCCGCGAGCTCAAAGAACACTGAATTTTGGCTGTTGGAGCTGAAAAGAGGACATCGGTAAACCAGGGGAGGAGTCCTGAGAAGATAATTTGCATATTCCCACTGCACTTTGGGGTAAGTGAAGAGTCTCCGCGAGCTCAAAGAACACTGGATTTTGGCTGTTGGAGCTGAAAATAGGACATCGGTAAACCAGGGGAGGATTCCTGAGGAGATAATTTGCATATTCCCACTGCATTTTGGGGTAAGTGAAGAGTCTCCGCGAGCTCAAAGAACACTGAATTTTGGCTGTTGGAGCTGAAAAGAGGACATTGATAAACCAGGGGAGGAGTCCTGAGGAGATAATTTGCATATTCCCACTGCATTTTGGGGTAAGTGAAGAGTCTCCGCGAGCTCAAAGAACACTGGATTTTGGCTGTTGGAGCTGAAAAGAGGACATTGATAAACCAGGGGAGGAGTCCTGAGGAGATAATTTGCATATTCCCACTGCATTTTGGGGTAAGTGAAGAGTCTCCGCGAGCTCAAAGAACACTGGATTTTGGCTGTTGGAGCTGAAAAGAGGACATCGGTAAACGAGGGGAGGAGTCCTGAGGAGATAATTTGCATATTCCCTCTGCATTTTGGGGTAAGTGAAGAGTCTCCGCGAGCTCAAAGAACACTGGATTTTGGCTGTTGGAGCTGAAAAGAGGACATCGGTAAACTAGGGGAGGAGTCCTGAGGAGATAATTTGCATATTCCCACTGCATTTTGGGGTAAGTGAAGAGTCTCCGCGAGCTCAAAGAACACTGGATTTTGGCTGTTGGAGCTGAAAAGAGGACATCGGTAAACCAGGGGAGGAGTCCTGAGGAGATAATTTGCATATTACAACTGCATTTTGGGGTAAGTGAAGAGTCTCCGCGAGCTCAAAGAACACTGGATTTTGGCTGTTGGAGCTGAAAAGAGGACATCGGTAAACCAGGGGAGGAGTCCTGAGGAGATAATTTGCATATTCCCACTGCATTTTGGGGTAAGTGAAGAGTCTCCGCGAGCTCAAAGAACACTGGATTTTGGCTGTTGGAGCTGAAAAGAGGACATCGGTAAACCAGGGGAGGAGTCCTGAGGAGATAATTTGCATATTCCCACTGCATTTTGGGGTAAGTGAAGAGTCTCCGCGAGCTCAAAGAACGCTGGATTTTGGCTGTTGGAGCTGAAAAGAGGACATCGGTAAACCATTTTGAAGCTTTTTTTTTAAGCTTTTTTCACTGTTTTCAGAACATTAACAATAAGAACATGGAAGAGTCCAGGAGCCATTTGGTGAGCTGCATATCCTGCTACATGTTCACAGACTTGCCAGTGGAAAAGCCAAACTTCACATGCCAGAAATGCAAGCTTGTGTCCCTGTTGGAGGAAAAGTTGCGAAATCTAGAAGAGAGGTTAACTACCTTGAAAATCATTAAGGAAGGTGAAGAGTTCTTAGACAGAGCAGAATTATCTCTTCATGATTCAGAAAGAGAAGAAATTCGAACTGCACCTGACAAAACAGAGGAATGGAAGCATGTGACCCACAGAAGCAGGAGGATCGAGAGGCAGTCAGCACCCATACTGCTCAGGAACCAGTACCAGGCTCTCACGCAGGAGAACCATGAAGAAATACAGCAAAATAAGACTTTGCCAGCAATGAATAACCTTGTAAGCCCTCAGAATCCTCCTGGATGGAGAAAGAAGAATGTTGTGAAGAAAAAACGGAGAGTGGTGGTCATGGGGGATTCCCTGTTAAGAGGAACAGAGGCCGCTATCTGCAGACCAGACATAACCTCAAGAGAAATGTGCTGTCTTCCAGGAGCAAAAATTAAAGATGTGTCTGACAGGATATCAAGACTCTTCAGACCTACAGATCACTACCCATTCCTGCTAATACATGTGGGGACAAATGACACCGCAAGAAAGGACCTGGAAACCATCTGCAGTGACTTTGAAGACTTAGGCAAGAAAGTGAAAGAATTGGGAGCGCAGGTGGTCTTCTCATCCATCCTCCCAGTGGATGGCCATGGAACAATGAGGTGGAATAAGATTCTACAGGTGAACAACTGGCTACGTCGATGGTGCCGTCAACAAGGATTTGGATTTCTGGATCATGGAATGAATTACCTATACGATAGACTACTTGCTAGAGATGGGGTGCACCTTACGAAGACTGGAAAACATGTATTTGGAAGCCGCCTTGCTACACTCATCAGAAGAGCTTTAAACTAGAACAATGTGGGAAGGGAAGCAAAAGGCCAGAAAAAGCCATACAGCTGACAAATACTATTGAGATCTCTGCTACTGGAAGTGGAAAAGAAGAACAAAGACAAAACAATTTAAATAATAAAAATATGGGAGGAAGAGAAACCAATCACAAACTAAAATGTTTTTATACAAATGCACAAAGCATGGGCAACAAACAAGGAGAATTGGAACTACTAATGCAGGAAAAGGAATATGATGTCATTGGAATCACTGAAACTTGGTGGGACGATACACATGATTGGAATAAAAGGCTAAAAGGATACAACTTATTTGCAAGAAACAGACTTGATAAACGAGGAGGAGGTGTTGCATTGTATGTTAGAAAAGCGTATATCTGCACAGAGATTGAAGCTTCAGAGACTGGGAGTTCTGTGGAAACTGTTTGGGTAAGAATACAAGGAGAGAACAACGGAAAGGACACCATTGTAGGCATTTACTACAGGCCACCTGGGCAAGCTGAAGATATGGATGAACTCTTTATGTATCAAATGACCAAGTTCTCCAAAAAATATGACGTAGTGGTCATGGGAGATTTCAACTATCCAGACATTTGTTGGGAATCTCTCTCAAGTAAAACTAACAGGTCAAGCAAATTCTTATCCTCTCTTGCTGACAACTTTATCTTCCAAAAGGTAGGGGAGAAAACAAGGGGATCTGCTACTTTGGATCTAATCCTTATAAACAGGTAGGAAATGGTTGAGGAGGTAAAGGTGGCTGGGACCCTAGGAGGCAGCGATCATGCTATTATAGAATTTTGGATAACTAGAGGAGGAAGACATGTGAAGACTCAAACTTCAAGGTTAGATTTTAGAAAGGCAGATTTTAAGAGACTCAGAAAGAGAATAGGAGGGATCCAATGGCTGGATGTCCTTAAGGACAAAAATGTCCAGGAAGGATGGGAAATTTTTAAAAATGAGATTCTCAAAGCACAATCGATAACAATCCCGAAAAGTAGGAAGAATGGGAAGCATTTAAGAAAACCAGGATGGATGAACACAGAACTTAAACACATGCTAAAAAGAAAGAAAGAAATGTTTATTAAATGGAAAGAGGGAGGCATATCTAAAGAAGATTATAATGCAGTCTGCAGATCCTGTAGGTCACGTATCAGGTTAGCTAAAGCTGACAATGAATTAAGGCTTGCAAGAGATGTCAAAAGCAATAAAAAAGGATTTTGGGGGTATGTCAAAAGTAAAAGAAAAGTTAAAGATGCTATAGGATTTTTACAGGATGAAAATGGAGAAATGGTAAGAGAGGATGTTGAGAAGGCCGAACTTTTTAATTCCTATTTTGCATCTGTTTTCTCTCAGAAAGAAAACGTAACATCAACTGATCTTCACTGTCCTTTTAAAGGAATAGAGGAATCCAAGTTATCTGTAAACAGAAAGATTGTGAGGGAATATTTAGCTAACATAAATGAGTTCAAGTCTCCAGGTCCAGATGAATTACACCCCAGAGTACTGAAGGAGATCGTAGAATAAATTTTAGAACCACTCTCCATAATCTTTGAAAATTCTTGGAGAACAGGAGAAGTCCCAGAAGACTGGAGAAGAGCAAATGTTGTTCCTATCTTCAAAAAGGGGAAGAAGGTGGACCCACGGAACTATAGGCCGGTGAGTCTGACTTCTATACCAGGAAAGATCTTTGAACAAATTATTAAACAACATGTATGTAAGTACATGGATAAGAATGAAGTGATTAACCAGAGTCAGCATGGGTTTGTAACTAACAAGTCATGTCAGACTAACTTAATTTCCTTCTATGACAGAATCACTGACTGGGTAGATCAGGGAAATGCTGTAGATATAGTATATCTTGACTTCAGCAAAGCATTTGACAAAGTATCTCACACCATCCTTATTGAAAAAATGACCAAGTATGCAATGGACCAGGCAACTGTTAGGTGGATTCATAACTGGCTTAGTGATCGGACTCAAAGGGTGGTTGTAAATGGCTTCACATCCAGCTGGATGAATGTCTCAAGTGGGGTACCACAGGGCTCCGTCCTGGGACCTGTATTGTTCAACATCTTTATCAATGATTTAGATGAAGGAATTGAGGGTAAACTGATTAAATTTGCTGATGACACAAAGCTAGGAGGGATAGCTAATACTAGAGAAGAGAGAGAGAGGATTCAAAAAGACCTAAATAAACTGGAGCAGTGGGGCAGCAACCAACAGAATGGTTTTTAACAGGGAAAAATGCAAAGTACTACATCTGGGCAATAAAAATGAAAAAAGCATATACAGAATGGGAGGAATAGAGCTAAGCAACAGTACATGTGAAAAAGACTTAGGTATACTAATAGATCATAGACTGAACATGAGTCAACAGTGTGATGCAGCAGCAAAAAAGGCAAATACAATTCTGGGATGTATTAACAGAAGCATACAGTCTAGATCACGTGAAGTCATTATCGGTCTTTACTCCTCTTTGGTCAGACCTCATCTGGAATACTGTGTACAGTTTTGGGCACCACATTTTAAAAAAGACATAGACAAACTGGAGCAAGTTCAGAGAAGAGCGACCAGAATGGTGACTGGTCTGCAAACCATGTCCTATGAGGAACGGTTGCAGGATTTGGGAATGTTTAGCTTGCAAAAAAGAAGACTGAGAGGAGACTTAATAGCTGTCTACAAATATGTCAAGGGCTGTCACATTGTAGAAGGATCATCTTTATTCTCATTTGCACAAGGAAAGACTAGAAGCAATGGGATGAAACTAAATGGGAGGAGACACCGATTAGATATTAGAAAAAACTTTTTGACAGTTAGGGTGATTAATGAGTGGAACAGGCTGCCACGAGAGGTGGTGAGTTCCCCTTCAATGGACATCTTCAAACAGAGGCTGGACAGACATCTGTCTGAGATGATCTAGTGAATCCTGCTTTGAGCAGGGGGTTGGACCAGATGACCCAGGAGGTCCCTTCCAACTCTACCATTCTATGATTCTATGATTCCGATACCGGAAACCAATGCAAGTCAATGGGACACAAATATCGGAATGAAAATAAACCCTTTCTTTCCTTGTAGGTTAATTCTACATGAAGGAAAACAACTAAGAATAATGTAGAATGTATTGGGGGAGGTGGGGGAGACAATAAAGGCATAGAGGTTTAGCCCAATCAAATGGAATAGCAGGAATTCATATTTTTTTAAGATGTTCTGAGTTACAAAAATATTGACTATGTTAAGCTTTTTTATATTTTGTCAGATATTTATGTTTCACTACTTCCATGCTCTTCACCTTCTTTTTTACTTCTCCCACACTTTCGCCTTCATCATCCTCAGCAGCAGCATCTTTTTCATCAACTTCTTCTTCATCTTCTTCATCTTCTTCTTCTTCACCTTCTTCCTATTATTCTTTTTTTACATTCTTCATATTCTTCTTATTCAACTATTCTTCTTCTTCATATTCTACTTCTTCATATTCTTCATATTCTTCTTCTTCATCATATTCTTATTTGTGACAGGCATTCCTGTTGTTGTTATCTATAAAAGTTTGAAGATTACACCTTCCATTCTGCCTGTCACAAAAGATTTACAACAGGATTTGTCCGCGTTCAGTTTGGCCTGCAGCAGCAGGTCTTTTCCAGGGGCACCACGAGGAGGAACGGACTCACCCCCATACACTGCTTAGTCTTCTTCTGCTTATAATTTAGATAATATCTTTTGCTCTGATTTTTAGTCGTATGCTTAATGTTCTTCTGCTTTTTGTTCTGCAGCTTCTTGTTCTTCTGCTTCTTGGTTTTCTGTCTCTTGTTCTTCTGTATCTTGGTGGTTGTCTTCTTGTTCTTTGTCCTCTTGGTCATCTTCATCAGGGTCATCTTCTTGGTCTTCTTCGGGGTGATCTTCAGGGTCATCGTCTTCAGGGTCCTCGTCTTCTTCGGGGTGTTCTTCAGGGTAGTCGTCTTCAGGGTCCTCGTCTTTGGGGTCCTCGTCTTCTTCGGGGTGGTCTTCAGGGTCGTCGTCTTCAGGGTCGTCGTCTTCAGGGTCCTCCTCTTCTTCGGGGTGGTCTTCAGGGTCCTCGTCTTCAGGGTCGTCGTCTTCAGGGTCCTCGTCTTCTTCGGGGTGGTCTTCAGGCTCATCGTCTTCAGGGTCGTCGTCTTTGGGGTCCTCGTCTTCTTCGGGGTGGTCTTCAGGGTTGTCGTCTTCAGGGTCGTCATCTTTGGGGTCCTCGTCTTCTTCGGGGTGGTCTTCAGGGTCGTCGTCAGGGAAGTCCAGAGTGATTACCGAAAACCATTTCAAAAAGCTTGAACTTGGAAATGTAGCAGAAGGTAAAAGAAGGCTGAGGAACTGCCGAGAACCAGCTGACGGTACTGGAACCCGGATGGGTAGCAGAAGGTACTAGAGCCAATGGAACTACCGAGGACCAGCTGATGGTGCTGGAACCCGGTTACTAAGCAGGAGGTACCTGTGCCAGAAAGCACTACCAAGGACCAGCAGACATTGGTGGAACTTGGATACCGAGAAGGAGGAACCTAAGCAAAAGGCACTGCTGAGAACCAGCTGACGGTACTAGAACCCGGATGGATAGCAGAAGGTACACATGAAAAAAAAGTTGCAAGGCCGCGAGCCGGCCTGAGTTACCGAAACCCACAGTCCTACAGGGGGTGCTTGTCCTATTGGCACTATGGAATCAGCCTTCATTGCCACAGCAGCCGCAGCCCACATAGGAGTCACCTAAACTGCAGGCACCATAGAGTCGGCTAACCCGACCGCAACATGACAGGACAACGTATTGGAGGCAAAGTGACGTTGACACTACCCGGAAACAGCTGGCGTGCTGGAACCAGGCTGGGCAGGAGGGAGTACCCGTGCCGAAGACACTGCCAGGAAACAGCTGGCGGTGCTGGAACCCAGGGTAATTACTGAAAAAATAGTGGAGCCAGAGGCCTAATTGGAGCAAGTTTTAAATCAGTAGTAGTGTGAATGTGGACAGAGCAGGAGAAATTTCCGGACACACAGCAGGGGATGAGCTGACGTTACTGAACCCCAATAACACGGCAGCAAGTGTTGACTGTGCAGACGGCACTTCTGAGCGGCAACTGGCAGTGTTGGAGCCCAGGGTAAATACTGAAAACAGAGAGGAGCCAGAAGTGTAATTGGAGCAAGTTTTAAATCTGTAGTAGTAGTGAGAATGTGGACAGAGCAGGAGATATTGCCGGACACACAGCTGGCGATCAGCTGACGTTACTGAACCCCAATAACACTGGAGCAAACGTTGACAGTGCAGACGGCACTTCTGAGCAGCAACTGGCGGTGTTGGAGCTCAGGGAAAATACTGAAAACAGAGAGGAGCCAGAGGTGTAATTGGAGCAAGTTTTAAATCTGTAGTAGTAGTGAGAATGTGGACAAAGCAGGAGAAATTGACGGACACACAGCAGGGGATCAGCTGATGTTACTGAACCTCAATAACACGGCAGCAAATGTTGACTGTGCAGACGGCACTTCTGAGCGGCAACTGACGGTGTTAGAGCCCAGGGTAACTACTGAAAACAGAGAGGAGCCAGAGGTGTAATTGGAGCAAGTTTTAAATCTGTAGTAGTAGCGAGAATGTGTACAGAGCAGGAGATATTGCCGGACACACAGCTGTGGATCAGCTGACGTTACTGAACCCCAATAACACTGGAGCAAGCGTTGACTGTGCAGACAGCATTTCTGAACAGCAACTGGCGGTGTTGGAGCTCAGGGATAATACTGAAAACAGAGAGGAGCCTGAGGTGTAATTGGAGCAAGTTTTAAATTAGTAGTAGAGTGAATGTGGACAGAGCAGGAGAATTTCCTGGACACACAGCAGGGGATCAGCTGACGTTACTGAACCCCAATAACACTGAACCAAGCATTGACTGTGCAGACGGCACTTCTGAGCAGCAGCTGGCGGTGTTGGAGCCCAGGGATTACAGTTCAGGTGGTAGAAACATGAACACAACAGGAGACAAATTATTTATTCTGGAAGAGGACTGGCAAATTCATGTGAGATCCAGGCCTTGTTCATTTTCAGAAAAGTAAGCCGGTCAACGTTATCGGAGGATAGTCGCATGTGACGGTCTGTTAGTACACCATCAGCGGCACTAAAGACGCATTCAGATAATACACTAGCAGCAGGGCAAGCCAGCACCTCCAATGCATACTGGCTAAGCTCTGGCCATGTATCCAGCTTAGAGACCCAAAACTTGAAAGGGTATGAGCCGTCTGGGAGTACACTGAGAGGGCAAGACATGTAGTCTGTCACCATCTGACGGAAACGTTGCCTCCTGCTGACTGGAGCCATCTGTGATGGTGTAGACATTTGTGGCGGGGACACAAAACTTTGCCACATTTGGGCCATACTGGTCTTGCCTTGTGCTGAGGCCATGCTTCTGCTCCCTCTTTGTGCAGAGCTTCCTCCACTGCCTCGACGCACTGAGATGCTTTGTAAAGCGCTAGCAGCACTGCTCTCGGGTGGAATGGAGAACATGATGGAATGCACCAGTGTGTCTTGGTACTCCCGCATTTTACGCTCCCAGTTCAATCGTGTTATGAGGCTTTGTAAGTTGTCCCGGTAGCAAGGATCAAGGAGGGTGGACACACAATAATCAGCCGTGTTGAGAATGTGGCCGATGCGGCGGTCGTTTCTCAGGCACTGCAGCATGAAATCAACCATGTGCTGCAGACTGCCAACTGGCCAAGAAACGCTGTCCCCTGCTTGAGGCGTGATCTCTGCCTGCTCTGCATCACCCCACCCTCGCTCTAGATACTGACTACTAGAGCATTGTGTACCTCCCTCCTCTGGACAGATGTCTTGCTCCTCCATTGACTTCTCCTCATCCTCCTCACAGAGTGTCCCCTGCCTAGGCCTTTGTGAGGAACCACGCTGCCCAGACGGTACAGAAGCAGATGGCATTTGTGACTCCTCATCCTCCACCTCTTCCAAAACCTCCTCCCTTACTGCTTGCAGTGTTTTCTCAAGCAGGCAGATAAGGGGGATAGTCATGCTGACTAGTGCATCATCTGCACTCGCCATCTGTGTGGAATAATCGAAGGCATGCAAAACGTGGCAAATGTCCTTCATAGAGGCCCACTCAGTGGTGGTGAAGTGTGAACGGCGCGCACTGCGACTTGTTTGCACCTGCTGCAGCTGGTACTCCATTACTGCTGCTTGCTGCTCACACAACCTCTCCAACATATGTAACGTTGAATTCCACCTGGTGGGTAGGTCACATATGATGCGATGTTCCGGAAGACGTAATGGGCGCTGCAGAGCTGCCATGCGCAGTTTTGCGTTGCTGGAACGCCGCAAGTGAGCACACTCTATGCGGACCTTGTGCAGCAGTGCATCAAGATCCGGATAGTCCCTCAAAAAACTCTGCACAACCAAGTTGAGCACATGTGCCAGACATGGAATGTGAGTGAGGTTGCCTAGGTCCAGAGCTGCCACCAGATTTCGGCCATTGTCACACACTACCATGCCTGGCTGGAGATTCGCTGACACAAACCACATGTCGCTCTGCTGCTTGATGGCATTCCAGAGCTCCTGCGCTGTGTGGCTTCGATTCCCCAAAGAAATTAATTTTAATACAGCCTGTGGATGTTTGGCCATGGCTGTGCTCATATCGGTCGTAACAGGTAACCGTTCACGGGTCGATGTGGAGGTAGACCGTGACGGCTCCTGCAGCGCTGATTCAGAGGGACTGGAGTATGAGGAGGAGTCAATGTGTACAGACTGGATTCCTGCAATCCTTGGAGTTGGCAGAACACGTACAGCGCCACTCTCAAGATCTGTACCCAGCTCCACAACATTTACCCAATGGGCAGTGAGGGAAAGGTGTCGTCCCTGTCCATGCTTACTGGTCCACGCATCGGTGGTCAGGTGGACCTTGCTACTGACGGCGTTTTGTAGCGCATGTTTAATTTTTCCCTCCATATGCTGTTGCAGGGCAGGGACGGCTTGCCTGCTGAAATAAAAGCGGCTGGGCACGTTGTATTGTGGGACTGCCAATGCCATCAAGTTACGGAAGGTGTCAGTCTCCACCAGCCTGAATGATAGCATTTCAAGGGCCAGTAGTTTTGCAATGCCAGCATTCAGAGCCTGTGCTCGGGGGTGGTTTGCCGAGTATGGGCGCCTTTTCTCCCATGCCTGTGCTAACGATGGCTGTAGACTGGCCTGGGAGTGTGAGGATGACAGGGAACGTTGTGCTGTGGGTGGAATGACACTGTGTCTCTGTACAACAGTGCCAGAGGTTCTTCCATGGCGATCCTGTGAGGAAGCCAACCAGCTGTGTGTGAGCTGGAGGAAGAGGCTACAACACGAGCTGAAGAGGTGGTAGGTGGCACTGTAGGTTGGCCTAGGTCTTCAGTGTGTCTTTGTAACTCCACCACGTGCTTGGTCCGCACATGTTTCCACATATTTGTTGTATTGAGGTTGCTGACACTTTTCCCTCTTTTCACCTTCTGATTACACAGCTTGCATTTGACAAAGCAAATGTCATCTGCAACTGTGTCAAAAAAGGACCAGGCACTGCAAGTCTTGGGAGTGCCCGCTTTGGGTTTTGGAAGAGGCATGCTCCTAATGGGTGCCGAAGTGGAGGCTACAGGCAACCAAGTCTGCCCCCTTCCTCTCCCTCCTTTTTGGGCCGTTCGGGGAATCTCTTCCACAGAGCTGCTCCCACCACCTTCCTGTCCCTCACGCCATGATGGGTCAAGGACCTCATCATCCACACCACCCTCTTCAAACAACTGCTTCTCCTGGGTAGTCTCAAGAGCACAGTACGCACCAGAAAGTGGCACCTGAGTCTCATCTTCAGATGCGTACTGAGGTGTGCTGCTGACCATAGGCACTGGCCCACCCGCCTCTTCAGATTCAGAGAGACAAAACGATTGGGCATCACTGCATACTACCTCTTCTTCAAATTCTAGAATTCTGCTTGGCTGGCCCCCTCTTTCCAAGCCAAGAGATTCAGAGAACAGAAGTAGCGATGGCTCCTGTCCAGGGCTCTCTGACTGCCTGGGCAATTTGGCAGGTGGTGAAGAGACAGATGGGTGCTCTTCAGTGCTCAGGACCTGAGAGGATCTGGAACTAATTGAAGTCGATGCGTTAGCTGCCATCCATCCGACAACGGCTTCAATTTGGTCCTCCCACAGCAGTGGGGTACGGCTAGCTCCTACAAAGCTGCGCATAAAGGACTGTTCCCTGGTAAAACTGGTGGATGCTGAGTCACTGGTGCCCGCAGCAGGCAGAGAATCCCCACGTCCTCTCCCTGCAGGCACAGAATCCTCACGTCCTCTCCCTGCAGATACTCCACGCCCACGCCCACGACCACATGCCTTACTCCCTGCCTTCTTCATCATGGTAGACTGATAAAGATAGGCAGAAAAGTACTAAGGGCTTAGTGTGCTTATTCCTGAACAGCTGCTAACAGGTATAACAAACACTAATTTTATAAAGTGTGGACTAGACTTTAATATGAGCTAATGTGGCCTACACAACTGTAAAGTGGAGTGTTTGGTGAACTTTATTAAGGCTTTTTTTTGTCACAAAAAGACACTGGATGTGCCCAAAGATGTAATACCGATAGTATCACAAACTTTTTGTAGTTATTACAATGCAGGAAGGTAACCTACAATGCAATAGATGAGGCTACAAAAAATAGGCTAATACTAATCTGGCTGGGGCTGCAGGGCCCAATGCTGCAGAAAGGCTCCTCTAACTACTCCTATATAGTGTGTTTGGAACCAATGTAGCTGAATACGGATGGAACCACCACACTAATAGGAGAAATCAGGAAAAATGATCAATTAGCTAAAAAGGACAATGTATGAGGCAGTGACGCACACTGAGCGCACTACAACCAGACGTGGCTGAAGCACACACTACAGGGTGAGCTGCACTCACACACAGAGACCTCGCAGACAGCAGTGAACAGTACAGAGCACTGTGCACTAGCGCTGCAAGGCACAGCGGTTTATAAAGTAGCTTGGGTAAAGCAGAATAAAGCAAATAGGTAGCTAAAACTGTCCCTCAGAACAGCAGCGTCCTATCCCTAACTGAATTCACAGCAGAGTGAGCTCAAAATGGCGGCGGCGGCTTTTATAGTGCATCATGACATCATTTCAGCAGCCAAACACAGCCATGCCATTAATTAACATGCCCAACATGCCTAACAGGATGTGCCCACACTTCTTAGGATCCTCATTGGCTGAATAAAATGAAACTGGCTCATTGCATTATGGGAACTTCCGATTCCGGTATCCGATATTCTAAAAGTATCGGAACTAAGTATCGGAATTCCGATACCGCGAATATCGGCCGATACCCGATATTTCAGTATCGGAATGCTCAACACTAATTAGGAGATCAAAAAATATATGCAAATAGACCACACGCAAATTTTAGATTGTGGCATCAGAAGAGAGACATATAAATAAACTGAACTGCATCTAGATTGTAGAGTCTAGATTATGACTTTGTAATAGGGCTCGCTCACATTACCATATTTTTAGTTCGAGTGCAATCTGATAATGCCACGCACATGTCCGATTTTTTTCCTCAGACCCAACCAGTCAGAGGAAATTATCGCAGCATGTCAGAGTTTGATTCTATATTTGGATCACATTTGGCCATGCAAGTCAATGAGTGGAAAGCTTTGGACTTCACTCTGGTGACATCTGAGTGCAGTCTCCAATATCCACGCAATGACAGAATGGTCCAGATTCTCTCACATGACCCTAGCCCTACATACATGTAATTGGACCATACCCAGATTGAAGTTTATTGTATGACTTCAGGAAGCGTGTATAATTTCTCTATTCCTAGATTATAGTTTATCACCATATGTAGTATTTGTACTTCAGATAATTACATGGACCCCAACAATAGCACACGCCATACATTGCTAATTTTAAGTGGCATTAATATAATACTCACACCCATCTAATGAAATTTACTGATTTTTCACAATAAAATGAAATAAAAAATACACTTCTTAATACAAAAACATTAGTGTTGAGCGAACATGCTCGACACTGCTCGGTACTCGCCCGAGCATCACGCTACTCGGGATGTTCGGCGAGCACCGAGCATTTCCGGGTTACTCGGGCGGGAGCTCAGGTCTCCGCCCTGCATGTTTGGCGCTCTTTACAGAGCCAATGAACATGCAGGGATTGCCAGCCAGTCACTGTAATGCCGCAGCCATGTTGTTTGTGGGCATTACAGTGATTGGCTGGCCGCACAGCGTCACCTCGAGTATTTAAAACCGGGCGCCGCCATCTTGGACACAGTCGCTCCGGATCAGACAGTGTAGGGACAGCGCTGCTGATTTAGGGAGAGATATATCCTGCAAAATAGTTAGTGTAGGGTCTGTAAAGGCTGCCAGATCAAACAAACAGTCCTTCTCAGGACTAATATCCATCCCAGGTATATCAGGCAGGCAGACAGGCAGGCTGTATAGGAGACGCAGTGGTTATACCAGCAAACGCTGCATTACAGTCCTGTGTGCTGCTCCTGTTGCTGAAATTGCTGGACTTAGCTCCAGGTCCCGGGGGCCAGGAAAAATCCTTTTTTTTTATCTAAATCCTCTTTTTTTTTTTCTCCTTCACAATGTACAAATACCCATCTTATTAACCTTTTGGTGTCCCCCACCCCCCCCAAAAAAAAGTGTGCCTCTGATTTTTCAGACACAAATATATCTGTTGAAAATACTCTGTTGTAGGCCAGAGAAATAGAAGTGTGGTTTTGCAGTTCTATGGGCCATTTGTATCTAAAAAAAACAGTTTGAGTGTGTCGCTCACTGTTCAGCCGCAAATATATATATTTAAAAAAGTCTGGTATACACCAGTAAATTATTACTGTGGTTTTGCTGTTCCACGGTAAAACATCTCTATTATCCTGTTTTTAGCATTTTTTGCTGTATAAAAATAATAATAGTGTCTCCCTGATTTTTCAGACACAAATATATCTGTTGAAAATAGTCTGTGGTAGGCCAGAGAGACAGAAGTGTGCTTATGCTGTTCCACGGTAAAAAATCTCTATTATCCTGCTTTTTGCATTTTTTGCTGTAAAAAAAAAATAATAGTGTCTCCCTGATTTTTCAGACACAAATATATCTGTTGAAAATAGTCTGGTGTAGGCCCGAGAAATACAAGTGTGGTTTTGCAGTTCCACGGTACAAACCTCTGTATTATCCACTTTTGGGCCATTTGTATCTAAAAAAAACAGTTTGAGTGTGTCGCTCACTGTTCAGCAGCAAATATATATATTTTAAAAAGCCTGGTATACGCCAGTAAATTATAACTGTGGTTTTGCTGTTCCACAGTAAAAAATCTCTATTATCCTGCTTTTGGCATTTTTTGCCGTAAAAAATAAATAGTGTCTCCTGATTGTTCAGACACAAATATATCTGTTGAAAATAGTCTGGTGTAGGCCCGAGAAATACAAGTGTGGTATTGCAGTTCCACGGTTCAAACCTCTGTATTTTCCACTTTTGGGCCATTTGTATCTAAAAAAAACAGTTTGAGTGTGTCGCTCACTGTTCAGCCGCAAATATATATATATTCAAAAAAGTCTGGTATACACCAGTAAATTATAACTGTGGTTTTGCTGTTCTACGGTAAAACATCTCTATTATCCTGCTTTTGGCATTTTTTGCCGTAAAAAATAAATAGTGTCTCCTGATTGTTCAGACACAAATATATCTGTTGAAAATAGTCTGCTGTAGGCCCGAGAAATACAAGTGTGGCTTTGCAGTTTCACGGTTCAAACCTCTGTATTATCCACTTTTGGGCCATTTGTATCTAAAAAAAACAGTTTGAGTGTGTCGCTCACTGTTCAGCCGCAAATATCTCTATTTAAAAAAGTGTGGTATACCCCAGTAAACAATAACTGTGGCTTTGCAATCCCACGGTAAAAAATCTCTATTATTCACGTTTTGGTAGTTTTTTCCGTAAAGAAAAACAGTAGTATCTCCTGACTGTTGTGACACAAAAATATATCTGTTGAAAATAGTCTTGTGTAGGCCAGACATCCCAGTGTGGTTTCGCAGTTCCACGGGTCAAATCGCTGTACTATCCAGTTTTGGGCCTTTGGTATCTAAAAAAAAAGCAGTTTGAGTGTGTCGCTCACTGTTCAGCCACAAATATCTCTATTTATAAAAGTGTGGTATACCCCAGTAAACAATAACTGTGGTTTTCCTCTTCCACGGTTCTAATCTACTCTTTATTACCCTTTTTCCATTGATAGTGCAAATGTAAGCTATTTTACTTCATTTACAATGGGCAAGGCGCGTGGCAAGGGACTTGGAAGTGGACGTTCTGGTGATGGTTCGTGCAGAGGACGGGGCCGTGGCCAAGGTGAAAATGTGCCACAACCAACAGCCACATCTTCTCGCTCCCACTTCTTGACCGAATTACTAGGGAAGCACAGAACAACACCAGTATTGAGAATTGATCAGTGTGAACAGGTTATTAATTGGATAGCAGACAATACTTCCTGTTACCTGGGCACCACCACCTCCGGTCTGTCTTCCACACGGTCAACTCTTAGTAGCCGTGAGTTTCGACCGCATACTCCTCCTCACCCTGATGCTCCTTCCTCCCACCATGCCGAGTGTCGTCAGACAGCAAGTGATCCCACACTTGGACACTCTGAAGAGCTGTTCACTGGTCCATTTCCATATTTGGGCCCCTCGCCTGATACGCTTGAAGTGGTGGAAGAGGAGATCCCATGTTGCGATGCCCAAATATTTGAACAGCCACGGCCACAGGAAGTCGACGTTGGCAATCTGTCACAAGAGGTGGACGATGACGAGACACAATTGCCAGGAAGTGAGGAGGAGGATCGTGGTGCGCAAGTGGAAGAGGAGGAGGTGGTGGATGATCTAGTAACTGACCCAACGTGGAAGGAGGACATGCAGAGTGAGGCCAGCAGCACACAGGGGGAGGGAGGCAGAGTACCCCAACAGGCAGGAAGAAGCAGTGTGGTGGCCGCAGACAGAAGGCAGGCAACCGTTCCCCGTAACACCAACACGAGGGACGTTGCCAGTACAAGCGGTAGGTCTTCCAGAGTCTGGAATTTTTTTAAAGACTCTGCTGATAACCCCAAAAAGGCCATATGTTCCACCTGCCATGCCAGCATCAGCAGCACTGGTGACAAAACTACCAGCCTGACCACCACCAGCATGATCAGGCACATGGCAGCAAAGCACCCGACTTTGTGGGGTGAAACCCAGGGTCCACGACCAGTGTCAGCGGGTGTCACCACTGCTTCTTCCACTGTTGTGCGTGCAATAGAACCCCCTGTTGTGTGTGCAAGGCAATCCCCTGTCCATACTGCATGTAAAGATGCCCCCTCCTCTCAGTCTTCACTTGTTATGACAGTTTCTCAAGAAACAGCATCAACGTCCACGTCCACGTCCCACCGCAGCGTTCAATTGTCCATATCCCAGACCTTTGAACGAAAGCGGAAATTCGCAGCTAACGCCCCACAGGCCACAGTCCTAAATTTGCACATTTCACGACTGCTTGCATTGGAAATGCTGCCTTTTAGGCTGGTGGAGACGGAATCCTTCCGCAATCTTATGGCGGTGGCCGTCCCTCGGTACTCGGTCCCCAGCCGACACTATTTTGCCCGGTGTGCCATCCCCGCACTACACAAGCACGTGTCCCAAAGCATCTGCCGTGCCCTCAACAATGCAGTTACTGGGAGAGTCCACCTGACAACGGACACGTGGATAAGTGCTTGTGGCCAGGGACGGTACATCTCTCTGACGGCACATTGGGTAAACATAGTGGAAGCCGGGACCCAGTCGGACCTTGGGACAGAACACATCCTCCCCACACCGAGGATTGCGGGCCCTATGTCAGTCAGAGTTGCCCCCACAGTGTACAGCTCCTGCGCATCCGCCTCCTCCTCCTCATGTTCAGCCTCCATCTCAGATATCACCACATCAGTTACAAGCTGGAAGCATTGCAGTGCTGCCTCTGCCAAGCGGCAATAGGCTGTTCTGAAACTCATAAGCTTAGGTGATAAACCTCTCACTGCTTGTGAGTTGTGGACAGCTGTGAAAGAGCAGGCAGATCAGTGGCTGAGACCGCTGAACCTACATCCCGGCATGGTCGTGTGTGACAATGGCCGTAACCTGGTGGTGGCTCTGAGGCGAGGTGAGATCACACACGTACCATGCCTGGCTCATGTGCTTAACCTCGTGGTTCAGCGGTTTCTTAAATCGTACCCCGAGTTGCCAGATCTGCTCGTGAAAGTACGCCGCCTGTCAGCTCATTTTCGCAAGTCGGCTACAGCTTCCGCCGTCCTTGCTGTGTTGCAGCAGCGTTTGCAGCTTCCGGCACACCGACTGGTATGTGATGTCCCCACACGTTGGAACTCTACCCTCCACATGTTGCAAAGGATTTGTGAGCAGAAGAGAGCAGTTGTGGAGTACCAGCTGCAACAAGGCCGTCAATATTCAGGTCAGACTCCACACATAAGACCTCAGGAGTGGACCTGGATGTCTGACATATGTACCATCCTGACAAACTTTGAGGAGGCCACCAAGATGGTGAGTGGCGATGACGCCATCATTAGTGTCAGCATCCCACTTGTCTGTCTTTTGCAACGCTCTCTGCAGAGAATTAAAGAGGAGGCATTGCAGCCAGAGTATGATGAGATGGATCAAGAAGCCGTAGCGGGCGATTACACACAGCCCAGCCTCATCTCATCCCAACGTGCATTGGGGGACAATGAGGGAGAGGAGGAGGAGGAGGAGGAGGAGGAAGAATAGGAGCTGCTATCATGCGTTGTAGACGGTAGTACCTGTACAAGTGTCATACCGTCGGTTCAGCGTGGGTGGCCTGAGGACAGGGGGGAGGAGGAAGAGGAGGAGGAGGAGGAGAGCATGGTCAGTCGTCATCTTGGTGAGGACACGGAAATCTTGCCCGTTACCAGTCTGGCACGCATGGCTGACTTTATGTTACGCTGCCTTAACCGTGACCCTCGCGTTGTCAAAATGTTGGGTGACAGTCATTACTGGTTGGTGACACTTTTAGACCCCCTCTACAAGGAGAACTTTCACTCTCTTATTCCTGAGTTGGAGAGGTCTACAAAAATGGGGCAGTACCAGAAGGCCCTTGCTGCAGAACTATTAAAAAAATTCCCATCTGAACACGGTAGCGGCAGAGGTCACAGTTCGCTGCCCAACTAAGGCATACAGGCGAGAGAGACGCAACTCCAATCCAGCAGAGGCAGGGGAACACTGTCAATGTTCTAGGACAGTTTTCTGAGACCTGCCCAGCTTACAGGCCCTGAGGCGCAGGGTACTCTCACAAGGAGTGGAAAGTTTCAAAAGATGGTGAGGGAGTACCAGCGTCCTCCGTGATTCCTCTGTGCCTTTTAATTATTGAGTATCCAAGCTGGACACTTGGAATGAACTCGCTCTGTATGCCTTGGAGGTCCTGGCCTGCCCTGCCGCTAGCGTGTTATCGGAGCGTGTTTTTAGTGCCGCTGGGGGAATTATAACTGATAAGCGCACTCGCCTGTCAACTGACAATGCTGACAAGCTGACCCTTATCAAAATGAACAAGGGCTGGATTGGGCCAGACTTCTCATCACCACCAAATGACAGCAGAGTAACATAAAGTCAAATCTACTGTGTTATTTCGGGAGGTGTATTCCCATGCATCGCTTCACACCCACACATGGGTATACGCTTCCTCATTTCGGTTGTTTTTTGCTCTTCTCCTTATCATCAGCCTCCACGACCACTATACCACCAGGGTGACCGTGGTCCATGTTGCCAGCATTGCAAGTTCCTCTGTCCTAATTTTTGGCAGCTTTTGCTTGAAAGGCATAGGCAAAGACTATGGGAGACCCACTCCGCAATAATGGGAATAATGTTTTTAATATGCTGTACTGCATGGCTCTTGTAAGGGACATTGCAAGTTCCCCCTTCCTAATTTTTGGCAGCTTTTGCTTGGAAGGCATAGGCAAAGACTATGGGAGACCCACTCCCCAATAATGGGAATAATGTTTTTAATATGCTGTACTGCATGGCTCTTGTAAGGGGCATTAAAATCGTCTTGTTAAGCTGCTGTGACCTCCACGTCTCTTCCAAGGGTCGTTAATATTGTCTTTTTATTCCACTGCGACCTCCACCACTCTTCCAAGGGACATTAAAAGCATCTTGTTAAGCTACTGTGACCTCCACGTCTCTTCCACAGGGCGTTGATATTGTCTTTTTATTCCACTGTAACCTCCACCACTCTTCCAAGGGGCATTGATATTGTCTTTTTATTCCACTGCGACCTCCACCACTCTTCCAAGGGGCATTAAAACCGTCTTGTTAAGCTACTGTGACCTCCACGTCTCTTCCACGGGGCATTGATATTGTCTTTTTATTCCATTGTAACCTCCACCACTCTTCCAAGGGGCATTAAAACTGTCTTGTTAAACCACTCTGAACTCCACGTCTCTTCCAAGGGGCATTAAAACCATCTTGCTAAGCTACTGTGACCTCCACATCTCTTCCAAGGGGCATTAAAACTGTCTTGTTAAACCACTCTGAACTCCACGTCTCTTCTAAGGGGCATTAAAACCGTCTTGTTAAACCACTCTGAACTCCACAGCTCTTCCAAGGGGCATTGACATGTTGTTTTTAACCCCTTAATAACATCTGACGTACTAATACGCGTCTGTGCCCTGGGACTTAAGAGCCAGACCCGTATTAGTACGTCATGGCGATCGCGCGCGCACACAGGCTGTGCGGTCGCGATCGCCGCCGGGTGTCAGCTGATTGTCATAGCTGACACCCGGTACTATGTGCAGGGAGCGGTCACGCACCGCTCCCAGCACATTAACCCCCGCGATGCTGCGATCGAAGTCGATCGAAGTCGATCGCGGCATTGCGGGGGCAAGGGGAGGTGATCGCCGATACTCACCTCCTCTTCCGGCTTCCAGCGCAGTCTGCAAAGGCTTCCCGGGTGTTGCCATGACGACCCGATGTCGTCATGACAACATCCGGGTCACCAGAGAGCAGGAAGATTGCTTGGACATGCGCAGTGCATCTCCAAGCAATCTTCACACTGTGCACTTCTGACAGCCTTCATGGCATAGGGATGGTGCTCCATTCCTGTGCCATGCAGGCGATCAGAAAAAAAAAAGTGAAAGTCCCAGAGTGGGACAAAGTAATAAAGTGTATAAACTGTGTGAAAGTGGAAAAAAAAAAAAAATAAAAATGTGCAAAAATATTATAAAAAAATAAAAAAAATAATACACCAAAAATAAAAATATAATGTACCCATCAATAAATATTATTATAAAAAAAATAAAAAAAAAACAATAAAAGTACACATATTTGGTATCGCCGCGTCCGGAACAACCTGACCTATAAAACTGTCCCACTAGTTAACCCCTTCAGTGAACACGGTAAAAAAAAAAAAAAAAAAACCAAGCAAAAAACAATGCTTTATCACCATACCGCCAAACAAAAAGTGGAATAACACGCGATCAAAAAGACGCATATAAATAAAAATGATACCGCTGAAAACGTCATCTCGTCCCGCAAAAAACAAGCCGCCATATAGCTCCATCAGCCGAAAAATAAAAAAGTTATAGCTCTCAGAATAAAGCGATACTAAAAAATATTTTTTTCTATAAAATAGCTTTTATTGTGTATAAGCGCCAAAACATAGAAAAATTATACAAATGTGGTACCGCTGTAAACGTACTGACCCGAAGAGTAAAGCTGCCTCATCAATTTTACCACACGCGGAACAGAATAAAAAAAAAAAAAAAAAAACAATTCCTGAATTGTTGGTTTTTGTTTATTCTGCCTCCCAAAAATCGGAATAGAAAGCGATCAAAAAATGTCACGTGCCTGAAAATGGCACCAATAACAACGTCAAGTCATCCCGCAAAAAACGAGCCGTCACATGACTGTCTGCCAAAATTTGGAAAAATTATAGCTCTCAAAATATGGCGATGCAAAAACTAGATTTTACAAAAAATGCGTCTTTTAGTGTGTGACAGCTGTCAGTCATAAAAACCCCATATGATTCTGGCATTGCTGTAATCACACCGACCCGAAGAATAAAGTCGTCTAATCACTTATACCGCACAAGGAACGGCGTCAAAAATAAACTCTTGAGTTAGGATTGGGCTAGGGTTAGGGCTGGGTTTGGGGCTAGGGTTGTGCTGGGGCTAGGGTTGTGCTGGGGCTAGGGTTGTGCTGGGGCTAGGGTTGTGCTGGGGCTAGGGTTGTGCTGGGGCTAGGGTTGTGCTAGGGTTAGGGCTGGGGTTGGGATTTTTTTCAAAAGTAAGAAAAAAAGATGACGATATGGCGACTAGTGTTGAGAGCAAGTGCTTGCTACTTGAGTTTGCATCGGGTGCTCTGGTATGCATTTAGTATCGTGGGTATTTGAGTGACATGCTCGAGTCTCTGCCCCATATGCTTCGCGGCCAAAAAACTTTACGGGGATTGCCTGCCATGCACGAGCGATCCCCGCATGTTTTTTTTTGGGTGTCTAATAACCGTGAAACATGCGGAGCAGGGACTCGAGCATGTCACTCGAGCACACGCTGTACATGGTGCATACCTGAGTACCCGATGCAAACTCAAGTAGCGAGCACTTGCGCTCAAGAATAATGAAAACTTATTCAATATGATGACCTAATGTAAACAAATAATGTGCCGTACCTCTGGGTTCAAAATGTTCACTATACACCTTAATAAAATCTTTGAGGGGTATAGTTTCCAAAATGGGGACACTTGTGGGGGAGCTCCACTGTTTAGGCACATCACGGGCTCTCCAAACGCGACATGGTGTCCGCTAACAAATTGAATGGAAAATCGGCTCAAATTGTTAGCGGACACCACATTGCGTTTGGAGAGCCCCTCTGTGCCCAAACTTTGGAGCTCCCCCACAAGTGACCCCATTTTGGAAACTAGACCCCCCAAGGCACCTTTCTAGATGCATAGTGAGCACTTGGAACCCCCAGGTGCTTCACAAATTGATTCGTAAAAATGAAAAAGTGAAAAAAAAAACACTTTTTCATTTTTATGAATCAATTTGTGAAGCACCTGGGGTTCCAAGTGCTCACTATGAATCTAGATAGGTGCCTTGGGGGGTCTAGTTTCCAAAATGGGGTCACTTGTGGGGGAGCTCCAATGTTTGGGCACACAGGGACTCTCTAAATGCAACATGGTATCCGCTAACAAATTAAATGGAAAATCGGCTCAAATTGTTAGCGGACACCACATTGCGTTTGGAGAGCCCCTCTGTGCCCAAACTTTGGAGCTCCCCCACAAGTGACCCCATTTTGGAAACTAGACCCCCCAAGGCACCTTTCTAGATGCATAGTGAGCACTTGGAACCCCCAGGTGCTTCACAAATTGATTCGTAAAAATGAAAAAGTGAAAAAAAAAACACTTTTTCATTTTTATGAATCAATTTGTGAAGCACCTGGGGTTCCAAGTGCTCACTATGAATCTAGATAGGTGCCTTGGGGGGTCTAGTTTCCAAAATGGGGTCACTTGTGGGGGAGCTCCAATGTTTGGGCACACAGGGACTCTCCAAATGCAACATGATATCCGCTAACAAATTGTCGGCTCAAATTGTTAGCGGATATCATGTTGCATTTGGAGAGTCCCTGTGTGCCCAAACATTGGAGCTCCTCCACAAGTGACCCCATTTTGGAAACTAGACCCCCCAAGGCACCTATCTAGATGCATAGTGAGCACTTGGAACCCCTAGGTGCTTCACAAATTAATTCGTAAAAATGAAAAAGTGTTTTTTTTTTCACTTTTTCATTGTTACGAATCAATTTGTGAAGCACCTGGGGGTTCCAAGTGCTCACTATGCATCTAGATAGGTGCCTTGGGGGGTCTAGTTTCCAAAATGGGGTCACTTGTGGGGGAGCTCCAATGTTTGGGCACACAGCAGCTCTCCAAACGCAACATGGTGTCGCTAACAATTTGAGCCAATTTTGCGTTAAATTTGTTAGCGGACACCATGTTGCATTTAGAGAGCCGCTGTGTGCCCAAATATTGGAGCTCCCCCACAAGTGACCCCATTTTGGAAACTAGACCACCCAAGGCACCTATCTAGATGCATAGTGAGCACTTGGAACCCTCAGGTGCTTCACAAATTGATTCATACAAATGAAAAAGTGTTTTTTTTTTCACTTTTTCATTGTTACGAATCAATTTGTGAAGCACCTGGGGGTTCCAAGTGCTCACTATGCATCTAGATAGGTGCCTTGGGGGGTCTAGTTTCCAAAATGGGGTCACTTGTGGGGGAGCTCCAATGTTTGGGCACACAGGGACTCTCTAAATGCAACATGGTGTCCTCTAACAAATTTAACGGAAAATCGGCTCAAATTGTTAGCGACACCATGTTGCGTTTGGAGAGCCGCTGTGTGCCCAAACATTGGAGCTCCCCCACAAGTGACCCCATTTTGGAAACTAGACCCCCCAAGGCACCTATCTAGATGCATTGTGAGCACTTGGAACACTCAGGTGCTTCACAAATTGATTCATAAAAATGAAAAACTGTTTTTTTTTTTCACTTTTTCATTGTTACGAATCAATTTGTGAAGCACCTGGGGGTTCCAAGTGCTCACTATGCATCTAGAAAGGTGCCTTGGGGGGTCTAGTTTCCAAAATGGGGTCACTTGTGGGGGAGCTCCAAAGTTTGGGCACACATGGGCTCTCCAAACACAACATGGCGTCCGCTAATTATTCAAGCAAATTTTACAATCAAAAAGTCAAATAGCGCTCCTTCCCTTCCAAGCCCTGCCGTGCGCCCAAACAGTATTTTTTCCCCAAATATTGGGTATCTGCGTGCCCAGGGGAAATTGCACAACAAATTTTGGGGTCCATTTTTTCTTGTTACCCCTGTGAAAATAAAAAAAATTGGGTCTAAATTAACATTTTTGTGAAAAAAGTTAAATGTTCATTTTTTTCTTCCACATTCAAAAAATTCCTGTGAAGCACCTGAAGGGTTAATAAAGTTCTTGAATGTGGTTTTGAGCACCTTGAGGGGTGCAGTTTTTAGAATGGTGTCACTTTTGGGTATTTTCTGTCATAAAGACCTCTCAAAGTGACTTCAAATGTGATGTGGTCCCTAAAAAAATGGTTTTGTAAATTTTGTTGGAAAAATGAGAAATCGCTGGTCAACTTTTAACCCTTATAGCTCCCTAACAAAAAAAAATTTTGGTTCCAAAATTGTGCTGATGTAAAGTAGACATGTGGGAAATGTTATTTATTAACTCTTTTGTGTGACATATCGCTCTGATTTCAGGGCTTAAAAATTCAAATTTTGAAAATTGCAAAATTTTCAAAATTTTCGCCAAATTTCTGTTTTTTTCACAAATAAACGCAAGTGATATCGAAGAAATTTTTCCACAATCATGAAGTACAATATGTCACGAAAAAACAATCTCAGAATCAGGGGGATCCGTTGAAGCGTTCCAGAGTAATTACCTCATAAAGTGACAGTGGTCAGAATTGTAAAAATTGGCCCGGTCATTAACGTGCAAACCACCCGCGGGGCTTAAGGGGTTAATTACCTCTAACCTCCACGACTCTTGCAACGGGCATTGCATTTCCTCCTAATTTTTGTCAGCTTTTGCTTTTCAATGCATAGGTGAACACTAAGGGAGACCCACTCCCCAATAATGGGTAGAAGGTTTTTAATACGCTGTAATCCACGTCTGTTTCAAGGGGCATTGCAGTGCCTAATAATTTTTGGAAAGCCTTCCATTCCCTGCTTAGGCCAACAGTGTACAGGAGACCCAGTTGCTATAAATGGAAAAAACGGTTTAGTTAAGGCCCTCTGACCTCCATGTCACTTCCAAGGGGCATTGGAGTGCCTCGAAATTTTTGGTAGGCATTGCATTCACTGTATGCCTTATAACTGTGTAACTGAACCGCTCCTTTTGGTACAGAAACATATCCTACAAGACATGTGTGGTTGGCTGGCCTGATATTGATGTGAATGGTTCCTGTTCCTCCTGCTCTTTCTCCTTTGCCACCACCTCATCCATCATTCATCACCTGAAGCTTTGTTTTAACGGGAGTCATAGAACTGGGATAGTAGCAGGAAAACATCCAGGAATCCTCGAAGGAGATAGAATATGTGCCAAAACGCTGACCACCTCAGGCCTAGCTGCTACTACATACATGCGCTTGCATTCCAAGGAACAGAAAGCTAAGGAGGTGGATGGCCTCATGATCATGAATAATTTACTGGTTGTGTAGGAGGCCGACCACTGCTGCTGTCTACCTTCTGAACTTTGTGTTGAAGCCTGATTGACCCAGGACCCGCAATCCTCTATGTCTGGAGGACGTGTTGCATCCCAGTGTCCAACTGTGTCCCGGCTTCCACAATATTAACCCAGTGTGAAGGCGTCAGTGAGATGGACCATTCCTGGCCACATTCACTTGTCCACGTGTTTGTGGTTAGGCTGTCCTTCCCACTAAATGCACTGGGGAGGGCACAGGTAATGTTTTGGTATGCGCGCTTGTGTATAAGGCGCACCGGGACAAATAGGGGCGGCTGGGGACCGTTTATGGACACCCGGCCACCCCCACGCGGCTGGGGACTGTGTGTGGGCACCCGGCCGCGGGGCGGCTGGGGACTGAGTACGGACACCCAGCCACCCCCTGGCGGCTGGGGACCAAGCATGGACACCCGGCCGCCGGGCGGCTGGGGACTGAGTATGAATACCAGGCTACCGACGCAGCCATGACGTGGTGGCCAGATTCCTCCTCCACATACCTAAAAGGCCCAATTTCAAGTGCAAGCAAGCTAGCAGTATGGTATTGCAGCCTGGGGGTGGGTGGGTGGCAGGCTGCATACTTGCGCTTGTATTGCAAGTTATGGGGGAGGTACAATTGAACACTGCCCTGGGACAAGGACTTGCACGGGGATAGTTGCAAGTCTGCATCTTCTGATGCGGCAAGGATCACTTCTGATGGGCACACTTTTAGGCAGTGACCTGGGTGTCAGAGATGCTTCCAGGGGTCTTCCCCATGCTGTTCCCATGTCTTTTTAGCACTGTATGCATGTGTCACACAGCACATGGCCAGATAAGGTTGTAAAATGTTAAAATGACATTTCCCGGTGAATGCATTTGTCACGGTTGAAAGCAATACAAATGTGCAAAAATGCATAAAAAATGCTACTTGTGAACATAGCCCAAGGTGTGGAGGAGTAGTTTTGTTTTTGGTTATTTATTTTACCTTATGCACAAGTCTTTACCCTGGAAAGGATGTTCCTTAACCCCTTTCCGACCTGGTCAGTAATAGTACGCACCAGGTCGGGAAGGCCGGTTCAGCGGGGGCTCCGGCGGTGAGCCCGCACTGAAGCGAGCACATGTCAGCTGATTATTGGAATCGCAATCCACCCGCGGCTGTTAACATGTTAAATCTCTGACAGTGGCATTTAACTCGAGCTTCCGGGAGTCCTAAGCCCCGCCCATCAGTGACCCCGTCACGTGATCGCGGGTCACCAATGGGTGGGCATGACAACTCAGGGTCTGCAGCAGACGCCTGTGGTTGTCATGTCTCAATTGCTATGAGCGCCACCTAGTGGTCAGCGCTCATAGCAAGTGAGCATTTCTCCTGCATACAAGCGATCTGCTCATCGTTTGTATGCAGTAGAAGCAATCAGACAACTGCTGCTTCTAGTCTCCTCTGGAGACTATAGAAGCAAGCAGAAAGTGTAAAAGAAAAGTTTTTAAAAAAATAAAAAAAATAAAAAATATATAAAAGTTTACGTCTCCCCCCTTTCGCCCCATTCAAAATAAAATATATATATATAAAAAAAAAAAACATACACATATTTGGTATCGACGCGTTCAGAATCACCCGATCTATCAATATAAAAGAAGAATTAATACAATCAGTAAACGGCGTAACGAGAAAAAAATTTTAAACGCCAGAATTAAGTTTTTTTGGTCGCTACAACTTTGCAATAAAATGCAATAACGGGCGATCAAAACATCGGATCTACCCCAAAATGGTATCAATAAAAACGTCAGCCCGGCACGCAAAAAATAAGCCCTCGCCTGGCCCCAGATCCGGAAAAATGGAGAAGCTAAGGGTCTCGGAAAATGGCGTAATTTTTTTTGTTTTTTTTAGCAAGCTTTGGATTTTTTTTTCACCACTTAAATAAAAAAGAACCTATACATGTTTGGTGTCTATGAACTCGTAACGACCTGGAAAATAATGATGGCAGGTCAGTTTTAGCAATCTGTGAACGTGGTAAAAAAAGGACCCAAAAAACAACTGTGGAATTGCATTTTTTTTGCAGTTTCACTGCACTTGGAATTTTTTTCCCATTTTCCAGCACACGATATGGTAAAACCAGTGATGGTGTTTAAAAGTACAACTCGTCCCGCAAAAAATAAGCCCTCACATGGCCATATTGAATGAAAATTAAAAAAGTTCTGGCTCTGGGAAGAAGGGGAGCAAAAAAGGAAAACACAAAAACAGAAAGACCCATGGTCGTTAAGGGGTTAACATATTTCACAGGAAAGCACTTTCACTTTCGTTTTTGAACGTTTTTTTGTGAGCCTGTAAAAGTGGCTTAATACCTCTGACCACGTTGTTGACAGCAGTGACCTGGGGGTCAGAAATGCTTCCAGGGGCGATCCCCATGCTGTCCCCATGTCTTTTGAGCACTGTCACTATCATTTTGAGCACTTTTTAGGCTTTCCACAGACTGCCGGGGGAACCGCCGCAAAAATGTTCTGGTCTCCCATAGACTAACATTGGGCTCGTTGCTCGGGTCGAGCACCCGAGTATCACAGTGAGCTCGGCCCGAGCTTCGAGCACCCGAGCATTTTAGTGCTCGCTCAACACTAAAAAACATATATCAAATATTCCAGTTTATTTATGTAACAGAATAAGTACAACTGGAGAAATTAGCGAAATCTTTCCTTGCTGTGCATAGCAGCTAATCACAGTTCAGTTTTTATTTCTTAGTATTGCACTGTGATTGGTAATAATTAACTACGACTTTTTATTTCAACACGCATAACCTATACAAATCTAAAAATGCTAAACATAATTAATTTTATATGCCTATTCACCTTATGTCAAGGTTTCTATTCCTGACAGATCAGTTTTTATTGAATCAAAACAGAGGAAAAAATGGAATCTCAATAAATCTAATCTATTTTAGCTTTTCTTTTCTTACTGTAATTGTATACAGGCACTATGAGTGGGATAATTCTATTTAAATTGTGATTATCTCTGTTGGTTTAAGGCTATGGTTACATATGAATTTTAACCTTCCTTAATAATGGAAGCCACAGTGCTCTGCAGGATTCATCATATGATGGATTCCTCCAGTGCTTGACTGACCCCAGTGACTTATCATAGGGTACTTTGGATTCCAGTGTAGGCTCCGACATTTTGAGCTTTGTAGACAGAAATTTAAAGCACCTCTCCAGCATTTTATTTAATGCAACACTGGAGTGGTGCCACAAGTCTAAGTTCCCTGCCACTAGTATTATACTTACCAGCCGCTATCTTCATCTGTTCTCAGCGTCGCTTCGGTTGGTCTCCAGCAGTTTGTGACCTGCTGGATTGCTGCAGTGCTTGCTAGGTGATCCGGAAGTCACAACCCAATGTAAGTCTATGAGAGCCAGAGCAAGGCAAGAACAAGGGTTTCATAGACTTACATTGAGCGCTTGTGAGCGTTACCTCTGACTTGCAGTCAGTCAGAAGTTGTGGTCACAAGATGGCAGCGTGGGACTGGAGTGGCGCTTGGAAGAGTTTAATATGACAGCTGGCGAGTATAATACTAGGGTCAGAGAGCTTAGATTAGTTGCACCACTCCAGCGATGAAATAAAAAGATGCTGGAGTGTTTCTTTAAAGTGCGTTAACAGTCGATGCATGGCATTAAAGAACTGATGATTGATGGTCATTAAATAGCCAGGCAGACCACCCTTCAGATGTGCAGAGAATGATCAGTAATACATAGCTCTGACTGCATAGGCTGTCATTGCTCTCGGCATCGCTGGTCTAATTTACATGGGACAATGTGCTGCTGGGAATGATGAGTTTTTAGGTAAACCAAAAGATTATTTCAGAAAATGAGCGGACATTGTATTTACAGAGTGGCCTTAGCAATTAGGATATCTGTTTTAGAGAATCTATCGAGAGTTGCTTCAGAACAGCCATAAATGATCTGCTCTATACAATAGAAGGTTTTTGTTAATCTGGCCCTGATCAGTAATACATAAAGATGCTATAATATCAGCTGGAATCACTGATGATCAGAAAAGTTGCTTAAAATTCATTCTGTTATAGGACATTTTGAATACATTATATAGTATTTGTAGGAAGCTGATTTTCATATAATGTTCTACTGGCACATTTATCTGTTTTCTTTTCTAAAAATAACACATATTCCACTGACATTTATTACTAGTACAATTCTATATTGATTTATGACTATTTAATCCAAAAAGTAATGGAAAACATAAAATTCATTGAAAATGAGCTGTGAGATGATATACTGTAAACTAAAAGAAAAAAAAGTTCAGTAATACTGGCTCACACATAAATTTATAGTGCCAGAAATGGGATTAAGTAGTTATCCATAATAGCCACATGTGTGCTGTTTAAAGTGACATTCCTGTGATGGACACTCCATAAATTACTTTTATTAACCTAGATCAGGTACAAGAGGATAATATTAGAAAGAATATAACATGAATAAAATATGGTACCCTAAGAAAAGTTTAGTCCTTTCTGAGTAGAACTATTATTTTAACATTTTGTTTTAGCACGTTTTATTCACTTATTGAAAAAACAATGTATGCTTGTCCTATGTAGAATGTCATATTTTGCTTTCCCTACTTCTAATAACATTTGTAAATAGAAAGCTCTTAAAATACATGAACTTTTGCCAAAATTTATGCCACTCAGCAATTCTGAACCAGTTTATAGTTGTCACATGATATAGATTCGATAGGTAAAATTTAGAAAGAGGCAGGTCTTTTGAAATTCAAATTTGTCAGCTTTGATGAATTTTCCCTAAAAATTATATTTGCGGTGAATAAATATGCTGCAAATCTCACTAGTGCAAAACCTCTAAATACGTAAATAACATTATGGGTTATAGTCAGCCTGTAGTGATGAGCGAGCACTAAAATGCTCGGGTGCTCGACCCGAGCAACGAGCCCAATGTAAGTCTATGGGAAACTCAAGCATTTTTCTGGTGGTCCCCCCCCCGGCGGTCTGCAGGAGGTCAAAAATTTCCCAAATTGATGGGAACAGTGCTCAATTAAACGTCAGGCAGGCAGAATATATAGGCAGACAGGCAGGCAGGGTATATAGGAGTGTGCATGAAAAACATAGCAGGGCACTTGGAACACACTAGTGCCCTCCGATTTTCATGCACCCGTCTCTTTAAAAAAGCCGGCCGGCAATTCATCAGCGGCATATACCGGTACCCGACAATTTAGAACAGAAAGAATAGAGCATCACACATAGATTAGATAGATAGAAACATGTCAGTCACATATATAATAAGTACAGTGACAGTGTTGGTTACTGTACTTGTCATTTAGTGTAAAGGATTTATTAAAAAAAAAAAAGTGAGTTTGTCTCTTTAAAAAAGCCGGCCGGCAATTCAGCAGCAGCATACATCGGTACCCGACAATTTAGAACAGAAAGAATAGAGCATCACACGTAGATTAGATAGATAGAAACATGTCAGTCACATATATAATGAGTACAGTGACAGTGTTGATTACTGTACTTGTCATTTAGTTTTAAAATAAAGGATTTATTTAAAAAAAATTGGCGTGAAGGTTCCCCATAATTTTAGTCTCTAGCGGAGGTTAAGCTGACGGCTGGGGCAGATGTTTGAAGCCATTTCTGTGCCATTTCTGGGGCGGCTGACGGCTGGTGTTTCTAGCCTGGGAGGGGGCCAATATTCATGGCACCCTTCCTGGGCTATTAATATCAGCCCCCAGATGTCTGCCTAGCCTTTGCTAGCTATTAAAATAGGGGGGACCCCACGTCATTTTTTCTTTTTGTCCCCCATTTTAATAGCTAGTGAAGGCTAGGTATTCAGCTGGGGGCTAATATTAGTAGCCTGGGAAACTCCATGGGTATTACCTCCTTCCCAGGCTTCAAACATCTGCCCCAGCCGTCTGCTTAACCTCTGCTAGAGACTAAAATTACGGGGAATCCCACGCCAATTTTTTTTAAATAAATCCTTCATTTTAACACTAAATGACAAGTACAGTAACCAACACTGTCACTGTACTTATTATATATGTGACTGACATGTTTCTATCTATCTAATCTATGTGTGATGCTCTATTCTTTCTGTTCTAAATTGTCGGGTATCGATGTATGCCGCTGATGAATTGCCGGCCGGCTTTTTTAAAGAGACGGGTGCATGAAAACACTATTATTTTTTTTTAAATAAATCCTTAAATTTAACACTAAATAGCAAGTACAGTAATCAACACTGTCACTGTACTTATTATATATGTGACTGACATGTTTCTATTCATCTAATCTATGTGTGATGCTCTATTCTTTCTGTTCTAAATTGTCGGGTACCGGTGTATGCCGCTGATGAATTGCCGGCTTTTCATGTTTCACTGTGAGCACTGCTCTCATCGATTTGGGCAATCACTGTAATGCCACTACCCCCATGGCTGTGACATTATAGTGAGTGGCAGACAATCCCTGCATGATTGGTGCTCTAAATAGCGCCAAACATGCAGGACGGGGACCCGAGCTCCCCGAGCATCTCGAAAGTACTCGGCGAGCTCCGAGCATCTCGAGTACTGAGATGCTCGGGCGAGTACCGAGCAGTGGCGAGCATGCTCGCTCATCACTATCAGCCTGTATTGAACCTCTTTTGAGCTTTTTAAAGCAAACATTGTCTTAGGTTGAGGTCTCTTGGAAATCACAATCTGGCTAGGGGAAAACGACCAACAGCCTACTTAACAATAAACGAATGTATCAGACTTTCTCAGCTATGTAAGTTGTAAAAATTGTCAAAAAATTATCTTCTTAGCCACAGATGCCTGCCTTTCTGGTATTTATATACAGCCGATGCAAATGGAAGAAACTGTTACTTTTTCACATTGGGTGATGCATAAATTATCCCTGTTTGAGGAATATCCAGAGATATTTTTCTTTGATAAATGAAAAAGTGATAGATATTTCCAAATCTATCCAAAAATTAGTTGTTTATTCAGGCATCATAAACAATATGCTGTCTCAAAGCAATGGCTTCTCAGCTAGAGGTAAACAAATGATCCCTATTTTGGGATCTTCAACAGGTTTGCTATTTTCAACAGCACTAAAGACAAAGGCTTTTTGTCAAAACATTCAAAAATTATCCTGTTTTAAGAGAGCAGGAAAAGGTTAGCTATTTTCAAAGTAAAGAAACAATGGTTTGTCAAGAAGCTGACAAGAGAGAGCTGTTTTATATTTGTGTAGTCTTAAGAGGATGTGCTTCCCCTCAGCAGTACAATATACAGTAGCTATACAACACACTGGAAAAATGCAGGAGATGTGTGTATAAAAATGTTGAGTCAGCCAAAGAGATGTATGACTGAACCTAGCTATGTAGGCAAAGTGAGCAGGTTACTGCTAATGGCAAATAAAACATCTGGTACAGAATGTTATATTAAATTCTACCATTTTTCTTTTGAAGCAATGGTCCAAAGGTATGGCAATCCAATAGTTATCCTTTTGCTTAATATTACCAATATGCCTGTCACTCCACAAGCATTCCTGAATATAGCTTTCCAAGCTGGCCAGCACAATGGAGCATACCACTAGTTTACATTCCACACCGCGCATGAATGTTTAGTCATCATGGCCAGTGTTGTCATTGTCGACATTTTCACTTAGACTGTAAGCCTCATTCCCTGCATGTGCCAACTCAATATCCCTCTCCACATCTTGCGACATATAACATGGACATTTAGTTTCTGTATAGGCACCCAATCCTTAGCAGTGTTGTACTGGAGAACTTTTATTAATTAACTTTTTTTTATATTTTTTATACAGTTGCAGTACCTCATCTTTTTTGTATTTAATTTCTTTAAACATTTATTTCATTATATATATTTTTAATTATCCCACTCTTGACCAAAAATGCAACGCAACCCTAAAATGCTACTTTGCTAAGTAGCTAAACATAGGATCACGCCCAGAAAGAAGCATGCAGCAAGAACATGCATTATAGTCGTGGGGTGTACACTTGCTAAATTGGACTATGAAAACAGGTATTGAAAAGTTGTGTCCTTTTTTTTAAATATTGAAAAAAAACTAAAAATAAAAATAACACCTCGGGCCTGTTTCAAAAAGAACCGGACAAAAAAAATTAGGTAAGTTCCTGAAATAGGCCGTTATATTCAAGTGGTTTGTATGGATGTAATATTGACTAGAAATGAGCAAATCAGGCAAAATTCTAATTCGTCTGGATTTTTCCAGGAAATTCAATTCACAGAAAAGTTATTCTTTGTGATTTGAATGTACCTTATTATGCTCTGGATTTTCTCTCTAGACCCCAGAGCATAATAAGCATAAGATGTAAAAAAAAAAAAAAAACATTCACCTCACTGCTTACGTTTCTGGACCTCCACTCCTCACCATCACCTCTCTGGACCTCGATGCATATTCTGATCACCACCAATCGTGGTAAAATCCCTGTGCTAAGCCAGGACATCTAGCTGTGATGACGCCTGGGAGGGTTTTGTGTGACCTTATATGTGCATGTCCAGAACTGTACAGGCCTCATAAGTGCCAGAAATCCTGGCCTAGTGTGAGATGGAATTTCAGTACAAATGGCGGTAGTCAAAAGATGCAATGAGGTCCGAACAGGTAAAAGTGAGGGGCTGGAGAGGTGATGACATTTGTTTTTTTTACTTGAAAAAGATGCCGGTACGGCGTTGAAACGCGTTGTTAATAAAATGCCTTTTCATCATCATCATCTCTGAAGAATTGATTTACTTCAGCAGCGCAGCCCACTTATGTGTTTATCCAACTCGATCCAATATCTCCTGGAGGATTTATCTTCCAGCCACAGGGCAGCAGCAGCTGTTTTTCTTCATGCCTTCATAGGAGTTGTGCCTGGTGAGTGTAACCAGCACTGTCTTAATCTCCCTCCATAGGGTATCACCCTATTGTGCGCTCCATTCCCCACATTTAGATCTACATATTATCTATTAGTAACACACTACGCCATCATGGATTAAAATCCTGTAGGGCACACAAGGTCCCCCTGCTCATGCCAGCACATGTCCAGGCCCGTTTGAAGTTCACCAATGACCATCTGGATCTTCCAGAGGAGGCATGGCAGAAGGTCATGTGGTCAGATGAGACTAAAATAGAACTTTTTGGTATCAACTCCACTTGCCATGTTTGGAGGAAGAAGGATAAGTACAACCCAAAGAACACAGTTCCCACCATGAATCATGGTGGGGAAAACATCATACTTTGAGAGTGCTTTTCTGCAAAGGAGACAGGATGACTGCACCATATTGAAGGGAGGATGGATGGAGTCATGTATCATGAGATTTTGGCCAACAACCTCCTTCCATCGGTAAGAGCATTGAAGATGAGTCATGGCTGGGTCTTCCAGCATGGCAACAACTCGAAACACACTGCTAGGGCAACTAAGGAGTGGCTCCATAAGAAGCAATTCAAGGTCTGGCCTAGCCAGTCTCCAGACCTGAACCAATAAAAAATCTTTGGAGGGAGCTCAAACTCAATCAGCCACAGCCTCGAAGCCTGAAAGAGCTGGAGAAGATCTGTATGGAGGGCCAAAATCCCTGTTGCAGTGTGTGCAAACTTGGTCAAGAACTACAGGAAACATCTAACCTCTGTAATGGCAAGCAAAGGTTTCTGTACCAAATATTAAGTTCTGTTTTTTTGCAAATTAATTATGTAAAAATTATACAATGTGATTTTCAGGATTTTTTTTTTTATTTTTTCTCTCACATTTGAAGAGTACCTATGATAAAAATTACAGACCTCTCCATTCTTTGTAGGTGGGAAAACTTGCAAAATCAGCAGTGTATCAAATACTTATTTTCCCCACGGATCATATTTTGCAATCTCTAATAATTTTACTCTCTGTGTGTAAGGCCAAATTCATACTTCCATGAAACATAGTCCGTGATGTATGGACTGGCTGAAGTGAACTCAACAGCTTTATAGGTGTGGCGCCCCGAGGGTTCGGTCGCTACAGAGGTATTGCATCTCACCCAGAGGTGTGATATCTCACTTCCAGTTAAGGATGGAGTGTGGCTCAGGACCCTAACACCCACATGCACTACACCACATTTCTGGGGGGCAGGGCAACGATGTTCCCGGATGTGAGCACAACTGCCCCTGTCCCTGGCTAGAGTGGGGGGAGGGAACACCTAGAAAGGGGGAACCCGGTAGTGTGTGGGTGGGGAGAGTAGATCCCGGGTGCACTGTATAGAGGAGTATATATGGTGGGCACCATCTTAGAGTCAGAGTAGAAAGTGGGAGAGCAGAGAGAGAGAAGGAGGCTGGGAGCAGGGGCTCTGCATGGGCTCTGCTCCGCAGGCAGGCCAAGTCTTAAGGCCTGGGCCTGGAGGAGAAGAAAGGAGAGGAGAGAAACGGAGGAGGCTCCAGGAGTGGAGTGAAGGGACTCCAGGCGTGCGGACCGGCCAGCCGCCACCACATGCCCGCCACTACCAGAGTAGGGGGGTCAGGCCAAGAAAGGGAACCGGATCCCTCATCTAGTGGAGGAGAGCAACTACTCTCAGCTAGTAACCGGAGGCCATGGCATTGTACATGCACGGCCCCTCGCTACACCCGTTAGGAAGGCACCATATAGGACCCAGAGAAACGGAACATACATTTGCCCGCCAAGGCCCGAGGCAGCTGGACAGAAACGTGGTCAATTGCGGGGTACGACAGGCCAGAGAAAGGACACACGAAGGGGGTCCTGAAAAGCATTTCAAAGGTACCTGGGAGTTGGCCGAGCCCCTCACCTGGTGAGCACAGCACGACGTGGGCAGCCATTACCTGCAGAAGTGGCTTGGAGTGTAAAACTGTGAGTAAAGACCCTGGACTGCATCACTGGACTCTGAGTCATTACTGTTGCTCCCGTGCACCATCACCCCCACCATCTGCACTCACTGCCCTGAGGCTATACTCCTCCCGTGGGGAGTTATACTACCCCCTGCTGCGCACACAACATCAGCCTCAGCGGTCTGCCCCGCAGCGGCGGTTCTCAGTGACCGAAATCCACTGGTGGCGTAGTCGTACATTTAAACATTACAAAATCAAGTAAACAGATCTGCCTCTGGTTTGACCACCCTGAGCCACGGGACCGGGTTGCCGCCACGGAGACTACAACCCCCAGCATTACACAGAGACCCGGCTCTGGGTATTCCCTCACACACGGCCCAGGGGGCGCGTCATAGGCATATATGAAGCTTTTCAGTTTAGGTAGGAAGACCGGTAGCCAGTGCGTACATCCCTATCCTCACATGTCTACATTCAGCCTAACATTACACCTACCTCTACATTAGACCAATATGCTAGAAAAAAATGCAGTTTAGGTTGGAACAAAGCTGTAATCTGCCATCCATAAATGCACATGAGACCAATACTGTACTTCGGTATTCTTCTGTTTTTTAACTATGGGTTATATATGAATCTGACAGAAAAATAGGTCTTTTTCCATCAAGCATGGCTTCTAGGGGCGATAATTTCTGCACATATGACAATCTCCAGAGTCCCTATAGCAGCACATTGAGATTGTAGCGTTCCATGCTACACAACTGTACAACTTTCTGTTTTACACGGTCCATGCTCACTCCAATGAGCACCTTAAATAATCTGTAAAACAACTACAACAACAATTATAAGAAAAAAATTAAGTGCAGTTATATACAGTAGCCTTTGAAGGACACTGTCCCAACAATCCAATTACAATAGTAAATCTCAAAATGGACTACACACTGTAATTCAATATATCTCAATTGTTGGTGTTCTTCATGCAATTTCTATAATTTATCACTTTTATTCATGGTCTCAGTTGGTGATATCTTTACAGCTGCTCAGAACATATTACATGTATTACATCATACAACTACCATGACTTATAGGCAACTTTCATTGAGAGGATGAAATCTTGTAACCAGGATCTGGATGTAAGGAAACATTTTTTCACAACAACAAACAGTTACTAGGATTGTCACTTCATTCATCTGTTCACTTTAATCACATTTTATCCTGCGTAAACTGTTATTCCAGCTGTTAGAAAGCTAAAACCTCAGCTAGCTGTTGTATTTGCTAATGAAATCATAGCGTACGATGGGTGTAATAGCTGAAAAAAGTATATATTTATGTTTTTAGATAAGTAATATATTATGTACTTTTTTTCAGTTTCGCATAAATGAATAAAAGGAGGGGTGGGGGGTGGGGTGGGAGTAATTTGTGGAATCTAAAGTTTTAACACATATTCTAGTTTGTTTCAAACGTATTTACTCATTATTTCCATTGTGGCTTTGCTACCTTTAGTTTTAATCTACAATGTGCACATTACAATAAGAATATGGAAAACCATTACATACTGAGCTGTGTCCAAATTTTTGACTGATACTGTATATAAGTTTCTTCATGTATCATAATATTAATGCAGATGTATTGTTTATATGTAAAGAGGTAAAAATTGAATCTCTTGGGCTCCCATGTGCCTTTTATAATACAAGTGTCTTCTTTCAATATACCCCTGTAAAGTGATACAATGCATGAGAAAGCCTTGCTCTGTTAAACTGTACCACAGTACTACGGAGGCCATACAGAAAATAACAGTTCTTTCAAAATGGACTTTTGTGAAAGGAAATTCTTAATGATGTCAACCTATGACTAAGGGCGGCTTTGAAACTGGCAAGACAGTGTATTTGTAGAAGAAAGTCTTGTCACACAGTTTCCATTGGAAGAAAAACAGTACTAAAGATGGTAATGTAGGGTTAACACAGTTTATATAATTCTTAAGAAAGTTCTTTGGCTAAACAAGTTACCAATAAACTAATAATATACCTTTACTTACATTTATGATTTTTCCAGTTGTAAACCCATACAGTTTATGTCCTCCTGGTGCTGGTGGACATTTATATTATTGGCACAGTGATACTTTTCATTTTATATATAATGTATCAAGCTGCGGAATAGGTACACTTTCCACTTACATATCTAAAAGTATATGCGTTGTTCTGACTTTTCTGATTCATTTATACTTTACTCATGCAAGACCTGGAGAATTTTCGTTTTGCATTTTCATGTTTTGTACGCTTCTTTTTTAAAATGTATCTTTATCTATAAAAATTTTTAAACATAAGACAAAGACATGGTAGGAAATGTGCTGACAGAAAAGAAGAACAAATAAAGGCTGTCACCAAAGTACAAAGTATTTTCTCAACAATGGGATCTTAACGGCAATCCGTGGCAACAGCACAAATCGTGTATAAAGGAACAGAATACAAAATTCCACAATTACACAAAACAAGTGACATTCCACATCCAAAACAATTAGAAAAACAAGGAATAGAAATTGCCAGGAAGAAACACAAGAAGAAAAAAAAGGGAAGAGATCAGAGAGAAAACAAAACAAAATGGAAAAGAGGGGGGAAGGTGAGCGGGAAAAGGGCTCAGGCCTGGGACCCAATAAACACAGACTAAGCCTAACCCAACAAGGGCCAGATAGTCAGCAGAAGATCTAAATTCCATTCAATAAAACCAGGTTTTATAAAAACATTCATAAGAATTGTTGATTGAGGAGGTGAGTTCCTCCATTAACATAACTTAATTCATTTTAGAAAACCAGAGAGTAAGGGTATGTGCAGACTATACGGGGTTGGCTGCGGAGAAGCCACCTCTGGCTTCTGATCATTATGCAAATGAGCGCCGGCCTCTTTTTTTTTTCTCACATGCAGACTTTCCCCATAGATACATCTATGGGGAAAGCCAGCATGTGGACCCACTGGAGAAATTGACATGCTGCGGTCTGGAAGGACGCACCGCATGTGAGTTGCCACGGGTGTGCCGCAGATGCATAATGGCCCTGGCATTTGTATAAATCCCATCCACTATGCTGTAACATCTGGCCGCTGCGGATTGTGTGCACATACCCTAACTTTCGGTGTGGAGTCTTTTTTCCTAAGCAGAAGAATGCACAATCTTGCAGTCATGACTAAGTTCCTTAATATAGATAGTCCATATATTTTTAGAGGAATGTTGCAGTGATGGAGAAGGACAAGAGCTGGGTGTAACTCAAATGTAAGATCTGGACTGTGATCTTATGTATTACTAGTTGCGCTGCGTCTGCAAGTCCAAGACCAGGCCAATTTTTACAATTCTGACCACTGTCAATTTATGAGGTAATTACTCTGGAACGCTTCAACGGATCCCACTGATTCTGAGATTGTTTTTTCATGACATATTGTACTTCATGATAGTGGTAAAATTATTTCGACATCACTTGCGTTTATTTGTGGAAAAAAAGGAGATTTGGCAAAAATTTTGAAAATTTTGCAATTTTCAAACTTTCAATTTCCATGCCCTTAAATCAGGGAGATATATCAAACAAAATAGTTAATAAATAACATTTCCTACATGTCTGCTTACATCAGCACAATTTTGGAACCAAAATTTATTTTTGTTAGGGAGCTATGAGGGTTAAAAATTGACCAGTGATTTCTCATTTCTAGAACAAAATTTACAAAACCATTTTTTTAGGGACCACATCACATTTGAAGTCACTTTGAGAGGCTTTTATGACAGAAAATACCCCAAAGTGACATCATTATAAAAACTACACCCTTCAAGGTGCTCAAAACCACATTCAAGAAGTTTATTAACCCTTCAGGTGCTTCCCAGGAATTTTTGGAATGTGAAAGAAAAAAATGAACATTTATTTTTTTTCACAAAAATGTTACTTTAGACCCCAATTTTTTTATTTTCGCAACGGGTATCATTAAAAAATTAATCCCAAAAATTTGTTGTGCAATTCTTCCTGAGCACGCTGATTACCCATATGTGGGGGAAAACCACTGTTTGGGCACATGGCAGAGTTCGGAAACGAAGGAGTGCCATTTGACTTTTTGAATGTAAAATTTGCTTAAATAATTAGCGGATGCCATGATGCGTTTGGGGAGCCCCTGATGTGCCTAAACAGTGGAAACCCCCAACAAGTGACCCCATTTTAGAAACTAGACCCCTCAGGGAACTTATCTAGATGTGTAGTGAGCACTCTGAACCCCCAGGTGCTTCACAGAAGTTTATAAACATAGAGCCGTAAAAAAAAAAAATTCACATTATTCCAACAAAAATGTTTTTCAGCCTCCAATTTTGCATTTTTATAAGGGTAACAGGAGAAATTGCACCATGCAATTTGTTGTGCAATTTCTCCTGAGCACGCTGATACCCCATATGTGGGGTAAAACCACTGTTTGGGCGCATGGCAGGGTTTCGGAAGGGAAGGAGCGCCATTTGACTTTTTGAATGTAAAATTTGCTTGAATAATTAGCGGACGCCATGTTGCGTTTGGGGAGCCCCTAATGTGCCTAAACAGTGGAAACCCTCACAAGTGACTCCATTTTGGAAACTACACCCCTCAAGGATTTTATTAAGGGGTATAGTGAACATTTTGAATGCAGAGGCATGACACAGAATTTGATAACTTAGGTCATCATATTGAATAAGTTGTCATTAGCTTGAGTGCAAGTGCTCGCTACTTGAGTTTGCATCGGGTACTCAGGTATGCACCAAGTATCGCCGGTGCTCAAGTGACATGTTCAAGTCCCCGCCCGCATGTTTCACGGTTATTAGACACCCCCAAAAAAAACATGCGGGTATCGCTTGTGCATGGCAGGCAATCCCCGCGAGGTTTCTTTGGCTGTATAACAGCTGCAAAACATATGGGGTGGAGACTCGAGCATGTTGCTTGAGCACCCGCTATACTCAATGGATCCTCGAGCACCCGATGCAAACTCAAGTAGAGAGCACTTGCGCTCAACACTAGTCGCCATATCGTCGTCTCTTTTTTTTCTTTACTTATGAAAAAATCCCAACCCCAACCCTAATACAACCCAAACCCTAACCCCAGCCCCTAGCCCAACCCTAACCCTAGCCCAACCCTAACGCTAGCGTAACCATAGCTCAACCGTAACCCTAGCCCAACCCTAACCCTAGCTCAACCCTATCTAAACCCTAACCCTAGCCCAACCCTACCCCTAGCCCAACCCTAACCCTAGCCCAGCCCTAGCCCAACCCTAATCCTAGCTCATTCCTAACCCTAGCCAAACCCTAACGCTAGTGCAACCATAGCTCAACCCTAACCCTAGCCCAACCCTAACCCTAGCTCAACCCTATCTAAACCCTAACCCTAGCCCATCCCTAACCCTAGCCCAACCCTAACCCTAGCCCAGCCCTAGCCGAACCCTAATCCTAGCTCATTCCTAACCCTAGCCAAACCCTAATGCTAGCGCAACCATAGCTCAACCCTAACCCTATCCCAACCCTAACCCTAGCTCAACCCTATCTAAACCCTAACCCTAGCCCAACCCTAACCCTAGCCCAACCCTAACCTTAGCCCAACCCTAACCCTAGCCTAACCCTAGCCCAACCCTAACCCTATCCCTAGCACAACCCTAACCCTAGCACAACCCTAACCCTAGTACAACCCTAGCCCTAACCATAGCACAACCCTAACCGTAACCCTGGCTCAACCCTATCCCTAACCCTAGAGTTTATTTTTTGCACCGTTCCTCGAGCGGTATAAGTAATTAGATGACTTTATTCTTCGGTTCGGTGCAATTACAGCGATATTAGATTCATATCGGGTTTTTATGATTGACAGCTGTCACACACTAAAAGACGCTTTTTTTTGCAAATACTAGTTTTTGCATCGCCATATTTTGAGAGCAATCATTTTTCCATATTTCGGCTGACAGAGTCATGTGACAGCTTGTTTTTTGCGGGACAAGTTAACGTTTTTATTGGTACCATTTTCGGGCATGTGACATTTTTTGATCGCTTTCTATTCCGATTTTTGGGAGGCAGAATAAATAAAAACCAACAATCCAGGAATTTTTTTTTTTTCTTTTTTTTTTATGCCGTTCTGTGTGTGGTAAAATCGATAAGTCAGCTTTATCTTTATTTTCTGGGTCCGTACATTTACAGCGGTACCATATTTATATTGTTTTTTTAATGTTTTCACGCTTTTACACAATAAAAACTATCTTAAAGAAAAAATAATTTTTTTTGCATCGCTTTATTCTGAGAGCTATAACTTTTTTTTCCCTGCTGTTGGAGCTGTATGGCAGATTGTTTTTTGCGGGACAAGATGAAGTTTTCAGCTGTACCATTTTTACTTACATTCATCTTTTTGGTTGCGTTTTATTCCATTTTTTATTTGGCGTTATGATGATAAAGCATCGTTTTTTGCTTTTTTTTTTTTTTATACCGTGTTCACTAAAGGAGTTAACTAGTGGGACAGTTTTATAGGTCAGGTCGTTCCAGACACGGCGATGCCAAATATGTGTACTTTTATTGTTTTTTTTTCATAAGATTATTTACTTATGGGTACAATATACTGTATATATTTTTTTTATTATTATTTTTTTTCAGATTTTTTTAAAATATCTTTACAATTTTTTTTATATATATTTTTTTCACTTTCTGACACTTTTTGATCTTTTATACATTGTCCCACTATGGGACTTTCACTTATGCAGTCTGATCAGCTGTATAGCACAGGAATGCAGCAACATCCCTGTGCTATACAGCCTGTCAGCGCTGCACAAGGAGTTTACTTTGGTCATGCAATGCGCATGACCAAAGTAACTTCTTGCCTCCTGGTGACCCGGATGTTGTTACGTTGACATCAGGACACCAAGGCAACATCCGGGACTGGACTCAGATGCGCGGGATGCCGGAGAGAAGGTAAGTATCGCGCTTACCTCCTCTTGCCACCGGAATGCTACGATCGATTTTGCAGAATTTTGGGGGTTAATGTGCAGCGAGCGGTGCGGGACCACTCCCTACACGTAGCATGGGGTGTCAGCTGTGACAATCAGCTGACACCCGGTGGCGATCTTGCCCGCACAGCCTGTGTGCGTGCGAAATCACTAAGGCGTACTAATACATATCTGGCTCTTAAGTCCCAGGGCGCAGATACGTATTAGTACGCCTTGGGCTACAAAGGGGTTAAAGTGAATATACACTTCCACAGTTCCTTCGATAGACAGAATCCCAAATCGCCTTCCCTTAGGCATTACAAATAGGTGGCAGGTTGGTCTGGATGTTTAATCAGCAAAGGATGAAAAGGATGAAAAGGATAGAGTATGTCTTACAGGTCCCGTATCCACACACAGAACTTCAAAAGTTGTCTTGTCACTATTATAAAGAGGTCTTGGAGAAAGTGATTGAAAAAATTGGGAAAGTTGTCCAACTCTCAAGGCTCCCAGGGAAGATGGGATAGAGATGCTGAGAAGGTGCTCCTTTGAGGGACATTTATGCCCAACTCCAAAATGGGATATTCTAAAGTAACCACTGTTTATCCAGGTATGAAATGCAGCATCAACTTAAGACCAGTGGCGTACCGCCAATGGCGGCAGGCCACGCGACTGCTATGGGGCCTGTGAGCTGGGGGAACCCCTAGCAGTCACCCCCCTTGTGCACTCCCCGCTCAGCTGCTTGATTGCCGCCGCCGCCCACCGACACTGTCTTCAGGCATTGCCGCGCGCAGTGCGCTGTGCGGCTGTGTATTGTAGTAATGACACAGCAGGGGCGACACTGCGCCTTTAATTGTGCTTGTGTCACCCCTGCGTCATTACTAGCAGACACAGCCGCACAGCGCACTGCACGCGGCCATGTCTGAAAACAGTGCCGGGGGGCAGCGGCGGCAATCAAGCAGCAGAGCGGGGGGTGCAGGAGCGGGGCCCCGATGAAGAAGGGGTCCTGATGAAGGGAGGCCCTGATAAAGGAAGGCCCCGAGGGGGGCCCTGATGAAGGCAGGCTCCGAGGGGGGCACTGATGAAGGGAGGCCCCTAAGGGGTCCTGACGAAGGGAGGCCCCAAAGGGGGCCCTGATGAAGGGAGGCCCCAAGGGGGGCCCTGATGAAGTGCCATCAATTAAGCAGCGCCGGTGGAGCAGGAGGGGGGCCCTGATGAAATGCCGGCTATCAAACACCGCCGGAGGTCCTCCCTGCGGAGATGCTGGGGAAGCGGTATGGGCCCCAACGGCGAGTGGGCCCCTTTGATGGTGCAGGGCCTGTGATGGCCATCAGACAAGCCGGCGGCCCTACACAGCTGGACCGGACACAGGCCAAGGGGCAGGTGAGTGAGGCTTGTCTCCAGATTCCCCAATCCCCATATTAAATATATTTCTAATGTGTCTTGTGTGTATGTCAGTGTGTATGACTGTATATATATATATTTATGTCTGTTTTATGTGTTTTTAAGAATGTGTTCAAATATGTACGTATGTCTGTATGTGTACTTATCTGTGTATCTGTTTGTGTATGTGCATATCTGTGTACCATGTGCATGTCTGCTTACCATGTGCATGTGACGCGCCCCTGGGCCTGTGTCGCGCTGCGTTGCGCACGCGGGAGCCTACCCGGAGCCGGATCAGTGGAGGGTCGTAGTCTCGTGGCGGTGACCCGGTCCGTGCCCAGGGAGTCAAACTAGACGGCAGTCTATTAGTAGTAAATAGTTGATGACTACGCCACCCGTTGAGTGCAGCCAGGAAGCTGCTGCTGCAGGGCAGACCGCTGAGGCCGGTGGTAGGATTGTGCAGCGTGATAGTATAACCCCCAACGGGAGGGGTATGGCCTCAGGGCAGCCGACGTGGATGATGGGGGTAGCAGGAACCACTCAGAGACGGTACGGTGTAGTTCAGGGTCTTTACTGGTAACAACGACAGACCCTCCCGGAGTACTTGCTAGCAAACGGGGCCTGGTCAGTCTTTGAGCAGATGGGATCTCCCCTGGCCAGGCGTAGTTGTAGGCCTCCCAAACTGACTGTACTCTTCTGGCTACCTTGCTAGAAGCTGATGTAAGTAGCCCACGTCCCTGAGTGTACCGTGTGGTGCTCACCCGTATGGCCGGTGACTCGGGGCCTTCTAATGGCTTCCGCTCCACGATGGCAGTGCTGGTCCCACGCGTGTGACCGTGCCTTCGGGCTTCTGGGCCAGAGGACCTGAAATCCCCTGCCTGACGGATTCTGCTGCGGGGTAGGAGTTAGTCCCCACAGCCTCGGACTCCGGGTCCGGTAAAGAATCTTCTTAGTCAGGGCGAGCGCTGCAGCTGCCAGCCCCTGACTCCTTGGAACTCTCCTGTTTCCTATGCTGCTTCTTGTCTCCACTCTCCTTGTCTGCAGGCTCAGGCCCCTGGACAGGGCCTGCCTGTGGAGCAGAGCCCATAGAGCAGCTCTGCTCCCTGTCTTCTCCTCTCAGAACTCCCTACCCTGCCTCAGCCCCAGGTTTATATAGGGGAAGTCCTTCCCCTCCCAAGACTGGGCAGGAGGTGTGGCATGCACAGGATCCCTGACCAAAGGACCTACCACCTGCTCTCAGACATAATATCTCTATCACTGTGGCAACCAGACCCCTGGGGTGTCACATTCCCCCCTAGTGAAATTTAGTACTCCGGGACTAAACATATTTTTTTAGAAAAACATAACAAGGTATAACAATAACAATACAATAAGAAAAACACATAAGATGGTTACGGCGTGTCCGCAACCGGGTGCAGTTTTGAAAAGCAAGGTGTCCATTTCACCAAAACAGGGAGACGTAACCAGGTAGGGGTCTGTCCTACCCCGAGTCCTTAACAGTCTTTTAGTCCATCCTGGGTTACGCTCCACTAACTGTACAAAGGATTCCCGGTAAATCCACCAAGGACTCCTATAAATAACTGGAAACACATAATATTTACAAGATATGGCCGCTCTCAGTCCTCGGCCAGTGGGGATAAGGATTGGCTGCTCACAGTCCTCAGCCTGTGGGGAGATGGGATGGCTGCTCACAGTCCTCAGCCTGGTTAAGGATAGGGGACACACGGGAACAGTTCACACTTGTCCCAACGGGGACCATATTTTAATTAGCAACACAAGTACCCCTACGGGTAACTATGTACAGTTCCACTTTACCGTACTTCAGTAACGGCATCCTCCTGCTCCTTCTTGTGTGTAGGCTTCAGACCCGTCCGGGTCCTCTTGGCCTTCCTCGTATTGGTAGTACTGCAGCTCCTCCTCAGTCAGACGGTGTACATGGAGGGCGTACAGTCCTTTGGCACCCTTATGCCGGGTGAAGGTAACCACATCACCCGGATAGAGATCACGTCCGCGGTGCCCGTCCGGGCTGGCATGTTGTGCGAAAAGATCTGCGCCCAGGGGTGGCACTGTGGAGGTTGAGGGCGCCGTAGGGGCGGCAGCGCCCGGGGGTACTCGGCCTTGCGACCAGGCCGGGGGTGCTTTGGAAGTAGAGGGCGCTGTTGGAACAGCGGCGCCCTGGTTCACTAGGCCTTGCGACCGGGCCTGGAGAGGGTCGCCGTTGATGACGCCCGGGGTCAGAGAGTGCGACTTTGGGCCTGGGCGCGGGCTGGTGGTGGCGGTGCCCAGGGCTGGAGGGCTCGGCTGCAGGGCTTGTTGCGGGGGCTGGAGCAGGTCGGTGTTCGCAGCGCCCGGGGTCAGCGGCTCCACCAGGGGGCCCGGGAGCAGGCTGACGCTGGCAGCGTCCGGGACAGGGAGACTCCTCTTACCTGCTCCCGCGACCGCTCCTGCGTCACGCGTCTTCTCCTGGTGCTGGTCGGGGCCCGCGACGGCTGGGGCGCTGCCGATGCTGGGCAGCTTAGTCTGCTGCCGGTCCGCCATCTTGCTGTCCGTTCCTGGTGTCCTCCTCCCCCCTAGTGGACCGTGGCCTACCTTGCGATGATCCTCTTCCGTAGGCTGCGGCTCCGCAGTCAATCGTCGGGGTAGAGGACCTGGCGTCGCGCTCCTGTGACGTCGGCGTCTGCTGGGCTCCTTCCAGGACCTTACGCAACGTCCGGACGTGAGGCGGGGCTTCAGTTCTCGCGCGCTTTCGGAGTCCACGCCCCTCTTCTTCCCGCGCGGCGTCTCCAAGATGGCGCCGGATGGCGGGAAAACTCCTCGGATGGCGGGAAGAAGGCAGAAGATGGCGCCGGATGGCGGGAAAACTCCACGGATGGCGGGAATCTTCACAGATGGCGGGAATCTTCACCACTGGTAAGTTTGAAAAGTCTCTTTTTCAGGCACGCAGTACCCGGTGGTTGCGGGCACGTTATCCTGCCGACTACGCCAAAGTTGACGCGCCCCTGGGCCTGTGTCGCGCTGCGTTGCGCACGCGGGAGCCTACCCGGAGCCGGATCAGTGGAGGGTCGTAGTCTCGTGGCGGTGACCCGGTCCGTGCCCAGGGAGTCAAACTAGACGGCAGTCTATTAGTAGTAAATAGTTGATGACTACGCCACCCGTTGAGTGCAGCCAGGAAGCTGCTGCTGCAGGGCAGACCGCTGAGGCCGGTGGTAGGATTGTGCAGCGTGATAGTATAACCCCCAACGGGAGGGGTATGGCCTCAGGGCAGCCGACGTGGATGATGGGGGTAGCAGGAACCACTCAGAGACGGTACGGTGTAGTTCAGGGTCTTTACTGGTAACAACGACAGACCCTCCCGGAGTACTTGCTAGCAAACGGGGCCTGGTCAGTCTTTGAGCAGATGGGATCTCCCCTGGCCAGGCGTAGTTGTAGGCCTCCCAAACTGACTGTACTCTTCTGGCTACCTTGCTAGAAGCTGATGTAAGTAGCCCACGTTCCTGAGTGTACCGTGTGGTGCTCACCCGTATGGCCGGTGACTCGGGGCCTTCTAATGGCTTCCGCTCCACGATGGCAGTGCTGGTCCCACGCGTGTGACCGTGCCTTCGGGCTTCTGGGCCAGAGGACCTGAAATCCCCTGCCTGACGGATTCTGCTGCGGGGTAGGAGTTAGTCCCCACAGCCTCGGACTCCGGGTCCGGTAAAGAATCTTCTTAGTCAGGGCGAGCGCTGCAGCTGCCAGCCCCTGACTCCTTGGAACTCTCCTGTTTCCTATGCTGCTTCTTGTCTCCACTCTCCTTGTCTGCAGGCTCAGGCCCCTGGACAGGGCCTGCCTGTGGAGCAGAGCCCATAGAGCAGCTCTGCTCCCTGTCTTCTCCTCTCAGAACTCCCTACCCTGCCTCAGCCCCAGGTTTATATAGGGGAAGTCCTTCCCCTCCCAAGACTGGGCAGGAGGTGTGGCATGCACAGGATCCCTGACCAAAGGACCTACCACCTGCTCTCAGACATAATATCTCTATCACTGTGGCAACCAGACCCCTGGGGTGTCACACATGCATGTCTGCTTACCATGTGCATGCATGTCTGCTTACCGTGTGCGTGCATGTCTGCTTACCATGTGCATGCATGTTTGCTTACCATGTGCGTACATGTTTGCTTACTGTGTGCGTCTATGTCTGCGTACCAAGTGCGTGCATGTCTGTGTACCATATGCGTGCATGTCTGCATACTGTGTGTGTGCACATGTCTGCATACTGTGTGTGTGTGCATGTCTGCGTACTGTGTGTGTGCATGTCTGCGTACTGTGTGTGCATGTCTGCGTACTGTGTGTGTGTGCATGTCTGCGTACTGTGTGTGTGCATGTCTGCGTACTGTGTGCGCATGTCTGCATACTGTATGTGTGCGCATGTCTGCGTACTGTGTGTGTGCATGTCTGCGTACTGTGTGCGCATGTCTGCATACTGTATGTGTGCGCATGTCTGCGTACTCTGTGTGCACGTGTTTGCATACTGTGTGTGCGTGCGTGTCTGCGTACTGTGTGTGTGCGTGTCTGCATACTGTGTGTGTGCATGTCTGCATACTGTGTGTGCGTGTCTGTGTACTGTGTATGTGTGCATGTCTGCGTACTATGTGTGTGCATGTCTGCGTACTGTGTGTGTGCGTGTCTGTGTAATGTGTGTGCGTGTCTGCGTACTGTGTGTGTGTGTGCATGTCTGCATATATGAAGGATGAGGGGACAGCCTGGGCCCTGTGTACTATACCTATATTTCTCCGCCGTATCTGTGCATCATGAATGTTGGTATGTATTAAAGGGCCCACTGAGACTCTTTCGCCCGGGGCCCACGAAAACCTGGAGTCGGCCCTGGTTGATAGCAATGATGGAGGAGGGAATGTCATGTGACACTCCCTCTCCCATCATTCCTCCTCTGCGTCTGACGAAGTGGCGTGATGACGCTCCACGCTCTGTCAGACAGTGGAGCTGGCAGCTGCTGAGGTGATGACAGAGACGCGCTGCAGAGACTGAAGCAGCGGGGAACGAGGAGCGCTAAGTATGTATTTATTTATAAATCAGTGAGTGCTGATAAAACTGGAGGACTGGGGGTGGCATTTTACCCTATGGGGGTCTACATTATACTGCGTACAGGACCATGGGGTGCATTACACTGTGTTGAGGACCATTGGGAGTGCATTATACTGCGTGGAGGACCATGGGGAGTGCATTATACTGTGTGGAGGACCATGGGGAGTTCATTATACTGTGTGGAGAAAAATGGCGAATGCATTATACTGCATACAGGACCATGGAGAGAGCATTATACTGCGTAGACGACCATGGTGAGTGCATTATACTGCGTGGAGGACCATGACGAGTGTATTATAGTGTGTTGAGGACCATGGCGAGTGTCTTATACTGTGTGGAGGACAATGGCGAGTGTCTTATAGTGTGTTGAGGACCATGGCGAGTGTCTTATACTGTGTGGAGGACCATGGCAAGTGTCTTATACTGTGTGGAGGACAATGGCGAGTGCATTATACTGTGTGGAGGAACATTTCGAGTGTCTTATACTGTGTGGAGGACCATGGCGAGTGTCTTATACTGTGTGGAGGACCATGGTGAGTGCATTATACTGAGTGGAGGACCATGGCGAGTGCATTATACTGAGTGGAGGACCATGGTGAGTGCATTATACTGTGTGGAGGACCATGGCGAGTGCCTTATACTGTATGGAGGACCATGGCGAGTGCATTATACTCTGTGGAGTGTGGAGAGGTGTGGGGCCATTATATTGTATGTAGGCCCATTATACTGCATGGAGGGCTGTGTGGGGGTCACAGTTGGGGGATCATACTGTGTTGGGGTCACCATACTTTGCCTTGGGAGTTGAGGTGGGGTACAATAGGGTCACTATACTGTGAATGTTGAGGAATTCACCATGGGGGTATCATACTGTGTTTGGGGACACTTTTGTTGGCATTGTTGGCATCACACTTTATGGGGCAATGAAAAAGGAATCTAGGACTTCAGCAGGAGGAAAATTACTATGTAAAGGCTGAAAAGTTGTGACATCTGCTCTTCTGTGACCCCGACAATTATTTAATTTTTTTTTTTGGGGAGGGGGGCCCAATTAGAACTTCTGCTATGGGGCCTCATTATTCCTATGTACGCCCCTGCTTAAAACAGTAGGAAAAAGTAGATTAGTAGTGATGAGCGAACGTGCTTGCCACTGCTTGGTACTCGCCCGGGCATCTCACTGCTCGAGAAGCTCGGCACTCGACGAGTATATCCGGGTTGCTCGGGTCTCCTCCCTGCATGTTTGGCGCTCTTTAGAGAGCCAATGAAGATGCAGGGATTGCCTGCCATGCACTATAATGCCGTAGCCATGTTGGTTGTGGCATTACAGTGATTGGCTGGCCGCACAGCATCATCAGGTGTATATAAGAATGGGCGCCTCCATGCTAGTCACAGTCTACCCCGGAATCAGGCAGAGTAGGGAGAGATGCTGCTGAGCTAGGGAGAGATTTGCTTGTTTATTAGTTAGTGTAGGTATACCACAACATCTATATATATCCATCTGAACTAACAGTCCTTCTGAGAACTAATCCAGCTGCATATAATCCATGCTAGGCACTCAGATAGTGTATGTTGCAGATTGCAGTGCATGATACAGCACAATAGGGTCCATTGAAAATTCTGTTAGTATAGGTATTCCACAACATATATCTATATCCATCTGAACTAACAGTCCTTCCGAGGACTAATCCAGCTGGATATAATCCGTGCTAGGCAGGCAGGCAGTGTATGTTGCAGACTACAGTGCATGATAAAGCACAAGAGGGTCCATTGAACGTCCTGTTATTTTAGGTATTCCACAACATATATCTATATCCATCTGAACTAACAGTCCTTCTGAGGACTAATCCAGCTGCATATAATCAGTGCTAGGCAGGCAGGTAGTGTATATGGCAGACTGCAGTGTATGATACAGCACAAGAGGTCAATTGAATGTCCTGTCTGCTGCTGCAGTAATAATTACAGATATTTCTAGACATAGAAAGGCAAATTGTTTTTTTATTTTAGTCCTGGTTATTTGCTTAAAAATCAATCCAGAGTACACCATTTTTCTGCTCCATTTGCTTGTTGACACTGCAGAATACAGCCAGATCCTTTGCATATTACGGCGATAAAAATCCAGAAATTTGTAGTGAAACTGGAAAACATTGGCCTCCATTTAAATTTTGTTGCAGTGTGTCAGTGAAGTTATTGACACAAGGTCGCTGTGAAAAACAGTAACCTACAGGCCAGCTATTTAAAACTGTGTTTCTCCGTCACATGTATCACATATAAGTGTGCTCCAAATTCAGCCATTTCTGGCCTCCATTTCAATTTTGTTGCAGTGTGTCAGTGAAGTTATTTACTTGAGGTAGTTGTGAATAATAGTAACCTACAGGCTAGCTATTCAAAACTGTGGTTTTCCGTCACACGTATCACATATAAGTTCGCTTCAAATTCAGCCATTTCTGGCCTCCATGTAAATTTTGTTGCAGTGTGTCAGTGAAGTTATTGACACAAGGTCGCTGTGAAAAATAGTAACCTACAGGCCAGATATTTAAAACTGTGATTTTCCGTCACACAAATCACATATAAGTGTGCTCCAAATTCAGGCATTTCTGGCCTCCATTTCAATTTTGTTGCAGTGTTTCAGTGAAGTTATTTACATGAGGTCGCTGTGAAAAATAGTAACCTACAGGCCAGCTATTTAAAACTGTGGTTTTCCATCATACGTATCACACATCACTGCGGTTCAACTCCAGCCATTTCTGGCCTCCATTTAAATTTTTTTGCAGTGTGTCAGTGAAATTATTGACACCAGGTTTCTGTGAAAAATAGTAACCTACAGGCCAGCTATTTAAAACTGTGTTTTCCGTCACACGCATCACATCTAAGTGTGCTCTTGGTTGAAAGCAATGCAAAAGTGAAAAAACGCATCAAAAACGCTAAGTGTGAACATAGCCCAAGGTGTGGAGGAGCATTTTTGTCTTTGGTTATTTATTTTGCCTTATATACAAGTCATTACCCTGGAAAGGATGTTCCTTAAAATATTTCCCAGGAAAATCCATTTTGGTTTCATTTTTGCATGTTTTATTGTGAGTCCGTAAAAGTGTCATAATACCTCTGACAACATTGTTGACAGCAGGGACCTGGGCGTCCGAAATTCTTCCAGGGGTCTTCCCCATGCTGATGTCATTTGAGCACCGTTCCCATTGATTTGGGCAATTTTTAGGCCCTCTACAGACCGCCGGGGGGAGCCGCCGGAAAAATGCTTGAGTTTCCCATAGACTTACATTGGGCTCGTTACTTGGTCCGAGCACTCGTGCATTCCAATTTGCTTGACCCGAACAACGAGTACCCGAGCATTTTAGTGCTTGCTCATCACTATAGATTACCCAAAATAAGGTACATAGAGGAAGATCTCTGTATAACATGTTAACAAACCACAGGATGGGTACAACAAGCTAGTGTAGCCCCATTTGTGGGGTGTGTTTTAAGTGATTCAACTAAAGTCCAACCAAGGAGCACTAATAACAGGAATATTTGTAAAGCTTTGCTCAATACTGACTCAAACTTTTCCCTCACCAGCCCTACACCAATCGAGAATTCTAGAGAAGTGAGAGGCTATATAGTAAGATCTGAAATCGGGCAAAACTCTACCACTTGAAGAAGTAGAACAATATAGAATGGCTCTTCTGATATGAGGGGCTTTACCAGATGATAGAAATTTGGTTTGGACAGATGCAAGAGTCATGAAGAAGGACGGCGGGAACCCCAATCAGAAGAGCTTGTATCACATGCAAGATCATGGAGAGAATATTCATTTTAAAGATTGCGCTGTTTCCAAACCATGTGAAAGAATTCATCATTCATCTTGAGCAGTTCTTTTGTACCAATTGGAGTAGTTTTGCAAAGTTAAGTGAGTATGTCGAATTTACATCTCTCTGTAATAAGATCCCTAAATATTTTACAGCTGAGTTAGCCCATTTAAAGCTGAAAGTGGCTTTCAGGGGCACAATAATGGAGGGGGAAGTGCTAACATTCATGGCCTCTGACGCGCCCAGGGGATGGAGACGACTCGGTTCCTGGGCCTTGTTGTGACCTGATCTCGGGGGTTGTCGCGGTGGCCGGCTCCCGGGCCCTTACCCTGGGTTCACTCTTAAAAGAAGGGGGGAAGTTATATGGGATAGGGAATGTTCGTGACGCCACCCGTGGTGTCTGGTGAAAATCACCAGCGCTGCGACAGTCCTCTGAGGCCGGTGTTCAGGCAGCTTAGTTGGTGCGGCTCCCCTCAGGTGGAGCGGGACCTCAGGGCAGCGTAAGTGTAGGGATGCAGGACAGAGGGGACCCAGCGGGGTCAGAGGAAGAATAGGCACACACACGACAGTTCACCTCAGTACCTTTACTGGTGGTGTTTCTGGCACGGTCCAGGGTACTTCAGGGTGAAGGGTGCATATCAGGATTCTCCCCAGTGAGCGGGTGTGGGGCCTCCTGTTTCTTGCCTTTCCTTGATAAGTTTCTGACCTGCCTGGAGCTAGGCCTAACTTGGTCTCTGTCTTGCACCTGCTGACCTGGTGGTAGGGCCTTCTGTTGGAGATCACACTCCCTGGTCTCTTGGGCCTCCGTGACTCCTGACCCTGGTATAACAGTCAGCTTTTGGTGTTCCCGGGACATATAGTTCGCCAGAGGTTCCGGTTATTTCTGCTGGATGTAAGGAATTCCTGCAGACGCGGACCCGGTGTCCGGTAAATGGTTTTGGGGTGAGCTGGTTAAGCTCCTCTGCCCCCTATGTTGCTCTCTTTCCACTCGCTTTCGGCCATGCTTGGGGCCCTCACTAGGCTTCACACTGGCAGTAGGCCTCGCTACTCATCACCGCTCTTTTGGCGTCGGCACGCCCTAGGCTCACTAATTTGAGCTCACTGAATCTGGACTGACCTGACAACCTCTCTGGCTGCAGCAGACTTCACACAGACTTCACTCTCTGTGGACTCCAGACTGCGACTCCAGGCTTCAGACTCCACTGCCTAGCTCTGCCTTCCCTTTTTATATCCCTAACGGGCTCCCTCTGGTGGTCTGAGGTGGAAGGTGGAGGTGTGTGAATGCTATGAGGGCCTCTTGTGGAGGAATCCGTCCATGCACCCCTCTGGGATCTGTGGCACCAACGCGCAGCAGGGCGCCACACCTCTGATTTGGAAAAGTTAATTTTAAAATCAAAAGGGCCATTGTATTAGCAGAATTCTACCATCAAGTTTGGAACAGAGATATCTGGATTAATAATGAAGAAAAGCAAGTCATCTGTATAGGCCGCAATCTTGTAAGAAGAACCGCAAACACAGGGGACATAATGTTGGTATTAGACCAAATTCTCCTGAGGAAGGGTTCCAGAATAAGTGTTAAAATTAAAGGAGAAAGAGGACACCCCTGATATGTGCCGTTACTTATAACAAACTCCTGTGATAAAACTCCATTTACCTTCATATTAGCGTTCTGTATTATGTATAGGGCAGAAATCCAACGTGGCATGTTAAATTTTAGTCCCAAGCCACAAAGTGTCTCATTGGTGAAAGACCGGTTTACCCTATAAGCGGTCTTTTCTTCATCAGTAGATGAAATCACAAGGGGACTGAGACTTCACTCTGACTCTATGTATAAGATTTATTGCTTTGGTTGTGTTGTCCCTAGCCTCTCTACCTCTCAAAAAACCCGTGTGATATGGATGGATAATCATTTTTTGCAATTAATTTGATATCTACATTAAGGACTGATATATGAACTCGTAAGAAGTCCCCTGGGAAAGAGGAGCCTTTAGATATCGCATTGAAGTTGGAGATAAGATGAGGGGAAAGAGTATCTATGAAATGCTTATAATAGGATAAGGAGAACCCATCTGGACCAGGAGCTTTCCCCAATCTTTTATAGCTGCCCGTAATTCGCCTTCAGTAAAGGGCAACTCAAGGGTCTTTTTGTCGGCTTCTGACAAAGAGGGTAAACTAGACTCTTTTATATATGTTTGGATGTGGGACTTGAATTCGGGTTTTTGTGTTGTGGGGTTAATTGAATCCACTGAGTAGAAGGAGGAGAAGAAGGTTTTAAACCTGGTTGGAGCAGGCACCACATATCAATCAATTGATGCTCTTGCAAACATTTTATACAGTAAATGTTTTTGCATGGGGCAACTTCCATAGAGTTGTCCATAGAAAGATCAAAGGCTGTGTTAAAGTCTCCCCCTAGAATCTGCATTCCCTCTGCAAACATGGCCAGTTGTTCTAAATAATTGTAAAGTGCTTTGTCCTGACCTGAGTTGGGTAGGTACAACGGAAGCAAATGTCATCTTATTGGAGGCGATAAAACTTTTGACCATGAGCAGGCGTTCATCTCTATCAGTGCGAGACTCAGAGTATACCCAAAAATCGAGCGTGATTTAAGTATACAGGAACCTCTCGATTTTGAGTTTGGTGAAAGTCTGTGGGAAACCTGTAATTAGAAATTTTAAAAGATTTGTTTTGGCAAAAGTGAGTTTCCTGCAGAAAGGCAATGTCCAATCTTCTTTTATAAAGAAGATTTAGTAATATGAACCATTTTCCAGGTTTGTGTAAACCTTTAACATTTATGGAGCCCACTGTTAGTTCCAAGATATAATCCATCGACATCCTTGCAAAGGATCGGTAGGGTTATGCGTGAGGAGAGAAAATCAGGAAGGGAAAAAAAAGGGGGAGACACAACAACGTAAGGATTTATTAATAATACTTTTATATATCTAATGTAGTTATCATAACAAATATAAACTCGGAACGAGAAAAATATGTCAAAGGTGAACATAATCAGGGAAATCAAAAACCCAGCCCCAGCCAATGATTAACTGTCAATACCCCAACACACCAGCCCACTGGGCAATAGTGACCACGGTATAGGATACATTAAACTTCATCTGTTCTGTTAAGTCTTCCTCACTGGGGGCGGGGGGGTTGGCTTAAGAATGGTGATCGGAAAGATCTGCTCTGTTCTGAGCGTGAAACGGCTGTTGTTCGGACTCCACACTCCCCCTGCTTGTCTAAACAACTTTCCCACCACATCAAATAAAGGACACCTTCTTTTATTTAAGGATTGGTGAGTGCTGCCTTTACTTTTTTCTTTTTACAATTAGACTCGTTTGTTTGGCATAGCACCACTGCATTTCCTTAGTTGTGAAAACAGGTGTATTCAGATCATTATCAAATGGTTAGGGCCATCTCTTCCATTCATAAAAAGATTCTGAACTGTACAAAAAATAATTTTTGTTACTGTGCAAACAAAAAGATCATTACACCTGACAAATGAGCATTTTGCTTGTTCATAGGGTGATCGGCAACCTGTAGAAACTGCAAGATTATTGTGAAATGAGTGTTCCAAGATATGCTCTTTCACAAAGGACTTCTAGGCTACCAGTATATGATGAGTTTTTTCAGCAGCATTTCTGCACCAATGAAGTAAATTAGGTTACTTGCGTTTTTTTTTTCATTGCATTTTGAGTGTGTTACATGTGTTTGTATCACATTTTCAACACTCGTTTTTTTCTCATTTTGATTTGTCATGTTTTAAATAAAGCAGCTTTTGATTATACCTCTTAATATATGGTTTTGAAAAAAACTTTATTGATGCATTCATGTACGGATTTCATGTGTTTTAGGCTATGTTTCCACGATGAGCTTTGGGTGAGTTTTTGATGTTGGAGAATTTCTACACAATTTCTGCACCTACTATTTAAATTAGGTTACTTGCGTTTTCTCGTTGTGTTTTTTAAACATGCATTTTTATCGCACAGAAAACTCAGCGTACCCGCAAGAGAAATTGGCATTCTGCAGATTTGAAAAACGCACCGAAGGCGAGTTTCCATAAATAAAAAGCACAGTGGGCATGAGATTTCTAGAAATCCAATCCTCTTTGCTGGAACTGAAATATGCTGCATTTTTGAAACAGGAAAAACATGCAGCGTCAAAACGCAATAAAAGCTCATTGTGGGAATGTAGCCTCAGTGTTTTTGCAGCATATATAGTATATAACGTTTTTACCTGTGGATTTTCTGCATCTATTACAAGTGTATGGGGAAAATCTGCACATAAAACTCAGCGTAGTCACAAGAGAAATTGGCATGCTGTGGATTTCAAACAAGCACCGCTGCTCAGTTTGCACAGAGTAAAAAAACATAGTGTTCATAAGATTTCTATAAATCCCATTCACTTTGCCGGGACGATGCATTTTTTTTGTATAGTTCAAATATGCAATATCGGAAACTCATCAAAAACTCATCATCGGAGCTTAACCTTAGGCTCCATCTAGGTCAGTATTTCCCAAACCCGTATACAGGCCCCACCCCCCCACCCCCCCCGCAACACATCATGTTTTCAGGATTTGCTTAGTAATGCACAGGTGAGAGAACCTAAGTATCAAAAAACTGCAATACGACCCATGGTATGGGTAAAGTGACCCAAAAATTTTCTTAAACATCCAGACACAAAAATACATACGATGGTGGGTGAGGGTGGCCCCCTGACGAACCATTTGCGAAATGCGCATTGGCTACTTGGTGGATGAGTAAGTTACTTGAAATATTCATTATATGATTGTCTTATGCTTTCTGACTGGGTGATACTTCTTATCTTATTTGTATACATGTTTACTTACTTTAGCTGAGTATATGCTATTATTACAAATTTATTACATAACATGTTTATCACTCAGCTTATGTAGTATTTACATTTTACTCTATTCATTGTGGGGTCCCCTCGGTTACTCACCCACCATCGTATGTATTTTTGTGTTTGTATTCTGGATTTTTACAAAACCTTTTTATCATCCAATAAAATATATATCTTTTTAAATCTATTAAGATGACTTTAGTCCTGTGATTCTTTTTTTGGGGGATTTAGGTGAGAGAATTGTGTCAATTACTGATGGCCTGATAATAATTCCATCACTTGTGCAATGTTACGGATCCGGGTGGTGGAACCTCTGTGCTTCGGTGCAAGGAGGGACCAGAGGGGCATGACTAAGTGCCTACTCAGCCTGATCAAGGTCGCACGGCGGCTCAATCGACTACGTGAACCATTGAGGGACCGAACAGGGGGACCAGGTGCCACTCTGGGACTGACCTTGTGTGAGAGCAGGTGACTCCCACGGGTCAGATGGCAGGAACTGACCGGTACAGCGGATGAGCACGGTAGGAAGGCTGACGGGTGCTCCAGGTAGGCAAGCTGGCGGGCACGACAGGTAACAGGTAGGTGCTCCAGGTAAGCAGGCTGGCCAGCAGAACTATAGACAGACTGGCAGGCTGGATTGTAGACAGACTGACGAGCAGGACTGACAGGCAGTGGGACCTGAGGGCTGAAGCAAGCGCACAGAACAACAACCTTGCACAGGAACCTCCATTTTGGAGGAGGTGCCCTATAGGACGCGCGCGTGGCCCCTTTAATAGGGGGGGAGCGCGCACACACGCGCCCTAAGCACAGAGCCTGGGAAGCTGCTCGCGGTGCGCGCCACAGCAGCAGGGGAGCGGGAGGATGCCGGATTTGGACCACGGCGGTGAGGGGAACGGCGTCTCTGCCCGGCAGGAGGCAGAGACGCTGATGCTACAGTACCCCCCTCCTTTACGCCTCCTCTTCTTGAGGCCCGCAAGAAATTTTTTAAGAAGATGAGGGGCAAGAATGTTCTCCCTGGGTTCCCAAAACCTCTCCTCAGGGCCAAACCCCTTCCAATCCACAGGAAAGAAAGTCTTTCCTCTTACCCTCTTGGTGGCAAAAAATGTTTTCTACCTCAAAGACATCCTCAGCAGAGACTGGAGCTGGAGCAGTACCTGGATCGTCAGAGAAAGACTTAAGGACAACAGGTTTGAGGAGGGATACATGAAAGGAGTTGAGAATCCATAAGGTGACCGGGAGTTTCAGCTTGTAAGCCATGGGATTGATTTGGTTCAGAACTTCGAATGGACCGATGAACCGCAGACCCAACTTATAGGAAGGTATCTTGAGACAAACATATTTGGAGGAAAGCCAGACCTTGTCTCCCAGACAGAATTGAGGCGGCCCAGACATCTCTTATCAGCATGTTTCTTCATCCGCTCGGAGGACTAAAGAAGAGCAGATCTAGTGTCTTCCCAAATAGCTGAAAATTCGCTGACCAGAGACTCAGCGGCAGAATTGTCCACAGAAGAGGAGACGGGAAACGGAATCCGGGGGTGTTGACCATAGACCACAAAGAACGGGGATTTAGAAGAAGACTCATGGTTATTATAGCAGAACTCGGCCCAGGGCAGGAGCTCAACCCAATCGTTATGGTGAGCGTTGACAAAGTGCCGAAGAAAGCTGGTAAGGACCTGGTTGATACGTTCCACTTGACCATTGGACTGAGGGTGATAAGCAGAGGAGAAATCCAGGGAGACATCCAGCAGCTTACACGTAGGTCTCCAAAAGTGCGAAGTGAACTGAACCCCGCGATCAGACACAATGTGGAGGGGTAGGCCGTGGAGACGAAAAACGTGATGGATGAAGTCCTTAGCCAGCACCGATGCAGACGGGAGACCAGGCAGAGGGATGAAGTGGGCCATTTTAGAAAAGCGGTCAGCGACCACCCAAATGACAGTACAACTGGCAGAAACAGGGAGATTCGTAATGAAGTCCATTGCAATGTGTTGCCATGAAGCGGAAGGTACGGGAAGAGAAAGAAGACGGCCGGCTGGAAGGTGCCTGGGAACCTTGTTATGGGCACAGTAGGAACAAGCCGCGACGAAGTCCGCAACATCCTTGCATAGAGAAGGCCACCAGTAATGTCGGGCGATGAGCAGAAAGGTCTTCCTTCTGCCAGCATGACTGGCTAGTTTGGATGAATTTCCCCAGAGTAGAACTTTCTTACGATCCGTAAGCGCTGCAAAGGTCTTACCGGGTGGAAGATGAGAAAGGTCAAACGGAGCCACAGTAATTACTTTGGAGGGGTCAATGATATGTAGAGGCTCCTCCTCTTGGTCGGAAGACAGGAATGAGTGGGAAAGAGCGTCAGCTTTAATGTTCTTATCCGCCAGGCGGTAATGCAGAGTGAAGCAGAACCGGGCAAAGAATAGAGACCACCTGGCCTGATGCGGATTTAATCTTTGGGCGTTCTGCAAATAAGCCAGATTTTTGTGTAGATGACCACCGAGTGCACAGCCCCCTCCAGCAAGTAGCACCACTCCTCCAGCGCTAATTTGATGGCCAACAGCTCACGATCTCCTATGGAGTAGTTGCGCTCAGACGAGGAGAAGAGCTTGGAAAAGAAGCCGCAGGTTACCATTCTCCCGGACGAGGATTTCTGGGTGAGCACCGCTCCGGCTCCGGAGGAGGATGCATCAACCTCCAGGAAGAACTGCTTGTTGTAATCCGGACGGTGTAGCACAGGAGCGGAGGAGAAAGCTTGTTTTAGGGAGATGAAGGCCTCCTTCGCTTCGGAAGTCCATTCCCTGGGATTTGCTCCTTTATGGGTGAGCGTGGAGATGGGAGCAGTACGGGAGGAGGAATGAGGGATGAAGAGGTGGCAGTAATTTGCGAAGCCCAGGAATTGCTGAATCGCCTTCAACCCCTCCGGTAGGGGCCATTTTAAGACGGCAGAGACCTTTTCGGGATCCATCCACAGACCAGTCTTGGAGATAATATAGCCCAGGAACGCTAGAGAGGTCAGCTCAAAGAGGCATTTCTCGAATTTAGGGTATAGGTGATTCTGCCAGAGCCTTAGCAAAAACGAACATCCCTCCGGTGTGAGGGTAGATCCGGAGAGAAGACCAAGATATTGTCCAGGTACACCACCACGCAAGAATACAGGAGATCACGGAAGATGTCATTAACCAGCTCCTGGAAGACGGCTGGAGCATTACAGAGACCAAAGGGCATTACGCGGTATTCGTTGTGACAGTCCCGGGTGTTGAATGCCGTCTTCCACTCGTCTCCCTGGCGGATCCGGACCAAATTGTATGCCCCACGAAGATCGAGCTTGGTGAAGATCTTCGCGCCTTTGAGGTGGTCAACAGGGGGTACTTATTTTTGATGGTAATCTGGTTAAGACCCTGGTAATCGATAGAGGGACGAAGAGAGCCGTCTTTCTTCTTGACAAAGAAGAATCCTGCTCCAGCCAGAGAGGTGGATTTCTGGATAAATCCCCTAGCAAGATTCTCCTCTATATACTCAGACATGGCCTGGGTCTCAGCCAGCGACAAGGGGTAGATACCCCTGCGGGGAGGAGAAGCACCAGGTACCAGGTTGATGGGGCAATCATACGGCCTATGAGGTGGTAGTGTCTCAGCTTCCTTCTTGTCGAAGACGTCCACATAGGACCAGTAGGGTGCTGGCAGACCAGGTACATTAGCCGGAGTAGACGGGGGTTGAGCAGGACGAACCGGAAGCAGACAGGACTCATGGCATTCCTGACCCCAACGGAGCACTTCCCCAGATCTCCAATTCAGGGCGGGCTTATGTCTTTGTAACCAGGTTAGACCAAGCAAGAGGGGGTGAGAGAGACCGGACAGCACATGAAAGGAGATCTTCTCCGAGTGCAGCATTCCCACCTGAAGGGCTACAGGCTCTGTGACTTGCAAGATGGTCTCTGGAAGAAGCCTCCCATCCACGGAGGCAACCGGCTACGGTTCAGCCAGACGTACAGTAGGAATCTGATACCGCTCCACAACAGCCTGTTGAATGAGATTCCCAGCGGCTCCGGAAACCAGATGGGCAATCTCGAAGAAGAGGGTCTCACCACTGGAAATAGAAACAGACAGAGTCAAGGACGGAGAGGATTTACTCTTGCCTAGGGCGACCTCTCCGAGCGGTCCTAGAAACTGGAGTTTCCATGTTTCACCGGGCAGGAACGGATCAGATGCTCTTTACTGCCACAGTAGAAGCAACTCCCCTCGGCTCGGCGCGTCTCCTGGCGAGACTTGACCATCTTGGTTTGGTCAATTTGCATGGGTTCAGGCGAAGATGCCCGGGGAATTGCTGGTTGAGAGGCAGGCTATTGGAATACAGGAGCGAACCGCGAAAATCTTCTCTCCCGGGTAGTCTCCTTGGCACGTTCCAGAAAACGGATGTCAATCCGGGTAGCTAATGACACCAGGTCGTCCGGAAAGACCATCCCAGAAGGTGGACACCAGGGCCTCGTTGTTCCAGGCAAGCTCAGATGCGAGGGTTCGGAAATGTATGGCATACTGGCCCACGGTGAGACTCCCTTGGCGGAGACGGAGAAGTGAGGAGGCAGTAGAAGATTTTTGTCCGGGCTCATCAAAGACTTTCCAGAAGGCAGTGAGGAAAGCCGGAAGATTGGACACCAAGGGATCCCCTCTCTCCCACAGAGGGTTTTGCCATGCCAATGGCTCCCCGGTGAGGTGACACATGATGAACGCCACCTTGGCCCAGTCGGAGGGGAACTGATGTGCCAGGAGTTCAAAGTGCAGCGTGCACTGATTTAGGAAGACCCGACATAAGACGGGGTCACCACCAAATCGTGGAGGAGCAGAGAGCCGGGGTCCAGAGCCGGGTGCCATAGCGCCAGTAGGTTGAGGTGCGGCCGGAGCGGGTGCCGCTCGGCTAGAGACGGACACAGATGGGATGGACAGCGTTCCAGACGAGAGTTGACAGACCACAGATAGGACAGGATAGTCTCCTATTGGGATCTCTGATGTGAGACCTCCTGGTACAGGTCAGAGAGTGAAGGAGCCTGGGAGCCACCTGTGCAAACTGTTACGGATCCAGGTGGTGGAACCTCTGTGCTTCGGTGCACGGAGGGACCAGAGGGGCGTGACTAAGTGCCTACTCGGCCTGACCAAGGTCGTACGGCGGCTCAATCGACTCCGTGATCCAGGGAGGGACCGAACAGGGGGACCAGGTGCCACTCTGGGACCGAACTTGTGTGAGAGCAGGTGACTCCCACGGGTCAGATGGCAGGAACTGACCGGTACAGCGGATGAGCATGGCAGGAAGGCTGACGGGTGCTCCGGGTAGGCAAGCTGGCGGGCATGACAGGTAACAGGCAGGTGCTCCAGGTAAGCAGGGTGGCAGGCACAGCAGGTAACTGGCAGGTGCTTCCAGGTAAGCAGGCTGGCCGGCAGAACTATAGACAGACTGGCAGGCTGGACTGTAGACAGACTGACGAGCAGGACTGACAGGCAGTGGGACCTGAGGGCTGAAGCAAGTTTTAGCACACAGAACAACAACCTTGCACAGGCACCTCCATTTTGGAGGAGGTGCCTTATATTGGGGCACGCGCGTGGGGCCCCTTTAAGAGGGGGGAAGCGCGCGCGCCCTAAGCACAGAGTCTAGGAAGCTGCGCACGGTGCGTGCCAGAGCAGCAGGGGAGCGGGAGGATGCCGGATCTGGACCGCGGCGGTGAGGGGAACGGCGATGCTACGTGCAATACTAAGAAAAGCCTGAAAACATGATGTGTTGGCGACCGTGAGGACTGGAGTTTGGGAAACACTGCTTTGGGCTATATAGATAAACTGTAGTCCACAATCTCAGCTCTTCCCCAATGTAGCTCAGCTAAAAAGCAGATAACAAGCAACAGTGAGGCAAATGAATAACAAAAAAGTTCAATTTATGGACAATGATGTATAATGTTTGAGCTTACTGTTGGACGCGAATCAATGGGCATTGAATTCCCTATTTAGAACCCTTTTATATTAATCTATAAGCTAAAGCAGATAGAGGATACAAAAGTGTCTGCCATTCTGGGGGATTTACATCACAGTACATGCACAGCTCAAGGATGTCAATTTATTGAAAACTTGCTTGATTCAACCATGAGATACTGCTAATAGCTTGGGGGATAAAGTAGCTAGATACTCTGTTATCAGTTCATTATTAGGGGACACTTCAAACTAAAAATACATGTTCAAAGTGTACAGTGCCTTTAATTGGGCTGTGGCTAGCGCCGCTCATCTCCCCACTGCATCGCCGCTGACCTCTGTGCAGAGCGATGTTTAAACTTGGCCGGCGGCCGCGACCAATCAGCGATTTTGGCGCCAAATTTAACACCGTTCTGCTGATTCGTCACGGCTGCCGGCCGTGACCAATCAGCGAGATCGGTGCCAAGTTTAAACACCGCTCTGCTGATTGATCGCGGCCGCCGGTCGCGACCAATCAGCGATTTTGACGCCAAATTTAAACACCGCTCTGCCGATTGGTCACGGCCGCCGGCCGCGACCAATCAATGAGATCGGCGCCAAGTTTAAACACCGCTCTGCCGGCCGCAACCAATCAGTGAACCGTTTTACTGAGGACCGGGCAGCGGCGCCGTCCCTCCCTTCACACTTGCCGTCGGGAGATCAGCGGCCCAAGTCGCTGATGTCCCGACGGTAGCCGCATGGGGGTCAGCGACGCCGCAGGTCGGGGTACTTATGCTGCATCGCCGCTGACCTCCGTCCGGCAGATGAACCGCTAACGGCCGCCATCTTTTTCTGAAATCCCACGTCGCTGATTGGCCGCGGCCGGACCAATCAGCGACGTGGGATTTCCTGGACAGACAGACAGACAGACAGACAGGATAAGACGATTATATAAATTAGATTGCTGTATTACAGCTTCTGGTGGTAGTTCCCATTAAAAACAAGCTCACATTCAGAGAAAATATTCAGATCCACAAAATAGACTTTGCAGAATCACACAGTGCAATTTAATATTATAACAGAAGAAATTTATCGACATGTTAAACAGTTCAAAAACCCTTTGCTTCACTCTCAGTCTCCCATAGAGTTGTATCCGATTTGCAATTCCGTACAGGGAAACAAATGCATGTGCCCTCATCGTCATGCTTGACATTGTGATATTCTCCAGCTACTTTCTAACATGTAAAATATAATTATTTTTAAAGCTGATAACATGGAGAGACTGGCAACGAGCTGTTTCATTAAATCAATGAGCAGTATAATTAGACTTTACTGAAACAGACAGAACGTGTACAGTATGTCCTCCTCTTACTGTTTCCACAATGCAGAAGCTTTCAAGATGAATATGAGAAACCTACTGTGTTGGTAATGACAGTCTAAAAGAACTTAATAATTAGACCCAGAAGTCTTGGAAACAGGTGAAAGAGGTAATATTTTACCATACAGAAATAAGGTCAGAGCAATAAGGCACTGTGGGAACATGTCACTCACTATCTTTTCATTGCACCTGAAGAACCTTGGTGCATGAAGATATGAGATTCATACTGTATATCTCTAACCCACATCTTCATCTACATGTAAAAGATGTCTGAATATGAACACAGATGCAGGGATATACTTACAACGTATGCAGCCTTAGGCACCAAGCCTAAATATGCCCCCATTAAAAGAACATGTACTGTTGACAATTACCGTATTGTCTTATGTCATTTCATAACTATAACTGGTCAATATTATCAAAGAAGTTTTATCAATGATAAAACTAATATATATAATTAATCATCAGTTTTGATGCTATAAAAATGAATGTAATTGGTGACATGATTGAGAAATGTAAATGACGCTCAATGACATGTACACAAGGCATTGCTGCCTAACATACAGCCAGGTAATGGCATTTGGTGGGGTGGACAGTGCCTGGCAAGACACATGTTCTCTATTACAAAATACAATTTACTCTATGAAGAGGCAGACTTTGGAATCTGTTTACATAGAATAACTCTATCACCAAACTTTATTAAATCTACCACCATACAGGGACTGAGTACAACTCAACTCCGTTAAAACCTATTTTTTTGGTCAATAAAATTTCTCAACATATATGTTAAATACATCCCTGTGACAGATGCCATACAGTAGCATTCAACACCTGTGGGCTATTGTCTTAAAAAAACAAACACTACAAGAAAATTTTTTCAAGATCATTTCACAGTGGCATTTGACCCCTGTGAGACTTAAAATAGTCTTCCCAACTAGTGATGGGCAAGCATTAAAACGCTCGGGTGCTCGATGCTCGGGCCGAGCAAACTGGAATGCTCGGGTACTCGACCCCAGGCAACGAGCCCAATGTAAGTCTATGGGAAACTCAAGCATTTTTCTGGCGGCTCCCCCCTGGTGGTCTGCAGAGGGCCTAAAAATTCCCCAAAGCAATGGAAACAGTGCTCAAATGACATGGGAACAGCATGGGGAAGACCCCTGGAAGCATTTCTGACTACCAGGTCACTGCTGTCAACAATGTTGTCAGAGGTATTACATCACTTTTATGGACTCACAATAAAACATACAAAAACGAAAGCAAAATGGATTTTCCTGGGAAATATGTTAAGGAAAATCCTTTCCAGGGTAATGACTTGTATATAAGGCAAAATAAATATCCAAAAACAAAAATGCTCCTCCACACCTTGGGCTATGTTCACACGTAGCGTTTTTGATGTATTTTTGCACTTTTGCATTGCTTTCAACCAAGGCAAATGCATTCACTGGTAAATGTCATTTTAACATTTTACAATCTTATCTGGCCATGTGGTGTGTGACACATCATCAGACACATCCTGTTTCATTTATGATGGAGGGACTCTGAAAGTCACAAAGCCTATTTTTATAGGGCCATCAGGCGGCCCTTACTATTCTTAAAGGGCCCGCAGTCGGACCTTGCTATTATTAGAGAGCCATCAGTCGGCTATGCTTTGTTGTTCCCATTATTAACGAGTGGGTCTCCTATACTGTTATAGCGTATGTAGTGGCTGCAAGGGCTTCCAAAAATTTGGAGGCTCTCCAATGCCCCTTGGAAAAGACGTAGAGGTCGAAGAGCCTCCTAAAATCCTAAAAACAATGTTCCCATTATTAGGAAGTGGGTCTCCCATAATGTTTACCTATGGAGTGAATGCAAAAGCTGCCAAAAATTTGGAGGCACTCCAATGCCCCTTGGAAGATACGTAGAGATCGGAGAGCCTCCTAAAAACAATGTTCCCATTATCAGGAAGTGGGTTTCCCATAGTGTTTGCCTATGCAGTGAATGCAAAAGCTGCCAAGAATTTGGAGGCACTCCAATGCCCCTTAGAAGAGATGTAGAGGTCAGAGAGCCTCCTAAAAACAATGTTCGGATTATTAGAAAGTGGGTCTCCCATAGTGTTTGCCTATGCAGTGAATGCAAAAGCTGCCAAAAATTTGGAGGAACTCCAATGCCCCTTGCAAGACACGTAGAGGAGGTGATATGGTAGAGATGGTGGTGAATGATATGGTGATGGAGGATGAGGAGAAGGAGGAGGACAAGAGCAAATAGACAAAATCAGGAAGCATATACCCATGTCTAGGTCTGAAGACAGAGGTGCATGGGAATAGAATTAGACATCCCCAAAAAAGACACTGTTTATGAGTTTAGGTGTTGAGAAGTCTGGCCCAATCCAGCTCTTGTTCATTTTTAGAAGAGTCAGCCTGTCAGCATTTTCAGTTGACAGGCGGATGCGCCTATCGGTTATAATTCCACCGGCAACACTAAAAACCCGCTCTGATAAAACGCTAGTGCCAGGGCAGGTCAGGACTAGTGTTGAGCCACCCCCGTAGTGTTCGGGTTCGGTTCGGTTCGTCGAACACCGGGATGTTCGAGGAACTGTTCGTCGAACTGTTCGTCGAACACCTTAGAACACCATCGAACACCGTTAAAACCAATGGCAGGCAAGCAAAAACACATAGAAACACATAGAAAACACCTGCAAAGGTGTCCAAAAGCTGACAAACTGCTCAGAAGACACTCTCTTTAAAAAAGCCGGCCGGCAAATTCAGCAGCGGCATACACCGGTACCCGACAATTTAGACAAGAAGGAATAGAGCATCACACATAGATTAGATAGATAGAAACATGTCAGTCACACATATAAGAAGCACAGTGACAGTGTTGGTTACTGCACTTGTCATTTAGTGTAAAGGATTTATTAAAAAAAATATTAGTGTTTTCATGCACCGTCTCTTTAAAAAAGCCGGCCGGCAATTCAGCATCTGTACCCGACAATTTAGAACAGAAAGAATAGAGCTTCACACATAGATTAGATAGATAGAAACATGTCAGTCACATATATAATAAGTACAGTGATAGTGTTGCTTACTATGCTTGTCATTTAGTGTAAAGGATTTATTTAAAAAAATAATAGTGTTTTCATGCACTGTCTCTTTAAAAAAGCCGGCCGGCAATTCAGCAGCGGTACCCGACAATTTAGAACAGAAAGATAGAGCATCACACATAGATTAGATAGATAGAAACATGTCAGTCACATATATATGAAGTACAGTGATAGTGTTGGTTACTGTACTTGTCATTTAGTATTAAAATAAAGGATTTATTATTAAAAAAATTGGCGTGGGGTTCCCCTTAATTTTAGGCTCTAGCGGAGGTTAAGCAGACGGCTGGGGCAGATGTTTGAAGCCTGGGAAGGGGGTAATACCCACGGAGCTTCCCAGGCTACTAATATCAGCCCCCAGCTGAATACATAGCCTTTACTAGCTATTAAAATGGGGGACCCCCAAAAAAAATGACGTGGGGTCCCCCCTAATTTAATAGCTAGCAAAGGCTAGGCAGACAGCTGGGGGCTGATATTAATAGCCCAGGAAGGGAGCCATGAATATTGGCCCCCTCCCAGGCTAGAAACACCAGCCGTCAGCCGCCCCAGAAATGGCGCATTCATAGGATGCGCCAATTCTGGCACTTAGCCTCGCTCTTCCACGCTGCCCTGGTGCGGTGGCAGTGGGGTAATAGGGCTGGGGTTGATGTCAGCTTATAATGCCAGCTGACATCAAGCCCAGGTTAGTAATGGAGAGGCGTCTATAAGACACCCCCATTACTAACCCCATAGTCAAAGTTAAAAAAAACACAAACACCCAGAATAAAGTCCTTTAATTGAAATAAAGACACAATCCTTTATTGTTCTAAATTAAACCATACTTACCATCACGCCCATTCCAGCTGAAGCCAACGATCTCCTGCAATAAAAGAAAAATAATAAAGCAACCTCATCCTTACCTTTCCATGGTTCCCACGACAGCTTCAGCTCTGCTACATCGAGATGACAGGCTGGACCGCAGCAGAACGCTGCCATCCAGCCTGTCATCCCGCAGACACTGAGAAGCGCAGGCTTGCTTGCGCTGCTCAGCGTCTCTCTGTGACGACATCCAGATGAGCCGAGTTCATGTCCAATGAACTCGGCTCACCTCATGCACGTCACTGACAGCGTGGGAAAATTCTCACGCTGAAGCGCTGATTGCAGGAGAATTTTCCCACGCTGTCAGTGACGTGCAGGAGGTGAGCTGAGTTCATTGGACATGAGCTCACCTCATGCACATCACTGACAGCGTGGGAGAATTCTCCTGCACTCAGCACTTCAGCGTGAGAATTTTCCCACGCTGTCAGTGACGTGCATGAGGTGAGCCGAGTTCATTGGACATGACCTCGGCTCATCTGGATGCCGTCACAGCGAGACAGTGAGGAGCGCAAGCATGCCTGCGCTTCTCAGTGTCTGCGGGATGACAGACTGGATGGCAGCGTTCTGCTGCGGTCCAGCCAGTCATCTCGATGTAGCAGAGCTGAAGCTGTCGTGGGAACCATGGAAAGGTAAGGATGAGGTTGGTTTATTATTTTTCTTTTATTGCAGGAGATCGTTGGCTTCAGCTGGAATGGGTGTGATGGTAAGTATGGTTTAATTTAGAACAATAAAGAATTGTGCCTTTATTTCAATTAAAGGACTTTATTCTGGGTGTTGTGTTTTTTTTAAATACTTTACTAGAAATTCATGGCGGTCATGTCTAATACTGGCGTGACCCCATGAATTTTGGGCTTGGGGCCAGCTGATAATACCAAGCTGGCCCTAACCCCTTTATTACCCAGTGAGCCACCGCACCAGGGCCCTGGATGAGATGGGTACAGCGCCAGAAGATTGCGCTTCTATGAACGCGCCATTTTCCGGGGTGGCTGCGGACTGCAATTTGTAGCAGGGGGGGGGCCCAGAAAGCTTGGGCCTCCCTGCGCTGCAGATTCCAGCCCCCAGCTGCCTAGTTGTACCTGGCTGGACACAAAAATAGGGCGAAGCCCCACGTACTTTTTTTTTAATTATTTCATGAAATTCATGAAATAATTAAGAAAAAAAGGCCTTCCCTATATTGTTGTGTCCGGCCAGGTACAAATAGGCAGCTGGTGGTTGGGGGCAGCCCGTTCCTGCCTGCTGTACCTGGCTGGACACAAATATAGTGCGAAGCCCCACTTCAATTTTTTTTAATTATTTCATGAAATTCATGAAATAATTAAGAAAAAAAGGGCTTCCCTATATTGTTGTGTCCGGCCAGGTACAAATAGGCAGCTGGTGGATGGGGGCAGCCCGTTCCTGCCTGCTGTACCTGGCTGGACACAAATATAGTGCGAAGCCCCACTTCAATTTTTTTAAATTATTTCAGGAAATTCATGAAATAATTTAAAAAAAATTGACGTGGGGCTTCGCACTATATTTGTGTCCAGCCAGGTACAGCAGGCAGGAACGGGCTGCCCCCAACCACCAGCTGCCTATTTGTACCTGGCCGGACACAACAATATAGGGAAGCCCTTTTTTTCTTAATTATTTCATAAAATAATTTAAAGAAAATTGACGTGGGGCTTCGCCCTGTTTTTGTGTCCAGCCAGGTACAACTAGGCAGCTGGGGGCTGGAATCCGCAGCGCAGGGAGGCCCAAGCTTTCTGGGCCACCCCCGCTGCAAATTGCAGTCCGCAGCCACCCCGGAAAATGGCGCGTTCATAGAAGCGCCATCTTCTGGCGCTGTACCCAACTCATCCAGGGCCCTGATGCGGTGGCTCACTGGGTAATAAAGGGGTTAGGGCCAGCTTGGCATTATCAGCTGGCCCTAAGCCCGAAATTCATGGGGTCACGCCAATATTAGACATGACCACCATGAATTTCTAGTAAAGTATTTAAAAAAACACAACACCCAGAAAAAAGTCCTTTAATTGAAATAAACACACAATTCTTTATTGTTCTAAATTAAACCATACTTACCATCACGCCCATTCCAGCTGAAGCCAACGATCTCCTGAAATAAAAGAAAAATAATAAAGCAACATCATCCTTACCTTTCCATGGTTCCCATGACAGCTTCAGCTCTGCTACATCGAGATGACAGGCTGGACCGCAGCAGAACGCTGCCATCCATCCTGTCATCCCGCAGACACTGAGAAGCGCAGGCTTGCTTGCGCTCCACAGTGTCTCTCTGTGAGGGCATCCAGATGAGCCGAGTTAATGTCCAATGAACTCGGCTCACCTCATGCACGTCACTGACAGCGTGGGAAAATTCTCCTGCACTCAGCGCTTCAGCGTGGGAGAATTCTCACACTGAAGCGCTGAGTGCAGGAGAATTCTCCCACGCTGTCAGTGACGTGCAGGAGGTGAGCTGAGTTCATTGGACATGAGCTCACCTTATGCACGTCACTGACAGCGTGGGAAAATTCTCCTGCACTCAGCGCTTCAGCGTGGGAGAATTCTCACGCTGAAGCGCTGAGTGCAGGAGAATTCTCCCACGCTGTCAGTGACGTGCAGGAGGTGAGCTGAGTTCATTGGACATGAGCTCACCTTATGCAAGTCACTGACAGCGTGGGAGAATTCTCCTGCACTCACCGCTTCAGCGTGAGAATTTTCCCACGCTGTCAGTGACGTGCATGAGGTGAGCCGAGTTCATTGGACATGAACTCGGCTCATCTGGATGTCGTCACAGAGAGACGCTGAGCAGCGCAAGCAAGCCTGCGCTTCTCAGTGTCTGTGGGATGAGAGGCTGGATGGCAGCCTTCTGCTGCGGTCCAGCCTGTCATCTCGATGTAGCAGAGCTGAAGCTGTCGTGGGAACCATGGAAAGGTAAGGATGAGGTTGCTTTATTATTTTTCTTTTATTGCAGGAGATCGTTGGCTTCAGCTGGAATGGGCGTGACGGTAAGTATGGTTTAATTTAGAACAATAAAGGATTGTGTCTTTATTTCAATTAAAGGACTTTATTCTGGGTGTTTGTGTTTTTTTTAACTTTGACTATGGGGTTAGTAATGGGGGTGTCTTATAGACGCCTCTCCATTACTAACCTGGGCTTGATGTCAGCTGGCATTATAAGCTGACATCAACCCCAACCCTATTACCCCCTGCCACCGCACCAGGGCAGCGTGGAAGAGCGAGGCTAAGTGCCAGAATTGGCGCATCCTATGAATGCGCCATTTCTGGGGCGGCTGACGGCTGGTGTTTCTAGCCTGGGAGGGGGCCAATATTCATGGCTCCCTTCCTGGGCTATTAATATCAGCCCCCAGCTGTCTGCCTAGCCTTTGCTAGCTATTAAATTAGGGGGGACCCCACGTCATTTTTTTGGGGGGGTCCCCATTTTAATAGCTAGTAAAGGCTATGTATTCAGCTGGGGGCTGATATTAGTAGCCTGGGAAGCTCCGTGGGTATTACCCCCTTCCCAGGCTTCAAACATCTGCCCCAGCCGTCTGCTTAACCTCCGCTAGAGCCTAAAATTAAGGGGAACCCCACGCCAATTTTTTTAATAATAAATCCTTTATTTTAATACTAAATGACAAGTACAGTAACCAACACTATCACTGTACTTCATATATATGTGACTGACATGTTTCTATCTATCTAATCTATGTGTGAAGCTCTATTCTGTCTGTTATAAATTGTCGGGTACAGATGCTGAATTGCCGGCCGGCTTTTTTAAAGAGACAGTGCATGAAAACACTATTATTTTTTTTGATAAATCCTTTACGCTAAATGACAAGTACAGTAAGCAACACTGTCACTGTACTTCGTATATATGTGGCTGACATGTTTCTATCTATCTAATCTATGTGTGAAGCTCTATTCTGTCTGTTATAAATTGTCGGGTACCGCTGCTGAATTGCCGGCCGGCTTTTTTAAAGAAACGGTGCATGAAAACACTATTATTTTTTTTGATAAATCCTTTACGCTAAATGACAAGTACAGTAAGCAGCACTTTCACTGTACTTATTATATATGTGACTGACATGTTTCTATCTATCTAATCTATGTGTGATGCTCTATTCTTTCGGTTCTAAATTGTCGGGTAAAGGTGTATGCTGCTGCTGAATAGCCGGCTTTCCATGTTTCACTGTGAGCACTGTTCCCATCGATTTGGGCAATCACTGTAATGCCACAACCACCATGGCTGTGGCATTACAGTGAGTGGCAGACAATCCCTGCATGATTGGTGCTCTAAATAGCGCCAGACATGCAGGACACGCTTTTGGTGCAAGAACAGTTATCGAACATAACCTCGAACAGCCGAATTTTTTGCAAATCGTTCGGGTTCGTCGAACAACTCGAACACCGCCCAAAACAGCTCGAATTTGAGATTGGCGAACAGTTCTAGTCGAACACCGCTCATCTCTAGTCAGGACCTCCAAGGCATAGAGAGCCAATTCATTCCAGCTTGGATACCCAGTAATTATAAGGCACAGAGGAATCACAGTGGACGTTAGTACGGTCGGCAAGGTACCCCCTCACCATCTTCCCTAACTTTGCACTCCTTGTGAGAGTACCCCGTGCCTCAGGGCCTGTAAGATGGGAGGGTCTGAGAAAACCGTCCCAGAACTTTGACAGTGTTCCCCTGCCTCTTCTGGATTGCATTTGTGGCTCTCTCGCCTGTACTCCTTGGTTGTCCAACGAACTGTGACCTCTGCCACCAGCGTTTTTAGATGGGAATTTTTTTAATAATTCCACAACAAGGGCCTTCTGGTACTGCCCCATTTTAGTAGACCTGTTCACCTCGGGAATAAGAGATAGAAAGTTCTCCCTGTACCTTGGGTCTAGAAGTGTCACCAACCAGTAATGACCAGGTTCTGGCCATTGTCACACACGACTATGCCTGACTGTAGGTTCAGTGATGTCAGCCACGGATCTGCCTGCTCTTTCAGAGCTGTCTACAACTCTTCAGCGTTGTGTGGTTTGTCACCTAAGCATATTAGCTTCAGCTAGCCTGTTGACACTTGACCGAAGCAGTGCTGCCGTGATTCCAGCTAGCTACTGATGTGGTCATTTCGGAGATGGATGCTGAGAAGGAGGAGGAGGTTCAGGAGCTGTAGAATATGGGGGCAACCCTGATTGACTCAGGGCCCGCAATCCTCGGCGTCGGGAGGACGTGTTCCGTCCCAGGGTCCAACTGGGTCCCGGCTTCCACTATGTTTACCCAGTGTGCCGTCAGCGAGATGTACCGTCCCTGCCCACAAGCACTTGTCCACGTGTCCGTGGTTAGGTGGACTTTCCCAGTAACTGTGTTGTTGAGGGCACGGCTAATGTTGTGGGACACGTGCTCGTGTAATGCGGGGACGGCATACCGGGAGAAATAGTGGTGATTGGGGACCGAGTACTGAGGGACGGCCGCCGCCATCAGGTTGCGGAAAGCTTCCGTCTCCACGAGCCTAAAAGGCAACATTTCGAGCTCAAGCATTCGCAAAATGTGTGAATTTAGTAGTGAGGCCTGTGGGTCATTGCCTGCGTATTTGCGCTTGCGTTCCAAGGAATGGAGTAGGGTCAACTGAATGCTGCACTGGGACAAGGACGTGAACATGCTTGCTGATGGTGCTACTTGAGAGTGTGCAATGACAGGTGCAGGGCAGGAGGCATCTTCACATTCACCATGGACAGAGGATTGGCTTGCACGCACAACAGCGGAAGAAGCAGTGGTGCCACCCTCAGACACTGTTCCTGGACCCTGGGATTCACCCCACTTAGTCGGGTGCTTTACTGCCATGTGCCTGATGATGCTGGTCATGGTCAGGCTGTCAGTTTTGCTCCCCATGCTGATTCTGGCCTGGCAAGTGGTGCAAATGGCCTTATTGGGGTTATCGGCAGAGTCTTTAAAAAAGAACCAGACTCAGGAAAATCTAACAGTTGTACTGGCAACTTCCATCATGTTGATGTTACGGGGAACGGTAGCCCGCCTTCTGTCTGTGGCCACCACACTGCTTCTTCCTTCCTGTTGTGGTGCTACGCCTCCCTCCCCCTGTGTGCTGCTGTCCTTGCTCTGTACGTTCCCCTGCCAGGTTGGGTCAGTTACTATATCATCCACCATCTCGTCTTCCACTTCTGCACCCTAGTCCTTCTCCTGACTTTCTGGCAAATGTGTCTCATCCACCTCTTGTGACAATTTCCCACCATAGTCTTTGTGTGACCGTGGCTGATCAAATATTTGGACATCGCTACTTGCAATCTCCTCTTGCCCCGCTTCAAGTGAACCGGGCAAGAGGCCCGAATCTATAAATGAAAAAGTGAACAGCTCTTCGGAGTATCCAAGAGTGGGATCAGTTGTCTCCAGGCACTCGGCATGGTGGGAGGAAGGAGGATCAGGGTGAGGAATATGCGGTCCAGACTCAAGACTACTGAGACTTGACAGTGTGGAAGACAGGGTGGTGGTGGTGGTGTCTAAGTGACTGGAAACATTATCTGCTATCCAATCAATAACCTTTTCACACTGCTCTGTGTTCAATAGTGGTGTTCTGCGGTCCCCTATTAATTGGGACAGGAAGGTTGAGCAAGAAGATGTGGCTGTTTTTTGTGGCACAATTTCAGCTAGCCCATGGCCTCCGCCTCGTCCTCTGCATGCACCATCTTCACCATCACGTCCACTTCCCCATCCCTTGCCAGCACCTTTCCCATTTTAAATGGATGACGATATTTTCCACGTTCACTACAAATGGCTGAATTTGAACCGCAATGATATGTGATACGTGTGACGGAAAACCACAGTTTTAAATAGCTGGCCTGTAGATAACTATTTTTATCAGCGACCTCGTGTCAATAAATTCACTTACACACTGCAACAAAATTTCAATGGAGGCTAGAAATGACAGAATTTTCAGCGCACTTATATGTGATCCGTGTGATGGACAAACCACAGTTTTAAATAGCTGGCCTGTAAGTAACTATTTTTAACAGCGAACTGGTGTCAATAACTTCGCTGACACACTGCAACAAACTTTCAATGGAGGCCAGAAATGGCAGAATTTTCAGCGCACTTATATGTGATCAGTGTGATGGACAAACCACAGTTTTAAATAGCTGGCCTGTACGTAACTATTTTTAACAGCAACCTCGTGTCAATAACTTTGCTGACACACTGCAACAAAATTTCAATGGAGGCCAGAAATGGCAGAATTTTCAGTGCACTTATATGTGATCCGTGTGACGGACAAACCACAGTTTTAAATAGGTGGCCTGTAGGTAACTATTTTTAACAGCGACCTCATGTCAATAACTTCGCTGACATACTGCAACAAAATTTCCATGGAGGCCAGAAAAGGCAGAATTATCAGCGCACTTATATGTGATCCGTGTGACAGACAAACCACAGTTTTAAATAGATGAATTTTTAGCGCTGTAATATGGAAAGGATCTGGCTGTATTCTGCAGTGCCAACAAGCAAATGGAGCAGAAAAACGGTGTTCCCTGGATTGCTTTTTAAGATCCAAAAAAAATTTATTCCTGGCCCCTGATACCTGGGGCTATTTCTAGAAATATCTGTAAAAGCACCAGCAGACAGAACTGAAATGGACACTCTTGCTCTATGCACTGCTGTCTGGCACATACATTGACTGCCTGCCTGCCTAGCACTGATATCTATGCAGCTAGATTAGTCCTCAGAAGGACTGTTAGTTGAGATGGATATGTGAATAATATATGGTGGAATACCTACGCTAACTAAGAAACAAGCAAATCTCTCCCTAGCTCAGCAGCACCTCTCCCTATACTGCCTGATTCCGGAGTAGACTGTGATGAACATGGCGGCGCCAGGTCTGATATAGACCTGATGACACTGTGTGGCCAGCAAATCACTGTAATGCCACAACCAACATGGCTGTGGCATTACAGTGTGTGGCAGACAATTCCTGCATGTTCATTGGTGCCCTAAAGAGTGGCGAACATGCAGGGAGGGGACCTGAGCTCCCGCCAAACAACCCTGGAAATACTCTGCGAGCGCCGAGCATCTCGAGCAGTAAGATGCTCGGGTGAGTACCGAGCAGTAGCGAGCATGCTCGCTCATCACTATTCCCAACTCATTCTGATTTGTGTTGAAGGAAATGTGGGCTCAAATGTAATGTTTTTCACATCTTCTGGACCTGTCCAAAAATTGGTTTATTATGGAAAAAGATATATGATTTCATTTACGATCTTGGGAAACATAGAATACTAATGACTCCTTAACTCTCTTTTTTTCACTAGAATCAGATACTCTCCCCAGAGAAATTAAGCATATTACTCTACTTATTTTTGCAGTGGTCAGACTATGTATTGCTGCTAAATGGAAAGCAGAGTATTTACCCTCTATAAATAACATTTTGGAAAAATGTCTTAACATAACACATTTGAGCTTGCATTTACCCTCAAAAACAATTCTATTTCAAAATACCATTCCAAATGGTCATTATGGAACTTGTATTTCCCCTCCAAAGTGAAGCTAGTCATTCCAGATAAACCTTGATATTACCAGCATGTTTAAATGTTTACACATGTTGATCAAATTATCTAGTTGTTCATAATGTATAACATCCATGGAAAATATTCTCAGAAGACTTTCTTTTTTACCCCTTTAGTTTTCCTTTCCGGTTTTCCCAGCATCTTCCCTCCCCCTTTTTCCTTCAATATTTTACCCCCTACTTTGGTTTTAAAGCCCCTCTTTTTCCTTCCTCTTTTTTTCCGCTTCCTCATCCACATTCATATATTTCGTGTGATTCAAATTTATTTAATCTCTTTGTTAATTATAAAGATTGGAAGTTTTGTTTTTCCCCCTCCCTTATATTGTAAAAAACCTTCAATAAAGATTATTTAAACGAAAAAAATAAACCCTTGTGTCTACTTTATCGAACAGTGTCGTTTACTGACAAATGGACATCTATAGACATGTTTAGAGTTTTTGTCACAAACTTTTCTGGTGTACTCACTAAATGTAAGCTAAAATTGTGATGTGAATTGTTCCGCACACCACACTAGTGTAGGAGGGTGGCGTGCTGAGAAGACACAGAGTCAAGAAGGGGTTACTGAGTTGTGGTTTTATGTTGAATATGTGATTTGTGTGATAAAAAATGTTTTGCTGTGTTTTATCACTATGGCCATTATTGTATTGAGGTTCTCCTGTAGGCTCTGCCTCAGGCTGTCCCTGGGATGCGGGAGGTCTGCCCAGAGGGGAACCATACAATAGACAGGGATTTAGTCTACTCTACATTATTTGGACATTAGATGGTTAAATTCAGGGGTTGCATGAGTTTGCATCATTAGCTGGGAGGGATTAGAGCAGTTTTTATAGAAGAAAAATTCCGGGTTGCAGACAGAGCAGAGGGAGAGACAGACAGGCAGTGAGACTGCCAGGGGTAGTCTGTGGAAAGGCACCCCAGTTCTGGGTCCACAACCCCAACAGCACATGACTGGTGCGGGTCTTGTTCCAAAGAAGAGAGAGTGGAGTGTGGAAGGAAGACTAAACAGACAGGGAGAAAGACTCCAACAGCAGGTACAGCAGTGGAGAAAGTGTTTTAATAGTGCAAATTTTCAGAACAGAATGGGGACACGTTTGATACTCGATCTGGATGCCGGCACAGTCCTAGGCTTACAGCCCACCAGAGGTGCTCAGAAGGAGGCCTCTATATCCCTCATGGGGAGATTCTCAGCTGGGTCACAGAAGAAGTGGATAATGTTGGGTCTCATGACAGTATGAGGATGAACACTGTAAAGGCACATAACTAAGGATACTTCACTAACTAAAGATTATGTCTTAATCTGTATGCTGCAGCCGTGTGTAGAAGAATTGCACAGTAAAAGTGAGTCTGTTAATCCGGATCTAAGATCTCCTGTCTTGTTTGAAGTTGGTTCCAGTCTCATGGACAATGTAACAGTGAGTATAGAAAATCCTTCATCACACTACACACTCCTATTTCCTACGACAGTTCTTGGGGCGTTTCTGGTAAAGAATCGACTCCAAGAGTATGCTTACGCTAAGCTTGAAGTGGATTTTGGCGCAGATCCACTTCAAAATTCATGTCAAATAACTCTTTGTCAGCATATCCCAAGCTTGACTACTGAAGAAAAAAAAAACACCTCATACACAAAATGTGTCAAAACACATGACAAAAATGTTTTAAATTTGAAGCATTTTTTGTAGTGTTTTTTTAGATAGAAAAATACATGTAAAAAACTTGGCATAAACATTCCATTATTACAAAGAAAAATCTTCTGAATAATTCTGAGCCAGGATATTCATATACAGAAATTCTTAAAATGTCGTTTCTGTAAAATGTTTTTTCTTTTTCTTTGCTCTCGAATTCTTTGTATCTATAGAAAATCTGAAATGCTCCATCTTTTTTTAAACTCAATTGGTAGTTAATAGTGTGTTAATAGATGTTATTAGTGCACTGGGAGCTGTTCCCTTTTTACCCCTGCTTACCTTTCATATCTACACAAGGCTGACTAGAGGTACTAATACATAAAATGAGCTTTTAGCCAATATCCTTAATTAAGCTACATCTCTCCTTCACTCTGATGGACTGCCACTGAATGAAGGTCATACACAATAGATAGAGTAGCCTTTTCTTGGAAGTTTTGGATATCGTCCAGTGTTCCATAAGTGCAGGGTCTTTTGGGATTAAGTCAAAGTTTGTCTAACTGAAGCCATTATGCTAGTCTCAAATAGTGCACCTTTGTGAATATATTTTCCATCTGATATTCTGTACAGGTTTGTATTTTATACTTTTTCAATTAGTTGCTATTCTCACTGGGGCATTCATGTTTATAGAGAGGTTTCTTTTTCATATTACACTTATATTAACCAGTCACTGTCCAAATAGACTTCTTTAATAAAAGCCCTTTTTATACAGTAAGAGGCACAAACATTCATATACATGTTAGAAAAGATGGCTACTACTTAAAGTGTGACTTGTTACTTTTAATGAAAGCCGTTATAGTGAAATTTCGACAATAAAGTAATATATCCAAGTAGAATAGTGGACAGAAAAAAAGATCACTTATGGAAAATGAAAAATTAAAAAAGGTGGGTAATGTAGTTTCAAATAGTGGTATGTTACCTCACCATTGAAAGAAGCAGTCCCATCAACATTTTTATCATCTTAATATACAGGGTGGGCCATTTATATGGATACACCTAAATAAAATGGGAATGGTTGGTGATATCAACTTCCTGTTTGTGGCACATTAGTATATGGGAGGAGGAAAACTTTTCCAGATGGGTGGTGACCATGACGGACATTTTGAACAATGGGCAGCACTTTGAACACATTTTATAAGTGGTCATAAACTTGTAAATAACTCATGAAAGAATAAAGTTACGTTAAACCAAGCACACCATTGTTTTTCTTTTGAAATTCTCAATAAGTTTGATGTGTCACATGACCCTCTTCCCATTGAAAAAAATAAAGTTGGATCCAAAATGGCCAACTTCAAAATGGCCGCCATGGTCACCACCCATCTGGAAAAGTTTTCCCCCTCCCATATACTAATGTGCCAGAAACAGGAAGTTGATATCACCAACCATTCCCATTTTATTTAGGTGTATCCATATAAATGGTCCACCCTGTTTATATGGCAATAATTATACTGTATATAGCACTGTGTACTTACAATTGTTCATTTTTCTTCTCTTTTCTGTGCTTCTATGTAGAAACAGTTAGTCTCTTGACCCTTAATTTATCATCCCCCTCTTCAAATCCTAACCCAGCTGCTCCATTACTCTCCTCTGCCAAGGACTTTTGCAGTGATTATGACTCATACAGGGAAAATTGACTTCCTGTTTCTACATAGAGCTTAGCAGGATTCGGCTAGTCAGTTTTTAGTCATAGACCTAATTAGCTGGGTATAAAGGCAAAATGAGCAATTGTAGGTATACTGTGCTATATAATACAGGTGCATCTCACTAAATTAGAATATCATCAAAAAGCTAATTTATTTCAGTTCTTCAATACAAAGAGTGAAACTCATATATTATATAGAGTCATTACAAACAAAGTGATCTATTTCAAGTGTTTATTTCTGTTAATGTTGATGATTATGGCTTACAGCCAATGAAAACACAAAAGTGATTATCTCAGTAAATTAGAATCATTAACAAAAAACACCTGCAAAGGCTTCCTAAACATTTAAAAAGGTCCCTTAGTCTGTTTCAGTAGGTTCCACAATCATGGGGAAGACTTCTGACTTGACAGATGTCCAGAAGGCAGTCATTGACACACTCCACAACATGGATTGTCGCATCCAGCTACGATCCAGCCTGCCATCTAGATGTAGAAGAGCTGGAGTCGTTGCAGGACACATGGATGTTCCTCACGTCGGAAAGATGAGGATGAGGTTGCTTTATTATTTTACTTTAGTTGCAGGTGACAATGGCCTCAGCTGGAATATTAGAATATTAAATGGTGTCTGTGTTTATTTCAAATAAAATATTTTATTCACGGTGTGCGTGTTTTTATTTTACATTTCACTTCCACTATGGGGGTAGTAATGGGGGCGTCTTATAGACGCCTCTCCATTACTAACATGTGCTTGATGTCAGCTGGCATCAACCCCAGTCCTATAACCCCCCTGCCACCACCACAGGGCAATGAGCAGAGCAAGGCTAAGTTCCAGAATTGCCACATTCTATGGATGCGCCATTTCTGGGCGGCTGAGGGCTGCTGTTTCTAGCCTCGGAGGGGGTCAATATTCATGGCCCCTTCCTTGGCTATTAATATCAGCCCCTTAAATGTCTGTATAGCCTTTGCTAGCTGTTAAAATAGGGGGACCCCACGTAATTTTTTTTGGGGGGTCCCCCATTTTAATAGCCAGTAAAAGCTAAGTATTCAGCTGGGGTGCTGATATTAGTAGCCTGGGAAGCTCCATGGGTATTACCCCCTTCCCAGGCTTCAAACATCTGCCCCAGCTGTCTGCTTAACCTCTGCTAGACTATAAGATTACAGGGGACCCCACGCCAATTTTTTTTAAATAAATTCTTTCATTTAACATTAAATTACATGCACAGAATATATATATATATCACTCACAAATTTATATTTATGTATATATAAATCTGATTTTGTGCATGTATCTATCAATCTGTATATAAATATGTATATATATAGAGAGAGGGATAGATAAATAAAAATATTTATCTATATAAATACATTATATATATATATATATATATATATATATATATATATACAGTACAGACCAAAAGTTTGGACACACCTTCTCATTTAAAGATTTTTCTGTATTTTCATTACTTTGAAAATTGTACATTCATACTGAAGGCATCAAAACTATGAATTAACACATGTTGAATTATATACTTAGCAAAAAAGTGTGAAACAACTGAAAATATGTCTTATATTCTAGGTTCTTCAAAGTAGCCACCTTTTGCTTTGATGACTGCTTTGCACACTCTTGGCATTCTCTTGATGAGCTTCAAGAGGTAGTCACCGGAAATGGTCTTCCAACAATCTTGAATGAGTTCCCAGAGATGCTTAGCACTTGTTGGCCCTTTTGCCTTCACTCTGCGGTCCAGCTCACCCCAAACCATCTCGATTGGGTTCAGGTCTGGTGACTGTGGAGGCCAGGTCATCTGGCGTAGCACCCCATCACTCTCCTTCTTGGTCAAATAGCCCTAATGTAGCACCCTGAGGATTCGGCTGCTACAGGGGTATTGCACCTCAAGCCAGAGGTGTGATATTCCACTCCCGGGTAAGGATGGAGTGTGGAACTGAGCTCAGTAGGCTGCATGCACTGCACACATCCCATTTCCGGGGGACAGACCAATGGTACTCCCACTAGAGAAATGTGCAGGTACGACAGTGTCTGTCCTTGGCTGGAGTGGGAGGGGGGTGGAACATCCCAGTAGTGTAGGGGCAGATAGGGGGAGCAGTCTGGGTAAAGCTAGGAGCTCATTGGGTGCTGGTCACCTGAGCTCACACATAGAGGGAGTATATAAGGTGGGAACCATCTTAGATCAGGGTCTTTTGTAGAGGTCAGTCAGTCTGTCAGTCTTTGGCAGAGTGAGTCAGAGGAAGAGAGCAGAGGAGAAGAGCAGCTCCAAGGCCCAGAGAGAGAGAGGAGAAAGAAGGACCCAGAGGGGGAGAAGAGAGAGCTCCAAGAACCCAAGATTAGATCAGCGGGTGAAGAGTTGGCACAAGGGTACCGGATCCCAAGCTGGTGGAGGGCACTAATCCTCAGCCAGAGACCGGAGGTCGTGGGCAGGATCTGCCACGACCACCCACTAAATCCACCCGGAAGGCAGACCAGGAATAGGGTCAGGGAACCCAGAGACAAGGGTTTACCAACAAGAGGCCCGAGGGAGCCGGACTTAGGTGGATCCCTGGTGGGGAAGGCCAGAGAGAAGGAACGTCAGAAAGGGAGCTCAGGATCACGCTCCAGAATTACTTGGGAGTTGGCCGAGTCCAGGACCTGGTGGACGCAGCACGGCTCGGGCGGTCACTCAAGGCCGGAGTGACCAGAACAACAGCAGTAAGTAAAGACCCTGAACTGCACAGCCCGACTCTGAGTCTCATTACCATCCTCACTTCACCTCCACAACCACCATCCTCTACACCTGACCCCCTGAGGCTATACCCCTCCCGTTGGGGGTTATACTACCTGAGCTGCACACACACCACCAGCCTCAGCGGACCCTGCTGCAGCGGCGGCCGTAGTGACCGCAAATCAACGGGTGGAGTAGTCGACATAAAAGAACATCTAGTAACATCTAAAAGGACTGCCACACACTGAGCTTGACACCCTGGGCACGGACCGGGTCACCGCCACTCGGAGACTACAACCCCCATCTGATCCGGCTCCGGGTATCCCCCCAAACAACACTGGCCCAGGGGGCGCGTCAACTTTGGCGTAGTCGGCAGGATTACGTGCCCGCAACAACCGGGTACTGCGTGCCTGAAGAAAAGTTCACCGTTACCTTAAAAAGAAGTCTCCCGCCGGTTCCGGAGGGTCCCCGCCAACGGACCCCATCACAGGTCGTTTCCAGCCGGTTGTCCGCCATTTGCAGCTTTTTCCCGCCATCCGTGGAGTTTCCCGCCACTGGGAGACGATTCCCGCCATTTCCAAAGATTTCCCGCCTTGGAAGAGCGGACGCCATTATGGGCGTGCCAGAGGGTGGCAAGAGGCCACCTCCCATCGTGGGCCAGGTCGAAGAATGGCGCCAAAAGCGGAAACCACGCCCACCAACAGAGACTGTGCTGCTGGAAGTGTCCATCAGCGTAAGAGAACTGCCCCTGGAACTGACAATCACAAAGTTGCCCCGGGACCACCCTCAATGTGGGCGGAGACAGAACAAGAGAGCAAAGATGGGTGTCGCCTGGAGCAGTCTGGAGAGAGCGCACCCGGAGACAAGAAGTCTGGAGAGGAGTCCAGAGAAAGCCTACCCGGAGATGGAGGGAGAGTCAGGCAGCACCGACCCAGTGGTCAGGAGCCTGCTGCAAGCAGCGACCCCACTAGGCTTAGTGGAGGTCCTGGCACAGCTCCCCCGAGACCGGGAGTGTGCACAGACTGCGCTGGAGGGCCTCGCACGGAGGATGGCCCGGGTGCAGCGAGAGACGTTGGCGGAGTGGAGCCGAGAGATGGCCCAGCAGACCGAAACCCGACAGCGGAGCACGCCACCCGAGACGAGGAGACAGACCGCCTCTGAGGATGGTGCAGGAGGAGTGAAGGCCGGAGACGGCGCCGAGAAGGGAGCTGAACGGACGGAGGCAGGTAAAGGGGACGTCTCTACCCCGAGCCGGGAAACCGCGTGCCTGCCCCAGCTCCCCGTCGCAGAGCCCGAAGTTCCCCCTGCCGTGCCCGTCGCTGCATCGTCACCGCCGCCGACTAGGCCTCAACCGGAAACCGCGGCCGCGACCCCTGTGACGTCACACGCCTCGACCTCGAGCGTGGCAAAGCGGGAAATACCACCGGCCTGGTCGCAAGGCCTAGTACACCCGGGCGCCGCAATTCCAACAGCGCCCCCTACCTCCGCGGAGCCACCAGCCTGGTCGCAGGGCCGAGTAACCACGGGCGCCGCCGTTCTTACGGTGCCCTTTGCCTTTAGGGTGCCCCAAGCCTGGTCGCAAGGCCTGGTTAACCCGGGCGCCGCTACCATCAACGCGCCCTCAACATCTAGAGTGCCGCACCTGGGTGAAAATCTATTTGCCCAGCATACGTGCCCGGATGGGCAGCCCTTCATATGGCCCCAGGAGTACATTCAGCTGGAACTCCAGAGAGCAAGGCCCATGTGCGAGCCCCTGATTCCGGCTCCGAAGCCCGTAAAGAGGACCTCGCCCCCGCTGGAGGAGGCACAGTTTGAGTGGGACCCCACTGGAGAAGACCTCATGGGGTTCACTCAGGAGACTCGGGCGGCCGCAGCGGAGCGTGCAGAGTGCTGCCGGCAGCAGCTCGAGGTCTTCGAGAGGGAGCGGAGAGAGAGGCGGGTCCGGGAACAGCAGATGCAGATAAGAAGCGCGGAGCAGAAGAGCCGGACCAGGAGGAATCCCCGTGCAGCTCATGGTCCCCCTTCCACCGGGACTGTGATAAAATTCAACATGCAGCATGGGTGGGGCTTCATTAGAGACCATCATACCCCCGGCGACGTCTTTGTGACCCGCAGAGACGTAGAAAGCCATCTGCCGGAGGGACACAGAGGTCGTGACCTGTATGTAGGGGACGAGGTCACCTTCACCCGGCACAAGTGTGCCAAAGGACCCTACGCCCTCCATGTGCATCGCCTGACGGAGGAGGAGCTGCGGTGTGAGGAGGAGCAAGAGGACCCGGACGGGTCTGAAACTGAAACCAACCAACAAGAAAGAGCAGGAGGACGCCGTCGTTGAAGTACGGTAGAGAGAGACTGTATAAAGTTGCCCGTCGGGGTACCAAGAACTGTTGCTGATTTAAATATGTCCCCGTTGGGACAAGAGTGAACTGTTAACCCGTGTGTCCCTATTCCCATTACCTGGCCGAGGACTGAGAGCGGCCATACCTCCCCTTGTATATAGTTGCGCTTCCTAAGGCGCCCCCTACCGGTTTTATAGGAAGCCATTTTCTTTAACAGACTGTCGCGCTTTTCCCGGTCACAAGTTGCACCGTGGCCGGAGGAGCAAGAGTGTTTACAAGACTGTTATTTATGGAAAGTTTTATATGGAAAAGTTTATGCTGATGATATATATGATGTTTTATATGTTTATATGTTGATGTTTATGAAAAATAATTGTATGTTTTGGATGTTTTTGTATCTTACAGCCCGAGGACGTGCTGTGATTTACCAGGGGGGAATGTAGCACCCTGAGGATTCGGCTGCTACAGGGGTATTGCACCTCAAGCCAGAGGTGTGATATTCCACTCCCGGGTAAGGATGGAGTGTGGAACTGAGCTCAGTAGGCTGCATGCACTACACACATCCCATTTCCGGGGGACAGACCAATGGTACTCCCACTAGAGAAATGTGCAGGTACGACAGTGTCTGTCCTTGGCTGGAGTGGGAGGGGGGTGGAACATCCCAGTAGTGTAGGGGCAGATAGGGGGAGCAGTCTGGGTAAAGCTAGGAGCTCATTGGGTGCTGGTCACCTGAGCTCACACATAGAGGGAGTATATAAGGTGGGAACCATCTTAGATCAGGGTCTTTTGTAGAGGTCAGTCAGTCTGTCAGTCTTTGGCAGAGTGAGTCAGAGGAAGAGAGCAGAGGAGAAGAGCAGCTCCAAGGCCCAGAGAGAGAGAGGAGAAAGAAGGACCCAGAGGGAGAGAAGAGAGAGCTCCAAGAACCCAAGATTAGATCAGCGGGTGAAGAGTTGGCACAAGGGTACCGGATCCCAAGCTGGTGGAGGGCACTAATCCTCAGCCAGAGACCGGAGGTCGTGGGCAGGATCTGCCACGACCACCCACTAAATCCACCCGGAAGGCAGACCAGGAATAGGGTCAGGGAACCCAGAGACAAGGGTTTACCAACAAGAGGCCCGAGGGAGCCGGACTTAGGTGGATCCCTGGTGGGGAAGGCCAGAGAGAAGGAACGTCAGAAAGGGAGCTCAGGATCACGCTCCAGAATTACTTGGGAGTTGGCCGAGTCCAGGACCTGGTGGACGCAGCACGGCTCGGGCGGTCACTCAAGGCCGGAGTGACCAGAACAACAGCAGTAAGTAAAGACCCTGAACTGCACAGCCCGACTCTGAGTCTCATTACCATCCTCACTTCACCTCCACAACCACCATCCTCTACACCTGACCCCCTGAGGCTATACCCCTCCCGTTGGGGGTTATACTACCTGAGCTGCACACACACCACCAGCCTCAGCGGACCCTGCTGCAGCGGCGGCCGTAGTGACCGCAAATCAACGGGTGGCGTAGTCGACATAAAAGAACATCTAGTAACATCTAAAAGGACTGCCACACACTGAGCTTGACACCCTGGGCACGGACCGGGTCACCGCCACTCGGAGACTACAACCCCCATCTGATCCGGCTCCGGGTATCCCCCCAAACAACACTGGCCCAGGGGGCGCGTCACTTACACAGCCTGGAGGTGTGTTTGGGGTCATTGTCCTGTTGATAAATAAATGATGGTCCAACTAAACTCATACCGGATGGAATAGCATGCCGCTGCAAGATGCTGTGGTAGCCATGCTGGTTCAGTATGCCTTCAATTTTGAATAAATCCCCAACAGTGTCACCAGCAAAGCACCCCCACACCATCACACCTCCTCCTCCATGCTTTACGGTGGAACCAGGCATGAAGAGTCCATCCGTTCACCTTTTCTGCGTCGCACAAAGACACAATGGTTGGAACCAAGGATCTCAAATTTGGCTCATCAGACCAAAGCACAGATTTCCACTGGTCTAATGTCCATTCCTTGTGTTCTTTAACCCAAACAAGTCTCTTCTGCTTGTTGCCTGTCCTTAGCAGTGGTTTCCTAGCAGCTATTTTACCATGAAGGCCTGCTGCACAAAGTCTCCTCTTAACAGTTGTTGTAGAGATGTGTCTGCTGTTAGAACTCTGTGTGGCATTGACCTGGTCTCTAATCTGAGCTGCTGTTAACCTGCGATTTCTGAGGCTGGTGACTCGGATAAACTTATCCTCAGAAGCAGAGGTGACTCTTGGTCTTCCTTTCCTGGGGCGGTCCTCATGTGAGCCAGTTTCTTTGTAGCGCTTGATGGTTTTGCAACTGAACTTGGGGACACTTTCAAAGTTTGCCCAATTTTTCAGACTGACTGACCTTCATTTTTTAAAGTAATGATGGCCACTTGTTTTTCTTTACTTAGCTGCTTTTTTCTTTCCATAATACAAATTCTAACAGTCTATTCAGTAGGACTATCAGCTGTGTATCCACCAGACTTCTGCACAATACAACTGATGGTCCCAACCCCATTTATAAGGCAAGAAATCCCACTTATTAAACCTGACAGGGCACACCTGTGAAGTGAAAACCATTTCCAGTGACTACCTCCTGAAGCTCATCAAGAGAATGCCAAGAGTGTGCAAAGCAGTCATCAAAGCAAAAGGTGGCTACTTTGAAGAACCTAGAAATATAAGACATATTTTAAGTTATTTCACTCGTTTTTGTTAAGTATATAAGTACACATGTGTTAATTCATAGTTTTGATGCCTTCAGTGTGAATGTACAATTTTCAAAGTCATGAAAATACAGAAAAATCTTTAAATGAGGTGTGTCCAAGCTTTTGGTCTGTACTGTATATTTAAATATATATTTATATATTTTTTTTCTTTATTTTTATGTCTTTTTAACATAACTTGTACTCTATGAGGTAATAAAAAGATCTTTGTGGGACATATTTATTCCTTTATTTTGCATATGTAACTGGGGCTATCTTAGGGGTCCTGTCGTACAAGGTGAGGGGAAGACTAAGTTCACAATGACAGGAAGAGGGGGGAAGCCCAAACACTAGGGAATGGGGAAGTGGAGACCCCTAGGCAGATCTGACAACACCCTGTCTCCCCTAACGTCCCTAAATAGGCTCTGCACCTATCGCCGAGCAGCAAACTTAATCGCTGACTGGCCCTACCGATGTGTCCTAGGTAGGGAGGGGGCGGGTGAGCACTAGTCAGCCCCCACTGCAACTAAAGACAAACAGGTAAAGAGGTAAGTGAATACACTTAGCTTGAGAAGACACCAGAGAGATCACGCCAACTATCCTTCAAGGGAACTCCAAGAAGACACTAGCCGACTACTAGTACTTCAGGCCTGGACAGAGGAAAATAAAGCTATCACCGGCGACTCTCTGAAAACACTGAGGGTATTTAAACATCCACCAAGAGGGTATCAATTAGCAGCAGAAGATAGAGGTCACTGCTGGGTCCTAGAGGAAGAAGGATATTACTACCCTACAGAGTTGAAAGAATCAAGATAGCGTCTGCAAAGCCATGCGCAGTGACCTTCTACAGCCGGATCCAGAACGACTGTCTGTCACGATACACCCATGAAAGGTCCCCGTTACAGGGAAAACAGCCGATAAGAAACATAATCATGTGTCAGTTTTCCATAGTGATGAGCAGGGTTTTGTTTGCATATGGCAGGCCACACAATCGCTGCACTATTTGAACAGGAAAGATTGATATCCCTGAAGTTTATTTGACTATTTGACTTGGGATTTTACTGTGCTGCTTTAAGATTACCTATCACCAGTGTTGAGCGATACCTTCCGATATCGGGAAATATCGGATCGGATTGGATCGGACCGATACCCAAAAAGTTTCGGATATCGCCGACACTATTTTGGGACACAAATATCGGAATAAAAATAAACCCTTTCTTTCATTGTAGGTTAATTCTACATGAAGGAAAACAACTAAGAATAATGTAGAATGACATGAAAAGCCGGCAATTCAGCAGCGGCATACACCGGTACCCGACAATTTAGAACAGAAAGAATAGAACATCACACATAGATTAGATAGATAGAAACATGTCAGTCACATATATATGAAGTACAGTGACAGTGTTGCTTACTGTACTTGTCATTTAGTGTAAAGGATTTATTAAAAAAAATAACAGTGTTTTCATGCACCGTCTCTTTAAAAAAGCCGGTCGGCAATTCAGCAGCGGTACCCGACAATTTAGAATAGAAAGAACAGAGAATCACACATAGATTAGATAGATAGAAACATGTATGCATTAAAAATTCACTAAACTTGCAAGAAAGTGTCAGAGTTTGTTTTGCTCATGGCATTCAAAAGTTATGTACATAATTGGTTTCCAAACTTTACATCATCTTTTCATAAGCTGTAGCAGAGAAGGAAAGTTATTGGCAGCTTTATGGAAAGTCAGACTTATGGAAAGAAGCTGTTGTAACACCGTACTTCTCATAGACAGTGGTTTATTGTGGTGGATAATGTAATTATTCTTTATATAGGGCATCAATTATGTGAGAGACAGGACACAGCGGTCAATCATACAGCTTCAGATGCAATATTTGTCTGTGGTATCTAAAAGCATAAGGGTATACGTATTTATCAAAACTATCTAATTATTAGCCATTGTAAACTTAGGAGGGAGTCTATTAAACGAAACCTGTAACGTCTGATAACACTATTAACCTGCAGACCTAGGGTTAATCTGCAGGTTAATAGCATTAGGCCACGGCCCCGCTATCAGTATTCGGTCAGTATTTTTCTCAGGAGTGGGATCCAAAATCAGGAGTGGGTGATAAATGCTGAATTGGTGACTTGGTTCTATTATACATTTTCTCTGGTTGTTCCTCACCTGGTTTTGGCTCCCACTCCAGAGAAAAAATACTGACCGAATACTGACCAAATACTGATAGGGGGTCTGTGGCCTAAGGAAGATGCCCGGCACTTTGACTTATGCACTGCTAAACTGGCTGTCAGTCAAAGTGCCTGGACATGCTTACAACTGTGGCTCACAGTTCTGTGACCGGTGACTGTAGTCTCGCTACCACATTTGTATGACTGAAAGCTAGCGGCTCCGGGGAGAAATAAAGTTTGCTTCAGTATGTTGATCGGGCACCTTTGTAATGCTATTTACCTGCAGATTAACCATATATCTGCATGTAAATAGCAATATCTGATGCAACAAGTTTTAGACCTGCGTTCCTTCAGGTCTTAATATACAGTACACTGGAGAAAAATGTGCATAATTTATAAAGAGTTGCACTCTTCTTATTAATTAGCCATATCTCTTGTTGTGTTCCAATAAAGCAAATATGATTGGTGTAGATTTGCACTATATATATTTTTTTTGAAAAGTGGGGTGAGGGATAGAAAAAGCAAACTGGTAAATAAGCCACATAAATATGCCATGCATAATAACTCTCAATTTTTTATGCCATTCAAGAGAATGCCAAGAGTATGCAAAGCAGTCATCAAAGCAAAAGGTGGCTACTTTGAAGAACCTAGAATATAAGACATATTTTCAGTTGTTTCACACTTTTTTGTTAAGTATATAATTCCACATGTGTTAATTCATAGTTTTGATGCCTTCAGTGTGAATGTACAATTTTCATAGTCATGAAAATACAGAAAAATCTTTAAATGAGAAGGTGTTTCCAAACTTTTGGTCTGTACTGTATATCTCTGAGTGGTATCTGGGGAGGAATCGTTTTTCTGACCTGCGAGCTAAGAAGATCCATGATGGAGGCCCTACTTTCTCAGCTGCAGAGAAGAGCTACGGAGCCGGACCGTGAGGCCTGTGTGACATGCAGAAGTAGTGCTGTTGCTTCAAAAGCATCCAGCAACTGTTACAAATAACACAAGCACAGGAGACAGGAAGTCTCGTGCTTCAGAAGCATCCAGCAACTAGAGGGGTTAACACAGTCACAGGAGACAGGGAGTGTTTTAGCAGAGCCTCAGGGGGATTGTGGGGAACTTGTTATTGTAGTCTGGCTGAAGCCTAAGAGAAAGGTGGTGTGTTATCTGGATCTGACATAAGGCAACTGAACAGGATTCAGATCAGGAGAGAAACTAAACACAGGTCAGATAAACTCCCTGAACTAACAGTGCAGAGTATTATCGGGCAGGAAGATAAGGACTGGAATGAATTGTGTCACAGGGATCATCTCCCTCATCAAACCCTCCCCCCCTCCATCTCCATGCAGGATAAAGAATGCTGTGTACTATTGTGTCCTTGTGAAGGAAAAGCCGGTGATTGTGTATGCATAGAAGTGTGCTGCTAAGAGATCTAATCTGCGCTGAATTATGCTACTGAAGAGACTGTAATACTGTGCCTTGTGAAGAAACTACTGTATTGTTACTAGAGCCGGTTTCTCAAGAAACCCAGACTGTACTGTAATGAAGATTGTTGCTGTAATATCCCTGAATTGCACTGGCCATGTTTCAGATTAAATTCCATTGTTAAACTGTTGAAAAAGACTTGTCAGATGTGTCTGGTCAGCAATTGAATCTATTGTGTGCCTGAGAGAAGTTACAGCCTATGGTCGCCCTGAGTAACGGTTCCCCCAGGATTCCAAAGAATTCATGAAACCCGTCTCGCTCTATCTGAACCTAGCGGCATGCGTGTAACACCTGGTTGCGGCACTGCCTACAAGAGGACAATGGTCTGGCTGTAATAGATGAGCTGCCTGGGACGTCGCGGAGAGGTACCTGGAGACAGGAGCTTGAGGTGCAGGAATCCCCCGATGTGCCAGTTCCGAGACCCCCAGGGAGAAGTAGAAGACCACCAGCGTCATACTCACCACCTCTGCCAGAGAAGCGTCATCGCCAGAGACGGAAGAAGTCGCAGGAGGCGTCGCAAGTGGTGAGCCCTGTCAATCTCCTACAGGAAGTCCCACCCCCAGTCAGTGCTCATCTCTGGGCCCGGAGAGGAGAAGCAGTCGCCAAGGATATGAGGATGCAGTCGCTTTGCTGGAACCCTAGTCGGCATCTCGCCAGCCTATTCAGGAGCAGTGACCATACGGTTCAAGGGGATCCATCTATGGGCAGGGAGGAGCAGCCAGCTGCATGTTCCGGACCGGTGGCTGTGCTGCTGCAGGGTATGCAGGCTCCGACCGGGGTCCTATTCCAAGTCATTTGGACCAGCAGCAGGAGGAAGATGCCGTTTTGCCTGGACGCCGCGACCCAGCAGGACAGGGCGAGAGACACGTGGGGCTCGTCCCGATTGTTACTGAATATACAGCTAACCCGGTACTGTAAGATGTGTTTCATTACATTGCTAATGCTTTTGCTAGGTCTGTGCCTAGCAACGCTAGCAATGTTAGGTCTGATAGAGTTACCATTTCAGAACCTACAGGTTTTAGCGATAGTTTTGTTAACGTCAGGAATGTAAATTAATGTTGTTTAAAGGAGTCTTTGCCTTGTGAGCTGTCCCCTCTCGGTTTCCATCTGTCATCAAATATGAAAGAAAAAATTTGGCGCAATGAATTTATTGATATTCTGTCATTGCTGCCTTCTGTTCAAGAGCCCTTTAAGGTTGATAAAAAATCTGATGAGAAGGATGAGGATCATTAGAGGATGGCTCCAAGGACTTTTCACAACTGGTTACAGGCCTTCTGCATTTTTGCATCCATAATAGGCGAGAGGTTCCCTATCAAATGTAGTGGTTTGTTACAACATATAGATATTATCTTAGAAGCATATAAAAATTTTGGCAGGATGGCTTGGTTTTCTTATGACGAGCAATTCCACCAAAAACCATCTGTCCATAAAAAACTAAAATGGGGTGTTAAAGACATCGGCTTGTGAATTAACCTCATGCTACCCCAGAGAGTTCCTAATGTGGTTAGACAGCAGTCTACTCAACCATCATCAGCGCCTGGTTTGAGAAAGGGCGTATGTTTTGCATATAACAATTCAGCCTGTAAATGGATGCAAAATTGCATGTACAAACACGAATGTGCCTTCTGTGCAGGTATTCACCCCGTAACCGTTGCTTTAAAAGGATTAGCAGCCCCGGTGTCATACAGCCAAATTCGAGGGAATTTGTTCAGAAAAGCGCAGACTCCAATGAAGTTACGAAGAATGTTGCATTTTCTAAGACTGTTCCCAGACAGGGAGAAAGCAATGTTGGTTGCCAATGGTTTCTCTGAGGGTTTCTATGTTCCGCCTTTTAATGGTTTGGTTCGTTTTGTGTAAAAATTTTAAATCAGTTATAGATCACCCTGAGGCTGTTAAGGAAAAGTTGTTTATAGAGTTAAATGAAGGTAGAATTTCCATTACGTTTACTAGTCCACCTTTCGCTAATTTTAGAGTTTCTCCTTTAGGCGTAATCCCTAAGAAGGAGCCCAATAGTTTTCGGCTTACTCACCACCTTTCTTTTCCAGTGGGTTCTTCTCTTAATGACTGTATGGATAAATCGTCTTTCCACGTTTCATATGCTTCTATTGAGGATGCTATCTTTTATCTTTGATACAGTCATGCGCTAGAGGAGCTCTGTTGGCTAAGGTGGATATAAAAGCAGCTTTCCGATTGCTGCCAATAAACCCGGCGGGTTTTTCATCATCACTTGGTTTTTATTTTGACGGATTTTTATTTTTTGACAGACGTCTTTCCATGGGTTTTACGTTATCATTGTTTTTATTTTTATGCAGTTGCTTCTTTTCTCCACTGGATGGCAGCAGATGGTGTTGTTGAAGGGGGTATAGTCCATTATTTGGATGATTTCTTATTTGTTGGTTCCCCTGGTTCTGCGGCTTGTAGTTTGCTGTTAAAGCGGTTCATTTACATTTCATTATTTTTTGGTTTCCCACTGGCTACAGAGAAAACTATTTCCCCTTCTTGTTCTCTCTAGTTCTTAGGTATTGAATTTGACACCCTTTGTTTGGAATTTAAGCTTCCAATGAAAAAGATTGATCACATTATCGCCATTATAGTCTGCCTCTTATGTTTAAAGAAAGTGAGTTTGATGGATTATCCTTGTTGGGTAATTTGGCTTTTGCCCTAAGGATTATCCCAATGGGAAAGATTTTCTCTAAACGGCTGTATTTTACAACAAAAGGTCTTTCTTCTCCCAGGTCTATTTCATTTTTTACGGGCGCTTCTAAATCACATGGGTTTTGCTGTTTTTGGTTGGGTCATTGGTGTGCGGAGTCTTGGCCCACTGCGTGGCCACACAAGGCCATTTCAGGTAATGTTATTCTGTTGGAGCTTTTTCCGTTTGTGGTGGCAGTGGTCATTTGGGGCAATGCCTTTAGAAATAGAATGATCTACATCCAGTCTGGCACCAAAGGTTTGGTTTTTGCAATCAGTTGTTTAAACTCAACACCATGGTTGTAAATTTGCACAGACACTTAGTTTTATTTTGCTTGGAGTTTAATATCTGGCTAAAAGCTCAGTTTGTTCCAAATTTTAATAATGCGCTGGCTGACTCTCTATCTCGTTTTCAATGGCGTAATTTTCAGGTTTTGGCGCCGAAGACGATAGAGCAGTAACTACATGCCCCCATCATTTGTGGGACCTGATCTTGGTATAGATTTGCATTTCATACGAAGATACATTTCTGAAAAAACTTGGTCGGATTACAATAATTCCTAGAGAAAATGGATTGAATTTTGTCAGAATTCCAATAAGAATATTTTTGGTTCTGATTTGTTTCAGGCCCATGCTTTTTTGTCCTTTCTCATTGACTTGAACTATTCTCACTATTCAGTCTCGCGTATTTTCCACAGCGTAGCATTTTTTCAGAAATTATTAGATTTAAGACCGATAACCAATCACTTTCAGATAAAGAAAGTGCTGAAAGGCCTAAAGAAAGTGTCATTTTCAACGGATGGTCGTCGTTCTATTACAATGGATATTTTGTCAAAATTAATTTCTGTGATGGGTGATGTCTGTTTATCTCAGTTTGGGGAAGTTTTGTTCAAAGCCATTTTTTTAATTACTTTCTTCGCCGCTCTGCGAATTGGTGAGGTAGTTTCAGAAAATAAATTGTCACCTGCAGGAATATTCGCTGGCGATATTGTTGTGGCCGAGCGAGGTTTTAGGCTTCTGATTCGGCGTTCTAAGACCGACCAGGCAGGAAAGAGTGTTTGATTGTGGCTGTCAACAATACATAACAACCTTTGCCCTGTAAAGGGGCTCATGGAATTGCTAGCAATTAGACCTAATGTTGGCGACCCTTTATTTTTTCACCTGGATAAATCTCTAGTTACTAAGTTTCATTTTAATCACATTCATAAGAAATCCCTGTCACTATTGAAAATGTCTGAGTTTAAATTTTCCTCCCATTCCTTTAGAATTGGCGCTGACACGGAAGCGATGAGATTTGGTTTGGATATTGATTCTGTTAAGCATCTAGGCAGATGGGAGACTAACAGATATAGCATTTATGTTAGACCGGATCTAATTATACGTTAATTTTGTTTTCTAGGTTTCCAGAAAAAGTGTATTTGGATCGTGGCTCATTCGTTTGTCCATTGGGCTGAGAGAATAGGTTTTTTGGATAGTCTGTAGAATCAGTTATAGTGCATTGTGAAAGTATTTGGCCCCCTTGAACTTGTCTACCTTTTGCCACATTTCTGGCTTCAAACATAAAGATATAAAATTCTAATTTTTTGGGAAGAATCAACAACAAGTGGGACACAATTGTGAAGTGGAACAAAATTTATTGGATATTTTAAACTTTTTTAACTAATTAAAAACTGAAAAGTGGGGAGTGCAATATTATTCGGCCCCCTTGAGTTAATACTTTGTAGCGCCACCTTTTGCTGTGATTACAGCTGCAAGTTGCTTGGGGTATGTCTCTATCAGTTTTGCACATCGAGAGGCTGAAATTCTTGCCCATTGTTCCTTGCAAAACAGCTCGAGCTCAGTGACGTTGGATGGAGAGCGTTTGTGAACAGCAGTTTTCAGCTCTTTCCACAGATTCTCGATTGGATTCAGGTCTGGACTTTGACTTGGCCATTCTAACACCTGGATACGTTTATTTTTTAACCATTCCATTGTAGATTTTGCTTTATGTTTGGGATCATTGTCTTGTTGGAAGATAAATCTCCGTCCCAGTCTCAGGTCTTTTGCAGACTCAAACAGGTTTTCTTCCAGAAAGGTTCTGTATTTGTCTCCGTCCATCTTCCCATCAATTTTAATCATCTTCCCTGTCCCTGCTGAAGAAAATCAGGCCCAAACCATGATGCTGCCATAACCCTGTTTGACAGTGGGGATGGTGTTTTGAGGGTGATGAGCTGTGTTGCTTTTACGCCAAACATATCGTTTTGCATTGTGGCCAAAAAGTTCGATTTTTGTTTCATCTGACCAGAGCACCTTATTCCACATGTTTGGTATGTCTCCCAGGTGGCTTGTGGCAAACTTCAAACGAGACTTTTTATGGATATCTTTGAGAAATGGCTTTCTTCTTGCCACTCTTCCATAAAGGCCAGATTTGTGCAGTGTACGACTGATTGTTGTCCTATGGACAGACTCTCCCACCTCAGCTGTAGATCTCTGCAGTTCATCCAGAGTGATCATGGGCCTTTTGGCTGCGTCTCTGATCAGTCTTCTCCTTGTTCAAGATGAAAGTTTACAGGGACAGCCGAGTCTTGGTAGATTTGCAGTGGTCTGACACTCCTTCCATTTCAATATGATCACTTGCACAGTGCTCCTTGAGATGTTTAAAACTTGGGAAATCTTTTTGTATCCAAATCCGGCTTTAAACTTCGCCACAACAGTATCTCGGACCTGCCTGGTATGTTCTTTGGTCTTCATGATGCTCTCTGCACTTGAAACAGAACTCTGAGGCTATGTGCCCACGATGCAGAAATGAAGCAGAAAATTTCTGCAGCATTTCTGCATCTCCCTGGCAGAAAAAACGCATGCAGATTGTGCATGCGTTTTTCCTGCAGAATACATGTGGATCCACATGCGGATTCACGTGCGTTTCTGCATGCAGATTGACAAGCGCTTTCCAGGCGATAGCATCACTTGGAAAGTGCTTGACATGTAGGTCACACTGTATAAATCCATGCAAACAGCATGTATTTATACAGTGTGAACCGTAAAAATGAAAACAAATAAAGCTATACTCACCCCCGAGGCCCCGGTGTGTGCAGCAGCGCTCGTTCCCGTCTGGTTCCCGGCTGCCGGCATATCGCGAGACAGAGCGGTGAAGGGCCTGCGGTCACATGACTGTGACGTCACCGCAGGTCCTCAAGCGATGCCAGCATTCAGAGAGAAGACGCCGGACAGGTGAATATAACTTTATTTGTTATTTTATTCTTTTTTTACAGGTACAATGGTACCCAGGTCTGGAGGAGAGTCTCCTCTCCTCCAGAACTGGGTACCATCCGCACATAGAAACGCATAGAAGCCGCTTGTAGAAATGTACAGTCGCGGTTTCTATGCGTTTCAATGCAAGTCAATGGCGGGAGTTCCGCTGCGCTTCCGCAAAATTAAATGACATGCTGCAGATTTTTGTACGCAGCATAAACGCTGCGGAAAAATCAGCAGCATGTGCATAGAACATGCGGAATCCCCTTGGGGACCTTGGGGGGCGGATTACCTAGCGTTTCACAAGCGTTTATGCTGCGGAAATTCCGCAGCATAAAAGCTTGAAAAACGCTACGTGGGCACGCAGCCTGAGACTATCACAGAGCAGGTGCATTTATACGGAGACTTGATTACACACAGGTGGATTCTATTCATCATTACCAGTCATTTAGGACAACATTGGATCATTCGGAGATCCTCACTGAACTTCTGGAGTGAGTTTGCTGCACTGAAAGTAAAGGGGCCGAATAATATTGCACGCCCCACTTTTCAGTTTTTAATTTGTTAAAAAAGTTTAAAATATCCAATAAATTTCGTTCCAGTTCACGATTGTGTCCCACTTGTTGATTCTTCCCAAAAAATTTGAATTTTATATCTTTATGTTTGAAGCCAGAAATGTGGCAAAAGGTCGAAAAGTTCAAGGGGGCCAAATACTTTCACAATGCACTGTATGTAATCAAGGTTATATACTAATACTTATTTTGTCTCTGAGTCTTTAAGGGTTAATCATCTCAGCGTTTTGAGCGGGAGAGCACGTTGCTGGGCAAATCTAAAGACCCTGGAGATCCTTTTCCCGCCTGAATTTGCTGCAGCTGGATTGGCAGTACATCTGCAGGTGGCACCAATGTAGTTTATTTATATCTCTGAGTGGTAACTGGGGAGGAATCTTTCTTCTGACCTGTGAGCTAAGGAGATCCCCAGCCCTCCCCCCTTCTGTTCTCTGACTTATCATTTTAGTTATTCAGTTCTCGTCGCTGCTTTATTAGAGAGGGTCACACGCAGCTTTTGGCTGGGTGGTGTTTGGTAAATTATATGTTATGGTTTACTAGGCTCGAGTCAACTAAGGACTGAGTCAAAAAAGATGGTTTATACTGATTAGCTTTGATTGAATTATTTATGATTATAAGTTGCAAACTTAAATCCCATAATAAAAGCATAGTGGCCTAGTTTTACACAAGTTTTGGTGATTGTCATTTATTTTGTGCGTATATTATTAATACTTAGCATTTATAATCCCATGTGCCAGATTTATCATAGTAGTTTTTTCTGTCTGACATATCTTTAGAGTACTTTAGGTTTATGCCACTAGTTGGCTTTCTTTGTGCAAGAAATTTGCAACAAATTTTGGCACATTTTTGGTGCATGATGTTGCTCCTTGGGCTACATATCCTTGCCACTAAATTACACCCCTTTTCCAAGAACGCACAATGACTTTGCAAGCAAGACACAGAAGGTGGCCAAAATGCATAATTAATATGTTGCAATTTATGAAAGACAATTTTTGGCATAAATTAAACCAGACTTCTGGGGCAGTTAGCTAATAAACATCATCCATTGTGTTTTATACCAGATTAACACCAAATTATTAAATATGCAATGAGGATGTACTTAAGTGTACAGGCATATTGTATTTAATGGTATATGCTAAAGATGATCGACTATTTTAAAATTCACATTTGCCTGTTTTGACAATTTTTGTTGGTATATGCAACAGTTGTGGACTTCTTTGTTTGTGTGGAGGAGGACTTTATGCTGATCTGACAGTAGATGGCGATGTTGTGTAAAGTTTCCTTGTTTATTGTATTGTAAAAGGACTTGTTTATTGTATTGTAAAAGGAAAAAAGTCTCTCTTGTTTTTTTTCTGTTTTGTTCTTACTTCCTGGTGCAGTACTGTGTGACTGTGCGTTTTTTCTTTTACCTCATGTTCTGAGCAGTAAAAGCTTGTTATCCCATGTAATCTGCTCTGTGAAGTTTCTACTTCAACTGTGGGTATCCTGAAGCTGTGCAACAGGTTATGGGCCCAGGCACTGAGGACCCCAGATACACAGGACACCGGAACTCTCAGCCCTGGTGAATGCAGAAGAATTCTTCAGTACAATTCTCTCCAAACAAGTAAGACAAGTTAAAGATGACAAGTAGCACAGAGCTAAAACTCACAGTAGCTAAGCTGAATAATGAGAATTATCAGTTATGGAAGTTCAAAGTAGAAATGTTATTGTCTAAAAATGATTTATGGGAAATAATCACTACAGATAGACCTGATGAGGATAATCAGACAAGGGATAAGAAAAATAGACAAGCAAGAGCTACAATCAGCCTTTTAGTGGATGATGCTTAATTAATCCACATAAGGAATGAGGAAACAGCAAAGGGAATGTGGAAAGCACTAAGAAAGCTACATGAAAGACCCAGCTTAAATCACAAGTTATTTCTGCTAAGAAAGCTTTACAGTATGAGACTAAGTGCAGACAATGACATGCAGAAGCATATATTCTCTATTATGGAAGTGATATCACAGCTGAGATCAATTGGTGAAGATATTAAGGAAAGCCATTTAGTAGCAATATTATTGTGCAGTTTACCGGATTCATATACTGCTTTGATAAATGCACTAGAGACAAGACCTGAAACAGACATTACATTAGAGTTTGTGAAGACCAGACTCATAGATGAATTTCAAAGAAGGAAAGAACAAACAAATGTTTCTTCTACTGAAAAAGATAATGGAAATGCTCTTAAAGCTACAGAATCAAAAAGACCCTATAATAAAGAGACAAGAGAATGTTTCAGATGTAAGAAAAAAGGACATTTAAAGAAAGACTATACAATATGGAAAGCAGAACAACAGAAATTACATCATAAAGAGAATACACAGAAGGTGAAAAACACAATTTCTGATTCATGTGAAAATAATTGGAATGGCACATTTAAAGTGACTGATAAGAAATCATCATTGGGTTGGTTTATTGACTGAGGAGCAACAAGTCACATGACAAGTAATAAAAATTTCTTTTCTGAACTTAATTTAAATAAGAAGGAAGCCATTTATCTTGCAGATGGAAGCAAAATAACTGCAGAAGGTGTTGGACAAGGAATGCTAAACTGTTCTAACAAGTTTGGGCATGATTCAAAAATTCTTGTACAGGATGTGTTATATGTTCCAGGATTAGAAGAAGGATTGTTATCTGTAAAACGTCTAACAGCTAAAGGACTTACTGTAAAATTCAAAGATGATGAGTGTACAATCCTAGCAGGAAACAAGGTAATAACCAATGTCAAGGCAGTTGAACAATTATATCATCTAGACACATTAAAGGAACAGATGAAGTTGTGTACACATGATCACAAGAATTGTATTCACATGTGGCATAGATGCCTAGGACACAGACATCCTGAAAGTATAATGGAGCTACAAAGGAAAGAATTGACAAAGGATCTGTTGATATCTGATTGCTCAATTACCGTTAGATGTGAATGTTGTATAAAATCAAAAGCCACAAGGATATCTATTCCTAAAGAAAGTGAAATGAAAAGCACAAGACCACTTGATTTGGTGCATACTGACGTATGTGGACCCATGAAAGTGACTACATCAGGAGGCAATAGATATATGGTGACTTTTATAGATGACTACTCAAGATACACAGTCACATACTTGATCAAGAACAAAAGCGAAGTTTTCAATAAACTAGTAGACTACGTGACAAAGTCGAATAACAAATTTCAGAGGAAGCCAATTGTCATTAGAAGTGATAATGGAGGTGAATTCACAGGACACCAAATAGACTGTTCCTTACACATCTGAACAAAATGGAGTAGCAGAAAGGAAAAACAGAACTCTGACTGAAATGATAAGGTGTATGATGACAGATTCCAAACTATCAGAGAAATATTGGGGTGAAGCAGCAATGACAGCTACATATCTACAGAACCGACTTTTTTCTAGAAAACTGAAAAAAATCCATATGAACTGTGGCAAGGTATGAAACCAAGTGTAAATCATTTAAGAGTTTTTGGCTGTAAAGCTTTTGTATTCATTCCAACAGAAAAAAGTTCCAAACTTCAAAATAGGTCCATGGAAGGAATATTTGTTGGATATAGTGAAAATTGCAAAGGATATAGAATCCTAGATCCCAAAACAGACAGAGTTATGGTGAGTAACAGTGTGACATTCATTGAGGATCTAAATGAAGACACTATGATCTCACTGGAAAAAAAAAATGAGAAAAAGAGCAATGATATAGCTGAAGGAATATCTAAAGAAAAAGAAGTTGAAATTGATAAAAAACAGAATACTGAAGTGAAGAGAAACAACTACAAACAGACACAGAAAGAAGACATTCAATAAGAGAAAACAAAGGAAAACCACCACTACGCCTTTGATACAAGGCAAGTACAAGTAAAATTTATGAGCCTACCTCTTAGGAAGACATATCTCGACTTCCTGAAGAAGAAGCCAATAAATGGATAGAGGCAACAGAAATAGAAATAAAATCCATGCATGACTCAAAAACATGGACACTAACAGAATTACCAGAAGGAAGAAAAGCTATACGATGTAAATGGATTTTTAAAGTAAAATAAAGAACAGATGGCACAGCTGAATGATACCGACCAAAACTCGTAGCTAAAGGTTATTCTCAAAAATATGGAGAAGACTATGATGAAACATTTGCTCCAGTTGTCAAACATACTACAATAAGAACTTTGTTTGCAGTTGCAGCAATGAAACAAATGGAACTGAAACATCTGGATGTAAAGACAGCATTTTTGAATGGAAGTTTAACAGAAGATATTTACATGGAACAACCTCCAGGATTCAAAGATGAATCCTGAATCAACATTTCAAGATCAAAGACTTGGGAAATGTGAAACAGTACTTAGGAATACAGATAGAAAGAGAAGATGGAAGTTTCCTACTTAATAAAAATCACATGATTCAAGACATAACCGAAACATTTGGATTGAAGGATGCAAAACCAGCAAAGTCTCCAATGGAAACTAATTATCTTAAAGAGATGAGTAGTGAGAAAAATGTGTTACCAAATAATGAAGAGTACAGAATAGTGATAGTAAAATTACTGTATCTAGAGACTGTTACAAGGCCAGACATTGCAGCAGCAGTAGGAATTCTGAGTCAAAAAGTGTCCAAGCCAAATAAAGCGGATTGGAATGCTGTGAAGAGAGTAATTCGTTATTTGAAAGGAACCAGAATGTTAAACTGAAACTGCCTACAAGTGATAAATGCATTTTAACTGGATACGTTGATGCAGATTGGGCTGGAGATCCAACTGACAAAAAATCTACCAGTGGCTATTTTTTCTTTTTCTCAGGTGGACCAATTAGTTGGACTAGTAAAAAACAATCAATAGTAACGATGTAATCAACACAAGCAGAATATGTTGCAGCAGCACATGCAAGTCAAGAAGTTCTATGGTTAAGACAATTGCTAACAGACCTAGGACGAGCACAGATGGAACCAACAAAAATAAATAAGGAGAATCAGAGATATCTTGTTTTTGCTCAGATGGAAAGAGTTAACCCAAGAACCAAGCACATTGATGTGAATTATCATTTCTTGAGGGACCATCAGGAACAAGGAATCCTGAAATTAGAATATTGTCCAACTGAAGATATGACAGCAGACATTTTCACAAAGGCATTGAATGCTGAAAAACATCAGAGACTAATGAAGAAATTGGGTTTGACTGAATAAGTCCTTACTGTTGAGAAAGGGTGTTGGTATATGCAACAGTTGTGGACTTCTTTGTTTGTGTGAAGGAGTACTTTATGCTGATCTGACAATACATGGCGATGTTGTGTAAAGTCTCCTTGTTTACTGTATTGTAAAAAGAAAAAAGTCTCTCTTGTTTTTTTTCTGTTTTGTTCTTACATCCTGGTGCAGTACTGTGTGACTGTTTGTTTTTTCTTTTACCTCATGTTCTGAGAAGTAAAAGCTTGTTATCCTATGTAATCTGCTTTGTGAAGTTTCTACCTCAACTGTGGGTATCCTTAAGCTGTGCAACAATTTTTTCCATGAAATTTGGTTTGCAGCTAATTAATTTGCCAAAATGCTACAAATACTGCAAAGCCTCCAACTGCCCTTAAAAGACATGTCTAACAGTTTCAAGTCTCCTAGGAGTTTATTGAATCCCATTTCAATCTTTTTAATGCAAACACAGTCTTAGAAATGTCAAGATGACCAGAAGGCTATGGTGCTAACCAACAGGCTGTTTAATAACTCACTGCAGAGACAGACTTTTCATGCTCTCTAACATTAAAAAGGGCTCACAAATGATCCCTATTAGACCACTTTCACATGTTGAGTATTTGGTGAGTTTTTTACCTCAGTATTTGTCACACTGTCACAGGATACTGGAGGTAGGGGGCCTAAGCTGACCCTAAGCTGGGACCCTGACTAACCCCTCAACCTGGAGGTACTGTTAAAGGTACAGAGGTCCAGGCCGCCAGCGTAACCCCTACCTCCTGAGGATCCCTGCACCTAAGTAATCTAGTCCTGAGAAGGACCCCGATCACAACAATAGGGAACCAGAAATAATATGCCCACACACAGTATTTAGACGAACGAGACAGTACAAGGGAAAAACCAAAACCACCTTGCATACAACTTCTACACAACTACAACAGAGGGAACACCAACGGGAAAGGAGATAAATGATAAAGCGAGGAAAGGGAAAAAACACTTCCAAATGCACTTATCTCAGCAACTCCAAACACCACAATCCGCTCTGTAAGTCAGAATGAAAAGCTTTCACCGACACCTCCCAAACAGACCTGCAGGAATATGAAGGAGTCTCACTAAAGAAGCATTGATTGCAGCTGGGCGAGGCTGGACCTCAGCTAGCCCAGAGAGAGAGAGAATTAACTCCTACACTGCCGAAAAAGCACAAAGCACCAACAAGTCAGCTGCGAGAAGTCAGGCTGTGTACTCGTGACGATCTTCGTGGCAACACACCCGTGACAGTACCCCTCCTTCTACGAGGGGCCTCCGGACCCTCAGGGCCAGGTTTATCCGGGTGAGTCGAGTGGAAGGCCCGAACTAATCGGTCTGCGTTAATATCCGACGCAGGAACCCACATCCTCTCCTCAGGACCATACCCCTTCCAATGAACCAAGTACTGAAGGGACCGGCGATTAAAGCGTGAATCAATGACCCTCGATACCTGGAACTCCAAGTTACCATTGACAACCACAGGAGGGGGAGGTAAAGGTGACGGTACCACCGGCGCCACATACCTCTTAAGCAATGATCTGTGAAACACGTTGTGAATTTTAAACGTAGGGGGGAGGTCAAGACGGAATGCCACCGGATTAATAACAGAACTGATTCTGTACGGCCCGATGAACCTGGGACCCAGTTTCCAGGAGGGAACCTTAAGTTTAATATTCCTGGTAGACAACCATACCTGATCGTTCACACTTAGGTCCGGACCAGACACTCTCCTCCTATCAGCCATACGTTTGTATCGGTTCCCCATAGTATTCAGATTCTTCAGCACCCCTCTCCATACTGAAGCGAGAGATGAGGAAAATCGTTCCTCCTCCGGAACCCCCGAAGAGCCCCCCCTACTGAAAGTACAAAACTGGGGGTGAAAACCATATGCCCCAAAAAACGGGGACTTACCAGTGGACTCGCTCCGCCTATTATTGAGAGCAAACTCTGCCAGAGGTAGGAAAGAAGCCCAGTCCTCCTGGTTCTCTGACACAAAACACCGAAGATATGTCTCCAAGCTCTGGTTCATACGTTCCGTCTGACCATTGGTCTGAGGATGAAAAGCCGACGAGAATGACAAATGCATCCCCCGCCGAGCACAAAACGCCTTCCAGAACTTGGACACAAACTGAGACCCCCGATCAGACACCACCTCGGAGGGTACCCCGTGAAGCCTCACAATCTCCCCAATGAATACCTGCGCAAGAGTTTTAGCATTAGGAAGAGCCGGAAGAGCGATAAAATGTGCCATCTTGCTGAACCTGTCCACTACAACGAGTATGACCGTTTTACCTGAAGACGGAGGGAGGTCCGTAATAAAGTCCATAGACAGATGAGTCCAAGGACGCTCCGGGATCTTCAAAGGTAAGAGGGCCCCAGACGGACGGGTATGTGAGGTCTTAGAGCGCGCACAAACCCCACAGGACGCGACAAAAGTTACCACCTCTTTATGTAAGTTAGGCCACCAAAACCGACGCGAGAGGAGATCCACAGTTGCTTTACTCCCCGGGTGTCCTGCAAAAACTGAGTTATGGTGTGCCTCGATCACCTTTTGTCGCAACTGATCTGGAACGAACAGTCTCCCCGAAGGTCCAACAGGGGCGTCCCCCTGAGCCTCCAATATCTCCTCCTCCAGCTCAGAGCATACTGCCGAAACCACCACCCCCTCCTGAAGAATAGGAATCGGGTCGTCCGTATTCCCGGCCCCAGGGAAACTGCGAGATAAGGCATCCGCCTTTACATTTTTAGACCCAGGACGATATGTAACGACGAAATTAAACCTGGTAAAAAACAATGACCACCTAGCTTGTCTGGGATTCAGACGTTTAGCGGACTCCAGATATAGCAGGTTCTTGTGATCGGTGATGACGGTGACCGGATGAACTGCCCCCTCCAAAAAATGGCGCCACTCCTCAAAAGCTAACTTAATGGCCAAGAGTTCCCTATTGCCGACATCGTAATTCCTCTCAGCGGACGACAACTTTTTAGAGAAAAAGGCGCATGGATGCCACTTACCAGGGGACGAACCCTGTGACAATACTGCTCCCACCCCTACCTCGGAAGCGTCTACCTCTACAAAGAATGGCTGAGACGCATCAGGTTGAATGAGTATGGGTGCCGAGGCAAAACATTTTTTCAAGGAGGAGAATGCTTGACAAGCCTTGTCAGACCACCTAGAAAAATCTGTCCCCTTTTTAGTCATGTCTGTGAGAGGCTTAACCATGGACGAGAAATTACGAATGAACTTCCGGTAATAGTTAGCAAACCCCAGGAAACGTTGTAGTGCCTTAAGATTCTCCGGCCGATCCCACTCAAGAACTGCCCGCACTTTCCCAGGGTCCATACGAAAACCGGACGCTGAAACCAGGAAGCCTAAAAACTGGAGTTCCTGTACGGCGAACACACACTTTTCCCACTTGGCATACAGTTTATTATCCCGCAAGATCTGTAACACCTGTCTAACGTGCTCCTGATGAGACACCAGATCCGGCGAGTAAATTAAGATATCATCCAGATATATGACAACAAACTGTCCCACCAGGTGGCGAAAAATATCATTAACAAAGTGTTGAAACACCGCCGGGGCATTAGTCAGACCGAATGGCATGACAAGGTTCTCATAATGCCCCTCCGGAGTGTTAAAAGCCGTCTTCCACTCATCCCCCTCCTTCATCCTAATCAGATTGTACGCCCCCCTGAGATCCAACTTAGAGAACCATTTGGCGCCCACGATCTGATTAAAGAGATCGGGAATAAGTGGGAGCGGATACGGATCTCGGACCGTAATCCGATTAAGTTCACGGAAATCCAGGCAAGGGCGTAGGCCTCCATCTTTCTTCTTAACAAAGAAGAACCCCGCGGCCACCGGTGAAGATGAAGGTCTAATATGCCCCTTAGCCAGACTTTCAGAAATATAATCCTTCATGGCCTGCCTCTCAGGACCAGAAAGGTTATACAACCTAGCTTTAGGTAACTTGGCCTCAGGGAGCAGTTTTACAGAACAGTCATACTCGCGATGAGGAGGTAGTTCCTGACACCCATTCTCCGAGAATACATCCTCAAAGTCCGCCAGAAATGGAGGTAAGACCCAAGGAGTAACCGCACCGATGACCGTGTTCATGCAGTTTTTATTACAGAATTTACTCCATTGGCTTATCTCTCTGGTTTGCCAATTAATAACCGGGTTATGCTTAGCTAACCAAGGAAGGCCCAACACTATAGGAGTGGGAAGACCCTCCAACACGTAGCAAGACAACAGTTCTTTATGTATTGCCCCCACTTGAAGTTTTACACCATGCACAGCTTGCAAAAAACTTCCCTGACCGAGAGGCCTGGCATCGATCGAGAATATGGGGATGGGTTTAGCCAACTCACTCAATCGCATACCTTGAACCCGGGCAAACCGAGCATCAACCAGATTAGCCCCGGCCCCACTATCCAGAAGAACAGATATCCTCTCAGTTCTCGTACCCACCACCACCTCCGCCGGTACGAGAAACTGAGACGAACCTAGGGACGAAATACCTACTCCCAGATTGCCGTCCACCACACAACCTGGGATCAACAGTTTTTTCGACGACTCTTTACTCTGCAAGGGACGGGATGGACACCCCCCAATAAAATGTCCCTTTTTCCCGCAGAGGAAACACCTTCCTGTCTTATGGCGCACCACCGGTCCCCTTCCCCGAAATGATGTCCCTCCTAATTGCATAGGCTCCTCCGGACTGACCAGGGGAACCACCATATGAGGGGACCTTGTAGGAGGTGGAGACATTACAGGGGGTAGAGTTATCCCGCACCTCTCCCGAAGCCGTCTGTCAACACGAATAGCAAGGGCCATAGCGGCTTCCAGTGACGCGGGAGAGTCATACTGTGCCAACACATCCTGTAATTTGTCGGATAAACCATGACAAAACTGGCTCCTAAGAGCCGGGTCATTCCACTGGGTGTCCGTGGCCCACCTACGGAACTCCGAACAGAATTCCTCCGCCGGACGATCTCCCTGCTGAATCCTACGTAACTTAGACTCAGCAAGGGAGATCCGATCTGGGTCATCATATACGAGTCCCAGAGCAGCGAAAAACCTATCCACTGACTGGAGAACCGGGGAGCTTGGGGGAAGAGAGAACGCCCAAGATTGAGGGTCCCCTTGTAGGAGCGAGATGACAATTCCCACCCTTTGTTCTTCACTGCCCGATGACCGAGGCCGCAGCCGAAAGTACAATTTGCATGCCTCCCGGAAAACAAAAAACTTGTCCCGCCCCCCAGTGAACCTGTCAGGGAGAGCTACTTTAGGTTCTGGTCCGGCTTGCTCCGGAGGATGCAAAACCTTGGACTTAACGTCCGCCAGCCCCATGGACAAACTCTGCAACTGCCGAGCTAGACCGGCTACTGGATCCATGGTAGCTGGAGAAAACTAAGATGGTCGGTGAAAATGTCACACTGTCACAGGATACTGGAGGTAGGGGGCCTAAGCTGACCCTAAGCTGGGACCCTGACTAACCCCTCAACCTGGAGGTACTGTTAAAGGTACAGAGGTCCAGGCCGCCAGCGTAACCCCTACCTCCTGAGGATCCCTGCACCTAAGTAATCTAGTCCTGAGAAGGACCCCGATCACAACAATAGGGAACCAGAAATAATATGCCCACACACAGTATTTAGACGAACGAGACAGTACAAGGGAAAAACCAAAACCACCTTGCATACAACTTCTACACAACTACAACAGAGGGAACACCAACGGGAAAGGAGATAAATGATAAAGCGAGGAAAGGGAAAAAACACTTCCAAATGCACTTATCTCAGCAACTCCAAACACCACAATCCGCTCTGTAAGTCAGAATGAAAAGCTTTCACCGACACCTCCCAAACAGACCTGCAGGAATATGAAGGAGTCTCACTAAAGAAGCATTGATTGCAGCTGGGCGAGGCTGGACCTCAGCTAGCCCAGAGAGAGAGAGAATTAACTCCTACACTGCCGAAAAAACACAAAGCACCAACAAGTCAGCTGCGAGAAGTCAGGCTGTGTACTCGTGACGATCTTCGTGGCAACACACCCGTGACAGTATTTGTAAGACAAAACCAGGAGTGGAACAATCAGAGGAAAAGTGTAATAGAAATACGTTACCACTTCTGCATTTTTCGCCCACTCCTGGTTTTGCCTTACAAATATTGAGGTAAAATACTGCCCAAACACTCAACATGTGCACGAGGCCTTAGTGTTTTGTCATTAGGCATACTATTCTGTCGCTGCCTGTGAGTCTATGAGAGTGCAATTTCCTGAACTTAGAATTCACCAGCATAAGTCTCTGGTCCACATCGAACCTGGTTTACCATGCATTTTATAAAATATGCCTGTAAAGCCTGCTAGCCATCCATTCTTGTGGCAATGACACTGTCTGTGTGTCCTGTTAAGTTCAGATGGTATTTTTTGAAGGTAACATGGATTCTAGACAACATGGAACAGAGAATCAGCTTTCTATTCTTTGAGTGATCACCCTCTCCAGGAAGGGACAGAGACAGAAGAGGACCCCTGTGCAAGAGTAATGTATGGACCCGTTGCAGTCCAGGTGGTAATCATAATGCACAATTCAGTAATACCCAGATTTGGGAATTACTATAATGGTGTTTTATATCAGTTATAATATGGAAGTCTTGCACTATTTCCTGTAGGGATTTGTAATATGGTTATGTGAGTCAGCACTTATTGCATCATCTCAGGTAATATATAGACTCCTCACTAAGCCAGTTGGTAAGGAATCGCTTAGAAGGTGGAGTCTTTGGGTACAAGAAACTGCAGCAACTATAGTTTTCTCGGAGTCTAGTTAAGAGTTCCTGCAGAGAGTCAGACCCAAACCAGAAAATATGTAGGGGAATTATTCTCCCAGTTTCAATGGGCCTTACACAGCAGACTAGTCAGATGGATCTGGTGGGGTAGCTACAGACTTATACTGATGGAACTGGAGGAATGCCTTGGTCCCTAGAGCACACTCCATAAAGTCAAAGTAAGCTTGGATGCAGGAGTACTCAGCCAGCGGTAAATCACCCATAGCACAGATGGGAATATTAGCACCCTGCACATAAGGAAGACTAGTGAGATTGGGACATGGGGGCCACCTAGGAGGTCACGGCCCTCGTAGGTAAAGCAGGTTTCATAGTGGCAGTACTGGACGCCAGCCCTAGGCACTGGATGAACTTACTGTAAATACACTCCCCTGATGTCCTCACTTTCTGTATCTGCTGCTGCCAGCCTGTAAACCTGTAAGTTGTCACCAACTGAAACATGTTATACCATCTATGGCTGTGTACCTTTCTGGCTGCTGTTCAAGTAAAGTTCAACTGTTTTTACTGTTAAACTGCCTTCTGACTCTCCTGTCTCCCTCTGCCACATTAACACCATGGGGAATGCCACCAACCACAATTTGAGTGGGAATAGTACTACAGGGGCTAACCCCTGCACATCCACAGATGTGTGCCGATTTTCACTGCACTTGAGTGCCAGGCACGGGGCACAGCCACCAGCCCCTATGTGCCAGCGAGAAGGATCCGATTCATGCCTGGTGTACTGGGTTATCTGATCTCCAGGTTTCACAATTCCACATGCTTTGGAGGCGGATTTGACCCCTTACCTCTTGAGCCCCTGTGCGGTTGAACAGGTTGCATCAATGGTATGTCTGCCCCTGAACCTCTCCATCCATACAACTTACTGCCAATTATTGAAAATGCTGAAGAAGAACCTGTAATTGAGAATTGTGATGTTGTAGTTGAAGGATCGGTAATACTGTAGATATACCATCAACAAAAGAATTAGTTATTACCAATGTAAACTAAATTTGTGGAACCTGAAACCCTTAAAGAAGTAACGCTTTTTGAAGATATTTGTTTTATAGTGAATACAGGGAGAATAGTTAAAGAAACACTACCGGGGAACTTCACCTAACCAAAAAAAATCACTATTTACACAAAAATGTTGAATTTTGTTAAATAAAATTGCATTGACGGTATACCAAGATATTTTGTTTGCTAACTTATAAAAATGTTTCCCTTTTGTGCACTGCCCTACGCAGGAGCCTACTCCTGCACAGGGCTCTACTGGGAGAATTCACTACAGTTGATATTCCCCCCAAAAATAATTTTTGCAAAAACATGAGGAAGACACTAAGTCTTAAAGAAAATTGAGTCATAAAAGCTCAAGAATTTTTCTTATAAATTTAATTTGCCCTGTGTGCCATTCCTGTGCAATCTCTAAATACTGGGTAGGATCCTATTAGGGAAATTCACCACAGTTGATACAATGAAAAAATTAATTTAGTAAAACATGAGAAAGAAGCTGAGGTGTTTAGAAAATAAAAGTATTAAAAGCCCAACAACTTTTTTCTATCATTTTTTGCCCTTTCTGACTGTAAAAACTTCACTATGGGAACCTAGTTTCACTACTCTTCTCTCCTTTTCCTTTATATTAATGCCCAAGTTCCCCTACATTATATAGTGTTCTCAACACTTGGTGTTAGTAAAATAAAATAAGTTTCTTACTAGAAATTATATATTTACTAGTGGTATTGTATCAGTATACCTATTTGATGCACAATTATAATACAGTAAGATACCTTTTACACACCCATATCCCAATACACACATCCCTTTTCCCACCACGGTCCCTATCTGTAGAGGAGAACCATGCACTGTCTTTGGAGTGTGGAAGGAAACCCATTCAACCATTTGAACCCAGGACCCCAGTGCTGCAAGGCTACAATGCTAACCACTGAGCAACTGAACCACCGTGCTGCCAGGTAAATGACAATGACTGTGGGAGCATTGGAGAGTTTTATTGAGGATTGATTTGTACTTACAGTGGTGTGAAAAAGTGTTTGCCCCCTTCCTGATTTCTTATTCTTTTCCATGTTTGTCACACTTAAATGTTTCAGATCACAAAACAAATTTAAATATTAGAAAAAGATAATACAAGTAAACACAAAATGCAGTTTTTAAATGAAGGTCTTTATTATTAAGGGAAAAAGAAATCCAAACATACAGTGCCCTGTGTGAAAAAGTGATTGCTCCCCTCTCAAAACATACAGTGATGTGGAAAAGTGTGTTGAGCAAAAAGAACATGAAGGCTCTTCTCAGTTTTGCCTGAAAACATCTTAATGACGAGACAAAACTTAAACTTTTTGGAAGGTGTATGTCTCATTACATCTGGTGTGGAAGTAACACAGCATTTCAGAAAAGGAACATCATTCCAACAGTATGATGGTGGTAGTGTGATGGTTTGGTTTGGGGCTGTTTTGCTGCTTCAGGACCTGGAAGACTTGTTGTGGTAAATGGAACCATTCTGCTGTCTACCAAAAAATCCTAAAGGAGAATGTCCGGCCATCTGTTCGTGACCTCAAGCTGAAGTGCACTTGGGTTATGCAGCAGGACAATGATCCAAAACACACCAGAAAGTCCACCTCTGAATGGCTTAAGAAAAACAAAATTAAGACTTTGGAGTGGCCTAGTCAACGTCCTGACCTTAATCCGATTGAGATGCTGTGGCATCAGCTTAAAAAGAAAAACCTCCTCATGCTCGGAATCTCTCCAATGTGGCTGAGTTACAACAATTTTGCAAAGATGAGTGGGCCAAAATTCCTCCAGAGCGTCGTAGAAGACTCATTGCAAGTTATCGCAAACGCTTGATTGCAGTTGTTGCTGCTAAGGGTGGTCCAACCAATTATTAGGTTTAGGGCGCAATTACTTTTTCACACAGGGCCCTGTAGGTTTGGATTTCTTTTTCCCTTAATAATAAAGAAGTGCATTTAAAAACTGCATTTAAAAACTGTATTTTGTGTATACTTGTGTTATCTTTGTCAAATATTTAAATTTGTTTTGTGATCTGAAACATTTAAGTGTGACAAACATGCAAAAAGACTAAGAAACACTTTTTCACACCACTGTACCAGGTGATAAACTGGAAAATGGGGACATTTCCGCAATACTTTTTAAGCTTTGGTTTCTACAGTGTTTATTATGCAGTAAAAATGACATGTGTAACATACCTGGCGGCGTCCTTGCATAGTGGTCCATCTCCCACTGTGCAAGAGCGTGCACTTGATTTCCAGTCCAGACTATCACTCTGGCTTTCTTCCATGCTGTCTGCTTGCCTCTGTTTCTTCTGCTTAAGGGCGGCGCCCGATCACTTCCTGCTTCTTGTACCTGTTGCTGGCACACCCCTTGTGCATCAGCCTATTGCTGTCTGTCACCTGGTATTTAACCCAGATCTTTCCTGGAATCCTTGCCTGAGCATTGTGTTCTGTCAGTTGGCTTCTAGTCACTGATGTGCCAGGTCCTGTTTATGTTTCCTGCCTTGCGGTATCAGTTCCCGTGTCTGAACTGTGTCCTGTCTGAACTATCTTCTAGCCTGTTGTCTTCTGCCTATCCTGGAGGCTGTGTTTCCAGGCCAGTGTGAACACACTCCTAGCCTGTTCTTTCCGCCTTCTAGGGGCCGCATACCTAGACCCGTTCCTGTATCTTGCCTGTTCCTGTCTGAACATGCTCCTAGTCTGTTTGTTCCGCCTTCTAGGGGCCGCATACCTAGATCCGCTCCTGTATCTTGCTGCTGTGTCTGTTCTTGTCTGAATACTCTCCTAGCCTGTTACCTGTTTTTCTCTATGTCCGTATCTTCTCTTTTCCTGCAGAATCTGATCCCGTACCTAACTCCTACTCGTTGTCTCTGTACTCTCGTTTGTGAGTTTAGAGTCCACTCGCTACTTCATTGCAAGTATCTTGTGTGTACCTGGTTCTGCCTGTCCCTTCCAGTCTGTTCCGTGTGAACAGAGCCCTGTCTCCTCTGCTCTGCCTTGCTCACCGCTCCGGCGGTTCTTGCCTGCTCTACCTTGCTCACCGCTCCTGCGGTTCTTGCCTGCTCTGCCTTGCTCACCACTCCTGCGGTTTCCGCTCTGTCCTGCCTTGCTCACCGCTCCTGCGGTTTCCGCTCTGCTCTGCCTTGCTCACCGCTCCTGCGGTTTCCGCTCAGCTCTGCCTTGCTCACCGCTCCTGCGGTTTCCGCTCTGCTCTGCCTTGCTCACCGCTCCTGCGGTTTCCGCTCTGCTCTGCCTTGCTCACTGCTCCTGTGGTTTCTGCTTTGCTCTGCCTTGCTCCCCGCTCCTGCAGTTTCCGCTCTGCTCTGCCTTGCTCACCGCTCCTGCGGTTTCCGCTCAGCTCTGCCTTGCTCACCGCTCCTGCGGTTTCCGCTCTGCTCTGACTCTTTGCTCGCCGCTCCGGCAGTCTCGCTCTGCTCTGACCCTTTGCTCGCTGCTTCGGCAGTCTCGCTCTGCTTTGACCCTTTGCTCGCTGCTCCGGCAGTCTCGCTCTGCTCTGACCCTTTGCTCGCTGCTCCGGCAGTCTCGCTCTGCTCTGACCCTTTGCTCGCTGCTCCGGCAGTCTCGCTCTGCTGTGACCCTTTGCTCGCTGCTCTGGCAGTCTCGCTCTGCTCTGACCCTTTGCTCGCTGCTCCAGCAGTCTCGCTCTGCTCTGACCCTTTGCTCGCTGCTCCGGCAGTCTCGCTCTGCTCCTCTCGCTCACCGCTCCAGGCAGCCTTGTCCTGCTCTTCTCTCGCTCACCGCTCCAGGCGGTCTCGTCTTGTTCTGCTCTTGCTCGCCGCTCTGGGCGGCCTCACTCTGCTGTGTTTGTCCACCACATCTGCCATTCTGTTCCTGAGTCCCAGTCTGTACTGGGTCCTATCCACTCGGTGCTCCAACCTGTCGTACCTGCCAGTACCTCCCTGCCTGCATACCAGTCGTGCTTACCAGCATCCGCCAGTCTGCATACCAGCCGTGTCTGCCTATACCCAGCAGTCTGTGTGCCAGCCTAACCTGCCTGTTCCTGTATTCCCCTGTGTGGGTCAACAGCCGTGTCCGGGGTCTGTCCTGGAGTAGCACCTGGTCTCTCTGCTCGGTTCCTCCTTGGTGCACTGGCGACGTATGCCGTCATGCGACCCTGGTCGGATCGGGTGGATACTTAGTTACGTCCCTCCAGGCATTCACTCTCCGGCACGGTCCAGTGGAATCACTACATATACATGCACACGCCACTCAGCCCGGGCGTGTGCATTACAGGATGCTCAGGCCATGGTTCCCGCTGAGCCCCACGGCCTTCGCTCTCTGAGACGTTTTCCAGCGAATACGTGCATTAAAAATAAATAAATTAATTTAAAAAAATAAATAAATAAAAAAAATTTTTTTTTCTTTAGCTGAGTTCCAGGCGAATTACACACCCGTCCAGATGGAACTTTCTGCACTCGTTCCTGTGGATCCGCCACGGTACTATGGGGATCCAAGACAGAGTTGTGCATTTGTGGAGCAATGCTTGCTACACTTCAAGTTCTACCCTCTTTGTTTTCCCACCGATCGGGTTATGGTGGGATTCATGATGTCTTACCTAGCGGGTGATGCCTTGAAATGGATCACCCCCCTATGGGACGCACAGGATCCTATCATCCTGGACTTGCAGGCCTTCCTGGTGGCCTTTCTAATGGTCTTGGATGACCCTAACCCAGAGGCTCCTGCTGAAGCTTCACTTCCCAATATCCTGGAGCAGCCCCGAAGGGTAATGTGTGTGGGTAGCGCACTAGTCCTCCTGCCCGAAGAGACTACTGCCCATCCAGAATCCACACAGGATGACTACGCTCTCCTGAATACTTCTCCCAACCTCAAGAGGCAGTCCAGACGTGCTTGGCGTAGAGGCAAGCCGTCACGCCAGGGTCTGTCCTCCCAAAGACCTCCTGATCCCAACCTTGAAGTCCCTGCTGAAGCTTCATTTCCCTGTATCCTGGAGCAGCCCCGACGGGTAATGTGCGTGGGTAGCGCACCAGTTCTCCTGCCCGAAGAGACTTCTGCCCACCTAGAATCCACACAGGAGGACTTCCTGAACCCGGTATCTAATGCTTCACCCACTTTAACCGGTGAGCCTGTCCAAGGGTACTCCGAAGCAGTGATTACCTCTGAGTCTGTGCATCTCTACTACCTGGCGGAGGACCCTCTGTTGCCTCCTGAATCCTCCGGGATACCACCTGATGACAAATGGAGAGAGACTTCCCTACACCCGGTACCCGATACTTCGTCCGCTCCGTCCTGTGAGCCTGACAATGGGTACCTCAAAGCGGTAGTTAACCCCCAGTCTCTACACCCCTCCGACCAGGCGGAGGAACTCCAGTTGTCTCCAGAACCCTTCGAGGTGCTACCTGGTAGCGAATGGACAGAGTCTTCCCTATACTCTGTACCTGATACCTCGCCCGCTTCGTCCAGTGAGTCCGACCTAGTGTACTCCAAAGCAGAGGTTATCCCCAAGTCTCTACACCTCTCCGACCAGGCGGAGGACCTCCAGTTGTCTCCTGAACTCTTCGGGGTGCTACCTGATAGCGAATGGACAGAGACTCTCCTATACTCGGTACCTGATACCTCGCCCGCTTCTTCCAGTTAGTCCGACCTAGTGTACTCCGAAGCAGAGGATACCCCCGAGTCTCGGCACCCCTCCAACCCGGCGGAGGACCCCCAGTTGTTTCCTGAATCCTCCGGGGTACCACCAGATAACAAAGAGACAGTGACTTTTCTACACCTTGTACCTGATACCTCGCCCATTTCATCCTGTGAGCTTGACAAGATGTACCCTGAAGCAGAGGTTACCCCCGAGTCTCTGCACCCCTCCAACCTGGCAGAGGACTTCCAGTTGTCTCCTGAACCCTCTGGGGTGCTACCTGATAATAAGTGGAGAGAGACATCCTTGTGTGCTGTTCCTGGTACTCCACCCGTTTCGTCTGTTGCTGAGGATGGCTGGATAGGAGGTAGCATCCTAGCTACCCAGATGAGACCAGTTTTTTCTCTTCCTGTGGACAGTAGAAGTAATCTCCTTGAAGAGAAGGATTGGCCCTCAAATTCCCTGCGGAAGATTCTGGCAGGCCTGAAGAAGAGGGGGCGTAAGGGGGGGTACTGTAACATACCTGGCGGCGTCCTTGCATAGTGGTCCATCTCCCTCTGTGCAAGAGCGCGCACTTGATTTCCAGTCCAGACTATCACTCTGGCTTTCCTGTTTGCTTACCTCTGTTTCTTCTGCTTAAGGGCGGCGCCCGATCACTTCCTGCTTCTTGTAGCTGCTGCGGGCACACCCCTTGTGCGTCCTCAGCCTATTGCTGTCTGTCACCTGGTATTTAACCCAGATCTTTCCTGGAATCCTTGCCTGAGCATTGTGTTCTGTCAGTTGGCTTCTAGTCACTGATGTGCCAGGTCCTGTCTATGTTTCCTGCCTTGCGGTAACAGTTCCCGTGTCTGAACTGTGTCCTGTCTGAACTATCTTCTAGCCTGTTGTCTTCTGCCTATCCTGGAGGCTGTATTTCCAGGCCAGTGTGAACACGCTCCTAGCCTGTTATTTCCGCCTTCTAGGGGCCGCATACCTAGACCCTTTGCTGTATCTTGCCTGTTCCTGTCTGAACACGCTCCTAGCCTGTTTGTTCCGCCTTCTAGGGGCCGCATACCTAGAACCGCTCCTGTACCTTGCTGCTGTGTCTGTTCTTGTCTGAATACTCTCCTAGCCTGTTACCTGTTTTTCTCTATGTCCGTACTTTCCCTTTTCCTGCAGAATCTGATCCCGTACCTAACTCCTACTCGTTGTCCCTGTACTCCCGTTTGTGAGATTAGAGTCCGCTCGCTACTTCATTGCAAGTATCTTGTGTATACCTGGTTCTGCCTCTCCCTTCCAGTCTGTTCCATGTGAACAGAGCCCTGTCCCCTCTGCTCTGCCTTGCTCACCGCTCCTGCGGTTCTTACCTTCTCTGCCGTGCTCACCGCTCCTGCGGTTTCCGCTGTGCTCTGCCTTGCTCACCGCTCCTGCGGTTTCTGCTCTGCTCTGCCTTGCTCACCACTCCTGCAGTTTCCACTCTGCTCTGCCTTGCTCACTGCTCCTGCGGTTTCCGCTCTGCTCTGCCTTGCTCACCGCTCCTGCGGTTTCCGCTCTGCTCTGCCTTGCTCACCGCTCCTGCAGTTTCCGCTCTGCTCTGACTCTTTGCTCGCCGCTCCGGCAGTCTCCCTCTTCTCTGACCCTTTGCTCGCCACTCCGGCAGTCTCGCTCTGCTTTGACCCTTTGCTCGCTGCTCCGGCAGTCTCGCTCTGCTCTGACCCTTTGCTCGCTGCTCCGGCAGTCTCGCTCTGCTCTGACCCTTTGCTCGCTGCTCCGGCAGTCTCGCTCAGCTCTGACCCTTTGCTCGCTGCTCCGGCAGTCTCGCTCTGCTCTGACCCTTTGCTCGCTGCTCCAGCAGTCTTGCTCTGCTCCTCTCGCTCACCGCTCCAGGCGGCCTTGTCCTGCTCTTCTCTCGCTCACCGCTCCAGGCGGTCTCATCTTGTTCTGCTCTTGCTCGCCGCTCTGGGCGGCCTCACTCTGCTGTGTTTGTCCACCGCATCTGCCGTTCTGTTCCTGAGTCCCAGTCTGTACTGGGTCCTATCCACTCGGTGCTCCAACCTGTCGTACCTGCCAGTACCTCCCTGCCTGCATACCAGTCGTGCTTACCAGCTTCCGCCAGTCTGCATACCAGCCGTGTCTGCCTATACCCAGCAGTCTGTGTGCCAGCCTAACCTGCCTGTTCCTGTATTCCCCTGTGTGGGTCAACAGCCGTGTCCGGGGTCTGTCCTGGAGTACCACCTGGTCCCTCTGCTCGGTTCCTCCTTGGTGCACTGGCGACGTATGCCGTCGTGCGACCCTGGTCGGCTCGGGTGGATACTTAGTTACGCCCCTCCAGGCATTCACTCTCCGGCACGGTCCAGTGGAATCACTACATGTACACGCACACGCCACTCAGCCCGGGCGTGTTCATTACAACATGTTAATATGATTCTCCTGATCAGTATAATTACAGAAATATTAAACATGCAGAGTTTATTTTTTTAAGTTTTCCTTCCAAACTTGGGATCCAAGAGTGACATGTTAAGCATGTCAAGATGAGGAGACATTTAAGCTGCAATGCTCCTCTGGGAGATATGCAAATTGTCTCTTCAGAGAGAAAGAGGACTAGAACTCTAGTGCCACCTATAGGAAGTAGCAATCCTAGAAGTGGGTATCGACTCTCCAACGACCCTTGTCACATGACTTAGGATAAAAGCCAGAACAAGAATCTCAGTTTGCAGACATTATGTTTCAGGGTACTGCCCCTCATCAGTGCAAAGTGTGAGATCTGGTAGATGCCTCTCACCTAGCCAAACCAGACCTCACACTTTACACTGATGAGGGGCAGTACCCCGAAATTCAGTGTCTGCAAACTGAGACTCTTGTTCTGGCTTTTATCCCAAGTCATGTGACAAGGCTCGTTGGGGAGTCGATATTAACTTTTAGGATTGCTACTTTCTATAGATGGCACTAGAGTTCTAGTCCTCATTCTCTCTGAAGAGATAATTTGTATATTTCCCAGAGGAGCAATGCGGCTTAAAAGTCTCCTCGTCTTGACATGCTTAACATGTCACTCTCTGCAAAGAGAAATGTTACCCATTGCATCCCGGTCAAATGCCTCTCACTTAGCCAAACCAGATCTCACACTTTACACTGATGAGGGGCAATACCCCAAAACACTGTGTCTGCAAATAGAGATTCTGGTTCTGGCGTTTATCCCAAGTCATGTGACAAGGCTCGTTGGGGAGTCGATATTAACTTTTAGGATTGCTATTTCTTATAGGTGGCACTAGAGTTTGAGTCCTCTCTTCTCTGAAGAGACAATTTGCATACTTCCCAAAATTGCAAGTTCGTGAAAAAATAAATTTGCTTATGTCTCCATTTTCTGAGATTTGTGACATTTTCATTTTTCAATAAAAGAAATGTGCAAAGCTCAATAGGGTCTAATCCAAGTATGAGAGATAAAAATATAGGGGTGATATGCTCACCTTAAGAGGTTGCGTGTGACATGCGGTCCTGAGGAAGGAGTCGTTATTTACTTTGAAACTCGTTGCGTTGACAATAAACCACTTTCAATTAACCATCTTGTCTTCAGATCTTGGAATCAGCAGCACATCTGAAATCCACTGTACCTATTTTTATATACAGTATGTTTTCATTTTCAGTCAAAGGGACTATGTTAGGACTTGTTTTTTATACTCGGGGTTAACCTTTTTACTGATAATATTTTGGGGTAGATACGACTTTTGATCACTTCTTATTGTATTTTTTGCAGTATTGCAAGTGCCAAAAAAACTGCAATTCTGTCGTTTCAAGTTTTTTTTCTGTTCATGGTGTTTATCGATCAGGTTAATTGATTTTATATTTTGATTGATCTGACAGTTTTGGATGCAGTGTGATATCATACATGTAATTTTTTTTTATTTTTAATGGGGGAAAAATGCGGGCGATTTGAACTTTTATATTTTTTAAAAATATTTTATTTTTAATTTTTACTGCATTTGTTAGTCCCCTTAAGGGTCTTGAATCTACGAATGGCCTATTGCTTATATTACATAAAGAAATACCACAGTATTGCGCTATATAGCAAAGATCACAGTCTTTTATGAAGCCCAGCCACAGGCTGGTTTTTATAGGAGCTCCGTTATGACAGACACAGGAGTTTTCAGCAGATTCACGGTTGTCATGTCAACTTAATAGCACTCCATGATTGTAACACAGGGAGGGAGAATGATGGGCGCTTAGAATGGCTATAATTGGGCACATGGACAGAGAATATGCACACAAAAGAACTCCTTATACTCTAAATGGCATAAATACTGTGTGTGTTAAAATGATACGGAAATCATGCTATGTGAAATAGTGACAATGCAGTATAGTATGCAGCAGATATTCTTTTAGGGGCCTCTTTTAGGGTATTGCTATATGGCACTAATAACAGGTAGTTGAATAACAGAGCACAAACTTGTTGGTTTTCTTCCACGTTGAACAATATTTTACTGATCGCACACAATAAGCTTTCATTTGAAATCTTTTTAATTTCTGACATACATAACAAAATGCTGATCCTTTAAATTTAATGAGCATAACAAGTATTAGTAACCAAGAAGAACTTTACATATTTTGAATTATATATATATTACAAGACATAAATAGAAATCTTGTCATTTATACAGAAAATAAATGTATACCTAATATAAAGCTTGGAGCGCCGCCTAGTGTACATTGAGATAAACTCTCCTTTTCTTTTATCTGATCTATTCCTTTTTTAATTTACATTTATGTTTAGGGTTATTATCATATTGCGATATCTACAGTCTCCTGGTCTCAAATTATCCTCATGTACTTGTTAGTGAATGAAAAATTCATAATCAATTCTATGATGGTCAGTTGCCAAGGTCTGGATGCAGCAACACAACCCTAAACCATAAAATCTCCAACATGTCCACCTTACTGGAGAACACTCTCCAGTAAGTAGGTGTTTCAATATTTAAATCTACCATAAAGAGAAGACTTCATAGGAGCAAATACAGAGGGTTCACCACAAGGTAAACACCAATTAATCAGCCTTAAAAATAGGAAGGCCAGATTAGACTTTGCTAAAATACATCTAAAGAAGCCAGCCCAGTTCTGAAAAAGAATCCTTGGTACACATGACACTAAGATTAACCTGTATCAGAATAAGAAAAATAAAGTATGGAGAAGGCTTGTAATGAATTATGATCCAAAGCACGCCACATCCTTTGTAAAACATGGCTGAGGCAGGGTGGTGGCATGATCACGCATGGCTTGTAATGGCACTGGGTGACTAGTATTTATTGATGATGTGATTGAAGACAAAAAACCTTGATGAATTCTGAAGTGTATAGGGCGATACTTTCTGCTCAGATTCAACCAAATGCAGCAAGGTTGATTGGTTGGCGCTTCAGAGTACAGATGGAAATGACCCAAAACATACTGAAAAAGCAACCCAGGAGTTTTTTAAGGCAAAAAAGTGGAATATTCTGTAATATCCGTGTCAATCACCAGATCTCTTTATCCCATTGAGCTGTATTTCACATAATTAAGATAAAAGGCAAAAAGACCCACAAACAAGCAGCAATTGAAGTCAACTGTAGTAAAAGCCTGACAAAGCATCACAAAGGAGGAAACCCAGCTTTTGGTGGTGTCCATGACTTCCAGACATCAGGCAGTTATTGCCTGCAAAGCAATCACTACAAAGTATTAAAAATGAACATTGTGGGCCGCCTAGGCCAAGTACTGCGGCAGAACCAGAAACGAATCAGAGAGCCAGACAAGCCATCGCCAAATACCTAGACT